>NC_133459.1:20447500-21647500 GCF_048565385.1 Saimiri boliviensis
GGAGCTGAAAGCAATATGCACTCCTCTCCTCCGAAAGCGGTGTGGTGAGGCTTGGAGGGGAGGGTGTGCGGTTCAAATAGGGTAATCGGTTGGGAAAGGTCTTTGTAAACCATTGATTCTTAATGGGGGGATGATTTTGCACCCCCATCCCCTAGGGGACATTTGGCAAAATCTACAGACATTTTGTGTTGTTACCTGGGGGGATGCTACTGGCTATCTAGCCGGTAAGGGTCCGGAATGCTGCTAAATATCCTACAATGCACAGAAAAGACCCATACAGAAGAAGTATCCAGTCCCAAGTATCAGTGATATGGAGGTTGAGAAAGCCTGGTGTGAACTGTAAAGTACAGTGAGCGTGTTTGTGATTGCAATTCACTGCCCAGAGCCATGGAGGAGCTCCAAGGAGATGGGCTTTTGACTATTCAGAGGGGAGAGAGGGATCTTTTAAAGCTGGGAATCAGGGGGACACTTCGTGGGGGAGATGGGCCACATCTGTACTTGTGTGGCTGGCACTGCACGTCTGGGCTGGCTCTGCCCCATCCCTGCCCCAGGGAGTTGTATCCAGAGTGTTGGACTCCACCCATGGCCAAGGGAGATGTAAAAGGCCCCCTGCCCCCGGGCAAGCAGGCTTAGGGGAGCTTGGCCCGAAGTCGGACTCAGAGCCAGTGAAGCCGTGATGCCTCCTTCATCTCCCCCAGGGCACTAAAAGCAGCAACTCCTCTGGCCAGCAAGATGGGCTTGTGAGCCAGGCTAGGGCTCCCTGACTCTGGGAAGCTCCTGTAGGCACCCTTATTGAGCAAGGGGGTTGTAGCTTTCCGAGTGCACCCACAGGTGCACTCGGAAAGATCCTACCTGTGTGAGATCAGTGGATCTGGGCCGGCCAGTCTGGGATAAACAGAGTTTGGGAGCAGCAGCTTGAAAGCTTGTTTCCTCCACCACCCCTATCGATAGGGACATGGCCCTGCAGCTCCCCGACAGCAGCCCTTGGTTCCAGCAGCTGGCACGGTTGCCATTTCCGTCAGTGTGGCTGGCCCCATGCCAGCTTGCTACATGCATGAGCTGACTCTTCTCAACCACCTTCGTGCACCATTTGGATCGGTGGGAACCATTTTACAGATAAGAAACCCGAGGCTCAGAGAGGTTGAGTAACCTGTCCAGGGTCACTCAGCTTCGCAGGGCAGAACTCAGTTGGATCTCAAAGATCTGCTTCTTGGCCATGCCACTGGCCTGTCTCTGAGTGCAGCATGGGCTCCCATCCCTCACCAGTGAGATTCTGCTAGAACCCTGCTACCCCACTACCTTCCTCTGAGAGATCCGAAATCCTGAAACCTTAGTTTATTTATTCCCTAACCTTCCCCAGCCCTTCCATTTGGGGTTCAGAACAATCTGCTGAGGACTGTGGCCCAGAGGGAGGAAGGGGCCACCCAATATGTGGCCCAGAGCTGGGACTGGAACCCAGTGTCCTGACTCCCGGCACAGCGTCAGTGCAGGGAAGAGGGGACATTCAGAAACATTTCTGAGCTCAGGTCCATGGCAGGGCAGCCTCCTTTAGGGCAGAGTCCCAGCCTTCCTTCCCCCAGCGACTCTGTATCCGGCCCTCACTCGGTAGTGGGAGCTGTCACAAGCTGTCAGCCGGCTCCTCTGGGTGCCAGACAGGAGAGTCTAATCAACAGCTCCCAGCTTCTCCGGACCTGCCCAGGCCTCAGGCTGCCCTCCCAGCCCCAGCCTCCATCCTATGCAACATCTGCATGCGGCAGGACACCTGGCCTCCTCACCAGGCCACACGCCCTTCTGAGACAACGGATAGCCCTGTCTCTTGCCACCGGCCAGCAGACCCACCCTGGACCGAAGCCTGACTCCAGGGATTGGGAGGGGAGCTGAACGCAGACCTTGCTCCTTGGCAGCTGCTGTCCACTCTCCTCTTGCGGCCAGGATTCCTCATGCCTCACACTTGAAAAGACACAGTACCAGCCACCACGCCTGCAGGAGCACATGCCTGCAGGGCCACCTGCCTGTCTGAGCTTTTCCTTCTAGAGGCAGCATTTCAGTCGGACACCTCTGCCGTTTACCAGCTGGGTGACTTGGGCAGTTACCTCTAGGATCCCCAGCTTTCTTGCCTGTAATGGCATTGAAACGTTGTTGGGATTTAGATCGTGCAGTAGGAGTCATTATAATAATAATTATTATTGTCATGATCCTACAGTTTCAGACCAAGTCCCTCTCTGCCTGCTCAGGCTCACACTCAGCTCTTCCCTCTGACAGTCACAGAGCATGCGCCTTGTTCCACCCATTTGTGGTTTTATCATGTCTCTCTACCTAGACTCCAGGCTTGTGGGAGGCCAGGCTGTGACATCCATTTCCCCCAGCACTGCCGTCCGTGGCCAGCTGATGGTTTGATGGAGGTTGATAAATATCGGACCCAACCTTGGTGTGTGCTCCTTCATAGCCTCTCTGGTTTGGGAGGGTCCTGGGAAGCCCCTTGTTCCTCTTGCCTTGGGCAGAGCAGAGAGACCCTTGGCTTGAAGCCAGGGGTGGAGCAGGAGTGAGCTAGGTCATCCAGAGACCTGCTTCGTGGCAACGTGAACCATCACCGTTGCAGAGAACAGGTTTGCCAACCTCTCTTCTCCTCCTAGGCCACCCCTCCTCACCCCACCCCCAACAGCACAGGCAGGAGAACTGAGTTGTTGGAATTCCCCATGGTTTGTGCGATCCAAAGCCGGGGTTGCCTTCCTGGCTGGGATTCTGGGGGCAGACATGGGTGAAGGTGAGTGGTGATGCCACCCAGGCCATGCTGGCTGCGCTTTGGGGCAGCTTCAGGGAAGGGGGTATAAGGCCACTGCCTGGGAGCCAGAACACCTGGGTTCAGTGCTTAGCTCTGAGTTTGGGCAAGTAGCGTCCCCTCCCTAGTCCTCAGTTTCCTCATCTGTAAAATGAGTCGAAGACCAGATGCTCCGGAACGACTTTCCACTGCAGATGTCGCTGTCTTCCATGCAGGCCTGGGCCAGATGCTTGGACTGCCACTTTTTTTTTGTCTTTGCTTTTTTGTGGCTCTGGCGGTGCTGGGCAGGTGGGACCCAGTTCTTGCTCCTCCTGATGCCCAGCTCTGTTTCGGAGACCCCAGCTCTGAACGCATGCATACAAGAACCAGCTCCAGGGACCCCCCAGGGTCCTTCAAGTCCAAATCAGCTACCTCCCCAGCTCTGCGACCCAGGCAGCATTCAGGGGGGTGGACTGCAGGGGGGCAGTGAGAGAAGGTGGTGGTGCCCTGGTTTCTGTACACTCTGCCACTGCTCCTGAAGTGTTAATCAAATTAAGGCTCCAAGAAAAACAAAAGCTCTGCAGCCACTTCGGGCTGTCTTGGAGTTTGCTCTCCGAACAGCTGGGAGAATTCCACATCACCTCCGTCCCCCAAGCCCTGGGTGGCTCTGACCCCAGCGAACAGGCTCCTTCCAGCCTGGAGGGCTCCGGCTGGCCACAATGACCTCATAGCAACAGCCATTGGACACTCGGGGCAATTTCATGGGAGATATTTGTTCTTTGGTCTTGATGCAGAGAGAATTTTTTCCTCTCTCCCTGTCTCCATGGAAACCCCAGCTACACTGTTGGCGATCCCCCTTCCCACCCCATGCTTTTCAGATCAATATTGGAGCCTGGCTCCCCACTGGCTGCCCACAGCGGATGGTGGCAGAGCTCTGAGCAGGAGGAACTGGGGCCAGGGTCAAGCGTGGGGCATGGGGAAGCGTCTCTGAGCGGGGATGAACAGAGGGCAGGTCCTCTTGCTCCCTGTCCACCCACTCACTGGAGCTCGTCCCTTTAGTTCCCCTCCCCCCAGCAAACCTTCCGCCCCTACCCAGGGAGCGCCCTGAGCGCAGACCCAGTCAAGGAGAAACAGACAGGTCACCAGCGGTTACCACCCCTTCCTCCTTAGGCGAGACTCGGGGAGGTGGGGGCCGTTATCTTCTTTAAGGTCTGGATGGAGTTTCTTCCTGCCCCAGGGCAAAACCAAGGCCCGGGGCCCTGAGAGACCAGGCGTCCCGGTCCCTTCCTTCTATCTCCGGCTCCCGCCCCGCAAGCACAAACAGGTTCCTGCACGCCTCCAGCCCAGCCCGCAGCGCGGCGCAGCTCGGCGCGGGGAGCTCGCTCCGGACTTCTCGGGATTAACCTGCTATTATGTCCCGGAGCCCTTCCCTGCAATGGGCTTCCTCGGCGACCTGTCAGCCCGGCTGAGCTGCACCCCGCGCCCCACGCCCCTCCCGGGCCACCGCCCCGCGTTCGCACCCCTGGTGCCCTCGAGCGCCCCGAGCCGCCTATGGGTGCCACCGGACGCTGCCGCCGCCACCCCTGCCGCCTCTGCGCAGGGAGCCGGACCCCGGCAGGAGGGGACTCCGGGTGTGCAGAGGGAGGCTGGGGTCGTGGCGGCCGCAGCGGAGCGAGCGAGCCTCAGGTCCCGCGGCGGAGACACCTGCCGGGCGCCCCGCGTCCGCTGCCCCGCGCCGCCTGGCACCGGCCGCTGCCCCCGGGGCCTGCCCCGCCCCGCCCCGCCCCGGCCCGACTTACAGCCAGTTGCTCGCGGCGGCCGAGAAGACGGCGAAGACGAGGAGGCGCAGCGAACGCAGGCACGAGCGGGGACTCATGGTGCCGCCGCGGGCGCCCGGCCCGGGGCAGCGGCTGCGGCCGCGGGAGGCCTCCCGTCGGGGCGGCAGGTGGGCGCCCGCGGGCGGGCCGGGGTGCGGCGCTGGACGCGGGCCGGGGCGCGCGCGGCGGGGCTCTGCCTCCGTGTGCCTGCCGGCCGCCTGCCCGCTGCTGCGCCCGCTGCCCAGCGCGGACCAGACTGTCAGCGCCGCCCCAGAGCCGGGATGCGGCGGCGGCGGCGGCGGAGGCGGGCGGGCGGGCGGGCGGGCGGCCGGGGGGGCGGGCCGGGGGCGGGCCGAGGATGGGGTTACCTGGGCGGGCCCAGCGGCCCGGGACACCCCCCGGGGGCGGGCCGGAGCGGCGGCGGCTGCCGCCCTAGCCCGCGGGACTGGGCTGCTCCGGGGGCCTCCCCGGCCAGGCGTCTGGGAGGACTTGGGGCCCGAGCCCGCTCCAAGCACGCCTGGCTGCGCGCCGCCGAGCCCGGCCCGGCTAGAGGCGCGGCGACCCAGCTGTCCGGTCGCCGCCCCGGCCTCGGGGACAGGCGGGCACAGCTCCCCCAAACCGACGCTGCGTGCACTGCAGCGCGGCCCTCGCCGCCCCCGCCACCGCCCCCCGCCGGCGCCTGGAGCCCAGACCCCGACTGGATCGCGGCGGACCCACCGGAGCGCTGCTGCCACTCGCGCGCGCCCAGGCGCTGGCGCTCCGGGTGTCCCGGGCCGCGCACCGGGGCGCTGGACGTCGCCCGGCCGCCCCCTGCCCGGCCCCTCCCTGCCTCCTGGCCCCCGAGTCTAGCGGCCCAGCCACTCCCTGGCGCTCACCTCCCTACAGCCTTCCGGGAGTTGGACGGGGCCTCACCACTTCGGGCAGCTTGGGACAGCGGCCCGAGACAGTGGGAATCCGAAACCTTGCTTCTGGCTAGCCACAAGATCTGGGCGCGCCTCAGGCGGCAGGGTCTTGACTCTGCGCCTCCGTTTTCTCATCCGAGAAGTGGGCTTAAGACGCCGAGATTGGGAGGACAGGAGGAGTTTAGGGAAGTTCTCTTGCCCACTCACCAAGTGTCGCTTAGCATTTGGTTTTCTGAGTGCTTGTTCTAATTATCCTCCCATACTAGGCGGATTCAGCCTCTTGTTGATTTCGGGCACAGAGGGGTGGCTGCCATGTTTGTGGAAGGAATAAATGAATGGAATGGAATGGACTGCTTGGCTAGTCCAGAAAGCTCAATTCCACACCACAGTAACCCCTAAGAACTGTCTGCCCAAGCCCAGGCCACGCCCTCTCAGGTCACTGATCTGATTCTGTGTGCCCCTGACCCTCCAGACTGCTCAGAGCTAGAGGGGCCTCTTACCTAAACAGCAAAACTAAGGCCCAGAAAGGGAAGGACCTACCTCACCTCCCTAGGGGTTGGGAGCAGAGGCAAGGACCAGGTCTATGCCCTCACCCCTGACGCCAGTTCTTCACTGATTTTGGAGTATGAGGTTTGCTCCTACAGAGGCCATCATGTCTGGGCGCTGGAGATGGTGCCCTGGAGTCCCCTGGGCTCAGAACAGAGGAGGGGCTCAGTAAACACTTGGTATTGGGACCGGGCGGAAGGTGACAGGGATTTGTGGGGCTGGGCAAGAGTACAGATGGAGGGAGGTTCACATACCATATGTCCAAATATTTGCAGGTTATAAATCAAGCTAACAAAATGCAAAATAAAATATGTTTTATTCCTCTATCTTGATGAATCCACTTTCCTAGCAAGGCGGGAAGCTGGCTTTGAGTGTGGCTTTCTCATACTCCTCAGACCTTGCCCTGGAGCTGGTGGCGCAGGGAGAGGGGCCGCTAGTGCCTGGCCTGTGCCCCTGCCCCCTACCTTTTCCCACCTCCGCCTCTGAACTGTCCTTCAAGGGCCTTGTGCACACTTGTGAACATCTCAGTCTGCACGTGCAAGCTCTGTCCCTTGGTCACTCCTCAGGCTTAGGGCTCGGCACACTCATGGTACACTCTCTCTTCAGGCGGGATCTGGGGAAGAGACCCACATAGGTCCTGGCAGTGGGCTCAGGGCCATCTGTGCAGGGAACTCCAGGGGCCTGGGAATTCAGAGTATGCTCTAGTGGAGGTGGCACAAGCTCCTGGTGGGCATGTCTGCTCGTTCCCATGGTCTTCCCTCCCTGTGATGAGAAGTTAGCTGGAGGAGGGCCAGACTCGGGGGGACCAGAGCAAGGGCCACTCTCACCTGGGTTTAAGAGTGGCACTGAAGTGCTGACCTATTTTGAGGCAACATGTTCACTTCCTGGCGACTCATTGTGGTATGATGGAAAATAATAATAATAACAATAATAATAATTTAGATGGCAACAGGCAATTATGTTAGGATGGCCATATAATTTTCTTCCAAACCAGGATGTTTTCAAGAGTGACAGGGGGCTCTAACTGGAAGATTTGCTAGGCTACCAGGCGTAGACCAAGACTCTGCTAGGCTACCTAGGAGGCATCGTGCCACTCAAATGTGCCCTGGTGTGGCAGGCATCGTGCTCAGTGTGAACTCATTCAATCCTTGCAACAAATCTAGGCAGTAGGTACTGTTGTCACCCCCGTTTTACAGATGAAGACACCAAGGTGACTTGCTTAAAGAACGTGGTGGGCCTGGGACTCCAGAGCCACATCCCTGGCTCGAATACCACCCTGAGCCTGGGACTCAGGTGTTTGTGCTTAAGCCCCCCCGTCCCAAAGCACATGACACTGGACCTTTGGGAAGCTACAGGACCTTCAGTTTTGTATCCATCAGGTGTGGACAACGTTACCTGGCTCACCTTCTCCTGGGGTGCTGGGAGATGCATATGAGTGGGTGTGAGTGAGCCCCACGAGCGGGACCAAGCTGAGACCAGGAGGGAGAGAACTGGAACCACTGACTGGAAGGTCTCTCTCATCCGTGATGATGGAGAGGAGGAGCCCTTTGCTCTGAGTCAGTGGAAATTCTTAATGAGAAAGTCTCTTGGAGGAAACGCTCTTCTAACTTTTAAGAATAGCCCAACTGTGGAGATATCAATGCAAATTAACCAGCAAGTCAAATTGTCAACAGCTCTTTAATATCAGTAGTAAGAGTGCACCTGGGCCGGGCGCAGTGACTCACACCTGTAATCCCAGCACTTTGGGAGGCCAAGATGGGTGAATCACCTGAGGTCCAGAGTTTGAGACCAGCCTGACCAACATGATGAAACCCCGTCTCTACTAAAAATACAAAATTAGCCAGGTGTGGTGGTGCATGCCTGTAATCCCAGCTACTCGGGAGGCTGAGGCAGGAGAATCACTTGAACCTGGGAGGCGGAGGTTGTGGTGAGCCGAGGTTGTGCCACTGAACTCCAGCCTGGGCAACAAGAGAAGTCTCAAAAAAAAAAAAAAAAAAAAAAAAAAAAAAAAAGTGTGTGTGTGTCTGGTGCTTCCTGTATACCAGCCACCGTCTCAAGTGCTTTGTTCCTTTGCATTAACTCCTGGAATCCTGGTCACAGCTCTGGTAAGTAGATACTGTTATTAGTCCCATTTACAGGAGGGGAAGCCCCAGTGTGGCCCTAAAACTGCTATAAGACATATTAACAACCCTGTCACATACCTAAGACTATTGTTATTCCCATTTTACATGTGGAGAAACTGAGGCCCAGCGAGGTCGAGTGGATTCTCTAAAGTCACACAGTCAGTGAGCAGCACGGCCAGCGTTTGGAAGCAGGTGGTCTGGGCACTGAGCCAGCACAATGCTGTTCAATGGATGAAAGTCTTTCACATGTCAGAATTAATGTCCGTGTTCAGAAGGGGAAGCTCATGGGGTTTCTGTAGGTTCCTCCTGGGGGTTACTAGAAACCCTCAAAATCCGAGGCAGGGCCCTCCACTCCATATCCCTCTCTGTACCCAATGCCGTGAGTACCTCACACATAATGGAATCTGAATACATCTTTCTTGAAGGGACCAGTTCCTTAACTTCCTGAGCGGCCCATTTTTACAGTTAGTTCTCCCTCCTTAATAACTAGGAAAATTCACCGAGGAAGGGAAACCCAGCCAAGTTTTTAATCAGAAAGCATCACATTCAGCGTGTCTAAGTTGTCACCAGCTCTCAGGGAGTAGGTCCCAAGCCATGTGGCTGGATGTGTCTCCAGCTCAGTCCTGGAAGCGCCTGGTAAGAGTGTCTGGTCGGGTGGTAACTGGGGTTTCTAGTCCAATTTCCCAGATTTGTGAGGTGGAGAAACTGGGGGCATTAGGCTCTGGGTCTAGAAAATTCTTTTTTTTTTTTTTTCTTTTTGAGATGGAGTCTTGCTCTTGTCGCCCAGGCTGTAGTGCCATGTCGTGATCTCGGCTCGCTGCAATCTCTGCGTCCCAGGCTCAAGCAAGTCTCCTGCCTCTACCTCCTGAGTAGCTGGGATTACAGGCACCCGCCACCACACCTGGCTAATTGGGGTTTAGAACATTCTTAATGCCTATCCATGCATTTTTCAAGGAGATAAAAGGTAGTTTCTTCCCCTGCCGCCATGGCCTGCATTGTGTCAGGGTTGGCTGGGCAGTTCTGACAGGCGTCTATCTCCTCCAAGGCTGTTCACCCTGACCAGGGAGGGAATGGGAAATTGCTCAGTCCCAGCCAGCCAGCCACATTATTTGCAGCCCTGGACAAGTTCCTGCTCTTCTCTGGGACTGGCATTTGCTCCTTAAAGACCTGCGTTTGTTCCTGGCCCTGACAGGTCTCTTTGCCTCCCTGAGCCTCAGTTTCCTCATCTGTTCAAGTGGATCATAGAGATGTCATGAGGAATCAGTTGATGAGGCGTGTGAAGGCTTCTGAGCACAGGTCTTCTGAGCACCGCCCAGCTTCGGTGAATGTTGAGTAAGGCTTTCGTGATTGTTAGTGCTTCATCTTGATCTATGGTTGGAACCAGAAGTCGCACACTGGTGCGACTTGGTCTGCGGCGGTGTTTTGCTTGGCCTGCCTAGTGTGTTTTCAAGTTCATAAATGTGTTGATACTCTCTCAAGACTGGGAGATTTCACATAAGAAGCTAGATCTCCAGCTTCTCTTGAGAAATGGGAGATATGGCAACATGGGACCCACATTCTCAGGTGAAGAGCGATCTTTGCCTTTAGATGGGGGCTGCATTTTTTTTTTTTTTTTTTTGAGACAGTTTCACTCTTTCGCCCAGGCTGGAGTGCAGAGATGTGATCTCGGCACACTGCAACCTTCACCTCCTGGGTTCAAGTGATCCTCCTGCCTCAGCCTCTTGAGTAGCTGGGACTACAGGGGCGCGCCACCAAGCCTTGCTATTTTTTTTTGTATTTTTAGTAGAGATCGGGTTTCATCGTGTTAGCCAGGATGGTCTTGATCTCCTGACCTTGTGATCCACCCGCCTTGGCCTCCCAAAGTGCTAGAATTACAGGTGTGAGCCACCGAGCCCGGCTGGGGACTGTATATTTAACAGCTCACTCATGCCCCTGTAACCCCTATCAGATGCCTATGGGAAGGAAGGAAGCCAGTATTTACTGAGCATCCTACTGTGTGTCACGGAACACCTCAAGAGCTGTGCCTACACAATGCATTTAATCTTTACCATAAGCTATTAGTACCCTTATTTTGCCAATGAGAAAACAGCCTCAGGGAGTCCAGTGAAGTTGCCTGAGATCATCACACTGGTAGCAGATGGTATAACGAGGGTTGCCAACCAGGACACAGGTTTCTTTTTCTTTTTAGGGCTTTCTTTCCACCCTTCACCTGGCACCAGGTCTGTAGAGTAACCTTGGTTATGACCCATTGATAATCAGAAGACGGATTAAGGCGTGTGGCTCCCATTCCTTACCTCCAGACTGCTGGGAAGCTGCAGAGTTAGAGATCTGGAAATCAATCTGAACACCCAGAATTCTTGGACTAACAGCCTTCCTCCTATATAGAAGATAATCACAAGTTTAAATGTTTTACTGTGAAATGTTCAAATATACACAATAAAGAATAATAGTATTAATAAACACCCATATCTGAATTACCCAGATTCAACAATTATCAATATTGCATCCCATTTGTTTCATCTGCTTTTTTTTTTTTTTTTTTGAGACAGAGTCTTGCTCTGTCACCCAGGCTGGAGTACAATGGTGTGATCTCAGTTCACTGTAGCCTCCACCTCCCGGGTTTAAGTGATTCTCTTGCCTCAGCCTCCCAAGTAGCTGGGATTACTGCAGGTGAGTGCCACCAACCCGGCTGATTTTTGTATTTTTAGTAGAGTTGGGATTTCACCATGTTGTCTAGGCTGGTCTCGAACTCCTGACCTCAAGTGTTCTGGGATTACAGGCGTGAGCTTTACTTTTAAAACTTTAAAAAATATTTACTAAATTATTTCAAAACACATGCCAGATACCTTTTCATTTCGCCTGTACATACTTCAGCGTGCGGCTCTAAAACCAAGGGTGTGCCAGAGCCGCTGATTTCAGCGGCTAGGACCTGACAGGCGCATCTCTTCCAACTCCGTGTTCAGGGACATCAGGTTGGTGGCTTGAAATTGGCCACGGTGGGAGAGTTTACACCATGGGAATTGGCACACACCACAAACCAGGGCTCCCCTCCACCTCCCTATCCCACAGAACTGGTTGTTAAACATTTACCAGTACACCGCTGTCTCGAACACAAGGACAGTTTCTTACATGACCACCATGTTATAATCTTACCTAATGAAATTAATGCCACCATCAGAATCAAATGTCCCCAGTAGTTTAAAAAAGTCTGTTTACCGATGGCTTCTCCAATCAGGACTTACACAAGGTTCACGTATGGTATTTGATTGTTATATCTCCTGACTTTTATTAATCTAGAGCCATGCCCCCTTTTCCCCCAGTTGTGGCTTTTTAAGGTGCCCGTGGCTGGTGCAGACATGAAGCTGATTTGTAGAGGGTCCCCAACCGGCAGTCCGTGTTTGTACCGCCGATTAATCTGTTCCTCTGTCCCTGGACTTTCTGTATGTGCCCCAACGTCTGAATAGATTATGTTGTTTTTTTGTAATTTTGCTATGACCGTGAACTAAAAGTGCCCTCATTATGGAATCCATTGCCATTTTGCCATGAAGGAGGGGTTGTCAGATTCAGGAAAGCTGGCCCTTCTGATCCGGCCTCACCAGTCAGGGTAGGTCTTTCTGCATTTGGTCCTGGGGATGCAGCGCCCACAGCCGCCTTCGGGAGTTCATTCCAGATGCTGCCGCTTGGATGGTCAGGATTCCTACTGCAAGTCTGACTGCAGTCTTTCCTGCTTTAGGTGAAGCCCATTTTCTCCACCTGGAATCCTGAGTTTTTTTTTTTTTTTTTAAATGGAGTCTGGTTCTTTCCTTCGGGCTGGAGTACAGTGGCGTGATCTCAGCTCACTACAACCTCTGCCCCCGGGTTCAAGTCATTCTTCTGCCTCAGCCTCTAGAGTAACTGGGATTACAGGCACCTGTTACCACGCCTGGCTAATTTTTGCATTTTTGGTAGAGACAGGGTTTCACTATGTTGGCCAGGTTGGTCTTGAACTTTTTTTTTTTTTTTTTTTTTGAGACGGAGTTTTGCTCTTGTTGCCCAGACTGCTGGAGTGCAATGGTGCGAACTCGGCTCACCGCAGCCTCCGCCTCCTGGGTTCAAACAATTCTCCTGCCTCAGCCTCCTGAGTAGCTGGGATTACAGGCACACGCCACCATGCCCAGCTAATTTTTTGTATTTTTAGTAGAGACGGGGTTTCACCCTGTTGACCAGGATGGTCTCGATCTTTTGACCTGGTGATCCACCTGCCTCGGCCTCCCCGGTCTTGAACTCTTGACCTCAGGTGATCCACCTGCCTTGGCCTCGCAAAGTGTTAAGATTACAGGTGTGAGCCGGGCGCGGTGGCTCAAGCCTGTAATCCCAGCACTTTGGGAGGCCGAGGCGGGTGGATCATGAGGTGAAGAGATCGAGACCATCCTGGTCAACATGGTGAAACCCCGTCTCTACTAAAAATACAAAAAATTAGCTGGGCATGGTGGCGTGTGCCTGTAATCCCAGCTACTCAGGAGGCTGAGGCAGGAGAATTGCCTGAACCCAGGAGGCGGAGGTTGCGGTGAGCCGAGATCGCGCCATTGCACTCCAGCCTGGGTAACAAGAGCGAAACTCCGTCTCAAAAAAAAAAAAAAAAAAAAAAAGATTACAGGTGTGAGCCACTGCACCTGGCCCTGAGTTCTTAACCTCCTCTCTCTCAAGTCTCTTGTAATGCTGAGGAGAAAACCCCCCCCAATGTCCTGTGATTCCAGGATTCTAAGGCCTGTACCTGCAGCAGTCTTCATTTCACCCAAGGACACCCAGTTATGACCTTGTTATGCCCCAGCCCCTCCCTGCCCAGGGGAAGGCATGCTTCCCTTTTCTACCCACCTGAAGGATGGGGCTCTCACCGATTGGGGTGGAGGGCATTCATCTTTACCTGCCGTCCTGGGATCCCCTTTCACAGCCTGGCTGGCAGGTCTGGGGTCTTGTCCACTGGCCCAGCCTCAGGTTGTGACTCTGATTCCCTCACAGGGCTTCTGTCCTCAAGTGGTCTTTCCGACTGGACTGAATCCTAGATTCAATGTGGAATCTGTCTTCATCCCCTTGTCCCCTCCCCGAGTCAGCTGGGAGTGTGCTCTTTCCTTCCAGAAACAGAGGACTGTGGTGAAAACACTCGTTGCAGCTGAGTGTTCTGCTTTAATCTTTTTTTTTTTTTTTTTTGAGATAGGACCTTGTTCCATCACCCAGGCTGGAGTGCACTGGCACAGTCATGGCTCACTGCAGTTTCTACCTCCTGGTTGAGAATGATCCTCCCACCTAAGCCTCCTGAGTAGCTGGGACGCTAGGCGTGCACCACCATGTCCGGCTAATTTTTGTGTTTTTTTGTAGAGACAGGGTCTCACTGTGTTGCCCAGGCTGGTCTCAAACTCCTGGGCTCAAGCAATCCATACACCTCAGCCTCTCAAAGTGTTGGGATTATGGGCATGAGCCACCCGCACCCGGCCCCTGCTTGAATTTTGAAATGGCTTGACCTGGAAGGGATACCACTCCTCTGGGAAGCATAGTGGCACAGGGGGACATGGAGGCTTTGCTGGTGCTGGACCTTCAACAGAAGGTTGAGTCTGAGTCTGTGTTGAAGCTGCGGTTAGGAGAACAGCCGCATTTAACAGGACTCAACCTGGGAAACACACTCTCTGGGGGTGGCAAGGCCCTGTGAGACCATCCCTGCCACATGGCAGGCCTCTAACGCAGCCCATTGCCCTGGAGGAGCTTGGGGGCGGGCAGGGTGAACTTGACTTTTTCTCAGAGGTAATTCACATCACCTTCAAGGAAAGAAATCAGAGGAACCTGGAGGAATTAAAATCTAGCCCTGCAGTGACCAGGAAGAGGGAGGGAGACAGTCTGGACACCTGAAATTCTGAAGTATCAGAAAAAGGTCTGATTGATAAGGAAAAATTCAAGATAAGTTCGAGGAGACATTTTGTCAAGGTCATGGTAACAGAGATATTTTGTCAAGATCATGGTAACAGGGAATGTAACTGACAGCTAAGGATTACTGCCTGAGGTGCTGAACTGCTCCAGAATGTTTCTTTTCTTTTCTCCTCCTTCTCCCTTTCTTTCTTTCTCTCTCTCCTTCCTTCCTTCTTCCCTCCTTCCTTCCTTCCTTCCTTCCTTCCTTCCTTCCTTCCTTCCTTCCTTCCTTCCTTCCTTCTTTGCGGCGGGGTCTTGCTGTCCAGTCACTGACTAGAGTGTAGTAATGCAATCATGGCTTGCTGTAGCCTTGAATTCCTGGGCTCAAGCAATCAGTTTCCTGAGTACCTGGGACTGCGGGTGCGCACCACTGGGCACAGTGATGTGCACCTGTTATCCCAGCACTTTGGGAGGTCAAGGGGTCTCTCTAGGCCATTACCTGTGCTGTTTCTCCTTGTGAGAATGCCCTTCCACTTGCTCTGTGTGTGTGTGTGTGTGTGTGTGTGTGTGTGTGTGTGTCAGTGTGTCAGAGTCTCTCTCTGTTGCCCAGGCTGGAGTGCAGTGGCATGATCTCGGCTCATTGCAACCTCTGCCTTCCAGGTTCAAGCATTTCTCCTGCCTCAGCCTCCCGAGTAGCTGGGATTACAGGTGTGCACCAGCACACCCAGCTAATTTTTGTATTTTTAGTAGAGACGGGGTTTCATCATGTTGGCCAGGCTGGTCTCGAACTCCTGAGTTCAAGTGATCCTCCCGCTTCAGCCTCCCAAAGTGTGGGATTATAGGTGGAAGACACTGTGCCTGGACCGAACATGCTTTTTAGTGGACTAATTTGCTGCAGGCCTTACCTTCCATAATGGGTCTGAGAAGGCTTCCCTGGGCTTCTGATTACGTATTCTGTCTTGGTCCTGAGCTTTGAAACACCATCAACCTAACACAAATGGTTATTCAACAGTTATTGGTGCAATCACCTGTTGAACGTGTCTTTTCTGGAGGCATGGGGTCTCTGGGAGAGCAGGAACTGTGCCTGTTTTGCCCACTGTGGTGCCCCTGGTGCTGTGGTGTGCCTGGCGCGTGGTGAGAGCTCAGTGCCTCAGTGCTGAATCAATAATTAAAGTGGAATTCTCCAAGTTACAGTGTCTTTATCCAAGAACGGACCTATGAGTATCTTTCTTTTAAATGGGAATAAACATGACAATTCCTTTCCTATCCTCAACCTTTGCAAAAAAAAAAAAAAAAAACTTAGAAGAGATAGATAGTATTGTGATTTAGTAGCCTGAAACATGTACAACTCAAGTTGGAATCGTAATTCTGGAATGACTGAGGTGTCCCTGCCTTCTGCAACAGCGGGGTGGGCTGAATGATCCTCTCTGGTGATCCTCTCTGAATGATCACGCAGCTTCTCATGAGTCCAGTGAATTAGGCAAGGCAGGTATCTGGTCCTGGGGTGAAGGAATATGTTCCCCTGGGGATGAGAGGGATGGTTTGCTTATGTGTGCAGGGCCAGGGCTGGGCTGAGAAATTCACGGAGAAGGAAGTGGGGGTGGGTGGGTAAGGTGGAGGGAACGCCATCCCACCCTGGGTGTGACTCAGAAGCTTCTCTTGGCTGGTGGAAGGTAGGACGGCCCAGGACATGCTGGACAGGGAATTTCCTGGAAAAGGTGACCTAGAATTTGAGCCTGAGGGATTAGGAAGGCTAGCTTGTGGTGAGGGGAAAAGTGTTCTAGGCTAAGGGAAGAGCACGTGCAAAGGCCTGGAGGTCAGATGGCAGGGTGGGACTGAGGAATGAGAAGTTCAGAGTGGTGGTGGGCAGGTGAGGAGTGGGCGGGCCGCATGCAAAGCTGGAGGAAGCCAGCCTGGGCCAGGGAGCCAGGGGAGAGGAGCCCTGGAGGAGGCTGAAGCCTGGGGGCTCTGTGTATACATGCGTGTGCATACGTGTGTGTGCATGTGTGTTGGGGAGGTAGATGGGGCCCAGGGGGCAGTGTCTTCAGTCCCCTACCGGCAACCATGCCCACAGACGCCCAGCCGGCATCCCCACCGAGGCAGACGCCCGGCACTGCATCGTCAGAAACCGCCGGGGCGGGAGCAGCTGCTTCTAAATCAAGGCCAGAGGCAGCCAAGGGGCCGGGTTGGGTTCGGTGGTTCCGCCGCGGGGGCCGATGTGGGGGCAGGGGCTGAAGGGGGCTCTCGGGCAGGGATTCTGGGCCAGAATGAACCTGGCTGGTTTGGGGAAGTTTATTTTGGAAGCTGGGATGATGCAAAATTAAGTGGGGAGGAAAAAATAGATGAGGCGACCGAGAGGGTCTGTCTGTGGCTGGCGGGGCTGTAAGTGGCCAGTGAGAAGTGCGTTGCTGGGTAAACAGATGGGGGTGGCAGCTTTCTGCACGCTCGCTATAAATATCCTGCAGCTCGCCGCCCCTGCTGGGGTTTCCTGGCACCGTGGGTGTGGAGATCAAGGTACAGACACAGGGCACTTCCGGAGTGGCAGAGGGTGGCCAGGGCCCCGCTCAGATCCCAGCCTCCTAGGGGTGGAGTGGCCACCGGGGATGGAGGCTGAGGCCCGAGTGGGGGCAGGAGATGGTTCTTTGCTATTAACTGGCTGTGATCTCTGGCAAGCCCTGTGACCTCTGTGGGCCTCCATTTCTTCACCTGTAAGATGGACATGATAAAATGAGGCAAGGTGAGTCTCACAGCTCATCCAGGGACAGGCACCCTGTAGTCACTCAGAAAGGATCAGGTCTCCTAGGTGCTGTGTGACCTGGGCGAGTTCTCTCATTGCCGAGTCTCAAGTTCTTCATTTCTTCTTCCAAAATATGGGGAGAAAAACCATTGTCTGGAGGCCGAAGTGGGACTATGGGGCTGGCACTGGACCTGCAATGTGTGTGGTATTTCAGGACAAACTGGGGGCCCGGCTGGAGCGCTCCCCTTTGCAGCCCCTACGGGATCCCTCTCATCTCTGCAATATGATAGTGATGATAACGGTGATAATAGCAGCCATGCCCACTGCGAGCCTTTTGGTGACCCAAGGGCTTTGTGAACTGTTATCTGAGTTCTTTGTTACCTCAGTTTATTTTCCCACCTCCTCACCTCTTACAGATAAAGAATCCGAGGCGAAGAGAGATGGGAGTGCTGGAAGGAACAGAGCCGGATCCACAGGATCCTTCATTCAGTCGATAAATATTCACTGAGGAGCCGCCACATGTCAGGCTCCAGGCCAGGTGCTGGGGATTTAGCAGAAAACCAGCCAGACCCATTTCCTGCGTCCATGGAGTGCACAGGCTGGTGGGGGGAGATGGGCTATACATCCGTGAACCAAATTATACCCAGACGAGTGCCCAGCGCCTAGCATGGCCTGCGACCTCTCAGGCTCCCATAGCTGTATGTATTTTTGATGGTGTTTCTCTTTTGTTGCCCAGGCTGGAGTGCAGTAGTTGGATCTCAGCTCACTGCAACATCCGCCTCCAAGGTTCAAGCAATTCTCCTGCCTCAGCTTCCCAAGTAGCTAGGATTACAGGCATGCACCACCATGCCCGGATAATTTTTTTGTATTTTTAGTAGAGACGGGGTTTCTCTACGTTGGGTCAGGTTGGTCTCAAACTCCTGACCTCAGGTGATCCGCCCGCCTCAACCTCCCAAAGGGCTGGGATTGCAGGCTGAACCACCGCGCCTGGCCAGGCTCCCGTATTTTTGACAGTGCTTGGGCTCCTCGTAGGACCGAGGGACTTTGTTATCCACAGCACTGGCCCTGAAGTTGGCTGGTACCTGATGAGATGAATTAAGAATATATATTAATATATTCAGTTCATCAAAACAGTCCCTGAATACGCCTCTGTGCAGAGCTTGGGCTAGCCTCTGGAGACCCAGGGCTGGTCAGGCTGGCCGGGCAGAAGGGGATGAAAACATTGCCTTATACACATTTGCAGACTATGTCCCAATGGGAGAAACCTTCACACAGCTTCTCATGAGCCCAGTGAATCAGGCAGGGCAGGTATCATTGTTCCCATTTTACAGATCAGGAAACTGAGGTCCAGTGAGGTGAAGTGTCTTGCCCAGGACACTCGGTCAGGACATGACATGAACACAGGACTGCCTGACTTCAAATCCAGTGCTCCTTCCCCTGCAGAGGAGAAGGGGCCCTGTAGCAGTGGGAGAGGCCCCAAAGCCCCCAGCTGCCCCTGAGGACCCCTTCCTCCCACTCAACAGTGAGACTCTGGCCAGGGGAAGGGCAGGCATTTTACCCTGCCTCCTGCGTTCCATTCAGAAGGTTTCTGTCTGCAGCTGGAGGGTGGAAGGGACTCTGGACAGGGTCATTAGAGACCTTGCTCTGCCCTTTACCAACAGCCATGGTGGGGGTGCTGGAGAGACCCACAGGGCCTTGATCACTGCGGCTGGCCCATAAATGTGGCGAGTGAGTCCCAGGCTGGAGGCACAGCTGCACTTTCCCAGAGAGAACTGAGGCATTGTGGGGTTTTCCCAGCAGCAACCCCAAGACCCTGATTGCCCAGAATGGCCCCAAATTCACATTTCACAAAGACTATATTGAACTTGGTAAACATGATCACCCTGGAAATGTGCCCTCAGCATCACGACTCGACTCTTGGCCGCTTCAGAATTCAGAGCCACTTTGGGGATCCACCCTGAAGCCCAGGTCTTTTGAAAAGGAGGAGGAGAAGCTCTTCATGTGGGGAAATTTGGTTTTAGTGAAATTGTCATCTGCTGGTTGGTGAGGAGAGACACTCAGGCCTCTGCTATTTCTCCTGGGCTCTCCCCAGTGGCCCTCACTGGGGTACCGAGAAACACAGGCTTCTCTCAGCCTCCAGAGGCAGGCAGGGCAGCCTAGTGGTAAGCGCATGGGCTTTGCAGGCAGACAGTGGGACTGACTGCGTGGTTCCTGAGCAGGAACTTCACATCCCTGAGCTGCTGCTCAGTTTGCACATCTGTAAAATCGGGAGTTTCCTCAGGCTGGACGCTTGAGGTGAGAATATGAATAGACAGTGAAAGCGTGTGAAGCACCCGACACATAGTAGGTGTGCACTCAATTGCGGGTACTATCAGTGGTTGTATCCCTGCAGTGGCAGGACCTCAGACGGTGGCCACAATATAGAGATCTAGTAGCAGGAGTCTGGGTGGCAGTGTCTGCTTGCAGGAGTCTGTCTGGTGGCAGGAGTCTGGGTGGCAATTATATTTCTGAACTGTAAATCCAGCTCATCCTGTGGAATGAGCTTAGCCCCTGGGTTAAATGTTGGGACCAGGATCAAGTCCACAGTAAACGTGTATTTCTTAGAGGGAGGGAATGATTTTTCTCTAAAACTCCTACTGTGTGCTAGGCGTGGGGGTAGGCAGAGTGGGTGCGTCATGTCCCAGGAGCCTCCATGGCTTCTCAGAGGGATCATTCGTCCCATTCTACAGATGGTGCAACTGAGACTCAGAGAAGCTGAGGGACTGACTGGTGGAGGTCAGGCAGCCAATTAAGGATGGAGCGCAGATTCCGGTCCAGGTCTCTGCCTGCCCCAACTCCCGTGCTCTTTCCTGCACGGACAGTGCTTGGGTCTCTGTGCTGGTCACTTCCCCGGCACCACTGGAGGTCCAGTGACAGTCTGAGCAGCTTTGGCAAAGCTCCTCCTTGCTCCCATAGGAGGGGAGCCCTGGGGCGTGGCGTTGGCAGCTACCTTGGCCGAAGTGCAGGCTGAGATCTGCTCTGGGGTGACTCGGTTGAGCTGCCTGGGGGCCCAAGGGTCCAAGGAAGGAGGCAGGACCTGGCTAGCGGGCAGCAGCTGCAGAGCTGGCAGCTCTCATCCCAGCGTCTCCACCTTCTTCCCCAGGGCCCTTCTCTCCTCTCTCCTCCCCTCACCATGGACGCCAACACCTTCATTCTGAAGCCCGCATCTCTGCTTCTTATTAGGGAAGGGAGTCAGCCCGAGGGCCCCTGGCCTTGAGTGAGGTCACACTCCCCACTGTAGGATCA
Source organism: Saimiri boliviensis (assembly GCF_048565385.1). Classification (NCBI taxonomy): domain Eukaryota; kingdom Metazoa; phylum Chordata; class Mammalia; order Primates; family Cebidae; genus Saimiri; species Saimiri boliviensis. The sequence continues at coordinate 20,467,546 of NC_133459.1, forward strand.
ATGAAGGCCCAGGAATAGGAGGGGAAACTTGGCCAAGTGGCAGAGCCACAACCAAGCGCTCCAGACTCCCTGCCTGGGGCTCCGTTCTCTAGACAACTGCGAGGATGTCTTATGTCCCTGGAAGACACCGGCTGGCTCCCATGGAAAACGGGTACAGACGATCTGAAGTCAGAACTGCCAAGGAGACCTCGGGCTACACCGTCAGAACAGCCACACTCCCCGGGGCCCCTCTTCCCGCCCTCCCCGCGTTCGGGACGAAGTGTGTTCTTTCTTGCAGGAGTAAAGGCGCAGCAAGGCTTAATCCAGTTCCTCAATTGTCATGGCAAAATTTCAGGCATGGTGGCACCCGGGCGGGGGAAAGGTTTTGGAGCTAGGGGGTATTCCTGGCTTCTCCCCGGCCCTCCTCCACGGTGACCTTTGGGAACGCTGACCGGGGCCCTTGCGCCAGGGCGGCCCTCCTCGGAAGACTGTTTCTGTGTCTTCCTGTTGCGGTTTTGACTCTGGAGAAATGCTCTGGCCTTGAACTCACCGAGGGCCGGCCCCATGTGAAGCTCGAAGTTTGTTCAGCCGTTTTGGGCTCCCGGTGGCCGGGAGCTCAGCCTTAAGCAAAGTCCAAACTGACCGCAGCTTTCCCGGGCGACTGTGGAGCGGACAGGCCTATTTATATGTGGTGGGTTTTATATCACCACTTCCCTCCACGCTCCGTTTGTGAAGGTTTTTCTCCGGCGGGAGGAGGAGGCATGAGCTTCTTTCCACCATCACCCTCACTTTTCCCGGCCCCTCAGACCCGAGGGTGCCCCAGCCGGACAGGGAGGCAGGGTCACGCGATGGTGAGGATGTGGTGCAGACAGACCTGACTTTAAGTCCTTTAAAAGGTCTTGGCTTCAGTGGAGCCTCCTCCATGAGGCCTTCCCTGTCCGTTTTACTGTCTTCACGGAACTTGCCACTATGGGGATGATCTTGCCATGCATTTATTTGTCTTACTGTCGGGTCTCCCCAGCTAGGATGCCCGGATCCGTGGGCTCAGGGGCCATGTCTGTGCACAGGTGTATCCTCAGCACCCAGATCGGTGCCAGGCATGCTGTAGGTGCTCAATAAAAGAATGCTGAACAAATGCAAAAACAGGGTGTGCCCCCTCCAACAGGGGCTCTCTGCCCTCAAGGCACGTGTTAACTGCCAGCTGAGCCTCTGGCTCCCTGGGCTGGGGTGGGCATGCCTCTGCAGCTGGGCAGGAAGCCATCTGCTGGGAGACAGTGCCCCAGGGACCCTGGGCCCCAGAGCCCAGAGCGTGGCACAGCTGTGGGCACAGCTCCCTAAACGCTCTGTCCGGGGGTCTGGGAGGGAGCCCTGGCAGCAGGACTCAGAGGAGCCTCGGCTGGGGGCATCGGGGGATTTCCTCCTGCTCCCAGGTAAAGCCAGGCTCTCCCTCCATTGGCGTTTGTATTACGGATTTCACCTTCCTCAAGTTCTTTAATACCTGTTCTCGCTGTTTGACTCTAAGCGTGCACGGACCCAGTCAGTGTCTAATTGCCCTAGGTCTAGGCAAGCAGGGCCCAGGCTTGGACCCCGGACCTGGCTATGGTCACTTCTGGCCCACACCCCGTCCCACAGGGTCAGGGGCCAAGGATAGGTGCCCACCCAGAGCCCAGACCACCGCGGCTTGTGGAGCACACTCTGGATGCTGGAACGGCCTGTGCCAGGGCCTGTGTGGTTCCCTTTCCTGGCGCATTCTCCCGAGGGTGGACTCCTCTGTGCTGCTAGGCCTGGAGGTGGCCATGGAGTCTGGGGGAGGCAGACAGAGCTGGGAGGTGTGATGTGTGGGCTGGAGTGTCCACACACTGAGCCCGGGTGGGAAGGGAAAGCGGACAGGGTGTAGCTGGGGCCTTCCTGGTACTTTTATTGTGAGTTTGCAAAAGCTGAATCTCATTTCCAGTTGTATCCCTAGTGCCTCGCTTGGGGCCTGGGGCCTGGGGCCTGGTCACCTGCTGCTGGCTTCTCTCCAGGTTTCTCTGCTTTTAAGTCCCCCTTAGAAAGCAAGCAAGAGAAGGGCTGGGAAGAACGCACATGTGTTATTTCCTGGCTTGTATCTCAGTCCATTTGAGCTGCTCTAACAAAATAGCTGGGAGAAGGTAATTTATCAAGAACGGAAATATATTGCTCACAGTTCTAGAGGCTGGGAAGTCCAAGAGCGTGGTGTTGACATCGGCAAGGGCCTTCCTGCTGTGTCCTCATGTGGCAGAAGAGCAGTAGAGAGGGAGCCTACGCTCCTGCATGCTCTTTTATGACAGCATCGCTCTATTTATGAGGGCAGAGCCCTCATGACCTAAACAGCTCCCAAAAGGTGCCACCTTCCAGTGCTGTTGTACTGGGGATAAGTTTTCAACATGTGAATTTTGGGAGGGGACAAAAACCTTCAATCCATACCCCTGTGCGTGTTCCTCATTTATTGAGGGCCTGCTGCTGTGTCCAGACCTTTCTTAAGTTTCCACGTTTAATCCTTACGGCATCCAGGGGTAGGTAATGTGTCCCTGCCCTGTGATGCTCAGAGGAGTCAGGTGACTCATACGTTGAGAACCCCGTTGCTCCTCTGACTCCAAAGTCCGTGCTCACAGGTTGGGGGGACTCGTTTCTTAGCAAAGAGCACGTGGCTGGGTGCACGTGCTGACGGGGGTGGTGAAGGACTGCTGCGGGAAGAGGGCGTGGCTGGGAAGCTTGTCCTGAAGAGGGCCAGGACAGGTCTCAGGTCGCATAGGAGGACGGGGTCCACTAGGTGATCAGCAGTGCTGAGGGACAACGTGGGAGCTTTTCAGGCCCCCATAAGCACCATCAGACCTCTCAGAGCCTCCCCAGATAAACACTAATCAAATTAAAAAGGTCTGACTGTACCATGCAGCATCAGTTTCGAATCTCTGGCTCCCTTCCAACCAGGTGGCTGACCCCAAACTCAGGACTCATTACTGGGGGTGAGGGGGGCAGGGATCACACAGCCCAGCGACCCTGGGGTAAGGGGTGATCCCTCTGTGTTCCCTCAGGAGAGAGGTGAGGTTCTCTGTGTCTCCCAGCAAGGGGATGAAACTCTCAGTGTCCCCTCAAGAGGGGATGGAGCCCTCAGCGTCCCCCCAGGAAGGGGGTGGAATGCTCAGTGTCTCCCCAGGAAGGGGATGGAGCCCTCAGCAACCCCTCAGGAAGAGGGTGGAGCCCTCAGCCTCCCCCCAGGAAGGGGGTGGAGCCCTTAGTGTCCCCCCAGGAAGAGGGTGGAGCCCTCAGTGCCCTCAGGAAGGGGACGAAGCCTCAGTACCCTCTCAGAATAGAGGTGAGCCCTCTGTGTCCCTTCGGGGCATGGTGGCCCTCCCGACAGCACCCTCGGTCAGTCAGCGTTGAATCCCACGCTGGCACTGCGCTAATTTCACCGTCAGAACAGCCTCCGGGGTGGCTACAGCCGTCGTCCTCAGGCTGCATCGCGAGTAACTTCCAGTAACTGAGGCTCAGAGAGCTGGAGCCACTGCCTGAGGTCAGGAAGCTGCAGGTAGCAGGGGAGCGGGTTGGCTCAGGCCTCTCTGGCTGCCAAGGCAGGAGTGGTCTCTGTGTGCCACCTGGGTGTCGCTGGACCTTAGGCAGTGTGGCTGGAGGATCCGGAAGGGGTGAGTTCTGCTCCCCGCTCTGTCCCCAGACTGACCAGAGGTGAATGTGTGGCATCTGGGGCTGTGGGGAGCTGAGTGGGCCAGGAGCAGTGGGGCGAGGGGCTGGGGAGGGGTGGGAAACCCAGCCTGGCAGTGCCAACCCTAGCAGGAAGCACCTCTGCTTGTTCGGTCAGCCTGGACAGAGGGCAGCTGTGTGGGGTGGCTGCTGCCACCAGCCAGAGATGGTTTCTAAGGGCAGAGGGTAAACAGTCACCTTGGCTACTTGGGCGTGCCATGGGCGGTGGTGGGTCAGCTCTGGAATATTCCGGGAAGTGAAGGAAGGAAATGGGAGGCCTCAGGTTCTGAGAGCGAGGTGGAGGCCCTGAGCTGGAGGGCCCGAGAGGGCCTCTTCTGTCCTAGAAGGCCGCTACATGGAAGCCAGGCCCTGCGGGAGGGCTGGGGGTCTCTCCTGCCCAGAGGGCAGGGTCCTGGTAACAGGACACCAGGGAGGCTTCTGCTCTGGGCGAGCCCGCTGTGTCCCGTGTGATGAGAGAGAAAGACAGCGGCCGGTTTCTTACTGATCACGATTCCTTTCTGATCCCACACCACGGCCTGTCCACTTTCCACGTCATTCATTCAGCCCGCAGATAGTGATCAATCCAGGCTCTGAGCTAGGACGGGGGGTACAGCAGTGAAGACAAACACAGACTGTGTCTTCAAGGCACTTGCAGTCTGGAATTGCGAGGTGAAACCACCTTCAGCAAAGCAAAGCGAAACACAGGGCTGGGGGAGAGGGTCACCTAATTGGGAGACTTTCGGGCACGCTGGCTCCAGGGCAAAACATTTTTGGCCTTAGCTGCTCTCTGCCTCCTGCTTCTGCTTTCTCTGTCTGGGGCCTCATTCTCATCTGGGCATTCTCCACGGGGCAGGGAAGGTGGCTGCCCTCACCAGTATCAACATCCACACGTCCAGGCTTCCTCCAGATCCGCTTCTGACACCATTTTCACGATTGCGTGAAATGGTTCTCCTAAGAAAGAGGCAGAAACAATGTATCCATGAGTGGGAAGATGGACTTTCAGGGACCAATTTAACCCATACTTAATGTAATTATCATTGTGACTGGGGCTACAAAGAAGTACTAGGTGAGATTAATAAATGCAGGTCTGGGGGTAGGAGGATCACCTGAGGTCAGGAGTTCGGAACCAGCCTGGCCAACATGGTGAAACCCGGTCTCTACTAAAAAGACAAAAAAAAAAAAAAAAAAAAAAGAAAATTAACCAGGCATGGTGGCCAGCGCCTATAATCCCAGCTACTTAGGAGGCTGATGCAGGAGAATTGGTTGAACTCGAGAGGCAGAGGTTGCGGTGAGCTAAGATCACACCATTGTATTCCAGTCTGGGTGATCCAGTGAGACTCTGTCTCAAAAACAAAAACAAAAACAAAATCTAACTAATTAACTACATAAATAAAGGCAGGTCTGAGAAATCAAGAAAGTCTTCCTTGAGCAAGTGGCCTGTGAATGGAGATTTCAAGCATAAGCATGAGTGTATTAGTCTGTTTTCACGCTGCTGATAGACATACCTGAGACTGAGTAATCTATAAAGAAAAACAGGTTTAATGAAGTCACAGTTCTACGTGAGTGGAGGGGAGTGAGGCTGAGGAGGCCTTATAATCACGGTGGAAGGCGAAAGGCATGTCTTGCATGAGAAAGGGGGGGGGGGAGAGAGAGAGAGAGAGAGAGAGAGAGAGAGAGAGAGTTAACTGGCTTAGAATGGGGAAGATAGTTCTAAGCAGAGGGAACAGAACTACCAGGAAGTCGGGCAAAGAGAGGATCAACTAGGGTCAGATCATTTGGGCCTCTCCAGGGAGGTGACAGTAAGAGTTTTGGGGTTTCCTCGAGAGCAATAGGAAGCCGCAGGAGTTTTAACTGGGGGTGACATCATGGAGTGTAAGTTCTATGGGATCTCTCTGGCTGTATTATGGCGGATGGATGAAGGGGACGAGCAGGTGCTGGGAGACCAGTTCGTTGGCCATGGTAGCAGCCCAGGCAGCAGAGAGCTTGAAGGAGGGAAATGACACCAGAGACAGAGAGAGGTGGATGATTTGAGATACATTTTGGAGGTAAAATTAATAGGACTTGATGCTTGATTGGATGGGGAGGGGGTAGGGAGAGAAACACTTAAGGACAGCTTCTAGATTTCTGGCTTGCTCCGTAGGATCCCAGTCCCACGGAGTGGGGATTGTTGCCCCTCATTTTTTTTTTTTTTTTTTTTTTTTGAGGCAGAGTTTTGCCCTTGTCTCCCAGGCTGGAGTTCAGTGGCGTGATCTCAGCTCACTGCGACCTCCACCTCCCAGGTTCAAGCAATTCTCCTGCTTCAGCCTCCTGAGTAGCTGGGATTACAGGTGCCTGCCACCACACCCAGCTAATGTTTGTAGTTTTAGTAGAGACAGGATTTCACCATATTTACCAAGCTGGTCTTCAACTCCTGGCCTTAGGTGATCCGCCCGCCTCAGCCTCCCAAAGTTCTGGGATGACAGGTGTGAGCCACTGTGCCCAACCTGTTGCCCCTCATATAGCAGCACTAGAAGCCGAGGCATCTTCAATCTCTACTCTTCTCTCAGCAAAACTTGTTCTTCTCTGGGAAGCCTTCTCTGCCCACCACAATCTACAGTGCCCCTCCCCTGCTCCCGTCCTTCAATTCCCAACGGACCTGTACCTGCCATGGCTGCCTTCTCGCCATGGCTGCCCTCTCGCTGATCCAACCTTCCTGAATGACCCCTTGACTCCTAGAAAGTGAGACCACGTAACCCAACCAGCCGAATGACTTAGAGTCACTTAATCTCACTGTCCATCTGTTAACTCAGGAATCAATTTCCCAGAGCTTGTTGTAAGTATTCAATGAAATAATGCTTGGGAAGTGCCCAGAGATATTTCTTTACAACACAGAAATAAATAGTACTTCCCGTGGGGTTGCCTTTGTGGATTTGGGACTGTCTCCTTTCCAGATCAAGAACCTCACAGAAGCTGGGCACGAGGGCTCATGTCTGTAATTCCAGCACTTTGGGAGGTCGAGACAGGAAGATCACTTGAGGCCAGAAGTTCAAGACCACTCCAGGCAACATAGCAAGACTCCTTCTCTACAAAAAATTAGCTAGGCATGGTGGTGCGTACCTGTAGTCTCAGCTACTTGGGAGGCTGAGGCAGAAGGATCACTTGACCCCAGGAGTTGGGGGCTGTGGTGAGCCATGATTGTGCCACTGCACTTTAGCCTGGGTGACAGAGCAAGGCCCTGTCTCTAAAAAAAAGAACCTCACTGAAGGTAGGGATTATACCCCAATGAGTCTGGCAGGATGCACATACATAGTAGGTGCTCAGTTAAGGCCAGTTGAGTAAATGTGCTCCTTTTCCTGGTGTTCCCAGCAGAGCTTTGCACATAATTGAGAGGCAAGATGTGAGTGGAGGTGAGGAAAATGGCTTTTGGGGTCTGACAGCTCTGGCTTCAAATCCTGCCTCTGACTCACCCCGGGTATGGTGCTCCAAGTCACTTCATTTAACCTGCTTCCTGGTCTGCAAAATAGGATTAGCAGGCCACATCCCAAGGTTCTGTGACAGTTCACTAAATCATAGAACTCATGCATGTTCAATGCCTAATGCAGGAAGGCAGCTGCAATGGTGATGGTTAACCCACCAATTCCCACGTCCCTGGTGGCCCAGGGCAGCGGGCCTGTGTGGGCAGCTTGTTGCCCAGTATCTACCCCTTCCCAGATAACCTTGATCTCGGTTTGGAGATCCATGTAGTTCCAGGGACTGACTCCACTTCTGATGCCAGGGAGGGGCAGGACTAAGTCACTAAGTGCATTTCAGTGATTGGTTTAAGATTGAGCATAAGACCCAGACCTGTCAAACTTTTGTCCTGGGAACTTCTGGCAAGTGTCTTGTGCCTATAAAAGAAGCCAGTCTTAAAAATGGCAGACCAAGTGAGAGAAAAGTAACCAGGCTCTTGCTGGCACTGGTAAGCTGCTGGATCAAGCCTTTCCTGAAGGACCTTTCAATAATGTGGGCCCATAAATCACCTTTATTTTTTAAGGCTGTTTGAATTGGGTTTTCAGTTCCTTGTAACCAAAATCACCCTTGTGGATACAGCCCATACATCCCTCCACCTTGTGTGGCTGTCACTTCCTTTCCGTGGGTGGGGCGACATCAGCTCAGGCCACATTTCCTCCATGAGCGCATGGACTCTGTGAGAACCAGCTGACTCTGCTGCCTGTAGGAAACCAGACCACCCAGGAGCCGAAAGATTATAGAAACATACAGAAAACCAGAGCAGGGAAAAATCCAAGTGAATGCTTCCAGAATAACCAATAAGGAAAAAAAAAAAAAAAAGGTGGTGGCAACTCTAATAGTGAAATAATTGACCATCATACTCAAAGTGGGTAGTCTCCTGATTGAGGAGGGTGGATCCCAATCAGAGCCACCTGAAGGGTGTGTCATCCTTGCTCCTGGTTCCCAGCATCCACTCTCCTGCCGGCCACCATTCTGCTTTACTGGAATTATCTCAGGGGTCCCAGTTTCCCTTAGCTAAAGGCAGGCTAAACAGAAGCTCCTTCACTGGCACTGTACCTTGAGCTGAAGGGACTGCTTTGTCCCTTCCTAGGCAGGATCCTTACTATGTTGCTGAGATCGCCAGCCCAATCGTGGGCCTTCTGTTCTTGCACCTCTGTAGCATCTTTGGTTCCCAAGCTTGGTGCTCCAGACTCCTGTGGATCCTGTGAGCTCCCAGTAGCCTTCCAAGATGTTTCCTTTTGCTGAGGTCAGCAAAGGTCATTTCTGTTGCTTGCAACCAAAAAATCCTCAGTGATACGCCGGCTGAGGGGCTGTGACGCAGTGGGAGAGGGCTCTGTTGTTCATTGAGAAGCTTTGTCAATTTCCCACGAGACTCTGGCTGCGCGCTCACCAGGTCCGTTCTTGGGAGGGCCAAGTGGAGTAGGAACGGGCCTCCGGTTCATATTCACAGTGCTTCCAGCATTGTCTGCAGGCTGAATGCATAACACACATGAAGGTACTGATGCTGAAGTGATGACTAAAATACAAATCAGTTTCAAGGGATTCCTGAATTCACATTAAATACATTATCATTAGGTAATTTCTCATCTAAGCAATACAAAATGTACAATCTGGGAAAATGTTCACATAAAGGCATGCTTCTCTTGAAAATGTTAGAACCACAGCTGTGGGAGTGTGATGAGCAGAGGGCGTGTCTTCAGGACCACAGTGACACTTCATCCTGTGAGTGCCAGGACTCACTTCCCCTCCTCCCAAGACAACACCTGAAGAGTGGCATTTGACTCAGATCTGGCCAATCAGAGCACTGGATTTTCCTGGCCACAGTGACTGGCTCTGGAATGGGGGAATGACCCAATCAGAGCCAATGAGAAGCCATGGGAATGACCGGGTGGCCTGACCTTGACTTCACTTTGTAAAACTTTAGGGGTTACCTTTGTAGGGACTGGAGATTTGAATCAGAGGGAAGTTTCTTGTGTGGTTTCTATTAGATTCTTCCTGAAAGGGCTCCTGGAGGACTGGTGGCCATGTGGAAACTCAGCTAACGCTCACTGAACTCCTGATTTCAGCTGGGTCCTATACTAGGCCTTGGGGCTCCAGAGATGGCTCCATTCCTGAGAAGCTCCCAATCTTGTGGGAAGCAGACCCCTAAGCAATGAATCCTGTGTCTCAGCGTGAAGCATCACAAGATGCATGAGATGCTCCTGGGACATAAAGGAGAAAGACTCCAACTCTGCCTGGCAGGTTGAGAAGGGCTTCCTGGAGGAGGTGGGCCTCGAACGGAGCCATGATGGATGAATAGAAGTTTGCTAGGGCTGGGCACGGTCGCTCACATCTGAAATCCCAGCACTTTGGGAGGCTGAGGGGGGTGGATCACTTGAGGTCAGATGTCCAGTCTAACCAATGTGGTGAAACCCCATCTTTACTTTTAAAAAATACAAAAATTAGCCAGAAGTGATGGCATATGCCTGTAGCCCTAGTTTCTTTGGAGGCTGAGGCAGGAGAATTGCTTGAACCTGGGAGGTGGAGGTTGCAGTGAGCCAAGATTGAGCCACTGCACTTCAACCTGGGCAACAGAGCGAAACTGTCTCAAAAAAAAAGTTTGCTAGGGAAGAAGTCAGGAATTGGGCATTGGAGGTGAAGGTGCTGAGAAGCAAGAGTTTGTGCTGTGTTCAGAAAGAGAAGAGATTCGATTAAAGATGAGGACTTGCGGGTTGTTTGTCTTGAAGAACATGTGGATGGGGCTTGGCCAAAGAGGAGGCAGAGACCACGGCCACAGGCTGCTGCTTCTGGCGACCAGGCAGGCCCTGGAATGAGCTGAGTCTTTCAAGTATAAGGAAGACCCCATGACTTTCTGGGTCTCTTCCCCATTTTCACAAGATCCAATAAGGGATCTTATAAAGATCTAATAAAGCAGGGATCCAATAAGTTCTCTCTAATTGAAAGAAGCCACAGTGTAATGATGAAGGGCAATGTCACTGCGGACAGCTAAAATGTCTGCCTCAGGCAGGGGCCCTAAACCCTGACTGCCCACCAGAACCATCAGGGATGCTTTGACGGTGTAGGCTGCCTGGACCCCAGGCCCAGTTTCTGACTTCTTAGGACCAGAGTGAGGCTCAGTAGCAACATATTCTAATAGCTGCTCAGGTGATTGTTTATTCTTTCTTTCTTTCTTTCTTTCGCTCTCGTTACCCAGGCTGGAGTGCAATGGCGCGATCTCGGCTCACCACAACCTCCACCTCCTGGGTTCAGGCAATTCTCCTGCCTCAGCCTCCTGAGTAGCTGGGATTACAGGTACGCACCACCATGCCCAGCTAATTTTTTGTATTTTTACTAGAGACGGGGTTTCACCATGTTGACCAGGATGGTCTCGATCTCTTGACCTCGTGATCCGTCCGCCTCGGCCTCCCAAAGTGCTGGGATTACAGGCTTGAGCCACTGTGCCTGGCCTTTTTCTTTCTTTTTTAGAGACAGGGTCTCACTCAGTTGCCCAGGCTGAAGTGCTGTGACTCAATCATAGCACACTCCAGCCTCAACTTTCTGAACTCAAACGATCCTCCTGCCTCAGCCTCCCAAGTAGCTGGGACTATGGGCGCACACCACCGTGCCTGGCTGATTAATTTTTTAAAATTATTTTTGTAGAGACAAGGTCTCACTACCTTGCCTGGGCTGGTCTTGAACTCCTGCCTCAGCCTCCCAAAGTGCTGGGATTATAGGTGTGGGGCACTGCACCTGGTCTGCCCAGTGATTCTAATGGGGTTCTTTTTTTTTTTCTTTTTTGAGAAGGAGTTTTGCTTTTGTGGCCCAGGCTGGAGTACAATGGCGTAATCTCAGCTCACTGCAACCTCTGCCTCCTGGGTTCAAGTGATTCTCCTGCCTCAGCCTCCCAAGTACCTGGGCGTCACCACGCCCGCCTCATTTTGTATTTTTAGTAGAGACAGGATTTCTCCATGTTGGTCAGGCTGCTCTCGAACTCCCGACCTCAGGTGATCCGCCTGCCTCGGCCTCCCAAAGTGCTGGGATTATAGGTGTGAGCCACTGCTCTCGGCCCTAATTGGATTCCAAGGTACAGCTGGGGCTGAGAACGACTGATCCAAAAGGAATGCCAGTCGGTGCCTTGAAGGAATGTGTCTTTCCAAATTTTTTGATTTTTTTCAAGAAAAGCCAAAATCGAGATTTCTCTGTGGAATCTTATTTTTAAACGTTGGCTCAACTTTTTAAAAAGGCAAAACTGGGGATCGTTTACGATGAGCTGTTTTTCAGCTCCTTAACCACATCGTGAGTCTACAAGGTAGGTAAGTATTCTCTCTATTCTGTAGGTGAGGAAGCAGGAGAGGCTGTGTAACTTACCCAAGGTCACATCGCTAGCAAGTTCCAGATCAAGATGCATAGCCAGGCAGTCTGGCTCCAGAGTCAGTGCGTTTACCCACAGAGCCCATCTCCAGCCAGCATCTGACCCGTGGCCCAGGAGGGTGCAGCCTCTGGCAGGTGAGGGCTTGGAGCAGAGACCTGGCCATTACAGGAAGCAGGCTGGAGCTATGGACAGAGCGGAGAGAGTGGGGGCCAGTGGCGCTGCTGCCATCAGACACTGGGTGCTGAGTGGAAGAAGAATGGAGCCCTTCACCATCCTTCATGGCCTCTAGCATCTCCAAGTCCCATGCAGCCCTCCCCGGGGAGTGGAGCCCAGCGTGCAAGACCTGGCAGGTTCTGACCTGGGTTTTCACCAAATGCCCTGCTGGCCTGGGGCGCTGGCTTGGCCGACCAAGATATTGCAGATAAATGGGCCTCACTGGGTGGTGGGGCTGTTGCTTGGGGAGGCGTCAGGCTTTGTCTGTTGCAGTGACTCAGGGCAGGTTGTCACCTGGCGGCAGCCTTCACACCTCATGCCCGTGGGATCCAGGATAGACCCAGGAAGCATCTGCATCTGAGGTTGGCTCAGACCCAGTGGGCCCTGCTTCCTGTAGTCACCTTATAAGGGAATGTTACCTTCGTGATTCAGAGACAGGGCTGGGGGACACTTCGGACGATGGGCAAGAGAAAGGGTTCAACCAGCCCAATGGGGGTAGACTGAGGAAAGTGGCCATTTTCTGTGGGCCTACTATGTGCATCTCAGCAGGATAAGCACCTTTGCATCTGATTTCTTAATTTCACAGTTCTGAGGGGTCGATGTTGTTATCTCCATTTCACAGATGAGGACGTTGAGGCTCTGAGAGGTGAAGTGACTTGACCAGTTTCATGGCTTTGCAACGGAGCTAAGGTTTCAGTCCAGGTTGCTCCCTGGCCATTGGCCAACCTTCTCTAGCTATGGAAGGCCACTCGCTCCAGTCCCACTCAGATCCTACCGACCCCACACCCCATGGCTTTACTGCCCTGCCCTACTGGTCGGGGCTTGTGGTATAGGTCAGCAGGCACTTTAGACAGACCTGGCCAAGACAGGGTGAGCCTACAGGGACACGTGGCATTTGAGCAGCTCAGTTGCAGAGAAATCTGCAGCTGGCAACTGTTACCGTGCTGATCAGATCACACACTGAATCTCCGGCCACCAGGCCGTGAATCATTTTAGTTGAGTTAACAAGAACAAAATTACGTGTTTTTATCTAGCTTGAAAGCCGTGATTATTTTGTTTTCCAGCTCATTTTTAGCCTCATAAAAGTGGTAAAAAAATTACCATTATTGTGTTTTTATCTCTGCTACGAGCTCCCCTTCCTGACCCTCTATCGGTGGCCAGGTGGCCTGTGGGCCTGTTCTTTTGTTCCTTGTCTGTTTGGCCCTGGAAGGGATGGCATAAGCTGGGGCCAAATGAAGGTCCTACCAAATTGAGGGTCTCAACTTGGATGCCGGGAAGTTTTCTAGAAGGGCTTCCTGGGCTCAGCCAGGCACATTTTTCAGGAGGGTCCCATTTTGTGGGGTGAGCTGGGTAGCTAGCAGGTGGCTAGATCCTGGGCTGCCTTGGGAAGGTGGAGGTCAGGCCGAGCTTCAGTGAGAGCCCAGCTTCTTCGCCTAGTGTCCCAGTTCCAGGCTCTTCGTTGTCAGGTCCTTGCCCCCACCTCCAGCTTTCTCCCCTGGGCCATCTTCCTTGCCCCTGTCAGCCCTGGGCCACTTGGCAGCCCTGCTGTGTCACAGCTCCATGCCTTTGCTCTGCTCCTTTGCTCTGCTAGGACTTCCTTTCCTCACTTGCAGGGATAACTTATGTAAAAGAGCTCAGCACTAAGTTAAACTCATTACGGTGCTTTAAAAGCTCACCATCCTCCTCCCTCCCTCTCCCTTCTTCCGCCCCTCTCTCCTTCCTTCCTTCTGTGTGTGGAAGCATCGCCCGTCCTGGTCTAGGGGGAACTCTTAGTATGATGGAAGAAGCACAGCACCAAGCCTGAGAAGCCTCTAGAATAGACAGATGCCAGAAATGTCTGAGGCCCCCTGTAGAGGCAGTTGGTTGGGTTTGACCATGCAGGACCCAGGGTCCCTGAGACCCTTCCCTCCCTGCCCACTCTTAGTCCACCTCTCCTCTCTTAGAGGTGGAACACGTGACCTGCCTAAGCCGACCTGCTTGTGGCTTGGTTTCATCAGAGCCCATGGGACACGATGAGATGCTACTAGGGCTGCTAGCACTGACCCACGTCCTTCCTCTCCTGGACTTGAATCTGAACCCGGTTTTCCAGCCTCCCCTCCACCCTGTGAGCTCTTCACTGTCTCTCAGTAAATGCCCCTGAAGCACAAGGATGTCAAATCGGATCCTGTTTGCAATCAAGGAACTGTAAGGGAGACACCCCCCAGATGACAAAGGTCCACTCCCAACTCCTGGGACAGAGGACCCCATGTCTCTCCAGCTGTAGCTGGCCAGAACTGAGAGCCAGGGCACCAACAGGGAGGGAACAGAGAAACAAAATGTGGTCTACACATGCAACGTGATACTCTTCAGCCTTACGAAGGAAGGAAACTTTGACACAGGCTGCATCATGGGCGGACCTTGAAGACGTTGTGCTGGGTGAAAGAAGTCAGACGCGAAAAGACAAATCCTGTTTGATCTCGCTTACGCGAGGTGCCTGGAGGAGTCAAATTTATGAATGCTGTTACCAGGGTGGTAGTGGCAGTGCCTGGAGGGAGAGTAGTGCCCTATCTTGGCCCTGAATGGGCATCAGCTGACTCAGTCCCTGAGTGGCACCCATTTCCAGCTTCAGGAGTTGCCTGGGCCTAGCAGCTGGGGCTTTGCTTGGGGGGCTTCTTAGTCCCACATCTAATTCTTTCTGCTGAGACTTGGGAGCGGGGATGGAGGGGCTACATCTGCCTCGCTGGCACCATGAGCAGAACCAACTTCTAAGATGGAGGGTCCCCAGATGCCCAGAAGTAAATCCACAAGTGGGGAGAAAAAGAGGCCCCAAAGCTGGCTGGAGCAAAAGGAACAGGCAGGCGTAGGGGCTGGCCTTTGCGGCCACGCCTGGCCTTCCCAGTAGGAAGGGATGAGGGGGTTCCTGGGGAGAGGAGTGGGGAGAGTGGGGAGAGCAGCTTGGACTGGATGAATCTGGGCTTGAATATATCTTTGCCAGGCATCACCTGTGAGAGCTTGGGCAGATCACCTTACTTTTCTGAGCCTTGGTTTTCTCATCTGTAAAATGGGAATAATCCTGCATGCTTCCTGGAATTACTGTGAAGATTAAACACTATAAATCATGTGAGATTTTCAGTCTGCTGCCTGGCAAAGAGTCCACAAATGTTTGCTTTTATTGTTATGAAGAATAAGAACCCTGCTTCAGACCAAGCTGGGTTAATTTCTTAAAGAGTTGGGCTGAATTGTAATTCCAGTTCTGAGCTGAGGGACGCTGGGTAACCGACTAGAGCAGGCGTCCCCAAACTACGGCCCCCTGAGGCCATTTATCCGGCCCCCCGCCGCACTTCAGGAAGGGGCACCTCTTTCACTGGTGGTCAGTGAGAGGAGCACAGTATGTGGCGGCCCTCCAACGGTCTGAGGGACAGTGAACTGGCCCCCTGTGTAAAAAGTCTGGGGACGCCTGGACTAGAGGCTTCCTCTTTGGCGGTCAGTTTGCTCGTTGTAAAAGGGGGATAATAGCAGTTCTTACCTGAAGGGTGAATGTGAGGATTAAATGACATAATGTATATAAAATGCTTAGCACCATGCCTGGCACACAGCAGGTGCTCAGTAAATATCGGTTTCTTCTCCCCACCTCCCCACCTTGTTCTGGATATGGAAGAGCAGGCGTTGTGGGGAGTGCAGATGCCCCAGATCTGGAGTCAGAGAACTAGGTTCTCCACCAAGTGGGGCACTAAACTGCTGAGCTTTCTTTGGGTGGGATCCTGCCCTCTGGGTCTCTATCAGCCTCTTATGTGTTAAGCGATGACATTGGGCTTGATGGTCCCACCTCTGTCTGTAACATTCCACACTGTGAGAAAAAAACACTTAAAAAAACCCTAGTGTTACTTAAATAAAGGACTGAAGGCAGCTGCTCCCTGCTTGAGGTGGGGCTGGGACAGGAGGAGGCTGTGCTTTAGCTTGGGGAAATTCCCTTCAGAGGCCCTTTTTGTTTAATAGAGGGCAGGTGTCTCCTCCTGGCACCTCCCGAGCAAAGTGAAGGACATGGCCCTGTGAGGTGAGGAGCAGGCGTTGGCAGCTGGAGAGCGGGACTCTGACAGGCCCTGGGGACATGGAGCAGAGTGGAGATGGGCCAGGGTTCCTCAGTGGCAGGGGGCCCAGGGGCAGGGGGGCATGGGGTGGGCTGGCAGGGAGGGTCCAGGAATGTTCGGTTTGGTGTTGCTGCTGGTTAGGTTCTGAAGTCTCTCTCCTTTCTCCACACCTTCAGCAGAGTCTGTTGCACACCCAGGCTTGTGTGGGGGGCCAGGGGAATGAAGGGTCAGGGAGCAGAGAGAGGTTGGGAGGCAGCAGGGTGCGGGGGGCGTGTGGCTCAGGCCGACGGGAGAGCCAGTGGTGAAAGGACACAGAGATCCAGCGTGGGGGGTGTCCGCGGTGTTGAGAAGGGCCCTGGAGGCCCTGCAGTACGGAGCGTGGGGTTTTGGACTATTTTATTAATCATAGTTATTGGTTGAAACTAAGAACATGGTGAGCTTAGAGGACATGGGGACATTGGGGTCACGGTTTCACACTTGTGCTATTTGGACTGGCAGAGACGAAAGGGCATCCTGCTGGAAGGGAGGGGGTGGGGACATGGCCTGACCCAAGGCCTGCATGAAGTTGGCATGGAGGACCCATGCATGGTGTTGCTGCAGAGGGCCACGGGGCTGGATCAGGAAGGAGCTGGCGTGCTAGGTTATGGACTTGACTTTCTATAGGCAATGGGGAGCCCTGGAACTTCAGAGCAGAGGAGGAACGAGGAGTGAGGTGACAGTGGGACGATGGCTCCAGCGGCATGCAGAAGATGGACGGGAGTGGGTGGAGACAAAGGCAGAGAGGCAGAGAATGCGCATCCCGCTGTCTGTTCACCACAGAGGGCTTGCCGTGATCAGATAAACCCAACTGGGTGACCGCGGTGGGTGAGTGGCAGGCTCTGGGGAAAGAGGGCATGTAGGTACCCGTCCTGGAGGCAACTCGACTTCATATGCATCAATCACCTGCCTCCCAGTCTCGACTTTCCCTGTGACTCAGCCCCCCTGAGGACCCAACACAGAGTTGGGGGAATTTGGAAAGTCTACTTTTTGGAGATGACTCAGTTAAAAGGGCAGGGCCAGGAAAGGGGATCTCTCCCTCCAAATACTTTTATGTAGTCACCAAATCCTCCTGGGTCACAGGTAAGGTCCAGCCACCACATCCACCGATCTCCTTTTACAGATGGGGAAACTGTGGCCTGGAGAGGGGAAGGGACTTGTGCAGGCTTGTGTGGCCAGAGCAAAGGCCTGGGGCCTGCTCAAGTTCAGTCACTCTCTGTGTGATCCTGGGTGAATCTCTTCTCTCTGGGCCTCTGTTTTCTCATCTGTAAAATGGGATAACCGGGGCCGGTCGCGGTGGCTCATGCCTGTAATCCCAGCACTTTGGGAGGCTAAGGCGGGTGGATCACTTGAGGTCAGGAGTTCGAGACCAGCGTGGCCAGCATGGTGAAACCTCATCTCTGCTAAAAATACAAAAAATTAGCCGGGCATGGTGGCATGAGCCTGTAATCCCAGCTACTTGGGAGGTTGAGGCAGGAGAATTGCTTGAACCCAGTAGGCAGAGGTTTCAGTGAGCAGAGATCACGCCACTGCACTCCAGCCTGGGCAAAAGTTCCCATCTCACAAAAATAAATAAATAAAATAAAAAGTGGGATAAGCAAGTGTGCCCTGAACACTCGATCCTCTCGCCTTCTCCCGTCCAAGTACTAGCCAGACCCGACCCTGCTTTGCTTCCAAGATCAGAGGAGACCGGGCGCGTTGGGGGTGGTGTGCCCGGAGACCCTCTCTCGCCTTCTGACTTCCTCAAGTCCTTTCCAGATGCATCTGTCGTCGCCCAAGCCTTTGGTCCTAGGTGGGGGTCCTGGATGTCTGTACAGCTCACAGACCTCTCTGTGACCTCCTCAGCCTGTCCGCAGCTCCCCCTCACCCCCTGCCCACCCAGGACCCTGCTTTCCTTGGGGACACTCCTCCGGCCCTGTCACACTCTGCCAGGCTGGGGTCTTCATCGTCGTCCCCCGCTGACCTCTCCGATGCCTTCCGCATTCCTTGAAGACTTGGCTCACGCTTTCCCTCCACCCATCCCATCATTCATTATCCAGGAACTTGGGTGATATTGGTGACCTCACGGATGACCTGTCTAGCCCCCCGGCTGCCCAATTCTTGGACCTTCTCATCTCCAGGGACTCCCTTCTCCAATGGCCTACCACCTTGCCACCCTGGGCCTTGCCATCCCTCAGGCCTGCCCTCCCCTGAAACACTAAATGCTGAGCCCCACTCTCCGATGATGACCACTTCCCACCCCCTGGGCCCCCACCCCACCACGTCTGCCCTGAGACCTCCTGTGCAGCCCTCTGAGAGGCCCAGCCTGCTGGAGCACTCTCTTCTCTCCCCAGGCCTCCCTGGCGCTGTCTCTCTCCCCACTCCCCTAGCCCTGGTTGGTCCCACCCCTCCCTCCTCTGTTGCTGGCACCCCTGTGTTGTGCAGGTCCTCAGGCCCTTGGTGGGCACATCCTTGGTTTGCCTCCTCCCCCCCCCCCCACCGGACAGCGGCTCCTCCACTCCCTCTTCACCGGCTGTCCTCTGAACCCCTGGCTGGCTGCCCCGCCACTCTCTTTTGGATCCTGTTGCCCCCGACTTCCCCCGGGGCCTCACACCTGCCGTCCTCCGCCCCCCCCCATCCCTTCTCCTTCCTTCTCTGACTCAGCCCTCTTAGCTTACTATCATGGCTAAGTCCTCACATCTCAAGGTAAAAGACCCCGAACTGCTCTTGATCCTGTGTCTTCTCCCTGGGCACCAAGATCTTCCCTTGGCCTGGGACTTCCCAAGCTTGGTCAATGAACACGCCTGCATTTCTCTCCTGTATGCTTCAAGCCGCTGCCGACTCCACCTGCCCCCACCTCCCGCCATCACCCGGCAGAGGGATGTTCCTGAGACCTCATTGCCGAGTCCGGTGGTTAACCCTTTATGCCTTAGCCAATGCATCTACCCTTTTCTCCCTTCTGGGAACTTCTCTCTCTGTGTTAGAGCCTCCCCTGCAGCCATTCTCCCCTGCTTCTTTACTAACAGAGCCTGGGTCTTATTCAGGAAGACAATGTGCTCTGCTAAAGGACCACATTTCTCAACCGTCCTTGCACCTGGGGGTGGCCAATGAGGTGGAAGTGAAAACCAGGGGAGAGGGGTGGAGAAGGGCCTCCAGGAACACTCAACCAGGAGGCAAATCTTCTGCTCTTGCTTCTTTCTCTTTTTGCTGCTGGAACATGAAGGTGATGGCTGGAGCTGCAGCACATCTTGTGACCATGAGGCGTCCTTGAAGAGGGAAATCAGGGCAAAGAATAGCAAGCAAGAGAGAAAGAGTCCGAGGCTCCGACGACAGTGGGCTGCCTACCTCTGCATTTCTTTTCCAGAGGCGAGAACTGAGCCTGTGTCTTGATTAACCCACTGACTTGGGTTTTCTGTTGCTTATAGCAGAACCCAGTCCCAGATTATGATGCAATTTTGGAACTGTGTTTCCTGGCTTTCCTCTTACCTCTTGGGCTGATCTCCCATCGCCCCTTGTGGATACCTTCATTGTCCCACTACTGAAGCGTGGGGACTCCCGGGTTTCTGTTCTGGGCCCTCCTTTTTTCTGCGTCTCTTGCTTCCTAAGCAATCTTGTTCTTACTTGTGGCTTCACATCAGATGCTGGTGTCTTTGAATCTTCAGCACAGACTCTCTCAGGCCTCCAGACCAGAATATTCAACCAGGATGTCCTATAGTATCCCCAAGCTCAATGGACCTCAAATTCCTCCTGATGCTCGTTTCTCCTTCCAGAGACCCCAACTCAGCTAATGAATCTTCTCCCACCCAGTTGGCCATTTGCAAACTCAGGAGTCATTATTTCCCTTTCCCTCACTCTTTTATCCCCTCAACTCCTCACATACAATAATTCAGTAAGATCTAGCAATTCACCATGTCACACCCACTAGAATGGCTACTAGTAAGAAAACCAGAAAATAACAACCGTTGGTGAGGGTGGAGGAACCGGGACTTCCGTGCGCTGCTGGTGGGGATGTGAAGTGGTCCTGCCACCGTGGACTGCAGGAGGGAGGTTCCTCCAACAATCAAACAGAAGGCCAGGCGCGGTGGCTCACGCCTGTAATCCCAGCACTTTGGGAGGCCGAGGTGGGCAGATCACAAGGTCAGGAATTTAAGACCAGCCTGGCTGATATGATGAAACCCACTCTCTACTAAAAATACGAAAATTAACCAGGCGTGGTGGCAGGTACCTATGGTCTCTGTTCTGTTTCCCTTATGCTGGAAAGAAACGGCATAAGGAGAGAAAAGACAGCTTTGTGAGGGCGTCACAGAGAAGAAGGCTTTGGATTTCTAGAGACTCGGAGGATGCATGGGCTGGACACAGGAGAGAAGGCAGAGATGTCACGTGAGCATGTAGGTGGGGAGAATGGCACCGGGTGTGAAAAGCAGAGAAAGAAGCTCCAGACCTTGAGGACACTCAGTGGGCAAATTTGTGCCAGGCGGTCTTGAGCCTGCTGTGTCCTTTCATTCATCCGACAACTCTGAAACGAGCATTGTCATTTTCACGTTGTGGCTGAGGAAGCCGCAGCTTAGAGGGTTAAGGGGATCACAACGCGTGGCAGAGGAAGAGCGAGGGCTCGAACCTAGGCCAGCCAGACTTCCAAGCTTGTACTCTGCTCCAGGCCAAAGCTGAGCCCCAGAAAGACATGCTGGGTTGGACTGGGCTGAATGACCCCGCCCAGTGCATGTCTGTGAACATGTGGCAGCGTTTGATTTTTCCAGCAAACTCAAGCACATGTGAGTTGGAGGTGGCATCAAGGGAAAACAGCTCGTGTTGGTCCTGGCTCCGGGTCTGGGGAAGCATCCAGGTTGGTGAGGGGGGCCGGGCAGGGTGCTGGGTGGCAGCAGGGGCAGTGGGCAAGTCTCCCTGGTCATCCTAGAAAGCCCTTGGCTGCCCGGGGGTATGGCCCTCCCCATCGGGAATAACTCCTCACATTTTCCGGGACGGTGTTCGAGGGTGTGCGTTTGGTGGAGAGGATCAGAGTTTCTATTCACCAGTTGCTAAGATCCTGGGCAACTCCTGTCACCTCTCCGGTTCTCATTTTATTTTCCACATCTACAGAATGGGCATTTATTTATTTATTTTTTAAAAACAGAGACAGAGTCTTGCTCTGTCACCCAGGCTGGAGTGCAGTGGCACTCTCATAGCTCACTGCAGCCTTGACCTTTGTACACAGGAGGCTACATGGGAGGAGCCATGGGATCACCTCAAGGGTCCTCCTCCCTGAGGCTCCAGGGCTCAAGCGATCCTCCTCCCATGTAGCTGGGATCTCAGGCACGTGCCACCCCGCCTGGCTAATTTTTTGACTTTGTTTTGTAGAGATGTGGTCTCACTTAGTTGCTCAGGGTGGTCCCGAACTCCTGGACTCAAGCAGTCCTCCTGCCTCAGCCTCCCAAAGTGCTGGGATTACAGGCATTAGTCACCTCACCTGGCCCAAATTGGGCATTTAACTGGTTGCCTGTCTCTCGGACTTCTGTGGGCAAATCCTCTGCAAGGATGACTGTGACAGGGTCTTGATGATGAAAAAAGTCCTGTGTCCTTTTGAGAGGCTTGGTCATCTTCCCTGGGAGTCTCATAACATAGAGGTGGAGAATGGCCAGTCCCAATTTACAGATAGACGGGAGCCTCTGACCACAAATATATACAATTATGAGATGTCAGTTAAAACCAGTATTAATTAAAAAGAATGCAATGAAGAAGGAACGTGGGGAGGTATAATAAGAAGGGACCTTCTTTGGCTCACAACTGTAATCACAGCCCTTTAGGAGGCCGAGGTGGGCGGATCACCTGAGGTCAGGAGTTCAAGACCAGCCTGGCCAACATGGTGCAACCTCATCTCTTCTAAAAACACAAATATTAGCTGGGTGTGGCGGTGCACACCTGTAAGCCCAGCTACTTGGGAGGCTGAGGCAGGAGAATTGCTTGAACCTGGGAGGCAGAGGTTGCAGTGAGCTGAGATCGCATCACTGTCCTCCAGCCTGGGCCAGAGTGAGACTCCATCTCAAAAATAAAGAGACATTCTGATGTTGAACTGAAATCAGAAATACCAGTATAAATCCATGATTTATCCATATATATGTGCATGTCTAAACACACAGATGGACAGGTGTCAGAACTCATATAGAAGCATATGTATGTTATGTCTCTATGAGCAGCTTGTTGGGAAAAGCTGGGACTTAGAGACATTATACTGAGGTTTCCAAACTAAGTCCGGCAGCCCTTCCGTTTGACGTTACCCAATAGATGGAAGCCAGGATATAAGATGCTAAACAACTGTAATACAGGGACAAGGGCTGGAGAGTTTAATGGTAGGGAAGTGAGACGTGGAGAAAGAGCATCACATTATTACTAGCTGAGAGGACCAGAGAGGGAAGATCAGTGGCCCACAGTCACACAGTGCAGGCTGGTAGCAAAGCCAGGGCCAGAACTTAGCTCAAAAAAAAAACAAGAAAAGAAGAAAGAAAATAGAAGGCTTAACTCTCACTGTTGATTGGCTCTACTCTGCATGGGTCTCTGTGTGCTCAAGTGAGTCCTCCCAGCCAGAAGGGATAAGCACCTCCATCATCAAATTCAGATACGGAAGCGGAAGCTCAGCGAGGTTCCAGGGTGCACGCTTGGTTAGTGCGAGGCCACCATTTGCACCTAAATCTGACGCCAAGGCTGGTGTTCTCAGCCAACCAGCCCACCCCCACACTGGCACATGCTTTTGTGAGTTTGTGGAAAGTCACATATGGACCAGGGCAGCAGCTACTTTGAGGCCCCTGAGAGACGATCAGGGCAGAAGGCCAGGCTGGTTGCTGGGTGCCAGTTGTCAGGCCCTCAGCTGTGTGCAGCCAGGTGTGCAAAGACTCTGTCAACAGGCGGTGTGTTGCCTGGGGAGCTGTTTCACCGCCCAGACCGTGGGTTCCCCACATGTAGATGCTGATTGATCCCAAGGTGCTTCCCAACCCCATTCCTGGCCTCACCCCCCGAGGGGGGCTCAGGGTTGAGGTTTGGTTGGGGGAGCAGCCCGGGCCCCTCCCTGTCCCCCAAGGTGTGAGCTACCCGGGGAACGTGGGGCCGGCTGTCATGGCAACCCTGTGTTGCGAAATGACGTAATCGGAGTTCCAAACGTGTGAAATCAAATACAACATCCGCAAACACAGGCTGGGAGTTGGCATGGCAACCACAGGGCACCGGGACAGGCAGGCACTCTCTGCCCTGAGCAGCCAGCCTGGCTCGGCCACCTGGGTGGGCACTGAGGGGACACCATCCCCTCTCCATGCAGGCCCCACCTCCTCCCTCTGCTGGAGCCCTCTCCTCTCTCCTCTTCTTCCTCTTCTCCTTGCTTCTCCGGGAAGCAGTGTACCAGGTGGTTAAGGAAGTTGGCTCTAGCACACCAGACAGACCAGGTTTCACGTCCTGACACCTACCAGCTGTGATGTCTTGGGCTTCAGCTCTTGAACATTACTCACCTCACCTGAAAAGTGGACATAATAATAAAGCTCACCTTATAGTTTTGGAGGGGTGCCGATGGCATGAACACAGGCACGAGTACTGGTGTGTATTAGATGGGAAATTTTTTTTTTTTTTTTGAGACAGAGTCTTGCTCTGTCACCAGGCTGGAGTGCAGCGGTGCGATCTTAGCTCACTGCAACCTCCACCTCCCAGGTGATTCTCCTGCCTCTTCCTCCCAAGTAAAGTGGGACTACAGCTGTGCACCACCATACCCAGCTAATTTTTTAAATTTTTAGTGGAGACGGGGTTTCACCATGTTGGCCAGGATGGTCTCAATCTCTTACCTCGTAATCCGCCCGCCTGAGCCTCTCAAAGTACTGGAATTACTGGCATGAGCCACCACGCCTGGCCTAGATGGGAACTATTATCCTGCATTTTCTTGTCTTTCTTCCCCACCGGGGTTTCTTTCCTTGCCTTCCACTCCCAGGGCACCTGCAGGCACCAGGAGTGACAGTGGCTTGCAGCCTGGACCCCCAGGTGATCTGTCAGGCCCTGTAGGGCTTTGCCATGTGATCTCATAGATGGTCCTTTTCTCTATAAACTAGGGCCATGGTCCGTGGGCCACTGGCATCAGCAATACCTGGGTGCTGGGTAGAAAGGGCAGATTCCTGGACTCCTGCCCCTTATGCCTGGATTCGGTGGGTTTAGGGTGGGGCCCAGGGCACAAGTTCTCTGGGTGAACTTAAGCTGACACTCTAGTGTGAGAATCCCTGGACCAGGTGGTGCCTGTGGCTCACACGCCTGGCTCTGATCACCTACCCTCCAGGCTCTTTTTATTTTGTGGTGCTGTGGCCGTCAGGCCAGGGAAGCTTTCCTTTGGTTTCTGTGTCTCTCCCATTTGATCTTCTTTTTCGGAGATGAGGTCTTGTTCTGTCCGCCAAGCTTGGAGTGCAGTGGGGCAAATGGCTCACTGCAGCATCAGCCTTCCCACCTCAAGCAATTCTCAGCCTTCTGAGTAGCTGGGACTTCAGGCACTCTCCACCACACTTAGCTATTTTTTTTTTTTTTTTTTTTTTTTTTTGAGATGGAGTCTTGTTCTGTTGCCAAGGCTGGAGTTTGGGGGAGCATCTCGGCTCACTGCAACCTCCACCTCCCAGGTTCAAGTGATTCTCCTGCCTCAGCCTCCTGAGTAACTTGGATTACAGGCATGTGCCGCCATGCCTTTTAAATTTTTTTGTATTTTTACTAGAGAGGGTTTCACCATGTTGGCCAGGCTGATCTTGAATGCCTGACCTCAAGTGATCCGCCTGCCTTGCCCTCCCAAAGTGCTGGGATTACAGGTGTTGAGCCCCATGCCTCTCCTCACTTGGCTAATTTTTAATTTTTTTTTTTTTTGGTAGAGTTGTTGCGGGAGGTCTCACTATGTTGCCCAGGCTGGTCTCGAATTCCTGGGCTCAACTGATCTTCCCATCTTGGCCTCCCAGAGTGCTGGGATCACAGGTGTGAGCCACTGTGCCTGGCAGTCTCATTCATTTAATCGCCAAATGTTTCTTGTGCCAGGCCCTGGGCCACACTCACCTTTCCCATACCACTGGGGAACAGACGCTGCCCTGTGTGTTTGGGGGTGTTGGGGCTGAGAAGGTAGAGACGAGTCTCTGTAACTCAGTTTTTTCATGTGTAAAATAGGGATAATGCTTTGATAACGAGTGTCCTGCTACTCTTGGGCTGGTGTGGGGCTCTGGCGAGAGGATGACAAGGACACATTCTCTGGGGAACTGTGGCCTGCCGGGTGCTGTGCTAGATGTTTAGCATAGGTAATGCTGGATGCTCCCCGTAACTTTTCAGGTAGGGGCTATTTCTTTTCACTTTACACTTGAGGAAACTGAGGCTCAGAATGTGATTTGACTCACCTGAGATCACTCAGCATGTAACCTGTTTGGGATTTAATTTTTTTTGGCTCATATTCCTTTTTTTTTTTTTTTGAGGCGGAGTTTCGCTCTTGTTACCCAGGCTGGAGTGCAATGGCGCGATCTCGGCTCACCGCAACCTCCGCCTCCTGGGTTCAGGCAATTCTCCTGCCTCAGCCTCCTGAGTAGCTGGGGTTACAGGCACGTGCCACCATGCCCAGCTAATTCTTTGTATTTTTAGTAGAGATGGGGTTTCACCATGTTGAGCAGGATGGTCTCGATCTCTTGACCTCGTGATCCACCCGCCTCGGCCTCCCAAAGTGCTGGGACTACAGGCTTGAGCCACCGCACCCGACTTTCACATTCCTCTTCTAGCCACTGTTCTTCTTCTGTCCCTCCTGCTCCCCTCCCCTCCCCCTCCTTCAGCCCCTTATCTTCCACTCCATTCTTCTTCCTTTTCCTATTTTTCATCAGAAGGTCTAGAGTTTTCCGCACTCACTGTTTCCATGTCTGCACTTGCCAGTCAGTCCTAATCCCTGGGTCTATCACCCCATCCCACATCCCTCCAAGGAGACCAGGACCTTTGTGGGCAGAACCCGGTGGTTCTGACCTGTTAGTAGCCTTGGTGCCAGGGGTGGCTCCTCCTCCTCACAGTCTGCTCTTCTCCTGGGCTTAACTTTCCTCCACCTCTCCTGGGTTTTCTTTCTTTTTTCTTTTTTGAGATGGAGTCTTGCTCTGTCACCCAGGCTGGAGTGCAATGGTGTGATGTTGGCTCACTGCAACTTCTGCCTCCCAGGTTCAAGTGATTCTCCTGCCTCAGCCTCCCGTGTAGCTGGGACCACAGGTGCATGCTACCATGCCTGACTAATTTTCGTATTTTTAGTAGAGACAGAGTTTTGCCATGTTGGCCGGCTGGTCTTGAACTCCTGACCTCGAGTGATCTGCCCACCTCAACCTCCCACAGTGTTGGGATTACAGGTGTGAGCCACCATGGCCTTTCCTGGATTTTCTTAATCTTTTCATTTAAAGGATTTAAAAAAAAAAAAAAAACCCAAACATTTGTTGAGCACCTGCGTGTGTCCAGGCTGTGCTAAATGGGGATATGTGGTGGCCAGACCTTCTTGGTCTTTGTCCTCCTGCGTGTGGGCGCAGGGGCTGTGTCTGCTCTCACCTCCACCCCCTGCTCTGGCACTCACTCTGCTTCCCTTTCCTGCTGCCTGTGTCTCTCTCTGCATGCTCTTTCTTTCTCGATAGTCTTGTCTGCTATGGCCTCAGCCACCAGCTACTGCCTGAGGACTCCCCAGCCTTCAGTCAAGAACCTTCGGTAACGACCTTCGGTCTGGGATGTCCTGAGGCTAACAAGACCCCTCTGCCTGCCCCTAACTCTGGACTCCAGGCACCCCCTCTAGTTCTTCCTTCACAAATTGCCACAGTGCTTTTTCTAAGTTACACTGATCCACTGGGACTGTTCAACCTCATTCTTTCACTCACCTGACTCCTACTCATCCTGTGAGACTCAGTCCAGGTACCACCTCCTCCAGCAGATCCTCCAGGATTGATGCAGTGACCCTGCTCTGTGTGTCCCCAGCACAGGAGCTCCACTCAAGCATTGTGGGATAGAGCCTAGGGCCTGGCACAGAGTAAGAAAGTGAGAAAGGCCCCAGTGAATGTGCGCTGGAGACCCAGTGGCTGTAAGAGCTCACAAACTGTCTAAATCTCTTGGTTTATCCACAGGACAAAGGTCTAAGGTCTCAAATGGATTTAGCAGCAGAGCCAAGACTCCATCCCAAGTGCCTGGATCCCATTTCAGAGTTTGTCCCATTAGAGCACATGGCCAGGAAGGTGAAAGAGCAGGTACTGTGGATAGAGGCCACTGATTGGTCAGTGTCAGGCATCCTGAGTTATCTGTGGCCCTGTCATGTGTATATATATATATATATATATATATACACACACATATATATGTATATGTAAATAAATAATATATATATATTTGAGACGAAGTCTCGCCTTGTTGCCTAGGCTGGAGTGCAATGGCACAATCTCAGCTCACTGCAAACTCTCCCTCTCAGGTTCAAGTGATTCTCCTGCCTCAGCCTCCTAAGTAGCTGGGATTACAGGTGTGTGCCACCATGTCCAGCTAATTTTTTGTATTTTTAGTAGAGATGAGGTTTCACCATGTTGGTCAGGGTGGTCTTGAACTCTTGACCTCATGATCTGTCCACCTCAGCCTCCCAAAGTGCTGGGATTATAGGCGTGAGACACCACGTCCGGCGACCCTATCATATTCTGAGAGTATTTTCCTCTGTGCAGAGAAAGTCAGATCTTTGCACTTGTCCAGTGAGGTGTTCCTCAAGGTAAACGGATGACAATTCACAAAACACCTACTGTGTGCCAGCCTGGCCGGGGGCTTTCGTGCATGTTGTCTTGTTTCCTTTGTCTTGGGGGTGAACCAGGAGGGATGTGGAGGACAGAGGACTTCCTCGAAGGTGGGATCACAGCACAGCACCTTGGCCTCTTCTTTGAGTGCTGGGTGCTCGGTGGGTGCTTGCCAAGGCGTGCGTTGCACAGAGGATTTGCTGGCTGCGTTCCACAGCTTGCAGAACTGAGCTTGGTTAGAAAGTAATGGGAACACCAAAAACGCTCGACCTCAGACCACAGCTTCCTTTATCAGCGGCGGCCCCGGTTGCCTCAAGAACTCAGAGACCTGGGTTCTCCCACTAAATCCCACCTGGCTGAGCACTTCTGGGATGGGTTCTGGTGCAGCGTGGTGCTCCGGGATCCAGCACGGGCCCTGACATTCAGGAGGCCCTCGTATATGGCTACTGAGTGATTGAGCTACCTGTGCCATCCTGGAGGTGGCCACGTCCCTGAGGCCTCAGTCTCCTGGTAGCAAGAAAGTATCCTTTCTCTCTCCAGAGGACATGGCTTAAAGCCCTTAAGGGAGAGCGCTCCTTGAGCCCTTACTGCATGTCACGCCCTGTGCTAACACTTCACATGTGCAAACTCATTTAGTCCTCCTGACTCGGTACTATTCAAGCCCCATTTTATAGACGAGGAAATTAAGACTCAGAGAGGCTAGGTAGCTCTCCAAGGTCCTGCAGCGGAGGGTGAGTGGCAGCCAAGATTTGAACCCAGACCATCAGGCTGCATGGTTCATGCTCCTGACTGCTAAATCTATGGCCTTTCTGATTGGCTCTCATCCTGGTCCAGAGCTGTTGCAATTTAAGAGGAAGCCACTGTTGTTTTTACTACTACTAAAGGACAAACCCACAGGCATGGCTGGAGATAGAACCTTATTTCTGGGACCTGATCTGAGGAAGGGTGTAAAAAGGGGATGTGGGGAATATCCCAGTTTGACCAAGGATTTGCAAAGGGCAATCTGTGTAAGATGTGTCTAATCTTGTCTTGTCCTTGAATTGGCACTGGGCTCGAATCCTTTTCTCCACTTCTCTGTGGGAGCAGTGGGAGCCGATTCACTCCCAGGGTCACAGAGACCTGACCTCCCAAGGGTGCTGGTCCTTGATCAGACCAGGCAGCCCAGGAGCTCCTCAGCTGCCCCATCAGGATTCATTGCACTTCCTTCCCCCACCTTGGAAGCTGGTCCTGGGACATGAGGTGGGCAGGAGGACCAAAATGGGGAAGGGTCAAGGCTGAGCCTTGCTCCCGTCAGTCCCCAGCCTGCTTGTTTGAGCAGGAGACTGGACAGCTGGGCAGATGGGGGACGGGCCCTTTCTCATTCAACAGAGTTTTTCTGTAGGGCTTCTCTGGTGTTTAGTAGGTGGTGAGTCCTGGGCAATATGAGAGTCTAGTGGGCCGGGGCACAGGTTAGGGGAGGGGATGGGATCAGGGAGGCAGGAGGAGGCTGGCATATGTGGCCAGAGCTATGGACTCAGGAGTTAGTTCTTATCCTAACCCTCCCCCAACTCCCATTTCCTTGGGAAAGTACTTCCTGCCCAGAGCTCCACTTCTTTTTCTTTAAGATGGAGATCATAATACAGTCCTTGTGAAAATGAAACAGACGCACAGATGTAGGACCAAGTGTAAGGTCTGGGCCATACAAAGCATGGAATAAAGGTGGATGTTGTTATTTCAACTCAAAGAAGAGGCTCTTGCCAAGTGAGCCAACATGGCGGGTCTGTATACCCAGAAGTAGGCACATGACCAGGCCTGGCCAATCAGAGGATTCCACGGATTCTGGATAGACATGTGACCCAAGCTTGGCCAATAGAATCAAGCACTGGGACTTTCGTTGGAACCGTGGGAAAGAGAGGTCCTCTTCTGCTGGGGTTATGAGAGGATGGGAGACCAGTCTGGAGCTGCTGGTAGCTGTTATGCCTCCATGAGGGAAGAGACTCCCTCTGAGGATTAGGCTGGTCCAGAGGTGCAGAGAGGGAGATTGAGACCCGATGTGGTGCCTCGATGCTCTGCAGCCAGACTTGCCTGAGATCAAAGCAGATTAATGCATGCGAGTCAAAAATCATTTCTTTTTACAGCTTGTTTCTGTTACTTGTAATTAAATTAGTCTTGAGTAATGAAGGCTAATTCAAGGCCATGAGAAGGCTGGTAAATTTTGTTCTGAAATGCTTGCTTTTGGGGGAGTGAAATAGTCACACTCAGTAGATGAGCCAAAAAATATCCTTCCTAGAATGTAGTATGGGAAGGGAGAAGGCTTCATGAGGGTCACATGCCAGAGGAGGCAGTAATAACTGTGGACATAGCCACGTAAGTCATTCATTCATTGGGCCGTTCAAAGGCACTAAGAGAGCACCTACTGTGTGCCAGACAGTGGGCACAACAGTGCTGTCTCCAGAGAACTTAGTGGGAAGATGTGCAGATATCAAGTGATGACAAGTGCCCTGGGTGACAGTGAGGGAGAAACTCTGGGTGGGCATAATGGGCTTGGGAGAGGCTTTTTTGATGAAACATTATTTACACTGAGGTCTGAAGGAGGAGAAGAGTTGTCTGGAGAATGGATCTTGGGGAGAGGGGCCAGAGGGTGTGCCAAGCAGATATGCTGAAGTGTTTGAAGGACTGGATGAAAGGAAATGCCTCTCTGGATCTGCAGCGGGGAGATGGGTGGGTGGGCCGGAGTCCGAGTGGGGCAGAGACCATTACGAGGCTGTAAGAGGGGATGCTGGCTGAGATGGACAACAACAGGTTGTTCCTCCTCTCTGGAGGGGAGTAGGGGGAGATCCAGGAAGGGGGATAAAGTGAGGGTACTGATGAGGGTCACAAGAGTGCTCGGGGTGGCTTTTGACTGGAGAAAGTCATCTAAGAATCTTGACATGGAGTCTGGAGGCTTGTGTTGGAATCTTCCAGCTGCTTAGGGAGAAAGTTCTGGCTTGGCGGTGGTGCAGGAGCATGGGGAGGAAGACCCGGTGAGAGTGAGTGTTCCTACACATGGCCCCCGAACACCGGATCAGAGATGTCATTTGCACCCCAGGAGCCCCCAACGTGTCCCATTCCATTCTCCAGCAATCTCTCAAAGAAAATAGCTATCCTGACTCTTGTCAACATGGATTAGTGTTGCTTATTATTATTATTTTTTTAGGCAGAATCTCACTCTGTCACCCAGGATGGAGTGCAGTGGCGGGATCTTGGCTCAGGCAACCTCTGCCTCCTGTGTTCAAGCAGTTCTCCTGCCTCAGCCTCCCGAGTAGCTGGGACTACAGGCATGTGCCACCATACCTGGCTAACTTTTTTTTTTGTATTTTTGTATTTTTAGTAGAGACGGGGTTTCACTGTGTTAGCCAGGATGGCCTCAATCTTCTGACCTAGTGATCCACCTGCCTCGGCCTCCCAAAGTGCTGGGATAACAAGCATGAGCCACCACGTCCAGCTCTCATTTTTGTTGTTCGTATGAGCTTGAACTAGTGTCCCATTATGGTTTTAATCTGGCCATTGGGATAGCCTCTTTGGTGAAGTGCTTGTTCCTTTCTTCTGCCCATTTTTGTATTGGATTGTCTTCTTTCCTTAATTCTTCTTTTTTTTCTGAGATGTCACCCAGGCTGCAGTGCAGGGGTGTGATCTTGGCTCACTGCAACCTCTGCCTCTCAGGTTCGAGTGATTCTTGTGCCTCAGCCTCTCAAGTAGTTGGGACTACAGGTGTGCCCAACTATGCCTGGCTAGTTTTTTGTATTTTCAGTAGAGATGGGGTTTCACCACATTGGCCAGGCTGGTCTTGAGCTCCTGACCTCAGATGATCCACCTGCCTTGGCCTCCCAAAGTGCTGGGATTACAGGCATGAGCCCACTGCACCCTGCTTGTTTGTAGAATTCTTTATATATTCTGAACATAGGTTCTTTGTCAGATCTATGGATTTCAAATATTTTTTCCCACTCTAGCTTGTCTTTCTACTCACTTAGTGGTGTCTTTCAGGGAATGGAAGTTGTAAACCTTAATCTGCTAAATGTATCTACTATTTTATTTGATGCTTGGTGCTTTCCGTTTTCTGTTTAAGAAATTTTTGATGCCCAGAGGTCATGAAAATATTCTCTTATATTTAGAAGCTTTTTTTAATCTTTCACATTTAGCCTGACACTTTATCTGGAATAGCTTTGTGCATGCCGTGTGAAGTAGGGGTCAAGGCTTTTTTCTCATAGGGACATCTGGTTGATCCTTTACAGAAGAGACTTGCCTTTCCACAGTGCAATGCAGTGTCACCTTTGTCCTCCATCCAACATCACGGGTGTGGGGCTATTCCTGGACTCCCTAAGCTAATTGATGGATCTGTCTATCTTTACATCATATTACAATGCCCTTTTTTTTTTCTTTTTTGAGACAGAGTCTCACTGTGTCATCCAGGCGGGAGTGCCGTGGTGCAATCTCTGCTCACTGCAGCCTCGACTTCTCTGGGCTCAGGTGATCCTCCCATCTCAGCCTCCTGAGTAGCTGGGACTGCAGGAGTGCACCCCCATGCTCAGCTAATTTAGTTTTTATTTTGTAGAGATTAGGTTTCACCACATTGCCCAGGCTAGTCTCTAACTCCTGGACACCAGCGATCTGCTCGCCTCAGCCACACAAAGTGCTGGAATTCCAGGTGTGAGCCACCATGCTCAGCCTTTTTTTCCCCCCCAGATTTCAACTTTAATTTGGTATCTAGTGAAATCTTATTCAGAAAACAAGTCTTCTAGCTTGTTCTTCATTCTCAAGTTTGACTTGGATAGTCTTGTTTTTTGCCTTTCCAAACACATTTTAGAATCATCTTGACACCTTTCTCTTTCTCCTTATCTCTCTGACACACACACACACACGCACACACACACACACACACACTCTTATGGAATTTTAAATCATAATTTCACATGATAAAATCAATTTGAGGAGAATTGTCATTTTTATAATAGGAAATCTTCTGATTCAGTTTATATTCTGTTTAAAAAATAGAGTTGATTTTATATTTTCCTTTGTAAAGTAATAAGGCAGAAAAATCGGAAATGCAAACATGCAGAAAGAAGTGATTTTCAGCCAGGCATGGTGGCTCATGCCTGTCATCCCAGTTCGAGACCAGCCTGGCCAACATGGTAAAACTCTGTCTGTAAAAATAAAAAAATTAGTCAGGCATGGTGGCACATGCCTGTAATCCCAGCTACTCGGAAGGTTGAGGCACAAGGATTGCTTGAACCTGGCAGGCGGAGGTTGCAGTGAGCCAAGATTGTGCCAGTGCACTCCCATCTAGGTGACTGAGTGAAACTCTGTCTCAAAAAAGAAAAAAAGAAAAAATAAATAAAGAAAGAAGTAGCTTTCTTTTGTATTCATTTAATGCCCATACCCACCAGCGCTAAGATGATGGTGAGTCTCCTTCTGGTCTTTTTTCTACACGTTTTGCCTTACATCACTGATGTTATAGTGGGCAATTTTGCATTTTATTTTACACTTAACTTTATTATTATTTTTTTTATTGAGACAGAATCTTGCTCTATCACCCAGGCTGGAGTGCAGTGGCATGATCTTGGCTCACTGCAATCTATGCCTCCATAGCTATTTTCCTACCTCAGCCTCCAGAGTAGTTGAGATTACAGGTGTGAGCCACCACGCCTGGCAATTTTTTTTTGTATTTTTAGTAGAGATGGGGTTTCACCATGTTGGCCAGGCCGATCTCCGACTCCTGAGCTCAGGTGATCTGCCCACCTTGGCCTCGCAAAGTGTTGGGATTACAGGTGTGAACCATTGCACCCCACCACACTTAACTTGAGAATATTTTTTTCATGTTATTTCAAACTCTCTGTAATATAACTTCCAATTACTAGAATTGGAAGTTATATTACAGAGAGTTTGGAAATTCCATTTATAAGTTAATATTCCATAGTTCACCTAACTACTCCCCTATTGTCATACACTTAGCTCGTTTTCAAATATTTTCTGTATGAATGACGCACTGGTGACGTCTTTATGCAGGAGTCCTCATCTGGATCTGGTTATGAGATACTCCCAGAAATGAAATGACTGACTCGAAGGTATGAACATTTTAAGGCTCTTGATCCTTGGCATGGAGCCAGCCAGTGGCAGAGCCAGACTCTAAGCCGAGGCCCTGGCCCCATCTAGTCTTCTTCCTCAAAGGCCAAGTCCCTTGGCCTTGGGGCTCCCAGGCAGTGGAGGAGACACAGCCTCCTTCCTTCAGAGTCAGTGTCATTTTCAGTGGCCTCACCCCCGGCTTGTCCTGCTGGGTAACTATGGTAACCAGGGTTAACCAGGAGCCAGAGAGGTAGAGAAAGCCACTTGTCCTCACTGATCTGGGTCATGGTGAGAAAAGACGGCCCTTTGCTGAGCCCTGTGGGAGCAGAGTCAAAGGACAGCATTCCTTTGGGTGAAGCTCTGCGAGGTTTCCTGTATATCTTCTATGTGTTGGGAAGAGTGGGTATAGTGGGAGAGGTTGGATATAGGTTCAGAAGGTCTGGGGAGGAGTTCTGGCCATTATTTCTTTTTTTCTTCCTTTTTATTCTTTCGTTCATTTATAGAATTTCATTTTATTTTAATTTTGAGACAGTCTTGCTTTGTCCAGGCTGGAGGGCAGTGGTGAAATCACAGCTCTCTGGGGCCTCGAACTCCGGGAATCAAGTGAGTAGTGGGGATGCCATCATGCCCAGCCCAGCTAATTATTATTATTATTATTATTTTTTGGGGGGGAGAGATGGGGTCTTGCTATGTTGCTCAAGCTGGTCTCGAACTCTGGGCTCAAGCAATCCTCTTGCCTTGCCCTACCAAAGTGCTGGGGTTACAGGTGTGAGCCATGGTGCCCAGACCTCTGGTCATTATTTCTTGTGTGATTATGAGCACAAGGTGATGTCAGTTCTGTGAACCTCAGTTGCCCCATCTGTTAAAATGGGGACAATATACCTATCTTACCAGGCTGCTGAGAGTTTAAATAAGATGAAGTAGAAGACAGGCCATTGTAAATGGCTCAGGTCAGGAGCTCAAACATAGGCATTTAGGGAGAAAATCCTTCTTATAGCCAAAGAACGATCTTAGATTTCACCATATCCTCACATTCTTTCCTGTTTCTTTTTCTCAGCCAAAAGATCCTCCCTGGATAGCCGAAGCGTCTGTGGTCGTGGTACCTTCTGCTTCCGGGATTCCCTATGGTTCTCTAAGGAGGCATCAGTTGGACATGTGTCCTTCCTTCTTAATGGTTCTCAGGGTCTTTAGGGCCCCTGGTCAGCGTCTCTGGGGGGCGTGCCACTTGTCCCAGGAGTTTCCTACTGTCTCGTCTGAGGTGAACATCATGGTGGCACTCTGGACAACTGCCCTTTGCTCCACCACTGATTCCCACTTAAAGGTGGCCTTGGCAAATTCCTGTAGTAGATGTCACCTCTTCATGAGCTGAGGCCCCTCAGGCTTGGTCACGATGGGAGGGAATGGTTGGACCTGACGCCATTAGAGGTCCCATTCATACGTGGCTTCCCATGCTGGAAGAAGTGCAGGCAGCACAGCTGATGCTCACCTCCCATATTTGTGGTCTATTTGGTGTCAAAGTGGGGCAAAGGTCAAATCTCCCACCCTAAGCTACCTTTCTGTTCTGCACATCAACTCATTTATTGGGACAGACCTAGTTGGACAGGGGTAGACTCCTGCAGACATCTCCTGGGTTTCCTGTATATAGAAGGTGAGGAACGTTAGCAGAAAGAGTCCAGCGATGACCTACATAGCAGGCTCAGTATGTGCGGTGAAGATCTCTGCTCTGGTCCTTCATGATGCAGAGATGGGTTAGAGAAAGCTGGGTAGGACTCAGGTGTCCATGTGTCTGTGCCAACTACCAGCACGTCTGGGCACCCCACCCAGAGGGTTTTCTGACCACTTGTCCACTAATCAAAGCTTGACCCTGTCCCTCGGCAGCTGTGTGACCTTGAGCAGTGCAGGCAACTTCCTTAAGCTTTAATTTCCTCTTCTGTTAAAGAGGATATATTAAATATTCCTCCTTCAAATGACGGTATAATTATCTCTAAAATGAAAGTAATAATAATCTGTCCATATGGGGTTTTTCTTTTCAATTAATGGACTTTGCTTTCTAGAAAGTTTTAGGTTTACAGAAAAATTGAGCAATAGTTCGGAGAGTTCCCACGCATTGCTCCCCCCGCACACTCACACACACAGTTTCCGCTTTTATTAACATACTGCATAAACGTGGTACATTTGCCATCACTGGGTAGTTTACATTAAGTTTCACTCTGTGTGTGGTACAGATCTACAGGTTTTGACAAATGCATAATGTCCTGTGGCCTCCAATATAGAAGAATACAGGATACTTTCACTGCCTAAAAAATCCCCTGCACCTCCTAGCCATCCCGTGTCCCCACCCGTTTCCACCCCACCACACCCTCTACCACAGGAACCTCTGGAAACCACTGATCTTTTTCTCGTCTTCGTAGTTATGCCTTTTCTAGAAGGTTTCCATACAGTTGGAATCACGCAGTGCTTAGGCTTTGGAGATTGGCTTCTTTCACTTAGAAATATGCACTTAAGATTCCTTCATGTCTTTTCGTGGCTTGATGTCCATTTCTTTTCATTCTGGATGTACCGCTGTTTATCCATTCACCTTTGGAGGAACCTCCTGGTTGATCCAGTTTTTGGCCGTTAGGAATAATAAAGCTGCTATAAACATCTGTGTGCAGGTTTTTGTGTGAGCCTAGGCGTCCAATTCATTTGGATAAATACCGAGAGGCATGATTGTTGGATTGTGGGGTAGGTGATGTTTAACGTTGTGGGAAATGGCTAGACTTTTCTTCCTGTACCATTTTCCATCGCTGCCAGCAGTGAATGAGAATTCCCGTTGCTCTGCTTCCTCACTAGCATTTGGTGTTGTCAAGTGTTTGGATTTTAGCTGTCCTAATAGGAGTGTAGTGGTATCTCATTGTTGTTTGAACTGGCAATTCCCTAACAACATACGAAGTTGAGCATCTTTTCATATGCTTGTTTACCATTTGTGTATCTTCTTTGGTGAGGTGTTTGTTCAGCTCTTTTTCAATTTTTAAGTTGGGATTTTATTTTTCTTACTGAACTTCAGAGTTCTTTGTATGTTTTCGGTACAAATCCTTTGTCTGAGGCAGGAGAATTGCTTGAACCCAGAGATGGAGGTTGCAGCGAGCTGAGATTGCGCCACTGTACTCCAGCCTGGGTGACAGAGTGAGACTCTGTCTTGAAAAGAAAAGAAAAGAAAAGAAAAGAAAAGAAAAGAAAAGACTATCCTTTCTTCATTGAATTGCCTTTGTGCCTTTGTCAAATATAAGGTAACTATACTTGCGTGGGTTAAATTTTGGGGCTCTCTCTTGTGGACTACAGATTTGTTTTCTCCTTACCAGTACCATGCTGTTTTGATTACCGTAGCTTTATAGTAAGTCTGAAGTCAGATAATGCCAGACCTCTGACTTGGTTCTTCTCATTCAGTATTGTGTTGGCTATTCTGGATCTTTTGTTTTTCCATATACATTTTAGAATCAGTTTGTCAATATCCACAAGTAACTTGCTGGGATTTTCGTTAGTATTGCATTGCATACTAACGAATTGGGAAGAAGCTGACCTCTTAACAACAGTGATTCTTCCAGTTCATGAATGTGGAATGTTGTTTGATTTATTTAGATCTTTGATTTCTTTCATCAGGGTTTTGTCGTTTTCCTCACATAGATCTTCTACATATATTATTAGATATACCTAAGTATTCTAGTTATTTCATTTTTTGGTATAAATGTAAATGGTATTGTGTTTCAAATTCTTCTTGCTCATTGTTGGTATATAAGAAAGCAATTAACTTTTGTATACTAACCTTATAATTCTACAATCTCACCGTAATCCTTTGCTGTAATGAGTTCCCTCCTGGAACTCATTATAGCAAAGGACTTTTGCTTTATTTTTGGTCCATTCTTTGGAATTTTCTACCTAGCAGTCATGTCATCTGTGAACAAAGATAGTTTTCCTTTCTTTCTTCCCAATCTACATACTTCTAACTTTCTTTTCTTGTCTTATTATATTAGCTAGGACTTCCAGTAAAATGTTGAATAGGAGTTGTGAGAAATAACATTCTTGCCTTTTTCCCAGTCTTAAGGGAAAGTGTCTGGTTGCTTGTCATTAAGTATGATGTTAGCTGTAGTGTTTTTTGTAGTTCTTGAAAAAATCAAGTTGAGGAAGTTTATCTCTATTCCTAGTTTGTTGAGAGGTGTTTTTTGTTCTTGGTGTGTGAGTGTGTGTGTGTGTGTGTGTGTGTGTGTGTGTGTGTGTTCTATCATGAATGGATAATGGATACTGAATTTTGTTTTTCTGACCACATAGGGCTTTGAGAGGGTTAAATGAGTTAATGGGTCTGGAGCACCCAGCATAGGGGCTGGCATGTAGGCTCAACATATGTTATAACTGAAAGAAAATATTGTGTGCCAAACACACAGACTCCAGAACCAGACTGCTTGAGTTCGAATCCTAACTCTACCACTTATCAGCTGTGTGACCTTGAGTAAGTTACTTAACCTCTCTGCACCTCATTTTCCTCCTGTCCTATAAAAGGAGGAAGATAATAGTATCTCTCTCATAGAGTTGCTTATGGATTAAATCAATGAGTTATTTGTAAAAACTTATAAAAGCACAGAGTAAGTTTCAAGTATCAAGCATTATTAATACTACTATGATTAATTATATTCTTATTATATATGCTATTAACCACAGTGGTCACCCTCCTTTTAATTTCAGCTGCATTTCCACACATTAGAGAAGCAGCTGAGAATAGATGGTCAGATGGTCTGGATTTGAGTCCCAGCTTTCCCACTTCCTATCGGTATGACGTCAGACAAGTGACAAACGTGCACAGTATAGGTACCTACTTTGTGGAGTCGATATATGGATTAAGTGAGTGGCATATGTAAAGTGCTTAGAAAAATGCTCACCAAAGCCTATTAGCTATTATTATTATTGTTATTATTATCATTATTTCTGGAGTCTAGCTTTTCAAGGCCCAGTCTCTAGCTGGGTCACTCAGAGACTGGTGGATGAGACAGACCGTCCGAGGATGCAAAGTCTAGGGATGTAGCTCGTGGGTAATCTAACTGTTACGGCTGCCCTAGGGCCTGTCCAGGAGGTAGTGTGTTCTCTGTCACTGGAGGTGTTTAAGCAGGAGCTGCAGGTTTGGCTGGATGATCCAGAAGCTTCTGTCTAGTTAGAGACTCTGGGAAGTATTAGTGTGGGTGAGAGAGGATGGAGCTCAAGGTTCTGAGAAGGTGCTTTAGAAAAATGCTGGGGGGCCAGGCACGGTGGCTCCCTCCTGTAATCTCAGAACTTTGGGAGGCTGAGGCGGGTGGATCATCTGAGGTCAGGAGTTTGAGACTAGCCTGGCCAACATGGTGAAATGCTATCTCTACTAAAAGTCCAAAAATTAGCCGGCATGGTGGTGTGCATCAGCTACTCTACTGGGGAGACTGAGGCAGGAGAATTGCTAAAACCCGGGAGGTGGAGGATGCAGTGAGCTGAGATCGTGCCACTGCACTCCAGCTTGGGTGACAGAGTGAGACTCTGTCTAAAATAAATAAATAAATAAATAAATAAATAAATAAATAAATAAAATAAATGAAAATGCTTGGGGTTGGCTCTGACTCCCTTTCCCAGCTTTAATTAGAGCCATCCCACTTGTATCTGTTTTATATTTTGAAAATCCAGACAGAATATTTTTGGTGGGGGCGGAGAAAGGGGTCCTGCCACTGGGAGCTATTTGAAAGCCTCATAATTTACCCTGTCCAATCTTTCTTTAACAGAAGGGGAAAACTGAGGCTCAGAGAGAGAAAGTTATTTACCGAGGTCCTGCAGCAAGTCAATCAAGAACTTTCCTGAATCTGGGACTCCTGATGCCTAGTCCAGTGCTGGCTTGATTCCAACCTCCTGGCTCTTTCTGTGGCTACCACCCCCAGCCTCGGATGGGTACGCTACCCTCAGCCCCTTCCTTGGTTGGCGACATTGGCTCTGGCTTCACTTGAGCTCAGCCCCCTGGAGTGGAATCTGCACAGGCTGCTCTCCCATAGGCTGAAGCGTTAACCTTGGCCTCCCATCTTGGACTCAGCTTATCTGGGCTCTCAGGAGCTACAGTGTCCCCATGGAGACATGAGGAGCCTATGCCATCCACTAGGTTATACTCAGTCATTTATTCATCCAATGAACAAGTATTTGTTGAATTCCTACTATATACAGGATATAGTGCTAAGTTCTGGGAAGATGGTGGTGTGTGATTTAAACAAGTCCCTGCCCGCATGCATCTTACTTACAGCCTAGTAAGGACAGTGGACAAATAAACAATTGATTCCATTTGAATATTGGTTTAGTCGGGATAGGCCAATTGTTGTAACAAACAATCTTAAAGTTTCAGGAGCTTAATATAACACAGGATTTCTGGGCAGGCAGGTTTCTTCAGCTGCCCTCATCTAAGTGAGTCGGGGACTTGGGATCTTATCAGTGGCTCTGCCCTTCTGTAGGACCTCAGAATCCTCTCCATTCTGCTGGAAGATGGGGACAATGAGTGAGCATGCAGGATCTTGTGAAAAGTCGAGGCCAGGCCTGAAATGGCATCCATCACTTCTGCCCTTCTTCCATTGGCTGGAACTCAACAACGTAGCCTTGCCAACTCTAAAGGAGGCTGGGAAATGTAGTCTAGCTGTGTGCCTGGAAGAGAGGGAGATACAGTTTGTTGAGCACACTGTAGTCCATGCTACAAGTGTGGTCACTTGTAAGTTAGAGATAGGCTAGACATATTGTGGGGACACCTCAGAAAAGCTACGTAGGGTAGGCGACATCCGACCTGAGACGTGGAGAATGAATAGGAGTTGGCCAGGGGAAAGGCTGGAGAGAAGTGTTCCTTGCATAGGGGAAGGCTGAGCATGGTGCATTAGGAGAACCAGAAGAGAGATTCAATCTGGCTGGAGCTGGGCCTAGCGGCTGGGGAGGGCGGTGAGCCATGAGGCTGGGCCAGCAGTGGGATCTAGGCTTGAATGATTGTGACACTCAGTGAGGACATGGGAGCCAGGAAAGGGGAACCACACAGTCAGATCGGCCAATGAGGTAGATCTCTTTTGCTTCTGAGTAGAGGACGGACCAGAGGGGCAAGAGGTGGGAAGCTGCTGGAGTGTCCAGGTGGTGGGTGATGTGGCTGGACTGGGGAATGGCTGTGGCGTGGGCAGGAAGCACTGCGGTTTAAAAGGAAGAACGGGGAGGACCTGGTAATCCATCAGATGCCGCGGTGATGGGGAAGTCTCGAGGACACTGCTGGGCTTATGTAGTTACAATTTGGCTGGTTCGACCCGAGTGGTTGGCCAAATCTGACCCCCTAGCTATTTTGTATATAAAGTTTTATTGGAACAGACATGGCCATTCCTTTATGCCTTGTCTGTAGCTGGTTTTATGCTATGGCAGCACTTGATTGCTGTGACAGAGACTGTATGGCCCTCAAAGCCTGAAATATTTATCATCCTGCCCTTTACAGATCAGTGTGCTGACTCTTGAGCTGAACAGTTTTTGATTTCAGTAAATTTATTAGAACCTGTTAAAATTGTATTATGGCTTAGGTTATCATTGCTTTCATTCATTCATCTATTTCCCGGCCCTCTTTGCTGGTGCCGGCCTGGCCTGCCTGAGTCCAAATAACCGGTCTGGTTGCTGCGGGCAGCAGTCTTAGAGGCAGATGCCTGCTTCTGCAGCAGGACACAACGCCTGGGTGGGAATTGCAGCGCACCTGGCTGACGCTGTTGCTGGCCCAGAGGTGGGGCTGGCCTGAGCCAAGCTGGTTTCTGAGGCTGGGCCATTTGGGTCTTCTGGGGTGATCGTGTTTCCATGAACTGGTTCTCAGACGTGGTGTCATTTACTTCTAATGACAGTCCCCGGGGGTCAGCATTACCGCACCTCCACTGCACAGACAGGAAGCCAAGACCTGGAGAGATACTTGCTCAAGGCAAAAGGGCAGACGCAGACAGACCTCTTCTGGGTCTGAGGAGAAGATCCAGTAAAGGTGACTCGTGGTCTGAAGTCCTTCTCCCTGGAGACTCAGGGAGCAGAACAAGAGTGTCCACTGCGCCAGGACTTCAGGACCTCCCAGCCATCTGGCACCTCCTCTGTGTTGGTCCCAACCAGGGGTTACAGATGTGAGCCGGACAGTGTGGGAATGCAGCTTCGCAACAGTAATTAGTTTATTCCCAAGGTCAGCAGTCTAAATAGTAGAAAAATGTAT
The DNA here is from genome assembly GCF_048565385.1 of Saimiri boliviensis. Lineage (NCBI taxonomy): Eukaryota > Metazoa > Chordata > Mammalia > Primates > Cebidae > Saimiri > Saimiri boliviensis. The sequence continues at coordinate 20,509,441 of NC_133459.1, forward strand.
TTCCCGTTCCAAGCCAAATATGCAAGTGGCAGCCAGTTGGCCAGGTGCCATCGATGGGATTTCACCCGTGCGTGTGCCTTGCCTTTGGCCACGAGTTTGGGAGGGAGAGCAGGAGAAGGATTGTCCCTTCACAGGCCCAGTCCTGCCCTTGACTGGGGACCTACTGGGAAGGTTCCCACAGCCCAGCATCCTCCCAGGTAGTTCTAGGTTCCTGCTGTGACCGTGACCACTGAAGGATGTGCCAAGAAGGGCAGCACCAAGGCTGGCTTTTCCCACTGGCACTCACTCCATGTGCCTGGCACAGCTCCTGGCACGTGGATGATGACCAAGAGATTTGTGAATGCACGCATGAAGGGGTGGTGCCAGCTCTGGAAGTGGAAAGACCTGGATGTGTAGCAGAGGCCACATCAGTAGATGAGGGGGCAGAGCCACGGTTTCCTTTTTGGGGTTCACTAAGGACATCATCAGAAGTCACAGCCTTGGACCATTCCATCTGGTGCTGAAATGACCAGATGCCTGGATCCACCTTAGGCAAAGTGCTCACCGAATAGATGGAGTTTTCTCAGGTATTTGGATGCTTCTTCTGTAATAGATATGTCTGTTGCCTTCCATCTTTTGTTCATTCATTCATTCATTCATCCACTTTTCGCAGAGGTATTGCATGGTGGTGAGAAGTGAGGGAGGCAAGGAGGAAGATGCTTCAGGCCTTTGCAAATGTCAGGACCCCCATCAAAATCCCTTCCGATCACCCCTGCATTGCTTGGCTACCTCTCCTCATCTTTTAAATGGTAGCTTAGAGGTAATTTCTGTTAGAAGCCTCTGTGCCCACCCAGACTAGGCCCCCCCCAACGTTGTCTGTGCTTTCCAGCCCTCTGTGTGGGCTCTGGCAGAGCCTCCACCAACCCGGTAGGTCCTTGTTTGCTTGTCTGGATGGCTGAGGGCAGGACCTCTCTGGTTCTTCACTGTGTCCCTGGGATCTGGCCTAAGGTGGGAGCTCAATACATCATTGTTATGTGAATAAATGAATGATGAATGAATGAATGACGTATCTTTCACTACCAATCCATAACTTCCATCCCATTCTTAAAACCCTTTCTAGCCGGGCGCGGTGGCTCACGCCTGTAATCCGAACACTTTGGGAGGCCGAGGCGGGTGGATCACGAGGCCAAGAGATCGAGACCATCCTGGTCAACATGGTGAAACCCCGTCTCTACTAAAAATACAAAACATTAGCTGGGCATGGTGGCGCGTGCCTGTAATCCCAGCTACTCAGGAGGCTGAGGCAGGAGAATTGCCTGAACCCAGGAGGCAGAGGTTGCGGTGAGCCAAGATCGCGCCATTGCACTCCAGCCTGGGTAACAAGAGCGAAACTCCGTCTCAAAAAAATAAAATAAAATAAAAAATAAAAACCCTTTCTAATAAAGAAATGCCATCATTTCTTCATTACAGGAATAGACTACTCTCTTCATCTTGAATAAAGCTCAACAAACTCTTTTATAAAAGGCCTTCACCCTCCATTGGGCAGGAGAACATGTCTTAGTTCTCTTCCTTCACGTTTTTTTGCCCAATGAGGGTGAGCAACTCACCTAGGCTCACACAGCCAGATAGGATTCTAGCTGGGAGCTCGGAGGATCCTGGGGATCACTCCTCATGTGGGAGCTGACAATTCAGGAATCCTCCGTAGACGAGTGGGTGGGTAGTCTGAATGCTGCCTCAGGGGACCCCTCCTGGGACTCTCTGATGTGGTGACAGGGTCCTTCTCCTGCTTGAGCACCTATTACCACTGACTCCTGGGGCCACTTCCTGCTTGTGAGCAGAGCTGGACACTTGTGGCATGAGTCAAAGATGTGACTCGGGCCCAAGCAAAGCTGTTCTGAAAAGTTTATGGGACCAGATGGGGCCCAGGGATCCGGGGTCCTTCCTCAGCCCTCTCATCTGCTGCTGGGGCAGGACGTCCCGTCCCTCTGTCAGGCACACTGCCCCTCTTTCTAGCCTCTTTGAGAGTTCCACCTGAAACCCACAGAGGCTTTCCACAGTCTACACTGTGGCACTCAAACAGCATTCTCTTCTAGTATCTTCTCCTTGGCATCCACCCAGCCTTCTGTCCGGGCTTGAGAATCCACAAACTTCCGTTCCGGGATCCCTGGGCTCATCTACATCGGTTTGGTGAAAGCTCACCTACTGTTCCCACGTGTGCGACCCTCATCACGTTTTCCCCTGTGACCATTAAAATGAGGTGAATGCCAATTTGCTTCTTCTATTTCTTTTATTAACAAGATATATGATTCTCTTTGCACCTGAATGGGTCTTGGTGACTGAAATATAGAGTAACTGAAACCACCCTCAGTGCTGTCTCCCTGCTGTCTCTCCTCCCTTCTTCCCTTTTCCCATCTCTGTCTGGGTTGAGACCACGTGGTGCTGAGGAATTGAGCTGTTGTAAATTACGGTCAGGGCTCCTGGGGGGCCTGGATCAGGCAGAAGCGGGCAGGGACCACAGGCAGTGCTTGGTGTCGTCCTCCCTCCCTCCCCTCCTGTCCAGTCTGGTAATGAAGGCTTTGCAAAGGAAGCAGCTGCCCAGAGCCAGACTGGGGGTTGAGGGGCAGACTCCTGAGTCCCCCTTTCCCACCTCTGTCTCCTGGGTGGTGGCAGCAGCAGTGAATCCAGGGTGTGTGGCTCTGAGCCAGGTGCGGGGCCTGGTCAGGTGGCTTGTCCATTGGTTTTGGAAATCTTGGAGGCAGTCCTTGTACCCTGTCTGTCTCTGTCCCTTGTCAACTGCAACAAGAGACACGTTTCCTTCAGACCCTCACCCTCAAACCCCTTCCCATTCCCGGGGCGCCCCTCGCTTTCAGGCTGTCGGGAGGCGCAGAGCTGAGCCGGTGTAGCCAGGGAGCAGCACAGATGCGGTCCCTGCTGTCTGGCATCTCCTGATCCGGGAGGAATTCGCCTGGAGAACAGAGCTCGGGCAGCTGGTGTTCTGTAACCGAGACGCAGCTGGTTGGCATGGGCTGGGGCCTTTGGATTGGACCGCGGTGTTTGCAGGCTCCAAATCCTTGGCTCTCCTTGAACAACGAGGAATTCAGGACGCTGATCCCACTGAGGATGAAAAGGCCACGGGCTCCCAGACACCCCACCCTCTACTCCCTAGGGGGTGTTGGCTGAAGCTGCACGAGACTGGAGACACGGTGGCTGGGGCAGGGGCAGGGGCAGGGGTGGGGGACAGGGCTTCAGCCTGTGCAGCCAGTGCTACCTGGGTCGGGGAGGGGCGGATCTGGGCAGGAGAGGCTGACATGGGAGGGGCAGTCACTGCAGAGCGCCCACTGCCAGGCGGGCAGTACTTGCCAGAGGTCGCTCCTTCGGGATCTCCCTGAACCCATACAGCCTTGAAGTAGGTTTGAGAAACTTTCTGTTGGGGAAACTGAGGCCAGAGGGGCTGCGGCTTGCCTGAAGGCTCCAGAGGGGCAGGGACCTGTCTGGTCTCCAGGCCAGGCTCACTGCTAAGATCGCCTTTAACACAGACATGTCAGGAATCCTGTCCTCCTTCTCCCCGCCTCCCCGGCATCTCTAAGGATTGTGACAAATTGAAAATCCTATTAGTGTTCAATTAATGGGCTTTTCTTGTGGGGCAGCGGGCCGGAACGGCGGCCGAGGGCTGAGAGCATTTGCCGGCAGAGGGTGTGGGCAGGGAGCCGCGGTGGGCCTGTCTTTCCAGAGCCCCCCTCCTGCCTTTATTAACCAGCTCATCTCTCCGGCTGAGCGGCCTTTTATCTGGGAAGGGGCAAAGGCGCTTTGAACCTTGGAATTAAATTCTGCTGGGGCCTGGGACAAAGGATGGGCCCCGGAGACGGCCGCCCCCTCCTTCATGGCCCCGACCTGGAAACATCTGAGAGCTGTGGGGCCGGGGGTGGCCGTCTCAGGTCTGTGACCCCAAGGGCAGGGGGCATGTGCCCAGCAGGGGTGGAGGGGTCTTTGCGCTTTTCCAGGCTGTGAGAAGGCACAGCAGGCCAGGAGCTGGCACAGAGGGGATTCTGGATGCTTCTTTTCCTCCTTCCCCCAGCCGCACCCGTGTGTCTTCTCCAGAGCTTTGGGCACACGCTAGTCCTCATTTGGGAATGGAGTCCCGCCTCTGGCCAGGCACCATGTGGGTTCTGGGGCTACAGCTGTGAAACAGACAGCGTTCCTGTCTCTTGGAGTCTGCATTCTAGAGAGTGGAGATAGAAGGCAAGCCATCACATATCTGGTTCTGAAGATGCTGTGAAGGAAAATAAAGCAGGCTGAGGAGACAGTGGTGGAGGTGGTCAGGGAAGGCCCCCAGGAGGAGGTGACATTTGTGTGGAGGCCTGAACGAAGTTCGAGGGAGCCGTGTGGACTTGGGAGGTGGGCAGGAGTAGAGACTTGGGCAGAGAGAACAGCAAATGTGGACACGTCAAGAGCAGTGTGTAGCTGGGAGTCTGAGGAAGAGCAAGGAGGTCTGAGTGGCTGGAGTAAGGGAACAGGGCAGGGAGCAGGAGCAGGAGAGAAAGAGGAGGCAGGGAGGGGAGAGAAGACCGTGGCGGGGGGCTGCCTTCCCTTCAAATCTTAGGTCAGGGTAGGAAGGAAGTTCCATCTTCATCTCCCATTTCATAGTTCAGAAAACGGGGTGACGTGAGGACAGGAATCATTCAGTTACATAGTGAGGCGGTGGTATGACGGGGACCAGAAACAGGTCTCTTAACCTCTAGACCGGTGCTTCCCAGCCAGCAATGGAATAAATGCAATAAAAGTTATAAGTATGATTTGCTGAACATTTACCTTATATAGGCAGGCTCTTTGAGAAGCCACATTTACATGTCTAGGTTCATATATTGCCTATTTTACCTATATCATCCTCTAGAGAACTATCTTATAGCCATGATACAGATGTGAAGCCGAGGCTTAGAGAAGTCGAGATGGCTGGCAAAGCTGTGACTGAGCCCAGCCTGCCCCGTTTCTGAGCATCTCCTGTCCACTCCGGGCTCCAGGGCCCGTGGGGAGCATGTAGCCCAGCCTTGCTGTGGCACAGGCCACGTGATTTCCTATGGATGAGCATATCTGTCCATTTCTAACACCGTACCGCCAACTTCTGGAGGACAGGAAGGGGGCTGCTCTCATCTCTGACCCCAGTGCCAGTTCCTTTGCTGGGTGTTGAAATCAAATGTGGGGGCTCTGATGTGATGGCTACCTCTCTGAGCACAGTGTTCACTGTTCCTGCCTGTCGCCGTTCCTCCAGCATCTCCCTTGCGATGCCACTTCTGAGACTGGTGCTGCCCCACCTTGGCTGCTAGGGTGGGAGCAGCCAGGGAAGGGTGAGAGACCAGAGCTGCAACGCCACTTCCTCCTCTGTGACGCCAGCCCGGGCCTGGCTCAGATTCCGTGTCCAGTGTTGGTTTGAATGAGTGGATCGTGCATTGTGTGAGTTTTGGGGAGGGGATTAGGGTCAGAGCAAGCAAGGAGAGAAACAGGTAGAGAAGACCAAAGAGGGAGCTCTGTCCCTGCTGAGGCTGAAGCTGTGAGGCCGAGAAGGAGGAATGCAGAGGAAAACCTAGATATGGGTAGAAAGGGACGGGCCGATACAGAGACCCCCAGAAAGGCAGGGGGACCGGGGAGGCAGGCATGAGGCCACTGCATGGGGGATCGGCTTCCTGGCAGGGAGGACCTGCAAGCCAAGCTTGTCAGTAAGACCTACGTGCGGACGGGAAACCTGGGTGGTCAGGAAGCACACGGAGGAGGCAGCGAGCTGGGCTTGTTTGTGGCAGGGGAGAGGATGCGGCCGGGCAGAGGCTGAGGGGCGTGCTCGAGGGGAGAGGGCAGTGCAGGCAGGTGGGCTGGAAGGAGGGAGGCGTTGAAGGCCAGGGAGCCAGGAGCTTGGATTTCAAAATTTCCAGTTCCCTGCCTCTCATCTCCCTGAGCTGTGAGGGCAGGGAGTGTGGCCCAGGGTCCTCTGATACCTGCAAAGATCTAATGCCAAGCTGAACATAGGTGCTGGTGATAGGAGCGGGAAATGCTGGGGAACACTGGACACCCTGATTTCTCATCTGACCATGTGCCCTGGTGGATGGCCTGGCCACTAGGGTCAGAGGGATTGTGTCTTTATCACCTCATGCACCTGCCTCTCCTCTCTATTCCTGTTACAGCTCAGGTTCCAAACTCCTAATTTCTCACCTGTTGCAAGCATCCCTACCTACTTCCTGCATCCAGTAGCTACCCACCAATCCAATCTCCAGTCGGCAGCGGAAAGGGTTTTCTTTTTTTTTTTTTTTTGAGACAGGGTCTCATTCTTGCCCACGTTGGAATGCAGCGATGGGATTCTAGCTCACTGCGGCCTTGAACTCCTGAGTCAAGGAATCATCTTGCCTCAGCCTCCCAAGGAGCTAGGACTACAGGGATGTGTCACCATGCCTGGCTACATTTTTTTTTTCCTTTTATTTTTAGAGATGGGGTCTTTCTGTGTTGCCCAGGCTGGTCTCGAGCTCCTGGCCTCAAACTATCCTTCTGACTTGGCCTCCAAAGTGCTGGGATTACAGGCATGAGCCAGCTCTCCTGATGCCAGAGGGGTTTTCTTTCTTTTTCTTTCTTTCTTTCTTTTTTTTTTTTTGAGATGGAGTTTCGCTCTTGTTGCCCAGGCTGGAGTGCAATGGCGCGATCTCGGCTCACCGCAACCTCCGCCTCCTGGGTTCAGGCAATTCTCCTGCCTCAGCCTCCTGAGTAGCTGGGACTACAGGCACGCGCCACCACGCCCAGCTAATGTTTTGTGTTTTTTAGCAGAGACAGGATTTCACCATGTTGACCAGGATGGTCTTGATCTCTTGACCTTGTGATCCACCCACCTCGGCCTCCCAAAGTGCTGGAATTACAGGCTTGAGCCACCGCGCCCGGCCCAGAGGGGTTTTCTAAAGCACAATTTGACTGTGTCACCTCCTGGCCTAAAACTCCCTAGAACCCACGGGATGGGTACCTATGTGGCATGGCCCTGTCTACCCCTCCAACCCCAATCTTACCCTTCCCCATCTCAAACCTTTGCTCTGGCCACAGGGAATCATGGTTCAGCTTTGTCTTATATGCTGTTCCTTTTACAGACTGTCCTTTCCTTATCTTGTCTGCTGGAGAACTTCTATACTTCAAAGCAGAATTCTATTGTCCCTCATTCCAGGAAGGCTTCCCCACAACCCCCATGCTGTTCCCGCAGCCCCCATCCTCCCTAGGACTGCACATTTTTAGCAGTTTGCACTGTAGTGGTTGGGGGACTCGTCCCTTCCCTTTTAGATAGAGTGTCCCACATGGGCAGGGCCATGTGCGATTTACTTGTATATCTGCAAAGCCCAGTACAAGACCTTGTGCAAACTCTTGCTCTTAGGTATTGTTTGAATGCATAAGGACTGGGGCCGTGGGAGCCTGGACCTCTGGGCCTAACTTGGGGGATGCGGGTCCTGGAGCTCTCAGGCTGGGCACCGGGACGGGGCAAGGCAGGAACTCAGCCTTTTCCTGGGGAGGTTATTTTGGTCATGGCAAATAAACCCCTTTGGAAAATGTGACCGGTTTCTGATCCCTGTGTCTTCACTCCTGACGCCCTCTTTTCAGTGTGTAACGAAGGCAGCAGCCTCTGTTAATAAAGAATAATTATGGGGCTGGATTAGAGAGATTATCGGGAACAGGTGGAGCCCCTCGCCCCACCCGTTCTGCCCGCCGTCGGCGGCAAGGATGAGCTCACAGTTTCCCTCTCTCAGGGGAGGATGTGCCGCTGGGGGCCTCCCAGCCATGCTAATCCTCCTGGGAGGGGAGAGAATCCTCCTGCCAGTCACTTCCCACTGAGTTCCAGGTGGGATTCCAGGGGATCAGTGGAAAAGGGTATCCCCGCACCGTGGGGTCCCTGCTGCTACCTTCCCACCTGCTACTTAAGAAAGCAGGAAGACAGAGGAAGAGAGGGGCTGGAGGGGAAAGCCCCCTCAAGGTGGCTCGTCCAGGCTTTGTCCCTGGCCCCAGCCTGGGCAATGTGGACCATTGCTCCTGTCTCTGGGTTACAGTTTTCCCATGTACGATAAGCAGCTGGACTGCATCAGCCTTTCCCAAGCTGGTCTCTGGAGAAATCACTTTCAGTTTTTGCTAGAGTGCAGTGGTAGGATCTTGGTTCACTGCAACCTCTGCCTCCTTGGTTCAAGCGATTCTCCTGCCTCAGCCTCCTGAATAGCTGGGACTACAGGCACGCGCCACCACATCCAGCTAATTTTTGTATTTTTAGTAGAGACAAGGTTTCACCATGTTGCCCAGGATGGTCTCAATCTCTTGACCTTGTGATCTGCCTGCCTCAGCCTCCCAAAGTGCTGGGATTACAGGAGTGAGCCACTGTGCCCGGCCCCAGTTTTTTTTTTAATATCTAAGGACTCTGGGAATAAGCCCTGTGATCCCTTCTTGGCGATGAACTTGGAGAAACTGTGGCAAAAGGACCGAGGACTCGCCAGGTAATGAAACCCATTTGTCTCCAAGACTAAAACCTCAGCGAGAGTCATGATTACGGAACAGAATAAAAGGTGGAATGAATAAGACTATGTAGAAATGATGACTGGCATACAGTGGGAGAGAAAGGGGGAAAGACGATGTGAAGAAATGGAAATACACGGATTTCCTCATCTTCTATAGTCAGGGGCAGAAGATAGAATTTAAATATGAAATTAATAGTATGTAGTTAATTTTAAGAAGGGAAACATTAAAAATACAAAATAACAAATTTAAGTCATAGATGGGAAGGGGTTGGGAGAGGAAATAAGAAAGAATGCTACCAATCCTCCTAGGAATGGTTACATTTACAATGCGATACAAGAAGAAATTAACAATGAAACATAACAAACTTTACCGCTGTCTCTTGAATCAAGAAGGAAATCTAATCAAATTGCAGAAATCCAGAAAATGGAGGTAACAATAGCAATCCATATCAGGATGATGGAATACTACTAAAGCAGAACTCAGAGAGAAATTCATAGCTTTAAGTGTTTTTATTAATAAATAATAAAGATCGAAAGTCCATACATTAATCTAAGAAGTTAGAAAAACAGCAATATAATAACCCTAAACAAATAAATCACAAGGAAGACATCTATAAAAATAAAAGTGGATCTTCATGAGAGAAATCACACAAATGCTGGGACTAACAAAGGTTGTTTGAAAAAGACAAATAACATAGATAAAATCTTAGGTAATCTAATCCAGAAAAAAGTGGAAAAAGCACTATTTCCTAAAATAAAAAACGGTTATGGAGAAATAATGCCAGTTTCAGAGGAAGTCAAAAGAATACGCAAATATATTTGAGAATATGGATGAAATAGATAATTTTTTAAAGAAAATACAACGTATAAAAATACACCTAGAAGAGAGAGAAAACTGAGAGAGACCAATAACCACAGAAGAAATAGATAATTACTCCTAAAAGAAATCACAGAGCCACACATTTAAAGAACGATTTCAGTGATTTAAATTATTATTTAAGTCGGCTCAGGGTTTCTTTCGTGTATACAGAGCTCTTGCAAATCGAAAGGACTGACGACTTGACAGAAAAATAGTTGAAGCATAAGAACAGATCATTCACAGAAAAAGAAAACAATTCCTCTTAGAGAAGAATATGAAAAGATGATCAATCTTACTTAAAACAAAAAAACTGCATTTATGTACGTATGTATGTATTTGGAGACAGAGTCTCCCTCTGTTGCCCAGCCTGGAGTGCAGTGGCACAATCTCAGCTCTCTGTAACCTCCACCTCCCAGGTTCAAATGATTCTCCTGCCTCAGCCTCCTGAATAGTTGGGACTACAGGTGTGCACCACCACACCTGGCTAATTTTTAAAATATTTTTAGTAGAGTTGGGCTTTCACCATATTGGCCAGGTGGTCTCAAACTCCTGACCTCACATGATCCACCTGCTTCGGCCTCCCAAAGTGCTGGGAGTTTACAGGTGTAAGCCACCGTGCCTGGCCTTGAAAACTGCTTTTAAAATTACAATGTGGTGCCATTTTTCTCCTATCATGTAAAAGTTATGAAACCAAATAAATCGCCAAGTTAGTGAGTATATGGGGAAGTAGGAATGTTCATTAAATGCTAGTAGAAATGCAAATTTTACCACCTCCATGGAGGGCAACTGAGAATAGTTTTGCCTTTGACATAGGCTTTGATGAAACACTCTTACTCCCAGGAGCTTTCTAGAAACAAACGCAGGTGTGTGAAATGATATTTCAGTGACAGATTGTTTGTAGTAGCAAGAGATAGAAAACAGCCTTACATCCACCAAGAGGAAGAGTTAATATCTGCATAACCTTTCAGCAGTGGAACATTATGCAGTCGTGAACAAAAAAGGAGATAGCTATTTATGTGCCAAGATGGATAATTGCGAAGATATTCTGTCAGCTGGAAAAATGAAGTATAATACACTGTCACCTGTATAAAAAAGAACACATATATGTATTTGGTGGTATCTGCTTGGAATAGAGCTGTGTGCACCCAGAAAACTAGTGAGAGGGACCTTCTTTTGGGTGGTTCCTGGATGACTGGGTACAGAGTGGCTGGATGGAAACTGCTCTTTCAGCATCTTTTTTTTTTTTTTTTTTAATACCTCTTGAATTTTATGCCATGTGTATCCGGTACCTTTTAAAATCTGGAACGGCCTGGCCAACATGGTGAAACCGTTTCTACTAAAAATACAAAAAATTAGCTGAGTGTAGTGGCAGGTGCCTGTAATCCCAGCTACTTGGGAGGCTGGGAGAATCGCTTGAAGCTGGGCGGCGGAGGCTGCAGTGAGCCAAGATGGTGTCACTGCACTCCAGCTCGGGTGATAGAGTGAGACTCTGTCTCAAAAAAAAAAAAAACAAAAACCTGAAATAATTAAAACAACTTAAAGATGAGTGAGAGTTAAGTGGGTAAAAAGGTGCCAGGGTAATAAACACAGGCAAAGCTGTTCAAGCATAGTCGTATCAAGGAAGCATGAATTCAAATATTTTTTGTTGTTCTTGGCTCATTCATTTGGCAAAAGTGAAAATGATTCTTAATCTTCAGGGCAGAGTTTAGACTTCACCCTGACAACAGTAGGAGCCCTGGACTAGCTGTGAGCAGGTGAGTGGAGGTTGAATGAGGGGCTGAGGCTGGAGACAGGAGGCCAGGAGGAGGTGGAGTGGTCATCCAGGCAACACTTAGGCGCTGGACCATAGGCAAGGTGGTGGGGATGGGGAGGAGAGGGTGCTTGAAAAGGTTTTGCATGGTGGAATTGACAGCCATGAAGCTGAGTGGACCAGGTGGGTGGAGGCAGGGAAGCTGGCCGGAGTGAGACCCAGGTCTTTCTCATGGTGCCCTGGTGTGGGTTGAGGTCGCCAGCCTCTTGAGGGACTCTGGACCCAGGCCTGAGACTGGTTGCTCAGGGAGCCGGTCACCGCCTCTGCGGCTGAGCACCTCTTCTGCCCCATCGGTGTTCGCACCGCGTTCAGTCCACCTCTGCTCATGATGCAGACGGTGCCGAGTGAGTTAGTGACTTGCTAGAGTCCTCTCCATAGAGCTCAGCCAGCCTCTGCCAGGACAACCCTCTGCCTGCTCTAGGCCACATGTCCTGCCCTTTCTGTTTGTGACAGCTTGAGACTGGAGGCTATAGCAGGTGTCGCCCCGAGCTCAGATCAGACACCTGTGTGTCACTGTACGTTATGAGGGCCCCAGAAGTCTCGTGTCAAAAGGCTACCAGTGTCCCCTTGAACGGGGCAGTCAGAGGTTGGGTTGGGCTCCGCTGAGGTCTCTGCCCCAGTGTCTGAAGGCTGATATCAACGTGTTGGCTGGGCTGGGCTTTGATCTGGAGGCTCTGGAGAGAATCCACCTCTAAGTTTATTCAGGTCATTGCCAAATTCAGTGCCTTGCAGCTGTAGGACTGAGGTCCCATCTTCTTGCTGGAGGTTGATGGGGGTCCCTCTCAGGTCCTGGGGCCACTTGCATGGGACTCCATCTCTGCAATGGCAGGGATGGCTCCCTGAGTCTGCTCCCATGGAGCTTTGCCTCTCTGATTTCTGCCCAGCAACTGGAGAAATTCGGCTTTGAAAGGGCTCTTGCGGTTAGACTCGGCCCACTTGGATCATCTCCCTCTTGCCATATGGCCGAACATGTTCGTGGGAGTGATATCTGATCATATGCCGGGGCTCCACCCACACTCAGAGGGGAGGAGGTTGAATAAGGGTCATTTGGGATCGTTCTTAGAGCTCTGCCAACCACACACACTCACATGTATACACCCATGCATGTGTAATCAGAATGTATGTTTATTACATGAACTACATTCTAGATATTTCCATAGGACTAGTATCACTTGATCCCCTCAAGAATGTGTAGTTACTACCACTGTTACTGTCTCTGTTTTACAGATGAAGAAATAAGGGCTCAGAGAAGTTAAAGAATTTGCTCAGGGTGACCTAACCAGTAGGGAGTGGGGCCTGAACTTGAACCCAGGTCTGTCTGATTCTGAAGCCTACGTTCTATTTTTTTTTTTTTGAGACAGAGTTTTGCTCTTGTTGCCCAGGTTGGAGTATAAAGGTGTGATCTCTGCTCACTGCAACCTTCGCCTTCCGGGTTCAAGCTATTCTCCCACCTCAGCCTCCAGAGTAGCTGGTATTACAGGAGCCCAGCATCATGCATGGCTAATTTTTGTATTTTTAGTAGAGATGGGGTTTTACCACATTGACCAGGCTGGTCTCGAACTCCTGACCTCAGGTGATTTACCTGCCTCGGCCTCCCAAAGTGCTGGAATTACAGGTGTGAACCACTGTGCCTAGTTAGAAGCCTGCATTCTTAGGCAGGGCTCTGGTCTCACACATGAACACAGAGGACCGTGTGCCTACACACGTGTATTTGTGCACACTCCTGAAGAACCCATGTACGGGTACACATGCATCCTCCCCCCATGCCTGGCTGGTTCCCTGGGGCCCAGAGTTAATGAAGATGCCCCAAGAGCCCACACAGTACGGCCACGGGCAGAGATGAAAGGCGTGGTGTGCCTAACAGCCCTCTGGGGATCCGGTTACCCATGGCTGTGGCTTCTCAACCAGGTGATTAATTGCCCGGCACTGCGTTGCCTGGTCAGCTCCCAAGTCCTCCTGCCCTCTTATTAAAAACATCCCTTGATGTTATCCCGCCAGGGAGATCAATGGAGGCAGCCGAGGGGAGTGGGGCTGCTGGGGGATGAGGGTCTCATTGGCCTCTCCCTGCTGCCCACCTCACTTCCTTGGTGCTCAGCTCCCTGGGAGCTGGCTGGAGTTGATCTTCCCAAAGAGGCTTCCTGAGGCTGGGTCCTGCCTGGCTGGGGCTCATGTAGCATGGTCAGTGTGACTGAGCAGCGGGGCTGGTGGCCGAGGTCAGAGGGGACAAAGGAGTTGAGCCTGTGCTTTGGTGCCTTGGGAAGCTGAAAAGGATCTGGAGCCATCCTTCTCGCCCCAGCATCTTCTGGGCGTCCTGACCTCAGATCATCACGGGTTTGCATGTGAACTTGCTTTTCGACCTGACCTCTAGCATCTCTGGGTCCTCCTATGTAAGATAGGGAGAGAGGGACCTCTCTCGCAGGTCTTGAAGGTCATTCGCCTTCTCAAGACTCCTTGGGTGATGCTGCACACTCCCACTTCCCTCCTACTTTCTGGCCACGCTGTCTTCTTTACTTACGTCCAGCCTGGACGGTTCCTAGGTTTGAGACCCAGCACCACCACTTCCTAGCCTGGTGATCCCAGCAAGTGGCTTAACCTCGCAAGCCCTTCGCATCCTCGTCTCCAGAAGGCCCAGGCTGGTGCCTCCCTCACAGAGTTGCTACGAGACTTTAACAAGTTGATCAAAGTAAAGCGCTTTGGTGTCCTGCAGATGGAAGTGCTGGGCTGGCCAACGTACTCTCCTTGGCCGGGTTCTTGAATGCTGGCTTCGTCACTCAGCTCTTCTCATTCTACGCACTCTGCTTGGGGAAGCTCGTCCCTCTCCCCAGCTCCACCAGGTGAGCCTCCTGCCTCTCTGCTCCTTCTTCTAAACCACAGACCCATAACCCTGACTGCAGGGCCCCAGCCCACCCAGATACTCACGGACATCACTGGGCAGATTCCAGTGAACTCAAGCTCTTGCCTGCTCCTCCTCCTGGGTCCCCATCTCGGGGCCACTGCCATTTACCTGGTCCCCCCGGCTGAAAACAGTGGTCTCAACCTGGATTTCTCCCACTGCCTCAAATGTGCATTCTATCCTTCACCAGATCCTGTGAGGCTGATGGCTCCCAACCCTCTCTTGAATTGTTCATTTTTCTGCATCCCCCCCGGCCACTGTCTGGGCCCAAGCCATTGCCCTCTCTCGCTTGGACATTACAGCCACTTCCCAGCAGATCTCTCTGCCCCTAGGTTTGTCTCCCTGCTAGGTTCTGGGCCTCATCCCTTCTCTAGCAAGGCTGCCTCTCAGTCTCTGATCCAGGCAAGCAAGTGGCCTTTCCTCTTCTGCCTCTGGGCCTTTGCACATACTGTTCCATCTGGGTGAAACACTTTTCCTCCAGGCTTGGTTTGTACCCAAACCGGCTGGTGGTCTAGAAGTTGCCCAAGGTCCTTCTGCCCTGGCCGTCTGGGACTCTTACGGGGTAGTGGCTGATCTTTCCGATCTGGGTATCACAAAGACTTGGGTTCACTGCTTTTCAGTTGTGTGGTCTGGGCAAGTCTTTTGTGCCATCTGGGCTTTAGTTATGCCATCTGTGGACTGAGGCTGATAATAGCTATGCTTGTGCAGAAAGTCACATGACTTAAAGCCATGCATGATGCGTTTAACTCAGAGTGGCTGGTGCATGAATGTTCAGTAGTGGTGACAATGATGATGACTGTTTGTACCCCAACCCCTTCGGTGGAGGAGGGGAACGTCTGCCTCATCCTGGGTCCGGACGGTCTCTTCTTTGTTTCTCCCTGGAGCTGCAGGGGGCAGGTGGGGTTCTCTGAAGGGTATAGAAAGAGGAGGAGAAGGAGTTGCCTTAACATGACACAGCTGGAGGCCTGGTCACCTGCTACGTGTTTTCCTGCTGTCTCAGCCTGGGGCTCAGTGTTCCTGCTATAGAAGAGAGTCTTTTTTTTTTTTTTTTTTTTTGAGACAGAGTCTTGCTATGTTGCCCAGGCTGGAGTGCAATGGCATGATCTCGGCTCACTGCAACCACGGCCTCCCAGGTTCAAGTGATTCTCCTGCTTCAGCCTACTGAGTAGTCGGAATTATAGGTGTGCCACCATGCCGGGATAATTTTTGTGTTTTTAGTAGAGATGGGGTTTCACCATGTTGGCCAGGCTGGTCTTGAACTCCTGACCTCAGGTGATCCACCTGCCTCAGCCTTCCAAAGTGCTGAGATTACAGGCATGAGCCACTGTGCCCGGCCAAGAGCCAGGTTTTTGATCTATTGCCCGGGTTGAAGTGCAGTGGCGAAATCACCGATCACTTCAATCTCGACCTCCTGGGCTCAAGCGATCTTCTTGCCTTAGCCTCCCGAATAGTTGGGGCTACAACTGTGGCTAATTCTTTAGTTTTTTTGTAGAGACAGGGGCTCATTATGTTGCCCAAGTTGGTCTCAAACTCCTGAGCTCAAGTGATCCTCCCGAGTTGGCCCCCGAGAGTCAACTTTTTAACAACAGTGAAAATTTAAAGTGCTTGCTTAGGCCATGTGGTTTGCATTAACAAGTGCTCTGCCCAACCCTTAGATTTTATGTCACATTTGCATACATTTAATCCATATCTGAAAATCCTAGGAAGATGGTATTATAGACCCTATTTTGCAATGAGTAATCTGAGGCCTAGAGAGGTTGAGTCATTTGTCCAAGGGCACACAGCTACCTGGTGGGAGAGCAGGACTGGAAACGGGGTTCTCTTCTCAAGATCCTGGCAGCCTTTCCCCCTCGGATGGCTGTCCCCATCTTCCCTGTCCTACTCTGCCCCGCCCAGAGTGTTCCTGCCTGGCCCAGAGTGTCCTTGCCCCTCTGGAGCCGTGAGTCTTACTTCATTTTGGTTTGACAGCTCTCCGTGCTGAGGGAGGATCATGACCATTTTCATGTTCATTCATGTGAGTATAAGTGGGTTTTTTTGGTCAGTTGTTTCATTTTTCGGAGAATTTCACAAAAAGCCCTTGAGACAGAAAGGGATCCGCCCTCTGGAGTGTTGTGAAACCCACGTTCTTCAAGCTGCCTCCGTCTGCCTCTTCCATCCGTTTTTTTCTGAATCTGTGTTCTAATCTTATGTGCTACTCTCACACAATTTTGGAGCTACTTTGGGGTGCACACACGTACAAATGTACTCACTTTAGTACAAGGAAATCAGCACACATGGGGTTGGGCTGTGTCTTACTCAGTGGTGTGCTGGCAAATATTTAACAAAAGGCCCTCTGGAGAAAGAAATCCCTGATTTGGCAATTGCCAATTCCTGTGGTGTAAATACTCCCACTGTGGTCAATTTCAAGCCCCCAGTGTGAAGTTGCTGAGTGTGGAATTGGGAAGAGATGTGCAGCCATCCTGTGTGCAGGTTTGAATGGCTCCTGCACCCCGCACCTTTTCCAGCCCTGTCTCTCCACTGCAGTGGCCAAGCTGTCGCACCCACCTGTCTGTCAAAATGCACTGTGTGCACGTGTGAGGGATGCCACACCCCCGTCACTTACCCCAGACCTGATCACTATCTTCCCCACACTCACAGGGTCAGCCATGCCCTCCA
Organism: Saimiri boliviensis; assembly: GCF_048565385.1. NCBI lineage: Eukaryota > Metazoa > Chordata > Mammalia > Primates > Cebidae > Saimiri > Saimiri boliviensis. Next base: position 20,526,150 of record NC_133459.1, read on the forward strand.
TGGCTCCCAAGCACTGGTGTGCCCCAGCAAACACACTCTTGTACCATCTTGCTCACAGTGACATGTGTACATGTGTACACAGAAATCACCTGAAGAATAGCACACCCAGCTCTACCTATGGCTGCATTTTAGTTCCTCCTGCACACGTCTTCTCACACAGTTGTACACTTTCAATCACAAACACAGACAAACACAGACACCGGGTCCTGGAGCTCACCAGGGCACACCCATGTGCACACACAGGTGTCTCAGAGTCACTGGCGCACGCACGTGCACACACACACACACACACACAATCAATGCACATTCTTCAGGTGAGCAAATGCCTGGGTCTGAACAAGCAAGAGCTGAAACCCAGCCTTTCTCACCTTCGTGCATGCCCCGAGGCACACCTATGGCTCACTCACCACCCCGCCCACCCTCTATTCCCCATGTCCCCTGCAGGCATCTCCCCCACCCTGCCATCACCAGGGAAGCTGGCCAGGCTGGGTTGGTGGGTGTGGTATTTGGGAGTTAGAGAGGAATTCCAGGCGGGCCCCTTCTGCTCCCCTGGCCAACGTTAAGTGCCTTCAGACTGAAAAGAACCATCCAGAGAGGCTTTTCCGGCTAGAGATTAATGTCACTGAAAAATGTGGGTCCCAGGCGATTAATGTGGCCTTCTTTGCCACACATTATGTGAGTGCACTAAAGCGAGAGGGGGCTCATTTTTGGCGTGTTTTTAGCCTGTTTGGCACAGAGTGAAAGAAGAAAAGAAGAAGAGCCTGGGGCCCAGGAACCTGAGGGTGGGGGCCTCATGGTCAGAAAGAGCCCAGGTAGTGTGAGGCTGGGGGTGGGGTGTCCCTGCCAAGTCACCACAAGACTCGGAGGAGAGGTCATGGTGGAACCCACCCACGGTCTCGGGGTTCCAGATGTCCCCGCTTGGAGGCGTGCTGGGGCATTGGCCAAGGGAACCAATCTTTCACAGGCGGTCTCCCCGAAGAGACAGAAGACCCTGGATTCAAAGCCCAGCTCAGCCCCGAGACCCTGGGTGCATGACTCCAGCACTTGGGGACCTCGACTTTTTCATTTGCAAAATGGCAACGATGTAGGATCTATCTTACCAGCTTGTGTCAAGGATTGAATGAGACCGTCCAAAGGAGCCTCGTAGCACAGGGTCAGATGCAGAATAAGTGGTCAATAGTATAGCATCTGGCCAGAGTGATGATGGCAGTGATGTGTGTGGATGCATAAATGAGCACACGTGTGTGCACGCATGTGTGCCTGTGCGCGTGCGTGTATGTGTTCGTGTGTGTGTGTGCGTGTGTGTGTGCGTGTGTGTGATAGATCGATGCTTCAAAACAGGTGAACCTGGGCTTGAGTCCTGTTATGGAACCTTGAGCAAACATGGTATCTCTTCCTGAGCCTCGGTTTCTTCTCCTGGAACGTGCAGTTAAATCCTGCCTCTGCCCCCAGGTTATTGTGAGGATTAAAGGTGATCACGTAGATCAAGAGCCTGGCACAGTGCCTGCCGCTGACAGGCAGGCCCTAAAACATGACGGCAGCGGTGAGTGGGTCAGAGTCCTTCCATCTGCAGGGATGCTTCCTTCCAAACCCTGGCGGATGTGCTTAGAGTCGAACTGGTTGAATTCACGTGATACCATCTCACAGTCAGCCCCTGGGAGCTGGGTGAAGAGGGTGGGTAACTCAGGAGGAGCAAACAGGACAGGGCAGAAACCTCTTTGCCAAAGCACGGGCAGGGTGGGGGAAGAGGAGTCCATTACGGTGTCCCAGAAGCCTCTGGTAGCCTCTGAGGATGGAGCAGAGGAGACAAGCTGGGCTCGGGGGACTGTGAGGCCTGTCATCTGTGACGCAGGCCATGTGCCGGGCACCCAGCAAGCGGTCAGTACCTGTTCCCACACCGGTTTCACTTGCAAACCCTGGAGGGTTGACCTTATCTGCTGGGGAAATCAAGGCACGGAGTGGGTAGGCGACCTGGCTTAGGTAACACAGCCAGGAAAGGTCAAGCGACGGGTTCCTTGGGCGTGGACAGCTCTGTGGCCAGGCAGGAACGGCAGCATTTCGAGGGGAGCCAGGAACGTGCTGAAGAAGGTGTTCCTCACATGTTTAAAAACACAAAACGACTTACATTAATTCTTGGCTTAAAACTTGTCTGCAGCCTCCCCTGCTCTCAGGCTAGAGCCCAGGCGCCTGGCCTGTCAGCTGTGGGGTGCGAGCTCTGCCACTCGCCAGCCTCAGGTGGTGCTACAGTGACTCTTGCTGTCTCTTCTGGGTGCCAGGTTCCTGGCCCCCTTCTTGACCTTCAGCCCTCGGAGCCCAGCTCCAGGGCGCCTCCTCTCCCCACCTCTCCACCTTGGCAAGACCCGGCGCTCAGGTCTCAGCTCTCAAGGCAGCAGTTCTCACCGTATTTACTTTCTCTGCTGATAGGTTGGCTCTGCAAGGTAGAAGGCATGTTCTTGCCTTTGCTGTGGGTTGGTGCCATCTACACAGAGCCTGGCAAAAAGCAGGTGCTTGAAAGGAAGAACCAAGGGGCGGATGGCCAGGCTGGCATCTGGGCACAAGCAGGGTCCACAGGGAGTTTGGGTCCCACGTGGCTGAGGTCTCAGCTCCACAGCAGGTGCGTTGACTGGAAGCAGGTTGGTGGGTGGGGCTGGTAAGCATCTCAGGACACACTCCTGCCAGGGAGGCAGGAAAGACAGGAGTTTCTGCCAGATTTGCCGGACTTATTTTGAGTCTTCTAAAGCCTTTAACTTGATTTCACACTACAGATGATAAAATGAGTGCCATCAGGGAATGGAATTCAGGGAGAAGGGATTTCTCTGGGGAATTCTATCCCCAGAATCGCCCTAAGTGAGCACTCTTGTCATCCCTGTTTTTCAGAGGAGGAATCTGGGGCTCAGAGAGGGTCCTGGCCAAGGTGAGACCAGAACCTGAAACTGTCTTTCCCACTGAGCACCATCGTCCCCTCGGGGCTGGCTGAACTGGAGGAGGAAATGTCAGCCTCATTCCCCAGGATCAGGGCTGTTGAACTTGATGAAAAAAGAATTGTTTGTTGTGGTGGTTTTAAGATGTGTTTATACATTCTTCAATAGTTTTCTCTTCAAGAGGTGGTTTAATCCTCCTCCCCTTGAGAATGGACCTAGTGACTCACTTCCAATGAGTAGAATAGGGCAGAAGTGTGTGACTTCCCAGACTAGGTCACAGAAGGCATGTGGCTTCCTCCTTCTTCTCTTTTGCTTCACTTACTCTGGGGGAAGCCAGCTGCTATGTCATGAGGACACTCCAGCAGTCCTACGGAGAGGCCCACTTGGCGAGGAACTGAGGCCTCCTGCCGACAGCCGTGGCAGGGAGCTGTGTTGGAAGAAGATCTCCCCACCCCCGGCCCCAGTCAAGCCTCCAGACGACTACAGTCCTGCATGTCAACTAGACTGCAACCTCGTGAGATACCTGGGTCAAAACCACTCCGTAAGTTGCATCTGAATTCCTGACCCATGGAAATGATGAAATAATAAACATTTCTTACTGTTGGGAGCTGCTACCTTGTGGGGCAATTTGTTATGCAGCAGGTGACTAATGCATTCATTTTGGTGGCAATGGCTCAAATCCCATCAACAGTAGATTACGATAGAGTCCCAGGGTAGAACACATACAGCGATGAGAAGGAACAAGCCTCACTACAGACAACAGTGCAGAAGAAGCTCCCAGACGTGTTGACCAAAAGCAGCTGCACCAAACAGCACATCCAGTGTGATTCCATTCGTGTAAAATACAAAGCCTGGCCAGGCTACAGTGATGGAAATCAGGATGGTGGTTATCCTCGGCAGGGGTGGATGGAGTGGCCAGGAGGGGCTGGAAGGGGGTTTCTGAGTGCTTCTCACATGAATGCATTCAGTTTGTGATGACTTATACGCATGGTTGCATATTAGACCTTACTGAGGGGTCTTCCAGTTTGAAATGGGTTGTATGCCAGGTGAACTGGGCCACTCGAGAGTCACATCTGGCTGAAGGATGAGCGCTGCTTTAAAGGTTATGGGCCTGGAAACCTCCAAGGGAGAGACTAGCATTCAGGTCATGAGACAGAAAGAAAAAGGGCTGCGGTGGCCGTGTGGGGACCTCCCACTCCCGCGGGCTTTGGCTTGAAGTCTTACCTCCTTAGCTCTTTGAGCTGATGGACAGGAGGGGACAAAGGCTCAGCCCCCGACTGGGGTTGGGGTCAGCCAAGGGGGCTTTCCGGAGCAGCAGCGAGGGCAAGGGGATCCCTGCCTGGCTTTGTGATTCAGGGATTTGCCATAATCCCAGTCCTTCCCCGCAGCCTGTCTAATCCCCACCCGTGGGGCTGAGCCTTTTCAAGATCTGACTTTGGCCTGAAAGCCTCCCAGAGGGGCCCACATTCCTGCCCACGGCATCCCCGCTCCTAGGAGGAAACTCAACAGGGTCTCTCCCTACCCCGGCATGCGCTCCTCATCCTTGGGAAAAAAAGACAGCGCTCATAAATCCGGAGAAAGTTAAGATGACCGTGAGAGAATCCGGAGTGTCTGACCTGCTTCCTTGAAGGAGATGGTGGTCTCTGCCCCCTGGGTCCTGGGCCTTGATACGCCTTAGAGGAAGTGGGTGAAGGAGATGCTGGAAAGAATGAAGACCTGTGGGCAGGGGTGGGGGGGGCGTGTGGTGCTTAAGGGCCTCCAAGGCTGACGTGAGCTTCCTCTTTAACCTCACTGTTCACTTGACAAGTTCCAGCCACCTGAGCCTTCTGGATCCTAACACTCACCGACCGCTTCCCGACTCCAGACCTCGCACAGGCTTCCCCTTGGCTTGGAGAGTCTCTCCCCTGAGCCTTGCATACTGCTCTGACCTGTAACGGAGATCTCCACTTTGGGAGGCTGAGGTGGGCGCATCACCTGAGATCAGGAGTTTGAGACCAGCCTGGCCAACATGGTGAAACCCTGTCTCTACTAAAAATACGAAAGAAAAAAAAATTAGCCTGGCGTGGTGGCGCGCACCTATAATCCCAGCGACTTGGGAGACTGAGTCAGCAGAATCACTTGAACCCAGGAGGCAGAGGTTGCAGTGAACTGAGAGGGTTCCAATGGCACTCCAGCCTGAGTGACAGAGGACAGAGCAAGACTCTGTCTCAAATATATATATACACCCCCACAAGTGTGCACACACACACACACACACACATATATATATATATATATATATATATATACACACACATAATAAAATAATAAATAATAAAATAACTGAGCTCTCAGCTGTAATGTGACTTCCCCCAAGGCCCCATGGTCCCACTCTGTCATATCACCCCATGTCTCAGTTTTATTTGCTGCCTTTCCTTGTCTCCTCTGTCTGGAAAGTGAGACTTTGAGCAGCAGCGGCCCCATCCGCTGGGCTCCTGGCGGTAACCCCCTCTAAGAATAACACTTATGCTTGACGCGTTCCCAGTGCCTGTGCAGAGTAAGCGAATGAAGGAATGAGAGAGGACAGAGGTGCTTGAAGAACAGGAGAAAAACCTGAAAGGGGATGATCCCGCTCAACGTGTGAATCACAGATATGCTTTCCCTTAACACTGAACGCTACCCCGTGAGACCTGTATTATCACCCCATTTTTACAGATGAGAAGCTAGGGGAAAAGGTTCAATAACTCACCAAGGCTACACAGTCTGTGCGTGGTAATTTACCCCATATAGTGATGATGGCTTCTGTGATAGAGGATACACTTGCAGGAAAATAATCGTAGCTGGCCTTGATTTTCACTCTTAGTCTTAAGTTGAATTTCCCAGCACCTGAAATTTTACTCTTAGATATGCATTCCTTTTGCTTGGACATTGCCCTCTCAAGAACTAACTTTCTTCCTTTCTCTCTCTCTCTCTCTCTCTCTCTCTCCTTCTGGAGTCTTGCTCTGTTGCCCCAGGCTGGAATGCAGTGCTGCAATCTCTGCTTACCTCAACCTTCTCCTCCAAGGTTCAAGCGCAGGCTCCCAGGTAGCTGGGATTACAGACGCATGCCACCATACTTGGTTAATTTTTGATTTTTGTATTTGTAGTAGAGGCGGGGTTTCATAATGCTGGCCAGACTGGTCTTGAACTCCTGACCTTAGGTAATCCGCCCGCCTTGGCCTTCCGAAGTGTTGGGATTACAGAAGTGAGCCGCCGCGCCCGGCCAGGAACTTTCTTCTTACCTTTTCTCTTAGGAGTGAGAGAATTTTACACAAATGATTATTGTAGCTGGGTAACATGGTAGTTACAGAAGGAGCGTTGGAGGCTGTGTTCTAACTTGTTCATTTTGCAAGTGGAGATACTGAGGCCCAGAAAGCAGGAACAGTGTCCTCAAAGCCACCGCACAGTAGGCGCTAAGTACTTGTTGACTGAATCAACACAAACACACGCGTTACAGACAGAGGGAGGCCTGTTTGGAAGTCCCAGGCAGCTGGGCTTTGACTCGCAGCGCGCGCACCGCTTCACAGTGTCCGAAAGCACGTTCACGTCAGTGACTGCAGTAAGCACTTTACGGTTCCTATTTTACATGTGGGGGAAGTGAGGCCCAGAGAGGTCAAGTGTCTTGTCCAAGGTTACACAGCAAGTTAAGAGGTAGTGTTGGGATTTGAACTTAGCTCTTGCATAACCTTTGGGCTTTTTCTGGAACTCTGGCAGAGGGTTTAACCACTTACTTTGTGCCCCTTTCCCAGGGTCCAGGGCCCATGGCCCGCCCTGGGCTTGCTCAGCCAGGGTATATGTGAGTGAGTGTGTGCTCATGTGTGCAGGAAGTCGGTGGCCTCATCCCTGCTGTTCCTGAGCAGGTTTCTGGCAGCTGCAGCTCATGATTCGTGTGGGGCACGGCTGCCCAGCGGTGGCTGGGGTCCACGCCCTGCTGCCGCCTGCCTCCCCTCCAGTTCCTGGGCAGGCAGGCGGATCTTGTGCCAGGACCTGCCGGGGCCTCTGCATCAGGCAAGGCGGCAGGTTCCTCCTCCCCGGAGTCTCCGTGCGGCAGCTGGGGGGTGGGGTGTGGGGGGACAGGCACTGACTAATTCTATACAAATTGGCTAATATTCAGAAGAATGCCATTCTGTAAGAAAGCAAATATTTAAATACTCAAGGCTGGGCCCGCTCCACCCCCGCACTCAGGTCCTGCCACCTGCCAAACGCTGGCAGAGCCTCTGGGAGGCATTTTGGGACGGCACACCTGGCGGCCTCATGGGAGCTCTGTGACTCCTAGACTGAAGGGGGGTGGGTGGCTGGCAGAGGGGACACCTGAAGCGGGACCCAGAGGGGGCTGTGCTGAAGCCCCCACCAGGCACCTTTGAGGTGGGGAAGGGCTTGGTGGGGAATTAGAAACTCTGGTCTGGGCACTTTCCCGTGTCCACTTTTTGGGTCTCAGTTTCTCCATATGGAATATGGTGTGTCTGAGTGGCCAAATAAGCCGTTTTCTAATCCAGTTGAGCCCCATCCCAGACAAACTCTGAGCTGGCAGGGCCCAGGACCCTGCCTTTTTACCAAGCCCCACGGGAAGCATGATGCGGTTGGTCCAGGCCCCTGCCTATTCATGCCACACTGGCCAGAGAGGATGGTTGTGAGCGGACCTCAGAGAGGCCTCCCTCAGTTCTCAGTGTGGGGGAAGGGTACACTGAGTGGGCACACTCCCCTCCCTCAGCTTCTAGCTCCTTAGAAGGGCAGCAGGACAAGGCCAGGGAACCTGCCAGCGCCTCTGGGAAAGTTGGGGGAGCATGGGTTGTGGGATGGAGACAAAGGTGATCTAGTTTAAGGTCTGAGTGAGCAATGTCTAAGCAAAAGAAATGCATGTCTAAGAGTAAAATTTCAGGTGCTGGGAATTTCCGTGCATGACTAAGTGAAATTCAAGGCCAGCAGGGATTCTTTTCCTGCAGGAGGCTTTCCTCATCTCAGCCTCATTCTCAGGCCACCTGATGACTCTCTTCTTTGACCACCCAGGGCACGGACTCCTTCCGTCTCTTTCACCACTGAACTGTCAGTTACACAATCTCACATTTTGCATTGCTTTACGCATTCCTTCTTAACAATGGTGACAGTGGCACTGCCTCCCCTTCGTCACACACTGTGTGTCAGGCCCTGTGCTGGCCGCTTCCCTTGCATTCTCTCCTTTTCTCTTCACAAGAGCCCCATGAAGTGGTTTCTGGTACTATCCCCACTTGACAGAAAGGTAAATTGAGGCACAGAGCAATGTATCACTTGACTAGGGGCACCCAGAGAAGATATGAAGAGCTTGGGTTTGGCTCTGGGTCTTCCACCCCAGTGGCCTGGACTCGCATCCACTGCGTTTGGCGAGTTCCTCCGGGGCAGGGACTGTGGCCACTCTACTCTGTGCCCTCAGTGCCAGGGTGAGGTGGAGCATATGGTAGACCCTGCCTGGTGACAACCACATGGATGTGCTGTGAACATTGTCCCAATTTTACAGGTAAGGAAACAGAGGCGCAGGAAATGGAATGACTTGTCCAAAGTCCTAGAACAGGCAAGAGGCAGAGGTAATTGTCTTAAGCTGGGCTCCCCAAAAGCCGACCCCGAGTCAAGGATTTGAGTGCAAAGAGTTTACCTGGGAGGTGATTTCCTAATGTCCAGATTGCTGAGTCAGGAAATGAGATGGGAAGGGAAAGAGGCCGATAGAGGAGGGCATGTCGGTCAGCAGGTGAGCACTCTGGCCAGCTGGATCCAGACCCCTTGGGAAGTCTGGGAGAGGGAGCAGAACAAGCCTCAGGACTGCCCCTCCACGGGGGAGGAAACTGGGGCATTTTTCCTCCACTCCCGTCTGTGCTTGGCTGAAGGCTGTTCCAGGTGCTTCTGGGCCAGTATGTTCTGCCGCTGTAGAGCAGAGTCTTGGGTATCTGCAGTGAGAAATGGGATAGTGAGTACAAGTGGGCGCTCACAGCTGCTGCCACACAAGTGTTTAAAACCTGGATTTTCAGAACTAAAATTATCCATTATTTGCACATCAATTCATCCACTCACCCATTCGCCCACCTACCCATCCATCCATCTACCCATCCACCCGTCCACCCACTCACCCATCCATCCATCCATCCATCCATCCGTCCGTCCATCCATCCATCCATCCATCCTCCACTTATCTATCCATCTGTACATCCACACATCCACCCACCCGCCCATCCCCCCACCCCTCTATTCATCTATTCATCCATCCATCCATTCATCCATCATCCATCCACCCATCCATCTGCCCACTCATATATCCATCCATCCATCCATCCATCCATCCATCCATCCGTCCATCCATCCATCCATCCATCATCCCTTCATCCATCATCCATCCGTCATCTCCCAGATCCTGGGTCTCGGGCATAGTCCAGGCTCCTGGAGGTCCAGAGATGATTTCTCAGACTTACTTCCAGTCACCCCCATACTCTGAAGGGGCTGCATGTCTCTGGCGGTTGCTGTGAGGTGACCAGACAACATGGGAGTGGACAGGCTGGCTCTTGTGGCTAGTAGCCCCTGCTCCCTAACCCTGGGACATCTGGTTCCACAGCTCCTCAGAGGCTTCCAGAGATAGCTGATGCCACTCCCATGCCAGGAAGACCCTCAGAGGAAACACAGTCCTCATTCGTGGGCTGGCAGGTTGTAGCCCCAGAGCCCTGTGCTGTCACAGGGATTCATGCAGGCTTTACCTGCTCTCCTGTCCCAGTGCCAGGGCCAGTTTGAGGACATCCAGTACATCTTCTCTAAGCAGCTTTGGAAGCTGGGGCAGTGCCATAGATGCTACTAGCACCAAGTTCCCTACTTCTTCTTGGCACCCAGAAAGACCACCTGCTTGTACAAAGCTTATCCCGGGCTCCCATCCTGTGGAGGAAAGGGACTCAGAAAGCCATCACTGGGCACCTAGTGGATGCCACATGCTCAGCATGATGGGTGTCCCTGAATCCTCAGGTATTCTCACCTCCACTGTACGTTCAAGAAAAGTGAGGCTCAGAGAGGGCAAGTGCCTTGCTTGAGGCCACACAGCCTGTGAATATCAACGCAGGAATGATCCCACGTCCCCTTGACTCGAGTCTCAGCTTCTTTCTCTGACCACGAACCTGGAACCACTGTTCTAGCCCTGGGGCACTTCATTCTCCTTCTTCACCATCTTCCTTCACCCAGACCCAGAGAGACTAAATAGCTTTTTCCTGCCCCAGGGACCAGGATTAGAGCCCATGCCACACGCACACATGGCGGAGGATGCAGGGGCCATGTGGTCACAATCCGTTCTCAGCCGAAGGTCACAAACTGCTCTCTTGTAGTCGGAGCACAGGTTTGGGGTAGGACAGACAGGTAGGACCGGGGTCATGGGGTCTCGGCTTTGTTCCTTCCTTACTACGTGACCCTGGGTAAGTTACCTTACCGTTCTGGGCTCCTCGATTTTCTCCTCAGTAGATGGGGAGACATGTACATCTGCCCTACAGGGAGGATGGAAGGGAAACGGGATCAAACGCGCAAAGTGCCTTGTGCTCGTGGCTTGCGTTTGTGAGGTCCCGCGAGGCTCCGGGGGTGTGAGGACTCCCGGGGCTCCAGCCCTTGGAAGGGAGTGTGGAGAGGAGGGATTGGCCTGGCAGCCCAGGCTGGGCTCCGGGTGTGCATTTGAGCATGGGGTCTGGTGACCATGGGGCAGCCCTGTCACTCCCTGCAGCCCTCTCCTCCCCCTCCCATGGGCTGCCTTTACTCAGCCAGCTTCCCCCAGTCCCCCAAGGGCTGGAGGAGGCGGGACTCTTGGGTCATCTCTGTGTTTTGTAAGGATGAGTTAGAAGCAGACATTTGGTGGTAGGGAGTCCTCAGGCCAGAGCCCCATTGGGCAGGAAGTCCCTTGACCCATCTCTGGCTCCTCTTCCGAAGGCGGCTCCCTGGAGCTTCCACCCTCTGTGAGTTCTTCTTCCCTTCACCCAATGGCAAAGTGGGGAAACTGAGGTTGAGACAGGAGGCCTGAGCTGCACAGCCCCTCAGTGCCGGGGCTGTGCCTCGAGGGAAAATAGGCTGGGTCTGCACTGGCTGACGGAGGCCTGGATCCTGGGTAGGGGTGGGGGACCAACCTGGTCTCAAATCTGGGGGATCACGGGGGTGGTGGCCCATTCAGGAGACATCTCTGTTCATTCAGTGATCACTGAGCTCTGTCGTCCGCTGGTCCCTGAGGAGCCTGCTGTCTTGAGGAGCACGGAGCTTGGTTCAGGGCCAGGGTCCCAGCTACTCACTGCTGTGCTGTGACCTGGGAACACCCTCAACCTCTGTGCCTGGGTTTCCTTTCCTATCCAGGGCAGCTCTGGGCTCATCCCTTCCTAGGGGCCTTGAGGAGCTGAAGGCTGGGACCGTGGGAAGCTCACAGTGCAGTGCTGGCCTAGGGAAGCTCCTGGTAGCCGTTGGCTGCTCTTATTATTGTGATTCCAATTGTCACCTGCTATGGGCCAGACACCTTGGATACTGCCCACGGGGTATGGTTCACCATGACTTTGAGAGGTGGAGTTACAGAGGGGAAACTGAGGCTCGGGCTGGAGGTGCCATGCTTGAGGTCACATGTCCAGGAAGTGGTCGGGCTGGGTATGAACTCAGTTCTGGCTGCCACACCCCAATGGCTTCCCTGTGCCACCGCCCTGCCTCAGCAGAGCCCTGGGAGGGCAGATGTGCCTTCCCTGGGCAGCCGTGACCCCAGCAGGTACCCTCCTTCCTTCAGTTCCTAGCCTTCCTGATGGATGAGTCTGAGGGTGCTTTCTTTGGGGGCAGCTGCCAAGGCCAAGGGTCCTACCAGGGTCTTCTCTGGTTTATGTCCCCCCTCCCCCCCCACTTTCCCCAGGGGGCCATGCTGCGACTGCCTGGGCCTGCCTGCCCCCTCCTCCCTCATAGCTTACATTCCTCCAGAAGCTTCTCCCCCAAGCGGGCAGGCGGGCAGGCGGGCAGCACCTTCCTGTGCACAGCCCTCCCCTCCTGCTGTGCTCCCCAGCTCTTCGGCAGTGGGTCCCAGAGCTTCCCGGCCTCTTCAGCTCCATCCACCTTCTGCCTGGCTCTCCTGGTCCATCCCAGGGTCTCCCCCAGCGTCTTGTCCCCAGACTGTGCAGACAGAGCAATGCTTAACCCAGAGGAATGGAGCCCGATGCTCTAGTCAAGGGCACGAGAGGGAACAGGCAGGCGGGCGGTGAGATGTTCTTCCAAGCATGCCCAGAAGGCCTCTGAGCACCTGGTCTCTGCGGAAGGCAATGCCTGACACGGTCTGTCCCCGCCTAGGAATGCCACCATTCAGCTGACAGACCTTGCCAAGCCCATCTCATCTGAAAAATGGGGCCATCAAGATCTACCTCACGGAGTCACGAGGGCTCAGTGAGAGGCTAATCAATTACATGGCGTCTTCGCAGAGGAGCGATTTTAAACATTATATTATCTAGGTGATTGGGGGAAGTTTGCCAAGGGGAGAGGTATGCAAAAAAGCGTATTTCAAGCAGAAGTTCCAAGCAGAAGAAGTGGCTTCTGTGAAAGCCAGGAGGAGTGGTGGAATAGGAATGGTAGAATCAGGGTGAGCCGGAGCTGGCTTGCACCAGCTTGCAAGCTGGTTGGCGAAGTCTCAGGAATTTGCAAACCGGCGGTTAAGCACAGCTATCACCAAGAGTTAAATTTTGTAAATTTATAGTTGAACAAATCTTGTTACAAAGGTAATTAACACTCAGTTCATCACTTCCGAATAATTGTACTGTATTATCTATTCTCTTAATAGATACTAGTGATTTTTTTTTTCACTTTAAGGGTGTAAGAAACTTCTGCTAGCTGCTTCTAAATGTCTGTGTACAAGCTCCTCTTAGTGCTACAATCTTCTATTTTCATGTAGGCTGGAAGCGTTGTGTATGAAAGGGTGGGCTGTTTCTCAGTCTTCCCCAGCTAGATTAATATTGGTAGTGGTAAAAATATTTGTACCACGGAAATTGGGCAAGGCTACAAAACCAGGACCCCTTCTATCCCCGGGAGCTTATTGTTAAGCATTTATTTCTATTTTTACTTATTTATTTTTGAGATGGAGTCTCACTCTGTTGCCCAGGCTGGAGTGCAGTGGCATGATCTTGGCTCACCGCAGCCTCTGCCTCCTGGCTTAAAGCGATTCTCCTGCCTCAGCCTCCCATGTAGCTGGATTACAGGCACCCACCACCGTGACAGGCTTATTTTTGTATTTTTAGTAGAGATGGGGTTTTGCCATGTTGGCCAGGCTGTTTTCAAACTCCTGACTTCAAGTGACCCATCCGCCTCAGTCTCCCAAAGTGTTAGGATTACAGGCGTGAGCCACCCTGCCCGACCCTGTGTGTAAGCATTTACCAGCGCACTGTGAGCTAATGGTTAGCAAGACCTCACTGCATGCCAGGCTATACTGTTGTCAGGCTATACATGCATTATACTGTCGCCTCCCAGCAGCCCTGTGAGGGTGGCCCTGTTACTGTCTCCTTTTTACAGTTGTGAAAGCTGAGGCATGAGGGAGATGTAGCCATTTGCTCAGTCACATAATGAGCAGCAGACCTGGGAAGCGATCCTGGAACGGTGGGTGTCTGGTGAGAGGGTAGCTGAGACGATCCCAAGTCCCGATCTTTCTGTTGTCCTATTCTCCCCACAGGGAAGGCTGGGCTTGACCTTTGATGAAGTGGAGGCAGACAGAGTCTCAAAGGCCAGAAAGGGTGCCCTCGGATCCAGCTTTGCCTCCGGCCTCACAGCAGGAAGACCAGGGGACCGAGAACCAGCAGCATAGGGCTGATTCTGCCCTGTCCTCCCTAGGGGGCTGCCCCTGAGTGGCACCTGCCTGCTTGCAGCGGCCCTGCTCAGCCCTCGGTATCCATGGCTTAGACGGTGCCAGCCTGGGCTCCAGCACCAGCCTGGGAGCTCCCTCCGGGGTCCACCTGCCAGGCCGAGTTTCGCAACCCTCCTGGGCTGCAGCTTGGCTGGCTGGCAGCTGGTTTGTAAATACGCATGTTTTTGGCGACTTCTTCCATTAGGTTGTGTGGTTACTTTGCACCCCACCTGGCTGACACAGCCCCAGTGGGACCCTGTCAGTGTGATGCCCAGCCCAGCGGCTCCCAGGGTGGGGTCCACACCTCTTTGGGGCTAATACCTTCCTTCTTGGTTCGGGGCCATGGGGACCCAGAGGCCCCTGACCCTTAGGTACCTGCTACTGTGTGCAGGAGACTGTCCTCTCCGAGACATAGCACGGGGTTGGGTGAAGAACCTGGGCTGTGTGTTCGCTCAGACCTGGGAGCTGTGTGGCGTGGCTGCAGTGTCCTCGTCTGTAAAATGGGCACAGCAATAGCTCCTTCCATTGCAGCGGGGAAGGGGGGGATGGAGTGGAGGTCCTCTGTGCAAAGACCAGCAAGGTGAGTGCGTGCGCGTAGAGAGCACGCGCCTCCCATTTTGCAGATGAGGTAACTGAGGTGCAGAGAGGAGAAGCCACTGTCATGCAGCCTCATAGCCAGGGCTCTTTGGACACCTTCCTCTCAGCCTTGGCAGCTGAAAGTTGTTTCCTTTCAAAGCAGAAACAGAGGCAGGGCTCTTCATTGCTTCCATCAACCAGCATTGAACAAGCCTCTAAGCTCCTTAAGCAACTTCCTGTGGGTGTGGAAGCCAGCTTAGAGCAGGGTCTCCGAGAGGTTAAGTGACACGCCCCTGGTCACACACTGGTGAAGGGTGGCTCTTGTGGGTGAAGGGTAACGTGGTCTTAAGCCGGGGCTCAAGAGACTCAGGTTCTGGCCTTGTTGAGAGGTTTGGACAGGTGACATCTCCCTCTGGGCCTCAGTTTCCTTTGGAGCTGACAGTGTGCCAGGCAGAGTTTAGAAAGAAGGCCTAGTGGAAGCAGCGGTGGGAGGGCGTGGTGGGAGAACAAGGGAGCTGGGTGCCCGGGTGGCTCAGGGTGTGCGTCACGGACACCATTGCACGCAGCCTTCCCTGACCCCAGCAAAACACGCCGCCCGTGGCACCGGCTTTGCCTCTTCTTTGCCCTCTTACTCCCAAAAGATTGCCAGAGAGGCTGGACATGGCGGCTCACGCCTGTAATCCCAGCACTTGGGGAGGCTGAGGTGGGAAGATCACCTGAGGTCAGTTCAAGACCATCCTGGTCAACATGGCGAAACCCCATCTCTACTAAAAATACAAAATTAGCTGGGCGTGGTGCCGCATGCCTGTAGTTCCAGCTACTCGGGAGGCTGAGGCAGGAGAACTGCCTAAACCAAAAGCCAAGGTTGCGGTGAGCTGAGATTGTGCCACTGCACTCCAGCCTGGGCGACGAGAGCAAACCTCCATCTCAAAAATAAATAAATAAATAAATAAATAAAAAACTGCTGGGGAAAAATCAAAGTATAAGAGAGAAAAGCAGGTGTCCAGGTGTAGAAAGAGCAGTGATGTCTGTGCTGTGTTTGTAATTGCCAGTAAGTGCTCAGTGTAGCTTTTGAGTTCCCTAGTGGCCAAAGTGAAAAGGGATGAGTGGGCTTTTTATCCCACTTCCGTGGTGGGCTTGCAACAAGGGCCGAGTAAGTCCCTAGAGATGAAAGCACTTTGCAAATCATGAGATCCCTGTTGAGGTCGGGGTGAGAGTGATGATTGTTGACAGTATCTGATTTCACTGCTGGGACTGAACCTTAGGCCTCACCATGTCTAATCTTATCGTGTCTAACCGGCCACTGGTGCTGACGGCCTTTCCAGCACTGTCTCCAGCATTCTGCACCTCAGGGCAGACGCTCAGGTGGCACTAGGACTCTGCTCAAGATGACCGCTCAGCCAGGAACGCCTGGCTCAGTGCTCCTCGGGAGCTTCTTCTCCACAGCCCCTCCTCTGGGACCTTACACTGGGCCACCCCAGGCTGGCACTGGGGCCCTCATCTGCACTTCTGTGAGTCCATCCTGCACACACCACACTGGATTAAAACCTCCTCTTTCACCAGATGCCTGGTGGGCAGGGTTGGGGCCCTGTAGGTTCCGGCACAGGCCCCTGCACAGTCAGTGTCTAGAAGGGGTTTGCTGAATGAATGCCCGTCGGTACTGAGCCCACACCCTGCCTTCTGATCCCCACCTGTTCTCAGCAAGGCAGAACACCTGGTGTTCTGGGCGTTCCCTCCCCGGGAGCCCTGGCTGCCCCGGGCCTGCCTTTGCCCGCCCAGGAGGGTGGGTCCTGACCCCAGATGTCTCCTGCCTCCCTGAGCTGCCTGGAGCCTGGAACTGTCAGGGGCCTGGGCAGGAGGCGGGCGGCCAGGGCAAAATCAGCCGAGAGCGAGGGCTCGTGTTTCCAATCATCCGGCCGCTGCCGCTTTCACTCGCTCTCTGCACTGGGCCGCTGCATTCTGCGTTTACTCTTGCCTGTGTCTCCCAGCAACCTCCTGTGGCAGGAGCTGTTTTATCCCCATTGTACAGATGTGGGAACCGAGGCTCAGAGGCAAGCACTCTCCCACGGCTTTGTAATTTGTAACAAGTGGCGAGTAGGCCTCGGGGGTCTTGTCTGCCCTCTAGATGTGAGCATCTGGAGGGAGAGAAACAGGGAAAGAAAAATAAATCAAGGCGGTGG
The DNA here is from genome assembly GCF_048565385.1 of Saimiri boliviensis. Taxonomy (NCBI): domain Eukaryota; kingdom Metazoa; phylum Chordata; class Mammalia; order Primates; family Cebidae; genus Saimiri; species Saimiri boliviensis. Next base: position 20,542,673 of record NC_133459.1, read on the forward strand.
CTAGGCAGGCCTGGAGGGTGACAGTCACTTGAGGAGGAGGAGACACTGGGGAGTGTGCACCCCACCACTCACACGCTCGCCAGGCCCCCAGCTCGCTGTCACCCTTGCGTCTGCCTCTAGGCATCCCACAGCTGCACACTCACTGTCCCACGATCCCCGCTTCCAGCAGGACACCCTGAGACACACTTGCACCCCTGCGCTGGCACAGCGTAGCCTCTGCACCCACACGTGTGCTTGCGCTCAGGCTCAGGCCCTGAGCAGCCCAGGGAGACCCCATGCTCACACACCATGCAAATGCACATGGCCTGGGTTCCCTCTTGAGTCACACACCTGCTACCCCTCGTGCCCAGCCACCAGCCTAGCCCCAGATGCCACCCTAGGGGCGCCAGGTGCCTCAGCCATCCAGGGTGATTCCCTTCAGGTGGGTCAGGGGTTCTCAGCTGCTCGGGCTTGCCCTGAGGGTGGAGATGCGGCTCTGGCTGGGGCTGCAGGGCCAGGCAGCCGCTGGAGCAGAGCTGGGGTGCCCACACCTGTGCGGACATGCCTGGGGCTGGTGCCAGCACAGTGGCCGCTCCCTATACCCTCCAGCCTATGGGAGGGCGGCCTGTGCCAGGTGGGGGATGCCAGCCTCACATTCTGGGAGTGTCGGGGAAGCCCAAGGAGGGGCACAGTGGGCAGGCCCAGGCCAGGCCCTTCTTTCTGATTTCGAATCTCAGCATCCCAGCTGCGTGACCTCAGGTGACGTGTCCCAAGCCTCAGCTTTCTGCTCTGCTAAATAGGTTGATGACAACCTTCCCTTGTGGCTGTTGGGAGAACAAGGAAGCTAGTGTGAAATCCAGGGCTTGGCTTTCCTGCCAGTGGCCATCACTCTGTCCCTGAGCCGGAGGTCTACTCCCCATCTGTCCCCACCTGTTCTTTTTTGTTTGTTTTGTTTTTTTGAGATGGAGTTTCACTCTGTCACCAGACTGGAGTGCAATGGTGAGATCTCGGCTCACTGCAACCTCCGCCTCCCCGGTTCAGGTGGTTCTTCTGCCTCAGCCTCCTGAGTAGCTGGGATTACAGGCACATGCCACCACACCTGGCTAATTTTTGTATTTTTAGTAGAGAGGGGGCTTCACCATATTGGCTAAGTTGGTCTTGAACTCCTGACTGCAGGTGATCCGCCCACCTTGGCCTCCCAAAGTGTTGGGATTACAGGCGTGAGACACCGTGCCTGGACTTTAGTTTTTTTTGTTTTTGAGTCAGAGTCTCACCCTGTTGCTCACGCTGGAGTGCAGTGGCATGATCTCGGCTCACTGCAACCTCTGCCTCCTGGGTTCAACTGATTCTCAAGCCTCTGCCTCCTTTAGTAGAGACGGGGTTTCACTATGTTGGCCAGGCTGGTCTGGAACTCCCGACCTCAAGCGAACTATCTGCCTCAGTCTCCCAAAGTGCGGGAATTACAGGCAGGAGCCACCACACCTGGGCCACACCTGTCCTTTTAAAAACAGCTTGATGGAGCTGTAAGTCACATACCCTACAATTCATCTATTTTAAGTGTACAGTTTAGCGGCCTTTAGTATATTTATAGGCAGTGCAAACATCAACGCTGTCTACTTACTTGTTTTTTAGGAGTGGGCTTTCTCTGTTACCCAGGCTGGAGTGCAACGGTGTGATCATGGCTCACTGCCGCCTTGATCTCCTGAGCTCAAGCGATCCCTCCTCCTCAGCCTCCGGAGTAGCTAGAACTACAGGCACATTCCACCACACCTGGCTGATTTTAAATTTTTTTGTAGAGATAGGGTCTCACTCTGTTGCCTAGGCTGGTCTTGAATGCCCAGCCTCAGGCAATCTTCCCACCATGGCCTTGCAAAGCATTGGGATGACAGGTGTGTGCCACCATGCCTGGCCATCACTGTCAATTTTAGGGCGTTTTCATCACCGCAAAGAGAAACTCCTCGCCCTTTAGTCATTCCTCTCTTATGCTGCCAGCACCCCAGTCCTAAGCACCTGCTAGTTCACTTTCTGTCTGTAGACACTTGCCTCTTCGGGATGTTTGTGTAAGAGGAATTAGATCACATGTGGCTTCTTTCACTCAGCGCAGCGTCTCCAAGTTTCATCCACGTTGCAGCATGTGTCACGACTCCCTTTTTCATAGCTGGATAATATTCCACTGCATGGACGTTCCATGTTTTGTTTATCTGCTAATCTGGTGATGGGCCTATGGGCTGTTTCCGTGTTTTGGCTTGTTTTGCGGTGAATAAGCCGCTGTAAACATTCATGCCTTACCTGCCTTCTGCCTGACTTTGCCTGACTTGCTAAGTTTAGCCTCTTGGCTTTTAGCCAAGCTGAGAGGCAGGCAGGCTAGTGTGGGGGGGACAATTAGATAAGCTGGGCTCAGTCGCTGAGGCGGGGATTCTGGAGGATGGGAGGAGGTCGCTGGTCTTAGAGGGGTGGAGACCACCGGGACACTTACCTCCCCCTCCCTCTTGTCTTCTCTCTTCTCACCTTAATAGTGACAGTCAGAGGCAACTTTATGGCCAGGCCTTTTGAGCACAGAATGTCAATGAATCCTAAGACACACAAATAAACACACACACACACACATACACACACACACACACACAGAGTGAAGTGATATTATTGGGATGCCCAGTTTATAGACAGGGAAATTGAAGCTTAGGAGTTGAAGTGACTTCACAACAGTTGGGGCAGGATTTGAACCCACACTTTTCCAGTTCCGGGAGAACCTGATGTGCCCCCTCGTTCCTGCCTGTTCCACCATCCTGGGTGTCAGTTCTGCCCCAGTGCCACCTTGCTGATTCAATCTAGTCCAGTCCAGACGTCATGCTCAGGCGTGTGTGTGTGGACCAGGGCTGAGGAGGGCAAGGGGAGATGCCGAGGCAGGACCTCGCTGGATTTGTGATGTACCAACCCTGGCTTGGGCCCCGGAATCCAGATCTGAACCAGACACTGTCCCTGGAGGCTGGAAGTCAAGATGAGGGGATGGGGTGCAGGCGGGGAGGTGTTGGTATGGAAGACCTGGCAATGGGACGGGAGGTCGGTGGGGAACCGGACTCCGTTGGGCTGGGGGAGTTCAAGGCAGGCTTCCTGGGATGTCAGTAATTGAGCAGGACTCGGTGGTTCCTGAGGGAGCATATTCCTGGCAGAGGGAATGGCATAATAGAGGCATGGAAGAGAGAAGGAGGGAGAAAGGGTGCAGTGATTTTGCTTAGAGTGGTTCTGTGGGTGGAGCCCAGAGTGTGAGGGATGAGATTTGAGAGATGGAGACAGCGTAGACCCTGAAGGACCTAGAATGCCAGGCAAAGACGCGCAGATCTTCTCCCATGGGCATCGGGAGACATGGAGGATTCTAGAAGGAGAGTGGCTTCTGCATTTGGAAAGCTGCTCTGGAGTGGAGGTGGAGGCGGGGTGGCTAAGGGAGGGGCTGGCAAGCAACTGTGGGGACCCCAAAGGGTTGGGGTGGAGGTCAGAGGTGGCAGCGGCAACAGGAGGGACTGCCACAGGCCAGGGGTGGGGACAGGAAGGGGGTGGAAAGTTTGAAAAACTCCAGGAGGTGGACCTGGGGGTGGTGGTGGACGCCTGTAATCCCAGCTACTTGGGAGGCTGAGGCAGGAGAATTGCTTGAACCCGGGAGGTGGAAGTTGCAGTGAGCCGAGATCGCACCACTGTGCTCCAGCCTGGGCGACAGACCTAGACTCCATCTCAAAAAAAAAAAAAAAAAAAAAAAGAAAGAAAGAAAAAAGAAAACTCCAGGAGGTGAATCCAAAGAATCAGATGCAGAGGAGCCCAGAATCCTCCGTCCTGGGAAGATCCCAGGGTCTACACCCTGACTTAGGCCAGGGAGGCCTCAGCTGAGATGAAATCCTCTGCAGAAACCCAGCGGCTCCCACCAGCACCGGCTGGAGCTGCTGCAGAGCCAGATGACAGGCTTGCACTTCCAGAAGTTCTAGAAGACACAAAACTCATCTGATATGACAGAAAGCAGATTGGGGTGGCAGGAAGCAGGTTGGGGCACTCACATGAAGGGGTGCAGGGGAAACTTGTAGGTGACAGAGTGTTCTAGAGCTTGATCACGGTGGTTACCTGGGCCTAGGTACTTGCCACACTCATCCAACTGTACATTTGAGACCTGTGCATTTTACTGTGTGTGAATTATAGCTCATAAAGAGAAGGAGAAAAATCTAGTAGCTAATAACTGGTGACACAGAAATAGCTCTGGGGTAGCCAGGTGTAGTGGCTCATACATACCTGCAATCCCAGCACTCTGGGAGTCTGACGTGGGCAGATTGCTTGAGCCAAGGAGTTTGAGACCCGCCTGGGCAACATGGTGAAACCTCGTCTCTACAAAAAATACAAACATCAGCTGGGTGTGGTGGCAGGCGCCTGTAGTCCCAGCTACTCAGGAGGTTGAGGTGGGACAGGGGGTTGAGGCTGCAGTGAACTGAGATTGTGCCACTGTATTCCAGCCTGGGTGACAGAGTGAGACCCTGTCTCAAAAAAAAAAAAAAAAAAAAAAAAAAGAAGAAGAAAAGAAAGAAAATAGGGAAGGAAGGACGGAAGGGAGGAGCGAGTGCTAGGGTGAGGCAAAGGTGGAGGTGGATTCTGCTCCTCTTGCTGCCAGAGCAGACCCTGAGCTGCTTCCAGACTCCTGAGGCTCAGCCCAGCCTCCCTTCCCTGTGGCTCCCAGGGTGTCCCTGACCACCAGCACCCACCTGCCCTGCTCAGGTTGCTGCCTGCAGGGAGGGGCAGCCAGCAGCCCCACTTGCAAATCCTGAATTAATGAATCCCAGGAATCTGCTGCCCGTGAACAGCCTCGTCTTTGGGGTTTGGGTGAGTACAGGGATTAGGGCCTGGCAGGCAGGGAGCCTTCTCCCGGGGGGCTCAGTTTTCACCCCAGGAGAAATCTGAACTGGCCCCCCGACCCCCCACTCTAGTTTCCCCTCTGCAACAATCGCTTGTTCTTACAAGAGGCATTATCTGTCTAATCCCTGCCTGCCCTGGATGGCTCCCGGGCCACAGGAGTGCGTGGGGCCCACGCTGTCCCCTCTGGTTGCTCCGTGCCCTGGATACCCAAGGGCACCCCCACTCCAGTTCTTTGGGGCAAGGTGGTTGGACCATGGGGAGAGGTGGAAATGGCAGGTCACGGACAGGTCCTGTGTCCCAGGCCTGTCCAGCACGATGCTGAATGCAAACACACACACGCGTACACACACGCTCCCTCTCACACGCACGCACACTTTTGGGGACGTCCTGGATTGGCTGATTCGACTAGAATGGGTGAGCGAGTGGCACCTTTGCGCCCCCACTTAGTACTGAAGGGGTCAGCTGTGCAAAGGGTGGGATCGATGTCACAGTGTCTGATGGGACGGGCTGGGTATTAAACATTTTGCACATCCTCTTGAAGGGATTGGGGACCAGACAGACTTAACTTTGAATCCAAATTCCATCACTCCCTGGCTGCATATACTTGAGCAGTTTCCTTATCTGTCAAATGGGAATCATGAATATTTTCCCCGGAAGGGAGGCAGGCTTGAAGGAGGCGTGAGCGGGGCTCCCAGGGGAGATGCTCCGTGAATGGTGGCTTCTTGGTATTAACAAAACCGTTTTCTGGTCATAGTCCTGCTTCTCCGCACACCCTGAGGTGCCTGTGTCTCAAACGAGTGCCTGCCTAGATGTGACCATCTGTGCACGTGGTGGGGCGCCGTGCCCCAGGTATTGCCATCACCGTACCTAACATTGTGCTGTTGGGGAGGAGACCCAATCCTTGGTCACTTGAAGGCTTGTGGTGACTGCCTGGGTCCCCTCTGATCCTTTGCTGCTGTGATCACCTCTGTGTGGGTTACTGATAACCAGGGCAGAAGGTGGGTGGGGTGCTGTGGGAGGCAGCCAGGGTCTGGAACAGGATCCCTGACAGGGAAGGCTGGCAGGACCACAGATAACTCAGCCAATGCCACAGTTTTGCCATGGGCTGATCCCAGCTGAGGACCTGGAAATGACAGGGGAGGGGGCCCCTGGGATAAGTTGAAATGGCCGGATGGCTCTGATCTCCGTGTCTGAAGCTGTTCAGGCGGCCAGAGTAGCTGGGGTTGGCAGGTTTGGGAGAAGATGCCGAGCGGGGCCCTTGAAGAGACTGCATAGTTTCTGAAGTTCAGAAGGGACGGCGTGGGACTGGCCGTTGTCTTCACTGAAAGCTCATGATCAACCTTCCGCTTGCGTTGATGCAGGGAGGCCTGCCTGCATCTCTGGAGGCCTCTGGGAATTCTTTTTTTTTGAGACAGAGTCTCACTCTGTCACCCAGGCTGGAGTGCAATGGCATGATCTTGGTTCACTGCAGCCTCTGCCTCCCGGGTTCAAGCAATTCTCCTGCCTCAGCCTCCTGAGTAGCTGAGGCTGTAGGGGCATGCCACTACACCCAGCTAATTTGTTTTTGTATTTTAGTAGAGACAGGGTTTCACCATGTTGCCCAGGCTGGTCGTGAACTCCTGAGCTCAGGCAATCCATCCGCCTCGGCCTCCCAAAATGCTGGGATTGCAGGCGCGAGCCACCTTGCTCAGCGAGGAGTTCTGGTATCCCCCACAGGGGTCTTCACTCCAGTGCAGGAGGTTGGTAGGGGCTGCTCCTCCTCCCTCACCCACTCCTGTGGCCTCCGCAGAGACCAGACGCCGATGACATCTGGAGGCCGACTCCTTCGGGGCCCCTCCTGGGGTGACAGATTCTGTGCTCAGGACAAGCTGGTGGCGCCATGCGGAGAGCTGTGCAGACTTGGAGCTTTGTCCTAGGTCTGCCTCTGCCCTGCTGTGTGGCCTCAGGACCATCAAAGCTCTCTGGGCCTCAGCACGAAGCCTCCAGAGGTCCCCTGAGCTCAGCTGTGTGAGAAGGGGCTCGTCGTTGTCCATCCAGGACCCCTGTCTGGGGCATGGAGCCAGGAGAGAGGGCGCCCATTGGGCAGACGCTGTGCTGAGAGAGCAGCGGGCTGGACGTCAGGAGGCCTGGGGCCAGGCGCTGCCTCTTCAGGCCTCAGTTTCCCCCTGTGAAAAAAGGAGGCCAGGCTCTCTCAGCGGGGATACTGGACCAGCAGAGTGCGAGAGAAGAGAGGGGAGGGTGGGCTCTGGCCAGGTGGGGCAGGGCAGGAGTGGCCCTCACCCGGGGCACACAAAGGGGCCATGTGTCCTCGGTGGGCAGTGAGGGGCGGGCCCCGACGTCTGCTCTAGGGATGGGATTTGGCTTCAGAGAGGGGCTTTATTATGTTTCCTTTTTAATTACAATAGTCCTGGCTCCTACAAGGGCAGCTTTTGTTGGGGCGGCTTAGGAGAGGGAGGGAGGCAGGGCTGGCCAGTCTGGGGCTGGAGGGGCTCGATGGGAGGGGGCCTTGCCCAGAACCCCCTGTCCACACCCTGGGAAGGGAGGTGTGGAGGCATGAGGGAGGGGCTGGCTTTGGGGGTGGGGCAGCTGAGTTTCAGCCGAAGGGACACTTCTTCCTGCTGCATTTCTTCGCCACACTCCAGGTTCTGACATCCAACACCGCAGGAGGGCTGATCCCCGCCCTCCTCCCTCGGTGGCCCGTGGGGATCTCAAGTTCAACGTCAGCTTCCCCCTAGATTGGCTCCAGATTCTGGAACCTTCATCTCAGCAAACTCATTCGTTCATTCATTCATTCATTCAACACACATCTATTGAGTACCTACTCTGTGGCGGGTCCACTCTGACGCGGAGGGTGCGTCCGTGAGCAAGCACACCGGAACTCCCTGCGTGCGGAGCTGGTAACCCAGTGTTCACCTGCGTGTGTGTCGGTCCTCACAGTTTTCAGGAAGGTGGGATTTTGCCTTGACCCTGCCCAGCTTGGCACTCATGGCAAAGCCTGGCATACAGTGGGCTCTTTGGAAAGGTTTCTGTGCAGAAGGAGGAAAGAACCATCCAAAAGGCAGGTAAACTCGGAGGGTGAGGAGGATGCTTGGGTCTGGGGAAAGGCCTGGAAGGCGACGCTCGGGCCTGCCGACGCCAGCGGCGGGGAAGCGACGGCCAGCTGACACACGCTGCATCCAGTATGCATTTGTTACTTTGTGTTTTGAAAAGCAAGCAAGAAAATCTTTCAATGAAAAAGAGGTTGAATAAACAAGTACTTTAATGACAACAAACCAAGGATAAGATTTGTAAAAAATGGAATTCATCTTGTTTTTCCCTAAGAAATAAAACATGTGAATTTTGAACGCAGCCACATCTGCTGTTTCCCAGATGTGTGGCCTTGGGCAAGACGCAGCCTCCCTGAGTCTCAGTGCCCTCATCTGTACCCTCGCAGGGCTGCTGGGGGATGGCGTGGAGTCGTGGCTGGGGTGGTCGGGTGTGTCAGTACTGCTCTCGGCTCGTGGAGTACTGGGGGTGTGGTCCCTAAGAGGAAGGAGCCCCTCACTGTGGGACCGTCACTGTGCCCACCCACTGCAGACACCAGCACCCCTGGAGCTCCAGACCCCAACCCTGTCATGCAGGGGTGTCCCTAAAGCTGGGGACTTCACACCACCGCCTCCTGCTCACTCCCCAGGCCCCCATTGAGAAGCCATAAGAGACACCAACCTCTTCCTGTTGTCTCAGGGCTGGAGTCGGACTCCCGGGCTGTCCAGGACCCTGCCAGCCGTCTCTGCACTGCAGGGGCCAGGCACTGCTGGGTGTTGGGGGAATGGGAGCTGTTGGGTCAAGTCCAGCTGGAGGCTTGCAACTGAAAACTCAGTTCCAGCCCTAGAGCCCCGGGGCGGGGGGGCAGAGGGGTATGCCTCCCGCAGCCCCACCCATGATCCCCGTCCCTCTCCTAACCAGGGTAGAGACCCCTGCTCGGGTCCTTGATGAAGCCTTCTTGGACCACTCTAAATAAAAGAGTGTAGCCCCTTCTCTGGCTTCCCAGCACCCACTGGCGTATGGCCCGCTGGCTGCTAACCCCGGCTCTAGAGCCCCACTGCCTGAGCCAGCGTCTGCTGACCCATGGAATGTGGACTCCCTGAGGATGGGGACTTTGATCTGTTCACAGTCCCTGCGTGAGCCGGCACACTCTCCCCATTCTACAGACAGGGAAACTGAGGTTCAGAAGGGACAAGTGGCTCTTCTAAGACCACACAGCAGATCCACAACAGTACAAGAACCCTTCAAATCGCTCTCCTCTTGGGGACACCTCACCACCATTTCTTCTGTTCCTTCAGTCCCCCTTTCCCAGCCCCAGACACTGTGCCCGTTGCTCTTGTCCCCACAGCCTCCAGAAAAGGCTGTGTCCTCCGGGGGAGGCTGTGATTTAAGGCTCAGCCCGAGTGCTGACATGTGAGGGGGGAGCACGTGGGGGCAGCGTGAGGGGGAAGCGCTTCCCCCCTGCCAGGCGCCCCATCTGGACAGCGAGGCTGCAACCTGATCTTCGGGCTGAGAGCTGCTCTATTTTGGGGGTGGCACTGGAGGCCCAGGCACCCTGACTGGGGAAAGGGGTGCCTCCTGCCCCTGCTGCAGGCTTGGAACATAGGCCTTGGCCTGTGGGCTGTGCCAGAGGGTGGGGGCGGGGCACCTCCTCTTGATCCCTGGTGGGCAGACTTGGAAGGCAGAGCCAGGGTCCCAGAGGAAGTCTCCCTTGCTCCAAGGGCTGGAGGCTCCAGACCACAGGTGTGGACGGAGGAACTGCACACCGGGCTCCTTGTCCCTGCTCTGCTTGCATCTCACTGTGTGACCTTGGGCAAGTCACTCTCCCTCTCTGGGCCTCTGTGTCCTCATGGTGTCATTTGGAGGCTTCAGGGCTTATCCAGCTCTGGGCTTCCATCTTCTTGGCAATGAAGGAAAAGAGCGTCATGCTCAAAGATTTTAGGGACAGAGGGGCTGGTCTAGACATTTTGAGATGAAGGGAAGAATTCATAAAGGAATGGTTCGAGCATTCTGGGTTAGTGATACTGGGGTTATTACGTGATCACTACGGTGGTCCGGAAAGCATATTTGCCCCTAGAGCACAGCCCGTGAGGGTGGAAGCCCTGGGAGGAGAGGCTGCATGGGAGGGGCCAGCAGTGGGCACGATGGGCACAGGTGGCCCCCAGGGCTGGCACGTTCTGATCCTAAGTCGAGGCCAGGAGAGCAGCTGATACCCTCTGTCTGCCCTGGCCTTTCTGCCAGGACCCACCGGGCTGCTGCTGACGGCAATGCCTGCCAGAGGTGCAGAGCGAGAGGGTGAGCGTGGACAGGGAGCCCCTGAGGACGCTGGGCTCCTGTCCTGCTTTGCAGCCTACCAGGCAGGTGCTGGCCGCCTTCTTGGCATGGCCGGGACCCTGGGTAGAAGCTGCTTGGGCACAAGCTCTCGTGGAGCCCTGTTGAGCCAGGGCTTCTGGGAAGCTGATGAGACTGAACCTGGCCCTAGCAAGATCTGGGGCTGGGGCAGGCGGGAGAAGCTCCTGGGCCGTCCACCCACCGCACACCCCATGCCATGGACGCACGGCTTAACCTCTGGGGCCTCCACTGCTCCATCTGTAAAATGAGGACATGGGGACTCCCGGATGAAATGATCCAAGCAGAGGATGATGCCTTGCAAACCCCACAGTCAAGGGGGTCTATGGGCTGGGACCGGGGCAGCTGGAAGGGAGAGGAACACAGGCTCTGTGGGAGGAAGGGGGCACTTCCCCGCGGAGGGGCCTTGGATCTAAGACCCCCAGCACCTCCCGCAGCGGTAGGGCCGGGCCTAAGCTCTCCTGCTTTGCAGCCCAGGGCTTGGTCCATACCCCCACAGCTGCCTTTCTTTTCCCCTAAATTTTTTAAAATGAAAAATCTCCATTTACCGGTTAATGAAAAGCTGGATCCAGGGCTGGGTGTAAGAAGGAGGCTGCGGATACAATTCCAGGTCCAGAGGCCTGGGAGGACCAAGTGAGGAGGGGAGCCTGCCTTTCCTCAAGCCATACTGAGACCCGGGAAGTAGAGGGGGACGCAGGGCGCTGGTGAGTCCTCGAAATGTCCTGGGGCCACATTGCTTCAGGGGTGTGTGTGTGTGCGTGTGCGTGTGTGTGTGTGCGTGTGTGTGCGCGTGCAGGAGCTGTTTCCATATCAACATTAACTGTTTCCAGATCAAGTCTTCTCTATCATCTATCGATAAGTAGTTTCTTCATCCAAGTTATTTTGCTTCACACGGGGTTTCATTCGCAAGAAATTTATAATCCAAAAGAATAACATAAAAAATAAAAAATCAGAAGGTTCTGCTATGCATGTGAATGACCGGCGTAGTTTCTGAAAAGTTAATTTAAATCTTTTGAAAAATCTGGGTTGGACCTCCTGGCACTGTGGAAAATTCAGGAAACGTGAGCATGTCAGCTTCACTGAGCCTCAGTTCCCACATCTGGAAGTTGGGGAGAGCAGTTCCTGCCCCCTTGCTGGGATGTGGGGATTAAATGATCGGGTGTTTACAGAGGGCCTGGTCTCTGCTTGCACAGGGCCAGTCAAGGGTCCATGGAGATGCTTCTTGAAGTTTTGCCCTTGAGTTGTGTTGGTAACTTGTCATCCAGACAGGCTTCCTGGAGGAGGCATGGCCTTCAAAGCTGTTCTGAGTGAGAGTCCAGGTGGAAGCCTGTGCAAACAGGACCATGAGGAGGAGCTGGGGGCTGTGGGCACCTGGAATGAGCTATGGGGAGCTCAGGGGGTTGCTGGTGGAGCCTGGAGGATTAGAGGGAGGTAAGTGATTTGGGGGCTGAGCTTGCTGGGTATGCCTAAAACAAGGAATGCCATGGAGGGGAAAGGAGAAGAGAGACCCACATTCTCTCAGCCCCTTCCCAAATGCTCTGTGGGGAAGACACATGGGCGAGCCCACTATATAGATGTGAAAACTGAGGCCCATAGAGGGCGCTTGGCAGCTGTTCATGCTGGTGACTCAGATGAGGAGGGGGAAGACGGACGTGAGTGGCTTTGCCTGAGCTTGTGATGTGTTGGGTTTCATTCCAAGCAAAAAAAATGTTAAAAATTCTCATCAAATAACGATTAAAATCCAATAATTTGAAAAAGAAAGAAATGCAGGCCGGGGAGCCCAGGTGACCAAGCTGGGGTGGCACAGTCGGGACGCAACACAGGTGGGTGGAAGTCCCCGGCGTCCGCCGAAGACTGTGCGCCTTCTTCTGGGCTGGACCCGGGCAGGGGCCTCCTTCTCAGAATGCTTCCCGCTCAGTGCCCCCTCTGTGGAGTTTATTGGGTCCTTAATGGGCTCTCAGAGACCTGGCACCTGCTGCCTTTTCTGTTCTAATAAAAGGCAGATGCCCTGGGGGTGGATGGGGGTGGTGTGCGTGGGGCTCTGGCTCGTGGCCACTCTGGGCGACACATTCCTGGGTCCTGACTCACAGGGAAACGTTCGTCTTCGTGTCTCCTCAGCACTTTTGGGGCCTGCAGCTGTGGTCGCATTCCTCCTCCTCCTCCCCTCGTCTCCCTCGGGTCCCTCCAGCTGGAGCTGCTGCTGACAATATTGACCCATCCTTGGCTGTGGAGACTGAGGCTGCCAGAGGGCGGGCGCTGGTTTCCAGGCTGTGCCATGCCGAGTGAGGGAGGGAAGAGATCCTCCTATGGGGGACGCCCTTGGCTTGGGGCAGTGAATCTCAATCGGGGGTGATTTGCCCCTCAGAGGACTGGGGAATGGAGACATTTCTGGTGTTGAAACTGGCGGTGTTTGTGCTCCCTGCTGTCCTGTTGGCATTGATAAGGGTGGAGGCCAGCGATGTTGCTAAACATTCTGCAGTGAACAGGGCAGCACCCACAACAGAGAAGCATCGATTGTCCCAAAGCCGGACACCCTGGGCTAGAGTCCCCCACCTCTAGGAGACATAGAGATTCAGTGTCCCCGTGCCACACCCTCTCTGGAAGCCTTTCACTGTGGGAGACCCCGGGCCTGACACTGGACATGCTGAGAAGACCCCGTTTCAAATCCTGGTGCCCCAGGGACCCTCCAGTCTGGCGAAGGAGTCAGACAAGTACCTGGCTTGTTCTCAGCCACCACAGCAAGGAAACTCCCAGAGGAGCAAGCGGGAGGTCATGACCCAAAATATCAGGGAAAGAGCACTAGACAAGGAGTCTGCAGTCCCAGCTCTGACCAGCGAAGAAACACGGACAGGCCCTGTCCCTCTCTTTGGGCCCCAATTTTGTCCTCTGGTCATCACTGAGCTGAAATCTCTAACTCTCAGAGCCCAGCTGTGACAGTCTTGGGTTCTAGACTCAATTGCTTTGCGGCATGGCAGAGGGGCTTGATGCGCAGCGTAGAGGTGGGCAAGCCTCGGCCAAAGCCAGGTGGGCGCCTGCGTCTGTAAAAACGTTTCCACGCTGTGGCATCATCGGCAAAGCTGAGTGCTTGCAGCAGAGACTGTCTGGCCCCCAAGTCCGAAAATATTTTCTATCAGGCCCTTGTAGGAAAAGCTGGCCAGCCCCACACTAATGGGCAGATTTCAGGCATAAGTCACTGGCCAGTTGGGGACTAGAGGAAAAACATTTATTTGGCGGGGGGCGTGGGAAGGATATATTTCCAAGGAAGTTTCTTCTAGTGCGCTGGTCAGGATTTCAAACTCGGATTCCACTCTACAGCCTCAGTTTCCCTGTGTGTGACTGGAAATCACTGTGCCTGCCTGGCACAGTGGGTAAGGAGAGAAAGTCTCGTGCCCTGGCCAGGCTGGCGGAGCTGGGTTATTTATGGGTTTCCGCCCGGAGGGGGGCTGCAGGCCACTGGCCGTGTCTGACCTGAATTCTTACACTTACAGGAAATTAGAGCCCTTGGAAGCAGGTGCGCTGGGATCCCAACACTCGGGTGGCTGAGAGGGCAATGTGGCTGAGGCGACAGGGAAGGGGCCGGACCAGGCTGAGGGCTGGAGGAGGGGCCAGTCCCGAGGGGACGGGGGCTCCGACCCTACCTTCCTGCTGTAATGACCGCTACCGTTCACGGAGTTCCTGCTCTGTGCTTTGCTTCTGTTTGCTCACCTAATCCTCCCAACATGCCTCTAAGGTAAGATGATTGCCCCTCATTTTACAGATGGGGAAACTGAGGCTTGGTGAGCTGTGCTCACTTGCCCATGGGCACAGAGCAGGCGTTAGAGTCAGGATTTGAACCCAGAAAAGGCTGTGCAATTCCGATTCTTATATCCTATTTTCCTTACCAGGCACTTATGGATGAGGAGGTCTCCAAGGAGACTCCAGAACATTCTGTGGGTTTTGGTGATTGCCTGCTGAGGTGGCAGTGGGCGTGGAGCATCCGAAGGTCCAAGGTGGGAAGGAGTCAGGGTGTGTGGTTTAATGGTCCAGTTCCAGGGTTGGAGCGGGAGGGTGAGTGGTCGGCGTCTGTGGCACACAGTCGTGGCGCTTTTGGGAGCTGGTCATAGGTCAGGGAGTGCCAAGTCGGGGGGCAGGAGTCTGGGAGGCTGGAGGGATGGGGTCTGGTCTGCCCTGAGGCCAGGCTGGGGGCATGTGGGAGGCTGAGGTGCCCTGGGTGGGCTGCTGGTCTGCAGCGGGCAGGGGTGTGAGCTTCGTGCACACTGGGGCATGTGTGACATGTCTTTGATCTATAAGAATGTGTGTGAGTGTGAACATGTGTGCAACAATGTGTGTGTGAGACGAGGGGCAGTGTGACGGTCTGAATATGTGGATGTTTGCAGGGGCGGGTCAGGCTTGGTGAGACGCAAGCTGTCTTCAATTTTGGGACCTTCTTTATAAAAAAGAATGCAAAATGACATATACTAAAGAGACTTTAAAACGAGAAAAGAAACCACAACGAATTACTCAATTTTTAAGCTGACAAATATCACAAACATTACCAAATCCAGAAAAAATGAAAATATTTGTATTAATTAACTCCCTGGCACGCTCCTATTCTACTGATCTTTATTTCTCTTTTTGGCTTTGACCATCGTGTGAACACATCGCAAGGGCCCTCCCGGGGCCCTGGAAGGAGGCTGCAGCTCCAGCCTCGGGATGTGTGAGTTTGTGTCAGTGACCGAGGGTGTGCATGTGTGTGGGGGTGTGACCAAATGTGGGGGCCGTTTCACAAAAGACAGAGGTGGAGAGCAAGGTGGTCGTGGCAGACCGGCTCAATAGACATTTGTTGAATAAATAAAAAAGAAGATGGCATGTGTGTACGACCATGTGTGTAGGAGATCCATGCGTGTTTAAGCATGTGCGTATGTAAATACATGTGTGTGCAGGAGTGGCCATGGGGAAAGAGTGGGTGTGAGTCTGTGTGATTCCTTGGTGTCTTTTCTTTGGCATTCTAGTTTTAGGGAGCCCCTCCCTGCCTGCACCTCCACCCCCACCCATACCCCGCCCAGAGGCAGATGGGCAGAGACACGCTGTGGCATTTGGTCCAGGCCTTGCGGGGACAGGCTCCGTGCGAGGAATTCACAGCTCCTTCCCCTGCCCCACCTCCCTCCTCCCATCGATGAAATGTTGGTAATTCAATCCACGGAGAAGCCCGGTGTCCCAGGGAGAGGCTGGCATGGGCCGTGTGTGTGTGTGTCTGTGTGTGTGTGTGTCTGTGTGTGTGTGTACGAGAGAGAGAGAGAGAGAGAGAGAGAGAGAGAGAGAGAGAGAGAGAGACAGAGAGAGAGAGAGAGAGAGAGAGAGAAGACACTTGACTACTTCCAAGCTGCTGGGCTCCCAGCTCATGCAATTGGGGACCCCAAGCCTCAGGGGCAGGGAGGGGACATGTCTGGACAAATTAGCAGGAGCAGGTTGGGACCAGAATCCAGCTGTCCCAGGTCAGTGGTTCCGACGCAAATGACCATTGCAGAGCACTTGCTGTGGGCTAAGGGCTGGGTCAGGCCAAGGGGTGGAGGGCAGTTGGATGGAAAGAATCCTCTCTGAGCTGCAGCCACTTTTAGAAAAGTAGGGGACACTCAGGAGGTCCTGGGAAAGGGGAGGTGTCTGTGTTTTGGGGGAGCAGCCATGGAGAAGCAGTCAGGGCTAGATTGTGGGGGTCCAGCCCACCAGCCAGGGGAGCCTGATTTGCTCCTGAGGGGAATGGGAAGGGGTTAGAGGGTCAGGGCTGGGGGGTGGGGTGGGCACAGATTTGGGTTTCAGAAGAACTGGCTTCTGTTGGGTTGGTGGAGGGGCTGCTGGGGCCCACTGCCACCAAAGAGCAGAGTGCCCCATCTGGGCAAGAGCTGGCAGGTCTGATGGGGTTGGGATTGCTAGACTCTGGCCTTTTTCACCACTCACCCCCCTTCCCCATCAGCTTTCTCCTGACAGGTAGGTCTTAACCCAGCTGGATCCAAGAGAGGCCCTGCACTTGAACTTGGAGGAAGAGCGAGTGGCACTGGAGCTGGGCCTTCCAACAGGAACAGGGTTTCTGCAGGGGAGCAGAGAGAGGAGAGAGGAAGCCCAGAAGAAGCCTCACAGAGAGCAAGGGCAGGGAGGTGGCCATGGTCCTGCTCCCGCAGTGGCCTATGCTCTTCATCCATGGCAAGGAAGAGCTTAGAGCCCCTTTACTTAGTCCCTAAAGGCAGCACCGGAGCCACACACTGCTAGGGATCTTTGGGATGCCTGGAACTTCAGGCCAAGGCTAAGGTAGAAAATGTGAACCCACAGGAGGCCCTGCTCAAATTCCACCGGCAGAAAGACAATTCCTGGGGCCTGTGAGAGATGCTGATCCCTCCAGACTCACCCTGCTCCTCCAGGGACCCGCCCTGGGCTCTGGGACCTGACAACCCCAGGTGGCACCATCTGGGTCCCTTGCTGTCTGGCTTCTGGGTGGCCTTGGGCAGCGGGGGGTGACTGCTGAAGTGGGTCACGGGATTTATTTCTCTGCTGCCTCTCTGCTGAGTTGCCTGGGCTGGCTTCATCCCTCTCCTGCTCTGGACACAGCCCCTCTCTGGGATCTAGTAACTATTCCTCCCCTCCCCCGTCACCCTTCAGGCTTGAGGGTGGGAGCGGCTTTCTATTCCTACCAGCCCCTGGGTGCAGCACCATCGCTGGGCGGTTCCTCTTAATGCCACCCACACCACTGTGGTGGGGCTTCGCGTATTTAAAAGCGTATTTAAAAATAGATGAAATAGAGACAGGGTCTTGCTATGTTGGCCAGACTGGTCTTGAACTCTTGGCCTCAAGTGATGCTCCCACCTTGGCCTCCCCAAATGCTGGGATTACAGACATGAGCCACCATGCCTGGACTGCGAATCCCTTTTCTGTGAGACTGTTTCTTGTTGGGACCCTGACCATGTCTCCCTGCCCTGCCTCCTGCTAGCCTTCCCTTCCCTCTCCTCTGGCTGGGCTCCCACCCTTCCCTTAGCTGGGTTGAGGAATGTCACTTTCAAGTTCTCAGTGGGGCCGGAGCTCTGTGGGAGGAGAGCCCCAGAATCGTTTCCACAAACATCAAACTCCACAACCACAATGTTAGATAAATAAGGTCTGGCAGGCAGGGCGGCCGCTCAGCCCTGGAGCTCCGGGGAAGGCCTTTGCTCCTGTCTGACCAGTCTAGTCTGTTCACACCCTGAGCTTGCTGGTGTTTTGGTGTCTGCCACCCTCTGGGGTCTTCTGGACCCTTGCTGTGCGTCAGGCCCATAGAGAGGCTATAGCCCCTCACAGCGGCCCTGACGCCGGGCTCCCTGCGGCTTCTCCCGGGGTGCACTAAGGATGCTTCTCCCATGTAGTGAGTTCTTTCCACATCCGATCACCCCCTCCCCTGCTTTCTGTCCATTTCACAGGGTTCTTCTTGGCCACTGTCAACCACCCCCAGCTGCTACCAAGGTGCAAGAATACGCCGGCTGCTGTGAGAGGGCTGTAGGGGGCAAGGGCAGAGGAAGGGGCCAGCCAGGAGGCTTCTAAAACAATCCAGGCAGGAGAGGGTGGTGGCCTGGACAAGGGTGGTGGCCCTGCAGGTGGAGGAAACTGGCTGGATTCCAGAAATTCTCCCATTTCAGCACCCAGACTCCAGGCAGAGTAGAAACGGATGCTTTTGGCTGGGCGCGGTGGCTCACAGCTGTAAACCCAGCACTTTGGGAGGCCGAGGCAGGGGGATCACCAGATCAGGAGATCAAGACCAACCTGGCTCACATAGTGAAACCCCATCTCTACTGAAAAATTAGCCAGGTGTCTTGGTGCACGCCTATAATCCCAGCTACTCAGAGGCTGAGGCAGGAGAATCGCTTGAACCTAGGAGGCAGAGATTGCAGTGAGCCGAGATTGTGCTATTGTACTCCAGCCTGGGTGACAGAGTAAGCCTCCGTCTCAGAAAATAAAATAAAATAAAATAAAATAAAAAATAAGAAATGGATGTTCTTGGATTTGAGTTCTGAAATTTTGCATCCTGGCCCCCGTGTGGCAGCCCAGCCACTCTTCCCTTAGGGTGAGAGGCCTGTGAACCCACGAGAGGGCTGCTGTGCCTTCTGTCATCAGGTGTGTATCGATAGATTTATTTGACCCTCCGCAGGCGGTGTGCTGAATGTCCCGTTCCCCGGTGCTGCCAGCTCCTCAGGGCTCTGTAGGTCACCACGTGACACCTCCCTGCACACCTTTTTTTTTCTAATAGAAATACCTGTTGCCTTCTTCCGCAAACGATCACAAGAGATTGCCCAGTGCCTGGCATCGAGGGGGCCATAGCTGGACTTCTACCCTGTTCCAGGCACTGAATCTTCCATTGGCCCCGAGAAGTCGGGGTGCTCTTAGCACCATGTTTCCAGAGAGGACACAGAGGTACAGGGGCTTGAGGACCCTGCGCTGGGTGGTGGCAGAGCTGAGCTTTGAACCCAGGTTTGCATGACTCCCAGCCAGGTCCTGTTCTCTCAGGGGCTGCACTCTCTCCCTCCCACCCAGCAGGGTTGAGCCAGACTGGGGTTCCAAAGCCCTTCCTCCTTCTCGATCCAGAGATAAATATTTGTTTCTCCAGTGTAAATAGCCCTTCGTGTTTAATGAGGCAATTCTAGGGCCATTTCCTGGCACGGCTCAGTGCCTGGAGGTCTCTTTTGCTCTGGGAGGAACAGTCTTAGGAGGAGAGCCGCTAAGGAGGGGCTCAGGGCCTATGAGCAAATCCTCCCATTTACAGATGAGAAAACTGCCGCTCAGAGAGGGCAGCTGACCCATCCAAGGCCACACAGCCAGGATTCAAAGCCATGCTGCTCTGCTTCTGCCTCCAGGCTCTGCCTTTGCACAGGCTTCTCCGGGCTCCTGGACCTGACCCTCCCATCTGGCTGTGCTGTGACAGTGGGCGTCGGAGTGGCGCGACTCTGCCCTGCCCCCCCCCCCCCTTGGCATCTCCCGTCGATATGGCACTCACGGCTCCCCGGGCATGGACCCCCTCCTGCCATCCCCACTTAAAGTGATACTTTAATAAATTATGCTTTTATGTTATTACACGTGGAGCTATAAAAGCAGAGAGTGTGCAGCAGGGCTGAGGTAAGGCACCCGCGACTTTCCAATTTCCTGGTCTGGCCTGGCTCTGCTCCGCACCGTGAATTTTTCATTAATGTACGCGGGTGACGCCACAGGGGCAGCCACAGGCCAGGTAGGCTCCCACGGCGGGAAAGCTGGCCGGCTGGACCTTGCCGGGCTGGGCTGGGGATGGCACAGTGGGTTTCGTACCAACAAGGGTTAGAAATAGTATCACACTGCAGCTCAAGATCTTGCCCTGGGTTTAAATAGCCAGGTCAGCCGGGCACAGCGGCTCATACCTGTTATCCGAGCACTTTGGGAGGCCAACTCAGGAGGATCTCTTGAGCCCAGGAGTTCAAGGCCAGCCTGGGCAACATAGCAAAACCCTGTCTCTACAAAAAATTTTTAAAAATTAGCTGGGTGTGGTGGCATGTGCCTGTAGTCCAGCTACTCAGGAGGCTGAGGTGGAAGGATGTCTTGAGTCCCGAGTTGGGGCTGCAGTGAGCTGGGATCACGCCACTGCACTCCAGCCTGGGTGGCAGAGCAAGACGCTGTCTCAAATAAGCGTACACACATAGCGAGTGACAGGAAGCCCTCTGTGTCTAGAGGAAGGAAGGGTGTCCACTGGCCTGTGCCAGACTCTGGGTCAGAGTTTGTTGCACACGACCTCATTTCACCCTCAAAAAGTTATGAGATGGCCTTATGCACCCCATTTGATGAATGAGGATGGGGGACTCTGTTAGTGAGGGGTGGTCTCAGCTCTGAACCTGGCCAGTCTGATTCTAGAACCTGAGTTCCTAACTGCTAGGCTATCTTCCTTCCTTCCTTCCTGCCTTCCCTCCCTCCCTCCCTCCCTTCCTTCTTCCCTCCCTCCCTCCCTTCCCTCCCTCCTTCTCTCCCTCCTTCCTTCCTTCCTTCCTTCCCTCCCTCCCTCCCTCCTTCTTTCCTTCCTGCCTTCCCTCCCTCCCTCCCTCCCTCCCTCCCTTCCTTCTTCCCTCCCTCCCTCCCTTCCCTCCCTCCTTCTTTCCCTCCTTCCCTCCTTCCTTCCTTCCTTCCCTCCCTCCCTCCTTCCTTCCTTCCTTTCCTCCCTCCCTCCCTCCCTCCCTCCCTCCCTCCTTCCTTCCTTCCTTCCCTCCTTCCTTCCTTCTTCTCTCCCTCCTATTCTCCCAAAAGTCTGTGGACCCTTTCCATGTAGTCACAGTTACGGAGGCGATGGGCACGTTGAACAGAGGAAAGAAGACAAATATGGGCTGGAATCTACGGGGAAGGGAGGCTTCTAGTCTCCAGACCTTCCGTGTCCAGAAATATCAGTCTTCCCATCTGTGACGTGGGGCCGCGGAGTCC
The DNA here is from genome assembly GCF_048565385.1 of Saimiri boliviensis. Taxonomy (NCBI): domain Eukaryota; kingdom Metazoa; phylum Chordata; class Mammalia; order Primates; family Cebidae; genus Saimiri; species Saimiri boliviensis. The sequence continues at coordinate 20,563,337 of NC_133459.1, forward strand.
TGACCTGCTGTGCTGGGTGTTGACTTTGGGGAAGGGGTCTTGGGATGGCCATGAGGATGCAGCTGTGGCCTTCTGTCTTGGCAGAGACCATGGCCACCCAAGGACACTGTGTTTGGTCCCCGAGGTGCTAAGTCTCCTCCAGGGACGAGCCAGGCATCAGTGAAAATGGGTCCAAAGCCACCCACAGAGGCTATGTGGTTCTTCGATAATTCTGGAAGGTTCTAGAATGAGAAGGCAGCAAGAAGGCAAGAACCAAGGACCAGGAACTGGACAACTTGTGTGTGTTTGTCTGTAAAGTGGGGCCCGGAATCATGTGGGGGTCAAATGAGAACAGCTCTGCCTCCCAGTGCACAGGACCGGGTCGAGGTCAGAGAGCCTCCTGTGCCCCGGCTCTTTTGGGAAGTCATCCCAGGGCTGAAGACAAAACCGAAGTCGAAATAAACACAGGGGTCCAAACACTCCAGAATTCTGAGTGAGTGACTCTCCTCCCAAGCTTCCACGCCAGGCCGAAATGCAAACAAGAGGCAGCAGGGGTGGCTTGGGCCCCTCGCACAGAATTAGTGAGATTAGCTGAGAACCAGAGCCCAGCAGATGTCCCCTCTCTTAACGCGGTGACTCACTTGCCTCCCTGGTTGAGAATCGTATCCGGCTGGGCCTGAACCATCTTGGCTGGCGGGGAGCTGGACGCAGGGCAGAGGTCGGGGTAAACACCCGTGCTCCAGGCGGGAGGTCGGGATGGGCGTGGTGACAAGGAGGACATTTCCACTCAGCCGAAAGAAGATCCTGAGCTGCCCTATGACCGGAGGGGCTGCCTGGAGAGGTCATGAGGACCTGGTTCCAGAGGTGTGCAAGCTGGCTACCCTTTGAAGACTAGGAGGATTCCAGTCTGCACTGGGAGGGTCCCTGGCAGGTTGCCAGTTCAGGTCTCTTGCATGAGATTCTCCCAGAGGGACAGGCAAACAATTTTCTGGGAAGGGTCAGATGGTAAATATTTCAGGCTTTGCAGGTTATCCTGCTGTATCTGTTGCAACTGCTCAACTGTGTCACTGTAGCTTGGAAGCAGTCATTTACAGTACTTAATGAATGGATATGGCTGTATTCCAATAAAACTTTATTAGCAAAAACAGGCAGTGGGCCAGGGGTGGACCCAGAGACACAGTCTGCCAACCATATAGAACCTATAGTCTAGGAAGTGTGGGCAAGGGTCTGGGGGCTCTTCTGGAAGCTTGTGAATTTCAGGGCAATGACCTGACTCGTGCATTTGACTCTGCAGGTGGTGCCCTCCACCTGATGAGTTTGTTTTTCCATTTTCCCCTCCCTCCCTCACTCCTTCCCTCTCTCCCTTCCTTCCTTCCTTCCTTTCCACTCATTCACTCATTTACCTCTCTATTCACCCATATACATCATTGTTTCAACAAATGTCTGCTTCATGCTCTAGGTCTCTGACTTATTCACTGACTCACTCACTCACTCATGAATCCATTCAGTCATTTACTCTTCTACTGGAAGCTCAGGGTTCTCTTGTGGGAAATGTGAACACGCTAAAGGAATTGGAATTCTTTTATCTGGGGAGACTGGAAAGGTGCAGGGATTGATGATCGTCTCTTAGGCCCTGTTACATTTATAGGAAGAAGATTCTGGGCGGTTCTTCATTCATTCATGAGTCCTGCACTGTTTGCATACCCAAAGCCTCCTGCAGTCGAGGCTCTGCACTAGGAAAACAGTGGCAAAGATGCTGCCGTCACCCTCCCGGAGCCCGTGTTCCAGTCTAGGCTCAGGTTGTGATGGGGTGTTCCAGGCAGGAAGAGCGCAAAGACCAAGAGGAGAGGCAGGGAAGTGTGTTCCAGAAGCAGAGGCTGGGTCTCACTGGAACACAGTGTGTGCGAATTTGTGTGTGTGTGTGTGCGCATGCAGGTATGCGTGCAGGAGTGTGTGTGTGCGCGCAGGTGTGTGTGCCAGTGTGCTGCAGGTGTGTGTGTGTTTGCGCGCAGGTGTGTGTGCCAGCATGCCACAGGTGTGCATGCAGCTGTATGGCAGGTGGTGAGAAGTGGAGCTGGAACCCAGAGAGCCTTGAATGCCAGACCAAGGAACCTGGTTCTTCATGCCGGAAACAATGGGGAGCCATAAGGGAGAGCTGTAAGCGGGGGAGGGCATGGCTAGGCTTGGAATTTAGAAGCAATCTCTTGGCCATCTACAGAAAATGGGTCATTCAGATGAGGGCCCCGGAGAGGGCTTCCCCAGGGGAAGGGGCCTTTCAGCTGAGCCAGAATGGGGGCATTTCCAGCGTGGACTTCCTGCAGCCGGCGCCCCCCTGCCCAAATTTTGGCTGCCCCTCCCTCCCACTGGGGTCTTCCCCATAGGGGAGGGGGTGGTGGAGGCAGGAGCAGTGCTTCCTGGGAGTCTAGGCTGCCTAGGCAGGGGTGGGGCTGAGGGACAGGAGGTGGTGGGGGGGTGGGGAGATGCCTCTCTCCTCTCCTCTCCCCGATGAATAGACTCATGCTCGGCCTCCGGATCTCACCAGTTCTACCTTTTCCTGCCTCCTTGGACTCGAACCCTGGGCTAGGGCTGAGATCCACAATACTCAGCCTTACGAGGCCACTCCCAGGATTTCCACCCTGCTCTTTGTGCTTACAGAGAGGCAGCCAGAGTTGCCACTTCCGCTGTGACACCAGCTTGCTGTGTGACCCTTGGGACCTCTGCTCCTCTCTGGGCTTCAGTTTCCCCACTCATGTCACAGTTTCAGTCTCATGGGGGTGTCACAAAGATTCCAGAGCATTTGACTCAGTACCTGGGCTCGGCACTTGCTAGTTATTATCAAGGCTAAGACACGCAAGTTAATGATAATTGTTACTCAGGATAACTATTGTTAGGTGTTCATTTCTTTAAATGAGCTGCCAGGTAGAGATTGCCCTAGTGGCCTGGCGGGAGGGACTGTTGCAGGAGGATGGGTCTTCGGGGTCTGGAGGTTTGAGACCTGTTGTGAGTTCAGCTAAAATATAACAGGAAGAAAATAGCAAGATTTACTAAACGCCCGTGCAATTTGGGGCAATTTCCTCACCTCTTTAAAAATCCGTGTTTCGTAGCGGGTGGATGATTGTAAGGCCCACGTCCCAGGTGCCTGTGTGCACTGAAAGAGATAATGCACTTAAAACAATTTTTTTTTTTTTTTTTTTTGAGACAGAGTCTCTCTCTGTCGCCCAGGCTGGAGTGCAGTGGCACAATCTCGGTTCACTGCAACCTCTGCCTCCTTGGTTCAAGCGATTCTCTTGCCTCAGCCTCCCGAGTATCTGGGATTACAGGCTTGTGCCATCACTCCCAGCCAATGTGTGTGTGTGTGTGTGTGTGTGTGTGTGTGTGTGTGTTTTAAGTAGAGGCAGGGTTTCACCATGCTGGTCAGGCTGGTCTTGAACTCCTGACCTTGTGAGACATCCTCCTTGGCCTCCCAAAGTGCTAGGATTACAGGTGTGAGCCACCTCGCCCTGCCAAGATACGGCACTGTAAGGGCCTGTGCTCAGTAAATAGTAACTAATATCTTTATTATTAGGACCAAGTACCCACCGATGTCCTATGGGTCTTGAACCTTCGGATCTTCACACCTGTCACTGTGGTTCCCACTTGGCAGGAGACGAGACGAGGCTTGGAGAAGTGGGGTGCTATGCCCCAGGTCACACGGCAGGCTGAGGCCGGGGCAGGATGACAGGGACCTGGGGACAGCAAATCCCAAAAATAAGTCACTGACCACACCTGCCTGTCTTTAGTCTCAGGCTCGAGTTTCCCATTCTCCATGCCACTCCCAAGGACCCTCAGTCTGCTCCCACGCCCTGTGGCCTGCCCTCCTGCCCCACTGAGCTGCTGATGCCCTGAGTCTGGAAAGTTCCCCAGCCTGGGAGAGATAAGGGCTGCCTTGCCCAGGCTCCTGGGTAGCGCCTGCCTGCGGCCTCTTTGATTGCAGACCAGATGGTCCTACCAGCCCAGCTGCTGGAGGAGCCAGGCCTCAGTGATAGGGGCCAGCCCAGGGTGGGGCCGGGCCTGGTATCAGCCACCTGGAGGGGGCACCTCCTGTGGTCACCACGGCAACAGGCGCCCATGCCTGCAAACAGGAAGCTGCTCCTGGGCTGATGGTGGGATCGGCAGGCGTGGTGGGAACCCAGACTCTTTAATCTTCTAGAGGAAGTGGTCCAAGGGGCAGGGCCTGGTGTGGGCCACCAATCTCCTGTCTTTCTAGTGAGTGTAGGGGTGGGGTAGAGCAGGGATGACCCCCACACTACACAGTTGCCCTGTCTGGGGCGAGGCTGTGGGAAGAACTTCCCCAGGCAGCTGGGGCTCTGCAGCCTAAGGGCCTGGGCAGACTGCTTTTCTAGGATGCATCCAACTGGGACATCCAAGCCAGGCTCTGGTCCCCTGCTGCCCCACGAGGGTGCAGCGCCAGTTGGAGGTACCTGGTGACTCGGTGACCAGGGCTTCACAGCACTCCTAGAAGAGCCTCCTGACATGCCGGGGGGCCGTGGGAGCCTTGTTCTTGGCTGGGTAACCTTACATGAATCACTGTGTTCATCTGCACAGTGGGAATGCCGACTGTTCTTCGTAGGGCTGGTGAGGAGCTCATGCGCATCTAGGGGATGTGCTCAGCTCGGGATCATGCAGCTTCACACTTGATGTCTTCACCTCCGGAGCCCCAGCCCCAGAGCAGCACCAGCACCTCTACATGCAGTACACAGGACAAGGGGCTGCCAGCCGAGGGAAAGCCCCCGCTAGATGCCGGGTTCTGAGCCAGCCACTTGCCCTGCTGCCTCTCACGGCATCCTTCCAGCAGCCCTAAAGGCGGGGCCTGTGCTCCCCATGTTACAAACCAGGAAACGGAGGCTGGCGGGCTTCAGTGAGCTCTCAGCACGTCTTGGGCTTTCTGATATTCTCTGTGGGTGCTGGGATTTCAGGTGGAGGCTCAGCCCGTTTTGTGTAGAACTTGGAGACTCAGAGAGAAACCATTCCCTTGGTGGTCCTGTTGGTCTTGGGCAGCAAGAACAGAGTCAGGGACACGGGGGACGTTGGGGTCTTCTTAGGCCTGGAGACTGTCCTGTTCCATCATTCTCCATTGGCTGGACAAGCTGGAGCAAGTGGGGCTAAATCACGGGAGCCACCCCTTATCCACCGAGCCCGTCCTTCAGTCCTCACCACGGAGCTTCTAGAACATGCCAGGTTCTCCGCTGGGTGGCGGGGTGTCTAGAGAGGAAAATGATTCCATTGTGCTTTGGAGGAGAACAGAAGACTGTGTGTGCGTGTGTGTGTATATGTGCATGTGTATATGCATGCATGTATGTGTATGTGTATGTGAGTGTATGTGTGTATGTGTGCATATGTGTGTATGTGAGGGTGTATGTGTGTATATGTGTCTGTGTGTGTATCTGTGTGTGTATGTGTACATTGTGTCTGTGTGTGTGTGTGAGAGTGTGTGTGTCTGTGTCTGTGTGTATATGTATATATGTGTGTATGTGCATGTGTGAGAGTGTGTGTACATGTGTGTGTATGTGTATGTGTGAGAGGGTGTGTGTGCGTACACACGTGCACGTGCAGGTAGAGCAATGTAAAAGTTGTCTGGCCAGTGGTGGTGATGATCACGGTAGTGCCGGAGCAATCCAGGAGGACAGCGCTGTGGGGGAGGGTGGTGGTCTTGAAGGTAGCGGCGGTGGCTTAGGCACGGTGCTGGTGACAATGGTACTGGTGACAGTAAAGACATGTGTGACACAGCAGCAGCCCTCACTCCCTCCACCCTGAGGGCCACAGCGAGCCCCCAGCTGGTCATGGCAGCTCCCTCTCGGCACCACCTCCTCCTTTTGGAGTCAGCCCTTCCCAGGCCTCAGTGACCAGCCTCTCAGGAGCAGCACGCTGGAGACGGTGAGTGTCCTGCTCCAGGCAGAAGCAAGGGAGGGACTGATCCAGGTACCTCGTCCAGACCCTGCATCCCCCTCCCCCGCTTTCTCACATTCCATCAGCGTTTCCTGGGCCCGTGCCCAATGTCAGACCCTGCACCGGGATCGGCCCTGGGCATGGTGGCATCACTGTCCCTCCTGCCTTCAGAGAGGCGGACACTTGGCCAGGTCAGGATAACACTGAGACCAGGACAGACAGAGGGCAGTGGCAGCCCCAGCCTAGACGTGGTGGGGACATCTGACTGAGGTCTTGAAGGCTGCGGAGAAGTTCACACACTGGGGAAGTGGGGGCAGAAGGTCCTGCAGGAGCAAAGGCCTGGAGGTTAAGAAGCCACATGTTTTCGGGAAACAGGCTGGAGTCAGGTCGGAAGAGGCTGGAAAAGAGGGTGAGGCAGGGCCAGGTCTAGTTATTGTAGCACAAACAACTCAGAGTCTGCCCCACCCTGAAGGGTGGCCTTCGGCTCCCTAGCCCCCACCCCTACCCCAAACCCCTCCTGGGAGTCACAGTACCACCCCTCCCCCCAAATAACTGGAATTGTTTGAAAACACCCAGCAAGAATTCAGCTCAGCAGGTTATACTGGTCAGGGGAAGCAGCTGATTGGGGGTCTGGGAGGGCGGGGGAGGACTCAGTGGGACTTCCTGGGAGAAGGTGAGAGGTCCTGACCTCAGGCCAGGGCCAGCGCCCCTGTGAGCACTGATCCTGGGGCAGATTACAAGGGAGACTGGAGCCAAATCCTCTTTGAAAAAGAGCTGGTGGAGTTCAACTCCCGCTCAGTGAGGTCACCTGGAAAAGCTCCTTCCCTGCCTGGGAGCCGGGTGTAGAGTTGGGGTGGGGGATGTGGGGCCAGAGCGGAGTGCTGGTAAGGAGCTGTGTGTGTGTGTGTGTGTGTGTGTGTGTGTGTGTGTGTGTGTGCCAGTGTGTATGTGCATGTCTGTGTATATTTGGGTATGCATGTATGAGGATGTGTGTATGTATTTGAGGATGTGCATGTGTGTGTATATTTGTGTGTGAGCATATCTGTGTGGTGTGTGAGTCTGTGTTTGTTAGTAGATAGTGCCTTTGTGTCTCTCTGCCTGTTGGCCTGTTCATCCATGGTTACCATAGCGATGCCCGTTTTCAAGCTTCAGCACACGTCTGCGCCTGCGTGTGTGCGTGGCGTGCCCACCCTCGTATGCACACATGCCCACATCTATTTCTGTGTGTGCGTGTGTGGTATGTACACCCCTGTAAGCACACATGCTCACGTGTGTGTCTGTGTGTGCATGTGGATGTCTACTGTACGCACACATGCCCACGTCTGAACAGCTCTGTCATGTCTGCTCCTATACATGTCCCTTTTCTGCTTCTCTCCGCCCTTCCCGCCCAATCCTCAGCCCCACCACTATGCTGACATTCCTTCCTTCATTCCTTCGTTCCCTCGGAACATGTTTATTGAGGGTCTGCCTTGTGCCAGGCACTGTTCTAGGCTCCAGGCACGAATGGGAGATGAGAAGGCAGGAGAGGTTCCTACTCTCATGGAAGTGCATGTCCTCGGTGATGAGACAGACACTAAACAGACAAGCCATCTACACGTTGCGTGGTGACAAGTGTTAGGGAACAAATGAAGCAGAGTGAGGGGAAAAGGCGTCTGTGTCACACGGCCTGTCATGGAGGGCCACTGGGAAGATGTCCAAGCAGAGATCTGAAGGACAAGAGGCCAGAGACGTGACTCTCTGGAGACTCAAGCTGCTCAAGCTGAGGACGCAGCTAGTCAAAGGCCCCAAGGTGGGAGCATGCTCGGGGGGTTCTAGGCATAGCAAAGGGGCCAGTGCGGCTGGAGTGGACAGATGAGGGGGATGAGAGGAGTCAGCAGAGCCTCTGGGTCACACAGGGCCCTGCGGAGGCCTCCTGGGGACTTTGGATTTTGCCCTGAGTGCCCATGGTGGTTGTGGGAGGCACTGCGGGACTCTGAGCAGGAATTCTGGGGAGTAAGTGAGAGGTAGGGGAGTAGTGAGGAGGCCGTTGCCAGAACCCACTGAGACATGATGGTGGCCTGGGAACAGAGGGCGGAGCAGGGGTGGCGGGGGAGACCCCAGCTCAGATATGTCGAGTTTGGCATAATTGTTGGCCATCAGGGATTTGTGACCCAAGCCCGGAGTGGAAGATGTAAACCTGGGGGCTGTCAGCCTTCGGGGGGTACATGGTGCATTTGCTTGGCTGTGTTCCCTGGGAGCCACACCGTGCATTTGCTTCGCTGTGTGGCTCCTTGTGTGTGCAAAGGTCCAGCACCCATCCCCTCTAGAGCCTCAGGAGAGGCACTGGGGTGGGCTGAGGTGGGACTGAGCTGAACTAAGGAGCAGTGCCGGGCGTCGATTCAGGACACCTGGGTGTTGGCATCAGACAGACCCGGGCTTGCACCTTCCTGTGACCTTGGACAAGTCCTTAACCACCCTGAGCCCCGCCATCTCATCTGTAAAGTGGAGGTAAGGGGAGTATCTCCCCGGCAGGTGTTTGTGAGGGCTGAATGAGATGGCGCCTGTGGGACTTAGACGACACACCACCCTTTTTATTCTTATTGACCCTGAGCCATGGCGGGCCCGGGGCACGGCTTAGGAGCATGGTATCTACTATGTGCCTGGTTCCTCTACGGTTGATAAACGGGGAACCTGGGGCTCACCAAAGAGACCAAGTGACTTGCCTAAGGCCACAAGGAAAGGGTGAAGCTGGCATTGGAACTGACTCCTGCCACAATCCCCACGGCTTCAAGCTGCCGCTGCACAGGAAGCTCCAGTCAGGAGGAAGGAACTGGGGTCTGAAGACTGGACCCACGTGTGCAGGAACCTCTGCCCGGGGCGTAAGGACTGCCGCGGCGTAGCCTCATGGCACCCCCATTCCCCCTGCATCAGGGCGCTGGGTGTTCATTTTAGTCCGATTTTTCTTTTCTTTCTTTTTTGAGACGGAGTCTTGCTCTGTCGCCCAGGCTGGAGAGCAGTGGCGCCATCTTCACTCACTGCAACCTCTGCCTCCTGGTGGTTCAAGCGACAATCTGAGATTTTTCTTTTCTTTTTTTTTTTTTTTTTTTTTTTTTTTTTTTTTTTTTTTTTTTGAGATGGAGTTTCGCTCTTGTTACCCAGGCTGGAGTGCAATGGCGCGATCTCGGCTCACCGCAACCTCCGCCTCCTGGGTTCAGGCAATTCTCCTGCCTCAGCCTCCTGAGTAGCTGGGATTACAGGCACACACCACCATGCCCAGCTAATTTTTTGTATTTTTAGTAGAGACGGGGTTTCACCATGTTGACCAGGATGGTCTTGATCTCTTGACCTCGTGATTTTTTCTTTTTTCTTTTTGAGACGGAGTTTTGCTCTTGTTACCCAGGCTGGAGTGCAATGGCGCGATCTCGGCTCACCGCAACCTCCGCCTCCTGGGTTCAGGCAATTCTCCTGCCTCAGCCTCCTCAGTAGCTGGGATTACAGGCACGCGCCACCACGCCCAGCTAATTTTTTGTGTTTTTAGTAGAGACGGGGTTTCACCATGTTGACCAAGATGGTCTGGATCTCTTGACCTCGTGATCCACCCGCCTCGGCCTCCCAAAGTGCTGGGATTACAGGCTTGAGCCACCGCGCCCGGCCTCTTTTTTTTTTTTTTTTTTTTAAAGGAATAGCTGAACCTGGATATTTATTTATTTATTTATTTATTTATTTATTTATTTATTTTTTCTGAGACGGAGTTTCGCTCTTGTTACCCAGGCTGGAGTGCAATGGCGCGATCTCGGCTCACTGCAACCTCCGCCTCCTGGGTTCAGGCAATTCTCCTGCCTCAGCCTCCCGAGTAGCTGGGATTACAGGCACGCACCACCACGCCCAGCTAACTTTTTTTGTATTTTTAGTAGAGACGGGGATTCACCATGTTGACCGGGTTGGTCTCGATCTCTTGACCTTGTGATCCACCCGGCTCGGCCTCCCAAAGTGCTGGGATTACAGGCGTGAGCCATCTGAGATTTTTCTAAAACAAATGTTGGCTTCTGGGGAGAAGGTGTGGCTGGACAGTTTCCAGGAGCACATGCCCTAGGCATTCTGTCCCTTGGAGATGAACTTAGTGTGGGCAGGGATGAGGCAGGTGGTCAAAGCTGGACCTCCCACCTGATGGAGGGTGTTCGGGGCTTGGCCCCTGGCTGTGTGCTGTGTGTGTGTGTGTGTGTGTGTGTGCGTGCGTGCGCATGTGTGCACGTGTGTGTGCACGCACATGTGAGTGTACACGTATGTATGTGTGGTTGGTGGGAGTGGGAGGTCAGACTCATGTGGTGAAAACCTGAGTCTAGTGGAAGGCCTCCCCTGCCCCCACCCACCCTCCAACTGGCAGAGGGGCTGAGCTGTGGCTGGAGGAGCCACACCAGGCTGGGATCTCCAAAGTGTCCTTGAACCACATCTGAGCTGTTCTGAGAAGGCTCTCTGGTGCGTGGAGAGCAGAGAGGGAGGCTCCGTGGTGATTTACAGGCACCTCTCCTTTTGATCATCTTGCTCCCCTGGAGAGAACCCTCCTCCACACCTGGGGGCTGCAGGGGAGGCCGAGCGCAGGGGGTTTCCAGCTGGCCCAGGGCAGCAGGGTCTGGTGTCCCTGAGATGCAGGAAACTTCCCACTCCCTGGCATGGCCTTGCTGGCCCCTGGCTGCTTGTGCATGTCACTGAGCAACCCAGCTCCCGTCCGGCAGGGTGGGGTCCAGAGTGCAACCCTGACGCTCCAGGCTGGCTCTGCCCCCACCTCTGGCTCTGCTTCCATTCTTCCAGGGTCAATACACTGTTTCACCGGCCTCCTCTTTCTGTGTAGACCCATAGGGTTTCTTCTTCCTGCCTCCCTGCCTGACATTCCTGGACTCCACTCCAGGCGTTTGAAAGTCCTGGATGTCCCAACAATTTCAACTTCTTTTCTGGTCCCAGGTGACCAAGAAGCCCAGCTTTCAGGCAGGGTCTGGACACGGACTGCGGGGTGGTCAGCAGTGGGCAGGCGCAGATGCAAAGGAGGGCAGAGCCAGCCAGAGCCGTGTGGCCCCAGCTCAGTGGCTGCTGAGGCTAAGGACAGCCCTGTGACAGGTCTCGAAAGAGCACCCGAGCTAGGATGCCCAGAGGGGTCTGTGAGGGAGGTGGCCACTCTGGGGCGGGGTGGGGACAGCCCTCAGGACTCCCTCGAGCCTGACCATCTTTGGAAGGAACTCCAGCATGTCCAGGGCAGGGCAGGGGGCCTAGGAATGCGGAGTGAGGGAGCCCCCGGCAGGCTTGTGTCGGGGCAGGGACGGGTGCCTTCTTCAGGGCCCAAGCGACTGGTTCTACCTCCTCTCTCAAGGTCAAGTCCATGGGTGGGAGTGGAGGCAGAGAAAGTGGGGGATGAGCAGGGGAGCTGCCAGGCCAGGGACAGCTTGAACCCAGAGTCCACTGACTGTGGCCAAGGGGCTGAGAAGGGAGGGACAGGGACAGGAACAGCACAGAGTGCCAGAGTGGAGGGGACAGGAACGGAGTGAACTTGGGGGTGATGGGGTGGAGCCGTGTGCTGGGACCTGAGGGGCCCGGGGCCACCATCTGACTGTGATCCTGATCATCGCTTTCGCCCCTTCTTGCCCCTCCCTCTTCTCCTGCTCAAAGCCTTCTTCCTCCTCAAAGCTTAAGGTTTACTTATTGAAATTCACCTGTCTTTTTCTTCATGGCTTCTGGGTTTTTTAACGTGCCAAGGAAGGGATTCCCTACCCAAGATTATGAAAAGTTTCCTTTTAGTGCTCACAGGTTTCTTCTCTTCCTTCTGTCCTATCGATCTTTTCTGCCTGTTCCTGCCCCACTTCCCATGATTATCACACCTTTCTTTCTTTCTCTTTTTGTTTTGCGTTGGAGACTCCCACTGCTGCCCAGGCTGGAGTACAATGGCGTGGTCTTGGCTCACTGCAACTGCCGCCTTCTGGTTTTAAGTGATTCTGCTGCCTCAGCCTCCCGAGTAGCTGGGATTACAGGTGCCTGCCACCAAGCCAGGTTACATTTTTATTTTTGGTAGAAGTGGGGTTTCACTATGTTGGCTAGGCTGGTCTTGAACTCCTGACCTCGTAATCCTCCCGTCTCGGCCTCCCAAAGTGCTGGGATTATAGGCGTGAGCCACTGTGCCTGGCCTGTCTGTCGTTTCTCACAACCCACTGCAGAGAGGTTCCTTGAGTATCCCCAGTACTTAGATGGTGCCTGGTTCACGGGAGGCGAGCAATACATCGTACTGCATGCAGGACCAGGATGGGTGCCCAGGGCCCAGACCCAAGATGGAGAAGGTGTTTAGCAGAGAAATTGTTTTGTGGCTGTGCAAATTGAGGCTGATAACGGCAATCCCAGAACACACCTGTTGAGTACTTACCTGTACGTTCAGGTAAATCACCTGCCCAGCCCAGTCTCCTGCTCCCTCCCTGAACATTATCCCCCTACCTGTCCAGAGGATTCTGCTACAAGTGGATGGGCCTCCTCCAGCCTGCAATCCCTTCTGTCACCTCTCCTCAGAGCCTACACACTGCCCCGTAGCTCCCCACGAATCTCTCTCCTCCCTAACTAGGGGTGGATGCAGGAACGCTGGAGGAACGCATTTAACAAAGGCTTGTTGGCCTCTACTGGTACTCAGAGCTCGGGTGCAGAGATGGGGGAGCCATGTCCCCTCTAGAGCTTCAGAGATGGCAGGTGACATACTCTGGTCTCCCTGTCATAACTACCGTCCAGCCCACAGAAGACTACCATGAGCGCAAGGGTCCTTTACCCGGGATGCTGGCTGGACATCCTGTCCAGATGCAGTTTTATTCTCACAACTCCCTGTCATTGGCCTCAAAATTATTGCTCATGAACTCACTTATATAGAAGTAGCCATTAATTTTTGTTATAATTGATAGAGAGAAGTGTCAGGGCTTCTATGAAGGGATAAGAAAGTTTAGCTTAGGCTGGGCGCGGTGGCTCACACCTGTAATCCCAGCACTTTGGGAGGCCGAGGTGGGTAGGTCACCTGAGGTCAGGAGTTCAAGACCAACCTGGCTAACATGGCAAAACCCCCGTCTACTCTAAAAATACAAACATTAACTGGGCGTGGTGGCGGACGCCTGTAATCCCAACTCCTCAGGAGGCTGAGGCAGGAGAATCGCTTGAACCCAGGAGGTGGAGGTTGCAGTGAGCCGAGATCGCGCCACCGCACATTCCAGCCTGGGCAACAGAGTGAGACTCTGTCTCAAAAAAAAAAAAAAAAAAAAAAAAAAGGAAAAGAAAAAGAAAGTTTAGCCTCAAGCTACTAACTAACAAAATGAGAGCATAATTATAGATCACAGAGCTGCATAAACACATTCAACATACTAATAAAGTGAAACCTTCCCTGGAGTAACATCAGGGCTCATGGTTTCACCAGTTGTTCCGCGGATGTTGCAAATTGAGGCTGATAACTGTGAACCCAGAGCACATTTGTCGAGCATTTACCTGAGCTCACAGGGGAGTAGAGGCAGACCCCATAGCACTGGGGGACCCTTCAGATGTGGGCTGAGGGGGAGACGGCATCAAAGACAACTCCCAGATGTCTGGCCTGCACACTGTGAGACGGGGGCAGTGGTGGTGACCACAAATCGAAGCAGGAGGAGAGGCCCGGTGACAGTGCGGAGCTGAGAGCTGCTGGGTGGCTTCGGCCCATTCACAGCCTCGCTCCGAGCCTCAGAGCTTCCATCTGTCAAATGGGATTCAGAATCTCTGCCTCAAAGCACCTCTGAGAGCGAGAACGTGCACTGAAAAGTTCGTGACGACATCTGCTTACGACACACGATCTGAGTACGATCTGCCTGATTCAAACGGCGTGAGTGTAGCCCCGCTCACCGGCACGGAGGTGAACACCAATTCAGGTGGCTGGGTGATCGTGCTTTTATAAGAAGCGGCCTTGAAATATTCTTGATGATATAGTCAGGTCCCAAGAGGGCCTAGACCCTCCCTGCTGGGGACAAAGGCCCCCACTGGACTGGCGGACACCCAAGAGCTTTAGGTCAGCACCACCGTGCTCTCCCCAAGCAGCCCTGCTGGAGCGTCTCTTGCCAAGGGCAGCCACGCACCGCCAGGGATCATGTCAATGTTAGGAATGGAAAATTGGTCCAGGCTTCAGGGGGAGTGGGAGGCTCAGAGACATGGGGTCTTCACCTACGCTGAAACCAAATGCAGCACTGTCGGTGGCAGTTGGGGACAAAAACGAAGTTGTCGGTGGCCTGGGCTTGGCCAGGGGAACGGCTGGTTCCAGGCTTCTCGGCGGCAAGTGGGAACAAAAGGAATAAACTTCAGATGGTTTCTGGAGTGTCTGCAGGATTTTTCTCCCGGAGGAAGTTTGAAGGTGTTCCCGGTCCCTGCGGCGGACCTGCAGCATCCTCTCAGGCCGGATGCCTCACTCATTCACTCACTCACTGCTTTACTCATTTGTTCACTCAGGTGCATTCACTCACTCATTCCCTAATTTATTTACTCACTATCGTTCATTAATTCACTCAATCATTCATGCATTCACTTGTTCATTTATTCACTAACTCATTCATCCATCCATTCATTCATTTATTCACTCACCACTCCTTCACTTACTCATTCACTCATTCATTTCTATACTTGTCATTTATCCACCTTCGTTACAAAGAACCTTCACAAACAACAACAACAAGCAAGAACACAGACACACAAAGCTAGAATAAATTGCCTAAGTCTTATGAGGGAAACCAACCAGGGGTTAAGGCGGCAAAGAGCAAGGCCTGCTTTGGAGGAGGCAGTCAGGAAAGTGTTTGTGAGGAGGTGACAGCCACGCGGAGCCCTTCGTGAGAAGAGGGGAGGGGTGGGGATTGCAGGCAGAGGGAGGAGCTCGGGCCCAGGCGCTGAGGTGGGAAAGGCTCGGTGTGTCTGAGATGCCCTGGCTGGAGGAAGCTCCAGAGGACCAAGTGGTCAGGATGAGCCTGGGGAGCGGAGCTTGGGTTGGGCCTGCAGGAGGGGAGGAGGCTGGAGGATGGATGGGGCAGGGGCAGGGTGAATGGAACGGCTCACGCCTTTCCTCACATCCGGGAGGCCCTGGAGTCGGCCCTTTCCTGGGGTCCTGGGCAGGGCAGGGCAGGTCCCCCTGGAACTTCTGTCTCAATCCCCAGACGCAGCAAACAGGACCCTCCAGCCCGCCCAGGTGCAAGACCCTGCCGGGCCTGGGTGAGGTGAGAGGCACCAGCGCCAGCTCCAGTCTGCCCTTGCCAAGTGCTGTTCCAAATTGGCTCTGTGAAACCAGGACCGTGAAATCCCGTCAGGACAGCTGGAGGTAAGCGCAGCAGTGGGAAGGATTTAGACCACGTCGAAACAGCTCGTGTGCAAGAGGGTGAGACCCCGTGGACTCCAGGCAAAGGCACCATCGGGAGCATGAAGTCAGCAATCCCACCTCAAACCCACAACCGACATATTTCATACGAACCCTCCCTTTTTCCCCCGACTCTCTTTTTGTCAAGTAAAGGGTACACACGGCCTTTCTACTTGTAACCCGGCCAAGAATAATTTGTGGCAGGAAAGTTTGAGCATTTGTCAAAATAAAATAAAAATGTAAAAAAAAAAAAAAAAAAATTGCGAGCACTTGAGTGTACATTTGTGTGAAACTAAACAGAGGGAAAGTTATTTAGGTGGTAAAATGTCCCCGGGTTTCCCTCCTGCCCCCGACACACGGCCCCCCTCCCCGAGTGTTGAAAACGAGATTGTGGGGGTATTTGTTTTGTTAATCTCCCGCCGGGGCCGAGGGGCTGCAGGCTGGGGTTCTTCTCGTTCACGCAGGACCCCGGCTGCCAAGCGAGTTTCCCCTCACTTAGCCCAGGGCCAGGGACCGGCGCACCTGTTCCCTGCCTGTCCAGGGAACAAGTGGGGCTGGGGGAGTCCGTGTTTGTCCTTCCAGCGATGGTAGCTTTGCCCCACCTGAGACGCCAGCTCCTTGAGGATACCCAATATCCTCCCGATCACCGCCTGAAGCCATGGGGGTCTGGCCTACGCCTCTGGGTGGTGCTGAGGCCTCAGGGGAGTGCCAGGCTACAGGCGAGGTCTGGAGTAGTGGTTGAGAGAACCAGGCAGAGGGGTCACCAAGACCTGGGTTTGAATCTGGCTCAGCCATTTGCTGATTGGATGAGTGACTTTACTTCTCTGTGACTCAGTTTCCCACCTGTAAAATGGAGTCAATGATAGGAGCCACTTTGAGCATTTTGGGAGGGTTGAAGGGACTAACACAGGGAAGGGATTGGGGCACTCCCTGGCTCATAGTGGCTGCTTAATCAACCTGAGTGCTTCTACTGATGGGCTTGAAGCAGCATTGGAGGCTTCCAGATGATGAAATTTTGCTTTTCTGTGGCCCAATTTCCATTTCTGTAAAATGGGGATAATGGCTTGATCCGACCCATCGTGTTGTTTAGGAAGATTGAGTTAAATTAGCAAAATCCTCAGGCACGCGTGAGGCACGCGGCAGGTGCTTATTAAGAATTAGCTACGGTTTTGTCATGTCTTTGCTCTACCCTGTCATACAATTTCATTTTGACTCAACAAAGAAGGAAGGAAACGAGTGTCCGTGGGCACCTGCTTTGGCCAGGCCTGGCATGAGACACTTTTCCATGAGTGACCTTACCGCCTGTCCCTAAGGCCTTCCCGCACAGACCAGGGTCTCATTCTGTGGGTGAAGAAACTGATGTTTGGGGAACTTAGAAGGTTAATGGTAGAGTTGGTAGGAGAGTCCAGGCTTTTCTGATTTGGGGTCAGAAGATTCCTTTTAGGGCTGAGTCCTGCATGGGCTGGACCAGACCAGAAGGGGAGAGGCAGCGGTGCCGACGCGGATGGGGAGGACGATGGGTGTGGGCGGATGCCACACCATGCATGATCGCATCGCTTCTTGGCCTTTTGGCTGAGATCAAGTGCAGTAGATACATGATCACCTTGGGCTCTCCCTACAATCTTACGAGGTAGATGAATCATCTCTACTGGACAGATAAGGAAGCTGAGGTTCAGGAAGACCCTGAGCATCTGCCTTGACTGCTCTGTGCCACCAGCAAGGAACCTAGCACTTGGCACCTGGCACATCATCGATGCTCAATACACAGCTGTTCCTATTCCCTTCATCTTGCCTCACCCTTTTCCCTAGAGGGGTTGGACCCTGAGAGCTACAAGCCGCAAGCCAAAGCCCAACTCCCTCATTTAACAGATAGAGAAATTGATTCTAAGATGAGGGGAGGAACTTGTCTAAATCAGGCAGAGAAAGCCAGCCCTGATGATCAGCAGAGGCCCAGGGTCGCTGTCTGGGCACCGCAGGAGGGGAGAAAGGGACGGAGGAGATGTAGCTGGTCTGGTTCGGGCCCCGGCTGCTGCTTCAGAAGGGAGGGTAGGCGGGAGCAGGTGTGGGAGGAGGAAGAGCCCTCGGGCACTCCCCACTCACACTTCATAGCTTGACTGCTCCCCCCAGCCAACGCACAGCCTTCCCTGCCTCTTTCCTTCCCATCATGCCTCTGCTGGCCACCTCCTAGCCCGCCCTTTGGTGAGACTCCAGCCTAGGAGCTGGGACCTGGTCCCAACACTCTGGAAACTTGAGTCAGCCTCTTCCTCCCTGGGGAAGCCATAAAATGAGGGACAGCGGCATGCACCTCCCGTGCAGGTGACAGGACAAATGAGGTAATGCAGGGGAAAGGCTGAAATCCAGACAGGAATGGGAGTTGTTGTTGTTTTTATTATTACTACATCAGATAACTGGTTGGACTACATTTTTCTCTGGTTGCCCCCGGGGCTCTGTAGAAACAGCTTCAAATTGTGCTGGAAATTGCTGAGGATGCAAATCAGGAAATCTGGGCTCTACCCTAGATCCCTCTTGACTCGAGGGGCACTTTGGACAAGAGCTTGTCCCGGTCCCTCTCTGGGTCTCCATCTCCCATCTGGATGGTGCAGGTAGACGACAGGTTCTGTCTCTGTCCCTGGAACTTTGTAGGTCGCAGCTCTTAGCCTTGTTTGGGTTTGGGGAGGCTCCACTGGGACCCAGGGAGTGGGGAGACCAGGCAAGGATGGGTCTGTGGCAGCCCCCTGAATGCCTGAACCAGCCGCTCACTGGGTCTGACCATGGACGTGAGTGAGTCCCCCCCACACCTCTTGCTTCCCTGAAACATTTTGGGGAAGGAGAGTTGGCCCATCCTGAGACCTCACGCTGGTGGTAAGCTTCAGCCACAGGGGTACCCCAGTCGGTGGGGACACAGGCTGAGCTTGCCCCTGGGGTTGCCAGGGAGAGGAAGCTGAGGAAGGAGAGAGGTGCCTTTCAGGCCATCACATTCAGGAGCAGAAGGTGGACGTGAGCGGGGACTGGGGAGACGAGTGTGCACATCGCCACCTAGGCCCCATGGAGGGCAGTGCAGTCCCCACAGGGCTCCAGGGCCATCTCCTGGGTTCTTCCCACACACAGGCACAGGCTGCGTGCCCTGCTGGCTCTGAGACCTGGGCAATCCCAGTGTAACCCACCACCCTTGCCTTTCAGGCGTCCACATCACCGACAGCGGCTGACCTTGGGGTGACCCTTTGGTTACCTGTCCTTGCTTTCTGACTAACCAGCTGACAGTGTGACCTTGGGCAAGAGACAACCTCTCTGAGGCCAGTTTCCCGTCTGAAAAAAAGGAAGCCTATTTGCTCCCTTGCAGAGTTGCTGAGAGCCTGAAGAAGGACACTGGCTGTGGGGTACCCAGCACGGAGTCTGGGGCATGGTGAGTTTCCAGTGGCCGGGCATTTCCTGTCTCCCTCCTCTACAAATGAAGTCATGGGATGCTAGAAGAGCGCTGGAAAAGGAGCAGTGCTGCTTGGAGGTGTCGGGAGGCTTCACAGAAAAAAGAGGGCATTAGAGCAGGGTTTTGAGGGATGTGTAGGAGTTTCCCGGACATACCAGGGCTCTGTGCAGGCAGGAACCATATCTGTCATGGATCACCCTTGTTTCTCAAGTGCCTGTGATGTATCAGAACCTCAGTAAATATCTACTGTTCGGGTGGTTGGCATTCCAGGTAGTAGGACTGTGTAGGAGGTGTGCATGGTCTGGCGTCAACAGTGGATGAGAAGTTTAATGCCTCTTCTGGGCCCCCACGGTGCTTTGCCACTTCGTCTATGGAAGACCACTGTATATACGTGGGTTCACGTGCCACGCCTCCTGGAGGACTGTGGACACCCCAAGAGTGGCCTGTCTGCTCTCACACCTTCACCTAACTCGCCAGAGCTCAGCTAGATCCCCCGGGGTGGTGGATGCATGTTCAAATGAAGAATTGAGGCACGCCCTGTGGATGACCGACAAAGCCTTGTTTGGGGTAAGGGGGGTGTGTGTGTGTGTGTGTGTGTGTGTGTGTGTGTGTTGTAGGATTGCCTCCCGTGATCCTTCCCCCTCTTCCCAGGTAGTCAGTGGTAAAAGGTGTAAAAAACACTTGACCACACACTTGACCCCGCCTTCCTGGATCTTCCTGATTGATCTCTGTCTGTTGCTCCAGCCTGGGGAATTTGTGTCCTATGAGAACAGTAAGCAAAGCAGAGGCTGGTCGGGCAGGCTGGGGCAAAGGGTGCTGGTCTGGGTGGGTTGTTGGCCTGGGGGCCTCCCTGAGAAGGAAACAGCAGAGCGTTTCTCCTTCACCAGCTTCCCTTTTGGGCCCTGGGTACACAGCCTGCCTCACTCTCCTGGCTGGGCTGGGCACCCCCCGGTGCTCCGTCGCCTTTGTGTGTGCCTTCTTCCCGGCTCCAGGCTGCTTGGCACAGTTGCTTTTGAACCATGTGACCCAGACAATTCTATGTGGCTTTCTTTGCCTCAGTTTCCTCATCCGTTAAATGGGGATAAAATCACACCTGCTCCCAGGGCGGCTGTGGGCATTGCCTTTGTTATCAACTGCAGAAGGCTCAGGATGGCAGCTTTACATCGTAAACACTCCACAAACGGGGTCGGACTAGTTATCAGTATGATTGCACTTACCCTGCTTTTCTAGATGCGTTGGCCATGGAATCTTGATTGATCCTCTGGAAATGGACATGGGAGGAGCTTCCTAGGGAAGCTTGGGCAAGACAGGAGAGTGAGGACGGTACTCGGCAGGCCCTCCAGCCACTGGACACAAACAGCAACGACTGGTGGTGAGCACAGCACATGCATGATCGCCGCAAATCACTCTTCACCACGCCGTGGGAAGGCCGCCTCGCCCTGCACACGAGGAAACCCCTGAATCAGGAACGGGTGACTTGGCTCTGACTTGTGAGGGCTGAGCTGGGATGTGAACCCAGGTTAGCCTGATTCTATGCGAAACCGCCTCCCTGGAGAAATACCTTCCAGCCCACATCAGGTTAACACTGGCTGAGAGCTCCATGGATCAAGGGGGCCAAAGTTAGTTTCTCCAAATGGACTGGAATTGGAGCAGATCTGGGAGGGGGGCGTTTGCGGGTTGCTGGGGCCGTTCTCGGGAGAAGGCAGACAGAGTGATTGTAGAGTTCCTTCGACTGGACTCCCTCGGAATGGAAAGATTAAAAAAAAAGGAGAGACGGAGCCAGAGAAAGAGGGTGGATGGAGGGTCATTCCAGGGCGGAGGCCACTCTGCCCACAGGCTGCTGGGCAGCTTTGCGTGCAGTGGGTGCCCGCGAGCCTCTGCAGGTGGCAGGCAGCCTCGCTTCCACGTGTCCCTCCAGAGCCTCTCACTCTCACTGCCGTGTGAAGATCCTAAATTTTCACTCTGCCCGGTACAGAAACCCTCCAGGTGTGAGCTGTGGAGGAAAAAGCACCAGGCTGGGGTCACAAAAATCAGGTACTGGCCCTGGCTTAGACCTTGTGTGACCTTGGGCAAGTCCTCTCCTTTTTCTGGGCCTTGTGATTCCCCTCTGTATAATGGAGTGGTGGCAAGAATGGGTGATCTACCTTTCAGCTCTAACATTGAATGTGACTGATCATTCATTCAGTCAACAAACTTTTATTAAGCACCTGTTATGTGCCAAGCATTGCTCTAGCTGTTAGGTTACCAATGAGAGGGAGACAGACGAAGGAACTTGTATTCTTGATGGAGAGACGGTGAGCACATTAACAATAAATAAGGTAGTTTCATTTTTAAAAAAAATTTATTTATTTATTTATTATTTTTTTGAGACAGTTTCACTCTGTCACCCAGGTTGGAGTGTAGTGGTGTGATCATGGCTCTCTGCAGCCTCAACTTCCCAGCCTCAAGTGATGCTCCCACCTCAGCCTCCCAAGCATCTAGGACTACAGGCACATTCCACCATGCCTGGCTAATTTTTTTTTTTGTAGAGACGGGGTCTTCTTATGTTGCCCAGGCTGTTCTGAAACTCTTGGGCTCCAGGAATCTGCCTGTCTCAGCCTCCCAAGGTACTGGGATTACAGGTGTCAGCCACTGACCAGCCTATTTTTGGTTTCTTCTAAAAGGTCACCTTGGCTTCAGAAAATAAGGTAATTTCAGATGACAAGAAGGAACAGCAAAACAGGGCCATGTGAGAGAGAGAAAGATGCTGTTGATGGGGTGATCAGAGAAGGGCTACCTGGTGAGGTGCTGTTTGAGCTGAGACCTGAAGGCTGAGCTCCATCATGTGAGGATCTGGAAGGGCAGGTGAGGGTCTGGGGACGGCGAGTGCAAAGGCCCTGAGGTGCAACTGAGGTGGGAATGACCGAGGGATGGAAAGAAGCCCAGGATGGCTGGGGTGGTGAACAAAAGGAGAGTTATATGAGGTGAGGCAGGGGCGGGCGAGCAGGGTGGATGGTTCTCAGCCAGGGAGGTACCTCCCTCCCCAGTGAGTATTTTCTGGTTGTCACAGGGATGGGGGGACAAACTCCTGGCATTTGGTGCTGGGAGGGATGACAAATGCTCTGCATTACCCAGGAATCCCACACAACACCGACATTTCCCCCATTAAGAAACATTGGGGCCAGGCACAGTGGCACCTGTAATCCCAGCACTTTGAGAGGCCGAGGTGGGCAGATTGAGCCCAAAAATTCGTGACCAGCCTGGACAACATGGCAAGACCCTGTCTGTATAAAAAAAAAAATTCAAAAGTTAGCCAAGTGTGATGGCATGTGCCTGTAGTCCCAGCTACTCAGGAGGCTGAGGTGAGAGGATCACCTGAGCCTGGGCAGGGGTGGAGGCTGCAGCGAGCTATGATTGTACCATTGCACTGCAGCCTGACAGACCGAGTGTGACCCCGTCTCAAAAAAAAAAAAAAAAAAAGGAAGAAAGGAGAAAGAGAAAAAGAAAGAAGGAAAGAAAGAAGGAAGGAAGGAAGGAAGGAAGGATTGGATCGCATCTCACGCCATTAAGATGCTACTATCGGCCGGGCGCGGTGGCTCAAGCCTGTAATCCCAGCACTTTGGGAGGCCGAGGCAGGTGGATCACAAGGTCAAGAGATCGAGACCATCCTGGTCAACATGGTGAAACCCCGTCTCTACTAAAAATACAAAAAATTAGCTGGGCATGGTGGCGCGTGCCTGTGATCCCAGCTACTCAGGAGGCTGAGGCAGGAGAATTGCCTGAGCCCAGGAGGCGGAGGTTGCGGTGAGCCGAGATCGCGCCATTGCACTCCAGCCTGGGTAACAAGAGCGAAACTCCGTCTCAAAAAAAAAAAAAAAAAAAAAAAAAAGATGCTACTATCAAAAAAATCCCAGAAAATAGCAAGTGTTGGCAGGGATGTGGAGAAACTGGAACCCTCATGCTCATTCCCTTTGTGGTGGGAATGTGAAATGGTACAACCACTGTAGAATACAGTATGGTAGTTCCTAAAAAAACCAAAAAAAAACCAAAATTACCGTATGAAGCAGCAATTTCACTTCTAGATACATATTCCAAAGAATTGAAAACAGGTTTTTGTTTGTTTGTTTTAAGACGGAGTCTTGCTCTGTCACCCAAGCTGTAGTGTAGTGGTGCATCTCAGCTAACTGCAACCTCTGCCTCCTGGGTTCAAGCGATTCTCCCACCTTAGCCTCCTGGGTAGTTGGGATTACAGGCACCCACCATCAAGTCCAGCTATTTATTTTTATTTTTAGAGAGATGAGGTTTCACCATGTTAGCCAGGCTAGTCTTGAACTGACCTCAAGTGATCTGCCCGTCTCAGCCTCCCAAAATGCTGGGATTACAGGCATGAGCCACTACACCCAGCTGAAAACAGGGTCTTGAAGAGATATTTGCACACCTATGTTCATGGCAGCATTATTCACAATAGCCGAAATGTGAAGGCACCCCATGTGTCCATTGACGGATGAATGGTTATGCACAGTGTGGTCTCTCTATACAATAGAATATTATGCAGCCCTGAAGAAGAAGAACATTCTGACATGTGCTGGAACATGGATGAACTTTGAGGACATTATGCCCCATGTAATAAGCCGGGCACAAAAAGACAAATACGGTAGGATTCCACTTATATCAGGCACATATGGTAGTCAGTTTCATAGGGGCAGAAAGTAGGATGGTGGCTGCCAGGGGCTGGGGAGGAGAGAAAACTGGGAGTTATCGTTTAGTGATAGAGTTGAGTATGGGAAGGTGAAAAAGTTCTGGACATGGATGCACAGCCATGCAAATGTGCTTTACACTAGTAAATTGTACGCTTAAAAATGGTTAAGATGGTAAACTTTAAGTTACGTATATTTTTACCACAATTTAAATAGAAACGCTGGGCAGATGCAGTGGCTCATGCCTGTAATCCCAGCACTTTGGGAGGCTGAGGCAGGTGGATCAGTTGAGGTCAGGAGTTCGAGATCAGCCTGGCCAACATGGTGAAATCTCATCTCTACTAAAAATATTAAAAAATTAGTCAGGCGTGGTGGCGGGCACCTGTCATCCCAGCTACGTGGGAGGCTGAGGCAGGAGAATTGCTTGAACCTGGGAGGGGGAGGTTGCGGTGAGCCGTGATTTCGCCACTGCCCTCCAGCCTGTGTGACAGAGCAAGACTCTTGTTTCAAAAAAAAAAAAAGAAAGAAAGAGAGAAAGAAAGAAAGAAAGAAAAAGAAAGAAAGAAAGGAAAGAAAGAAGAAAGAAAAGAAAGAAACATTGGGTCATCTTTACTCCTTGGCTGAGTGTGGATATTTTTCTGTTTTTCTTTTTGAGACTTTGTCTCACTCTTTCACCAGGCTGGAGTGCAGTGGTGCAATCTTGGCTCACTTCAACCTCTGCCCTCAGGTTCAAGCAATTCTCCTGCCTCAGCCTCCAGAGTAACTGGGACTACAGGCAAGCGCCACAATGCCCAGCTAATTTTTGTACTTTTAGTAGGGATGGGGTTTCACCATGTTGGCGAGGCTGGTCTCAATCTCCTGACCTTGTAATCCACCTGCCTCAGCCTCCAAAGTGCTGGGGTTACAGGTGTGAGCCACTGCACCGGGCCCGATATTTTTCTATTTTTCTAAGAGTAATGGGATGCCATTGGATGATGGCCCTAAATATCTGGGCTGTTGCATCTTGTCGCTGGGCTGTTGTGTCTTGTTGCTGGGCTGTTGTGTCTGAGGCTGGGCTGTTGTGTCTGTGGCTGGGCTGTTGTGTCTCATCACTGGGCTGTTGTGTCTTGTCGCTGGGCTGCTGTGTCTGTGGTTGGGCTGTTGTGTCTCATTGCTGGGATGTTGTGTCTTGTCGTTGGGCTGTGGTGTCTGTGGCTGGGCTGTTGTGTCTCGTGGCTGGGCTCTTGTGTCTGTGGCTGGGCTGTTGTGTCTCATGGCTGGGCTGTTGTGTCTTGTGACTGGGCTGTTGTGTCTCATGGCCGGGCTGTTGTGTCTCGTGGCTGGGCTGTTGTGTCTCGTGACTGGGCTGTTGTGTCTCATGGCCAGGCTGTTGTGTCTCATGGCTGGGTTGTTGTGTCTCGTGGCTGGGCTGTTGTGTCTCGTGGCTGGGTTGTTGTGTCTCGTGGCTGGGCTGTTGTGTCTTGTCACTGGGCTGCTGTGTTTTGCTGCTGGGCTGCTGTGTTTTGTCTACCATACAAAGAAAGGGTGCGAGGGTAGTGGTGCAGACAGGCCAGTGAGGAGACTGGGAAGATGACTGGGAGAGAGGGTGGCTTGGACTAGGGCAGTGGCCGCAGATGTGGTGAGAGGTGGGTGGATTCTGGAGGGGCTGTGATGGAGCATCACAGCACCAGTGGCGGATCAGAAGGGAAGGCAAGAGGAAGTGTCCCTTGTGGGGTGCCTCGGGGAAGTTTCCCTCAACACGTGACTTCTGAGCTCATATTACATGCTCAGCACATGCTGGAGAGATGACAAAGGGGCTGGGGTCCTGTCTGGTGGGAATTCAGAGACGTCTGGCCACACCTTTTCCAGGCTGGACCAATCCACAGAAAGCTTGAAAGGATTTCAAGACTTTCTCATGCCATCCTCCATCCTCCTGCCTCCATCCTCCTGCCTCCATCCTCCATCCTCCATCTTCCTGCCTCCATCCTCCTGCCTCCATCCTCCATCCTCCATCCTCCATCCTCCATCTTCCATCCTCCACCCTCCATCCTCCTGCCTCCATCCTCCATCCTCCATCCTCCATCCTCCATCCTCCATCCTCCATCCTCCACCCTCCATCCTCCTGCCTCCATCCTCCATCCTCCATCCTCCTGCCTCCATCCTCCATCCTCCATCCTCCATCCTCCTGCCTCCATCCTCCTGCCTCCATCCTCCATCCTCCATCCTCCTGCCTCAAACCTCCATCCTCCATCCTCCTGCCTCCAGACCAGACAGACTCATCCTCTCCCTAAACCCCAACTCCAAGGGAGAGCACACTGCAGGGTTCAGAACCTACCTGCTGTGTCCACACAGGGGGGTCACTATGAAGTGCCCTGTGAGAGAGGCTTTCTAATTTCCCAAGCCATGATCAGAGCCACTGGCCATGAGATGGTCTTAGCGGTGCCTGAAGGGTTGGCCAGGAAGGTTTCTCCTCCATAGCGCAGTTGAGGACAGAGACTCTCAGAGAAACATGTGCTTCATTCACAAAGATGTGTGTAGCTCCCTGATGGCGCATCCATCCTTGGCTTCACAGGTGACAGGAGGAGTTGAAGCAGGGAGTTAAGGGGAAGTGCCTGGCCAAGGGCTGGGGGAGTGGGTGGGAGCCCAGGTGGTCCCTGTGAAGTATGGGGTGGGGGCTTGGCAGCCTGAAGAGTCAAGAGGGCATTTCCCTCATTTTCTCCAAGCACAGAGCAGGAGTTTCCGAGCTCCAGAGCTGCAGTCTCCTCTCAGAGTGGGCTTGGGGACCACTCCAGAGTAGCCCTGGACATTGCTGCTCTCTGACAACCTGGAAGCCGTCGGCTCTCTCTCCCACAGACTGCAGAACGTGGGCGACGTGGGCAGGTCAGGCTGTGATTTTCTCTGCACATCTGCAGGACTGGTATACACGTGAGCTTGGAGCGTGCAGATGCGGACATCAGAGGTGCTCCTACATCTTTGAATCTCAGCTCTGCCTGTTTGGCCAAGTCCAGGAATGTGTCTGGCTTCAGATCATTGGCGTCACAGCTGCAAACCCGAGACTGCCAGGGCTGGGAGTAACCGAGAGCTCCTCTCATCCAGCCTCTTCCCTTCATGGGGACTTCCGCCCTCCCCCAAAGACCATCCCAGCCAAAGGGAACGTTATCCTTTCCCCAAAGAGCTCCCTTCCTCTCCCTCGGGCCTTCATTCCTGTGGGGAGCAACTTCCAGCCAAAGACCTCTTCCCAGGGATCGTAGACAACTTTCACTCCGCCTGCCCAGCCCACGCTCCTGCCTATGAAGGCAGTACTCCTTACGGAGGCCCCTCCCCACTCTCAGGTCGTGGGTTGGGTGGGGCTTACCTTGAGTGCTCCTGTGGTCCAAGCCTGGCAGATGAGAGCACCACCTTCGCCTCAACTCAGGGCTGGTTTGGAGGTGAGCATGTGATCAAATCAAGGCAAATTAGATTACGTTCTGGAATTGCGCTGCAACAATGGAGGAGGTGTCCTTTCAGTTGAGTTTGCTGTTAGGATGGAAGCCTTAAGTTGCCATCATCTGGAGAGAGCCTACCTGAGAATGGATCCAACACAGGAAACAGGGTGGAGGTTCAGAAAGAGGTGATTCCTGACAACAGCAATTGAGTGCCTGGATCCAGCCATGTCTGAAACGAAACACCTGTGGACATTTTAGATCTGTGAACCTATGAATTCCCCTTCTTGCTAAATAAGCCAGTTTGATTAGGGTTTCTGTCATTTGCAGCAAAGGTGCTCCAACCCCACCCTAGGGCCTTCCTTCTGCCCCAAAGCCTTTGTCCTTTGGCTCCGCCCACAGTGGGGCTGGAGGGTCTCTGGCCATGCCTATAGCAGGAAATTCCTTCATCTCCTTGAATTTGCTGATCAATTGCTGCTCAACGTCTATGACTCCACTTGGACTTACCCTGCTCCTCTCACTGTTTTCTCTTTGGTTTACTGTTATTCAGAATCCTTCCCATTGCAGTGAGAGAAGGTGAGAGAAGCCACACCACATTAGCTTGGGCAAAAAAAGGGACTTGCTGGCCTGGGAAGCGGCCCTGGGGAGTACAGCTAGGGGGCTGGAATCACGGCTTAGAGCCAACAGGACTATCTCTGTCTGTCATTCACCCTTGCTGTCTCTGCTTTCCTTTGGAACTGGCCTCATTCTTTTCCTTCTGTGTGGTGGAGAACTTGGCTACCATCAGCCCAGCTTGGCAACCACAGTCTAAAACCAGAGAGCTGCTTTCTTCTGAGATCCATATGTCAGTTCCAAGGAAGGACTGACTGGCCTTGTTTGGGCTGTGTGCCTGCCCTTGGGGCAATCACTGTGTCTGAGGAAGTGGGGGACAATCACTGACCAAGTCCAGGTCATGTGGGTGGGGCATTGGCGTTCAGTAATTGACAGACTCATGTAAGGGAGGAACAGCAGTTTCCCACAGGGGACCAGGTAGGTGGCTGATAGTAAACTAAGGTTGGGGTATGAGGGATGCTGGACAGAAAAGAACAAGAGATATCCAGCCCAGGCACCACTATCATCACAACCCTCATCTCCATCTGCCAGCATCTCCTGAATCCCTAGTATAAGCCTGGCTCCATGAGGAATCTATCCATCCATCCACCCATCCATCCACCCACCAACTATCCATCTATCCACCCACCAACCTATCCATCCATTCATCCATCCATCCATCCATCCATCCATTCATCCATCTATCCATCCATTCATCCATCCATCCATTCATCCATCTATCCATTCATCCATCTATCCATCCATTCATCCATCCATCCCACCATCCATCCATCCATCCATCCATTCATCCATCCATCCATCCATCCATCCATCCATCCATTCATCCATTCATCCATCCATCCATCCATCCATCCATCCATTCATCCATTCATCCACCCACCCACCCATCCATCCATCCATCCATTCATCCATTCATCCACCCACCCACCCATCCATCCATCCATCCATTCATCCAGCACTGACTCTGCACCAGGCCCATCTATCCATCCATCTATCCATTCATCCATCTATCCATCCATTCATCCATCCATCCCACCATCCATCCATCCATCCATCCATTCATCCATCCATCCATCCATCCATCCATCCATCCATTCATCCATTCATCCACCCACCCACCCATCCATCCATCCATCCATTCATCCATTCATCCACCCACCCACCCATCCATCCATCCATCCATTCATCCAGCACTGACTCTGCACCAGGCCCATCTATCCATCCATCCATCCATCCATCCATCCATCCATCCATCCATTCATCCATCCATCCATCCATCCATCTAGCACTGACTGCATCCACCCACTCATCCATCCATCCATCTAGGCCCTAAGCTAGAAACATAATGGTGAGTCTCATCTCACTCAGAGATAGGGACTCCAGTCCTAGTTCAACCTAGAAGGGAAGAACATTTAACAAGCCATTCCATTCCCCTGCGGTAAGAGCACTGATAGGGAGGTATATTGGACTCAGAGCAGGGCCAGCTAATGTGGTTTTGCAGAGTGGTATGGAAGGGCTTCCAGGAGGAGGTAACAGCAAAGTGGAGACCTAAAGGAAGGGCGGGAGGAACAGGTGAAGAATAAGAGTTTCCAGGAGAGGTGACATTGGGAGGGCAGAAGCTTCCCCCCTGCAGAGTTCACAGCAATGAGGGAAGGCAGAACTCCCCCTGCCCTCACTCTGCAGTGCTAACAGGGCCTAGGAATGGCCTGGCCCAGGGCTGGGCCTGGGATCTGGAAGTGAGATCGCCCGGGCCCCTTCCCCCAGGAGCTCCTGATCCGCTGCGGGAGGTAGGTGTGTGCGGCGTAAGAAGTGCACAGCATGGAGGAGGTGGCCTGGAGGAGAGGAGGGGTGCGGTGGATGCTCCAGGGAGGAGGTGAAGTCTGCACCCAGCCTGGACAAGATGAGCTCACTAGGAAAAATGAAGTCCCAGTTCCTGGATCCCCAGGGTTGGCGCCTTGCACCCTTCATCCTTGTAACTCCCAGTGTGTGGGTGTCCCGAACTGTCCTCCCGACCACCCCTCACTCCTGAAGAAGCCTCCAACCAACGGTCCTTGGTAGAGTCAGTCTGTCCTCTCTCTTTGTCCTCTGGCGGAGGTGTGGGAAGACGTCCATCCCGGATGCTGATGAATAGGACGGTTGTGGTAGGTCTCCTTGGGCAAGGAGGGTAGAAGATGGAGATTTGGGCGGGATCTGACGTTGGAAGATGGGATTCAGGGCCTCCTTCAGCCACAGATGCACGGTGTGACCTTGGGCAAGTCCCTGCCCTCTCCGGGCCTTGATTGATCCCCTGGTTTGGATGGGAGAGTGCACAGGCCTTGTTCAGGCGCCATTTCTGTGCATTTGGAGGTGAGGCTGCGCTGGGACTCCTGGCTCTTGCCCGCGCCGCCTGCAGCCTACAGGTCCTGAGTCATCTTCCCGGCAGCGGGTGACCTCTCCATACCCCTGTCTCCCTGCAGCCCCATGACCCTGGGCGGCGCACGGGGCCAGGCCGTCCCAGGCGGGCAGCACAGTGGAAATCACAATATTGACCCAGTGCGCAGGAAGTGGGGAGGACAGGCCGCCGGGGTTCCCAGCCCGGGGTGAGACAGCTCGCTGAGTGATGAGCTCGGAGCCAAGCTCTCCCTCCCTCCTGGGTCACCGCACTGCTGCCCGCCGCCAGGGCTGCTCCTCCCGGCTCCAGGGCCCCCTCCCTGGACCTCCCTCCTACGCATTCCCTCGGCCCAGGCCGGTGAGGGGAGCTGCTGGTGAGCTCCAGGCCTCAGGACCTCTTGGGCCCTGCCTCCCTCTAGCCCAAGTCCGGTTCCCTTGTGCTTCCCGCTTCTGCAGGGCCAAAACTGGAACTGCACCCTCACAGGCCACCGACCTTTGGAAGAGTCCTGCCTCCTGTTTAACAGAGGGGGGAACTGAGGCTCAGAAAGGTACTCGGCGCGTTGTATCAGAGCCAGGATCCACGCTCAGATCGGCCCAGCTCCTGGCCAGTGCTCTGTCTACGCCGGGAGTGAGTAACCATCGGTCATGATAATAGTGTGAGTAATAAACTGCTCACTTAGTGGTCTGGATCTCACGCAGCCCTCATGCCCACCCTAGGAGCAGTTCCAACTTTACAGACGAGGAAGCTAACGCTCAGAGGAGGTGAGATAACTTTCCCAAGGACACAGCCAGGG
Organism: Saimiri boliviensis; assembly: GCF_048565385.1. Lineage (NCBI taxonomy): Eukaryota > Metazoa > Chordata > Mammalia > Primates > Cebidae > Saimiri > Saimiri boliviensis. The sequence continues at coordinate 20,593,867 of NC_133459.1, forward strand.
AGCAGCAGGGCTGGGATTTGAACTGCGGTCTGCATTATCCCAACTGTGTGGTCTGCCAAACTATGGCACAGGAGGGGCCTGTCCTTGAAGGTCTGCTCAAATGCCACCTCCCCCAGGACGCCCCAGGACCACACTGTAGTTATGTGTTCCCATGGAGGCTTGAGTTTATCGAGGGGTGCCTTGGGGACAGTGTAGCCCACAGCCTTGCTCTCCAGTGTGGTAGTGGGGGTTCTCGGTATTGCTTGGGGGGCTGGACCATGGGATTTGGAGGCTGGTGGGGTGATCCCGCTTGTGGGTTGAGCTGGACCAGGAAGTGGTGCTCAGGGGGAAGCAGCCTCCCAGGGGAGTGGAGTGGAAAAACTCCCGGGCTTGGAGCTGTGGACCAGGAGGAGGACGTACCCTCCCGGGGTCTTAGTCTCATCCATAGAAAAGGGCTTAGGGTCCATTTGAAGGTCTATTCTCCAATGCCAGAGACTCAGTAGAGCTTTGGGCTTCTCTTTCTTCCCATGAGCTGGGTGTCACGGAGGACAGGGTTGACAGCGCCCTCACTGGATTCTGATTTGGTTTTGTACCCAGGGCTTGCGCGATAAAGAGCCACCAAAGAAAATCTGCCAGTGTGCCTATTCTAGGGCTGCCGTTGAGGGTGTTTTCTGATTCCTCGCATGACCCCCTTATGAGGAACCCCAGGAAAAATTTGCTGAGAATTCAGCGCAGGCGATCTGCACGAAGTCGGAGAAACCGGCGCAGTGGTTACCTTGGGCCCTGATTGTACCCGCGAGTGCACGTGCATGCTTGCCTGTTTACATCTGTGTTTTGCCCACAATGAAGCTCAAGGCTAAAGCTATGACACACGACAGTGAGGGACTTCCTGATCCAGGTCACTTCCATTCCCCTCACCACAGGCCCCAGAATAGAATTTTCATTTATTGACCTACTGTGCAGCATGAAGATACAGCCCTTTGCTGATGTCCTCGTTCCCTTTGTGCCAGGGTGAAAAGTGACTTTCAGAACGTGGACAAGCTGCGTGATGGATCCATCCATGAGTGATGTCTACCATGGACACAGAAAGGGAAGTATTGGTGCATACGCCCCATTGGTGCCTTCCCTCATTCAAGCAATGTACAGTATTGTATCTATTCATGTTTTCTATTTAACCGTATGTAGTTTCATAAGCTGCCTTGAAACCTGTGTGGAATGAGACTTTGTATAAATAATGGTAATTCACTGCAAATAACCACTAGGTTCTTTGGCATAGGATATATTGCTATGTCCTTACCAGATCTCTGTAGGAGGAAATGGGCGGGTCATATTCGAAAAATATGCCCCTCTGGGCAATTATGGCTTAGTGAGCAGAGCACAGGATGGATTTTAGCCCCATTCACTTCATCACCCAGGTGTATTTGTTCAGTGCACGACCTTAACAACCACCCACAGCAACCCTGTTCAGTGTCTTGCCAAATCCCATGGTTATATCCTTCACTCCAAATCCAGTACTCATTTTATTCCATGCAGCACACGGACCATGTTCTGGGTCTTGGACACCTATTCAGGCCCCGGGATGGTTGGCACTCGGTCTGAGGCTAAGTGAGGCGGTGGAAGGAAGAAGAGCGTAGACAGCTTAGCTTGCGTTGGTGCCGCAGACAGACAAGATCCCTGCTGGTGCCTGGCCCTGCCTGCCAAATTCCGGCGAGGATCCTGGGCTGTGAATAGTCCCAGTGATGCCCTCTCAGAGGACCCGCCGGACTTCCCGAAGGCCCGGTCCTTGGCCTCCACCCCACACGGGCCACTGGGAAATCAGGGACAAGACCTCTTCCCTGCACCTTCCTACTGCACGTTTCTTCCCGCTCGCTTTCCGCCCGGGATTACCGCCGGGGCTGGGCTTCTGCACGCGGCTGTTGCTTGGGCCCCCACGTGGAATGCTTGAAAAACATCTCTCTGAAAGCAGAGAAAGTGTGAGCCGTCAAGAAGGAGGGTGTGGAAGGAGAGAGGTCCTCGGAGAAGGGGAAATTTACAGCATTCATTTGGCCCGTTCTAAGGACTCCATGAGGCCTGCCTGAAATGCCTTCCGGAGGTGAGCACGGGTATTTTACTGCTTCAAATCTAATGTCAGCGCTTCCAAGCCCTTGGAGATTGCCTCCACCGCCCCCTCCTGTGACAGATAAGGAAACTGAGGCCCGTGATGAAAAGTGACTTGCCTAAGCCTATACAGCCGAGTGAAAAATCCCAGGCACTGCCTGTGCAGGCCCTGAGTGCATGCTGAGTTCTCTGGACCTGATACGTGCAGGATGTCAGGGCTAGTGACACAGGTGGATGCCCAGTGTGGCTCCCTGAGCTGTCAGCCTACTATGAGCTTTAGCACAGGTTACATGACTAAGTCCTTACCGTATCTCTTTTCTCTTTTTCTTTTTAGACGGAGTTCTGCTCTTTTGCCCAGGCTGGAGTGCCGTGGTGTGATCTTGGCTCACCACAACCTCCGCCTCCCTGGTTCAAGCAATTCTCCTGCCTCAGCCTCCCAAATAGATGGGACTACAGGCATGCGCCACCATGCCCAGATAATTTTGTATGTTTAGGATAGGTAGGGTTTCTTCATGTTGATCAGGCTGGTCTCACTCAAACTCTGACCTCGGGTGATCCTCCCGTCTTGGCCTCCCAAAGTGCTGGGATTACAGGTGTGAGTTACTTACCGTATCTCCATAGGAGAAAATGAGTGGGTCATTACAGCAGCAGAAACTCAGGTCAGGGTCGGGAGCACTGCAGACCTTTGAATATATTAAAAATATGCCCCTCTGGACAATCACAGCTTGATGAGCAGAGCACAGAGGGCCAGAGAGTCTGACTCACTTGCCAGAGGTCACACGGCATCATGGCAGAGGAGGAAGCCATGTCATCACGGTCAAGAAGACCCTGTTCAGAGTCCAACAGTCTGGGTTCTGTGAATACCTCCCACTGGCTCTGTGACCTCAGCCAAGTGACTTTGTCTCTCTGAACCTCAATTTCCTCATTGATAAAATAGGGGTAGTAACTGTAAGGCTGTTACGAAGACTCGGTGAGACCTTGCTGGGAGGCGCTCAGCACAGTCTTGGGATCACCTCATGCCCATAAATAGTAGCGCCAATGTCAGTGTGATTATCGCTACCAACAGGAGCAGGCGGTTATGGCAGGCATTTGTTGGACTGGCTGCCAGAGTCCAGCTTCTAGATTCCTTGGGGCAAATGGCGATGCCCCCTGCGTGCCATCTCGGTGGGGGTGGTGGCGGTGGGGGTAATTCTAGGCGCTCCTCTCCCTCTATGAGAATAGAGGGAGCCACAGACCCCTCCGTCGCCCCCCATTCTAGTGTGCACTCCTGCTTGACCAGCTGTCTGTACTCTGCTAAGTCTTTGAATCTTGAGCGCTGATCCAAGGTCAGAAGGAACCGCGGCTGGGGATTGTTGTTGCTGTTATGGTGGTTGTAGCAACATCCTAAATGGCCTTTTCCTGTCGTCAGATGCCCGTGGATTTATCCTTGGAGTGCCACGGAGAGCCAGGCACTGGGCAGGGGGCTCAGGTCTCAGAAGTGCCCACAACAGGCCACTCCCTGCTCCCCTCATTCCGGTCCTTGCGAAGCCTCCCTGCGACCTGCCTCTCCTGAGCTTGCTCCTCCAGCCACCTGTGGATTCAGTGAGCCCCTGAGCTCCTTCTAGGACATTTCCCTCTGCTTATGTCAGCCAGGCCTGACTCTGCTGCTGACGATGCGGGAGGCCCGGCTAATGCCAGGCGGTGGTGAGCTTGCACCTCACGCTTCTCTGTCTCCCATGCCTGGACTCTTCCTGCCATCATCCTCCCTCCTGGTACCCACAGTCCTCTCTGTGCCTGAGTCCCGCAGACCCTAAGACTGACCTGGATAAGACCAACCAAGTCACAGCATTTGTCTGAGAAGGACCGGGGTATGAACAGTTTTGTGGGTCTGAGATGCCATAAAACTGTCCAACACCAATGATAGCCCTTCGAGCTGTGGTGTCTGCAGGGATCCCTCATGGGGTGCTGGGATCTGAGAGTGGGTCGGGGTTGTTGAGTACAAGGGCTCACTCCCCAGCCCTCCTCTCACACTTGTTTTAACCAGAGTGGCTTTACCCAGCACAGTATTTAAGAAGCGCACACTCTGGGACCACGCTGCCGGGGTCTGGATCCCACCGCAGGCCTCTCTACCACATGTGAGCTATACGACCTTGTATAAGTCACTTGTCACTCTGCGCCTCAGTTTCCTCATCTGTAACACGAGAATGGAGAGACCCCAGCATGGTGCAGTGAGGACTGAAGGAACGTAAGCCACAAAAGCCTTCAAAAGTGCTGGCCCGTGGTGAGTCTTCAACACACACGAGCCACTGTTACTCCCTGTTTTTCCTGGTGGGTTTCAGTGGAATATTCTGTAAGAAAAAAGAAGGGCCTTTTTGTTGTTTAAGAAATGCTTGGGAACCTGCCCCCTGGTGCTCTCTTGGACATGATCCCCTAGAACCGCCTGGCACTGCTGGCATCTTCCTCCAGCACAGTGCTCCTCTTGGGGTAACTCCCAGCTCATAAAAGCCGCCCGACATCTGTGTGAGAAGCCACTCCTCGCTGATGTTCTCGCCCTGGGCAGCAGGATTCTGTGGGATTCTGTTCTGCCGTGCAAGATAGACCTTTTGCACAGGGATTTGGGTAGCTGGGGGTCCAGCTTTGTTGGGTCCAGCTTCTCAACACATTAAAAAGTTTTCTGGTCGGGCGCGGTGGCTCAAGCCTGTAATCCCAGCACTTTGGGAGACTGAGGCGGGTGGATCACAAGGTCAAGAGATTGAGACCATCCTGGTCAACATGGTGAAACCCCGTCTCTACTAAAAATACAAAAAATTAGCTGGGCATGGTGGCGCGTGCCTGTAATCCCAGCTACTCAGGAGGCTGAGGCAGGAGAATTGCCTGAACCCAGGAGGCGGAGGTTGCAGTGAGCCAAGATCGCGCCATTGCACTCCAGCCTGGGTAACAAGAGCGAAACTCCGTCTCAAAAAAAAAAAAAAAAAAAAAAAAAAAAAAAAAAAAAATTCTGGCTAATGTTGCTGTTGTGGGGCAGGGTGGAGGGGTGGAGGCCTCCCCTCCCCTCCCCCACCTCGCCCTTTCCCTCCCCTCCCTTCCCCTCCCCTCCCCTCCCCTTCCCTCTCTTCCACTCGCCTCTCTTCTTTCTCTGCCACTCCTGTGTTTGTTGTTTGTTACCATTTGTATGGCTTACTTTGTTTAAACACATGAACAGTGAAACTTAAAGAGCACTGATTCTAGAGTCAGGCACAGTTTCTGCCCTGGCTTTGCCATTTACTGGCTGTGTGTCTTAGAACAAAGCACTCGACCTCTCTGTGTCTGTCGCTCCATCTGGGAAATAAGGATGATAAGAAACTGAAACAGTAGGGAGGACTGAGCTCATGTATGTAAGCACCAAGTAAGTGCTCAGGAAATGGGAACTTCTGGGGTTTTTTTAAATTATTATTTTTTATTTTTATATAGAGACGGGATCTCGCTGTGTTGCCCAGGCTGATCTTGAACTCCTGAGCTCAAATGACCCTCCCACCTCAGTCTCCTGAAGTGCTGAATGACAGGCATGAGCCACTGCTCCCAGCCAAATGTGAACTTCTGTGGTACAGGAAGGGGAAGCAACTCCGTAGGAGGGAACAAGGGAGGCTTCTCAGAGGAGGTGGTGTGTGGACTGAGTCTTGACGGATGTATAGGAGAGGCCTGAAAGGTGGGATGGAACTTTCGGGGAAGCAGCTGGAGTCAAGTCCTGAGAGGTGAGCAGGGCCACATCATACGGAGCCTTTGGGTCAAGTTAAGTGTATCCTGAGGACAGTAGGGAGCCAGGGAAGGGTTTGAGGAGGGGAGTGACCTGGTCCGCTTTAAGTTCTGGAAAGACGACTCAGCAGCAGCATCATGGAGAATGGCCTGGAAAGGGAGACTGCAGCCCCTTGCAGTCGCGGTGACGAGGCTCAGAACGAGACGGGATGTCAGCAAAGCCCTTTGACCTGGGCCTGGCAGTCATCACTCTGGTCCCATCTGGTCAGGGTGGCCGAGTTGACCTCCACCCCATGGCCCAAGACCGCTGCTCTGAAGGCGCGCCGAGCTGGCTGGAGAAGAGACCGACTCCAGCCTGCAACAGGGAAGTAGAAATATTTGCTCAGCTGCAAGGACAAGCCCGAGTCTCTCCTTCCACGTGAAGGGGAAAGATGCTGGCCGGGCTGGGGTCTGTCCAGTTCTCCCCCGGCTCCCAGAGCTCACCCCTGCCCCTCCACGTCTGCCTTTGAGCCATCCAGAAAGTGTCCCTGCTCCTTCCTACAGCAGCCGCTCAGAGCTCTGAAGTCAGTGGCCATGACCTCGCTTTCTTTTTCTTCTCCAGCTGAACACACCCCACTCTTTCATCTTTCCCTCATGTGACAGGGACTGACCTTCATTTTTATTTTTAGAGAAATGTCCAGATTCAACAGCCATGGATTCAAATCTTTTTTTTTTCAACTAGCTGACATAGACAAGGCTCCATCAGGGTTCAGAGTCGGGACTTTGACGTGAGGCTGCCTGGGCTTGAATCCCAGCCTGAGCTCTGCCACCACTCTGCTATGTGACCTTGGGCGAGTCTCTTAATCTTTCTGAGCCTCACTGGGTCTTTTCTCTAAAGAGGTATTTGTAACCCCTTTCTCAAAGAATTGTTGAAAGAGTCAATGAGCAAATATTTTACAAAGTGCTTAGGACAGTGTCTGGCACCTAGTAGGTGCTCAGGAAACCGTAGCTACTATTGTCTATGCCCCTGGACACTTCTTTCAATGCATGGTACTAGGCAGCTGTGCATTCACTACCTGCCAGGCCTTGAGTCAATACTTTCGGGCTGGGAAGACTTTAAGATGGCCCTTCCCCAGTGGATGGACGTGGTGGATCACGCCTGTAATTCCAACACTTTGGGAGGCTGAGGCGGGGAGATCATCTGAGCCCAGGAGTTCAAGACCAGCTTGGGCAACAGAGCAAGACCCTGTCTCTACAAAATTTTAAAAAATTAGCTGGGTGTGGTGATACATGTGCCTGTAGTCCTAGCTACTCAGGAGGCTGAGGTGGGAGGCTTGCTTGAGCCCAGGAGGTTGAGGCTGCAGTGAGCTGAGATCGCACCACGGCACTCTAGCCCGGGAAACAGACACTGTCTCAAAGAAACAAAAGCAACAACAAAAGATGATGATCCCCAGTGATTTTTATCTATTTTTATTTTTATTTTTGTCTCTTGCTATTATGCCTTGAGTCATCCCCTCCCCTTGAATTTGGGAGAACCTGTGACTTGTTTCTAACCAGCAGAGGTGACAGGATGTCATTTCTGGGATGATGTTTGGTAAGACTGTAACTTCCTTCTTGCCGGTAGCCTCTCTCCCTGGCTGGCTTACTGCAGCCAGCTGCTACTCTGTAAGCAGCCCCATGGAGGGGCCCATTTGGCAGGGAACTGAGGGTGGTCTACAGCCAACACCAGTAAGACAGCCTACAAGGGAGCTGAATGCGGCTGTGATACTATGAATATTAAAAGTATATATTTATTCTTCATCCCTGATTCCTGGCACAGAGCTTCTAAAACGCTTGTAATTTCCTGAGTGAAGGGATGATAGGAGCATCTGTTGTTATAGTAGTTGATCTTAGTCCCCGGTTCCTGGCGTAAGAGCTTTTAAGACTCTTGGCATCTCTGGAGTGATGAATGTCTTTCGTAAGCTGATGAGGCGACTGGTGGTTGGGTGTCCCTAGATAGCTTCAAGGTTGGGGCTGGTTGCCAGAAAGACTGAGGCAAGATGAGGAAGTTGGAACTTTCAGCTCTATCCCCCAGAGCTCTGGGGGAGGGAAAAAGGCTGGCGATTGAGTTTATCACCAATGGCCAATGATTTGATCACTCACGCTTACATAATGGGACCTGCCTAACAACCCTAAACACCAGGTTTGGAGATCTAGGTTACTGAACACATTGAGGGGCTGCCAGGGAGAGACACTGAGAGGGCACGAGGCTCTGCCTCCCCCGCCCCCCGCCGACACACCCTGCTCTATGCAACTCTTCTATTTGGCTGTTCCTGAGTTGTGTCCTATATAATAAAAACCAGTAATCGTAAGTAAAGTGCCTTCCTGTGTGCTGTGAGTCTTTCTTGCAAATTATAGAAACTGAGAGGTGGTCATTGGAACTCCTGATTTATAGCTTGTTGGTCAGAAGTACAGGAGGCCCAGGACTTGCGACTGATGCTTGAAGTGGGAGCAGTCTCACCAGACTGAGCTCTTAACCTGTGGGGACCGATGCTAACTCTCAGTAGGGTCAGACTTGAATTGAATCACTGGACACCTAGTTGGTATCTGAAGAACTGGAGAACTGGTTACTGCGGTATGGAAAAAACCCTACACATTTGATGTGAGAGGTGTTGCACTGTAAAAGAGTTCAGCCCTGCCAACAACCACATGAGCTTGGAAGTGGATTCTTCCCTGGTTGGTCCTTCAGATGAGACCCCGACCCTGGCCGACATCTCAATTGCAACTTTGCATAGGACTCAGGTAAGCAATGCCCTGACTCCAGACCCACAGAAATTGTGAGATAATAAATGTGTTTTATTTTATTTTATTTATTTATATTTTTTTGAGACAGAATTTCACTTTGTCACCCAGGCTGGAGTGCAATGGTACAATCTCAGCCCACTGCAACCTCTGCATCTTGGGTTGAATCAATTCTCATGCTTCTGCCTCCTGAGTAGCTGGGATTACAGGCATGTGCTACCATTCCTAGCTCATTTTTTGTATTTTAGTAGAGATGAGGTTTCACCATGTTGACCAGGCTGGTCTCGGACTCCTGACCTCAAGTGATCCGCCTGCCTCGGCCTCCCAAAGTGCTGGGATTACAGGTGCCTGGCCATAAATGTGTTTTAAAAGCACTAAATTGACTGGGCATGGTGGCTCACACCTGTAATCCCAGCACTTTGGGAGATCGAGGCAGGTGGATCACTTAAGGTCAGGAGTTGAAGACCAGCTTGGCCAACATGGTGAAACCCCATCTCTATCTATCTCTACTAAAAATACAAAAATGATCCAGGCGTGGTGGTGCATACCCATAATCCCAGTTACTTGGGAGGCTGAGGCATGAGAATCTCTTGACCCCGGGAGGTGGAGGTTGCAGTGAGCCGAGATTGTGCCACTGCAATCCAGCCTGGAAGACAGAGTGAGGCTCTGTCTCAAAAACAAACAAACAAACAAGAACACTAAGTTTTTGGTCATATTGTTATTCAGCAACACAGACCTCATACAACATTTGAGAGCACACTAGAGCAAAACCACTGTGGGCTGGCAGAGCCACAAACCCCTCACACCAGCCGATGTGGCATCATGGGGATACTGTTAGTGAAGTGGTTTTACTAACAACAATAGCAGCTGGCGATTATTGAATGCTTGCCATGCTCCTTGCTCTATGCCAAACCCTTTACATGTTTTATTTCATTTAGTCTTTGACATAAACCTATGAACAACAACTATTACCCCACTTGTCACTTGGGAGGGCAAAGGGTTTTTGATGTTGAGATGACCTCCTCGTCAGCAAGGGATTTGGCCAACTCTCCTCTGACCTGCCTAAAGACAAACACATTTCATCACTGCAAATGCTAGCTCTTTTTGTTTAATAAACATTTTATCCTGAGAAACATTTAGAGTTACAGAAAAGTTGTAAAGATAGTACAGAGAGTTCTTGTATCCCTTTCACTCCATTTCTCTGAATGTGAACATCTTGCATTACCATGGCACATTTCTCAAAACTAAGACATTACCACGGGTACATTATTCGTGTGTGTGTGTGTGTGTGTGTGTGCGCGTGCGCGTGTGCGTGTGTGTGCGCGTGCGCACGCGTGTGTGTGTGTGTGTGTGTCTGTTTGTGTGTGTGACAGAATCTCATTCTGTTTCCCAGGCTGGAGTATAATGGTGCGATCTCGGCGCACTGCAACCTCCGCCTCCCAGGTTCAAGCGATTCTCCTGAGTAGCTGGGACTACAGGTGTGTGCCACCATGCATGGCTAATTTTTTTTTTTTTTTTTTTTTTTGTAGTAGAGATAGGTTTCACCATGTTGGTCAGGCTGGTCTTGAACTCCTGACCTCGTGATCTGCCCACCTCAGCCTCCCAAAGTGCTGGGATTACAGGCATGAGCCACCATGCCTGGTGGTACCTTACTCATAACTAAACTGTAGATTATTCAGATTTCACCCGTTTTTCGATGAATGCCTGTTTACCGTTCCAGGATTCAATCCAGGATCCCACATTGCATTTAGCAAGCATGAATTTTTCTTCCCCAGACCCAAGCCAGTCTGGTCTCACACGAGGAGCGCGCAGCCCTCTGTTGCTACCTGTTAACCCTAATCCTCACAAAAGAACACTCTGGCATCACTGATTTAAGTGCCTGTTCGCTTCTTTCCTGAGCAAGGAAAGAATGTCCCACATGGGCTAAGAACTCCTTGGTCTCAACCACTTGAGAGGCTGACTGATGTCAACCCTCAAATAATTTTACTCTGGTACCTACATTTTTGAAATTTCTGAAATTGGGGGAAGAGATGCCAGGTCATCACTCAGCACATACTGTCTCATAGTTCCGGAGGCTGGAAGTCCAAGGTCAAGGTCAGCAGGGTGGGTTTCTTCCGAGGACTGTGAGGGAGGATATTCCAGGCTCTCTCTTATGGGCTCCTGAGCTCATCTAGCTCCTCTCGTCCCCTCGTCCCACCAAACATGGACCGAGCACCTCAGCCTCTCTGTTGTCAGTTACAGGACTCTTCTAGCCACAAAAGAAAAAAGGCACCCTAGCAGATCTAGAGGAAAAATAACGGGGGACTTCGTTTTTTTTCTGAGATGGAGTCTCGCTCTGTCGCTCAGGCTGGAGTGCAGTGGCACGATCTCAGCTCACTGCAATCTCCGCTTCCCAGGTTCAAGTGATTCTCCTGCCTCAGCCTCCCGAGTAGCTGGGACTACAGGCATGTGCAACCATGCCTAGGTAATTGTGTGTGTGTGTGTGTGTGTTTTTAGTAGAGATGAGGTTTCACTCAGTTCACATCTAAGTCCAAGTGAGGGAGAACCTTCCAGGCTCTGATGGTTTCCTGGCTATCCTTGGCATTTCCTGGGCTGTAGAAGCGTCACCCCATCTCTGTCTTTATTTTCACATGTGCATGTCTCTGTGCCCAAAATCTCCCCGATTTATAAGAACAGCAGTCGCATTGGATTAGGGGCCCATGCTCTTCCAGGATGACCTCATCTTAACTAAGTACATCTGCAGCAATCTGATTTCTAGACTAGGAAATTCTGAGGAGCTGAGGGTTAAGACTTCAACATATGAATTTGGGTGGGGTGGGGGAGGCACAACAGAACCCGTAATGCTATCTGTGGTTTCTCCCTGTGGCTTGGGCTCCCCACAGCAGGTGGCTGGAGCCCCCTGGGCGGGTGTCCTGAGAAGGACAGAGAGAGGGGCTGCCAGGCTTCTGACCTCCCCTGCGAAATCACACAGCATCACTTCTGATGTGTTCTGCCGGTTTAAAGTGAGTCAGGATACACACCGCCATGCTCAGCTAATTTTTTTTTTTTTTATTTTTAGTAAAGATGGGATTTCACAAAGATGGGGTTGGCCAGGCTGGTCTCGAACTCCTGACCTCAAGCAATCCACCCACCTTGGCTTCCTAAAGTGCTGGGATTACAGGGATGAGCCACTGTACCCAGTTGGAATTTGCTACTTTTTGACACCATTTGACTTGTTCCTCTTTGTCTCATATTCCTGGAATTTTGATTCGATTTTAATTTGTTGGACAAGCTTATGTCAGCTGGGGCATGGTGGCTCATGCCCGTGGTCCCAGCACTTGGGGAGCTGAGGCGGGGGGATTGCTTGAGCCCAAGAGTTCCAGGGTGCAGTGAGCCATGATCGGCGGCTTGCACTCTAGACTGGGCAATAGAATGAGACCCTGCCTCAAAACTAAAAACAACAAAAGAATATGTCATAGGTGCCGTATTCTTTTTGTATTTCATCATCAGGAACATAATACCAGCTTGTCTCATTTTTAGTCCCAATGCTGAGATTGATTAGTGGGTTCAAATATCTGACGTTTTTAAATAAAGTCACCTTACTGCTTTAACCTAAGTCAAAATAGTCATCCCCAGTGAGGCTTTATAAAGAATACATAGGAATTGTTTTGTAATTAGCATACACTACATGCTTGAGAAGTTTGTTCTATTAAGTGTGCTAAGAAATTTTTTTGAAGTGAGTCACGGAGCCTGTGCAGGTCCAGAGAGAAGTCCTACAAGGGTGTGAGTCTTGGGAGGTGTGACGGGAGCTGGCTTTGGAATCAGTGACCCCAGGTTCACGGCAGGCTGGCATCCCGAATCCCAGATGAAAGCATGTTCTGTTCCCTGATTTTTGTCCCTCTGGTTAGCTCCCAGGGGTAGTTGCTCAATAAACCGTTGCAGCCTGGAATTTTATCGTGAAGGGATCTGTTCCATGAGCAGGAAAGTGCCAGGCCCCACCGCTTCTCCAGTGCTCTCCCCACCTCTTTTCCGTGGGAACCCAAGGCTGGCAGGGGCCAAGTCCTAGGACCGGAAGGACCCGAAGCTGGAACACAACGGGCTGCTTTTTCCTGCCCACACACCTGGGCCTGGCACTCAGGGGGAAAAGTGCCCCAGGCAGGCGGGCTTGCCAGACTTAGAAAGAAGGAGACCGAATTTGAAATGTTTTCTAAATCCTCCAAATGGAGCTTCTGCAGCACCGGCCCCGCTGTCCCCATCCCCACCCTGGGAGAGAGGAAAAGCAGGGAGAGGGAGAGGAGTAGGTTTCCAGCCTGTTTATATTTCAGGCTATTTTGAAACCCCCTGAAGGCACGCACACACAGGGGCACATTTAAATACACCAGGAAGTGCTCCCGGAATGGAAACTGGAGTCAGAGGAACTCTGGGGCACTGCACTGCCCGCCCTGTTCTGCTGTCCCTCAAACAACCAGCAATTCAGCCCCTTCAATGCCCAACCCAAAGCCTCTCTCACTGGAAGGGCTTCTGGAGGTCATCTGGCTCCTCCCATCCCCCCTTCCCACCAAACATTTACTGAGCATCTTAGCATCTTCTTTGTCAGTTACAGGACTCTTTGGGCCACGAGGAATAGAAGAAAGGCACCCAAGCTGATCTAGATGAAAACTAAAAGGGGATTTTTGAGGGGCTCAGTTTACATCAAAGTCCAAGGAGAGTCTGGCTTCATGTGTGGTTGAATCCAGTTGTTCCAACCGTGCCATCAAAGGTGGGTCTCTGAACATCCCTCAGCTCTGCTCCCTCCATGGTAGCCTCATTCTTAGTATTATACGGGGGCAAGGTGCCTGCCAGCAGCCCCAAACCCTTATCACGTCCCTCAGAAGGCCTTGGGATGTGAGTTTTCATTGGCCAGGCTTAGTCACATGCACTGCTATCCTTACCAGCTGGGAGTGGCGTCAACTCCACCTGAAGCTCAGAGGTGCCTCTCCCACCCAACCCTTATACCCAGACACCAGGCAGCAAAAAAACACATGGTACCCATGCTCTCTGCTTATACCTCTCTATCGATGGAAGACTCATCAGCCTGGGGGCATCCCTGTCTTCTGATAACTTTATTCAGATTTCTATAATATTTCTTACCATACTTCAGTGCAATTTATTGTACCCTGTGCCCCTTATTGTACTCCTTTGCTTCTGTATCTTCAGCACAAGGCCCCCACAGAACAGGTGCTTAATAAATGTTTATCAAATGAAGGATTAATCTCTTCCATGACTAAGCACATACGATGTGCCACGTGTTTGATGCATAATATCTCATTTGATCCCCATGACCACTCTCTAAGGCAAAGAGCATCATCTTGTTTTTATATGTGAAGAAACAGGCTCAGGCAGGTTAAGAAGTCACCTTACCAAGGCCGTCCAGGCAGGCAGTGGAGCCAGGATTTGAGCCCTTGTCTTTTTGACTTTAGGCTGATATGGAGGTGGGAGAAGCCGGGAAAGAAGGGCAGAGGACAGGAAGAAGAAGAGCCAAGAGCGGGGAGCGGGGGGAAGAGGACAGAGGGAAGGGAGTGGGAGGAAGCTTTGAATGTTGAACTGTCTTCCTCTGATGGCTATTCTTTTTTTAAAAAGACACAATCTGGTTAAGTTTCCCAGGTTGGATACTTCCCAGAACTCTTGCTCAAACTCTTGAAGTTTGAGTAGTCCTTCTGCCTTCTGCCACAGCTACTGAGCTGGGACCACAAGTGCCTGCCACTGCACTGGGCTCAGATGGTTTTTTTTTTTTTTTTTTTTTAAAGACAGAGTCTTGCTGTCGCCCAGGCTGGAGTGCAGTTGTCCAATCTCAGCTCACTGCAACCTCCACCTCCTGGGTTCAAGAGATTCTCCTGCCTCAGCCTCACCAGTAGTGAGGACTACAGGTGCATGTCACCGCGCCCGGCTACTTTTTGTATTATTATTGTTATTTTTAAGTAGAGATGCAGTTTCACCATGTTGACCAGGATGGTGTCAAACTCCTGGCCTTAGGGGATCCACTCGCCTTGACCTCCCAAAGTGCTGGGATTATAGGTGTGAGTCACTGTGCCCGGCCTGGGTGGTTATTCTTAATTTGCTTTTTGGTCACTGACTCCTTAAAGAATTTGATTCAAGTTAGTACCTTTTGGCGTGGCAGTGCACCGAAGTACTGCATACATGAGAATATTAAATTGAAGTAAATATCGCTCATACTGACATAGCACATTAAGAGTATTAAGTTCGGTAAATGAAGAAAAAAGACAATATAATTTTATTTGGGGTACAGTTTGGAAATAATTTCAGCCTGGGAAGGTCAGGGTGGGGTAAACTGCTCATCTTATCAGTACCATTTTGTTTAACAAGCCTCAAATCATTTTGTGCAACACTTGGAGAGAATTGAAAAAAAAAAAAAGACCCAAATCTCTGTTGCTTCACTGGGGTCCCTCATTTTAATAAATGATTTTCTGTTATGCTTGATAATGGCATTAATAGAATAAGAAGGGAGAAATAGAAGACCGAAACTGGTGACCAAGGAGTACACCTGGCTGGTCTACAGTGTCTCCAATTCATGTCGTTACCACTGGATTTGCTTTTTAACTTCAAGATAGTGTTGGGTTGGAGGGTGGGCTCCTGGTCTTCACTGCTGTGATGTTTGGAATATAGAAGAACTATGGAGAATACGATGGAGGCCAACAACATCTTGATACCAAAACAGAGATACATCAGGAAAAGAAAACTTCAGGCCAATATCTGTGATGAACGACAATGCAAAGATTCTCACCAAAATACTGGTAAACTGAATCCCACAGCACATCAAAAAGCTCATCCTGGCTGGGCGTGGTGGCTCACGCCTGTAATCCCAGCTTTTTGAGAGGCCAAGGCGGGCGGATCACGAGGTCAGGAGTTCAAGACCAGCCTGACTAGCATGGTGAAACCCCGTCTCTACCAAAAATACAAAAATTAGCCCTGCATAGTGGCAGGCACCTATAATCCCAGCTACTCAGGAGGCTGAGGCAGGAGAATTGCTTGAACCTGGGTGGTGGAGGTTGCAGTGAGCTGAGATCATGCCACTGCCCTCCAGCCTGGATGACAGAGTGAGACTCTGTCTCAAAAAAAAAAAAAAAAAAAAAAAAAAAAGAAAGAAAGAAAGAAAAAGAAAAAAACTCATCCACCATAATTATGATCAATTAGGTTTTATCCTTGGGATGCAAGGTGGTTCAACACATGCAAATCAATAAATGTGCTTCCTCACCTAAACGGAGCTAAAGACAAAACCAGTGATAATCTCAATAGATGCAGAAAAGGCTTTCCATCAAATTCAACATCCATTCATGTTAAAAAAAAAAAACTCAATAAACTAGGTATTAAAGAAACACCTCAAAATAGTAAGAGCCATGTATGACAAATTCACACTCAACATCATAATGAATGGGCAAAAGTTGGAAGCATTCCCCTTGAAAACTGGCACAAGACAAGGACACCCTCTCTCACCACTCCTATTTATCATAGTATTGGAATTCCTGGCCAGGGCAATCAGGCAAGAGAAAGAAATAAAAGGTATCCAAACAGGAAAATAGAAAGTCAAACCCTCCCTGTTTGCAGAAGACCTGATCCTATATCTTGGAAAATCCCACAGTCTCAACCCAAAATCTTCTTAAGCTGATAAACAACTTCAGGAAAGCATCAGGATACAAAATCAATGTGCAAAAATCACAGGCATTTCTGTACAGCAACAACAGGCAAGCTGAGAGCCACATCAGGAATGCAATCCCATTCACAATTTCCACAAAAAGAATAAAATACCTAGGAATACAGCTAACTAGGGAGGTGAAAGATCTCTACAAGGGGAATTACAAACGTTGTTTAAAGAAATCAGAGATGACACAAACAAATGCAAAAACATTCCATGCTTATGGATTGGGAGAATCAATATAGTAAAAATGACCTGATATGCTGTCCCTATTAAACTACCATTGAGATTCTTCACAGAACCAGAAAAAAACTATTTTAAAATTTATACGAAATAAAAAATGAGTCTGAATAGCCAAGGCAATCCTAAGCAAAAAGAACAAAGCTGGAGGCATCATGCTACTCTGCTTCAAACTATACTACAGAGCTACAGTAACCAAAACAGCATGGTACTGGTACAAAAATGGACCCATAGACCAATGGAACAAAACAGAGATCCCAGAAATAAGACCACACACCTACAACTATGTGATCTTTGACAAAGCTGACAAAAACAAGCAATGGGGAAAAGACTCCATATCCAATAAATGGTTCTGAGATGACTGGCTAGCCATATACAAAAGATTAAAACTGGACCCTTTTTTTTCACAATATACAAAAATTAACTCAAGATGGATTAAAGACTTAAATGTAAAACCCAAATCTATAAAAACCCTGGAAGACAACCTAGGCAATACCATTCAGGACACAGGCACAGGCAAAGATTTCATGACAAAGATGTCAAAAGCAATTGCAACAAAAGCAAAAATTGACAAATAGGATCTAATTAAACTAAAGAGCTTCTTCACGGCAAAAGAAACTATGAACAAAGTAAACAGATAACCTGCAGAATGGGAGAAAATTTTTACAAACTGCATGTGACAAAGGTCTAATATCCAGCATCTATAAGGAACTTGTAAATACAAATTTACAAGAAAAAGCCAAACAGCCCCATTAAAAAGTGGGCAAAGGACATGAACAGACCCTTTCGAAAGAAGACATACGTGTGGCCAAGAATCATATGAAAAAAAGCTCGACATCTCTAATAACTGGAGAAATGCAAATCAAAACCACAATGAGATACTATGTCAGATGAGTCAGGTTGGCTATTATTAAAAAGTACAAAATTAACAGATGCTGGAAAGGTTGTGGAGAAAAAGGAATGCTTCTACACTGCTGGTGGGAGTGCAAATTAGTTCAACCATTGTGGAAGACAGTGTGGCGATTCCTCAAAGAACTAAACACAAAAATACCATTCAACTCAGCAATATCATTACCAGGTATATGCCCAAAGGAATATCAACTGTTGTATTATAGAGACACATACACACTTATGTTCATTGCAGCACAATTCATGACAGCAAAGCCATGGAATCAACCTAGATGCCCATCAATAATAGATTGGATAAAGAAAATGTAGCACATATACACCACGGAATACCACACAGCCATAAAAAGGAGCTAGATCATGCCCTTTGCAGGGACATGGATGGAGCTGGAGGCCACTATCCTTAGCAAACTAACACAGGAACAGAAAATCAAATCCTGCATGTTCTAACTTATAAGTGGAAGCTAAATGATAAGAACACAGGGACACAAAGAGGAAAACAATAGACACTGGGGCCTATTGGAGGGTGGAGGATGGGAAGAGGGACAGGATCAGGAAAAATAACTAGTGGGTACTAGGCTTAATACCTGGGTGATGAAATAATCTGTACAACAAACTCCCATGACACAAGTTTACCTCTGTAACAAACCTGCACATGTACCCCTGAACTTAAAAGGTTTTTTTTTTTTTTTTTTTTTTTTTTAAAGAAAATGGAGTGGAGGCTATAGATGATAAGTGAATAGGCAGAGGTCTTTCTGTGTATAGTTTCAGGGCTTTTGAAGATTCCCTAAATCCCATGAGCATATATGCATTTGAAAAAATTGCTCAAGATGAGAAGAACTGCCCCAAAGCATGAGAGGAAACAGTACCCGACACTCACACAGAGTATGCAACAGCACCCATTCCCATCTGACAACTGAAAACCTCATCACTCATGGGGCACTGGGTAGAGTACTTAAAAGAGTCTTGCTTCAACAGTGGGAATAATTATCGCTTTACAAAATGCTACTCTTGTCACTCCTAACAGATCTAAGAAGCAATACTTGAAAATATTAAACTATTTTCCAGCAATTTAATTGTGTCCCAGAACAAAGATCAAACATTTTTATAAAAATATAAAAATATATAAATAGGCAGCACCTAATAAGGCCAAATTCACAATGTCTGGCATTTGATCAAAAATTACCAAGGATTCAAAGAAGAAGAAAAATGCAATCTTAAAATGAGGAGAAAAGTCAATCAAAACTAACCAGAACTGACAGAGAGGTTCAAATTAGCAGACAAAAAATGTTCAAAAAGTTATTATAACTGTATTCTATTTGTTAAAGAAAAATAAGAGGAAATATTGAACAGGTCAAGTGGAGTCAGAGAAGATCTCAAAAGGACCTAAATAAAAAAGCTATTAAAATGATATCTGAGATGAAAAATAAACTGGATGGGAATAATAGCTGAGTAGATATTGCAGAAGAAAGGATCAGTGAACTTGAAGATATCTCAGTAAAAATTATCCAAAACAAACCACAAATGCCAGGTGAGGTGGCTCATGCCTGTAATCCCAGCACTTTGGGAGGCTGAGGTGGGTGGATCACTTGAGGCCAGCAGTTCAAGACTAGCCTGGCCGACATGGTGAAACCCTGTCTCTACTAAAAATACAAAAATTAGCTGGGTGTGGTGGTGTATGCCTGTGGTCCCAGCTACTTGGGAGGCTGAGGCACGAGAATCACTTGAACTCAGGAGACAGAGGTTACAGTGAGACAAGATCATGCCACTGCACTCCAGCCCAGTTGACAGAGTATGAGCCTGTCTCAAACAAAACAAAACAACAAAACAAAACACCAAAATGAGCCACAGAGGAAAAATATATTCAATATTTAAAAAATGAACAAAGCATTATTGATCTGTGGGAAAACTTCAAGCAGCCTAATACATAGATAAATGGAGTTCTGAAAGGAGAAGAGAGAAAGGGAGTAAGGGCAAGCAAAAAATCATTAGAAAGAAAAATACTCAAAGAAATAATGACTGTATTTTTTAAAATTTGAGCCAAGACTTTCACTAAACTCCAAGCACAGTAACATGAGGAAAACTACACCAAGTTACACCATAATCAGATTGCTCAAAACCAATGGAAAAGAGAAAATCTTAAAAACAGTGAGAGGACAAAAGATACAAGGTATAAAGGAAAAAAGATAAAGATGATGGCAGATTTCCAAGTGGAAACAATGCAAGTGAGAAGACAGTGGAGCAACATCTTTAAAATATTAGAAAAATAAAAATCGATTGAGCTAGAATTCTACACCCAGAAAAAATATATATTTAAAAGAGAAAGTAAAATAAACAAGGCCAGATGCAGTGGCTCTTGTCTATAATCCCAGGATTTTTCAAGGCTGGATGCGGTGGCTCTTGCCTATAATCCCAGTATTTTGGGAGGCTGAAGCATGTGGATTGCCTAAGTCCAAGAGTTCAAGACCAGCCTGTGCAACACAGTGAAACTCTGCCTCTACAAAAGAATTAGCTAGGCACAGTGGCTTGTACCTGTGGTCCCAGCTATTCAGGAGGCTGAGATGGGAGGATTGCTTGAGCCAGGGAGGTTGAGGCTGCAGTGAGCCATGATTGTACCACTGCACTCCAGCCTGGGCAACAGAAGAAGACCCTGTCTCGAAATAAATATATTATAAAGACTTTTTCAGACATACAAAAGCCAAAATAATTCACTACCAGCAGACTCACACAGTAAGAAGTGTTCAAGGAAGTTCTTTAGGCAGAAGAAAAAATGGTTATCGTGTGGGATATGGAATTATACAGAATAATGAACTGAATGAAACTTATAACATGTCAAAATTTGTGGGATGCTGATAAAGCAGTTCTTAGGTGGAAATTTGCAGCAATAATATCTTAATAGAAAAGAAAAAAGTCCCAAATCCTGGACCTCAGCTTCCACCTAAAGAAACTAGAAAAACAGGAGCAGATTAAAACCAAAGTAAGCAGAAGAAAGGAAATAATAAGATTCAGAGAGGAAATAAATGAAATAGAAAACAGAAAAACCTGAGAAAAATCAATAAACCCAAAAGCTGGTTATTGAGAAGACCAATTAAATTGATAAATCTCTATTCACACTAGTCAAAATATGCAGAAGATACAAATTTCCAATACCAAGAATGAGAGGTGACATTACTACAAATTCTATGGATACTAAAGAGACAATAAAAGAACAATGTGAATAACTTTGGGCCAATAATTCCATGACTTAAAAGAAATGGACAAATTCCTTGAAAGATCTAAGCTACCAAAGGTCAGTCAAAGAGAAATAGATGAAGAAATAGATGTAAACCTATATCTATTAAAGAAATCGAATTATAGCTAGAAAACTTCTCTCAAAGAAAACTTTAGGCTTCACCGGTGAATTCTACCAAATATTCAAGAAAGAGTAATATCGACTCTGCACAATCTTTTTCAGAAAGTTAAAGAGAAGGGAATGCTCCCCTACTCACACTATGAAGCCAACATCGTCCTTATATCAAAATCAGAAAATTGCATTACAAGAAAAGAACATTATAACTAATATCCCTCATAAACATAGATGTAAAAATACAGAACAAAATTTTATCAAATTGCATCCAATAACATATAAAAAGGATAATACACCATAACCAAGTAGGATTTATTCCAGGAATGCAAATTTGGCTTAACATTGAAAATTAATCAATGTAATTCACTCTATTAGCAAAGTAAGGTCAGGAATAAGACAAGGATGTCTACTCTCACCACTTTTATGCAACACTGTACTGGAAGTCCTCGTGAGAGCAATGAGGGAAAATAAATAAATAAATAAAAGGCATTCCAATTAGAATGGAAGAAGTTAAGCTGTTGCAGATGACATAATCTTGTGTGTAGAAAAACTAATGGGCACTAGAATTTATTGCTGAGTTTAGCAAGATTGCAGGATATAAGATTAACATTCAAAATTCAATTCTATGTCTGCATATTAGCAATGAACAATCCAGAAACTGAACAATTTTAAAACAACATTCACGTCAGCATTAAAAGAAATGAAAACACTGGAACATGGGGCAAATACTGAAAAGCAATGTACAAAATGTGTACACTGAAAACTATGGAACATTACTGCAGTTCAGGAAAACCTAAAACAAGTAGAGATATGTACTATGTTCATGAATTAGAAGACTCAACATGGTTAAGATGTCAGTTCTCCCCAAATTAATCCATACAGTCACTGTTATCCAATCAAAATCTCAGTCTTTTGTGTAGAGATCGATAAACTGATTCTAAGAGTCACATGAAATGCAAAGAACTTAGAATAGTCAAAGCAGCCCTGAAAAACCATGAAGTGTGAGGACTAAACGCTACCTGATGCCAAGGCTTAGTGTAAAGTGGCAGTAATCAACGCCTCGTGGTATGGGAATCATGATAGACACATAGATCAATGGAATACAAAAGGAAATCCAGAAATAGATCCACCTGTGTATGAATAACTGGCTTTTGATAAAGATGCAAAAGCAATTCAGTGGAGAAAGAAAAGTTTTTTTTATGGAATGGTGCGGAAACAATTGAATATCCACTTGCAAAAACAAAGAAGGAACTTCTATCTATACTTTATGCTATATTTTAAAAATTAACTCAAAATGGATCATAGATGTAAGCATAAAATCAAAATATATGAAATTTCTAGAAGAAAACGTTGGAGAAAATCCTCATGACCTTGGGTTAAGCAAATATTTATTAGATGCAACACCAAAAGCATGGCCCATAAAAGAGGTGGATAAATTGGACTTCATTAAAATGTTTTTTTTTTGTTTTTTTTGAGGTGGAGTTTCGCTCGTTACCCAGGCTGGAGTGCAATGGCACAATCTCGGCTCACCGCAACCGCTGCCTCCTGGGTTCAGGCAATTCTCCTGCCTCAGCTTCCTGAGTAGTTCGGATTACAGGCACGCGCCACTATGCCCAGCTAATTTTTTGTATTTTTAGTAGAGACGGGGTTTCACCATGTTGACCAGGTTGGTCTCGATCTCTCGACCTTGTGATCCACCCACCTCGGCCTCTCAAAGTGCTGGGATTACAGGCTTGAGCCACCGTGCCCGGCCATTAAAATTTTTTTTTAAAAAACCACCTTTACTATTTAAAACACAATGTTAAGAGAATGAAAACACAAGCCACATGGTAGGAGGAAATTTTTTCAAATCATGTATCTGATAAAGGACTTATGTCCAGCATATATAAGGAACTCTCAAAAACACAAATAAGAGAACATCCAACTTAATTTTTTAAATGGGCAAGATTTGAAGTCATGCTGAGCTTAACACCTAGGTGATGGGTTGATCTGTGCAGCAAACCACCATGGCACACGTTAACCTGTGTAATAAACCTGCACATCCTGCTCCTTAGCCCAGAACAAAATAAAAGTTGAAGGGAAAAGTAAAGAAAAGTAAACACATTACCCTCGGCAACATAGTGAGAACTCTTCTCTACAGAAAATTAAAAAACTAGGCGGGTGTGGTGGCATATACTGGTAGTCCCAGCTACTTGGGAAGCTGAGGCAAGAGGATTACTTGAGTCCAGGAAGTCGAGGCTGCCGTGAGCCATGACCGTGCCACTGCACTCCCACCCCGGGGTGACAGAGCGAGACCCTGTCTCAAAAAAAAAAAAAAAAAGGGAAAACATGTCATTAGAAAAATGCAAATTAAAGCACAAGGAGATATCTGTCACTACACATCCATCAGAAAGGCTGGACTCTGAAAGACTGCTCATAGCAGGTGTTGCTGAGTGTGGGGAATGGCTGGGTCTCTTATATGCTGCTGGTGGGAATGGGAGCTGGTACAAAAATTTTGGAAAACAGTTTAGCAATTTGCAACAAAGTCAAACATACATGTGTCATATAACCCAAGAAAAAAAAGGCATGTGTCCCAGCTATTCATACAAAGACTTGTACACAAATGTTCATAGCAGCCTGATTTGCATTAGCCCCAAACTGGAAACACCAAATGTCCTTCAGCTGATGATTGATGAACAAATTATGGTACCTCCATGCAATGGAGCAATAAAAAGGAACACACTCTGACGTATGGATGCATAGCGATACAGTTAGGCTGAGTGAAGAGGCCAGCGGCAAATACTGTATGTTACACAACGCAAACTGATCTTCAGTAACAGAAAGCAGGTCAGTGGTTGCCTGGAGAAGAGGGTGGGCTGGAGGGAGGAAAAATTACAAAGAGGTTCTTTCGCTTGCAGTGCTGGTTTCACAGGTGCATCCACACGTCAAAATGCATCAAACTGTACGAGCCTATTGTAGCTCCATAAAGCTGCTTTTGTTTTTATCTTAAAAAAATTTTTTTTTTTTGAGATGGAGTCTCACTCTGTTGCCTAGGCTGGAGTGCGGTGGTGCTATCTCAGCTCACAGCAACCTCCACCTGCTGGATTCAAGCGATTCTCCCGCTTCAGTCTCCTGAGTAGCTGGGATTACGGGCACACGCCACCAAGCCTAGCTAATTTTTGTGTTTTCAGTGAAGACGGGGTTCTGCCATGTTGGCTGGGCTGGTCTCGAGCTCCTGACCTCATGCGATCTGCCTGCCTCGGCCTTCCAAAGTGCTGGGATTACAGGCGTGAGCCACTGTGCTTGATCTTTTAAAAAATGATTTTTGTAGAGACAGGGTCTCTGTTGCTCAGGCTGGTCTCAAATTCCTGGCCTCAACTGATCCTCCCTCTTAAGCTTCCCAAAGTTCTGAGATTACAGACATGAGCCAGCAGAGGTTTGTAAAGGCCACGAACACTTATTGGCTACTTGTTATTCACAGAGGATTACTTATTATTCATAAAACCTTTTTCGGAACCACAGAGATACGTTCATTTGTTCACTCAAAAGCATTTTTTGAGCATCTACTATGTGTCAGATGCTGTAATAAGGTCTGGGAATACTTCAATCAACAAAATACATATAATATTTTTGGAATCTTAGAGTTCACATTCTTGGGAGGGAAAAGTGGAGAGTGGAGAGATAAATGGTAGCAAATAAGAATCTGGCCGGGCACAGCAGCTCATGCCTATAATCCCAGCACTTTGGGAGGCCGAGACGGGTGGATCACCTGAGGTCAGGAGTTAGAAACCAGTCTGGCCAACTGAAACCCCGTCTCTACTAAAAATACAGAAATTAGCTGGGCGTGGCGGTGCAAGCCTGTAATCCCAGCTACTTGGGAGACTGAGGCAGGAGAATTGCTAGAACCCAGGAGGCAGAGGTTGCTATGAGCCGAGATCATGCCACTGCACTCCAGTCTGGGCAACAGAGCAAGATTCCATCTCAAAAATAAATAAATAAATATCTAGTATATCAGATAATGATAGGTACTATGATGGGAAAGAAAAAGCAGGGTTGGGGATGGGGGTGTGGGGCGGGGTGGAGCTGTCGTTTTAAGCAGAGTGGTCAGGGAAGGCCTAAATGATAATGTGCATTTGAGCATCAACGTAAAGAAGCTGAAGAACCCAGCTGTGTTGGAGTCTTGGAGAAGAGACTTTTTGATGGAAGGACATGTGCAAAGATCCTGAGGTGGACGTATGCTTGGAGAACCTAGAAACAGCAAGGAGCTGGGTGTGGCTGGAGCAGAGTGAGGGAGGGGGTGAGTAGTAGAAGATGAGGTCAGGGCTGGGGCAGGTCAAGTTCACCCATTTGGTCTTTTACAAACTGCAATGGGTCCTGCTCCTAGGAAGACGGACAGAAAGCCAGTCAGCATTTCCGTGAATCTGCCATGTGCCTTCTGCCTCGGAAGTCAGAAAGCCAGGAGCTGGCTGGGGGCTGACACCAGAATGGGCCCCAGCACCATGTCTGGCACACAATTGGCGTCACAAAATGTCACCTGCGATTATCAGGTTGAGGGAAAAGATTGAGACAGGCTTTTCAGGGAGAGGCATTTGAGCTAGGGTTGGAAGGATTATTAGTATATTCTAGAACCTTTATAGTTGAAAATGGTGGTATCTATAGAAAGCCAGAGGGAACAGCAGGCGGTGGGTTCGCTGAGAGCATGGTTCCTGTGTCGTTTGTCAGCCTCCATCTGCAGGGCCTGACACAACATCTACATGTTTGTTGAATGAATATATGACAGAAGGAAGGAACAAATGAATAAATGTGTCTGAGGCAGAGCCGGTCACAGACCTTCCTTTTCTTTTTTCTTTATTTGAGATAAAGTCTCTCTCCATCACCCAGGCCGGAGTGCAGTGGCATGATCTTGGCTCACTGCAAACTTCACCTCCTGGGTTCAAGGCTCACTGCAACCTCTGCCTCCCAGGTTCAAGCGATTCTCATGCCTCAGCCTCCTGAGTAGCTGAGATTACAGGCAAGTGCCACCATGCCCAGCTAATTTTTGTATTTTTATTAGAGATGGGGTTTCACCATTTTGGCCAGGCTGGTCTCGAACTCCTGACCTCGAGCAATTCACCCACCTCAGCCCCGCAAAGTGCTGCACCTGGCCAGACCTTCCCTTCCAGATCCAGGGAGCTGCCTGGATCCCTGCAAGGCTCCAGCTCCTAGAATCAGAGAAACCAGGATCGGAATCCCAGCCCCACCCCTTTTCCCGCGAGACTATGGGGAGGCTACTTCACTGCTTCAAATCTCAGTGTTGTCTTCAGCAAAATAGGGACAATGATAACATCCATTTCACAAGGTGCTCGTGAAGATAAAACGTGACAGTGCGGAGTGCCTTGCGTGGTGCTGGACAGGTAGCAAGTACTCAACAGGTATTAACCCTGTTTTGATTGAGTAGCGCCTGATGGCAGGCACTGCGCTGGGGGTTTTCATGAATTAACTCTCAGTTTAAGAGTTACAACAGCCTTATGAAGTAGGTACCAGTAATATCGACGCATTCAACAAATGATGACCCAGAAGGTCGGAGGGGTTCACCGACTTGCCTGACAGTGCACAGCTTGGAATCGCAAAAGCCGGGATTTGAGCCACAGTCTGTGCTTCCTGCCTCTATTCTGTTCCGTTAGGTCTCTCTAACTCTGTCTTTTCCTCTCCCAGACTGGGGACTGGGGCTTTGCTCATGAGGCTGCAGAGAGTTGTGCTCAGCTCTTGAGGAGGAAAATGGGGAGCCAACCCTTTCTTCCCCTCTTCTGTTGAACGCTGGAGTCCCATGTGGAAACTGAAGAGTGAGGGGTGCTTTGTGTATGAGAATTCACCCATGACCCTCACTCTTCCACACCCTCCCAGCTGAGCCTGCTGTGCCCTTGTGGGAACTGGGGGGTGGTCATGCCCCCCACAGCCACGCCCATGCTCTCCCTGCACTGGACAAGAGTAGCTGGGGGTGCTTTTTGAGTTTCTAGGTGGCCGGCCCCTTGGGGTCTATCGCCTGCTCTCCTAGAGGGACTCTTGCTGGGGAGAGAACCAAAGAGGTGCTGGGGCTGGTCGTCTGGGCGGGGCGCACGGCGGCCGTAATTGCTGGGCACCAAAGCCCAGGCTGGGCCCTTCTATGAAGACATTTATAGCCAGCCGGCCTGGGGGAGCATTCAAGTGGTTTTCTCTCTTTTGTGTCCCTTTAATAAACGAGAAGAAGAGACATCAAATTAAAGCTGATTCTGGACAAACTTGGCTTTGCTGAGAGGCTCTGGAGAGGTCAGGGGAAGGTTATTCTGCTCGCTGACCCTGAGGCCTGGATGTTTCACCACATGCTTTGAAAATGTAGGCTCGGATGTCAAGGCCAGTCAAGCCTTTGAAGTCATCAAAGCTGACTCTCAGCCCTGAGCAGGAATCCCCTGAGCAGTCTCTGGTTGCAGCCTCCCAGGGATGGGGAACTCACTTCTTCTCTTCTCTTCTCTTCTCTTTTTAATTTTCTTTTCTTTTTTTGAGATGGAGTCTCACTCTGTCACCCAGGCTGGAGTACAGCCTACTCACTGCAACCTCCACCCGCAGGTTCAAGCAGTTCTCCTGCCTCAGCCTCCCAAGTAGCTGGGACTACAGGCGTGCACTGCCACGCTTGGGAGTTGGGTCTCACCACCACACAGGGAGGGAAGGGGGATACGTGAAGGCATAGAGACACACATGCAGGACGCCTTTCTTGATGATGGAGGGAGACAGCGTGACGGTGACATGAGCCAAGGAGAGCCCAGGGCTGCCAGCAAACACTAGAAGTTGAGAGGCAGGGACCACATTCTCCCTCTGAGGCTCCCAGAAGGGACCAATCCTGCTAACACCTTGATTTCAGACTGCCACCCTCCTGAGCTATGAGACAGTCCATTTCTGTTGCTTTAAGCCACCTCGTTTGTAGACATTTGCTCCGGCAGCCCCAGGATACTAGAAGGGGAGAGAGTCAACATTAGGCAGTATGTGTGTTCAGCAGTTTCCAATGTGGGAAACTGAGGCTCGGTCCCTCAAGGGTGCTCAGGGAGACGGTGGGAATGTGCCTCAGAGTTAGCCCAGCTCAGGGGAAGGAGCTGGGGTCTTTTTCACCAGCTTCCATCTGTCCTTACCTGAAGAGTGCTCCTGGGGAACACCCGTCCCTGACGCTTCTGGCCCGACCCATGTGTGGACAGGGCAGGCTCAGGCCTCCAGAAAAGTCCCCAGGTGAGAATTGCAGGTTGCAGCTGCTGCCAGTTGGAAGTGTTGGGAATCAGGGTGCGCAGGAAGAGGGTGCTGAGGGGATGTGGGTGGACACCCACAGTGTCTGTCAGGTCTTTACTGAGGACCTACTGTGTGGCCCAGATGCCACTCTGAACACGTGGAATGCAGCTCCCCAGCTGACACTCAGAGAGGGAGACAGATGGTGTCCTAGCAAGCCCTGAGCGGCATATAATGCCCAACAGAGCAGGCAGGGAACACACAGCGGGTCCCTGGGGGACACGGGGATGGTATGCATTCCGTCCGGATGGCCAGAACAGGCTTCTCTGAGGAAGTGGCTTCTGAGACTGAAACCTGCATGTTGAGAAAATGAAAAATTCAGACCTCTGGTGGAACAGCGTTCCAGGCTAGGGAACAGCCAGTGTGGAGGCCCTGAGGGCATGGATGGCTACTGGGAAGATGAGAGGAGCAAGCGGACCCGGCGTGGGCATGCCGTGGAGGAGGCTGGCAGGAGCTGGCCCCACTTCCCCCATGCCAGGCTTCTGTCCTTGGCACTGCTCTCCAGCCACCCAGAGCAGTAACTCCACTTCTTGGTCTGAGGGAAGCCTTTCGAAGCCCTGGGCACAGGATTCACAGGGGGAAGGGCCTGGACATCCCCATCCCCACCCCTCACAAGCCTCTGACCTTGGACAAGGCGTTAGCACCGAACCTCACTTTCTCACGCTGGAAGATGGCCATCCTAACTGCATGCACTTCTTGAGACTGGTGTGAAACATAAAGGACCCCTTTTCCCAGGGTGTCCCTAAAGGGAGTGGGGGGGTCCCTAAAGGGAAGTGCAAGGCCCTCTGTTCTTATATTTCCACTGTTCACTCCTGCGAGAAGCTGGACAACGGTCAAGAAGTGCTTTTCCGGGAGAAGGAGAGTCACTGAAATGACACCAAGACATCTTTATACATCTTTAATTCACCAGTTTATAAAACACACAAACAGAATGAACAAAACCCTAGAAGAGAAAAAAATGAATGAGAAGGTGGGGACTGCCCCCCACTCCCAGCCTTCTGTATGCATTTACCCTTTAGGTAATTCTCACAGCAAGACTGGGGGCTGGGGCTAGATTGTTTTAAATTTCAATTTTTTGGTTACAAAATTAGTACCTGCTTATTGGCTTAAAAATTTTCAAATCGTTTAGGGGTGTATAGAGTCGGAAATGAAAACCACCCACCCATGCCCCTTCCACCACCCTTCTACCACCTGTTTGAGGAGTTTCCTTCCAAGCTTTTGCATGTATATTGAACCTATAAATAAAGGGGGTTGCTTTTGTTTTTAACAAACATGCCCTTTTAACTTAATATACCCTAGATGGCTGCCCTTATCAGTGATCACAAGGTAGATATGATAGCCTCATGCTATTGACTGAAATAGCTGCGAGAGGTCAAGGCTTTTGCTCAAGGTCACACACAGGTGAGTGGCAGAGCTGGGCCTGGGACCGGTCTGTGTGAATCTGGGCCAGCAGGCCTCTGTGCTGTGCAGAAGCAATGCCATCGGCCATTCTTAGCGTCTCAGCACCACCTGGTAAGAGGAGCTTGTTTCTGGAGCCGGACAGCTGAGAGAGGCAGAAGATAGGGAGGAAAGCGGGTGATTCTGGGGCTAGGAACTTTGTTCCAGGACTAGGGGTCCAGCCAGGGGAGACACAGCCCGCTGTAGGTCCGGGTGGGTGGTGCAAAGGGGCAGGGAGGAAGGGGGCTGGGTGCTGGGGCCTCTTAAGTGGCTCCTGTTATCTCTCCCAGGCTTCCCCCAGGTAGGCTCACCTTCTTTTTTTGAGACAGGGTCTCGCCTGTCACCCAGGCTGGAGTGTGTGATGCAATCATAGCTCACTGCAGCCTCGAATTCCTGGGCTCCAATGATCCTCTGTTCTCGGCCTCCCAAAGTACTGAGGTAGATTGCAGGTGTGAGCCACTATCCCTGGCCACTCACCTTCCTGCTACCATCTTTGCCCCTTGTCTGTCTGAGCCAGCCTGAACTCTGAGCCCCCTCCAGTGGGGCTGGCTGACCTGCAGCCTCTCTCCCATCCTGTCCATGGCTCAGCCCCCACGTGGGCAAAATAGTCAGCATTGCCTGCCTCCCACCCCATATAGGCCCAGAGGCATTAGTCTTCCCTCTCTTTAAGGGATGCTGGGATCCCCTGAAGCACCCAGCGGGTGGTCATTCAACTTTTGCTTGGGTGACTTCAGAGATGGGTAGCTCGTTACCTTCCAAGGAAGCTGGTTCCATCTTGAATGGCTATAATGGGTGGTGGGGAACAAGCCTGGGCCCTGAGAGGGAGCCAGGTTGGGGGAGATTGGAGGAGCTGATTGATGCATGTAAGTCTGCTCCAGTTGTGTGTGAGGGAAGGGAGTCGGTGAGCCTCAGTTTCCCGCTCTGGCTTCCTTTGGATCAGTGTTGACCGAACTGCAGATCATCTACCATGAATGAGTCATGATATTAATTGAGTGGGTTGTGACCAGCATTTTTAAAAAGGAATAGAACAGAATAAGATAGACAATATCAGCGTGCATTTCAGTAATTTAGGGGTAACTCTTTCTGGAGACGTCTGTGGTCGGTGTGGGGGCCGCATCCTGGTACGGTGGGCACAGAGGTGTCTTACGGGACTGGTGGGGGCAGGGGCCTCCAGCAGCACGGAGGGTGGCCTAGAGGGGCCTCTTCCTGCCCGCCCCTCACCCGAGTCCAAACAGGGGCCCCAGGGGCGGTGGGAACAGGGAGACCCTCTCAGCTCTCCCTGTGCATCTCGCGGGCTTGGAGTAGTCCCATAAATCGTCTGCCCGGAGTCAGGGGCATAGAACTCCCTGATTTATGCCCCGCCGGGCCCGCCCCCTCTGCCTCCCTCTCTGGCTTTGTGGGGCCAAGGCCTGGCAGGCTGCTGGCTCCAGACGGCCCCTGCGGTTGCCGTGGCGACAGGTTCAGGCTGGGCCATTATCCCATCTCCCTCACCGCTTCCCGCCCTCAGGCACCCCTCCCTCCCTCGCTCGAGTCAGGGCTGGCATTTGAACAGCACCAAGGGCTTCTTCTCCATCAGCCCAGCTCCTCTGCAGGACCGCCCCTACCACCCCTTGGCCACCATCCAAGTCTAGCGAGGCCCATGCATCTGTGTCACAGCGAAGTGCAGACTTGGAACTCGCTAAGGCAAGGCAGGACCGGGTGCTGAGCGAGTGCCTGGCCAGCATGCGATCCCGCTCCTCCACTTCCGGGCTGGCCATCACAGTTCCAGCCTCATGAGCTCACTGTGAAGAACCCGTGAGGGTCTATGGTGAAAGGGCTCGTCCCTCAGACCCCTGCAGATCTCCATCGCCTCATCTGAAAAGTGGGTGTAATGACATTGACATTCACGGCTGTCTCCCAGGGCCTGCAGCAGTGTGGGACACACAGTAGGTGCTCAGCGGATGTGAGTGGATGAATGAATCCCATAGATTACTGTGAAGTTTCTTCAGTGAGAGCATAAGCACAGTGAGTTGAAGATAGCCATTGGTCCTTTGGCAAGCTTCTTATGGAGATGGTGGCTGTCAGGTGCCAGCACGGGCCCTGTGCCAGGTACCGTGTATAGCATGGTCTCATGTGCTCTTCTCAATAACCCTACAATGTAGCCAGCTATCATTACTTTTTTTTGAGGGCAGGGTCTCACTGTCACTCAGACTGGAGTGCAGTGGCCTGATCATGGCTCACTGCAGTCTCATCCTCCCAGACTCAAGTGATCCTCCTGCCTAGGCCTCCCGAGGAGCTGAAACTACAGGCATGCACCATCACACCTGGTAACTTTTACATTTTTTACAGAGACAGGGTCTTCCTATCTTGCCCAGGCTAGTCTTGAACTCCTAAACTCAGGGGATCCACCTACCTCAGCCTCCCAAAGTGCTGGGATCACAGGCATGAGCTGCCACCTCCAGCCCCATTACTACTTTTACACAGATAAAGAAAGGGTTCACTGCCCCTTCCCCTGGGATCTGGACCCACATTATGCTTGTCTGTAGCCAAGAGAACGCAGCAGGAGTGACATTGCCACCCTCCAAGGCTAGGGCAGAAGGATCCTGCTGCTTCTGTGTTCGTCTCTAGGAGCCCCCAGCCACCATGTAAGAAACTGATGACCCTGGGGACTCCATGCTGGAGGGCCCTGACCCGAAGGAAGAGAGAGAGGGAGATACCCAGCCAGATCCCAGCTTATCCAGGCCTTTGGAATCATCCTACCCTAGGCAGAGACGAGTAGTCTCCACTGAGCCCCATCCAAATTACAGATGCATGAACACAAAAACATCACTCATTGTTCTCATCAACTTGGGACTGATTTGTTCTGCAGCATGGATTTGCTAGAACAGAATTAAAACCCTGAGCTCCATACCTGGCACATAATAAGTGCTCAGCGAAGTAGTGAGTAATAGTAATAGTAGTAGCAGTTGTTGTTGTTACTGCTACTGGGAAGCAAATAGCCTAGTAATTCAGAATCGAGGCTCTGGAGTTCGGCCACCTGGGTCTCAATCCCAGTCACTAATTCTGCAACCCCGGACAAGTTACTTTCCCTCTGTAGGCCTCAGTTTCTTCATCTGTGTAAAATGAGGCTGGAGGTGGCAGCACATGCCTGTGATCCCAAGCCCTTTGGGAGGCTGAGGTGAGCGGATCCCCTGAGTTTAGGAGTTCAAGACCAGCCTGGGCAAGTTAAGGAGATCTTGTCTCTACAAAAATTAAAAAGTTAGCCAGGCGTGATGGTGCGTTCCTGTAGTTTCAGCTCCTCGGGAGGCCGAGGCAGGAGGATCACTTGAGCCTTGGAGGATGAGGCTGTAGTGAGCCATGATCATGCCACTGCACTCCAGCCTGAGTGACAGAGTGAAACCCTGTCTCAAAAAACAAAACAAACAAACAAAAAAAAACAGTAATGTTAGCTGGCAGCTGGCTACATTGTAGGGTTATTGAGAAGAGCACATGAGACCATGCTACACCTATACACGGTGCCCGGCGGCACAGGACCCATGTGGGCACCTGACAGCCACCACCCTCAGCAAGGGTGTCAGCACCATCTTCAGTTGAAGGTTGAAAGGGTTTGCTCTCATTTTATAAGACCCTGAAGGAGTCAGAGTTGGGAAGAACAAAGTGATCGTGTGCAACCCTCTGTCACACAGATGGGATTGGGTTGCTGGTAGAGGCTTTGAATTATGATATTTTTATCTTTATAAAGAGCTCTGGGTGGCCCATTTGAAAGGCAAATAAATAATAATGATGACAATGGAGAAGGAAGGGGAGGAGGGGGAGGAGAAGAATTTGCCTGGTGGAGCTCCCCTACATCACCACCTCTAGAACAGCCCAAGGGACTGATTGGTTCCTCACTGACTGCTAAATTCTGCTCACTCTCGGGGCCGCGGGGTAGAGGAGCTTCTCGGTTTCTTTGAGTTGATCCGTTCCTGCCTGTCGGACACGGTCAGGATCTTCCAGATCAGCTGGCCCAACCTCTCATTGTACATATAAGGACCAAAGAGGGATAGTGACGTGCCCAAGGTCACACAGTAGGTCAGGATTAGAGCTGGGACCAGAGTCAGAGCCCTGCTTCCCTCCCAGGTTGGATCTGTCATGCTGCTGCCGGCCTCAGAAGCAGCACGGTTGGGCAGGGGCTCTGCTTACAAAGCTTGCCCTCCACAGACGTTCTTGCATTAAAAATTCTCATTGTGGGAGTCTCTGCTATTATTCATTTCTTTAAAAACGGATTGCTAGCAGCTGACAAGGCGGCTGCTCATATCCAACACTGGCTGGAACAGGACAGGGGTGGTTTTTCCATCCCCCGTCACAGATGGGGAAACAGAGGTCCCCCATCAGGCAAACAAGCCTGTATTTGCTCATCTCAAAAGGCCCCCGTGGCCTCTCCTTACAAAACAACGAGCGACTGCCATCTACCTGGTACACTTGGGAGGACCCTAAGACCGCTATAAGCTCCCCTGCTCAGCCACCGTCTCCCCGGTCACCTCGCCTTGCCCAAGAATCCCCCTTCGGCATTGCCTGCTTTCGAGTGAGAATGGCGTTAATGGAAACCTCCCAGTGGCCATGCTGTCCCGCTGACAGTAGGGTGTAGCATGGAAAAAATACAGAAGTTGACGTCGCTTAATCTTGCTCTGCCACACGTTACCTGTGTGACCTTGAGCCCACCATGTTACACCTCTGAGCCTCAGTTTCTTTGCCTATAAAATGGGGCTCATAATTGGGCCTATGCTGCCCTGTGAGGGTAAAAAGTGGTGCTCTTGTTGTTTATTGCTACATAACAAACCACTCTGCAACTCAGCGGCTTCAAAACAACAAGCCTTTGTTTGGCTTATGAATTTGCAATCTGGGCAGGGCGGGCAGAGCCAGCGGATCTTGCTCCGCTCCACGTGGTGGTGTAGGTGGCTGCCAGGGCTCGCTGACGGGGCCTGGGGGATTCCTCTCTGCAGTAGTGACTGGCTTGACTCGTTTCTCCCCACCTGGTTCCCTTGACAGGGCAACTTGGGCTTCCTTACACCATGGCAGCCGGGTTTCAGATGTGAGCATCCCGGGAGAAGGGGAAGTTGCTTTGGGACTGGAAAGCATTACAGCAACACTTTCATTGAAGTCTGTCGGTCAAGCCCAGACTCAGAGAAAAGGGACAGAAGAAATGGCATTTACAATAGCAACAGAACACAGCCATGCCTTGTGTAGAGATGGGGATACATTCTGAGAAACGCAGCCCTAGGCCATTTGGTCGTTGCGTAAACGTCATAGAGCGCATTTACACAAACCTAGATGGCAGAGCCTACCTCACGCCTGGTCTCTGTTGCTTAGCCCACTGCTCCCAGGCTACAAACCTGTGTCGCGTGTTATTGTACAGAATACTGCAGGCAGTCGTAACACAAGGGTACGTATCTGTTATCTAAGCATGGAGAAGGTAATGAGCTGTACTGCTGGGGCATCACTGGGTGACAGGAATTTTTCAGCACCATTACAACCTTTTTTGCCTGTTATTTAGTTTTTGTTTCATAATCATAAACTTAACTCTGCAATGCAGCTGGGCGTGGAAGGAAACAAGGAAAACAGAATCCAAAGGGGACTGAGCGAGAGCACAGAGATTCTAGGACACTGCAGACAAATGGCATGGAGGGGTGCTCTCCTGAGCTACGGAAGGGGTGGTCGGGTGGTGAAGATAAACACGAGGCAAACTTACCCGAGTTGTCCACAGTCAGCAGTGGTGACCTTTCTGCCGGTCTTGCCATTCCTGGACCCAAAGCGCCCCGTGGCCTCCACTACATTCATGCCTCTTTCACCTTGCCAGAGGCCACCTGCCTGCCATCCAACCTCTCAGTCCTGGCTGTGCAGATGAAAAACTGGGAATCCTTTGTGTTGGGTCCAGCATTTGCCGTGGACAAGATGCCAGGACCTGTATGCTTCAGGACAGGTGTCCCCAAACTACGGCCCTCGGGCCGCATGCGGCCCCCTGAGGCCATTTATCCCGCCCCCCGCCGCACTTCAGGAAGGGGCACCTCTTTCATTGGTGGTCAGTGAGAGGAGCACAGTATGTGGCGGCCCTCCAACGGTCTGAGAGACAATGAACTGGCCCCCTGTGTAAAAAGTTTGGGGACGCCTGCTTTAGGATGAAGTTCTCATCATCAAATTTCTCCCCATGGATGCACTTGCCACCAGTGCTATTATGGCATGTGAAGTCACCACCCTGACACATATACCCCGGAATAATTCTGTGAAAGCAGGAACCCTTATAACCAAATCCTGTCTCTCCAGTGCTCAGAGCATGAACGTTTTTGGCTGTCTTTGGAAACTTGTCTGCGAACACCTTGAAGGAGAAGGGGGCTAAGGGCTCGCCATCAATGATCATGTCAGAGAACATGATGGGTTGGCTGTGGCCGATGGTATGGGGCTCCCGGTGGTGGCGTTGGCAAAGCGGCTGCACCATTATAATCTTACGGGACCACTGTCATATATGTAACCCAGTGCTGATCAAAACATCGTCATGTAACATGTGACTATGGTTATCTACATAACTGTTTACTGATGTCTGCTTTCCCCACCCATTTAGATCGTCTTGTTCATTGCTGTATCTCCCGAGCCTAGCACAGTGCCTGCAAGGCAGAGGCCTTCAATAGACATGATTCATTCAATGTATAGCTGGATGAATGAACTGAGACCTCTCCCCTGAAACGACAACCCTGGGTCTCCTTAGCTCAGGTGAGGGCGGAGGCAGAGAGGTTATGAAAGGCCCACTGGCTCCAGCAGCTGAGGCCTGATTTTGGACCCCAACTCTGGCCCCAGCGTGCTGGGTGACCTTGGGCGAGTCACAGTCTTCTCTGTGGGTGTCAGTGAAAGCTAATAAAACGAGACCCTGGCTTTTCAACTTGTGTCATCCAAAACTCTGTGTATGACTTGCTTTAATTAAGATAAGAGCACAGGGAAATGTTTGGACTCGCTGTTCACTCTTTGATGTTCAGCCTTTCGCGTTGTTGTTTTGATGTCCAGGGTCTTGGAGCACTGGACTTGGGTTCTTGGCCCTGGCTGGCGGGCTGCCTGCCTTCTGCTGTTTGCCTTGTTAAAAGCACTTATGATCTAATAAAGTGAGATTGATGTGGCCTCTCCGGGGATGAAACACTCCATTCCCCGTATTCACTGCGCTTCCCAGCTGCACTCACGGCTGGCGTGTACTGTGTAGCAGTCGAGCACTAAGCCCTGGGCTGAGGTTCATTTCATTCTACTAGGTGGATGCTGTTATCGTCCCCATTCTACACATTGTGGAAACTGAGGCACTGAGAGGCTACGGGACTTATCTAAGATCACAGTAAGTAAGCAGGTAAGTAAAGGTATCAGGATTCAGGTCCAGAGTGCTTCATGGTCTCTCAGGGGCTGGCTGGTGGCCCTAGCTTGGATGGGAGGCACACAGGGAACCTGAGTGAGAGCTCATAGGATGGGAAGCAAGTGAACCTCCATCTCTTTTTTCCTTTTTTTTGAGACGGAGTCTCGCTCTGTTGCTAGGCTGGAGTGCAATGGCACGACCTTTGCTCACTGCAACCTCCGCCTCCTGGGTTCAAGTGATTCTCCTGCCTCAGCCTCCTGATTAGCTGGGATTACAGCCATCTGCCACCATATTCAGCTAATTTTTTGTAGTTTTAGTAGACATGAAATCTTGCCATGTTAGCCAGGCTGGTCTCGAACTCCTGACCTCAAACAATCCACCCGCCTCAGCCTCCCAAAGTGCTGGGATTATAGGAGTGAGCCACGGCACCCGGCTGAGCCTCTGTCTCTGAGTTT
This sequence comes from Saimiri boliviensis, assembly GCF_048565385.1. Taxonomy (NCBI): domain Eukaryota; kingdom Metazoa; phylum Chordata; class Mammalia; order Primates; family Cebidae; genus Saimiri; species Saimiri boliviensis. The sequence goes on from NC_133459.1 coordinate 20,631,075, forward strand.
GTTCAGTGACAATGTCAGGCCTTGGAGAAAGAGAACAGGCCTATGAGGTGTCGCCGCTATGAATTCCTATTTTATAGTTGGGAAAACTGAGGCTCAGAGAGGTTGCCCAAAGGGGATTCGAAAGAATAACGGCTGGGAAGAGGAAAGTGCCAGGCTCATTGTCCAAGGTTAAGTTGGGTCAGAATGTTATGACGGTGCCAGTCTGGTGTGCGGGATGTTGACTGAACAGACCTTGGCATCTTACTGCCCAAGAAATAGTGGGGATGGGAAGTGACTGGGCCTCCCTGGGGGCAGCCCGTTCTCTGCAGAATGGTCCTCAGGAAGATGAAATCATGTAGGAAAACACCCCACATCCCTGGTTCCCACAGTCACAGAAGGGGGTAGAATGGGGTCAGCAAAGGAAGTTGGCGCCCTTTCCTGGTGCTCGGCTGTAGCCGTGGGTGCCCCCAGGAGCACAAATAGCCCAGCAATGTCCTTTGCTGTGAGTCTGTTGCAACATCAGAAATTCCACCACTAACAGCTTCCAGAGAAAGCTCAACCTTGTTGACAGGAAAGGAAAGTCACGCGTGTGGTCACCCGCGCAGCAGCCTAGGAGGTTCGGTTTCCTTATCTCGAAAATGGAACAAAACACCAACCCCCCCGGGTTGTGAAAACTCCCAACACAGTTCCAGAGGGCAGAGGAGGTGTGCTCTTCCTGAAAGCAGACCTGGAGTCTCTGGGCCTGCTGGAGAGTGCAGAGGATGACCACTCACTGGAACTCCGCTGTGCGCCAGCCTTGCCAGCCTGTAGGTACCCACGTCACACTTATGTTAATATCCAGATGAAGAAGCTTCTTAGACGTCATCCGCTCCAAACACCCCTCCCCAGCCCCAGCCGGAAGGCCAGTTACTCCCAGCATCCTCCACGGTGGTACCCAACCCACGGCCAGGAGTTTTCTTCAAGTCTTGGTGAGATGCCTTGTGACTGCATCAGCCACAGGCGCTCCTGCAAAAATGCTGCACCACATGTGGCCAACCTCCACCCTGGTCACCCTGAGCTTCCAGCTGCCACGTTTGCCATGTTGTCATGGAGGTGGTCAAGGAGTGGGCTTAGCGCAACTCCAGCTTGCTGACTGTCACCTGGGCCCTAAGGCAGCCCTTCCAGGGCCCTGGGTCTTAACATAGTCTCCATGACAACGGCTCGGGCACATCTTTCCCTGTCCCTTTCTCATCACAACTCAAAACCAAGGTGGGGTGGAGGACATACCTGATCACCCTTATCTTCCCTGTTCTCAACCTCAAGTGAGATCCACCAGAGAGGAGCCAGCAGGACCACCACCAGCTGGACTCCGAATCCCAGCATGGGTTCAGCCAGCCCAGCCTGCTACAGAGAGAATGAGAGTCCCACCGCAGCCCCTCCAACTGGAGTGTGGGCATGAGCCCCAGCGGAGTCAGGTCCTCGGTGCTGGCTGGGAAAGCCTTTCCCTGGCTGGGCCCCTGCTTCCCCATCTGTGAGTTAGATACTTCCCAAGCCCCCTCCAGCTCAGACATTCTGAGCCCATGTGTCTTCTCTGCACCGAAGGCAGCCAGCAGCAACCAGCCCCTCTTCCCCCCGGGCCGCACTGCAGCAGCTGAGCCCCTTATCACACGCAGCCATCTTTGCTGTTTGCATGGTGCTCACTTTCCCTGGCTAAGAAAACATGTTCACAAAATCAGATTTCTCTGGAAAGCCGGCAGGTTAAAAGGAAAGGAAATGCTGAATGCTGTGGAGTGGGGATCTGCAGGCGGAGACTGACCTCTGGGACTGCCCCCACACTTCTGGGTCCCCTTCGTTAGAGGAAGCAGAGCCTGATGCCCCTGAGTAGTCCTCCCTCGGGTCGATGCCAGCATCCGCAGGCAGCTGAGGCCTGGAGAGGTTTAGAGCCTTCTCAGAGTCACACAGAACATGATCATCTGTCATCATCCAGAACTTTCTGTGGCTCCCCGCTGCTGGCAGGGCAAACCTACACGCATCCTGGTGCCGAAGGCCCTCCCCCTCTTCCCTTTTGTGGCCCTTCAGCTCTAGACACCCCAACGCCTCCCCAGCCCAAACAGCTTGTCTTTGCCTCAAGTGTCTTTCCCCCAACCCATTTCTGTCTGTTTGGCTCTCTCCTACTCCAAGACCCCACTCAGACCTTGCCTCCTCCAGGAAGCCTTCTCTGACTAACCCTGCCTGCATGATCCTCTCTGAGGAGTTCTGGCCACACTGGGAGGTGCCTGGTCACTTCTTATCTCCCACCCTCTCACCGCAGCTGTCTTCTGGGTCAGAGCCTGGTTCCCACTTCTTGGAGCTGGCCTGGCCTGCTCAGGGCTGTCGTCGGCCACCAAGGAGAGAAGGAAAGGATTTCCTTGGGACGAAGTGATACCAACGGCGGCAGAAGGCGGCCTGAGAGCCTCCCCTTGGGACCTTTCTTAAAAGTGACTTTTCTTGGCCGGGCGCGGTGGCTCAAGCCTGTAATCCCAGCAGTTTGGGAGGCCGAGGTGGGTGGATCACGAGGTCAGGAGATCAAGACCATCCTGGTCAACATGGTGAAACCCCGCCTCTACTAAAAATACAAAAAATTAGCTGGGCATGGTGGCGCGTGCCTGTAATCCCAGCTACTCAGGAGGCTGAGGCAGGAGAATTGCCTGAACCCAGGAGGCGGAGGTTGCGGTGAGCCGAGATCGCGCCATTGCACTCCAGCCTGGGTAACAAGAGCAAAACTCCGTCTCAAAAAAAAAAAAAAAAAAAAAAAAAAAAGTGACTTTTCCTGGTCTTAAATACGGATATAGCATGAGTGTGGCACACAGCAGCTCTGCAGGTGTTCACAAGATGAGACAGGCCTACCTGAGCTCACACGGAGAGCCATCCGTGATGAACATCCAAGCTACAGAACGAAACGCACATGTGGTCCCATTCGTTTTTAATCAAACAAACAAAGCAAAACACCTGTGACAGCTCACGTGCACCCAGCCTGGGTCTGAGCACTCTGTGTGCATGGACTCGTGCGACCTCCTAATGATCCTCCTAATGACCCTGAACGCTAATGACCCCATGTTACCGATGAGCAGACTGAGGATAAGGGTAGGATTCAAGTCCAGGCCACAGGCAGGCTCGGGCGCCAGTGCTCTCAAGCCTCCCCTGTGCTGCCTGCTGCGTGCTCGGTGCTATTCGACGGTTCCGTACAGTACATAACCAAAGAGACAGAAGAGCCGGCAGGAAGGTGGCCCTGGGTCTTGCAGGAAGCCAGGTTTGGAGAGAGAAAAATAGGAGGAGACTTTCTTTCCTTTTTTTTTTTTTTTTAATTTATTTTATTGCATTTTAGATTTGGGGGTACATGTGAAGAACATGCAAGATTGTTGCATAGGTACACACGTGGCAGTGTGATTTGCTGCCTTCCCCCCCATCACCTATATCTGGCATTTCTCCCCATGCTCTCTCTCCCCAGCTCCTCATCCCACCCTGTCCCTCCCCTATTTCCCCCCCGACAGACCCCAGTGTGTGATGCTCCCAGGAGGAGATTTTCACTTCCTCTTCTTACATTCTGTATTGATTGGTTATCACAAATAATATAATCTATTTGAAAAATAGAAAAAGCGCTGGGCGCGGTGGCTCAAGCCTGTAATCCCAGCACTTTAGGAGGCCAAGGCGGGTGGATCACGAGGTCAAGAGATCGAGACCATCCTGGTCAACATGGTGAAACCCCGTCTCTACTAAAAATACAAAAAGTTAGCTGGGCATGGTGGCGCGTGCCTGTAATCCCAGCTACTCAGGAGGCTGAGGCAGGAGAACTGCCTGAACCCAGGAGGCGGAGGTTGCGGTGAGCCGAGATCGTGCCATTGCACTCCAACCTGGGTAACAAGAGCGAAACTCCGTCTCAGAAAAAAGAAAAACAGAAAAAGCAGCACATGATCATTGTAGAAAACTCAAGAGAGGAGAAAGCCTTCAGAAAGAAACTAGAGTCAGCCTGGGTTCTGGGAGCAGGCAGGGCAGCATACTCAAGGCCAGAGGATTCTAGAAGAATCACCATGAAAGTGGGTGAGTCACTAGGATCACTGCAGCTCCATGGTGGCAGGAGCAAGAGCCGACCGTAGCTTGGTGTAGGAGGCGCTTTACAACCCATCAGCGCTATTTTGCCATGGAAAAATAGCCTCGTGTGGTAGTGAGCTGCCCGTCACTGGAGGAATAGGAGGAGATAGCAGATGCAGCATTAATGCTGAACTGTTTGCTCATGGGTCGCGTGAGTTAGTCTGTTTCCCAGTCCTCCACCTTTAACTCAAGCTAGACAGAAATGGGATGTACCTGCAAGGATGAAGCCCCATGCCTGACTGGTTAAACGATAACAAATAATGTTTGTTTTTGTTTGTTTGCAGAAAGTGATTTATTTAAAGAGAGAGAAAGGAGAAGGAGAGAGAAAGAAGCAGCTAACTCTCACCCTGAGTGAGGAAATCCAGAAAGATGGAATCCAGGGGAGGAAAGCAGCGTCCACACTGCATGGAAGGGAATAGAGAGAGATGGAGTTTAGGAGGGGAAGACAGGCTCCCACGAGAGAGTGTGGAAGGGGACCCCAGAGGGAGATCCAGGAGAGAGAAAGATGGCTTCCACGAAGGGAGTGTTCGGGGAAGGGGACCCAAACATGGAGTCCGAACAATAACAAATAATTTAAACACAGGATTCAGAGACTTGCACAGACACAGCAGCTCAAAGTGCCCCTCAACACAGGTGGCTTCATGGGATTTCAGAGCCTCCCAACATCACTGGCAGAAACACTTTGCAGAGGAGAAAGATAGAACGCTTAAAGAGGTCTAGGCTTGCCCAAGGTCACCCAACTGGCCCAGAGTTCCTGGCTCTGCTCAGCCAGGGCATTTCTCACGGCGATCGCTCGTTCCTTCCAGGGTCTAGCATCCAGTCCGTGCTCAGGTCCTTCATGGAACGGAGTCAGAGACCCTTGTTCTAGTCTGGCTCTGGCCGAATGTGCCGAGAGAGTCTCCGTCCATTTTGTGCTGGGTTTGATATTTCTGGGCTCCCTTCTAGGCCTCATCTGTCTGCCACCCACCCCTGTTGCTTAGTTTTCTTAGCTTGTCCACTGATGCCAGACCTCAAGGAGTCTTCACATGGATGGGGGAAGCATTAGGGCATCACACGCCCTGATGCTTGTACCTTTCTTTTGTTCTGCACAGATTTATAGGTGTGAGTTCCTGAACTCTCATTCACTGTCCACAGCCCAACACAAGGCTTAAAAACAACAGATACGATGAGAGAGATCTTGCCTGTAGATGAAAGCAAGAAGGAAGCCGGCCTCCCCCGGCCCTGGCCTGTCACAGACCCACTGCACACTGTGGTCAAGTCAAAGTCAGGGCTGGACGTCTGGAGAAGTCCAGAAGGCTCCTGCCCACCCGGAGGCAAAAGGAAACAGAGAGCCCTGTTTCTGGGGGCGAGGGACTGGCATGCTAGGAAAGGGGCCTTGGCAGAGCCTAACGTAAGGAAAGGTGATGCCAAATGGCCCCGGGCCCCTCCAGCACTGCCGTGGGGACTCTGCCTTCCTTGCTCACTGTGCTCCGGCCACTCAGGCTTCCTTCTGTTCCTTAAAACTCAGCAAGCTCATCTCCCTCCACCCAGGGCCTCTGCGTACACTGCCCACGCCGCCGGAACGCTCTCCTCCGCAGCCCTGGAAAGACCTTTCCAACCTTCAGGTTTCGGATTGAATGACACCTCCTCCAGGAGCCTCCGACTGGTAACCCAGTCCACTCCTGTCTTCCTAATGTACTTGGCACGCTTTATAATCATGCGTTGTAGGGATTATAGATGACGTAATGAATTAACATTTTCATGATATCAATGAGATTGTTGATGACATTATAATTATGATCACTTATAGCTTATTGAAAGATTTAATGATTATCTGAAGGCTCCATGAGGATGTGTTCCTTTCGTCCTCTGGGTGAATGGGGCCAGCTGTGCCACCAACTCACTGCCCTGGGCCCAGGCATTAGCCCTTCTGATGATAACAGCAAATGATGTTTTAGCTCTTCCCAGGAACAAAGCATTTTCCACCTGAGACTTTATTTAATCCTTACAGCCACCCAGTAAGGCAGATGAGGACGCTGAGGCCTGGACACAGTCTGCTTGTACACCACAGCCCCCCGACTGCCTGAGCACCCAGGAGCCTTGCTCACCTTTGGGACTCTCCCGAATGTCACATGTGAGGGCCACGGGGGAGGACATAGACAACAGGCAGTGACACTTAAGGGTGGATTCATCTGTTCACTCCCTGGGCAGATTTCTTTCCAGGTGGGGAAAATAGCGATTCATCCCAGAGGGAAGAAAGCCAGAGCGCCCCACGGGGAACCACTGTGGGGACTAAGATACCACCACGGGAGAGGCATTGGGAGGGGCTTTCTCTGCAACAGCTCCCACCCGCAGACCCCTCTGGCCCTCTCTTGTTCTGCAGAGGGACCACCAGTGTTTCCGGGGGGCGGGACTTGGACCCTCTCCTGTGTTGCAGGCGGAAGGTGGGCAGGCGGATGGGACAGTGAACTATAAATTCTGCTCTGGGAAGGGCCACATTGGTCAAGATCATTCTCCTTCAAGGGATGCCTCCTGAGGAATTAATCAGGGGCAAGGTCAGCGACTTCTGACAGGCAGTGCACCCAGACTGACCACCCCAAACCCTGCGCCAGCCCCTGCCTGGGCTCAGGAGACCAGAAATGAGTGTTTGTAACCAGCTGGTGGAGTCGGGGGGAGCTGGGATGGAAAGCGAAGGAACAGCTGTGCAGCCTTCATGCCCTTAACCAGACAAATCACAGAGCGGTGCCTCACGACTCCCACCAGCTACGTGGCTGATGGTCAGGACTTCACATGTGGGCAGGAGTCACGGCACAAGTCTTCATTTGTTTACGTGAATGAGAGGAGAGAAAAGGTTTTAAAAATGTGTGTTGAGGGTTCTTTATGCTATTCTTTAAATGTTTGTGTATGCTGAGTTTTTCTATAATAAAAAGTAAAAAAAGGAAGGAGGGAGGGAGGGAAGTAAAGAAGAAAGGAAAGAAGGAAGAGAGAAAGGAGGGAGGGAAGAAGGAAGGAGGGAGCAGGGAGGGAGGAAGGGAGGGAGGGAAGAAAAGAAGAATTCTATATACAAGTCCATTTTTTTAAGTAAATGAGTTATGTGTGTGTGTTTGCATGCGTGAGGAAAGTCTGGGCGCATAGGTACACAGATGTGAACAACTGCCATCTCTAGTGGGGTTATGGGTGATTTTCATTTTCTTCTTTGCACTTTTAATTTTCCTAATTGGGAAAAAAATAACACAACGATTAAGACCAAAAAGGAGGGGAGTCTGGGCGCAGTGGCTCATGCCTATAATCCCAGCACTTTGGGAGGCCAAGACAGGCGGATTGCTTCAGTCAGGGAGTTTGAGACCGGCCTGGGCAATGTGGCGAAACTGCATCTCTACAAAAAATACAAACATTAGCCAGGCGTGGTGGCTCGCGCCTGTAGTCCCAGCTACTCGGGGGGATGAGGTGGAAGGATCGCTTGAACACGGGAGGCAGATGTTGCAGTGAGCTGAGATCATGCCACTGCATTCCAGCCTGAGTGTTGGAGTGAAACCCTGTCTCAAAAAAAAAAAAAAAAAAAAGAATGTCTTGTGTTCTAGACTCTCCTCCACCCACTCAGCAGCTCTCTGTCTCTGCTTCAGTGACCTCGTCACTCTGAGCTTCATCTCTCTCCCCAGCAAAATGGGGCCATCACTAATGGGGATGCAGTGAGGACAGAAAGGGGCGGTGCTGAGGGTGCACCTGGTAGGACCCCAATGCCTGTGTGCTGCCCCCCACACGCACTCAGGCACCCACACAAGGGAGAGCCCTCACACACCACAGACCCCGGAATGACAAAGAGCAAGGCTTCCTGGCTCCACATAGGTGCCCTGGTTCACCCTCATGCCCGTTCGCACGTGCACACACACACGCACGCACACACACACGCACACATGATGCGCACAGGAGCACACACTGTAACCTGTGTGGGGTGGCTCTGTCAGCCAACTGGGTGGGTGAGAGGAGAGAGCCTCGTCCCTTTCCAAGATAAACACAGGAAGTGAGGATCCCACAGTGTCAGGGTAAGGTTGGGAGTCATCCATAAACTCCAGGCAGGGGTAGGGGATGGAGAGAGGCCCAGAGAGGGGAGTGGGGTGTGGGAGTCTGGGCAGGGCCTGAGTTTGACATGTGCTGTCTTAGGTTCAGATGTGAAAAGTTGAAATGGTGACTAAGCTTGGGGGCTATCTTAGCTCTGTCTGTCTGTCTGTCTGTCTGTCTGTCTGTCTGTCTGTCTGGGACAACACCTCCTACCCTCACCCTCTCCTCTCTCCCCAGCCCTGAGCTCAGTGAGTCAAGTGTTCAGGCCAATCAGAGGCCCGGGGGCCCCCAGCCAGGCCCCCACACTTAGGAAAGCCAGAACCTGTGCTCAGCAAATGCTTGCAAAGGCCATGAGTAGATGGAAAGAAACAGTCATCTCAGATTCCAGGATGCTCCCAAATCCAGCACACACTTCAGTGCCTCACAGCCCAGCTCAGATCTCTGAGAGATTATCCTGGGGCAGCTGCCAGGGTATGGCACCCCAGCCTCCTCCACCCAAGTCACTGCTCCTACTTTCCTCGAAGCCCACTGAGTCCCAGGGGAAAGGAGCAACGGGGCCTCTGCCAGGCCAAGGCGGGTGGGAGGGCGCAGGGCTGACCACTCAGGGCCTCTGGAGAATGTTGGATGAATGAACCCTCGCTGTGTGCCAGGTACTTGACATCAGCCTTAAATACTTTTCTGGAACAGATCAAGGGTGGGGGGAGAGAAGGACGTTTTCTACTTGACCCGTGGCCACCCAATCGTCCTCACTTTGTGATGAGGTTCCTAGTTGGATCCAAATAGCGCAGCTAAAGGTGGTGGCTCCCACCTGCAGGGGCGGAGGGGCAGATGGAAACCTTTCTTGAAGTGTTCTGTTCTGAAACTCCCCACTCATTTCCCTGAGCCAGTGGATTAGGGTTTTCCTGTTAAATGCAATTGCCTGCCCATCTCTGCTCCCATCTTTTGCTCCAACCCCACAGCTAGAGCCCCCGGGCGGGCCAAGAGTCTGGCACATGCCACTCTGCCTGCTGTACCACTTGAGCAAGTCACCCACAGCTGCTGGGTCACTGGTGGTGGCACCAAGGCTACTGCAGAGACCTGAGGGTCTGGGATTCCGGGGGCTTCTGCCTTCCTTGTCACCTCCACCTTGCTACCAGCCCGGCCTCAGGCCCCAAATCCAGACTTCAGGCCCCATAAGACCCAGCACTGCCTGGCCCCTGCCTGGGTTCTCAAACAGCTCTCTCTCCCTTTGCTTTTTACTCAATACTCAGTCACACGGTTCCTCTTTCAAATCCTCAAACTCTCTGTTTTTACTTACCCCAGGGATCTTACTGTTACTTGTATTTTACTCTTTAAAAAATGTATCCACTGGATGGACAGATGAGTGATTGGATACATGGATGGATGGATGGTTGAGTGGATAGATGGATGATTGAGTGGATGGATGGATGGATGGATAGATTGATGGATGAATGGGTGATTGAGTGGATGGATGGATAAATGGGTAGGTGATTGAATGGGTGGGTGATTGAGTGGATAGATGGATGAATAGATGGGTGGGTGGTTAAGTGGAAGGACAGACTGGAGGGATGAAGGGTGGTGAGTGAACAAACTTCACTGGCTGGCTGGATGGATGGAAGGATAGATGGATGAATGGATGGATGGATGGATGGATGGATGGGTGGGTGGGTGGGTGGGTGGATGTATAGACTGGAGGGATGAAGGGTGGTGGGTGAACAAACTTGACTGGAATGATGAATGGATGGGTGGATGGGTGGATGGGTGGATGGATGGATGGGTGGATGGGTGGATGGATGGATGGATGGATGGGTGGATGGGTGGATGGATGGGTGGATGGGTGGATGGATGGATGGATGGATGGATGGGTGGGTGGGTGGATGGATGGATGAGTGGGTGGATGGATGGACTGGTGGGTGGATGGATGGATGGATGGATGGATGGATGGATGGATGGATAGTTGGGTAGTTGAGTGGTTATATAAATCGGAGGGATGAAAGGTGGTGGGTGAACAAACTTGACTGGATGGATGGATGGATGGATGAATGGATGGATGGATGGGTGCGTGGATGGATGGGTGGATGGGTGGGTGGATGGGTGGATGGGTAAGTGGGTGGGCGGGTGGTTGAGTGGATGGTTAGATTGGAGGGATGAAAGGTTGTGGGTGAGCAGATTTGACTACATAGATGAATGGATGGAGGGGTGGATGAAGGAATAAAAGGCAAGGATGCTGCTACAGCTCTGCTCAGATTTTGGTCTTCTCTGTCCCCACCTAAGTGACTTGCACCTATAGTGTTCATCCCCAACTTTAATTTGTCCTGCCCTGCAAAGGTTGAAGGTTGAGGAAACAACTGGGAGGCCACAGTAACCCTTATCTTTGCTCCCAAATTTCAATTCTCCTTGGGGTGTCCTGAGAGCCCCCCTCAGGACCACACATCAACCCCTTGGGGGAAGGAGGCAGCTTCTGTCTTCAGCACAAATGCCTGAATGTTTGAGCCTTTTGCCTGTTACAGTGGCTCCCACTTTGGGGGTGGTTTTACATCTCTTTGGTTGCCTTGAAACTAAAAATGAAACTGAAAATTTCCCTCAAATAATAATACACTTTAAGGTTAATTAACTAAAATTACTTTTGGTGACTTGATCTTAAACTCTAAAACAATTAGAAACATTGCGCTGACCTGTTCCAAAGTAAATTAATTAATTTTAAAGGACACCCATCTCCTACCAAAACACCATGTAGTTAAGAGATCCTTATTTAATCACCCCCAAATCAAGTATGAATGTTTAAGCTGATTAGCTAAACAACAAAGAAAAAGTGGAGCAAACAAAATCAGATACTTGATTTTGAAGTATCTTGATTTTGTTTTGGTGGATGCCAAAACACTGAATGGGGCATCAAAAGGCAAACAGAGCACTGGGTTAACAGAGTTTTAGGAAATGTAGCAGATACCCCATTTTTCTCTCCAGGATCCCTCATCCCAACACAGAAAGACTGGAGCAAGAACCTTCACACCTGAGTTCTGGGCCAGGGACAGCCCGTGAGCCCTGTGCTTACCCAGCCACAAGAGGCCATCACTAAGGCTCAGGAAGTACGTGCCATCTTTGCCCCGGGCCGAGCCCCTCCCACGAGGGCCTCATTTCATCCAGACACCAGCACTGTGGTATCCGTCTGCCAGATGCAAAGCCCCGGTTCAAAAGAGGAAGTGGCAGATATAGGAACAAAATTCGCCTTAAAGAATGTCTACCTCATATTCCCGTGAAGTAGATAAAGCAACTGAAGGTTAGAGCGGACCAGACCACACAGCCGGCGAGGGCAGACTGGACTTCAGTTGCACAAACACTAGTGCAAGTGTCGAATGAATGAGACAGATAGGGATGCAGGAGCCTTCGCTTGGGAGATCAGTTTCTGTCGGGGTGTGAAATGGTGGTGAATAGAAGGACAGATAAACAGGACTGGTCAGGGAGGACTTCCTGGAGGTAGGGGGCATTGACCAACACGGAGCATCTGTCAGGACCAACGTCCCCCTGAATTTCCGTGGAGGTGGAGGAAAGGAGATCCCCCGCTTCTCTCTCCCCCTGGGCGCTCTCATACAGCTGGAGTCATCAGAGAAGCTGCTGGTCCCCCAACTTTGAGTAAAACCCCACCCCCTAGCAGGGCAAGAGGGGCAGGAGCAGCCAGCAGCCTCCCATCAAGCCTTGACAGGAGTTGTCACCAGTGCAGAGCCAGTGGGGGTGGAGTGGGGCCCTGTCTGGCCCCAGCCCCACTGTTTACCTGTCTGGGCTGTTGCTGGAACCATTCATCTCAGTGAAGGATGACACGGCCTGCCTCCTCCCTCCTCCTCTCAGCTCTTCCACTGGGCATTCCACGTCTACAGATCTCCAGAGCGCTCCAAGCCTCCTGGATGTGCCCCCTGCGTGTCTGCTCCTTCCTGGCCAGCCATGCCCCACGTGTGCGCTTCCTCCCATGCACTGAACAAGCAGAGGGCCGTCGGCTGCATCAAGAGCCACCTGCGTGGGTGCCAGGCTCTGTGCAAAGGAAGCACCTGAAGGCCATGACTTCCTGACTCCTCATCTACATGGTGGCTATGAAGGAAGACAGAAACAGGGGATCACATTTCTGTGTGGTCAGTAAGTTTGGGGAGTCCACATTAGCTGTATTGATCAGACCACAGTGGAGGCTGGAGCTGCTAATTCTGCCGAAACAAGTGGAGAGGGGTGGGAAAGCCACAGACAGGGGACCAGCAAGGGTGTCCTTGAAGGAGAGGTAGGTGTTGTCAGGTGAACCAGGGACAAAGCATTCCGGGCACATACCGGGTACCATGACCATGAGCCTGGGTGCTCCACATGTGACCCGCAGTCAGGAGTGACCAGGTGTCCATGTGTGGGAAGGGGCTGGTAACTTCCACAGGGCTTTTTGAGCACCCTCTTTCTGGAAAGTGCGCTGGTCACTGGTCTTTAACCCTTCCCAGGTTCCTGTAGCATTTGCAGATTGTACATATAGGACACATAAAAGAACAAAACTCACCTTCTGGTGTAACGCTTCCAGCCCATGTTTCCGCCCCCTGAGGATCACAGGCCCTTTGAAGGCAAGAGTCATGGCTTCTCTTTCCTGATATTTGTCATCCCCTACCCCGGCCCTGTGTTTATTACAAGCACGAAAGCATATGTGACGTTCAAAAAAGGTGTATTAAAGTGGCCGGGCATGGTGGCTCACGCTTGTCATCCTAGTGCTTTGGGAAGCCAACGTAGGAGGATCACTTGGGGCCAGGAGTTTGAGACCAGCCTGGACAGCATAGTGAGGCCTCGTCTCTACCTAAGAAAAAAAAAATTAGCTGGGTGGTTTTGTGTACCTGCAGTCCCAGCTACCCTGGAGATTGAGGTGGGAGGATCACTTGAGCCCAAGAGTTCGAGGCTGCATTGAGCTGAGATCATGCCACTACACTCCAGCCTGGGTGACACCATCTCTATTTAAAAAAGACAAAAATTAATTAGCAGAATCCTTGGTGAATGGATGGGTCGCTGCCACCTCTGCAGGTGTGTGTGATAAGACGACGCATGGTGAATTCTCAGAATGTAGCAGGTGTTCAGGAGATGATGCTTCAGGCCACCACCCTTCTCACTCATGTGACTCTCAGGACCCAGGCTGCCTCAGAGCTCACAGGGGACAGAGGTGAGTGGGGGGACACTTCCCCTTCCACTTTCTCATCTGTGATGTGGGTAAATAGGAGGTCTCTTCCAGCTAGGACGGCCTTGGTTTTTTTCTTTCTTTTTTTTTTTTTCCCAGTACCCTCACCATGGGACAGCCTTTGAATCCCATACCCTCTGTCTCTCACACTGCTGCCTAAACTCAGGACACCTGCAGTCTGGTGGTTTGGTCCACGGATCCTTGGGACTGGCAAGCCTGAATCTGGAACCCAGCTCCCTCCCATCTCACTGCGAATGCTGGGAACAGTCCCTGCTCCTCCCTGAGCTTCAGGGTCCCCATCTCTAATCAAGGACTCTGAAGGACTCACCCTTCCCTGGTGAGCTTCCGTGAAATGAATGAGATGCAGTGTGCACAGGGCTTTGCAGTGTTCTCAGGAAATGTTATTAGCATGACCATCATTTAGCATCCTAAGATTACCTCCTCCAGGAAGCCTCCTCTGACTGAGCCTAACATAGGTAAGAATCTCTTCCTTTTTGCCTCTGTTCAGCAGCTCCCAACTTATACTCTGTAAACCCTCAGATCAGGATAGAAGAGCAAAGCCGCTCTGGCCCTGGTCCTCGCCCCAACTCCAGCTCCAGCCCCAAACCCTGGAGTGCAGAGAGGTCTGGTTTGTGCAGTTTAAGTCAGAGGGTCATTTCTGGGCCTAGGCTCCATTCAAATGGGGGATCCCAGAGGGTGGGGACCATGTCCTGTAAACTCACCCCAGTGGCTCCAGGAAGGCTCCTCAGGACATGGGGCGTGCCATGGCCAGCTACCCGACAGCTGGAGTCCTCAGGCTGAAGGTGAGACATCCTCACCAGCAGTGGCACTGGCTGTGCCTGACACCCTCACCTGGGACATCAGGTTGCCCAGCCCCGTCACCCTCAGGGCTGAGGCCTCCCCACGTTCGCTGCAATATCCACTGCCCTTGGGCTCACGGCCATCCTATCTGTGGCACCCTCTGTGTCAGCTCTGCCCCATGACCCCGGCTGGATTGGAGGACACCTTCTCCAGCAGCCTCCCATCGGTAGCCGGCAGCAGGGCAGGGCTGGGGCGGGAGCAACGAGACATTGGAGCTGGGCCAAGCTGCACTGGGAACGGGGCGCTTTAATCCTCAGCAGTCACTGACGGAGGCTGCTTTCCCCGTGGCCTCTTTGCCCAGGGGTCTGGTGAGAACCCCTGTGAGCGTGGAGACAGGAGATCCCCAGAAAGCAGCATTGGGGGAGGGGGCCTGCTCACCCTGGGGGAACGCGGCCTTCACAGTCTAGGTAGGAAAAGCGAAGTGGCTTGGCAGAGAGCCGGCTCCCCCCACCCACTCACCCTGGCCACAGATGTCCTCCGCAGCCCCCGACGTCACACCTCGTTGTTCTGTCTTCTCCTTAGCCCTTCCCACAACTTGAAACCCCCCACCACAGTGTGAGCTCTTGGGGAACAAACATTTTCTGGTTTGTCACATGTCCCCAGTGTCTGGAACAAAGCCTGGCGCATGGTGGGTGCCCAATAGATACTCATTAGATTAATGACCACACTCATTTAATCCTTACACACACCTTCGCTGTAGACAGCATCAGTTCTAGTTTACAGATGGGGAAACTGAGGCTCCAAGAAAAGAGGGGAATTGGGTAATCTACAAACCCAGTAACCAGTGGAACCTAATTCAAACCCAGGCCTCTCACCTCCTGACCACAAGCCGGGTGCATGATGAAGGCAATTAGTTGGTACCGCGTAAAGAAAAACAGAGGAACACACTGGCTGGCTGGCTTTTGCACCCCTCAGCCTCCCTCCCCAGGAGGGTTGTGCAGGCTTTAGTTGGGGTACAGGTGGATTTTATTCTGAGTTAAGTAATCTGTGATCAGCCCCTTGTGTTAACAGCTGTCATGTGTAGCCTCAGCCTCCAGCCTTGCCCCCGAGAGGATCCGTGATAAACAGACACCAGCGGTGAATAGTGGAGCTAAGGGGCAAGGGATGGGCAGGGTGGGCAGGGAGGGGCAGGAAGCAGGGCTGGCCTGTGACCTGTGGACGTGGTTAGAGGCACTGGGCCCTACTCGTGGCCTGGAATTGACTAGATGCATGCTCTGTGTACCAGGTGCTATTCCCAGCACTTTGCATGCGTCATCTCAGTTCATCGTCACAACCATCCTTGAAGATCCTCGGCGTCATTCTGCCCAGCGTCCGGATGGGGAGACTGAGCCCAGGAGAGGCTGAGCTACTTGCCCAAGGTCACACAGCTGGAAAGTCAAGAAGCCAGCACTGGACACAGGCACTGGGGCTCCAGAGCCCTGCCCTGGCTCTCTCATGCCTGCGGGAGGAACGCAGCTTCAGAGCCGGATTCTGGCCGAGTTGCATTGTGTACAAGCTGCCTGAGCCAGCTGGTTAATCTCTCTGAGCTTCAGCTTCCTCAGCTGTGCAATGTGGACACAACACACACTTCGCAGGGTCCCAGTGAGGCAAGGAGTGGAAAGGGTGTGGCCTGTGCCTGGTACATGGAAGGGGTGAGGCAAATAGGGGTAGCACTTGTGGTTCATGTCCCTCGGGCCGTGAGTGTGCCACGACTGATGTTTCCACTCTAGTTCCGTTTTCTGGAAATGTGGGGTCAGTTACAAGTCAGTGAATCCGGCCTCAGTCCAGTCTCAGTCCTTTCTCTGTATCCTGATGGTACCTGAAATTCCGCCACTGGCGCAGCATTCCCTGAATTAAAAGCTGGGTTCCTGGGTAAAAGGCACCTTCCCACAGGTGTTATCATGGCTGGGGCAGGAGGTGATGCTGCACGTGATAGCTGTTTTTGTTTTCTGAGACATAGTTTTGCTCTCGTTGCCCAGGCTGGAGCGCGGTGGCGCGGTCTCGGCTCACTGCCCCCTTCTTTGGTTCTAGTGATTCTCCTGCCTCAGCCTCCTCAGTAGCTGGGATGACAGGAACATGCCACCACACCTAGGTAATGTTTTGTATTTTTAGTAGAGATGGGGTTTCACCATGTTGGCCAGGCTAGTCTCGAACTCCTGACCTCAAGTGATCAGCCCGACATGGCCTCTCAAAATGCTGGGATTACAGGTTTGAGCCATCTCACCTGGCTAGCTGTTCACAGTCACTTTCACCTCCTGCGAGTAAAGATCCCAGCATTGTGTGCCTGGGTGAAGGGGTCCCCAGAAAACAGGCTAGAAAGGGGTGACTTTGCCAACCTCACAGTTTTCTGCCAGTCCAGTGGCAGCCTTGGGTGGCAGCCCAAGCTCTTGGATACCTTCTTTCACAGGGCCAGGTTTCGAATCCTGAGTGCTTCCCTTTCCACCCAGGATGGTGATCCAGCAGAGACGGGGTTTCGCCACGTTGGTCAGGCTGGTCTTGAACTCCCGACCTTGTGATCCACCAGCCTCAGCCTCCCAGAGTGCTGGGATTATAGGTGAGCCACCGCGCCCGGCCAGTGATCTGCTTGTGACTGTTAATTCATATTGATAATAACACTGTGCTTTGCGTAGCACTTTTTTTTGCTTGTTTCTTCAGTGTGAGCCTAACACCCCATTTCACAGATGAGGAAACTGAGGCCCTGCGAGAAGTGGCTGGCAGCACCAAAGCCTGGGCTCAGAGTTAGCTCCGCAACTTTCTCTGGGGCTTGAGCCTGGCAGGACTCCCCCGGGACCACCCCTGCCCCCCTGCCCACACTCTTTCCCATCAGAGAGGCCCAGCCCCTGGGCCAGGCTGGGAATGTTCTGGGGGGAGGCCCACCCGCCCCGTGTCAAGGCCGTGTGTAAGTGTTTTATTGTTTGCCCGCAGAGGTGTGAATGAAGTAATGGGCCTTCTCCGGCACTCCATCTGTCTCGGGCTGACAGCCCCGCTCCAAGCCCGGGCTGCTCTGTGTAAACGCTGTCACCCTGCCATCCCCGAGCAGGCAGCTTCCTCCGGGAAACTGTAATCAGGGCCTCCCGCACCCGCAGCTGGCCCTGTCCGCAGCTCGTAAATCACGCGGCCTTCCCGGAAAGCGGAGGGAGAGACAGACAGGGTGACAGGAGACAGACGAGGCCGGCGAGGAAGAGATGATGGGGAGGCCGGCGGGGAGAGAGGGAGGCAGCGGAGGCAGGCCGGGCAGGCAGAGACGAGCAGCGAGCGAGGCTGAAGGAGGAGAGGAAGGGAGAGAGAGTGAGACACAGCGGCAGAGGGAGGAGAGAAAAAAAGGCAGAAAACGGAGGCACAAGAGAGAAAGAGTCCCACAGAGGGGACGCAGACAAGGAGACAGAGAAAGGGAGACAGACTCAGAGACACAGAGAAAAGCAGAAACAGAGACCAGAAGAAAGGTAAGGAGCCAGCGGGGGAAAAGCAGAGGGAGAGACGAAGTGAAGCAAGAGGGAGTGGACAGAGAGAGGGACACACACCTGACAGGTGGCCCATCAGCTAGAGGAGGGGATGGGGGGTAGCAGCCTTGCTTCACCTGACAGGTCCTGCAGCTCCCCCTGGCCTGGGCTGGGCCCGTCCCAGTGCTCAGACCCCCCTCCCTCCACACCTGACTCAGAGTTTGCAGCCAGCCGGAGGAGGGCCACATGGGCGAGAGAGAGGAGGGAGAAGGCAGGAGCGTCCTGGACTCCCATTCCAGGGGTCCCCACCCCAGCCCCACTTTCACCCTGGGAGGTCGCGGTGAACCTTTGAGGGAAGACAAGTCACTTAGCCAGCAGCCCTGGGGACACCTGGGCCTTGCAGCCTCCAGCATGCTCCACATACTCTCATGTCCCCCAGTGGGCACCCACGCTTGGCCACAGGCACCCAAGGGGTGACATGGAGACAACGACGCTCAAAGCCCTGCTGGCCAGGTGGCCACAGGCCTGGCTGCCACAGGAAGGCCTTCCAGAACGGGCAGAGAATGTTTCAGGCAGCGTTCAGCCCAGCAAGGGATTCTTCTCCCAGCTCAAGTCATGAAAGTTGACTTAACAAAAAATCTCTCCGACACCAAGCCCTATTATAGGCTGTCAGGATCTAGAGGGAAACAAAATCAAATTTCTGTCTTCTGGACTCCACATCTGGTCAGAGAGACAGACAGTCAGCTTACAGAGCAAGCAGACAGCGCATCACAGAATGAGCGCTGCAGAAGCCTGGCGGGGGGAGAATGAGGGTTTACTCTGTTATGAAAGGTGGTCAGCGAAGCCCTCACTGGGAGGGATCTGTGAACAGAAACTCGAGGAAAGTGATGGGGTAGGGGAACAGCATGTGCAAAGGCCCCGAGACGGGAATGTGCTTGGCACGTCTGTGGCTGCAGCAGAGTGGGCGAGGGGAAGTGGGGTGGGGGGGTAAGGCCAGGTCCCAGGGGACCTTGATGGCCACTGTCAGGGCTTCGACTCTCCATGTGAATGCCAGCGGAAGTCACAAGGGGTGAGGATGACTTTAGCTGACGTTTCTGCAAAGGGGCCTCTGGCTGCTGTTTTGAGAACAGACTGAAGCAGGTAGAGATGAGGGGAGGGCAGAGCAGGGATCCCCGGGAGGAGGTAAGGGAATTCATTCAGGCGAGAGGCGACGGCACTTGGGTGGGGCGGCTGCGGTGGAGCAGGGAGATGTGGTCAGATCTTGGATGTGTTAGATTTGCTGATCGACTGGAGGTGTGAGAAATAGAGGTCGAAGATGAATTCAAGGTTTCTGGCCAGAGCAACTGGAAAGAGAGAGTCGCCGTTTACTGTCATGGGAAAGATGGTGAGGATTTGAGCGCAAGGTTTTGGACGCGCCCGGTGTGAAAAGCCTCTTGCGCATCTAAGTGGAGGCGCTGAGTAGGCAGTGGCTCCCGGGTGATCCAGGGGCTGCGGACTTGGACTTGGTATACAAAGTCATGGAGCTGGATAAGGTCAGCTGGGGAGCGAGTGCGGATCGTCCAAAGACGGGGGCCCTATGCCTCAGGCAGAGGTTGGAGAGAGAAAGAAAATGCAGGAAGATGAAAAAGGAGACTCCGTGAGATAGGAGGAGAGCCAAGAGACAACAGCACCTCCAAGCCAAGTTGAGGAAGCGTTTGAAGGGGTTGATAACAAGCCTGCTGAGAGGCCAAGAAAGTGCAGCGTGGAGAATGGGCCGTTGGATTTCGCAGCAGGGAGGTCACTGGAGACCTTGACAGGAGCAGTTCTGGGGAAACACGACTGGAGCGTGGGCTGGCAGAAGACTGAGGAGGGAACCAGAGACCATGAGCGCAGACAGTTCCTGGGGGGGACTTTTGAAAAATAAGGAGCAAAACAAGAAGCAAATGGGAGAGGTGTGGAATCAGGAGAAGATTTTTTTAAAATAACCTTTTAATTTTGGAATAATTTTAGATTTCTAGAAAAATTGCAAAGATACTACAGAGAGTTCCTACACACCCTTCATGTCGCTTTCATCTTCCTTATGCTAACATCTTCCTTAACCACAGCTATGTGCACCAGTCAGTGCATCAACTCCATCTACCCCTGTGCCCACCCCTGGTGCACCAGCTCCACCCACCCCTGGTGCATCAGCTTCACCCACCCCTGGTGCATCAGCTTCACCCACCCCTGGTGCACGAGCCCCACCCACCCCTGGTGCATCAGCTTCCCCCACCCCTGGTGCACCAGCTTCGTCCACCCTCACTACATCCACTGTGAGCCTTGAAATGTGCCAGGTGAGTGTGGTGGAGCATAGTCTAGCTGGGAACGAAGAAGCAGAAAAGGCAAGTCAGAGGCATAGAGCCAGGACGGGGCAAGCAGAAGACCGGAGACAGAACTTGGCCTCACTGTGTCCTGGTGAATGGGGATTGGTGGTTGACCCCAGCCCTCTGCCTGCTCCCCACTTTCTCTGTTCTTACCTATAATTTGCTGTATATATAAGGTGAGATTTCTCTTTTCAACTGACCATATTGATGTCTCCAAAATGAATGGATGAATGAATCCCATTCCTCTGTAAGACCCAAAGCCAACATCTTGATGCCTGGTTGTAGAGATCAGCATTATTAGACACTGGCACCCAAGTCAAGCCTTTACATGCACACACACACACACACACACACACACACAATCACACACAGGCACCTTGTAAATTGCTCTCCCCACCCCCTCTTCTGGAAACTACAGTTTTACCCAAGTACAAGCCCACAGTCCCTTATCGAAAACTCTTGGGGTGAGATACATTTCCAACTTCAGAGTGTGTCTGATTTTAGAAGGGGAATTTGGTGCATTCAGTAAGCAAACATGACTATTTCTGCAGTGAAATGTGTGAATATTCATAGTAAGTGGGGAAAATAAAGGCCATAAATAGCCTTGTGACATTTCAAGTTGTGTTTTACCAGACTCATGAGTTAATAGAAAACACGGCTTTCGGAGCTTCTTGGATTTCAGGATCGCAGGTGAGTGCCTCTCACGAGTCCCTCAGCCAGGTGGGCTGTTCAGTCCTGACATATGCCCACCCACATATTTGTTCACTTGCAATAAATGTCAAGAGCCATATTCTTACCATGGGAGCAGGAGGGATGGGGGCTGTGGGTGTGTGTGAGTGTGTGTGTGAGAGAGTATATGTGGTGTGTGTGTGTGGGGGGGTGTATGTGAGTGTGTGTGTGAGTAGTGTGTGTGATGTGTGTGTGGTGCGTGTGTGTGTGGTGTGTGTGGGGTGTGTGTGTGTGTGAATAGTGTGTGGTGTGTGTGTGAGTGTATGAGTAGTGTGTGGTGTGTGTGAGAGTAGTGTGCGTGGTGTGTGTGTGAGTGTGTGTTTGTGGTATGTGTGTGTGAGTGTGCGTGCACACCTACATACATGTGCACATAGCAGAAACATGCTTGCCTCTTTCAGTCCTTGAGTTTTCCTCTTTCAAGGCTGGAGGGAGCCTCAAAGGCATCTCTTGAATCTTCTCAACAACAGCCTCACCCAGTGGCTACCCACTGCAGCTGCCCTGAACCCCGATCTCTTTCTCCACGACCCCTCCTCCTTCCCCTCTCCTCCCTAAGCATCTCCTTCCTATCCCTTCTAGACCTTCACCACCCTCCTCTTCCTCTTCTTCCTCCCCCTCCTCCTCCTCCCTTTCCCTCCTCCTCCTCCTTTGTCCCAGGAAACAAAGCTATTCGTCAGCAAAATTATCCCAGTGGGACGTGGTAGCACATTGAAAACCTGAGCCACTTCACCTTTTGAAAGAGGAATCCAAGTCCCAGCTTTAGTGCAGCCAAAATTCTGGCCAGTGAGTTTACTGAAGAGGAGGGTTCTGGGTCACTTGAGCCTGGGAAAGTCAAGTCTACAGTGAGCCGTGATCATGCCACTGCACTCCAGCCTGGGAGACACAGCAAGGCCCTGTCTTAAGAAAAAAAAAAAAAAAAAAAAAAAAAGCCGAAGGAGGAAGAAGGGTCCCGTGCCGTCTGCTCCCTTCGGAAAGGACTCACCTGAGCAGGCCTGCAGGGACTCAGACAGCTGCTTCTCGGCCTTAGAGTTTCTTCTTTCATTTCTATTATTTTAAAACAAGAAATATTTGAAGTTTTAAGTCTTTTTGCCATGTAGTTCAAAAAAGATGAAATATTTTTAAAGCTTCTTATTTTGAGATCATTTGAACCTATGGAAGAGTTGCAAGAGAATAGTACAAAGAATTCCTGGGTTTCTTTTGTCCATATTCAGCATTTCGGACATTTTGCTGTATTTGCTTTCTCATTCTATATATATATATATATTCCCTTTTTCTCATCATTGGAAAGCAGACCCTGTGATGCTACTCTTCACCTCCCTACTTCAGTGTATTTTTTTTTTTTGAGTCGGAGTTTCGCTCCTGTTACCCAGGCTGGAGTGCAATGGCGCGATCTCGGCTCACCACAACCTCCGCCTCCTGAGTTCAGGCAATTCTCCTGCCTCAGCCTCCTGAGTAGCTGGGACTACAGGCACGTGCCACCATGCCCAGCTAATTTGCATTTTTTAGAGACGGGGTTTCACCATGTTGACCAGGATGGTCTCGATCTCTTGACCTCGTGATCCACCCGCCTCGGCCTCCCAAAGTGCTGGGACCACAGGCATGAGCCACCGCGCCTGGCCTTCAGTGTATATTTTCTAAGAATAAATAACCTAGAACATATAATTTCACAATCCAGGATATTTCATATCGATACAATGTTTCTAATTCACAGTTTACAGTTCTCCTCCGTGATTTAAACGTCCTGCAGTAGCGCAGCCTCACCTCATTGCAACCTCTGCCTCCCAAGTTCCAGTGATTCTCCCACGTCAGCCTCCCAGGAAGCTGGGATTACAGGCATGTACCACCACTCCTGGCTAATTTTTTGTATTTTTAGTAGAAACAAGGTTTCACCATATTGGCCAAACTCGTCTCGAACTCCTGACCTTGTGATCCACCCACCTTCGCCTCCTAAAGTGCTGGGATTATAGGCATGAATCACAGGACCCGTTCCTTTAAATATCCCTTTCTTCATAATTTCTTGGATAGATGATCTCTATTTGGGGGAAATACTTGGTGTTGAGTCTGGCCATGATGCGTTTGGGTTAGTGTGGACTCAAGACACAAACAATTCCCGGGATCCTCAAGCTAGGTGCCACAGAACCCTAGAGGATCCATGGAGGGAGGGGAAGCGGCACTTTGGAGTGGAATTTGTTTGAAGAAAAAAATTCTACTTTAAAGAAAAAAGACAGCCACAGAGAGGCAAGTCTGTTCATTTCTTTTTTTTTTTTTTGAGATGGAGTTTTTGCTCTTGTTACCCAAGCTGGAGTGCAATGGCACGATCTCGGCTCACCGCAACCTCCGCCTCCTGGGTTCAAGCAATTCTCCTGCCTCAGCCTCCTCAGTAGCTGGGATTACAGGCACGTGCCACCATGCCCAGCTAATTTTTTTTGTATTTTTAGTAGAGACGGGGTTTCACCATGTTGACCAGGATAGTCTCGATCTGTCAACCTCGTGATCCACCCGCCTCGGCCTCCCAAAGTGCTGGGATTACAGGCTGGAGCCACCGCGCCCGGCTCATTTCATATTTGAGAGTGGAGGCTTGGAGAAGTTCAACAATCCACCCTCTGCCTCACTGAGTGGTAGCAGTGGGGCAAGCAGGGAATCTCAAACCAAGGCATTCGTTCTTTTAACTGACATTTCTCGAACACAGCGGGAAGAGGGGAATGGGTTGCATCCTGGAATCTCAGAGATGACAGAAGCCCAGCCTACCCTCCTGAAGCCGCCAGGAGGAGGCCCTGGCGGTCTCCTGCGTGCCTCTGCCAAGGTGGGCCATGAGCTTACCAGGAACCTCAGAGAAGCGACGTAGCCTGTGAATTAGCAGTGGCTTTTCCAAGAACAATAGTGTTCTCCTAACAAACATTGGTTCCATCAGCAAACTTTGGAACATTCAACAAACATTGGTCCATTCAACAAATATTTGCTCTCTCACCAGTGTTGACTCAGCTCCTGCTCTGCGCACAGGGACTGCAGATGTGGTGTTAGGAACAGAGCCCCAGGGTGGCATAAAGCCAGGTGGTCCTCGGCAAAGGACTCAGGGTGGCAGAACGCCTTCAATATCTCCCTCCCTGCCTCTGTCACCTCAAACCACAGCAAAAGAGACAGGATGGCCCCAGCCCTTTGCTCTCAAAGGGACTGACTCCCAAACTCCTCCTTTATCAACAAAACCCTTCCTGTTATCAAGCAGATCCTCCTGTCCCAGATTCTGCTTTCCAGAGAGCAATTCAGCAAGAGTTAGTGGAAACTGGCCAGGCGAGGTGGCTCAGGCCTGTAATCCTGCACTTTGGGAGGCCAAGGTGGGCAGATCACTTGAGGTCAGGAGTTCGAGACCAGCGTGGCCAACATAGTGAAACCCCCCCTCTACTAAAACTACAAAAATTACTAGGGAGTGGTGGTGCTCATCTGTAATCCCAGCTACTTGGGAGGCTGAGGCATGAGAATTGCTTCAACCTGGGAGGCAGAGGTTGCAGTGAGCCGAGGTCACACCACTGTACTCCAGCCTGGGTGACAGAGCGAGACTCTGTCTCAAAAAAAAAAAAAAAAGAAAAAAGAAAAGAAAAAAAAAAGAAAAAGTAGAAACCTCTCAAATGTGTGCAACCTTTGAGGTAGCCATTCTACTTCTAGGAATTTAATCAAAGGAAAATCTCAGTGCAGGATTCTGCTGAGGTTTAGCCTCAAGGGTTGTTCGGCAAAATGAAAAGTAGCAGAATGAACCTGAATATCACAGCTCATCCATGCCCGGAGTGCAAGGCACCCTTTCACGACAATGGGAAGCACCACCTGGAACGTCAGGCAGGAAAGTTCCAGATAGATTAAGGAAAAACAGCTTTTAAAATAGATTCATTGGATGAGCCGAGGGATTTTTCTGTTTTGTTCCACGTTTTTTGGGACAAGGTGTCACTGTGTGGCCCAAGCTGGAGTGCAATGGTGTGAACGTTGGCTTAACCTCCCAGGCTCAAGTAAGCCTCCCACCTCAGCCTCCTGAGTAGCTGGGATTACAGGCATGCACCATCATGCCTAGTTAATGTTTGTATTTTTTGGAGAGACGGGGTTTTGCCATGTTGCTCAGGCTGGTCTCAAACTCCTGGGCTCAAGCAATCCTCCTGCCTCGACCTCCCAAAGTGCTGGAATTACAGGCATGAGCCACTGTGCCTGGCTGATCCTAGGTTTTAAGAAACATATACACACAGAAAATTGTCTGACAGAATATACCCTGGAAAAGTTGAAAATTAGGTATCTCTGTACAGAAGAATTAAATATGATTTTGTGAACTTTTTTCTTAAGTATGCTTTCCTGATTTTTCCAAATTTTCTGCAATGAATATGGATTAGTGTTATAATTAGAAAATAATACACAGAAGGGTAACCTGTCAATAGTGACAACACTACTGACAGAAATTCACCCAAGAAAAACATATGACCCTTCACCCTAGGTGGCCGTCCTAATGCTCCTTGCTGGATCCTGGATTTCAACTCTGTGTCTCACAGGTACATGCACACGTGTGTGCAGACAGGTGTGGTCACAGTGTGTTTCCTGAGGCTGGGCATGCTGCCAGCTGATGCCAAAATAGGGGTTGGGACAATAATCTCTAATTCAAAGAAAAGAATGATCTTCGATATGAAAGCTAGTTCTTTTGTGTGTGTGTGTGTGTGAGATTAAGTCTCACTCTGTCATCCAGGCTGGAGTGTGTGGTGTGATCTCTGCTCACTGCAACCTCCACCTCCTGGGTTCAAACAATTCTTCTGCCTCAGTCTCCCAAGTAGCAGGGACTACAAGCACGGGCCACCACATCTGGCTCATTTTTGTATTTTGAGTAGAGTCGGGGTTTCACCGTATTGGTCAGGCTGGTCTCCAACTCCTGACCTCGCGATCCACCCACCTTGGCCTCCCAGAGTGCTCACTGGGATTCCCTCCACATCATTTTCCCACCCCACTCCAAGCACGCACTCACACACCCAAGTGACACACATGCGAATATACAGATTCTTCACAGCCAGGCATGGCTTCTCTTTGCTGGGAGACAAACAGAGATCAAAGGATTACAATTACATGTGGTGATCTTGAGCATGTCTGCACAGTCTCCACTGGGAGTGCTCCAGCACGTGCACACACACACACACACACACACACACACACACACACACACGACGTGCTCCCAAGGACACAACATCTGTGTGTGTGACATTCACGTGCATATGTGCTCTTGAGGGGTTCACACATGTGCCCACACATCTGGGTCCGTGTCCAGTTTACTGCTTATTAATTTAAGCACGTTGTGGCCTCTGGAAGCCGTTGTTTCTTCCTCTGGGCGGTGGGAGGGCAGGTGTGGACGTGCTTTATAAATTATAAACGGCTGTTTACATTAGAGAGACCACTGTGGTTAGATGTCCACGGCTCGTATTTATAAAAACCGTAGGGACCGGTGCTGGTAGCCTCTCCCTCCGCCGCCTGTGCCTTCCGCGCTGGGTTGCTGTGCCCGTGGCCTCCCTTGCTCTGCTCTGCTCCCTTCTGTCATCTGGACCTGCAGCATGTTCATTACAAATCTTGGCCCTTTCAGATCCAGCTTGGGGAAGGATCTCAGAAGTCACCCAGCCAAAGAGGCATGCGCTGTTTCTGTCCCTGAGGGGTAACCCAGGTCTCAGCAGGGCCTGGCAGGCATTCTGCATGTGGCTTCAGCCTGCCCAGGGAGGGCACCAGTTCTGAGTGGCTAAGCCAGGGCGGGAGCCCCAGGGAAAGAGGGTTCAACAGACCCAGGAACTCACACTCCTCACCCCAGCAAGGGGAGGGGCCGGCCCAGGGGCCCTGCTGGCAGCGCCGGCCAGGCTGGGATTTATGGGCCCCTTTTGGACACGTTAAAGATCACATTAAGTGCAATAAATGTAGATCACGCTCCTAAATAAGCTGAGATTTATCCCCGGATCCTCTCCGCAGGGGCCAGCCTCATAAATCCTGCGCGACCCTGTCCCCTGGCCAAGGGATGGGGGAGGAGAGGCAAGAAGGGGGAGGGGAGAGGTGTAGCAGGGCAGTTCCAGGTACAGAAGGATGGAGCTGAGCAGGGGCTGCCACAGGGGCCGAGACAGGGGGCAACAATGGGCCCAGGCGGCCTGCCCCTGCCCACCCCTCCCTTGTCCACGCTCCTTACCCCAGCCAGCCCTCTCCCAGCCCCGCCCCCTCGTCTGCTTCTCCTCCTTCCTGCCCCTGCCCCGCCCGCACCCTCCCTCCTGATCCCTGCTTGCCTGTAATCTCGTTTTTTTGACGTTAAAACATGGTTGACATTAAAACAATATAATGACTCCACTGCTGGAAAAGACAAGCATCTGTAGCTTCTAAATGGGCAGCTCGGCCACAATGTGCATAAAATTGCCTTTGTCTGTGGGATGGGAGGCCCCTCTGCGAGGAAAAATGTGTTGTAGGAAAATGCAAATTTACAGACCAATAAATTAGGGGGTGATTAGTCACGTTGCAATTCTTCTTCAAAGGATTCTTTAAAAGCTAAGCTCTTCGTTCATTTAGGTGTCTGTTTATAGCTCAGTAACTTCCAGACGGAGAGGCCGGGAGGCCCCAAGGGACAGAGCCAGGGAAACTGGGAGGAGGCAGAGAAAAAGGGAGAAGTCTTCCGTACTTAACCAGCATGCGGTTAAAACATCCCTCAACGGGTCCTCCCATCACCTGGATCGTGTCGATTCAAAACGGGTTCGTCCAGCATGTACTACCGTTCATCCAGCATGAGCCACATGCTGGCTCCAACATGGGAGAAGCAGCCGGACAGGATCCCCGGGCTCTCATGGAGTGTACAGGGTGTTTGGGGACGGGGAGGTGGGGCGCAGAGAGATTCACATTCATTTGATTCTCACTGGCCCCAAGTTGACAAGATGTGATTTACAGGTGGCTGTTTCTGAACCCGCTCACAGCCAAATGTCAGGGACAGTCCGTATGCAGGACAGCGGAAGGAAGGGCAAATGGTGAAAGATGGGATTTTAAAAAGGAAAAACAAATATAAATGCCACGGCTTCTGCGTCTTTCCCAAAGGACACAGAGTTCGGCCTTCGATTGTTCTGTGTCCTGATTAAACCCTTTAGCCACTCGGCACCTGATGCCGTTGACCACAGGCAGACAGGGAGAGGCGAGCTTGTGCCTCGGCCACTGGGGTGGTGAAGAAGGGTGAAGCGGAGTCTGCTGGGCCTGCACTTCTCGCCCTCCTTGGAGCCACCTGGACTTGACAGTCTTTGCCAGGCTCTTCCTGCCCTTCTCTACCTCGCAAACCCCTACTCATCCTGCAGGACGCAACTTCTGTCAAGGGGTTATTGCATGATATTGTAATTTACCCATTCATGCCGGCTGCCCCCGGGATGATAAGCGCCTCGAGGTTAGATTTAAGATGTGTTGGCACAATTGTTAGAGTCAATCGCGGTGCCTGGCATATGGGGGCTGCCCCGTGGTTGTTAGCAGAATGAATGGCTTGAAGTAACTGGATGTATAAATGATCACAGCATCACCGTCATCCATCACTGAGCACGAAGCATCTCACCTGCATCATCTTGCCTAATCGTTACACCAACCCTGCAAGGGAGGTTTTAAAAATCACTGTCTTACAAGAGGAAAAACTGAGCCTGGAAAGGTTGAAGGCTTGCTCAAGGCTGAAGAGCTGGGAAAGGACAGGCGCCAGGTCCAAACGCTGTTTTCTTTCACTGGCATCAGTTCTCCCTTCCAGGGCAGACTGTGTGGCACTCAGCTCTGCACGCCCCTCCTCCCAGGACCCAGCACGACAGGTGTACAAAATCCAGTGATTGAATGAGTGAATGAATAAATGAATATGTAGCCATTGTCATTTTCACATCAATGATGAATGAGCTGAATTCCAGGGCCACCCTGCCAAGCCATATTGGAACCTAAGCAAAAGGAAAAATGTGTGCCTCTATATACGTATTTTAGATGGTTTTTCAAGACTTAATTTTTTTCTAGAACATTAAGGAAAGGAATACTGAAAAATAAAAAGCAAGAGCACTAAAACTCACAATATTACTTTGAGTTTAAATATTTTACTTATAGCAAAATCAAAATGTATTATAGTTTTGCCTGCCTGCCCTTACTGAAAACAAACCCATCAACAGCAAGCAAAACGTTATGTCAGTCTACCTCTTTGCTTCTTTTTGTTTGTTTGTCACTGAGGCTGGAGTACAGTGGCATGATCTTGGCTCACGACAGCCGAGACCTCCCAGGCTCAAGAGATCCTCCTGAGTAGCTGGGACTACAGGTACATGCTACCACACCTGGCTAAATTTTTTTAGATTTTTTGTGGAGACAGAGTTTCACCATGTTGCCTAGGCTGATCTGGAACTCCTGGGCTCAAGCGATCCTCCTGCCTCGGTCTTCCAAAGTGCTGGGATTACAGGTGTGAGCCACCACACCTGGCCACACTTTTTTTTTTTTCTTTTTTTCAATTGAGAGTTGGAAGTTACAACAAATGAGAGAAAACTTTGGAAGTACGTTTGATGAATGTAAAACTTTAGAAAAAGATATGAATATACTCTCTAGATATCTGAACTTAAAATATTATTGTGAGTTTTAATAACCCACTTTTTAATGTTTTATTATTTTTTTCAGCTACTTTAACATTCTGGGAAGCGTATTTTTGAAAAATATGTAACACCATGTGTATGAGCACACATTTTTCCTCAGGCTTCAACATAGCAGTGTGGGGGGCACTAGCAAATCTTATTTTTATTTAAAATTTTGATATTTTATTCATCATAGATTTTTAAATAAAAATTAAATAATTGGCCGGGCGAGGTGGCTCATGCCTATAATCCCAGCACTTTGGGAGTCCGAGGCAGGTGGATCACAAGGTCAAGAGATCGAGACCATCCTGGTCAACATGGTGAAACCCCGTCTCTACTAAAAATACAAAAATTAGCTGGGCATGGTGGCGCGCCCCTGTAGTCCCAGCTACTCGGGAGGCTGAGGCAGGAGAATTGCTTGAACCCAGGAGGCAGAGGTTGCGGTGGGTTGAGATCATGCCATTGCACTCCAGCCTGCATAACAAGAGCGAAACTCCGTCTCAAAAAAAAAAAAAAGATAAAAAAGTTAACTTTGGGCTGAGCGCCGGTGGCTCAAGCCTGTAATCCCAGCACTTTGGGAGGCCGAGGCCGGTGGATCATGAGGTCGAGAGATCGAGACCATCCTGGTCAACGTGGTGAAACCCCGTCTCTACTAAAAATACAAAAAATTAGCTGGGCATGGTGGTGCGTGCCTGTAGTCCCAGCTACTCAGGAGGCTGAGGCAGGAGAATTGCTTGAACCCAGGAGGCGGAGGTTGCGGTGAGCCGAGATCGTGCCATTGCACTCCAGCCTGGGTAACAAGAGCGAAACTCTGTCTCCAAAAAAAAAAAAAAAAAAAGTTAACTTTGATTTTTAAACAAATTATTGCATTAAAATAGTATTTATCTTAATTACTGAGCTTTTTGGCACCCTCTTAAATTTTGCGCCCTAAGCAAATGTCTCATGGGTCTCACCCAATTCCAGCCCAGCTATATTCCAAAAGAGGAAGGTGTTGTGAACAGACCTGCTCCTATCCTGGCTGGAGTCCAAACTGATATAGCTTCTCTGCAGGGCGGACTGCTGATACGCACTTGACAACATTCAGATATTCATTTCCTATGGGCAACTACAACGCCACCTCTGGAGAGTAATCTAAAGAAGTCTCTTGATATGGACAAAGTTTGTTTTTTGTCCAAGGATGTTGATTTCAGCGTTATTTATCACATCGTGATGTTGGAAATAACCCGGCTACCCCACAATAGGAGATTCATTTTTTTAAAACGCTGTTTATCCACGTGCTAAAAATAAAATGCGGCTGTTTTGAGTCATGGTTTTTCAGAATGAAGCTTTTGAAGACTATTTAATAATGTGGGAAAATATTCCTGATGCCTTTTATAGAAAGGCAAGATAAAAACTATACATTTCACATTCTTTCATTTTAAAATACATATTTGTTTTGAGAAAAATTGAATATGTAAAAATGTTGATAATAATTGTCCCTGGGTGATGAGATTATGAGTAAATTTTTAAATCATCTACTTTTTGGTGCATGTCTCCTTTTTACAGTTTTTCATATTCCAACGACTTTATGTTTGTTTTTCTTTTTTTTTCTTTTACGGTTTGTTTTTTTTTTTTGGTTTTGTTATTTATTTTTTATTTATTTTTTGAGTCAGAGTCTCGCTCTGTCATCCAGACTGGAGAGCAGTGGCACTATCTTGGCTCACTGTAACCCCCACCTCACAGGTTCAAGCAATTCTTGTCTCCACCTCCCAAGTAGCTGGGATTGTAGGTGCCCGCCACCACACGCAGCTAATTTTTGTATTTTTTTGTAAAAATGGGGTTTCACCGTGTTGGCCAGGCTGGTCTTGAACTCCTGACCTCAAGTGACAAATCTGCCTGCCTCAGCCTCCCAAAGTGCTGGAATTACAGGTATGAGCTACCACACCCATCCTATGTTTTTTGTTTTAGAGACAGGGTCTTGCTATGTTGCCCAGGCTGGTCTCAAATTCCTCCCCTCAAGCAATCTTCCTGCCTCAGCCTCTCAAAGGTGCTGGGATTATAGGTGTGAGCCACTGTGCCTGGCCTTTATTTGTTTTACAACCAGGAATTAATGGTGATTTTTTTTGTTTGTTTGTTTTTGTTTTAGAGATGGAGTCTGGCTTTCTCGCCCAGGCTGGAGTAGAGTGGCACGATCTCAGCTCACTGCACCCTCTGCCTCCTGTATTCAAGTGATTCTCCTTCCTCAGTTTACCAAGTAGCTGGAATTACAGGCATGTACCACCATGCCCAGCTAATTTTTGTATTTTTTTAGTAGAGACAGGGTCTCATTATATGTTGGTCAGGCTGGTCTCAAACTCCTGATCTCAAGTGATCTGCCTGCCTTGGCCTCCCAAAGTGCTGGGATTCTGGGTAAGAGCCACTGTGCCTGGCCTAAAGGTAATGTTTTTAAGTTAGTTCACCCTTTGAGTCTATATACTTCAGACAGGCCTAGGAAGATCGGAAACATGCCTGCTTTGTTCCCTGTTGCATTTCCAGACCTCATACTAGGACCTGGCAGATAGTAGGTGCTCAATAAACATTTGTTGAATAATTGCTAAAAAAAAAAAATAGGGTTTCACTCTGTTGCCCAGCCTGGAGTGCAATGGTGCAATCATAGCTCACTGTTATGCTTTGAACTCCTGTGTTCAAGAAATTCTCCCATCTCAGCCTCCCAAGAGTAATACCTGGGACTACAGGTGCACACCACTGTGCCCGGCTAACTTTTTAATTTTATGTAGATCTGGGTCTCACTTTACTGCCCAGACTGGTCTTGAATGCCTGGCTTCAAGCGATCCTCCCACCTTGGACCCCCCCAAAGTACTGGGATCACAGGCATGAGCCACCGCACCCAGCTGAATAACTGCTTATTAATAAATGGCTCAAACACTCCTTAGATTAATCAGCGTTCTTTTGGCTGCAAGAGGCAGAAACGGAACTCAGTTTCTAAGAAAAAGGGAATGTGTGGCCTTGTGGGTGAAACTCACAGCTTTAAAAGGCCATCTTGGGGATCAGGGCCATGTGCAACTATCCCTTACTCCTGCTTGGCTCCCCTGGTTTCAGCTGGGAAGAGAGGCCTAATAGCTCCTGAGCCACCTCCTCCCAGCTCCTCTTCAAAGCCATGGAATCGGGGACAGATGAATCCCAAAGGGATGGATTCTGGGTACAGGCCCCTCCAGTCTCACCAATCCTCTAGTCAGCCCTGTATCCATGACTAATGGAATGCAAAACTCAAGTGTCATCAAATACAGCATCCTTAACAGAATTTTTTGGCTGAGCATGGCGGCTCACGCCTGTAATCCCAGCCCTTTGGGAGGCCAAGGCGGGCAGATCACTTGTGGCCAAGAGTTCAAGACCAGCCTGGCCAACATGGTAAAGCCTCGTCTCTACTAAAAATACAAAAATTAGCCGGGCGTAGTGGCAGGTACCTGTAATACTAGCTACTCGGAAGCTGAGACATGAGAATCGCTCCACTCCACTTCAGCCTTGGCGACAAAAGGAAATTTTATCTCTAAAAAAAAATAATAAAATTTTTTTGCATGCCTTACACTCATAGGGTAGGACTTACAAAGCTTGTTACATTTAAAGTTTCAGTAATGTAAACCTAAGGTGTTCTAACATGAGGAGTCAGACAGTTCCTGGGGTAATTAGACAGCAGTAGCCACTGGACAGAGGTTCCTGAAGGTTTCTGCTTCGGCTGAACCAACATCTCCCCTCTTTAAGTGCATGCATCTCAAACTTTCCGTTGGAGCCATTCAACATTGACATTTCCCATTCCTAAAGCTCCCAGGGAAGCAGGCTTGCTTGCTGGAGGGCAATTTCAGGGTGTCTGGTGCAAGCAAGTCACTGAGTTCCCAAGGTTTCCAGATTTCTGTACCTGGGGGATTCAGTGTGTGGGCGACACTCTTAGGCTGTCACCACCAAGGACACTGTTCATATCCTTTGCCGATTCTGGTGCAAGAGCAGAATTTAGTTCAGAGAAGGATCACTCATTGTGCCCCATTCTCAATGGATGACGTCATACGCATAACCTCAAAACAAGTCAAAACAAAAGCAAAAACGGTAAGCCAATAATGATCATAATCCCATGTTACAAGTGAGCAAATGGAGGCTCAAAATACAAAGGTCACACAGCTGCCGAATGGCAGAGCAGGGCTCTGGCAGTTCTGCCTCCAAGTCCTGTCATCTTTCCACTCGCCAAGTGTTTCCCATGGGTCATGAGAGCCACCAGCTAATATGCCAAAAAAGAACTTCTTGGCCGGGTGTAGTGGCTCATACCTGTAATCTCAGCACTTTGGCAGGCAGAAGCGGGCAGATCACCTGAGGTCAGGAGTTCAAGACCAGCCTGCCTAATATGGTGAAACCCCATCTCTACTAAAAATACAAGTAATAATAATAATAATAATAATAACCAGGCACAGTGGCAGGGGCCTGTAATCCCAGCTACTCTGGAGGCTGAGGCAGGAGAATTGCTTGAATCCAGGAGACGGAGGTTGCAGTGAACAGAGATCATGCCATTGAACTCCAGCTGGGTGACAGAGCGAGACTTCATCTCAAAAAAAAAAAAAAAAAAGAGAGCTTCTTGGATGAAGCATTTTGGGAAATGCTGCAAACTATTTCTTCCTCTTGGAAAGTCATAATATTCATTAGCACCTAAAAGCTCTGAGAAATCCTGCATGAAATAAGCTGGATTGACATTGTTTCATCTAGTGTATCAGTCTGTTCTTACATTGCTATAAAGATACCACCTGAGACTGGGTAATTTACAAAGGAAAGAGGTTTAATTGACTCATAGTTCTACAGGGCTGGGAAGGCCTCAGGAAACTTACAATCATGGTGGAAGGCAAAGGAGAAGCAAGTCCCGTCTTCACAAGGCGGCAGGAGAGAGACAGCATGCAGGGGAAAGTGCCACTTTTTTTTTTTTTTTTTTTTTTTTTTTTTGAGACAGAGTGTTGCTCTGTCGCCCCGGCTGGAGTGCAGTGGCGCAATCTCAGCTCACTGCAACCTCTGTCTCCGGGATTCAAGCGATTCTCCTGCCTCAGCCTCCCGAGTAGCTGGGACTACAGGCAAATGCCACCATGTCTGGCTAATTTTTTTTTATTTTTCGTAGAGACGGGGTTTCACCATGTTAGCCAGGATGGTCTCAACCTCCTGACCTCGTGATCCACCCACCTCGGCCTCCCAAAGTGCTGGGATTACACGCGTGAGCCACTGCGCCAGGCCAAAACTGCCACTTTTAAACCATCAGATCTTATGAGAACTCACTCACTATCAGGAGAATAGCATGAGGGAAACCACTCCCAAGAGCCCGTCACCTCTCACCTCCCACCAGGACCCTTCCTCGACATGTGGGGATTACAATTCCAGTTGAGATCTGGGTGGGGACACAGAGTCAAACCATATCATCCAGTTTTTGCCTGAATTTGTTTGACCGTGTAATTCTTTTTCCTTCCCATGACAACTGTATCTTCTGGGACATACTGTGGGAATCACTGTGTTCGTTCATTAGAACAACAGCTTTCAAGAGTTCGCCTAGCAAGTGAAAATCTGTGGGAGGTGTATCCCAGCTAATTCTACAAAAAGTCACTGAGACTCAGAAGGAATTGAGTTACCATGGTTCTCACCCACCTACTTTTGAACAGCTTCTTGGGTGCAAGAGAAAGCTGTGGAATTACAGCTTTAGCCCTGTGCTTTGCTCAGGACTGACAGCCTGTCTGTGCCTTAGCATGGACACAGTACTGGTATCATGACGTGCATGGAAACAACTATAGTGCTTATGGCAGGTGTCCCCAAACTGCGGCCCACGGGCCACATGCGGCCCCCTGAGGCCATTTATCCAGCCCCCTGCCTCACTTCAGGAAGGGGCACCTCTTTCATTGGTGGCCAGTGAGAGGAGCACAGTATGTGGCGGCCCTCCAACGGTCTGAGGGACAGTGAACTGGCCCCCTGTGTAAAAAGTTTGGGGACACCTGGCTTATGAGTTTTGATGGGTTTTTGTAGTCATTACTGTTTTGTTTTCCATTTGAATCAAGGACAACTTTTGGGGCACAGGTTCAGGGGACATCACTTGCTATCTCTTCCTCAGGTTGCCATCCCACATGGTTCGGTGGTTCTATCCATGGCAGGCTCCCTGCTGTGTCTACTGCTTTGCCACGGTCTCACCTCTCATAGTTCTTGGCCCAAGGAGTGGGCAGCTGATCCAAACACAGTCATGGATTGCTTCCATGAGGTCAGATGTATGGACTGCAGGGAAAACAACGTATTGGATCGTAAGCAATGTAGAGTTTGGCAGAGACGTGGCAGTTTCTTTCTCAGCCTGTGAGGTAAACGTTTTCTGAGATGTAAGCTAACACACAGAAGGAAGCAGAGCTGGATGGCCAGAGTCTCAGAAACATCACTTGAGTCCTGGATCCAGCCCTGCCTGACACCGCTGTCATACCTGCAATATTCTAATTATATGAGCCAATGACTTTTTTTTTTTTTTTTTTTTTTGCTTAAGCTCATTAAGGTCATGTTTCTAGTCATTAGCAACTAAAACAATATTGATGTATTTAGAAATTGGTACCACAGCCGGGCGCGGTGGCTCAAGCCTGTAATCCCAGCACTTTGGGAGGCCGAGGCGGGTGGATCACAAGGTCAAGAGATCGAGACCATCCTGGTCAACTTGGTGAAACCCCGTCTCTACTAAAAATACAAAAAATTAGCTGGGCATGGTGGCACGTGCCTGTAATCCCAGCTACTCGGGAGGCTGAGGCAGGAGAATTGCCTGAACCCAGGAGGCGGAGGTTGCGGTGAGCCGAGATCGCGCCATTGCACTCCAGCCTGGGTAACAAGAGCGAAACTCCGTCTCAAAAAAAAAAAAAAGAAATTGGTACCACAAAATGATACATTATAGATGACAACCTAA
The DNA here is from genome assembly GCF_048565385.1 of Saimiri boliviensis. Lineage (NCBI taxonomy): Eukaryota > Metazoa > Chordata > Mammalia > Primates > Cebidae > Saimiri > Saimiri boliviensis. Next base: position 20,667,245 of record NC_133459.1, read on the forward strand.
AATGTGAAATGAGCTGAGTTGAGGGGAGATGCGGGCCTGGGAGGGACCCCCCAATCCTTGCTGGGGAATTGAATATCCTTGTTAGGTAATAGGAGGCACTTGGCTAAACTATACTCGTTGTACACTGAGGCTCAGATTTTGAGTCTCAAGGGCTAAAGCCTTAGGGAATTTTGCAGAAAAAGGGAAGTATGTTGGACTGTGCTGGTTCCTTTTCGTAGCCCTCAATAAAATTCTTCGAGAGAGAAAAAGGTTTCAGCCAGCCCACGTGAAAGCAGAGAAGGTTGTTGACGCCATTTCTACTGTGATCGCCCTGGTAGGGCAGGCTTAGTGTTTAGTCCTCCGGAACCCCAAGAGAAGAGTCAATGTCACAGACGCTCATGGGGCCAGGGTTCTTCCCGGGGATGGGGGGAGGTAGACCCCCCCAGAACACAGTCCAGATAAAGGGCAGCATTGCCAGGGCCCTCTGGCCGAACCCAGGAGAGGAAAGCAGTTAAAGAAGGGGACATAGTTTGGATGCTGGTCTTCTCCAAATCTCAGATTTAAAAGAACCCCCAGTGTTGGAGGTGGGGCCTGGTGGGAGGTGACTGGATCATGGGAGTGGATTCCTCATGCATGGCTTAGCAGCGTCCTCTTGGTGATGGGTGAATTCTTGCCTGGTGAGTTCACGGGAGATCTCGTTGTTTAAAGGAGCATGGTACCTTCCCACACTCTTGCTCCATCTCTTGTCACATGGTACACCGATTCACCCTTTTACCTTCCACCATGATTGGAAGCTCCCTGAGGCCTCATCAGAAGCCAGGTAGATGCTGGTACCATGCTTCGTGGACAGCCTGCAGAGCCCATTAAATCTCTTTTATTTATAAATTACCCAGGCTCAGCCAGGTGCAGTGGCTCACACCTGTAATCCCAACACTTTGGGAGGCAGAGGCAGGTGGATCGTTTGAGGTCAGGAGATCGAGACCATCCTGGCCAGCATGGTGAAACCCCATCTCTACTAAAAATACAAAAATTATCCGAGCGTGGTGGTGAACGTGTAGTCCCAGCTACTTGGGAGGCTGAAGCAGGGAAATCGCTTGAACTTGGGAGCGGGGGGTTGCAATGAGCCACTGCGCTCCAGCCTGGTGGCAGAGTAAGACTCCATCCCAAAAATAAAATAAAATAAAAATAAATAAATTACCCAGTCTCGGGTATTCCTTTAGAGCAACACAAAAACGGACGAATACTGGTAGATACCAGGGGAGGAGAGTAATTCAGTTACTCATTTGACAAATCTTTATTGTAAGCCCATATATACCAGGCACTGTCCCAGGCGGTGAATATACAGTGTCCCTAGGCTGGAGACAGGCAAGCCTCCTGCACTCAAGGTGCGGAGTCTGTAGCTGGGGACACAGGAAGTAAGCAGGTGGAAAACATGAACAGAATACTTGCCAACCTTTGTGCAAGGTGCTACAAAGACATTCAGCTGGCTGATGTGACAAAGAGGGGCGTGGAGGACTTGTGAACGGAGATTGCCCCAGATGAGAAGGAACCAGTCAAGGCTGGGGCAAAGTGTCCAAATAAAAGAGGACAGCAAAGGCAAGGATCTGAGAGTAGAACCAGCTGGTAAATTTAAGGAACAATAGAAATGGGTCAATGTGAAGGAGTCAGAAGTTAGCAGGCGAGGAAGAGAATGATGAGAAATTAAGCACAGAAGGTAGGAAAAGGGCAGATCGCCCTGAACCTCCCGGACCGAGGTCAGGTTTGGGTGTTATTCCAAGTGCAGTAAGCAGCTCCAGAAGGATTTCAGAGGAATGGTGACCTAATGTGAGTTATGTGTTTAAAAGATTAGGCTGGACGCGGTGGCTCACTGCTGTAATCCCAGCCCTTTGAGAAGCCTAGGGGGGCGGATCACCTGATGTTGGGAGTTTAAAACCAGCCAACATGGCGAAACCCCATCTGTACTAAAAATACAAAAATTAGCTCGGTGTAGTGGTGGGCACCTGTCATCCCAGCTACTTGGGAGGCTGAGGCAGGAGATTCACTTGAACCGGAAGGTGGAGGTTGCAGTGAGCTGAGATTGTGCCACTGCACTCCAACCTGGGCAACAGAGCAAGACTCTCTCAAAATACATACATACATATGTACATACATAAAGATCGGATTGGTGGTGGTTGTAGGCTGGCTGGTGACTGGTGGAGGCCAGATGGAAACAGTGTTTCCAATGGGTTGGATGTGGGATGTGAATGGAGCAGGGAATGATTCACGTGGTGGGTGCTAGCGGAGGCCCCCGCAGATCTCCCTTGCTGCTGGGCACCCTGCCACCTGGGTGGATGGTGATGTCGTTTGAGATGGGGAAGATTTTGGTAGGAAGGTTTTAGCTAGAAAATGAAGAATTTACTTTTGGACATGTTAAGAGTTTGAGAGGCTTGCTGAAAGGCGTCAAGAGCTATTTGGAAGGGAAAAGTGAGTGGGCTGTGTTTATATCAGTGCTGACCCCATGGTATCACTGGAAGGATGGAAGGCAAGGAGCTGCTGAGAGGGGGTGGGGAGCTTGGAAAGAGTAGGAGCAGAAAGACAACGGAGCAGAGAAAGGTGTTGGCCTTGACGGGAGAGAGCTCTGCCCTTGGCCCAAACTGATTGCAGTGAGGATGAGAACAATCCCTGCCCTCCTCTGTGAGGCTGTTTCTCCATCTCCTGTTTTCACAAGACTCAGGAGGCTGGGGAAGGCTGACTCCCACCGCTGAGCTAGTGGAGAGGTGAACAGGAGCACTCAGATGGACTCTTCCTCCCAGCACATCACCAACAGGGAGGAGAAGAGAAACGAAGCTGTTCTCCAAGGACCCAAACACTCTGCCAGATGTTCAGCCCTGAAGGAATGAGTTCTGAGAAGGGTCGCCATCACCCTCTCCACCATGTGGGATGACGAAGGGGCTGTACAGATGTCAGGTGGCAGCCTGGGTGTTGGGACACTTGGTTCTAGTCCCTCCACCTCACTGTGAAACCTCAGACAATTCATTTTCTGCCTTTAAGCAGAAAATGCTTAATTTTCTTAATTTCTTAAAATTCTTATAGTTTTTCCACCTGTGAGAATTGAATGGGCTCTTCTGGATCTCACGTCTTCCCCAGACCCACCTTTGCCTTCAGAACCTCTTTCCCCCAATCCTGACTTGATTCCCATGCAGTGTAGCCTGACTTTTCTCCTAGCTGCCTGACTTAGTATTTCTATATACTAATTCACACTAAAGTGTTAAGAAATAACAAAAGATGGGTTTGTATTTAAATACAAACTCGGAAACTTATTCAATAACTGTGTATTGAGCACCAATCAATAGTTTAAGACTTATGCCAGATGCTGTCATAAAAGATTCCAAGAGAAGGAAAATAAAGCCCTAGCCTTTGACTCTGGAATTCAGAAAACAGAGAGATATCACTGGGTCCCCAGTGTGATCTGGGCTTCCCAGCTATGCTCTCTAGAACCTCATGTTACAATACAGATACCTTTTCCCTGTGTTTGCTGAGAAGGAAGCAGGGAGGGTGAGATGAAAACTCAGGATTCCAGCCTGGGTAACATGGTGAAACCCTGTCTCCACCGGAAAAAAAAAAAAAAATAGGCATGGTGGCTCACACCTGTAGTCCCAGCTCTTTGGGAGGCTGAGGTATGAGAATCCCTTAAGCCCAGGAGGAGGAGGTTGAAGTGAGCTGAGATTGCGCTACAGCACTCCAGCCTGGGCAGCAGAGTGAAACCTTGCCTCAAAAAACAAAAATACCAGGATTGCTCAGTCCAAAGCCTATGTGCTTTCCTGTGTGCCAGTGACCATCATTCAGTGTCGGCTTGTCCTGCCTCACCCCGCTCGGAGGAGCCGCACCTGCTTTCAGCATGCTGCCTGTGACGAGGCGCTGACTTCCAACGTGGTCTTGTTCGTAGTGAAGGAATCTCACAGCTCGAAGGGATCCAGATGTTTTTCCTGTCCAAAGGTTTCTATCCTGACTCTGCTCAGGTGAACAATATCAGGGCCCCACCCTCATCCTGGAATAGGCTGATTCAGTAGTTCTGGAGTAGGCCTGGGAATCTGTATTGGAAGGATGACTCTTCAGGCTGGCAGATTTGGAAACCGCTGGAAATGTGTACATTTTCCTGGATCCTGAAGCAGTCCTGCAATGAGACCTTTGCTTGGGGTGGAGTAGACCCGAAACCGGTTCTGCCACATACAAGCTGTGTAACCTTGGGCAAATCACTTCACTTCTCTGAGCCTGTTTTCTCATCCAAAAAATGCAGATAAGAACATCTGCCCATAGGAAAGAGGGGAAAACGGAATGAGAACCATGTACACTCCATGTCCAATGCAGGCACTCAGCAGGTTGTCACTGTCACCAATGCTATTGTTGCTGCAGACATGATGCCATCTGTCCTAAGATCACAGGCCCCTCCTGCCTCCCACATCCAGGCCAGTGTTTCCCTACTGTTCAGGACATTTATATCATCGACCCTGGCACCGGCCTCCTCCCAGCTTCCAGCATCAGCAGTGAACCCGCTACACTTTTGACAATGCCTCTGGAGTACTCAACGTCTTCCACGGGGCCTCCCAGGGCTGACCTTGCCCCAAGGCCCTATCAGCTGAGCTCTCAAAACATTTCTCCCACTATCTCAGCTCCCCACACCCAGTGGTGCCTAGGTGGGGCTGGATAGGGGGTCAGGCCCTCGTGTCTGCAGCCCAGGCAGCCCAGGGAATGGTTGCTAACTCAGGGACGGAGTCAGGGGCACACGGAGTTTGCTGTCTGTGCTGTCCTCTTCTGTGAAAGGCGACCGGCTGTTAAGAGGCATCAGAGGCAGAAAGCACGGGGTCAGCGGGAAGCATTGTCTTTGAGGTTGCTTTCCTCGTGAGTTCCTCTCCAGCTCAGCCTTGACTCACCCCCTACCCCCACCAGCGGCCGTTTCCCTAAGTGCCTGGCTGCTCCTCACTGCCCGCTTAGCCTAGAATGCCCTTGCCTCACCTACTTGGGGGGCATTTGCTCTTCTTTCAGTGGTTGAAGCAAGCAGTTGTGTTTCACAGAAGCAAAAAGCTGAGAACTTCTTAAATGCCCAGCAATAGGGATTTATTGAGCAAATGAGGGAAATTCATGCATTGGAATAATATGTAGCCATCAACAAAGATACTGTGGAAAAGTAAGCTACTGATATGTGCCGGGCATCGTGCTAGATACCATGTCTGTATACATCATCCCATTTCGTTTAATCCTCAAGGTTGCTCTGATTATTGAAAGAAGAGTGAGTGCTCCCCAACTAGGTGGGTAGGGGCATTTCAGGCTAAGGGAGTAGCTAGAATCAGCCAGGCACTTAGGAAAACGGTGGAGGTGGGGAGAGGCAAGGCTGAGCTGGAGAGAGAAGCAGGGGGCTTCCTGCGGGGGGGCTCTGGCCTGTCCTCTGATGGAGGCCCCACTTTTCTCTCCTCATACAGATGCAGAAGGTGAGGCTCAGAGAGGATGGTGGCTGCCTGCTCCAAGTGGTGGGACCAATTTTCTTCACTGTTTTGCTCGAAGCCGCCAAGCTATGGTTATGACACAGAAAGTGTTCATGGCACACTGTATTGCGTGAACATCTAAGCAAGTTGCCAAATAATATAGCTGTGTGACCCCAAGTTGATGAGCAAAAATGCACGCCCACACACGCAGAAAAACGTCACCCTCTCAACTCTATTTCTGAACAGCGGTGGGGTCGGAGTTCAGTTTTAGTCTCCTCTTTCTGTTCGTCTGCTTTTCCTCATCTCGCACAGTGAGCAGGCATCACTAAGAGGAGACAGTCCTTACCAACCGCCACCACCTGCTCTACACAGACACCGGGCCCAAGTTTATGCAACTTTTCCCGCCCTCACTGCCCACCCAGGTAGCTCTGTCGCATGTGCCTCACCCACCTGTGCCTCCTGCAGACCTGGGTTCTCACATCCATCAGAGCCCCGTGATGCTTCAGGACACTCACTGCTGGTGGCCTCTTTCCATGGCATTGGACTACGGTTTCTCTCAAAGAGCCCCCTTCCCCATGCCTGCCTTACCCGTCTGATATGGTTTGGCTGTGTCCCCACCCAAATCTCATCTTGAGCTGTAATTCCCATCATTCCCACATGTCATGGGGGGTACCCCGTGGGAGGTAATTGAATCATGGGGGTGGTTACCACCTCCTCCATGCTGTTCTCGTGGTGGTACATTCTCATGAGATATGATGGCTTTCTAAGGGACCTTCCCCCTGCTTCCCTCTGCCCATCTCCTTGCTGGACCACGTGAAGGATGTGTTTGCTTCTATTCTATTTCTGCCATGATTATAAGTTTCCTGAGACCCCCCCCCCAGCCCTGTGAAACTGTGATTCTATTAAACCTCTTTCCTTTATAAATTACCCAGTCTCAGCCAGGTGCAGTGGCACACACCTGTAATCCTAGCACTTTGGGAGGCCGAGGTGAGCGGATCACTTGAGTTCAGGCATTTGAGACCAGCCTGGTCAACATGGTGAAACCTTGTCTCTACTAAAAATACAAAAAAAAAATCAGCTGGATGTGGTGGTGGGCGCCTGTAGTCCCAGTTACTCGGGAGGCTGAGGCATGACAATCACTTGAACCCAGGAGGTGGTGGAGGTTGCAGTGAGCCGAGGTCGTGCCACTGCACTCCAGCCTGGGTGACAGAGTGAGACTCTGTCTCGGAATAAATTAAAATAAAATAAATTACCCAGTCTCGGCTATGGTCCTTATAGCAGCATAAGAATGGACTAATATACGCATCTCAGTCTCTCCAGAGCCGCAGCATGAAGGGTGGCCTGCGGCAAGCACCCCGTGTGTGTTTTCGAAGTGACTCACAGAGTGACTGCCCGGCTGAAGGAAGAGGGAACAGGTGGTTCTAAGCCCAGCTCCAAGCAGGAGTCCCCATTCGTTCTTTGCTGAGGGTTGTCCAAGCAGCATTCCCAGAGCAGGAGACGCCTTGTCCAGATGAAAATGTCTGATTTGGCTGCCACTGAAGGATGACCTGACACCCCACGTGTTCAAAGGTAGTATTTACTGGCACCCCAAGCAGCCAGGAGGCTCCACCTGCAGAGGGGAAAACCAAGCCCAGAGTTTGCCTTGGAGTCAACATCTCACCCTGCACAAGACTTTCACAAAAGTACATATACACAGAGACGTGTACACATCCTCACTGACAGAAGCACACACAGCACGGGCATAAACATGGTGATGTGCATACACACAAATAGACGCCTAAAGGCCATGTACATACTCAGGCATGTATGTACACACTGTCACGTGTACACAACAGACATGTACACACAGAAAATGTGCACACATAGATGTGTACATACATGCAGAAAATGTGTGTGCACAGACATACACAAACACATACATGTGCACAAAGACGTAGAGTATGCAGAGAACTGTGTGCAGCAGATATGTGAGCACTCACGGAAACGGGCACCCACAGACAGGTGTACACACACAGACATGTGGCTGCACATGCACCATCACAGGCCTCCAGAGAGATGTGTGCACACTCCTGTAGCCATTCGTGTTGCAGAAAGGAAACTGCAAGGCCTGGGAAACCAGACACCTGGGCTCCGACCCGACCCTGATGCTACTGCTCATCTGCAGCATCACCTCAAGCAAGACACTTTCCCCGATGGGCCTCCAGTTCCCAAATGTTTAGATATAGTCACTTCCAATTAACTTCGTGAGTAAACACCTGAAACTCAAGGGGCTGGATGAACCTTTGCATTTTAGATCTGGAAGGTTCCTCTGTGGTCTTATTCAAACCCTCGTTTTTTGTTTGTTTGTTTGTTTTGTTTTGTTTTTTGAGACAGAGTCTTGCTCTGTCACCCAGGCTGGAGTGCAGTGGCATGATCTTGGCTCACTGCAACCTCTGCCTCCTGGGTTCAAGCGATTCTCCTGCCTCAGTCTCCCGAGTAGCTGGGATCACAGGTGCACGGCACCACGCCTAGCTAATTTTTGTATTTTTAGTAAAGATGGGTTTCACCATGTTGGCCAGGCTGGTCTCGAACTCCTGACCTCAAGTGATACGGCTGACTTGGCCTCCCGAAGTGCGAGATTACAGGCGTGAGCCGCCACGCCCGGCCCTCATTTTGAGAAGTAGGAAACAGGTGAAGTGACTTTTATAAGGTCCCTCAGAGAGTCCATGGCAGATTAGAATTAGAATCTGGGTCTCCTGGCCTGGGCAGGACTGATCTCATTCACTCCACTGTTCAGGGAGCGATTGAATGTTACCATTCTGAGATCTTTACACCTATTAATATCACAACTCCCCTTAATGAATTCAATACTATAGACACAATATCCACATTCTGCTGGGGTTGTGGAGGAAAAGACCTCAGGAGAGTTACTTGAGTAGTTCTAACTCCAAATGCCAGGCTGTTGCGCCCACTGAAGTGGGCCGAGTTGAGAGGTTTGGGTCAACCAAACCTGAACACAAAGCTGCCCTCCTACCCTATCCTGGCAATAGGCATCAAGTGCTTAGTATTTTGCACACTCTTTGACAACACAATTCCTCTCTAAAGAATTTTTTGGAAATAGCTGAGGATAGGAGAACAGATTTATTTACAAGAATATTCATCCCAGTGTCACTGACAATAGTTAAAATATAAATCCAATTTAAATATACAAAACTCAGAATAAATCTATCTATTGGGGATCAGTGATCCCCACAGTCAGAATATGCAATTTTTTTTTACAATTACTCTCCCCCTAAAGAATACTTAATTGCATGCAGAAGTGGCTATGGCATCTTATTAAGCGAAAAGAATGTGTTAGAGCATTTCCAGAAGAGGCACTGTCGTGTGGGGATGAGAGGCATTCGAATGAAATGGAACTGGAGTGAAAAATTTACCAGCAATCTAGCTGATTATTTTTGGATGGCGGTGGCTTCGGAGATCATTTTTAGCCTCTTCTGTTGATCTGCTCTTCTTCAATTTGTATAGTACGTGTACATTGTTTATTTAAGACAGTGCGCACCCAGCTACCTCTCTGCGTGCTTTAAAAGTTGCTCCTCTTTGCAGCTTTTCCTGCCTTCTCTGCCCAGCCAGGTAACAGTGCCCCACATGCCCCCCGCCACCTGTGGGGACCCCAGGCAAGCTCTTAACCACTATGAACCTCAGTTGTCCCATCTGGAAAAGGAGCATGATCATAGAACACACATAACAAAGCCATGGGAAGGATTAAAGGATATTATGCATTTAATTTGCTTAGTGCAAAGCGCAGCCTATTGGTAAAAGCTGTAATGCATTGGTACATATATATGTGTAATGTGTATACAGACACACATGTAAACTGGTAGGAGATATGCAAAGGATTAGAAGTGCACCTCTAGAGGATTTTGTTTTCCTTTTTCTTTGGAAATCAGGAAAAACAAAGATTATTTAGAAAGGAAACTACAGCAAGACCATTGTGTGGGATACGGCAGGATACTGGCCGCACGGGAGCCAGTCCCCACAGCCTCGTCCAGGGCTCCTTCCTCCAGGCCACGTGTGGGAGGGTGGATGCTGAGTGAGTCGGAGTCCAAGGATGATCACTGCGGATCAGAAGGGCCCAGAGGTTGGCCGGGTGTGGTGGCTCAGGCCTGTAATCCCAGCACTTTGGGAGGCCTAGGTGGGTGGATCATTTGAGGTCAGGAGTTCAAGACCAGCCTGGCCAATATGGTGAAACCCGTCTCTACTGAAACTACAAAGAAATTAGCTGGCCGTGGTGGCACATGCCTGTAATCCCAACTACTGGGGAGGTTGAGGTGGGAGAATCACTTGAACTCCGGAGACGGAGGTTGCAGTGAGCCGAGATCGCACCACTGCACTCCAGCCTGGGCAACAGAGTGAGGCCCTGTCTCAAAACAAACAAACAAACAAACAAACAAAACAACAGCAACAAAAAGAAGAGCCCAGAGGTGGGAGGATTTCATGAAGCTGGGAGTTTGAGACCAGGCTACGCAACATAAAAGACCTCAACTCTCAAAGAAAAAGGAGTACAGAACAGTAAGTGTAGAAGTGAGTGCATGAATGAACACACCAGTGAACAGATGAATGAGTGAATCTGACTGACTGCAGGAAGAACAGGAGGGAGAAAGTGAGTCAGGTGTGACTGCTCCATTTTATAGGAGACCAAGGCTCTGAGTGGCGAAGCGACCTGCCTGAGGTCACTCAGTAGCCAACACCTGAATCAGGATTTGAACCAAGCTCTGTGATACCAAACTATAGCCTCTTGACACCATTTGTCTTTAAATGGTGGGGTCTTTGCAGGTAAAGGGAAAGCACAAAGCCTCCCGGGTTGGTCCAGCTTGGTCCTTGGGAGTTCAAAGTTCTGATGAAAAAGACCATCCTTGACTTCTGGAGTCCCTCAGCCCCCGGGGCTGTTGGCTCGATTGCAGATAAAAAAGACATGGAAACTTCTGTCCCAGTGTGACCTGGTTCGCTGTTGTCCTTCTAGTGTCGCAAAGCCAAGTTCTCGCAGCGCCTGCGGCTCCCAGCTGCTTCCAATGGATTCATTGTCTGCCTTGATTTGTTTGTTCCAAGTTCAGGCCACCCTGTTTTTGCCTGGTGAGTGGCCTCTTTCAAAGGTGAGCTGGCCTTTCTCTGCCATTGACAATCGGTCCATTCAAAGGCGGCATGCATCTCCGCAAGCAGGCTGACACTGTCACACAGGCAGATCTCCAGCACAGCCACCAGCCGCTGTGCAGGTAAGTGTCTGTGCGCCTCAGTGTCTACCTGTGCGCTTCATGCAGGAGGCAGGGCAGGGGCGAGGAGGGAGAGCCTGAGAGCACAGGGGGGTGTAGAGCATGCCTGGGGGCAGTCGGGTTAACAGAGCTCTACCAAGAGGCACTCTGCCATCCACTAAGTGTGAGGAATGATCAAAGCTGTCTCTTTCTTAAAATTTACGGCATATAATGTGAGCATAATGAAGGCTCTGAGAAGTTTTGCTGTAAGAAAAATTAAGGGACTTCTTAGAATTTCCATTTCCTTCCTTCCTTTCTTCCTTCCTTCTTCCCTCCCTCCCTTCCTTCCTTCCTCATTCCTTCCTTCCTTCTTTCATCCTTCCTTCCTTCCTTCTTTCCCCAACAAGTGCTCCGTGAGTTCCTAATATCCAGCAGGAGCTGTCCCCGGTGTTAAGGATGTAGTCTTGAACAAAGTAATCCAAAGCTGCCTGCCCCCGTGAGACTGACATTCCAGTGGGGAGAAATAGGCCACAAGCATAGTAAGTAAAGCATGCGGGGGTGTCTGATGTTTTGGCTTTCCTGGGCCACATCGGAAGGAGAACAATTGTCTTAGGTCATACATAAAATATACTAACTAGCTCATAAGCTTAAAAAAATTACAAAAGCCTCACACCTGTAATCCCAGCACTTTGGGAGGCCAAGACGGCCAGATCACCTGAGGCCAAGAGTTCAAGACCAGCCTGGCCAACATGGTGAAACCCTGTCTCTACTAAAAATACTAAAAATTAGCCTGGTGTGGTGGCGGGCACCTGTAATCCCAGTTACTCAGGAGGCTGAGACAGAAGAATCACTTGAGCCCGCGAGGCGGAGGCTGCAGTAAGCTGAGATCGAGTAGTTGGCACTCCAGTCTGGGCAACAAGAGCAGAACTCCATCTCAAAAAAAAATTGCAAAAAAAAAAAAAATCTCATAATGTTTTAAGAAAGTTTAGGCATTTGTGTTGGGCCGCGTTCTAAGCTGTCCTGGGCCACATGCGGCTGCTGTGCTGTGGCTTGGACACGCTTGGCATAGAGTGTGTCAGATGAGGGCAGTGTTGTGGAGGAGAACGAGGCAGGCAAGGGGGACGGAGGACACTAGAGCCGGGTGCTTTGCAGCTAGTTGTCTGCAGGTGACAACATCCTAACGGAGAAGATGATGTCTGATCCAAGACCTTCAGGAGGTTGGGAAGCCCAGTCTGCAGACACCCGCTTGGGAGGAGTGCATTCCAGGCAGAGGGGACCACAAGTTCAAAGGCCCCGAGGCCCGAGTGTGATGATGGGACTTAGGAGCAGCGGGAGGCCAAGCATGGCTACCAAGCCCATCTCCCTCCCATAGGACAGGTTTGAAGCATCTACCAAAATGGTCTGGGCCTCCTTAGTCAAAAAGCCCTGGGTTTTCCCAGCTCTGCCTCTTCTTCTTGCCCATGCAAATTTAGGCAAGTGACGACGCCTCTCAGAGTCTCAGTTTCCTTATCTGTGAAACAGGGATGACAACATGAACCCCCTTCCTAGAGGCCTGGTGAGGTGCAAATGAAGTCATTTGCGCCGTGCCTCCACTCTGCCTAGCCCAGGTACGCTCCAGAAATGGCAGCTCTGGTTGTCATTATCAATATTACAAACTGGGCGCTTATTACAAGCTCACGCCTGTAATCCTAGCACTTTGGGAGGCCAAAGCAGGAGGATCAGGAGTTTAAGACCAGCCTGGACAACATAGCAAGATCCTATCCCTACAAAAAATAAAGAAATTGGCCAGCTATGGTGATGTGCAAGTGTAGCCCTAGGTACTCAGGAGGCCAAGGCAGGAGGATTGTTTGAGCCTAGGAGTTTGAGGCTGCAGTGGGCTATGATCTTACCATTGCACTCTAGCCTGGATGACAGAGAAAGACCCTGTCTCAAAAAAAAAAACAAACCAAAACAAAAAACACCACAAAACACACACACACACAATACAAAAACAAGAATCAAGGCCAGCTGCAATGGGTCATGCCTGTAATCCCAGCACTCTGGGAGGCCAAGGTGGGAGGATCACTTGAGCCCAGGAGGTCAAGGCTGCAGTAAGCTATGATTGCACCACTGCACTCCAGCTGTCGTGGCAGAGCGAGACCTTGTGTCTGAAAAAAACAAAAACGATTACAGCTACATGAGGCTGTCTCAGCCCCAGCAGACCCATTGCCTTCCCAGGAGACTCCACACTGAAGACATGCTGGCCGTGACAGCACCCTCTGCCGAATCCCCCAGCTCTGAAGCAACAAAGAACAGAGGTCGGTTCTGCAATGCGCAGGGCCGCAGAGGGAAGGGTGCTCCTCGTGGTGAACCTGCTGTCAGCTCTTCTCACAGCAAATAACCCCTCGATGACAAGGAGAAATAAATTAGAATCACAGGAGAAATCCAAGATGCATGGCCAAACCAAAAAGCCCACCCAGGTCAAGGCCAACTGCAATGTAAACTTGCAGAAACGTCTTCCGAAATCCTGCTAGGCTTCCCGGCCCCTACTCCAGGCAGTGAGGGTCGGCCTTCTAAGACAGCAGGGCTGCTAGGAATTTAAGTATTCTTTCTCACAGCTCCTCCGCAACATGTCAAAATTCCTCCTTGCACTGAAGCTCAGGAGCAACTTCCTGACTGCTGGGATTTTAAGATGGTTTACTTGACAAGTATTGATGAGTGCCAACTATGTACAGTCACTGTTCTAGGTATTACGGTACAAGATACATAATCTCTCTCCTCCTTGGAGCTTTCAGACCAGGAGTTCTCAAAGTGTGGTACCTGGACCGGCAGCATCATCACCTGGGACTCAGTAGAAATGCAAATTCTTGGTCCCACCTCAGACTCGCTGAATCAGAAACTCTAGGGTGGAGCCCAGCAGTCTGGGCTTTAACAAGTCTTCCAGGTGACTCTGATGCATGCTAAAGTATGAGAACCGGGCTGGACATGGTGGCTTACACCTGTGATCCCCGCACGTTGGGGTGCCAAGGTGAGTGGATCACTTGAGGCCAGGAGTTCAAGACCAGCCTGGCCAACATGACGAAATCCCTGTCTCTACTAAAAATACAAAAATTATGGCATGGTGGCCCATGCCTGTAATCCCAGCATTTTGGGAGGTCGAGAAGGGTGGATCTCATGAGGTCAGGAGTTTGAGGCCAGTCTGGCCAACGTGGTGAAACGCTGTTTCTACTAAAAATACAAAAATTCGTCAGGTGGGATGGTGTATGCCTCTAATATCACCAAGTCGGAAGGCAGATGCACGGGAATTGCTTGAACCAGGGAGGTGGGTGTTGCAGTGAGCCGAGATCGTGCCACTGCACTCCAGCCTGGGCAACAGAGCAAGACTCTGTCCCCCGACAGAGTATTAGAACCAATGGTCTAAAATGGTAGTTCTAAACCAGGCCAAATTTTAACCGGGCCAAATTTTGCAGGGGCATGAGCATGCACACTTCAGCCCTGCACATGCGGCAATCCCAAGAGATAGGTTTGGTTATCATAACACAGGAGGATGCTACTGGCATCCTGTCAGGAGAGACAAGAGATGTTGCTAATCATTCCACAATCACGGAATGCGCTTCACTTGCCCACAACGAAGAATTATCCAGCCCAGAATGTCAATAGTGCTGAGGATGAGAAAGCTGCTCTGAGAGGGACACAGAGAGGTAATGAACAATTACATAAATAAATGCATAAGGTGATGTGTGATGAGGTGGTAGTGAGTGCTCTCAAGCAAATAACTCAGCTCATAGGAGAGTAGCTAATGATGGTGGTAAGAGGGCCTCTCTGAGGAGGGGACTCTTGAGCTAAGACCTGGTATTATGGTTTGGCTATGTCCCTGCCCAAATTGCATCTTGAATTGCAGTTCCCTTAATCCCCGCATGTCATGGGAGCGACCCAGTGGGAAGTAATTGAATTATGGGGGCGGTTACCTCCATGCTGTTCTTGTGATAATGAGTGAGTTCTCAGGAGATCTGATGGTTTTATAGGGGCTTTTCCCCACCTTCACTCATTCTTCTCCTTGCTTCCCATGTGAAGAAGGACGTGTTTGCTTCCCTTCTGCCATGATTGTATGTTTCCTGAGGCCTCCCTGTAAGTCGACTAAACCTCTTCCCTTTATAAATTACCCAGTCTCAGGTATGTCCTTATAGCGACATGATAACAGACTAATACACCTGGATTACAAGAAGGACCTTTGCCCAGGAAAACTTAGGGGGAAGATGACCCCAGGCAAAGGAAACAGCAAAGCAAAGGCCTAAAGGGGGCAGGGGTTAGATATGTTGCTGATTCAGGGAAAAGGCTAGATTATGACCCCAACCTTAGTAGGAAACTTTTCTTCCCTCCCTCCCTCTCTCCCTCCCTTCCTTCCTTCCTTCCTTTTCTTCCTTCCTCCCTTCAGCAATTATTTATTATCTACTCACTATATGTCAGGCACTGTACTAGACTAGTGCCCTGAAAAACACCTGGATGAGCTGGACCAAATCACTGGCCAACAGAGAGTAAACTGAAGAGAGTAGAGTTCTTGAAACTAGGATGGAGGTGGGGTATGGTGGTTCGTGCCTGTAATCCCAGCAATTCAGGTGGATAAGGGAGGAAGATTGTTTAAGGCCAGCAGGTTGAGACGAGCCTGGGAAACATAGCAACACCCTATCTCTACAAGAATTTTAAAAATTGGCCCAGTGTGGTGGTGCTAACCTGCAGTCCCAGCTACTAGGGAGACTGATGTGGGAGAATCTCTTGAGCTCAGGAATTTGAGGCTGTAGTGAGCTATGATTGCACCACTGTGCTACAGCCTGGATATGACCCTGTCAAGTAAAGAAACCAGGAGAAAGGAAAGGGAAGGGGAGGGGAGGGGAGGGGAGGGGAGAAAAGGAGAGGGGAGGGGAGGGGAGGGAAAGAGAAGGGAGGGAAGGGAGAAACTAGGATGGAGAGTGAATATGATGTCTGGGAGGATAATGCAGTAACTTGTCTCCAAAGGTGGACTATCCTTCCCAGTGTCCACACCTAGTATAGTCTTCTCTTGAATCTGGATTGGCTTATGACCTCTTTTTGACCAGCAGAATGCTGTAGAGGTGATGCTATGTAAAACCTGGGGCTAGGTCAGAAGAGGCCTTGCAGCTTTCCCCTGAATCTCTTAGAATATTCATTCTTGGGATGCCCTGCCTTGAACTGCCATGCTGTGAGAAGCCCACACCACATGGGCAGGCCACAGGAGGCACTCTGGCAACTTCAGCTCAGTCCTCAGCCTTCTGCCAGCATTAATCACTGGCCATGTGAGCATCCTGTCTTGGATATTCCAGCCCAGGTGAGCTCCTCACAGATGACTGCAGCCCCAGAGAGTGCCATGTGGAACAGAAGAGCCACCAGCTGAGCCCAGTCTACTGAAGACTCGCAAGAGATCATCCAGTAGTTATTGTTTTAACCCACTCACTTTTGAGAGGATAATGCAGGATGAAGCAACACAAGGTGAGGCAGATAGGATTCTGACACTTGTGGGTCCCTCCTTGAGGAAATCCCATGAATGGAAATTCAAACATACCTGGGCACTGTGTGAGCAAAGCTGGGGTGGAGGGAGCATCAGGAAAAGCAGGTGGGAGATCAGATACTTGAGATATGACCCTGGTTCTTCCACAAGTTGCTGTGAGGCCTTTGGCCTAATCCTCTTGACACTGAAGGGCTTGGGTCCTATGGTCTCAGCACTGGTCCAGCTCTGACATCCTTAGCCAACTGGATTCTTTACTGATCATTAATCAACTGGCAGATTCCTGCCTCCAAGCATTTGCTCATGCAGAGCCACCTTCCTGGGGTCCCTATGCATCCTCCCTGCTGCTACCAGCCAACTGCCTCTTCCCAGTAATATTTCCAGAGCATTGGCTCTCTGGATCCAGACCACTTGGGTTCAATTTCCAGCTCTATCAACTCCTATACGTATGACATTGATGAGTCTCTTAACCTCTCTGTGCCTTAGTTTTCCTTAGTAAAATAATAGTGCCTCTCTCATGGGGGTAGTTGGGCAGACTTAATGTGATAATTGATGTAAAGCGTTTAGCCCTGGGCCTTACCCAAGTCAGCCACTGCCATGATTTCCTGCTCATTGCCTGTCTCACATATTTGTGCTCCACTGAGCATATTTCGTTTGAGTCTTATTTCTTACCCATACATGTCATCTCTCTCCTGACAGGCTGCAGGCTTCTGGAAAGCCTGACTCAGGCTGAAACTCAGACCACAAGACTGAACACGAAGCATGGGGAGCCAGGTGTCGGCCATCCTTTTACTAGCTGTGGGGTCTGAGTGTGATGCTGGGCTCTTCTGAGCTTCTCTTTCCTTATCTAAAGTGGAGGTGGCTGCCCCCACCCCGCCTCCTCCTGGAGTTGACATGAAGACTGAGATACTGGGCACAGATGTGCTGTGTGAACTGCCACATGCTGGACACATGCAAGTGACCCAGTGGCCCAGGGTCAGGACCGCAGTCCCAGAAGATCTGGTTCTTGCTCTGGCTGTGCCATCCTGGGCACATTACGTCCTCTCTCTGGGCCTCAGTCTCCCCAATGGTAAAGTAACGTGAAGTCACAAAACCTGCAGACATGTTAGTTTAACCTACATAGTGTCCTTTTGAAATTCAAATTTGTGTATTTATTTATTGAGACAAGTTCTTGCTCTGTTGCCCAGGCTCAAGTGCAGTGGCAAGAACATGGCTCACTGCAGCCTCCACCTCCTGTGCTCAAGCAATCCTCCCACCTCAGTCTCCCAAGTAGGTACTACAGGTACCGGCCACCACACCCAGCTAATTTTTGTACTTTTTGGGGAAATGGAGTCTCGTCATGTTGCTCAAGCTGGTCTCAAATGCCTGGGCTCAAGTGATCCTCCCACCTTGACCTCCCAAAGTGCTGGGATTATAGGTGTGAGCCACCACGTCCAGCCCATTTTTAATTTTTTGAGATGGAGTTTTCACTCTTCTGCCCAAGCTGGAGTGCATGGCGTGATGTCAGCCCACTGCAACCTCTGCCTCCCGGGTTCAAGCGATTCTCCTTTCTCAGCCTAACAAGTAGCTGTGATTACAAGCGTGCGTCAACACGCCCAGCTAATTTTTGTATTTTTACTAGAGATGGGGTTTCACCACATTGGCCAGCCTGGTCTCGAACTCCTCAACTCAGGTGATCTGCCCGCCCCGGGCTCCCAAAGTGCTGGGATTTCAGGCGTGGGTCACCACGCCCGGCCCTAAGTTGGATTTTTATTGTCCACCAATACTTAGTGCCTTCGAGGGAAAGTGTCACTGCCCCCCCAAATCTGTTTTTAAAGACTGGAGGTGTTCACTTGAAATTTCTAGCTTCTCTTGGAAACATCAGAAGATGTAGCACTCCAGATCTCACAGTTCCACATGGCAGATGCTGAGTGGTGGCCATCCCCTTTAGAGAGGGGACTGTGCTCTCCGGTTCCCAGCGACGCTCCATTCACACCAGGCTTCATGCCCCTCCCGCTGTACTCACAAATGTCGCCTGCCGGGCCCTGATGGCTATGATTTTGGAAGCCCTGAGCAAACTAGCCTCTGGGGTTACTTGTTACACTAACATCCTAAGAATCTCTGCCCACAGTGATTATGACAGTCATGATTCCTGGTATCTGACTTAGCCCAGCACAGTTCTGGGAACACAGTGGATGCTCTGCAAACATTTGGTTCCCACCCCTCCCCAGCTGCCTAGTGACCTCGGTTACCCTACAACCAGGAAGCTTGAGATGAGCCCTGGAGGGTGTGCCCTGCCAAAGCCCTGCTCCCTGCAGGCCTGTCCCCATGCAGCCTGCCCCTACACAAGCCGCATCCGTGGGGCTGGTGCAATGGAAGTCAGGGCCTGGTTCAGGGGCTGGGTCTCAGGAAACCTCCGGCACTGTGGAAGTTTCTTTCTGACCACTCATAAATTGGCAACCCTTCCCTCTCCCCGCTCTCTTACTCCAAACAACCAAACTTCACTTGTGGGCAGGAATTTGCCTTCATCAGAGCAGAGACGGACAGTGTGGCCTCCAGTAGCACACAGAACCAGGGCTGAAGCCGAGCTCCGTCACTGGGCAGCTGTGACTGTAGCTTAAAGTCCTTCACTTCCGTGACTCACAGATTCCTTGAGTGTAAAATGGGAATAACACTCCCGCCCTGCCCACTTTGGGCCACCGGCAAGATGAAGGGGACCTATCCATGGAGCCTTTAGCCAGATATTCAGTGAATGCCCAGGAAGCGGTAGCTGTTGGTATCATTGTCCCAGACACAGAGGGACATCATGGCTTGGCATTTCCAAACCAGAAGAGACCATTTTCCCTGACTCTGTCATGAGACGGAGAGGAAATCAGAGAGATCAAGTGGATGTGTCTGGAGTCAAATTGGTACTGGGCTGGAGGAGTCCAGCAGAATGCAAACCTCTGACTCCTGTGTAGAAGGCACCCCTAAATTTTGCCAGCATTTAGGGGCAAATGAAAGGGTAATGAAAGAGTTTTCTCAGCCGGGCATGGTGGCTCACACCTGCAATCCCAGCCCTTTAGGAGGCGGAGACAGGTGGATCACAAGGTCAAGAGATCGAGACCATCCTGGCCAACATGGTGAAACCCTATCTCTAGTAAAAATACAAATATTAGCTGGGTGTGGTGGAGGGCCCCTGTAGTCTCAGCTACTCGGGAGGCTGAAGCAGGAGAACTGCTTGAACCCAGGAGGTGGAGGTTGCAGTGAGCTGAGATCAGGCCATTGCACTCTAGTCTGGTGACGGAGGAAGACTCCATTTCAAAAAAAAAAAAAAAAAAAAAAGTTTTCTCTTCTTAGTGCTAGCACATCGATAAGAGCTGAATGTTTCTCACCTCCAAATCTCATGTTGAAATTCAGTGTTGGAGGCCGGGCCTGGTGGAAGGCGATAGGATTTTTGGGGCAGATCCCTTATGAATGGTTTAGCAACATCCCCTTGGTGACAAGTGAGCACTTGTCTGAGTTCACAAGAGATCTGGTTGTTTGAAAGTGCAGCACCTCCCCCACTGTTCGTGCTCATGCTCCAGCCATGTGATACACCTGCTCAGCCTTCACCTTCTGCCATGATTGGAAGCTTCCTGAGGCCCTCACCAAAAGCAGACGCTGGCACCATGTTTCCTGTACAGCCTGCAGTACCAGGAGCCAATTAAACCTCTTTTCTTTATAAATCACCCAGTCTTGGATATTATATAGCAATGCAAGAGCAGCCTAATATACACGCCAAGTTTCCTTGGGGAACTAACCCTCTTCCATGCTCAGTATGTGTGATTCACTGGAGTTGACACCACCATCCCAGAACCAGGCCTACCAGTCAGATCCCTGATTCCTCCAAACATGGTGATTGGGTCACAGATGAGCATGTGACTCAGGCTAGGCCAATGAGAGGCCTCTCTGGGATTTTTGCTGGAGTTCCTGGGAAAGAGGCCTCTTGAGTGGAGGTGACTAAGCTGATAGGACACAGGCCTGTAAAGTTGCTGGTGGGCAACTTTACAAGCAAAGGAAAAAGCAAAAAACCCACCTGAGAGTGAAGCCAACACAGAGGAAAGCAGAGCCAAAGGCTGCAGGGAGAGTTTTTTAACAATAACATCTGAGCACCTGGATCCAGCCCTGACTGAAGCTGTCCTCTCCTTTGGACATGTCAGATAAAAGTGTTCATAAATTTCTTTTTCTGCTTGAATCAATTTGAGTTGTGTTTCTGCCACCTGTAATGAAAAAGTCCTGACAAATGCTGCCTAGAAATAAAGACTGCTGCAAACAGACTGGGTGATTAAACAAATGAATTAATAAGTGAATAAATACATGAATTAATAAAGGAGAATAAGGCTAGGCACAGTGACTCAAGCCTGTAATCCCAGCACTTTGGGAGGCTGAGGCGGATGGATCACGAGGTCAAGATATGAGACCATCCTGGTCAACATGGGCATGGTGGCGTGTGCCTGTAATCCCAGCTACTCAGGAAGCTGAGGCAGGAGAATTGCCTGAACCCAGGAGGTGGAGGTTGCGGTGAGCCGAGATCGCGCCATTGCACTCCAGCCTGGGCAACAAGAGCGAAACTCCGTCTCAAAAAATAAATAAATAAATAAATAAATGAAGGAGAATAAAACAGCGAGTGAGAGAATGACTGGTTTAGAGACTGTGTGAGTGAAAGATGTATGCTGGGAAACAATCCATTCTTGTCCTGTAAGCCTCAGATGCCAACGCCTTCTGTTCCAGAAAGGCCTCCTCTGCGGCTGCGGGGTTTCAGGAGGACACCGAGTAGCCTAGGGTATTCTGTTAGGGAGGATTTTGCAGTATGTCTCAGAGGGCATCCAAATATCTTGGGCAAGTCACTTAACCATTGGAGAGCCTAAGCTTCCTCGTCTATGAAATGGGGATCGGAAGTCTCTTCCAGGGCTATCGTGATGGTTAAATGAGGTAATGCACATAAAGCACTCAGCACAGGGCCTGGTGCTTGAAAGCCATTTCACAGGCAATAGCACGATAACCGTTCCTATTATTAGGCTTTCAGGCCCAGCTCATTTCTGCCTCCTCCAGGAAGTCTCCCCTGACCATCTGAGTCCCCATCAGCTGCCTTCTTTTGTAGCAGAATTGAAGTTGACAAGCTTGCCGATTACTTTGTCATTGTCTCCCCCAGGAGTCTTGCTCAAACTTCGGGACATGTGAAACCCCAAGGAGAATGCGTTTCAAATGCAAACTCCTAGACCCACCTCATGAGGAACCTTGGCAGAGGTCAGCTGTGGGGCCCAGGAATCTGCCTTTTCACCAAGTCCCACATGCTGAGATGATTCTGAAGCAAGACCGTACTTGGAGAACACTCATATATGCATCATCGCATTTTACAGATGGGGAAACTGAGGTTCAGCGGGGAACACAGATCGGCCCAAAGTCACTTAGTGATTCACTGGCAGAGTTGGACTTGCACCAGAATTTGTGCCCTGTGGACTGGGCTGGTTCCGCCATGCTGTAGGGGGGCTCCCTCTCTGCAGATTAAAGCTTTCCTACAGCCCTTGGCATGCTTTTTGCACCACTGGGTGCTCCCATCCTGCCCCGCCTCTTGCTTCCAGGGCCACCAGAACCCTGACTGAACCTAGCTGGTGCTCGACAAGTATCTTCCAGATGCTGGGCATGACTCAGGCAGGGCCAACATATTTAGCAGATTTTTTGGCAGATGGGTGGGAATGGCATGAATGACCTGGCCATGGGAAGGATGAAATCTCCAAAATGGCGCTAGAAAAAAACCATCACGCCCTGAGATGTCCCAAAATAGATACAGTTTTTCTTGGTTTTTCTTTTCTCTCTTGATGAGAGAGTTTTGATGTTGACAGAGATGCTGAATAAACCTGCTAGAATGTAAACTCCAGCAAGCAGGAGTCACCTGGACTTTATCCTCCCCCTGCCTGGCATACTGTAGGTGCTCAATAAGTGCTGATGAAATGAAAGAAATGAGCTGTGGACTCTGCTTCCCATTCTAAGTAGCTTGTTTGCACTGTAGATGGTCTGATGGTAACAAAAGTGTTATATTCCCTGGAGGTGTCCCTGCTCCCCTCCCACAACCCTCCTAAACCCCCTAGCTACGGAGATGGCAGAGATGGAGAATCACGAGACGGTCCTGGTTCCCATGCTTGCGCCATCTTCTGCAGCTCCATGTATCTACGGGATGGCATGTGGGTGGGAAGAAGGCTTATGCTGAAATCGCCTCCGCACCGCCAGACCTTCCATCCCCTCTGGCTGCCCGGCCTTCCTCCATTAGCGCGTTGGCTCCGTATCCCTTGGCTAAGCCCAGACAGAATTTGATTGATTCTTTATGGGCTGCAGATTCGATACCCATGCAGAGCACATGTGGAGGATAAGCCATGGAGGGGGCGGGGGAGCAAGTTGAGGCCAGGGGGAGCCTGGGGGGCCAGACACCAACCTTTCCAAGACATGGGGCTTCCCCAGGCCTGGCCCAGGCCAGGACACCCCTTCCTGATGCACCCTCATGCCGACAACTCTGGTTTCTAGAAGTGTCCTGAAGTTCATTTCCCAGCAATGTCTGATCAAATGGGGATGTCCAAGGGCAGGCCCTTCGGATGGGACAAGGCCGGGCTAAACGTCCTCCCCCAAAAATGCAATGTGAGCATTGTTCATCTGTTATTGATTGGGAGACTATGAGCTTTGCTTCCAAAATCTCCAATAAAACTGGCTTGGAAGAGAATTTCCTGAATCCCTGGGTAAGTGGATAAAGATGTTCCAGGAGTCTGGGGTGGTGCCGGTGGGGAC
Organism: Saimiri boliviensis; assembly: GCF_048565385.1. NCBI lineage: Eukaryota > Metazoa > Chordata > Mammalia > Primates > Cebidae > Saimiri > Saimiri boliviensis. The sequence goes on from NC_133459.1 coordinate 20,690,182, forward strand.
GCTCACACACCATGCACAGTTGGTTTTTCCCTTTGTTACTTAACGAAGAACAGAAAACAATCAGCCTCATCTCTGCATCCAGAGCCGGCTCCCTTCTTCCTTTGAGTTAATTTCCGGTTGGAGGCTGGCGCCTGCCTAGCCAAAGAGCCCCTGGGAATCTGCTCCTCTTCTCATTTGAGTTGGGAGCTAGAGGTGGCTCATTCCTCTGGGCATCCCGTGGAAGGGGTCTTGCACCTGTGTGTGGCATTAGGCAGGTGGGGGTTTTGACAGAGCACAGGAGAGCATTTGGGAGTTGGGTCAGTTGCTGGAGCAGCCTAGGTTGTGGAGAGATGGAGCCAGCTCCGAGGTCCCGTCTCAGCCATGACCAGCTGTGTGACCTTGGGCAAGGAACTTCATTTTCTGGAGCCTCGGTTTCCTGTCTGTTAAATTGGTGTCATTTCAGCCCCTGCCTCAATGAGTTCTTATAAGGAGTTGAGGCGGCTGTGTGTGCGAGGCACCTGCATAGCACCGATGCAGAGCAAGCGCTCAATACGTGTGAGTTGTTAGCCTTATTCCTGCCTGACATCAGCAGCTGGGACTCCGCTGACTTCATGGTGAGCCCTGGAGACGCCAAGAGAGATGGGATCACCCTTTTCTTGGACTGCTCCTTCCTTTCCTCCACCCCCACCACAGGCTTCTGGGTCATGGGTGGAAGGATTAGGACAGGCTATCTGAGTCAGAGTGTGTGTAATCTTGGAGTGGGGGGTGTGGGGTGGCCCCTCCATGGGACAAGAGCCCGAGGCAGGCCAGGAGCTGGAGACCTCAGCCCGAGTCAGGGTGTGGCTGGAGAGGTCAACTTCTGGCTTCACGACTCCACTGTGTGGAGGAAAGGGGCTCTGGCAGCCTCCCGCCTCCAGCGTCACTGATCTGGGCTTCCTTAGCCCCCACAGCAGGTGAGGAAGGTGCACCCGACAGGTGCCCCTGAGCACCTCTGGGGCTTTGCATTCTGAATGCCTCGCCCCCAGGTGAGGAGGTTGATTTTTGAATCTCAATGGGTTGTTAGAAGCTCCAATCAGGGCAGAGCTCAGATAACTGGAAGGAGTTGACCACCCAGACAAGCCTTGGCCTATCCCAGAACTGCGTGCACACTGAACAGGTCCAAACCAACACTGCTAAACCTCAGAGGACTGGGCTGGGAGTCCAACCACCACCCAAATAAGTCTGCATCTAGTGGTTGTTCGACTGCTCTAGGAAAAAGCTCAGTGTTCTCTAGGAGACGGTAATGATTCTCTCTACACGACAGAACAGTCATGACGGTTGGGTGCAGTGGCTCATGCCTATGAGCTCAGCAGTTTGGGAGGCTGAGACAGGAGAACTGCTTGAGGCCAGGAGTTCGAGACCAGCCTGGGCAACATGGTGAGATCCTGTCTGAAAATAAAGAAATAGGCCGGGCGCGGTGGCTCAAGCCTGTAATCCCAGCACTTTGGGAGGCTGAGGCGGGTGGATCATGAGGTCGAGAGATTGAGACCATCCTGGTCAACATGTGAAACCCCGTCTCTACTAAAAATACAAAAAAACTAGCTGGGCGTGGTGGCGCGTGCCTGTAATCCCAGCTACTTAGGAGGCTGAGGCAGGAGAATTGCCTGAGCCCAGGAGGCGGAGGTTGCGGTGAGCCGAGATCGCGCCATTGCACTCCAGCCTGGGTAACAAGAGCGAAACTCCGTCTCAAAAAAAAATAAATAAATAAAAAATAAAATAAATAAATAAATAAATAAATAAATAAAAAACAAACAAGAACAGTCACAATGTCCAGGGAACAATTCGAAATTATTCAAGACACAAAGAACCATGAAAATATGAAGCCCTCTATCTGATAAAGGGTATCTATGAAAAATCTAGAACAAGAGCACACTTAATGGTGAAAGATTGAAGGCTTCCCCTAGGAGCTGTATCGTGCACTACATATAAAAATGAACTCAAATGGATCATATACCTAAATACAAAACATAAAAATATAAAAGTTCTAGATGAAAGTATAGGAGGAAATCTTTGTGATCTTGGGTTAGGCAAAACTTTCTTGGATTCAGCACCGAAAGACCTATCCTTAAAAGTAAAAAAAAAAAAAAAATGGATACATTGGACTTTATCAAAATTAAGAACTTTTACCCTTTGAAAGACTGTGTTAAGAAAATAGAAGGACAAGCCACAGTGTGAGAGAAACTGTTTGCAAATCACATAGCTGTTAAGAGATAGGTCTCTGAGACACATAAAGAACTCTCAAAAGTAAGAAAGTAAATAACCCGACAAAAATCGGGCAAAGATTTGAACAGATGTTTCCCCAGAGAAAACTATCTGGATGGCAAGTAAGCATGTGAAACATGCTCAAAATAATTAGAGAACAATTACAGTCATGCACCACTTCATAAGGATATGTTCTAAGACATGTACTGTTGGGTCATTTTGTCGTTGTTTGAACATCTCACAGAGTGTTCTTACACAAATCTGGATGGTAGAGCCTTCCTGACACACCGAGGCTGTGTGGCAGAGCCCATTGCTCAAGACTACAAATCTTACATTGTGTTACTGTACTGAATGCTGTAGGTGACTGTAACATAATGCTTAAGCATTTGTATAGCTAACCATTGAAAAGTGCAGTATTGTAATAAATAGGGTACAATACAATGCAGTGTTATAATCATGTGAGACCACTCCCATATATGGGGTTCATCGTTTAACAAAAATGGCATTATGTAACACATGACTGTGAAACTACAATGAGATGCCATTCACACCTATTACACACCGATTAGAATGGCTAAAATGCAAAAGGCCGACCATACCAAACATTGTTGAAATGGAACACTCACACTGTTGGTGGGAGTGTGAAATGGTATAACCACTTTGGAAAATATTAATAGTTTGTTTCTCAACTGGTTAAGGATACACCTACCATGGTTTGTTTCTTAACTAGGTAAGCATATACCTATCATGAGGCCCAACTATTTCATTCCTAGGTACCTACCCTAAAGAAAAGGAAATCTGCGTTGAACACACAAACCCGAACGCAAATGTTCATAGCAACTTTGTTTGTAATAGCAAAAAAGCTAGGAACACACCAAATGTTCATTAACAGATGAATGCATTATTAATAACAAATTGTAGTATATCCATGCAAGGGACTACTATTCAGCAGTTAAAAGGAAGAAACTATTCATACACACGACATCATAGATAAATCTTGAAATAATTATGTTGAGTGAAAGAAGCCACACAAAAATAAGTGCTATGCGACTGTAGTTACATAGAATTCCTGTATTGTGACAGAATGCAGACCCGTGGATTTGAGAATGATGGAATTATTATCCCAATTATAGTGATGGTCCCATGATTATTATACACAGGTCAAATTGATCAAATTGGACACTTTAAACATGTGCGGATGATTGGTCTTCAAATATACCTCAATGAAATTTGAGAGAAAAAGGGGTAGCATCCTTCCCACACTAATATTAAATGTCCATTCATACATCACGCTAAGTCATCCCTGCACCTCCAAGCATTCGAAGCATTTCCTGAAGCGCCGTCAGGTGCCCAGCCTTCCTGCAGCCTGATGAGCTAGAGGGAGCAGACATAACGCAGTAACCATAATGCTGCTGTGAGCTTAAGCTGACTATTTGAGAAGCAAAGCCCAAGAGGTATGGGCGTACTGGGAGAGAGAAATTCTGTCCGAGCCCAGGTTCCTTCTTCAAAACCAAGCCTGAGACAGAGGGCTCTTGCACTATTACTTGAAGGGGAGGAGCTGTAGAAGGCTGCGTGATCAAGCCAGCTACAGACGAGAGTCGCGGGGGCAGATCTGTGAACTGGGCCCTGGCAGGCTGTATACACTGTGTCCTGGGATGTACATCCCCGGCGGTGAGTGGTAGAGAGAAAAGGAGACCACCTATGTATACATGGGCTCCCACCTCTCCCTGGTCAGAGGTTTGCACATAGCGTGACGGCTCGCCTACACTTCTAGGCTGTGCACATGTGGGTGTGAGCCAGGCGTCTCCAGGCACAGTTAAGGGAAGTGCCAGGGCGGGCAGGAAGCTGCACCTGTGCAAAGCCTGTTGGGCCCAAGAAAAGCTGCAACAGGACACTGCCTTAGGACTGAGGACAAGGAGGACAAGAGGGTCTGACTCGGTGAGTAGGAGACATCTGGTAAAGATTCCGGCAGGGGTTGCTAGGAAAGCACCAGAAGGTACAGAGATGCTGCAGCCGGGCACTGACGGTGGTGGAAAGGCTGCAAGACAGCATGCTTCCGGGTGGGAGGAGGTGTTTGGTCTCCAAGCGCACGTGCTGACTAACATGCCATGTGCCACGAGAATTGGTCCCTTGGTCTTTCAAGGCCAAGGTGACGCTGTCCTTCATGGGTTCTCCTTTTACCCACACCAGAGCTTTCCTTCCCGATCTAGGCTGTGCACGCAGGGGGCACATGCGTATTCTCAGGGTGGCGGGGGAGTGGCCGTTGGTCCATCTGTCCTCTGGCCCTCCAAGGCCTCGGGTGTGCTCACTCACTCATCTCGGAGCTTTGTCCTCTGGATGCTGAATCTGCTGGTGCGGTCTTGGTGCCTCCTGGCCTGCAGATGTGTGCTCCTCCCCTGCTGCTGATGGTGGGCCCTGCCATTGCCTCCCTGTGGTCTCCTGTCCTCCTCCTCTGGGCTCTTCTGAAGCTCCCCACTGCTCCCCTCGCCATTGAGAGGCACAGAAGCACTTACGAGCCTTGTGTATGTCACTCACAGGCTTCTGGGAACCAGCAGGGCTTTCTCAGGACTGCTGCTCTAGACACCTCCCTTGGTGGCTACGTGAGCCAAGAAGGCTGGCAGTGGACGGCGTGGGCTGGGTGCCCTCAAATTCCCCCTTTGCTTCCCCAAAGCGCTCCTGAGAGTTTCTGTCTCCTCTCCTCCCCGGCAGACCCAGCGGAGCGCCAGCACTGGGCTGGGCCGTGTTCCTCCTCCTGCCCCTTCCCTTCTCCCTGGAAGGATGTCTAGGTTCCATTCTCTCTTGGGCAGGAACTTCTCCCACATTCTGTGAAAGTTCTCTCTCCCTAAGGCTCACAGTTAAGCCCTGTGGTCCAAGCTCACCAGGCCCAGCCTGCGAATTCAGAGGAAGCTCTGGATATTTTTAAAACATTTTCTCTCTTCACAAGGCTGGCTTCCGAGGCACTTCTCTCACTGCAAACCTAAGAAAGCCAGCCTGGCCTCTGTTCTAATGGATGCCTGCTCTCCACAGCCTCCTGGACTTTTCTTGAAGGTGGAAAGGCTGCAAGACAGCATGCTTCAGGGTGGGAGGAGGGGAGGATTCCAAGTGGCCTCCTCACAACCTGAATGGCCATCAACTGGTAAAAGGTACAGCCACACAATGGATGATTACTCAGCACTGAAAAAGGAACCGGCTCTGATACACACACAGAGGAGTCTCAGAAGCGCTGTGCTAAGTAGAGGAAGCTAGTCACAGAAGGCAGCACACCAAGTGAGTCAATTTATGAGAAAGGCGAGCCAAGTCAAAGATGGGTCCAGGAGGGCAGGGTTAGTCCAGTAAACCAACGTTTACTGATGTCTACACCGTGCCAGCCTCCGAGGATATGGGGAGTAGTAAAACACCCTCCCTGCCATGTGCAGCCCTTAGGCCAGCCAACAAACGTTACTGAATGCCTTCCTTCCATATGTATTCAATCATGATCGCTAAGTTTTGGTTATTTAACAAGCACATACGTTGTGCTTTCTGTGCACCAGGAAATATTCTAAGTACTTGACAAAGATAAACGCAGAGAATCCTCAGAGCAACCTTTATTAGTCCCATTTTACCAATGTGGAGACTGAGGCACAGAAAAGTCCAGAAACTTGCCTAAGGTGTCATGGCCGGTAAGCGACAGAGCTGGAAACCAAACCCGTGCAGTCGGCTCCGGAGTCATGAGCACATCCCTGGTACCGAACTGCCTTTTTTTGGTAGATCTGGAGCTGCATTCACTCTACTAACATTTCGTGAGCTCCCGCTGTGTGCTAGGCATCATGTAAGATGCCGTGGATGCAGAGAGTAACACATTTCACTTACATCTGGGGGAGCCTCGAGGGCAAAACCACGTCTTGCACATTTCAACACCAGACCTAGGGCGGCAGCACATAGTTGGGGCCCGATCACGTTTGTTGAGTGACTGAAAGTGCCTGGCACTGGAAACAGTGCTAAGCTTGGAGCCTGAGAACTTGGATGCCTCCTTTGGGAAAGAAAAGTGTTTTGACGCGCTCATCCGTATTCAGGTACGTTATACATCCCAAGGGGCTTATATTTAAAGAGTGGAGCTGAGATAAGGCCATAATATCCTCCAAAAGAATGAAGTATTCATAGTGGAATTTGAGGCATCCACAAAGGAGATGATTTGGTGGGTGGGTGGCCCCAGTCACGCCCTGCCGTGGATCGCCTCCTCTAAGGGCCAGGGAATGCAACAAGCATCCTCTGCCTAGGAGGTGCCAAGCGCTCTGCTTGGGGCTGAGTCACTGGCTGGGCCAGTTGCAATCTGGCAGGGAGGCAGGGAAGCATGTCCACCCTGCAGGCTGCCAAGTCCCTTGGGGACAAGGCAGGGTCCGTGGGAGCAGAGGGAGGGCCTGGCCATCCATGCCATGGAAGAGGGAGGCTGCCGGCAGCCCCATTTTCGTGCCTGGGCTGGGGCTGGAGCTGCTTCTCTGGGCTGGCAGGAGCCTGAGAAGGAGCTGGCAGAGAAATTCTGAGGGCCCCAGATTGGGCTGCGCTGGACTCATCCAGCTCCTGCCATTGGTCTGGAGAGGACCAAGCTCTCCAGCTGCCCCCTCTCATGGCCAGAGAGGCAGCGGCTACCTCATAAGAGGGCAGGGGCGGCCACCCTGACACAGACACCACCTGACACAGAGTTTCTCAGGAGGCAGCTGAAGCCTCAGGGACACATGTTAATAATGTGGATTCCTGGGCCTGCCCCAAACCAAATGGAGCCCTGGGGAGACTGGAGCTAGGATCTGCATTGCTAATAACTTCTCCAGAAGGTTCGTACTTCTGCCTAATCCACTCACAGAGCCCACTTTCAGGTCTTTGTCCCCGGGACCCAGGGCACAGTGGGAGCTGGCATGGATGAGACCTCCCCACATTACCGGGCTCAACCCAGAGGTGGACAGAGGCTGCAGGTCTCCTCTGCTGGATGGGCCTCCTGTCCTCATGAGCCACCCACCTGCGCCCAGGTACACCTGACGCATGGCCCGGCCTCTTGCACAGTCCTTGTCCCTGCTCTGTGAGGTGGGACTGCTATTTCCCCCTCTTACAGATGAGGAAACGAGGCCCAGAGAAGTGAAATCAGCAGCCCAGGATAGTTCAGCAGGAGCTGGGGACAGGCTGCAAAACTGCTTCTTCTGAATCCGTAGCCCAAGCGCAGAACCACGGTGCAGGGGATGGAGTCCTGCCTCCACCTTCTGGCCAGCCACCCTTTGTCCCCGGTCTGGACCCTGGCATTGGTGGTGGCCATCAGTGTCACCCATGGCTTGTCATAGTATCCAACACTGAAAATCTGTTACCAGCCCTGCTCGGATCAGAGCCTTTAAGTGTGCCCTTAACAGAAGTCAGTTAATCCCCTCTCCTGCCCCAACACACACACACACACACGCACGCACGCACGCACGCATGCATGTACACACACAGGCACATGCACACACACGCACACACAGACACACACATGCACACACATGCACATGCGCACACATGCACACACACACGCACATGCACACACAGGCACATGCACACACACACGCACACACACACACACTTATAGGGTTGGCTGTGCCCTCCCTGGGGGTCTCTCCAGCCTCCACCTCCCCATCCCCTAACCTCTACCCATGCTCTCAGGAGGTCCCAGCAAGCCAGCTGGGACACAGTTAAATATGCCTCCACCCCTCCAAGGTAGACGAGGTGGTGCTTGGGTATGAAATTCCCCGTTAGCCATTATAGGATGTGAAGCTAAGCATCGCCTTTCTTGAAATAGCAAGCGTGTTGGCATCAGAGACAGCAGGGACAGTTCCTATTCTGCCACAGTCAAGTCAATCCTAGGGAGTGGTGACCAGGGAGGCCCTGAGAGGCCGTTGCAGCCAACGCCTTCATTAACAGATGACGAGACTAAGTTCCAGTGACCGTCAGGGACTTACCCCAAGTCATATGATGGCATCTAGCTAGGATGGGAATCCCACTCCCTTCAGCCCCACTGCAGAAGCAGCGAGCAACCTTTGGGACCTCCGGGGCAGTGTCCCCTCCTGAGATCTGCTCTGCGTGCCTGGTGGAAGATAGCTCCAGACAGCTGCTCTTCCTGTCCTGTCTGTGGCTTTTCACGTTCATGGCTGCTGCCCCCATACCTCTCTCTTCCCAGCGCTGTAACCAAACTAAACATTTCTCCATACTTCATCAGCAAACAATGAAAGCAGCCTTTTCCCCTTTAATGGAAGTGTTAATTTATTCCCTATCTTACAGGTTAGCTTAGCCAACATGACCCGGCCAAGCTGAGCATGGGAGGCCGGGTGGGCAGCAGCTCTCCAGAGAGCCCGGGGACCAGGGTGTCTTAACTCTTAGCAGGAGTGCTGGACTCCATCCCAGCCAACAGTGCAGGGGAGAAGCCACTCCAACGACTTCCCTGGTTGGGCCAGGGCCAGTAGGCCCCTGTCCTGACAGTCCTCTAGCTGGAAGGCATCACTTCTCCATGAGGCTGGGATGTGAGGCCCATCCCAAGGACCAGATTAAGAGCAAAAACAAGCTCAAGGTTGTGGGGGGCTCCTCGAGCAGCCTGGCACGGCTGGCTGAACTGTTTCCAGCGCTATCAGCCCAGATCCCAGGACTGGCACTCACCTAATCAGCTGGACATTGCAAAGCTGCCCTCCCCCACCACCTGCACTGAGATGAATCATCCGTTGAGGGTATCTCCATTATCTGCGTCTCTCCTCACAACCCATATGACTCCAGAATCTGGACTGTCCTTGTCTGTGGCCTTCCGTACCAGTGAGGAGCAGGATAACACACTGGATAAGAGCTAGACGGGGTTGGCTTCATCCTTTCCTGGCTGTGTGACCTAGGGCAAGCTATTTAACCTCTCTAGGCCTCCCTTTCCTCGGTCAGTAAGATAGGGTAAGAATTGTGCCTTCTTCTTTCTAAGAGTGACTGTAAAGATGAATGAGCTAATAATTTAAAATGCTCTACCCAATGCTGGGCACAGAATCCAGACAAACAGTAGTGGTTAACAACCGAGAATAGTTGTGGCAGATGCATAAGAAAAGTTGTGGAGAGGCAAGCACGGTGGCTCAGCCTGTCTGTAATCCCAGCAGCTCCGGAGGCTGAGGTGGGAGGATCGCTTGAATGCAGGAGTTGGAGGCTGCAGTGATCATACCTCTGCACTCCAGCCTGGGCAACAGGGCGAAATTCTGACTAAAAAGCAAGAACGATGACCGGGCGCAGTGGCTCACGTCTGTAATCCAAGCATTTTGGGAGGCTGAGGTGGGCAGATTGTCTGAGATCAGAAGTTCAAGACCAGCCTGGCCAACATGGTGAAACCCTGTCTCTTCTAAAAATACCAAAAAAAAAAAAAAAAAAAAAAACTAGCCAGGTGCGGTGGCTCAAGCCTGTAATCCCAGCACTTTGGGAGGCCGAGGCGGGTGGATCACGAGGTCAAGAGATCGAGACCATCCTGGTCAACATGGTGAAATCCCGTCTCTACTAAAAATACAAAAGACTAGCTGGGCATGGTGGCGCGTGCCTGTAATCCCAGCTACTCAGGAGGCTGAGGCAGGAGAATTGCCTGAACCCGGGAGGCGGAGGTTGCGGTGAGCCGAGACCGCGCCATTCCACTCCAGCCTGGGTAACAAGAGCGAAACTCTGTCTCAAAAAAAAAAAAAAAAAAAAAAAAAAAAAATTAGCCAGGCGTGGTAGTGTACACCAGTAATCCCAGCCACTCGGGAGGCTGAGGCAGGGGAATTGCTTGCACCTGGAAGGCAAGAGGTCGCAGAGAGCTGAGATCGCGCCACTGCACTTCAGCCTGGACAGCAAGAGTGAAACTCCAGAAAAAGAAAGAAGGAAAGAAGAAAAGGAAGGAAGGAAGGAAGGAGGGAGGGAGGGAGGGAGGAAGGGAAGGAGGGAAGGAAGGGGGAAAAGAAGGGTGAATGCATGCATTTACATGGCAAAAGGGACTTTTCAGATGTGATTAAGGACCTTGATATGGGTAGACTGCCCCAGATCATCCAGGTGGACCCAATCTAATCACATGAGTTCTTAGAAGTGGAGAACCTTTTCAAGGAGTGATCAGAGGAAAACATGACTAAGGAAGGCCAGTCGGAGAGACGCAGTAGTGCTGGCTTTGTTGATAGAGGGCGGGGACCATGAGGCAAGGTCCTCTAGGATCTGGGAAGGACAAAGAAACAAGAGCCTCCAGAAAGGGATGCAGCCTGCCAATGCCTTGTTTTAGCCCCGCGAGAACCACATCAAGCTTCTAACGGACAGGATTGTAAGATACATTTATGCTATTTCAAGCCACCAGGTTTGTGGCAATCGGCTACAACGGTAATTGAAAACTAAAACAGTTAGGTTTTCAGTTACTTATAACCAAAAGCATCCTGATTCCATCATAACTTATCACCACAGCTAATGGTCTTTTTCAAACTTATTGTTATTATTATTATTTTGGAGACAAGGTCTTGCTCTGCTGCCCAGGTTGAAGTACAGCTGAAGTGCGGTTGTAGCTCACTGCAGCCTCCAACCTCAGGGCTTAGGAAATCCTCCTGCCCCAGCCTCCTGAGTAGCTGGGATTACAGGCACAAGCCACCACACCTGGCTGTGTGTAGCTAACAGTTACTGAGCCCGCCTTCTCTTTCAGGATGTTGCTAAATGAATTATACTTTCTTTTTTTTTTTTTGAGACGGAGTTTCGCTCTCGTTACCCAGGCTGGAGTGCAATGGCGCGATCTCGGCTCACCGCAACCTCCGCCTCCTGGGTTCAGGCAATTCTCCTGCCTCAGCCTCCTGAGTAGCTGGGATTACAGGCACGCGCCACCACGCCCAGCTAGTTTTTGTATTTTTAGTAGAGATGGGGTTTCACCATGTTGACCAGGATGGTCTCGATCTCTTGACCTCGTGATCCACCCGCCTCGGCCTCCCAAAGTGCTGGAATTACAGGCTTGAGCCACTGCGCCCGGCCCAATGCATTATACTTTCTATCTAATTCAATTGCCACAATAATTCTACATTGTTGAAACTATTAGTCCCATTCTAGGTTAAGAAAAACTGAGTCTCAGACAGGTAAAATCATGTAACTAGTGAGTGAGGAGCCTGGATTTGAACTGCAGTTTGTTCGACCTCCAAGCCTGCCCACTTTTCTCTACACAGCAGCTAGTTCTCAGTTCACCCTTCTGTGGTGAAGGCCAGCTCTTCCGTATCCCAGGAAAGGAAGGTGATTCTAGCGGCCCAAAGGACAGTAGAGAATGTCCGTTCTTTCCAAATCTGCGTGCCAATTCTCACCTGAACTTTGAGGCCTGCCCTCACCCATACTCTCCTCTTCTCTATTCTACTCACAATGGTATCATTTGAAAATCACCTTCCTTATAGAAGAGATGTCATTATATTCACAAAACCTAAAACATCCAAAGAGAAGATAAAGAATCCCACCGTTTCAGATGTGTGACCTAATCAGTGTTTCTTAAGTTTTTTTTCGTGCGGGGTGTGTGTGTGTGTGTGTGTGTGTGTGTATGTGTTTTCTATTAAAGACAGAATTCAGCTCTGTCAGTCGGGCTAGAGTGCAGTGGCACGATCATAGCTCACAGCGCTCTCAAAACTCCCGGCCTCAAGAGATTCTCCGCCCCCACCCCCCCAGCTTCCCAAAGTGCTGGGATTACAGGCATGTAATCCCACTGGACCCAGCCATTTCTTACACTTTAATAAGCACACGAGTAATAAGCACCTGGCGGGCCTGAGCATCTAGCCAGTTCGAAGCTGATGCTAACGCTGTGTTTTCTCCATCCGCACTTTGAGTGGGGAGAATCTACACAGCAGCAAACCCGTGAGCGTTTGGAAATTTGGGAGTTGCCAGGGGTTGGCTGGCTGTTGTGAGGTTCTGTCATTTGCGGGCATGCCACAGAAACAGAAATCCCAGAAGAAAACACTCAGATCTCCGAAAGCTCCCTTTCAGTTCCCAGCTGTTGGTCATTCTCCACCCCCTTTCTCTCGCCCTTCCCCCCTCTTTCTCTCGCCCTTCCCCCCTCTTTCTCTCGCCCTTCCCCCACATGCAATGCACCAGCAAACCCATTGGCTCCATCTTCAAAACAGATCCGGGATCTGACCACGTCTCACCTTCTGCACCACTCCTTATGACGAAGTCTGGGCCACCATCGCCTCTCACCTGTGTGATTACAACTGCCCCTTCCGGCCTCTCCACTTGCACCCTCGCCTCTCTATGTATCTTCCATACAGCAGCCAGAGGGGTTTTTAAAAAGGAGCATGGGATCTCTTTCTTAGCTCACTCAGACACTCCAGAAGAGCAAGACTTCAAGACCTCACAGAGGCCTGCAAGGCCCGTTGGGATCTGGCTGGTCCGTCACTCTAACCTTATCGCCTACAACTTCCCTCTTTGTCCCTTCCCCACCAACTGTGCCAGCCCCCTGGCTGCTCCCCGTGCGTGCCCAGCACATTTCTGCCTCAGGGCCTTTGCACTTGCTGCCTTCTCGGAGAGTCCCAGGGTTCACTCACGCCCTGAATGCAGATCACTTTAAAATACGGCCTCCTCAGAGAGCCCATCTCTGACTATCCGGTCCAAAATTATCCTCCCTGCCCTGCCACTCTGTCCCCTGTCCCTAATGGATTTTTTTCTTTTTTTTTGTATTTTTTCCCAAGTACTAATTACTTTCTGACATTGTGTTACATAATTTGGTTATGTGACCTTGCTCCCCATAGAAAGTAAGCTGTCCGGGGCAGAGGCTGTCTCTGTCTCTTTCATCTCTGTGTCTATAGCGCATAGAACAGTGCCTGGTGCATAGCAAGCATCCAGTAAATATTTGCTGAATGAATGAACATTGTTTTGCATAGGATGTATTTGTACGCTTTTCACCTAGATGATGTCCTTATTGAGGGAAAGGACTGTAAACCCCTAAAGCACTTCCCGAGGAAGCGTCCGCATTGCTTTGGAAGAAGGCAGTTTTCTTGGTATGAACTGGAAATGGACGTCCACAGCAAGTACACATTTATTTTATTCTTCTCTTCTGCTCCCATGGCAGACATTATTTATAGATCATGGTTAACCAAGCTTTTCCCAAATTAGGGTTTGAAATCTTGGACAGGTGAGGTGCTGGTGGGGCAGCCCTCGTCACAGAAAGCACCCCAGCCATGGAGGTCTGGATATTTTCCCTGACATGACTTGCAGCTGGGAGAGACCACAAATGTGGCAGAGGACAGAATGTCCAGAGGGGCTGGACCATGCAGCTGAAATGGACAAAACGAAGTTCAAGCAAGGTCAATGTTGTCCTTTCTCCAACCTCCTGAAACAATCGAGCATCGCCATTTACCCTAAGGAGAGAATAGATGCGTGTCTCAAACTGTTTCTCACAATCTCCTCTGTATTGGTGAAAACTGGAAACAAGAAGGTGTTGGAACCAAAGCTCACAGGCCTGCCTGATAAACTGCTAGAGGCAGATTCTCGGCGTTGGCGCAATCCACCTTCAGGGCCAGTGATTTTTGGTTTTCGGGGGCTCTTCTGCATCATAGGATGTTTGGTAGCCAGTAGCCATGCCCCTCACCCCACAGAGTGTCACAACCAAAACTGTCTTCAGCCATTGCCAACTGTCCCCTGTGGGCAGAATCACCTCTGAGAACCAAGACTACTTTTTCAAGAAGAATAATGCGGCCAGGCATGGTGGCTTATGCCTGTAATCCCAGCAGTTTGGGAGGCCAAGGAGGGTGGATCACCTGAGGTCAGGAGTTCGAGACCAGCCTGGCCAGCATGGCGAAACCTGCTCTCTACTGAAAATATAAAAATTAGCCAGGCATGGTGGCATGCACCTGTGATCCCAGCTACTTGGGAGGCTGAGGCAGAAGAATCGCTTGAACCCGGGAGGCAGAGGTTGCAGTGAACTGAGTTCGCACTACTGCATTCCAGCCTGGGTGACAGAGCAAGACGCTGTCTCAGAAAAAAAAAAAAAGGAGAAGAAGAATGCTTCTTAATACCATGGGAAATGCTTATGCTGCTAGGCTGAGCTACGGAAAATGGTGCAAAATGTGTTTTCAACTACATTCATATTAATATATACAGTGACACAGAAAAAAATTAGGAAGAAATATACCAAGACATTAACAGTGATCTCTGGGTGATGGAATGATGAAAGATTTTCCTTTACTTTTTTATTTTTGCTTTTATATGTTCCTTCCTTTGTTCAACAAATATTTATTGAACACCTACTACATGTCAGGTGTTATTTTAGGACCTAGGGAGAAGCTGTGTATAAGATAGACATTCTTGTGGCTGTGTGGAAGACAGACATGCTCATGAGGGGACAGACATCTGGTAGGACTCTGCCCTCCCAGAGCTGATGTTCTATGGAAGGAAACACATGAATCCCATAGCTTATAAAGAACAATACTCTGGGGCTGGGTGCGGTGGCTCACACCTGTAATCCCAGCACCTTGGGAGGCTGAGGCAGGTTTGATCACTTGTGCCCAGAAGTTCAAGACCAGCCTGGGCAACATGGCGAAACCCCATCTCTACTAAATATACAAAAATTAGCCAGTGGTAGTGCATGCCTGTAGTCCCAACTAGTGAAAAGGCTTGAGCCCGGGAGATCAAGGCTGCAGTGAGCTGTGACTGTACCTCTGCACTCCAGCCTGGGCAACAGAGTGAGACCCTGTCTGGAAGGGGAAAAAAAAACAACAACAAAAAATACCAACAACACTCTGAGCTCCTGATGGAAGGTAAAAAGAACCATAAAACAAGGGAAGGGAGAGAACCAAGCCCGCACTTAGACCCTATTCAGTGAATATTTCTTGAATGCATGAACACTAAGAGCATTTAAGGAGAGGAGATGAATAATCTGATTTCCATTTAAAAATATCGGGCCGGGCATCGTGGCTCACCCCTGTAATCCTAGCACTTTGGGAGGCCAAGGTGGGCAGATCACCTGAGGTTGGGAGTTCAAGACCAGCCTGACCAAGATGGAGAAACCCCATCTCTACAAAAAATACAAAAATAGCCAGGCCTGGTGGCACATGCCTGTAACCCTAGCTACTCAGAAGGCTGAGGCAGGAGAATTGCTTGAACCCGCTGGGAGGCAGAGGTTGCGGTGAGCCGAGATCGCGCCATTGGTCTCCAGCCTGGGCAACAAGAGTGAAACTCTGTCTCAAAAATAATAATATTATTATTACAAATACATTTTTTAAAAAATCAAATAGAATAAAGAAAAAACTATGGAGGGGATATGAAAACCACGAGGTAAGCAGCCACATGGAGAACAGCCATTGAGGACATTCTGGTAAACGTCTCCGCGAGCTGCCTCTCACTCACTCTATCGCTATTCCTGTCTGTCCCTGTCTTTCTTTATAAATATATAAAAGCATTTTACGCAAGTGGATTCAAACCATTCATGCTGATTTGTAACCTGCTTTTTTCCTGCCCTTTGTAATTTTATGCTCGTTGTAAACTTTCCGCAGTGGGCATATATAACTTTTATAATCCGGAACATTAAAAAAAAAAAAAGCAGAAGACCACAAAAAAATAAAGTTAAAACCCACAAATACAGGATGAGGCTTCCCTGGCTGAGCAGTAAGGCTGTGAAGAAAGGCTTTGGGGTTTCGCTGACCACAAACTCAGCATGAGTTGACGGCATGGAGTGGTTTCTAATTTCAATCCAGTTCATGTTATCGGACAATTCCCCGGCTCCCAGTATGGGAAAAAGAAAGGCACTATCAAGAAGCTTCTCTGGGCCCAGCTTGAGACAACTCAGGGCTTGCTCAATTCCCTGCCTTACAGCTTTGGAAGCACCTACTATGTGTAAAACCAGGATGATAAGAACAGCTAATGTTCCATGAGCACTGACTCTGTGCCAGGCAATGCTCTAAGAACTTTACAAGCATTAACTTGTTTGACCCTCCCAACAACCCTATTACATGAATACCATTATTCTTCTCATTTTACAGAAGAAGAACCTGAAGCCCAGAGAGGTTAAGTAACTTGCCCAAGGTCACACAGCTTACCAAAGCATCATGAGGAACACCAAGAGGAGCAAGATATGGATCTGCCCTCAAGGAATTGACAGTCAAAAGGACACGTATAAAAGCCTCATATTAATTCATTCAACAAACATTTTGCTGTGCAGGGCTTCTATAAATACATTCTCTCAGCCCAGCCTCAGTGTATGTTCATGTATTCAGTCATCCAACATCGTTTTATTATGCACCAACTACGTGCCAGGCATGGTGCCAGGCACTGGGGAAACGGTGCTGAACAAGACAAGTGCCCACAGTTCAGCTTATAACCAGGTGGGAGACAGAAGCACTGGTGAAGCAAATAAGCATGTGATCTAATTAAGTGTGGACATCAGTCCTGTGAAGACGAATACAGCAGGCAAGAGCTGAAACTGACCCATATGGAGGTCCAAGCAGGAGGCCCAACGTAAGTCATTTAGAGAAGGCCACTGGGGAGGCCTTTCAGCTTTGGGCCGAGGAAGACCAAGAAGGTGAATATGTCTCGATCGCAGTGAGCCAGAAGCGTAGAAAATGCAGGCGGAAGAGGCAGGTTGAGTGAGTCGCACACAAGAGGGCTTGCTGCCAGCCAGACTCTAGTACGTGTATGCTGGGAGGCATTTGAGAGTGTTAAGCAGGAGAGCAACGAGATCAGACATCCGCTTTGGAAAGATCACTGGACCAGAGGGCAGCAGGTAAGTGGTGGAAACAAGGAGACAGTAGAAGGCCAGTTCCATAACAGGAGCACAAGCTGCTAGGACAAGATCAGGGTGGACAGAGGGTCCCCGGGGAGTTAGTATTCCCCGGATGGATTGGATGCAGGATGTGAGGGAAAGACAGCATCAGGGTCTTGGACCCGAGCAAGCTGGGTGCCGTGTACTGAGAAGCAAAAGACCAAATGAAAAATGCTGGGTTCAACATTCCAGAACCCAGCCTGGTGTGAGAAGCGGTGGGCCTTCTTCAGGTGGGGAGCTGGATGCACCAGTCTGGAGCTTAAGGGAAAGGTCTAGCCTGTAGATAGACATTTTGGAGATGTCAGTGTCTAGAGGGACCCCGTCTACAACCTCAGCCTGGATGAATCCACCCAGGGAATAAGTGTAGACAGGGCCCTGGGGATGAGTGTAGGCAGAGCCCAGGAAGTGAGTGTAGACAGAGCCTGGGGGATGAAGGTAGACAGAGCCCAGGGAGTGAGTGTAGACAGAGCCCAGGGATGAGTGAAGACAGAACCCAGGGAGTGAGTGTAGACAGAGCCCAGGGATGAGTGAAGACAGAACCCAGGGAGTGAGTGTAGACAGAGACCAGGGATGAGTGTAGACAGAGCCCAGGGATGAATGTAGACAGAACCGAGGGAGTGAGTGTAGACAGAGCCCAGGGATGAGTGTAGACAGCCCTGGGGTGCTCTACCACTTATCAGTTTGGAAGAGGAGACAGATTCCAGAAAGGAGCCTGAGAAGGAGTGGCCAGGGAAGATAGAATGTTGTCCTGGAAGCCATGTGCTTAAGGCAGGAGGGAGAAATCAGCTCTGTGAAAAGCTGCTGATAGGGTGAGGAAGAGGAGGCCTGGGGGTCACCCACTTTGGCAGCAAGACATCACTGCAGAGGAGGCAATTCCCGAGGCCTGGAGCTCCCAGCCCCCAGCTCCATACAGACTCAGCAGCAGCCCGCAGACCTGGCCTCTGCTCATATGGGCCCAGGAAACGTCAGCCGGCATCCAGGGCCCCAGTGGGTGAAGACGGTCTTGCCCTGGCCGAGCTGACACCCGCACGCTGCGGTTTCCCGAGGCCGCACCCCGCAGGGTCTCCACTCTCCACACCCACGCTGCCCTGATGCCTGCGGTGGCTGCACTGGATGGAAGTAATAACGCCCTCCAGAAATCTTCCGAGGGCTAAGGAACTGTGAGGAAGCCTCTTATCAGCTGAGCGCACTGAGTGTGTAAGTTAATGACCATCGTCCCAAATGAGCGCCTCCCGCCACTGCCTTCCCACTCGTCCCAGCCCCCACCCACCGGCCCCTCTCAGCTCCTTCTGCCCCGCCTAACTTGTCCCATCTCTTAGTTTCAGGGTTCTCTTTGGGCTTGTTCTTACAGTCCCTCCCACTCTGTCCCTACAGTCCCTGCCTTCCTCTGCTCTCCCTGTGCTGACTCCCATCCTTTGCGGAGGAGAAAGCAGGGAAAGAATCGCGGAAATTATAGTGACAGCTGATGATGATGACGATGATGGAGATGATGAGTGGGAATACCTCTTACTGAGCATTTCTCCAGTCTGACCTAGTGCAACTTCTCATCCATTCATGCCCGCAGCCACGGAGGTAGGTCCTCGAGGTGGTAGTGGCTGCCCCTGACATCAGCAGAATGATAATCATGCCAACTATTTACTAAGCACTTACTTTGTGCCCAGTTTGGGATAAGCACCTTCTGCTCACTCTCTCCTTTCAGCCTAACATCAATGGTAGGAAGCAAAAAAGCCTTTTTTTTTGAGACAGGGTGTCCTTCCATTGCCCAGGCTAGAGTGTGGTGGCATGATCGCGGCTCACTGCAGCCTCGACTTCCCGGGTTCAGGTGATCCTCCTGCTTCAGTCTCTCAAGTACCTGGGACTACAGGTGCGTGCCACCACGCCGGGCTGATTTTTGTAGAGATGGGGCTTCCCATATTGCTCAGGCTGGTCTTGAACTCCTGGGCTCAAGCCATCCACCTGCCTCGGCCTCCCAAAATGCTGGGATTACAGGCGTGAGCCACTGCGCCTAGCCAAATACTCTTATCACGTTCATTTTGCAGGTAAGAAAAGGTTGAGTTGCTGAGTAAAAGAATAAATTGTGTTCAGCGTATTGAGTTCAAAACCGGGGTGGTGGATACAGAGGCAGAGAGACTCCAGAAACGCCCTGACTACTGTGCCACCCCGAATGACCAGAGAAGTGCAGGCGGCAGTGGGCGTGCATGTGTGTGCTGGGCGGGGCAGGGAAACAGCCCCGTTCCCCTGTAAGTCCTGTCCCTGGAGAGGGATCAGTGGCTTCACAGCTTGCGGCACTCCATGCGTGTGCCGCCAGACAGCAGCGAGTGGGGTGGGCATGTGGGGTGTGGTGACTGCGAGCGTGTCCCACAGGGACTCGTGGCAGCCTTTACATTTTTGTGGCATGCGGTGGAAATTGGAAATAATGAAGAAAGGAGGTGGGGGGAGAGACAGAAATAAGAAAGAAAAAAAAAGCAAGGAAATCATAAAATGTTACCATCCTGCAGGCGCCAGCCTGGGCGATGAAACCGCTAATGAGCCTGAGGTTCTGCAGAGCCCAGCATCTAATTCAAACCAGGCAGATAACAGCTGCGCAGTGCCTTTGCCCAAGCGTTAGCATGCACCCTCGAGGCCACGGCACGCGGAGGGAGTCCCAGAGCCCTGCGAAGTGGAGCTCAGCTGCCATCCGCCCAGCCCAGCCGCCCAGCCCCAGCACCCTGGCTTGGGAGCAGTCGTGCTGCCTCGTAGCCAGAGCACCACAGAAGGCCAGCTTGCCCCAGCCTCCAGTAGATCCGCATTTCGATCAGAATCACATATGCGGCATTTCATAATGGGAGTGTAGACCCTGCTAAACTTTTAGAGGGCTTTCTCCCATATTTTGCCCACTATTTTAAGACTGTCCCTCTGTCGCCCAGGCTGGAGTGCAGTGGCATGATCACAGCTCACTGCAGCCTCAAACTCCTGGGCTCAAGCCATCCTTCGCTTGATCCTTGCCTTATCTTCAAGAGTAGCTGGGACCACAGGCATGCACTATCAATCACACCCAGCTAATTTTATATATACGAATATTTCGTAGAGACAGGGTCTCCCTATGTTGCTCAGGATGGTCTTGAACTTCTGGACTCAAGAAATCCTCTCATTTCAACTTCCCAAAGTGCTGGGATTACAGGTATGAGCCACCGTACACAGCTTGTTGCCCAGCTTTGAGCATTTGGAGGATTTCTTATTCTGGCTCATTTTCCTCTAAAAGCGCTTGATCATTTGAATAATCAACTATAATCATATTTCGATCATTATACCATGAGTTCACTCCTTTCCAAGTAGTCTGACTTCCCCTTAGAAGCAGGACAGTGTAGGGATGCTAGAGTGAGGTGATTTGGGTTTGAATTTCAGCTTCACCAGTACTGGCTGTGTGGTCTTGGGCAAATAATTAAGCTCTGTGTGCCTCAGTTTCCTGTCTTTTTTTTTTTTTTTTTTTTTCTGAGATGGAGTCTTGCTCTGTTGCCCAGGCTGGAGTTGCAATGGTGCAATCTCAGCTGACTGCAACCTCCGCCTCCCTAGTTCAAGCAATTCTCTTGCCTCAGCCTCCCAAGTAGCTGGGACTCAGGCACGTGCCACCATGCCCATTAATTTTTGTATTTTTAGTAGAGACAGGGTTTCACCATGTTGGTCAGGCTGGTGTCGAACTCCAGACCTCATGATTCGCACACCTCGGCCTCCGAAACTGCTGAGCCACCTCGCCCGGCCAGTTTCCTGTCTTTAAACGGAGATGATAGTTTCTACCTCCTAAGGTGTCATTAGAATCGAATGAGATGATATCCATCAACTACCTGACACTGGGCCAGCACCCAGTGAAGTTAGCACTTTTGTCTACTTTGAAGCTTTTTGTGTATCTGTTTACCCAAGTGCTCACTGAGCATTTCCTGGAGTCAAGCGCTGCACTGGGAACCAGGGAGATGATGGTGAAGGTGAATACACCGGTCTCTGCCTTGCTGGTGTTCCCAGTCCAGTGGGGAAGGCAGCCCAGCAAAGAAGTGACTATGACATGGTGTATTCAGGATGGGAGAGAAGGATCTATGTGAGAGTATAACAAGGGTAACCAGCCCAGTCATAATCCATCAGAGAAGGCTTTCTGGAAGGTGACATCCCAGTTAGGCTTGAAGAACAAGTGAGTGTTAGTCACTAGGACTGGGTATCCCAAGTAGAACGAGCAGCATTCACAAAGGCTCAGAGGCATGAAACACCAAGAGGCTCTCTGAGAAATGCAAATAGTTCTGGAAAGCTGAGCAGGAAGGGGGTGGCGGGAGGCAGGAGCTGGGCCGTGAGGGGCCTCCTATGCTTCAAACGCTGGCTAAGGAGCCTGGGCACTAGACTAAAGTTGGATTGACCCTTGTTCTTGAGCTTCTACTTCCTCTTGCATAAAACTGAGACATCTTGCAGAACTGTTCAGATGGAAAGAAATGATGCCCGTGGGAGTCTACTTGGGAGACTGGACTGGAAACACCAGCAAGGCACGGACCAGTGTATCCACCTTCACCATGGGATGGGGTGTGCTCCATGGCAAAAGCTCCACACATGCTAGCTATATTACTCGTCTGATCTAGCAGAATTATTATGAGTCTAAATGAGAGCATATGGGCAAAGTTCTCAGCTCAAAATTATAGAGCATGGTTGCTAAGGATTTGCATTCTGGAGGCAGACTGCTTGGGTTTATATTCTGGATCCAAAACCCAAGAGTGGGCAAGTTCCATCAATTATCTGAGCCTCAGTCTCCTGGTCTGTAAAATGGGGACATGAACCCCTTAGTGTCGTGAGGATGAAGAATGTACGTAAAGAGCCTAACAGTTTCTAGCAGATGATAAGGACTCATTCAATAAAACTGCTGGCAACTACTAGAGTTTCCTCAACACAACCAGCATCTATACAACCTCCGTCTTCACATCTCATTTTTAAATTGTTGTACTTGACAAATGAAAACTGTATCTATAGCTTGTGTACAATGTGATGTTTTGATCCATGCATACATTCTGGAGTGATTAAAGCATGCAAATTAGCATCTTGATCACACACGTAGCATCTGTTGTGATGAGAACATTTAAAATATACTCACTTAGCAATTTTCAAGTGTGTAATACCTTCTTATTAACTATAGCCACCATGCCGTAGAGTAGATCTCCAGAACGCGTTCCTGCATTTAACTGGAACTTTTTTTACCCTTTAACCAGCATCTCCCCAGTCCCCAACCCCTGGTAACCACCATTCTACTCTCTGCTTCTATGAGTTCTACTTTTTTAGTTTCTACATGTAAGTGAGATCATGCAATATTCGTCTTTCTATGCTTGGCTTAAAATGTCCTCTAGCTTCATCCACGTTGTCAAAAATGACATTATTCCATCTTTTCCAAGTCTGGATAGTATTCCATTGTGTGTATGTAGCACATGTTCTTAATCCATTCGTCTCTTTTGTTGTTTGTCATTTTTTGAGACAGAATCTCGCTGTCTCACGCAATCTCAGCTCCCTGCAACCTCTGCCTCCCATGTTCAAGCTATTTTCCTGTCTCAGCCTCCCCAGTAGCTGGGACTACAGGCACCTGCCACTTTGCCCAGCTAATTTTTGTATTTTTAGCAGAGATGGGGTTTCACCATGTTGACCAGGCTGGTCTTGAACTCCTGATCTCAACTAATCTGCCCACCTCAGCCTCCCAAAATGCTGGAATTACAGGCAGGAGCCACCTCGGCTAGCCCCATTCATCTGTTAATGAACACTTAGGTTCGTTGTTATCTTAGTTATTGTGGATACTGTTGCACTTAAATGGGAGTCCAGCATACTGATCTCATTTCCTTTGGATAAACACCCAGAAGTGGAATTGCTGGATCATATGGTAGGTCTATTTTTAATTTTTTGACTAACCTCCATACTGTCTCCCATAATGGCTATAGTAACTTACATTCCCATCAACAGCGTACAGGGGTTCCTTTTCCTCCACATCCTGGCCAATATTTATTATCTTTTGTCTGCATTCAATTTCATCTCAATTATATACAATCCTACTTGAATGAGTAATGTATCAGCTGTCACATGTTTATTTGTTTTCAAGTTGGTGGAATAAATACAATCCGAGTTAAACTGCTTTTAAAAATTGGGTGAGAATCACACAGCCTTGAAATTACTGCAGAGTTAGTAGGCGAACAGAGACCTCTGCTAAATGCTGTGTCCTCGGCATTCAATGTAAATGGCCTGTGTTATCAACTGGGAGCACCCGACCGGCACCACACCATACATTTCATGTAGAGCTTTCATATCCATCGCACTTGGAGGTGGGGGCAGCACACCCACTTTGCAATAAGATGAAGACTCTCCTTAAGGAGCAATCCAGTGGCAGCCAGCCCTGGACCCCAAAGCCTATCCCCTGTGCAGACTGTGTTCCCTCACTGAACCACGATCCTAAGCCGAGTGCCAAAGCCTTGGGTAGGAGTTGGCAGGGTCTTATCCTCCCTTACCAGCCTCCCCCACCCCAGGGATCTTCTCTTCATTAGGACGTTCCTGAGCTTAGAAGAGCAACAGCCGCTCCTCCGTATTCTCCACGGAGCTGCCCTTAGGAGGTGGATTGGGTCTTGATTCTCCTTGTGTTTCTGCAGTGATTGTAGATGTTGGAGTGGGTAGGAAACGTAACCTACTCCCCAGCTTCAGAGACCCCTGCGCGTCCCCAGAATCCACCAGAAACTTTCCTCCCAGGCTTTGGGGTGGACGCCACGATCCACTGTGGCACGAAGGGAGCTAAGAAAAAGCCTGGATTCGGAGTCAGCTCCTTACCTGCTAGAGAGGCCACTGCCCCACTTTGAGCAGCATTTTTCCCATCCAGGAAATGGGGACGCGAGGGCTTGCCCTGCCTGTCTCACAGGAGAGCCGGGAGGATCCGGTGAGACGATGTGTCTTTCTTTCTTTCTTTCTTTCTTTTTGAGACGGAGTTTCGCTCTTGTTGCCCAGGCTGGAGTGCAATGGCGCGATCTCGGCTCACCGCAACCTCCGCCTCCTGGGTTCAGGCAATTCTCCTGCCTCAGCCTCCTGAATAGCTGGGATTACAGGCACGCGCCACCATGCCCAGCTAATTTTTTGTATTTTCAGTAGAGACGGGGTTTCACCATGTTGACCAGGATGGTCTCGATCTCTTGACCTCGTGATCCACCCGCCTCGGCCTCCCAAAGTGCTGGGATTACAGGCTTGAGCCACCGCGCCCGGCCCGAGACGATGCGTCTTATAATAAACCTCAAGGAATAATGCTTTGAAAGTCACCGAGCTGACGCTAGAGTGATATTTAACATAACTTCGTGGGGATGAAATCACAAGAATTTCTTCAGCACTGAAGGCAACATTCCTCACATTTCCTAAACCGCCGCGGATCCGATGCCCCATTTCCGCTGCATTCTTTTGCTTGCGAGTGATAGACAACAGAGGATTGAAAGAAAGACAGGCAGAGGCGGACAAAGGAAAGCAAAAAATGCTGCAGAGAAAATGACCCGGTAGGGGGAGGAAGGTGAGGGAACAGAGAATGGCCGACAGGAAATCAGAGGCATTGAAAAAAATAATGCATAAAAGAGCCAAAGATCCCAGGAGAGAAAGGGAGGAGTGGGAGAGACGAGAGGGGCTGAGGGTGAAGGAGAAGAGGCAGAAGACTTGGGGAGCGGGGGATGGAGGAGGCAGGGTTGCCAGCAGCAGAAGGGCAGGGGTCAGAACCTGACCAGGACAGGGACCCAGGCACCTAGGCTGAGGCCTAGCCCCTGTGGCTCTGAAACAACGTCCTCAGTGATGGTGAAGAGCCAGAGAGGAGGGCGGCCATGGCGCGCGGGCTCCGTGACCCCTGTGGCCCTATGGCTCCGGGGTGGGGATGAGGAGAGAACTTGTGCTTTCTAGCCCTGACTGTGACTCAGAGCAGAAAGAAGACCGTCTATTCTGCGTCTGATGCCAGCCCCTCCGCTTTACCACCAAGGTCCAGGACGGAAAACCCAGCATCTGTTTCGCAGTCAGATATTGACTTTTGTCCACAGGTCAGTGATTTCTAGAAGGTTCCAGCAGGCGGAACCTCAAAGGCCAGTTGGTCCAACCGTCCCTCTCTTACTGTCCGTTAGGAAGATGAGGACTCAAGGCTCAGAGGGAGAGAGACACCTGAGTCACCAAGTGAGATCGTGGCTGTCTAAAGCACAGCCCAAGCCTCCTGCCACTGGAGGAGAGGGCTGAGGACAGAGGGGTGGAAGGGGAGGGGAGGTCTCAAAGCTGGGAGGCTGGGAGCAGAGCCCTCTGTACAAGGCAACGTTCATGTACACAGATGTGCCCTCGGTACCCAGAAGAGGGCCTGGCATGCATGAGGTTGTTAGCAAGTGTTTGCTGAATTTGGTAAAGGAGGTTTTCCAGACTGAGCACAGGAGTGCCATCTGGTGACCCCTCTGCCCCAACCAAAGCCTGGCACTGGCTGCCCTTGGGGCTCCCGGGAAAGCTCCAGCTGAGGTTAGGGCAGAGCTGGGAGCAGGATTTAGGGCCCGGATTAGTTTTGAGTTTTAGGACTGTGCTGTAGCTGCAGTGCGTTTGAGGTTAGGCCTGGGGTTGGCAGGGATCGAGTTTAGCTTGGGATAGAGCTGATGTCTGGTTTGGACTGCAGATAGGGCTGGGGCAGCTGTGGGATGGTGTTTAGAGCTGGGGTTGGTGCCCAGGTCCAGCCGGAATGAGGGCTGAAAGGAGGGTTTGAGGTGGGTGCTGATGTGTATCCAGCCTGGCTTGAAGCTGGTTTGGGAATGGCTTGGGATTTGCTTTAGGGTTGGTTTGGAGGTCTTTGGAGGAATCGGGGCTGGGGTTCCACTCTTTCCATTCCCCCTGCTCCATGCCCTTCTGGACAGAAATCCTCCACCGACCTTGCCCATTGGGCCCTTTTCAGAGTCTTGACAGTGGCTCACAGGAGTACGAGCCCAATGCCATCCTCTGGCTTGGTGCTGCAGCCCAGGACACACAGACATGGTGGTTCTCAAGGGGTACCAGGCTGGCCCCCAGCCCCAGCTGGGATGGGGCGTGTTTACAGCTCTGGTGGACTCATCAAAAGTCATGTGGCCTTGCCATTGACTACCTCTCCACAAAGAAAATATATCAAGCGAGACATATTTTTCTTAGAGGCAGCATAAATATTTACCAGTGTTGATGGCTTCCTGGGCGCCTGATTTAGAGACGACCTGCGCTGTGGGGCAGAATTCCTCCCAGTGGCTGCTGAAGCCCTGAGCCCAAGTGTTAATGGCTAGAGTCAGGTTTCTATCCCTCAGGACTTGGCAGGAGGTGCTGATGGAACCAAAAGCAGAGATGGGAACTTCTACCAACTGGAAAGAGGGAGACCCACCATCAGGTCTCGGTTCCGACCTCTGTATAAGAGTGTAGGGATTTGGGGTCAGGCAAACCTCAGTTTTTTTTTTTTTTTTTTTTTTGAGACGGAGTTTCACTTTGGTTACCCAGGCTGGAGTGCAATGGCGCGATCTCGGCTCACCGCAACCTCCGCCTCCTGGGTTCAGGCAATTCTCCTGCCTCAGCCTCCTGAGTAGCTGGGATTACAGGCACGCGCCACCACGCCCAGCTAATGCAAACCTCAGTTTTAATCTCAGCGCTGGTACCTAAAAATCAGTCACATCGTCTCCTTGAGCCTCAGTTTCCACACCTCTAAAAATGGGACAATTCCTCCCTAATAGAATTGAGAGGATTTGCCCTGCTCAAGGTCTGGCTCATAGGAAACACATGAAAGGTTTGCGGCTTCTTTCTCAGTAAAGGTTGAGAGATTGGGCTCTGGAGTCAGACAGACCTGGGCTTACATCTTGGCTTTGTTGTTTGGAATCTGGGGGGCCCTGAGCAAGTCACTTCACCTTTCTGAGCTTCTATTTCCTCATCAGTAAAACGGGCCAAATAAGAATATCTCCTATCTCATAGCGATGCCTTGGTCAGAGTGAATGGTTGCAAGCAACAGAACCCGACTCTTGTCTCTAATGAGTGCAAAAGGGAATTTAATGGAAGGGTATCAGGAGCTCACAGAATCTATAGGAAACTGGAAAACCAGGCCCAGAAAGTAGATAGAATGCAAGGAGTGCCGGAAGAATAGGCCAAAGAACAATTTATCCATCAAGGCAGCAGACTCTAGAGCAAGCGGGAGCAGCTCAGGCTGCAGGTGGCTGCAGCCACACTGATGGCCAGGACTGGGAGGCCCCGGAGCCCCCGCATCACCTGGTTCATGTTCAAGGCCCAAGCTAAGTTTTAGGCTTATGCCCTGTCCATTTCTTTGGTCTCCAAGGTTGGGGTACCATGACCCCCCCACCAGTCTATGTTCACGGGGAACCCCCAGGATAAACCAAGGTGCTCATGCAGAGGGGATTTGGTGCTCTCAACAAGGTCCATGACAGAGGTCTTTGAGAATGAAATAAGTCAACACTCACTGATACCCCTGTGCCTGGCACCGAGTGTCATTCCTCAAATGGCAGCCATTGGCTGTCGTGACAGCCTCCTCTAGTGTGAGCTGTGTCTGCAGTGGCCCCTGGACTAAAGGTAGCGGATGGGGACAGAGTTGGAGATTGGCTCAGGAGGTGCCATCTGCTCCAGGCAGCCTGAAATGAGGGAAAGAGCACTGGACCCGGAGTCTGGCCCTGCTTCTTGTCCTGTCTCTGCCACTAATTAGCAATGCCAGCCTGACAGGCCCTTCCTCCTCTCCGAGATTCCAGTTTCTCCACTGGGAAACAGCAGCAATCCTACCTTCCCTGACACTGTCACCAGAAGGTTGGGAGGTGCATATTTAATAACACATAGGCCAGGTGCAGTGGCTCACACCTATAATCCCAGCGCTTTGGGAGGTCAAGGCAGGAGGATCACTTGAGTCCAGGAGTTTGAGACCAGCCTGGGCAACATGGCAAAGCCTCATCTTTAAAAAATACAAAAAACTAGCTGGGCGTGATGGTGCAGTCCTGTAGTCCCAGCTACTAAGGAGGCTGAAGCGGGAGGATCACCTTAGCCTAGGAGGTTGAGGCTCTAGTGAACCATGATTGTGCCACTGCACTCCAGCCTTGGTGAGAGTGATACCCTGTCTCAAATAGCAATAATAATAACAACACATAGAAATATTGTTTTTCCATTTTAGTGTTTTTAATCACTTTAAAATCTTTCCAAAGTAATTTATATTCCATAAAGTTCCCCCTTTTAAAATATACAATCCAGTGATTTTTATTCACAACATTGTGCAGCCATCACTACTGATTCCAGAACATTTCATCATCTCCAAAAGAATCCCTGTATCCTTTAGCAATCATTCCTCATTCTTTCCTCCCCTCAGCCCCTGGCAACCACTAATCTCCTTTCTGTCTCTATGGATTTGCCTGTTCTGATAAATGGAATATGTAATACATGGTCTTTTGTGTCTGGTTTTTTTCACTTAGCAGCGTTTGCAAGGTTCCTTCTGAGGTATATGTCAGTGCTTCATTCCCTTCACAGCCATATACTATTTTGTTGCATGGATATGCCACAGTTTGTTTACCCATTCATGTAGGATTCTTTTTAGTTGACACAGGGCCAGGGCGGAGGCTTCAGGTATTCTCACAGGGGGAAAGCCTAGAGCAGAACCAAGAAGAAAGCCTGCATCTAAACAGGGGAGGTGTGTGCAGCCTCAATGGATCCGTCTCTGGCTCTCCTTTACTCTCCAAAGTGCCTGAAGGCATTTCAGAGAATTCCTGGACTCTGCGAATCGAGAATTATTGCTACCTAGATTCTGAGCTTTCCATCACCCCTGTCTCAAGCTCAAGGTTGCTATGGGCATGGGGTCTTCCTGGGTGTGGGTGTCAGTGGACAGTGTTGAGCCAGGCACATAGAAATGCTTAATAAATATGTGGATGGATAAATGGATGGCTTGAATAGATGGATGATTGCATGGAGGGCTAGAAGGCTTCATGTGGAAAAATGGATGGATGGATGGATGGGTGGGTGGATGGGTGGATGGGTGGATGGGTGGATGGGTGGATGGATGGATGGGTGGATGTGTGGATGGATGGATGGATGGATGGATGGATGGATAGATGGATGGGTGTATGGGTGGGTGGATGGATGGATGGGTGGATGGGTAGATGGATGGATGGATGGATGGATGGGTGGATGGATGGATGGATGGATGGATGGGTGGGTGGGTGGATGGATGGATGGGTGGATGTGTGGATGGATGGATGGATGGATGGATGGATGGATGGATGGATAGATGGATGGGTGTATGGGTGGGTGGATGGATGGATGGGTGGATGGGTGGATGGATGGATGGATGGGTGGATGGGTGGATGGATGGATGGATGGATGGATGGATGGGTGGATGGATGCATGGATGGATGGGTGGATAAATGGATGCGTGTATGGGTATATGGGTGGGTGAATGGGTGGATGGATGGATGGATGGGTGAATAAATGGATAGAATGGATAGATGGAAGGTTGAATGAATAAACTGGCATGTGGAGCTGGCACTACATTCTTGCCAAGGCCCACTTCGTTTGTTTGTTCTGAGACAGGCTCTTGCTCTGTCACCTAGGTTGGAGTGCAGTGGTGCAAACATGGCTCTCTGCAGCCTCTACGTCCTGGGCTCAAGCAATCCTCCTGCCTCAGTCTCCCATGTAGCTGAGACCACAAACCTGCACCACCATTCCTGGCTTTTTTTTTTTTTTTTTTTGGTAGAGACAGGATCTCATCATGTTGCCCAGGCTGGTCTCAAACTCCTGGGCTCAAGCAATCTTCCCACCTCGGCCTCCCAAAGAGCTGAGATTACAGGCATGAGCTATCACACCTGGCCTGCTGAGGCCCACTTTATGCATAGGAGAAAGATAAATTTTTTACCTAGAGACAAATCCCAGCACAAGACATCCTTTAGCCTAAGGACCTATCACTTAAGTACTAACTTAAACAGGTGCAGGAAAGATCAAAGCTTAAATCGTTAGTTTCAAATCAAATGCTCTAGCTGTGGTTGGCACACTGAAAGTGCTTCCTCCATAGTTGGAAGCGAAAGGATGAATGAATGAATGAATGGCTTGAACAAATGAACAAACCTATTTTCCACCCAATGTGTGGATTAGGAAAGTGACGTCCATTTTAGAAATGAGGAAAGTGACACCTAAAGTCACCCAGCAGATCAGGGTCAGGCCGTGATCTGGAATCCAGGCCAACTAGAAGTCCAGCATTCTTGCCCCCATACCAGGCAGTTTCTCGGTTCCTGATCTCAGCGGAGACATCTCATGTAAACCAGACAAGTCTTTCCCAGGCTTTGGATTTTGTATTCTCCTACCTAGCACAAGGAGGTCACTGAACTGACCACATGTCTATTTGATGTTTGTTTGAGACTGGGGTGTGTGTGTGTGTGTGTGTGTGTGTGTGTGTGTGAGAGAGAGAGAGAGAGAGAGAGACAGACAGACAGAGAGACACAGAGAGAGAGAGAGAGAATGCACATAATCTCAAGAATGGAAAGGCAAACACATCTTGTCAGCAGCTTCCACCTTCCCGTGGTGCAGCTGTAATGTGTCAGGTGCATTGTGGCACCGAGATAAGCTGGTTTTGACACGGTGCAGATGCCTTCCTACCTCCCAGGGAGGTTGTGACCACCCCATGTGACAGAGACGATGACATTCAACATCTGGGTAGCAGCTTATGTGAGGTAATGACCCAGTGCCTGGCACAGGGCAGGTACCCAGGGAATGGTGGCTGCTTTCATGAATTAATAGCAATCCCCCTGGCTCAGACCTTCTTACCAAGCTCATACTTTCCAGCACGCTGAACTGGGATCAGGAGGTCTCCTTCTATTCCCAGCTCTGACATGCACTTTCTGTGGGACTCCGGATGTCTAACCTCCCTGGGCCTCAATGAGAGATGGGCTGTGGGGGCATTTTGCATGCTATAAACTAGACAAGGGGCAGCAAACTACCAGCGACTAAATCCAGCGTGCCACTTTGTAAATAAAGTTTTATTGGAACACATCCGCCCTCCGTATTATCTGTGGCCGCTTTCACACTACAGTAACAGAGCCAAATAGTTGCAACAGAGACTAAAGGTCTGCAGAGTCTCAAATATTTACTCTCTAGCCCTTTGCAGAAAAATTCAGCTGCTCCCGCTATTGAGCGATTATCCCCAGGTGTTAGCAGCCTTCCTCCTTCCTCTTCCTGGCAGTGGAGACACTCACTGTCAGGCCCTCCCCAAAGGCTGGGGTAAGGCCTGGGTGTCTCCTTTTTGACAAGGGTTCCTGGTGACTCTGATGAAGACAGGCCCCTGGTCCAGACTGTGAAACACACCAGGGTGGTGGACTCAGACCTGAGATCAAATCCCTGTTCCACCACTTCCCACCTGTGTGACTGTGGACAAGTTGCTTAACCTCTCCGAGCCTCAAGGTACTTATCTACAAAATGGGAACAAAAATGCCTATCCCTTAGAGCTCCTGGGAAGATGAAATGAGACAATTTCTACAAAGGGCTCAGTCAGGCCTGATGCAAGATGGGTGCCTGGTAATTGACGGGTTTTTTTGCTACATCTCTGAACTAATATCCAACCCTGGGCATGCTGTATCTTCCCAGTTCTTCCAGAACCCTCCTAGCTTCCCCCATTCTGCCCCACTCTGGCCTCTTAAGGGGACTCTGCCCCCCGTCTTTGTTGAGGGTCTTTCTCCCCTAGCAGGGAGAGGCGCATCTGCTGATAGGCGGCGCTGGGGAGCTGGTCCAATAGAGGCTGGAGTCCTCGGCCTGATTCTGACGCTGAAACACCGGCTCCATGTTTACACAATCACTCTCATAATATTTGCTTTCTGTGACCATTATTTGTCCAGAGGCTGACGTCAGATGAAGACAAGCAACTCCCCACTAGCGCTTTCAAAGCATAGGGTCAGCACCTCCCTGTCCCCACTCCACTGTCCCATCTTCTGTCTCCTTGTCTGAGTTTTCTCAACTAACCACACTCCAGGCTTTGGGTGATTTAGCAGATGTGTTGGCGTGGGACCAGCAGAAAGGCAGATTCTGGTTTCAGCCCGTCACTGACTAGCTGGGTGACCTTGGGTGGGTCCGGTGCTCTCTCTGGGCCTCAGTTGCTTCCTCTGTGCCCTGAGAGGGTCATTCCCAGCGCCACAATTCCATGACTCTGGAGCTTCAAGAACCCCCCAGGCTGGGAGATCCCACACCTGCTGTCACTCTCCTTCCCCACCCCTCTACCCTTCTCCGCTGCCTAAGAGTGGGAGGAAAGTGAACAGAAATTGTGAAAGCAAAGCCACACTTCTATTTAGCTACAACCCTGCCAACGGCACAATCTTCCATCAAGATAGAAAATAAGAATGGCCGGGCGCGGTGGCTCAAGCCTGTAATCCCAGCACTTTGGGAGGCCGAGGCAGGTGGATGACGAGGTCAAGAGATCGAGACCATCCTGGTCAACATGGTAAAACCCCGTCTCTACTAAAAAAAAAAAAAAAAAAAAAAATATTAGCTGGGCATGGTGGTGCACGCCTGTAATCCCAGCTACTCAGGAGGCTGAGGCAGGAGAACTGCCTGAACCCAGGAGGCGGAGGTTGCGGTGGGCCGAGATTGTGCCATTGCACTCCAGCCTGGGTAACAAGAGCGAAACTCTGCCTAAAAAAAAAAAAAAAAAAAGAAAGAAAAGAAAAGAAGGATGAAAAAAGCTACAAGCTTTCAACTGGGCATTTTAGCCTGAAAGTCGATTCCTTCACCACAGCAAACACCCTGCACCCCGGCCAGCCAGGGGAGCCTGTGAATAGAATACTCCCGCTTCTTCCACCCACCTGCCACTCATTTGAGAAGGTTGCCGGGAGCAGTGCTCATGCCTGTACTCTCAGCACTTTGGGAGGCTGAGGCCGGCGGATCACCTGAGGTCAGGAGTTCGAGAGCAGCCTGGCCAACATGGCGAAAGCCAGTCTCTACTAAAAATAAGAAAATTAGCTGGCTGTAGTGGTGCATGCCTATAATCGCAGCTACTGGGGAAGCTACAGCAGGAGAATCACTTGAACCTGGGAGGCAGAGGTTGCAAGGAGCCGAGATCGCACCACTGTACTCCAGCCTGGGTGACAGAGTAAGACTCTGTCTCAAAAAAAAAAAAAAAAGAGAGAGAGGCCAGGCGCAGTGGCTCAAGCCTGTAATCCCAGCACTTTGGGAGGCCGAGGCGGGTGGATCACGAGGTCAAGAGATCGAGACCATCCTGGTCAACATGGTGAAACCCCGTCTCTACTAAAAATACAAAAAATTAGCTGGGCATGGTGGCGCGTGCCTGTAATCCCAGCTACTCAGGAGGCTGAGGCAGGAGAATTGCCTGAACCCAGGAGGCGGAGGTTGCGGTGAGCCGAGATCGTGCCATTGCACTCCAGCCTGGGTAACAAGAGCGAAACTCCGTCTCAAAGAAAAAAAAAAAAAAAGAGAGAGAGAGAGAAGGTCAAGTTACAGGTAAAGCCACCTATGTCACAGGGCCAGCTCTGCTTCCCAGGGAGGAAGAAGAATCATGCTTAAGTCCAAAGGAAGAAAAAAGTGGCAAAACCAACCCAGAAGGTCACCGACCCTGTTGAAATGTGCTTCCACACCAAAGGCGTGTGGGCCCATACCTCCAAAGGACTAAATAAAGGTCACTCATCTGAAACCTCAGCCGGAGGGACTTTAGTAGGTCACATGAAACCCTTTCCCGACTTGGCATGCGGCAGTGCGGGGCAGCCCAGTGGTTTCAGCAAGTCTGTGGAGCTAAACAGACCCGAGTCTGAATTGCTGGTAAAACCACCCAGTGGCTGGGTGACCCAGTGAGCCGTGGCGCCTCTCTGAGCCTGGGTTTTCCCAACTGTGAATGGAGAGGCTAATAATTCATACATCGCAGGGCTACTGTGAGAATGGAAGGAACAGTTCAGTGTCTATGCCAGGTTGAAGGTCACACGGGACCCTTGCCCAATGATCTTCTCCTTGGGTTACTGGATGATTCTTTGAGGGTGCTAACCATCAAGACCTGCTCTGGCAGGTCAGGCGCAGTGGCTCATGCCTGTAATCCCAGCACTTTGGGAAGTTGAGGCAGGCAGATCTTTTGAGGTCAGGAGCTTGAGACCAGCCTGGCCAACATGATGAAACCCCGTCTGCATTAAAAACATAAAAATTAGCTGGGCGAGGTGGCTCACACCTGTAATTCCAGAACTTTGGAAGGCGGATGGATCATTTGAGTTTAGGAGTTTGAGACCAGCCTGGCCAACATGGTGAAACCCCATCTCTACTAAAAATACAAAAATTAGCCGGGCGTGGTGGCATGCACCTGTAATCCTAGCTATTCAGGGAGGCTGAGGCAGGAGAATTGCTTGAACCCAGGAGGTGGAGGTTGCAGTGAGCCAAGATCGCACCACTGCACTCCAGCTTGGGCAACAGAGTGAGACTGTGTCAAAACAAACAAACAAACAAACAAACAAACAAACAAAACAAAACATAACCCACTCTGGCTTGGGGAACATCTGAAGCCCAGGGCTTTGAGTCCTGGTAGGAGGTCTGGCACCTCCTTCCACGGGCGCTCAGATCCTCCTGGCTCCATATGGCCTCGGTGGGTCCAGCTGTGTCCAGAGGCCTCTTAGGTACCGGCTCCAGCCGCCCCCACCTCCCCGATTTCTCCCCAGCCTCAAGAGGAGTTTCGGGCATCAGAGGTGAGCTCAGCCAGAAGTGTGAGGAGACAGCGCCGTCCAGTGGCCTCTGCGCAGCAGCGAGGGAAGCTGAAGGAGCGGGTGGGGCACTCCCATGTCGCAAAAAGGGCTGCAGCCCTGAGGAGAGGGACACAGATCAGGGGCTCATCCGACTCCTGTCCTCACCGGTCCAGCCCCTTGACACTGCCAATACTCCTGTCCCAGGACTCTTAGAATCACATCATTCCAATCTGGAAAGAAACAGAAATACCATCTAAGTGAACATTCTCCTTGCCCAGAGGTTATCGAATCCAGGCTGGAGACAGATCATCCAAGGTCACGTGAGGAGTCAGGGTGGAATGCATTCAGAGCTCAGGTCCCCTATCTGCCCCTTCAGGGCCGGCGGGAAGTTCAGGGAGGTTGATTCACCAGCCCTGCACCTCCCAGCTCCGCATTTTTCTCCTGCCAGACACCCCAGGTAGAGTAGGAGGGGCTGAGGCAGAAGAGTGATGGTGATGGGCACTCCAGCTCTTGATGGCTGTGTGACCTTGTGCAGGTTTCCTAACCTCTCTGTATTCCAGTTCCCCCTCTGTGAAATGAAACTGAATCCTCAATGCCACAGGATTGCTGTAAGGACTAAATAATACATGAAGTAAAAAAGGCCTGGTACGTAGGAAGCAGCCCCCAAACACGGTCACCCCTGCTACCGCTCTTATTACTATTTGTTTGGTGCTTCTAATTCATTGGTTCACTTCTGAGGGGCCGCAAGCACGCACCTTTCTCTCCTCTATTTCTCTCACTTCATCTTCTCATCAAACCTCAAACTGGCAAATCAGTCCCCAGCACCTGTATCTCTTGTCTGTCACATCGGAGGCTCCACAAGACGGGGTGGCCTGACCAGGGATTGGCGAGTCGGTGCCCCACACTGTCCCTCTGTGGTTCCGCCTGCCCCTCTGGCCCAGGGTGAGCTTAGCCAAGGCTGAGTCTCAGAAAAGCGCTGAAACCCCAGGGGTTTTTTCTGGGGCCAAGAGCAGACCAGGTTGAAGGGCATGGTCAGCACCTTCCGGAATGATCCGAGGGCCTCGCTCTAGCGGTTGGACATCACCAGGCTCGAGTTTCGTGATGAGAACCTTGAAAACCTCTCTGCAATTTTCCTTTTCACACCAGGCTTGGGGCCAGGCAGATGTGGGTTCAAATCCTTGCTCTGCCACTCATGAGTTATGTGATCTTGGGAAGCGGCTGAATGTCTCTGGACCTCAGTTTCCTCGTCTGTAAAGCGGGCGTGGTTACAGGCGCATACTGAACTGCTGGGTTTGGATTAAGGTGTCCAGTACACCGCCTGGAATGCAGCACTTTGACTTGAGCATCAAGATTCATTTACCACCTTTTCCCCCCAAATCCTGTTCTTCCTCTGGGATTCCCTGTCCTGGTAGGTGTCTATAAGACTTACATCTAGGGGTGTCTATAATCCTTAGATAAGGAGGGGTGGCCCAGGTACTCACACTTTCCATCAGCTCTGTCACAGCTGCCTTGCCTGGCGGTTCCTCTGCACCTACTTCAGCCATGGCTCTTTGTCCAGGACAAGGTTATGGCCAATCCTTCATCACTGGCTTCCTCCTTCCAGCCTCCTTACTCCTCCCTGGGTGGTTACATCAGCCCCTCTCACACCTCACTCTAAAACACCCCTTCAAAGCACAAAGCCCAAACGAGCCAGGACACCGAGGTCCCCCATGATCCGGGCCCCTCACTCCCACCTCCCTCCCCAGCATCATCTACTCCCACCCTCCCTCCCACACGCCAACCCTCCCTCCCAAAGCACTCAGCGTCCCCTGAAGACGAGGCTCCCTGCTGCTCTGTGCCTCTAAGCCTCTGCCCTCTGCCCCAGCCACCCAGAACACCCCTCTCTGATACCTCCTCTGCAAGCCCTCTGTGACTGCCCCCACCTCCCCAGTTCTTCCCACGTGGAGCCAATCACTCCCTCCTTTGGGCCCCACCGGCCTCTCTCAGACCCCCACGATGGCCCTGCCCACCTAGACGCAGCATGTTTACCTGACCAGTCGGTCCAGGAGGGAGAAGAGAGCACTGGTTGAGAGCAAAGCCTCTGGGGTCCTGTCCCCTAGGATTTACTGGGAGGATGTGTGGAGTCCTAGCACTGTGTCTGCTACATAGTAGATGCTCAGTAAATGGAAGTGATTCTTTTTATTGCTATCTCCCCCAGGAGACTGCAAATTCCTAGAGTGAGACTCATGTCTTCATTATTTTTGCATCTTCAGCAACTCGGCCTGCGATCTGGCCCACAGTAGAAGTTTAGCAGATGTTTTCACACGGATGAATGGATGGATGGATAAACGGGTGGATGGGTGGGTAAATAGATGGATGCTGTGGCTGAAAGAGGAGGAAGAGATCATAAGAGCTGCCATTTAGCTGGTAACCAGGCAGTGACAGAAACGTGCAGAGCACTTTACAAAGCAATGTCAGCCAAGCCCAACCACGGAGATTGATTCTATTTTTATCCCTGTTTCGTGGTGGGGAGAAGCTGGCTCTGAGAGGTGAAGACACCTGCCAGAGTTCCATAGTGATGACATGGGTGACGGCCGATATTCAAAGTCACTTCTGTCTGGTTACAAACCCCATGCAATTTCCATTTCTGCACGTTGCTTCCTAAAAGGGAGCAGTTGAGATTACAGCTGCATCTGAAGGAAATATTAACTAGAATGTATGTCGAGATTGCTGAAGCTCCAGCCTGACCAACATGGTGAAATCCCGTCTCTACCAAAAATACAAAAATTAGCCAGGCGTGATGGTATGTGCCTGTCATTGCAGGTACTCGGGAGGCTGAGGCAGAAGAATCCCTTGAACCAGGGAAGCAGAGGTTGCAGTGAGCCGAGACTGCACCATTGCACTCCAGCCTAGAGAACAGAGCGAGACTCTGTCTCAAAAAAAAAAAAAAAAAAAAGCTAAGGTTGCCAGGTGCTTCACACTTATTTCATTTAATCTCCATGAGAAGGGAGGCTGGTATCTATCATCCCCACTAAAAAGTGAGGAAACTGAGGCCCAGGGAGTTTGGGGAAGGGCGAGCAGATCCAGAGCCCTTTACTACTGCCTGAGCCATTCTGGTTTCCGGATGCTGGATGTATCCACAGCACAGAAGGGCTGGCCTCTAGGGGAGGGCTCTGGGTCTAAACGTTAGAGGCAAACAGTGGAGGCAGGAAAGTCTTGGCGTCTCTGGGTCATTGGTTAGAGCTGGGGTCTTAGGTGCCCAGGAAGTGTCACTGCTATGACTGTTATTTTATTTTATTTATTTTTTTCAGACAGTGTCTCGCTCTGTCGCCCAGGCTGGAGTGCAATGGTGCGGTCTCAGCTCACTGCAACCTCCACCTCCTGGGTTCAAGCGATTCTTCTGCCTCGGCCTCCCAAGTAGCTGGGATTACAGGCACCCACCACCACACCCAGCTAATTTTTGTATTTTTTAGTAGAGATGGGGTTTCGCCACGTTGGCCTGGCTGGACTCGAACTCCTGACCTAGTGATCTGCCTACTTCGGTCTACCAAAGTGCTGGGATTACAGGCATGAGCCACCACGCCCGGCCTGTTATGACTGTTATTAATGGTAAACTGCATTATTAGAGATACTATCGAACAATATACTGTAACATCACTTATGTTATTAGGGCACTTACGATATCCAGAGCATCTTTGCGTGTGACACGAATTTTTCTTTATAATTCTTTCAAGATGTGCAAGCCGGGGGTTATCACAATCTTACAAAGCAAATGGCTGCAGAAAGTCACACAAGTTTCCCCAAGAGTATATAGTTAGCAAGTGGTTTCTCTAGTCTCAACATAAATGTTTCCGATTCCTGGTTCGGTGCTGTTTCTCACACACCTGCAGCCTCTCAGCGCCTCTCCAGGGGCTCGGAGAGGCTGCAGGCGTGTGATGGGTGCTGTTTAGCAAGCCGTTGCAAGCATCGATGGAGAGTGAGAGAAGGCAGAGATGGCTGGGAAATAGGGAAGGAAGCTCTTGTCAGGGGCCAGAAAGGGGACCGGCAGTCCAGGCTTCTCTGGACCCCTCCTCAGGTCCCAGCCTTTGCTGGAGCCACACATACAGCTGGCAACCCTGAGGCTGGCACGAGATGGCGCCCTTGGATGGGAAACAGACTGGAGTGAGCCTGGACAGGCTGGTGACTGGCCGTGAGCACTGCTCACTGGGCTGTCTGCAGTTTCCACACTGCCCCTGGAGAGTGCGCACACCGGCTTGTGCTTCAGAAAGGCCCTTTCAAGACTCCTCTGCTGAAATCCTAGGTCTGTCCACTCACGTACAGAGTCGCAGGATGAATCAGGGGTTCACAGTTAACCCCAGTCAGGTGAGTCCAAACAGGCAAATGCAGATGTCACCCACAGTCCAGGCCTCCCACCGGAGTCCCACAAAATCAAAGTGTTGCGTTTCAGCAGAGATTGTTCCAAAGTTTATTGATCACTTCCAATGGGACAGGCCTCACACTAAGTGCTTCCTCTGCATGGAAGGCTGTCAGATAAAATACGGGACGCCTAGTTAAATGGGAATTCCAGATTAACAGGGAATAATTCACTCGCACGGGTATGTCTCAGATATTGCATAGGACATACTTACACTAAAAACTTATTCCTTGATCTGGAATTCAAGCTTAACTGAGCACCCAGTATTTCTATTTGCTAAATCTGGTAACTGTATCTGTATTATTTCATCTTCACAGCCATTGAGGGAGAAGATGCCGTCTCCACTTTAGGCACTGTAACTGAAGCTCCAAGAGGTGAAGGAATCGGCCTGTGTTTTACCTGCAGGTGCGTGGTGGGGCTGCGATGCCAAGCCAGGTCTCCCCAGTTCCCAAGCCTGCACCCTCACTGATTTCCTAACTAACACAAGGGGCAGAGAAGAAAGAATGCTCCATGCCTCTGGCCTTTCAGGGAGATGGTCAGATAAAAATGGGCTCTGAGGGCTTCAGAGGTAAATATCTTCAATATGAGAATAATAAAGTTTCTATTGTAAAGCAGAAGTGTGTCTTACACATCATCCAACCAAGAGACAGTCAGCTTTGGGGTTAAGAGGTGGATTCTGGAAATAGATTATTGGATAAAAGCCCCAACTCCATCCATTACTAGCTGTGTGACTTTGGGTAAATTAGCCAACTTTCTGTGCCTCAGTTTCCCCATTAAGAATATGGAGATAGGCCAGGCAAAGTGGCTCATGCCTGTCATCCCAGTACTTTGGGAGGCCAAGGCAGGCAGACTGCCTGAGATCAGTAGTTTGAGACCAGTTTGGCCAACATGGTGAAACCCCGTCTCTACTAAAAAAAAAAATTCGCCAGGCGTGGTGGCGGGTGCCTGTAATCCCAGCTACTCGGGAGGCTGAGGCAGGGGAATTGTGTGAACCAGGGAGGTGGAGGTTGCAGTGAGCCAAGATTGCGCCACTGCACTCCAGCCTGGGCGACAGAGCGAGATTCCATCTCAAAAAAAAAAAAAAAAAAAAAAAAAAAAAGAATATGGAGATAATAACAATACCTGTGTCATAGGCTTGTGGTAGGAATTAAATGAAGTATACATGTAAAATACTTAGAACAGTGCTTGGCCCTTGCAAGCACCAGAAATGATGTATTCTAGCTCCACATCTGCAGACCAGCTGCTTTGCTCCACGGAGGAGAATGAGGCAGCCCAGAAGCGTCGCTCAGGGCCACACAGCAATTGGGTGGCTGAGCAGAGTCTCAATGCCAGGTCTCCAAGCTGGTATCTGTGATGCTGTGTTAAAAGAAGAAGAGAGAGAAATCGGCATCAGATGGCAGCAGGCACTCGCTTCCTTGTGTTCCTATCCTGATTTGTCTCATGCCTTTCAGTACAAAGGAATCCTACCACTTCTAAGGTCATTAGCGGAATGTAAATCCTCCAGCACTTTCTCACCAGTACAACATTGTACATTTATTTCACTCCCTCTGCAAAACTTTATGGGGGCTCGCCACATGCCAAACTCCATGTTAGGCACACAGGATATACAGAAGCTTGGCACACGGCCCCTGTCTCTGCCCTGTTGAGAGAGGGAGAAAAGCAAGTAGATATCAATAGATAGGCCGGGCTGTGGTGGCTCATGCCTGTAATCCCAGCACTTTGGGAGGCTGAAGTGGGAGGATCACTTGAGGTCAGGAGTTCGAGACCAGCCTGGCCAACATGATGAAACCCCACCTCTACTAAAATACAAAAAAAAAAGAAAAAAAATTAGCTGGGTGTGGTGGCTCAGGCCTGTAAATCTCAGCTACTCGGGAGGCTGAGGCTGG
The DNA here is from genome assembly GCF_048565385.1 of Saimiri boliviensis. Classification (NCBI taxonomy): domain Eukaryota; kingdom Metazoa; phylum Chordata; class Mammalia; order Primates; family Cebidae; genus Saimiri; species Saimiri boliviensis. The sequence goes on from NC_133459.1 coordinate 20,731,084, forward strand.
AGAATCACTTGAACCTGGGAGGTGGAGGTTGCAGAGAGCCAAGATTGTGCCATTGCACTCCAGCCTGGGCAACAGGGTGAGACTCCAACTCAAAAACAACAACAACAACAAAAAGATATCAGGGCGCTGTGGCTCATGCCTTTAATTTGAGCACTTTGGGAGGTGGAGGTGGGTGGATCACCTGAGGTCAGGAGTTTGAAACCAGCCTGACCAACATGGTGAAACCCGTCTCTACCAAAAATACAAAATGAGCTGGGTGTGGTGAAGCACACCTGTAATCCCAGCTACTTGGGAGGCTGAGACAGGAGAACTGCTTGAACCAGCGAGACAGAGGTTGCAGTGAGCTGAGATCACGCCATTGCCTGAGCAACAAGAACTAAACTCCAGCTCAAAAAAAAAAAGACACCAAAAGATAGCATGATTAGCACCAGGAATAGGGAGCCCAGGGCCTGTGGGAGCCAGAGGAGGGACAGCTGGGCAGAACTGGGACTGACAGAGAGGCATTGCTAGGGGAAATGATCTCATTGATCTGAGCCCATCAGGACAAAGAGGGTTGGCCAGGGAAAGAAGGGGCAGGAAAGGCTTTCCAGGCTAAAGGAACAGCATATGCTGAAGCCTAGAGGCCAGACAAGAAAGGACAGAACATCCTCTACTGGGCCCATGACAAGGAGACCAGGGTTCTATCCTGGTGAACCAAATGCTTCCCAAATGCCCTTGACCTGTGTGGGAGGGCAAGCCCCCTCCAGTGTGATGGCTGCGTCTATGGTTAAGAAGCAGTTGAGGGAAAGAAGCTCTTATGTCCTAAAGAAACCCCTGCTCACCCAAACTGCCACACAGGACCCAAATCAACGGCACATAAAGAAAGATTCTATCTTAGAAGCTGGCTTGGGTTTGGGCTCTGCGCTGTCGTGGATACGAATTCATCCACCACTGGAGAACCAAACCGGGAATGGGGCTTGGAAGCATCACACTGCACCGTGAAAGTCACCAGACTAAGAGCTGGTGTGCTGGCTGAAGGCTGAGCTTCGGTAAATCTCCACCTGTTTCATCCTGGCATGCCTGATGCAGAATTCTGATTGCTACCAGGCCAGAGAGGCAGGCAGCTGTGCCCTTTGAAATCTGTGGGGCTACGGCTCCTGGGCTGCAGAGTCTTCTCCAAGCAGCTTTGTGCTTGCTTAGATTTTCCTCCGAAGATTATTACCACCAAGGTCACTGGCAGCACTGCATCTGTGGGAGGCCAGGGGTATTAGCTGGTTATTGGATGATATTTCTTCCAGGGCCCTAAGGGAACCTCAATTGTGCAAATGCCAGGAAGTCCGAAATGCCTGTATTGCTGAAACCATTGATATCATCTATGCTCAGCAGCTTCTCCCACCCCTGACACGGCAGGTGCTCCCTGCTTCTTTGCTGGGGAGCCATTTACCCCACCCTTTGCTTTCTAGGAAAAGATGGAGGTGGATTTAAAGGGGGCATGGGCTCTCGGTCCACACCTTCCAGAGTCACCAGGTATATTAGTCTGTTCTCACGCTGCTAATAAAGACATACCCAATACTGGGTAATTTTTTAAGGCAAGAGGTTTATTAGACTTACAGTTCCACATGGCTGGGGAGGCCACACAATCATGGTGGAAGACAAGGGAGACGTAAAGGCACGTCTTACACGGCAGCAGGCAAGAGAGCATGTGCAGGGGAACTGCCCTTTATAAAACCATCAGATCTCATGAGACTTTTTCACCATCACAAGAACAGTGTGGGAAAAACTGCCCCCGTGATTCAATTATGTCCACCTTGCTCTGCCCTGGACACGAGGGGATTATCACAATTCACGGTGAGATTTGGGTGGGGACACGGATCTGAACCGTATCACCAGGCAATCCCAACATCACTCTCATGGGCTTCAGGTTTCATCTCTGGCTACAAGCAGTTCTCAGCCACAAGCTGTCAGTGGGACCCCAGGCGCCCAGTTGTCCAAGTCAAAACTATGGAGACCATCTTGGGCTCCAGCCCTCCCCCCTTCACCAAGTCCTGGAGCTACTGCCCTCCCAACCCTCCCTCGGCCACTTATTCACAATCTAAGTAAGTAAATTTCTTAACCTCTCCAAGCTTCCATTTCCTTGTCTCTAAAATGTTGCAAAAAACACTAATGTGTCTCAAAAGGGCTTTTTCATGAAGGAACAGTTCTGACTGTGTCACGGAAAAGGTCACAGTATATAAGCGTGTTTGGTATCACACATAAATATGTTTTAAAGCCCTCATGGGTGAGGCTCGGTGGCTCACACCTGTAATCTCAGCACTTTGGGAGACCAAGGTGGGTGGATCACCTCAGGGCAGGAGTTTAAGACCAGCCTGGCCAACATTGTGAAACTGTCTCTACTAAAAATACAAAAATTAGCCAGGCATGGCAGCGGCGCCTGTAATCCCAGTTACTTGGGAGGCTGAAGCACGAGAATTGCTTGAACCCAGGATACGGAAGTTGTAGCGACCAAGATTACCCCACCACACTCCATCTTGCCTGGGAAATGGAGTAAGACTCCATCTCCAAAAAAAAAAAAAAAAAAAAAAAAAGCCCTCATGACTGCGTGCGTCTGCATTTCTTCTGGATAAAAGCCTTGAGTGAGAAAATGGTCACTAAACAAATCTGTGAAGTCAAAGGCAAAGGTGTGTTTGGGGTGCGGAGCATCAAAGGCACCTGGGGAGCAGGTGCCCGTCAGTGGGGTGGAGGGACTTCACAAGGGGCCTGCACCCGTTCTCACGGCTGTGCCCCGTATTCCTCTCTAGAAGCCTCTCTTCAGTTTTGACAAATCACGGGCTGAATTCTAAGAGATAATCTTGTTGTTTTATTTATTGCCAATAAACTGCATGCTTATAGGAAAGCATTTTGAGACCCTCTAATAGCAAGTTTATAGGATTGCTGTGAGGTTTGAAAAAGATAATGAATGGAATGAGATTGCCTCTGTGCTTGCTTGGCACAGAGAAAACTTATTAATAAGTCTGTGCTGATTTTAGAAACGTCAGGTCACGGTCGTTGTTGACAGCAAAAACTAAAATCATGAAATACGGTTTGTCTCTTTTGTCCCAGAATCCTCCAGCACCCAGTACAATGTTGGCACATACAGAAACTCAATAAATATTACATGACTAAATATACAGACAGGGTGGGAAATTAACAGTGCAAGGGGGAAATGCCTATTGGCTTAACTATTTGAATGTTGCTAACTTGAATAAGTGTATAATGAAGATGTTTCACAAAACTCTTCAAACAATGCACCCTTCACGCATTCAATAGATAATTTAGTGGGCTGGGTGTGGTGACTCAAGCCTGTGTGTACTCCAAGCACTTTGGGAGGCCAAGGCGGGAGCATCACCTGAGGTCAGAAGTTCTAGAACAGCCTGGCCTACATGGCGAAACCCTATCTCTACTAAAAATACAACAATTAACCGGACATGGTGGTACGCGCCTGTAATCCCAGCTACCCAGGAGGCTGAGGCAGGAGAATTGCCTGAACTTGGGAGGCGGAGGTTGCAGTGAGCTGAGATGGTGCCACTGCACTCCAGCCTGGGTGACAGAGCAAGATTTCGTCTCAAAAAAAAGAAAAGAAAGAAAGGAATATATGTTACTATTACTAATTTTAAAAAATGAAAATTAAAAAAAAGAATAAAAAGATATTTAGTGAGCACTTCCTCTGTTCCAGGCACTGTTCCCGATGCAGGGATAGACCAGAGAGCAAAGTAAACAAGGATGCAGCTCACACGGCAGCGTAGGGAGACAGGTAATAAATGAATAAACATATAATGTCATAGAAGATGTGCCATGAAGAAAGATAAAGCAAGGTAAAGGGGCAAAGGAGGCATGGATATGCTATTATAAATAGTGAAAAGCCTCTCTAAAAAACGGCATTTGAGCAGAGACATGAAGGAAGCCGTGTGGATATCTGAGGGAAGAGATTTCCACACTTGGAAACAGTTGAAAAGAGAACCAGTGCATTTCATCCGGTACGAGGCCTCGTTCTCAACCGACTGAAACAAAATACTCTTTGTAGTGCAGCACCTGAAAGTGGAACAGAAATGTACTCAACATGAAAGGCAAACCTTTAGTTAATCTGTTTTCGTTGTTATTGAAATCTTAAGTACCTCCTTTATCGCAGATGGCTCAAAACCTGCAGGGAAGGAGATGCTTTAGAAACATAATTCCAAATGAAAAAAAACACGAAGACAGCAACCACCCAGTGATGATAATGGTCTCGCAAGAAGTAACTTGAAATTGTATGTGTGATGCTTGATGAGATTAAGCCATTGGAGGCAAATGATGGAAGCCCCAAAGAGGAAAATATTCTTATAAATCATGACACAAATCCCGTGTTGTAGCACATCAGACTCAGTGATACTCAGTTTGGGGAGCAGTCATTCATTCACTCGTGAAATATTATCAAGCGCCCAATCATGTGTAAAGCTGGGTGCTTTGTGACATGAATGAGATGAATTCAATCTGAGGTGAGTCGAACTCGGATCTACCTATAAGGAACTTCAGTGTGGCTACAGGTTTATTACTATTTATTTTCTTTTAGATGGAGTCTCACTCTGTCGCCCAGGCTGGAGTGCAGTGGCACAATCTCAGCTCACTGCAACCTCCACCTCCCAGGTTCAAGCAATTCTTCTGCCTCAGCCTCCCAAGTAGCTGGGACTCCGGTGCACGCCACCATGCCCAGCTAATTTTTGTATTTTTAGTAGAGGTGAGGTTTCACCATCTTGGCCAGGCTGGTCTTGAACTCCTGACCTCAGCCTCCCAAACTGCTGGGATTACAGACGTGGGCCACTGCACATGGCCTATTTTATTATTTTATTTAATTTTTTTTCTTTTTATCTTCTGTGTCCAGTCCCTTTCTCCTTGCCCCATAGACATTGTTTCCAGGTTCTCTGTCCATTTTATTTACATTTATAAATGTATTTGCATTCTAAATGCATACATGTGCATTTATATAAACAACATATGGTATTGTTACATGTGTATGTTTAACGTATATAGTGATACATGGCTAATAGCTCATTCTACTTCTTTGACTGACATCTATTGATCTTGATTAATATAGATTTAGTACTTTTTACTGTTGTATTATATTCCATCATTTATACATATTATATTTTATTTACTAATTCTTTATTGAAGAACATCTAAGTTACTTTCAACTGTGGTATTATAAACCATACTGCAGTAAACATCCCTGAATATATCTCTTTGTGTACTTAAGCAAGAATTTCTCTGGGGTTCATACACAGGACAGGATTTACATTATAAAGTGAGATGCGCTTTTTCCATATTGCTAAAGATCTCCAAATTGCTCTCCCAAATGGCTGCATCAATTTTCACTCCCAAAGAGGGAGGAAGGGAGGGTCACAAAGGTTGAAAAATGACCTTTGGATACTACGTTCACTGGGTATCTGGGTTATGGGTTCACTAGAAGTCCAGAACCCGGCACTACCCAATATACCCATATAGCAAACCTGCACCTGTACCCACTGAAGCTATAATTTTTTTTTTTTTTTTTTTTTTTGAGACGGAGTTTCGCTCTTGTTACCCAGGCGGGAGTGTAATGGCGCGACCTCGGCTCACCGCAACCTCCGCCTCCTGGGTTCAGGCAATTCTCCTGCCTCAGCCTCCTGAGTAGCTGGGATTACAGGCACGTGCCACCATGCCCAGCTAATTTTTGTATTTTTAGTAGAGACGGGGTTTCACCATGTTGACCAGGATGGTCTCGATCTCTCGACCTCGTGATCCACCCGCCTCGGCCTCCCAAAGTGCTGGGATTACAGGCTTGAGCCACCGCACCCGGCTGAAGCTATAATTTTTAAAAAGTGAAGAAAAAATTTTCACTGAGTTACTGCAGAGAGAGAGATCCAAGATGGCTGATCACTAGCAGCTCGGGATTGTAGCTCCCAGTGAAAGCACAAAGAACGAGAGGACGCCACACCTTCACATGAATTCTTGTTGCTCACGCACCAGGAGATTCCCAGCGGAGGAGCCCCACGGGTCGCCAGCGCGACTCTTGTGACCGGCGAGGCGGTTTTGCCGGCGCCTCGGAGCGACGGTTCTTGGTGCAGAGTCAGAAAAGCACCATCAATCTTAACGCCGCTGATTGAGTCGGCGCAGTGGGTTGCTCAGATTTCGGCGCTGAGAATCAATAAGTTGGACGTCCACTCAGAAACCCAATCACAAAGATGGTAAATACGAAGACCACAGATGGATAAATTTATAACGAAGGGAAGAAAACAGCCAAAAAAGGCTGAGAATACCGAAGATCAGAACGCCTGTCCCTCAGCTGGGGATCCCAGTTCCTCATCAGCAACGGCACGAGGCCTGATGGAGAACGAGTGTGTTCCAATTACAGAAGCAGGCTTCAAAATGTGGATAATAAGAAACTTCTGTGAATTAAAAGAACTTGTTTTAAATCAATCTGAAGAAACTAAGAACTCTGAAAAAAGATTTGACGAAATGTTAACAAGAATACACAATTTAGAGAGGAATATAAGTGAATTGATGGAGCTGAAAAACACAATACGAGAACTTCGTGAAATATGCACAAGTTTTAACAGCCAAATTGATCAAGCAGAAGAAAGGATATCAGAGGTCGAAGACCAACTCAATGAAATAAAACAAGAAGACAAGATTAGAGAAAAAAGGATAAAAAGGAACGAGCAAAGTCTCCAAGAAATATGGGACTACGTCAAAAGACCTAATCTACGCTTGATAGGTGTACCTGAATGTGATGAAGAGAATGAATCCAAGCTGGAAAATACGCTTCAGGACATTATTCAGGAAAATTTTCCCAACCTAGTAAGGCAGGATAATATTCAACTCCACGTAACACAGAGAACACCACAGAGATATTCCTCAAGAAGAGCAACTCCAAGGCACATAATTGTCAGATTCACCAGGGTTGAAATGAAGGAGAAAATACTAAGGGCAGCCAGAAAGAAAGGTCAGGTTACCCACAAAGGGAAGCCTATCAGACTTACAGCAGATCTCTCAGCAGAAACCCTACAAGCCAGAAGAGAGTGGGGACCAATATTCAACATCCTTAAAGAAAAGAACTTTCAACCCAGAATTTCACATCCAGCCAAACTAAGCTTCACAAGTGAAGGAAAAATAAAGTTTTTTGTGAATAAGCAAGCACTCAGAGATTTCATCACCACCAGGCCTGCTTTACAAGAGCTTCTGAAAGAACCATTACACATAGAAAGGAACAAACAGTATCAGCCTTTCTAAAAAAATACCAAAAAGAGCATCAATATAACGAAGAATTTACATCAACTAATGGGCAAAATAGCCAGCTAATATTAAATGGCAGTATTAAACTCACATATATTATTATTAATTCTAAATTTAAATTGACTAAATCCCCCAATCCAAAGACAGATAGGCAATTTGAATAAAAAACTAAAACCCATCAGTATGCTGCATCTAGACCCATCTCACATTCAAGGATACACAAAGACTCAGAACAAGGGATGGAGAAGGATTTACCAACCAAACAGAGAGCTAAAATAAATAAATAGAAAGCAGAAGTTACAATTAAGCAACAAAGATCAAAAGAAGCAAAGAAGGACATTATATAATGAGAAAAGGATCAATGCAACAACAAGAAGAGCTAAAGATCCTAAATATATACGCACCCAATACAGGAATACATAGATCAGTACCACATCATATCAAGTTAGAAGTTTAAACGAAATGTTGGTTGGCTCCTTGTTTGTTATTCTCTTCCCTCATTTTCTTTTATATCTCCATTATTAAGGACAAATATAGGCATACCCATATTTAGATTGCATTCTAGCCTGGGCAATAAAGCAATACCCCCATCCTCTCTCCCTCTTCCTCTTTTTCTTTCTTCCTCTTCTTTATTCTTTTTCTTAAAAAAAAAAGAAGTGTTACCTAATTCTGTTTTTCAGAAGACTTTGTGAAGAGTTAGTATTCTTTAAATGTTTGGTAGTGAATTCAGCAGTGAAGCCATCTGGGCCCAGATTTCCTTTTAATCTCTTAAGATATACATCTGTTTAGATGATCTATTTTTTCTTGAGTCAATTCTACCGGTTTATGTGTTTCTAGGAATTTGTCTATTTCACCTATCATCTAATTTATTGGCATAAAATTATTGATAGTATTTCTTCATAATCCATTAAATATTTGTAGGGTCAGTAGTAAAGTCCCATTTGTGTTCTTTCCAAAGAACTAGCTTTTGATTTCACTGGGTTTTTTCTTTTCCTTTAGTTTTGCTATTCCCTGTCACATTAATTTTTGCTTAAATTCATTAATTATTTTGTTGCTTCACCTTGTTTTAATTTTAGTTTGCTCTTTTTCATGGAAAAAAAAAAAAGAAAAAAAAATTTCACTGACCCCTGCAGTGCATAAGGGTTGCATTTTCCCCACATCCCTGACAGCTGGATATTATCCTATATTTTATTATTGGATGTAAAGTGGTATCCATTTCTCACTTCATTTTGCATTTCTCTGAATATTAATGAGATGAAACATCCCTTCCTCTGTTTATTAGCCATTCTGGCCTCCTCCTCTATGACTTGCTTGCTCATATCCTTTCCACATTTTTACACAGATTTATCTCCCTCTTTTTTTGTTGTTTTGTTTCTGATTTGCTGTGCATTACAGATATTAATGTCAGTCATATATATTGAAAATATATTTTCTCCGTTGAATTGGCATGAACTCCGTCTACGATACTGCTTTGTTGTATAGCTACTAGCTAGCTCCAACAACTGCCCTCCCTTTACTTCCTAGTTAAAACAAATACAAACTCTGATTTGTAGCTGGACCCAAGGCTTCCAGCCATAAAGACTACATTTCCCAAAATACCTTGCACGTGTTGCCACTTGCCTAAATTCTGACCAATAGGATATAAGAGAAAATATGTGGGAAATTTGTGGGCAGTATTCTCGAAGTCTCCCTCTTTCTTCTTTCCTCTTTCCTCCTTCTTGGAGGTTGGAATATTGGATTGAGAAGTCGGAGTCATGTGCTGAGGTTAAGAAAACATCTCAGATGCCAGCCTCGGACTGCTAATAAGCCTAAATCTAACTAATACAAACAAAGTCTTTCATTTTGAAGTAGTCAAATCCAGCCATTTTCTTCTTTAAGAAATTCTTACTCATCGCAAAGTCACAAAGGCATTTGCCTATATATTTTTTTCTAATAGTTTTATAACTTTGCTTTTTCACATTAGGTCCTTAATCCAGCTGGAAGTAGGTCGATTTCCTTCCCCACCTTATCAGTCAATTCTCCCACCAGCATTATTAAGTAATTCATTTTTCCTCCCTGAATTGTGATGCCACTCTTCATTATATACTGAGTCCCCAGTACCGCATTGAACAGTAGCGATATTGGAAAGTATACTGGCCTGGTTTCCATATTCATGAGAAATCTGTATTTTTTTTCCATTAAGTACAATGTCTGCTGTAAGTTTTTGATAGAGTACTTTTATCTAAGTATATTTTATTTAAGAAAGCCACTAAAATCACCAATAAGGGTTTTTCTGTATCTATTTTTTTTTTAATCTGAAACACCTAAATAGATTTATCTGACTCTAAATTATCTGTACATTCCTAAAATAAACCCTACTTTGGTTTTTTGCTTTGGGAATTTTGCATCTGTAATTATAAGTAAAACTGGCCTGTGGTAATGTTGTCTCATACTGTCTATATCTGGTTATGATATCAAGGTTTAGGCCAGGTGTGGTGGCTCACACCTGTAATACCAGCACTTTGGGAGGCTGGTGGGGGGGGTGGTGGCGGGTGCAGATCACTTGAGCGTAGGAGTTGGAGACCAGCCTAGGGAACATAGCAAGACCCTGTCTCTACAAAAAAATTTTTAAAATTAGCTGGGTGTGGTAGCACATGCCTGTGTAGTTCCAGCTACACAGGAGGCTGAGGTGGGAGGATTGCTTGAGCCTGGGAGGCCAAGGCTGCAGCAATCACAGCTCACTGCAGCTTCAACCTCCCTGGCTTAGTCGATTCCCCCACCTCAGCCTCCCATGTAGCTGGAACTACAGGTGCATGCCACCACACCTGACTAATTTTTTTTTTTTTTGTAAAGACAGGGTCTCACTATGTTGCCCAGGCTGGGCTTGAACACTTAAGCTAAAGCAGTTCTCTCATCTCAGCCTCTGTGCCCAGCCGGTTTTTCTTATATATTGTCCTTACCCCATGGGTTATTTAAATATACCATTGTTAGTTTTCAGATATATGAGCTTTTTTGTTATTAGTTCCCATTTGTACTGCATTTGATTTAGATAACTAGCCAGTATGCTGTCAAGTTTTAGTAATTTCTTAATAGCTCTTTTGTAGCTTAGTACATAATTAATTTGTACATTATATATGATTTTGAGAATAATTTGTATTTTGAATTTGTAGATGAAGTTTTGTGTGTGTGTGTATATATATATGTGTATATATATATATATATACACATATATATATATATTAGCTTAAGCTCACTAATTGTTCAAATGTTCTATATCCTTGCTTTTGTTCTCTCTTCTTTATCGGTTTCTGAGAGGGTTATGTTTATATCTCTAACTACTGTTGTAAATTCACCTGCTTTGCCTTGTGAGTCTATCAGTAGATTAACCTATGTATTTCTAAGTTATTAGAAGCATATATATATAGTATATATATAAAATATATTGTATATGCTATATATTGTGTATATATATTTATATTGTATATATTGTATATCTAGTGTGTGTATATGTATACATATATAAATATACACACACTATATATATAGTAATTTATATATATATATACATATATATAGTAATTGTTATATGCACTCAATACAAAGATCTTTTACTGGCCGGGTGCAGTGGTTCACACCTGTAATCCTAGCACTTTGGGAGGCCGAGGCCAGTGGATCACATGAGGTCAGGAGTTTGAAATTAGCCTGATCAACATGGTGAAACCCCATCTCTACTAAAAATATAAAAATTAGCCAGGCATGATGGTGGGCACCTGTAACCCCAGTAACTCGGTAGGCTGAGGCAGGAGAATCGCTTGAACCCAGGAAGCAGAGGTTTCAGTGAGCCGAGATCATGCCGCTGCACTCCAGCCTAGGTGACAAGAGCAAAACTTCATCTCAAAAAATATATATATATTTTACTGATAAACGTGGCCCTTTTTCGTTGTATGGATGCTTTGTTGTCTTAGGTTTTTTAAAATTTGTATTTGCTTGGTTTGTATTTTTTCTTCTTATTTTTGATTTTTGGGTACTATGTTTACATGACTCAAACTCAAAATAATATGAAATGGTATACGATGACAAGTTTTTCTCCCACCTGGTTCCCAACTGCCCTGTGCCAGTTTTCAATTTCTTGCCTCTCAGCTCTTAAAAAAATGAAGACAACAGACATTGATTCTTGCATAGTTCTGGAGTAAATTCATTCTTCTGCATGCTGCTTTGTGACCCTGGGGTAGACTCTATAAACACTTCTCCCATTTCGCAGATGGCAAAATGCTAGACTTTATCAGTAGAGGGTATTGAGGGAAACCGCGAGAGGAAAGGCTTCTCTTCCTGGTTCTGGGTGCTTTCCTTCTGGCCTGTATAGTCCAGCTACCAGTGGATGACTTCTTTGCGAAAAGTATGTAGGTATAGGAAACGCAGTGATATACACACTTCAGCATCCTGTGGGCTATAGCCCCATGCTCTCCAATGAGATCTGCATCTCAGCCTTGGGGTGGGTTGGGGAAAGGACTCTCCTAACCTTGTTTCTTCCTTGGATACACTCAGCCTTAGAGGCAGCAGCCACTCCCAACAACTGCTCTGTCTGTATTCTTTAGAGCTGCCCTATCTAACGTGGTGACCACTTGCCAACTATGTTACTTCTATTTATAGGTAAGTTAAAAGGAAGTCAAATTTAAAATTCAGCTTCTTAGTTGCACTAGCAACATTTCAAGTGTTTCATAGCCACATAGGTACCTTGGGTAGTGAAGTTATAGAACACGTCCCTCATTGCAGAAAGTCCTGTTGGAAAGTGTTGCTTTAGAGGTCTTTATTCAGATTCCCTGTTCAGATTTCCCTGGTTTCTGTCTCCTCACTAATACATACTACATTTTTCTTATGTATTATTCCAATGTTTTTAAACAAATACAAATGTATATTCTTATATCTGCCCTCCCGCCCGCCACCACCACCATTAGCACAAAAAAAGCAACTGTATGTAAGTTCAGGAGTTTGACAAACTACTTCCAGTAGGACAAATCCAGAGCCAATTCTGGCCACATTTATTTGTTGAATGTATTGTCTAAGTGCTTTCATGCTACAATGGAAAAGCAAGTCACATAGTCGCAACAGAGATTATATAGCGAGTTGGTTGATCCCTGTTCTATATCTTCTTAAAGTTAACAATGCAGTCAGCCTTCTGTATCCTTGGGTTCTGCATTTGTGGATTCAACCAACCTCAGACCGAAAACATTTGGGGAAAAAATACAAAAGAACCATACAGTAATAGAAAACAAGACAACTAAAAATATGGTATAACAACCATTTACTTAGCATTTACATTGTATTAGGTAGTATAAGTAATCTCGAGATGATTTAAAATATGTAGGAGGATGTGTGTAGGTTATATGCAAATACTAAGCCATTATAGATATCAGGTACTTGAGCATCCATGGATTTTGGTATGCAGGGGGGCAGTCCTAGAACCAGTCCCTCCAACAGATATGGAGGGATTTTATATATTGAAGTTATTTCCCCATAAAGATGTTTAGAGCTTCTTCACTTATTTAAAACTATGTAACAGAGCCTGGGTGACAGAGTGAGACCCTGTCTCAAAAATCAGTAAATTAAACTGCATAATATGCCATTATATGGATGCATCACAATGTATTTAAGCTAGTTTTTTAATTCAAATTTTACTTTTCTCCTATTTTAGGAATCATTTCACTGAATAACTTTGTATATATATATATATAATTTTGTACACATACAGTATGCATAAAATAAAAGCCCAGAAGTGCAATTATTGGATCACTGGGAAATGTACTTTAAAATTTTGTTGTTGGCTGGGCACGGTGGCTCAAGCCTGTAATCCCAGCACTTTGGGAGGCCGAGGCGGGTGGATCACGAGGTCAAGAGATCGAGACCATCCTGGTCAACATGGTGAAACCCCGTCTCTACTAAAAAAAATACAAAAAATTAGCTGGGCATGGCGGCGCGTGCCTGTAATCCCAGCTACACAGGAGGCTGAGGCAGGAGAATTGCCTGAGCCCAGGAGGCGGAGGTTGCAGTGAGCCGAGATCGCGCCATTGCACTCCAGCCTCGGTAATAAGAGTGAAACTCCGTCTCAAAAAAAAAAAAAAAAAAAAAAAAAAAAAATTTTAGTGTTATCTGCATCGAAACTATAGAGTGCAATGCCATTTTAACCAGCAATGGATGAGAAGGTCTGTTTACCATCACATTGTCAAACTTCCAGGATTTCCCAATGCATAAGTGAAGAAAAGATATTTCAGGGTAGTTTTCATTTGTATTAATCATACTATGAATGAATCCAACATCTTTTTGAGTATTTATAAGCCATTTTCCTGCCTATCATGTATGTGGACTCTTTCTTGAAGTCTCTGCTCATTTTTCTAAGATTTTGAAGATGTTTGGTCTTGTTCTTGTAAATTTCCAGCAGCTCTTCATATATTAAGAAAATGAATCCTTTGTCTGTATTATGAGTTTCAAATGTAGTGTCCCAGGTTGCTATTTGCATTTAGACTTTATTTATGGATTTTTAAAAATGTGGTTGAATGTATCAATCTTTTCTTTTATTGTTTTGGGAATTTGAGTCAATTAGGTCTTTGCCACCTCAGGGTTATAAAGAAATTGCCCATTTTTTCATAGCACTTTAATGTCTAAAATATTTTAGCTTTCAGTCTTTGATCTTTTTATCGTTTATCCCAGCATAAGATGTGAGGTATAGATAAAACTTCTTTTTCAAATGGTTACCCAATTATCCCCAACTATTAATTATAAAATTTATCTTTACTTCACATCTTCAGCAGAAACTAAATTTCTCTATGTATTTTGGTGTATTTCTGGGCTTTCTTTTTGTTCTATTGGTTTGTCTGTTTATGCGCTAATTATTCACTTTTTAATTGTTGAAGCTTTAAAATATAGTTTACTCTCTGGCAGGGCTGGCTCTGCATATTCTTCGTTGCTTATTTTTCCATTTGAACTTGATAATCAGCTTCTCTAGTTGCAGAAAAAAACTTGTTGGTATGTTTACTGGGAGTTAACATTTTTATAATGTTTAGCTTTCTTGCTTCAAGAAATAGTATGCCTTTCCATTTGTTTGAGCTTTCTGTTTTATCCTTCATTCATTGTTTAAATTTTTTTTTTTTTATTTTAGACGGCATCTCGCTCTGTCATCCAGTCTGGAGTGCAGTGGTGTGATCTTGGCTCCCTGCAACCTCCACCTCCCAGCCTCAACAGATCCTTCCACCTCAGCCTCCTGAATAGCTAGAACTATAGGCACTCACCACCACACCCAGTTTTGTAATTTTTGTAGAGATTGAGTCTCCCTATGTTGCCCAAGCTGGTTTTGAACTCCTGAGCTCGTTATCCTCCCGCCTTGGCCTCCCAAAGTATTGGGATTACAGGCATGAGCCACTGTGCCCAGCCTATCCTTCGCTAATATTTCGAAGCATATCCTTTTGTATCTTGTCTTTTCTTGCTATTGTAAATGCAGTCTTTCATTCCATTTTTCTCTTCTAACTGGTTTCTGTGTATTTGTTTAATATTCCGTCTCCACCTTAGCGCCTTTTACGCCTTTTTTCTTCCCCCATATCTTTCTCTCTCTCTTCTCTCCCTCTCTCTCTCATTCAAATAGGTTCTTCGGCCAATTCTTTAGGGCTTTCTAGTTATATAATCCCATTATCTCTCATTTTTCTTGGAGCGTATTGAATAATACCTTCGATTTAATGTGAAAGAACAGCGGTGAAAGTGGGCATCCACGTGTTTCTCCTAATTTTAGAAGAAATGCACCAGGGTTTCCCAATTAAGCAGATGCACTGTGATAAAAATTTTCCTCCTGAAAGAAAACGTTGATAAATTAGATTTCCCCACAGTTAAAAACTTCAGCTTTTGAATGACATCTTAGGAGGATAAGAATATTTATAACACAGACTGAAATATTCATAATACATACATATGAAAAAGGACTTGAATCTAAAACATATGGAGAGGCTAGGTGTGGTGGCAGGTGCCTGTAATCCCAGCACTTTGGGAGGCAAAAGTGGGTGGATCAGCTGAGGTCAGGAGTTCGAGACTAACATGGCCAACATAGTGAAACCCCATCTCTACTGAAAAAAAAAAAAAAAATACGAAATTAGCCAGGTGTAGTGGCAGGCACCTGTAATCCCAGCCACTTGGGAGGCTGAGGCAGGAGAATTGTTTGAACCTGGAAGGCAGAGGTTGCAGTAAACTGAGATCGTGCCACTGCACTCCAGCCTAGGTGACAGAGCAAGACTCTATCTCAAAAAACAAACCCAAAATACATAAAGAATTTTTATAACTCAACAATGAGAAGAGACACTACCCAACCAAAAACAATGGCAAAATATTTGAATGGACACTTCCCCCTCACCCAATACCAAATAGTAACGATGAATAAGCATGCAAAGGGAAATGCAGATAAAAACCAAAACGAGATACTGCTTCACACATTAACATGACTGCATTTAAAGTAACTGACAACGCCAACTGTTGAGGATGTGGAGTAACTAGAATGCTCGCACATTGGTGACGGAAGTATAAATGATACAAGCACTTTGGAGAACTGTTTGGTAATTTCTTATAAAGGTGCATAAACAGCTATCATATGGCCTAGGCTTCACACTCCTAAGTGTTTACACAGAGAAATGAAAACATGTTCACACAAAGACTTGCACGTAAATGTTCATAAACTTGATTCATAATACCCGAAGCTGTAAACACACAAATTCACACATTCAAGCAGGTGAATGAATACACAAATTGTGGTATATCCATGTCAGTGGACCCTGTAATTAAAAGAAACAAAACTGATAAATGCAACAATATGAATACATCTCAACTACATTATGTTGAGTGAAAGAAGCCAGGCACAAAACACTACCTATTACGTAATTTCAATGATATGAAATTCTAGGATATGTTAGAATTCTGTATATATTACATATATAATATGTAGTGTTTGTTATATAACATGTAACATATATTAACATATTCTAGAATTGCATATCTAGAAATTCTGAATATGAAATTCTAGCAAGTCATCTATAGGGACAGAAAGCAGATCAGTGGTTTTTGGGAGATGAGGGTTGGAGAGATGGGAAGGAGGGTAAGTCTAGAGGGGAAGGAAGAGTGTTGAACTGGGAAAGGGTACAAGGAAACATTTGCAGGTGATGAAAATGTTCTAGGATGTCTAGTTTCTAAGCTGGCACATAAGAAACTTGGAATTTGCTACTCCATCCTAACAATAAGTAAAAGCCAAACAAACTAAACATCAACTACTCTTAGATTCATAGAGAAGTGAGGTCATAGGGTAAATTACTGCCTCAGAATTGGAGAAATAGGTGGATACAGAAATCATAATTTACCAGAGTGTAATAAGCCTCTGTGGAAACTAGTGCTGGGTAAGGAAATCTGAACTGTGATTGGTGAATTGCTAGAGACTCAATGTGGACAAGTTCGAGAGATAAAAACTCCAGTGATAGCCAAGCATGGTGGTGCATTCCTGTAATCCCAGCTACTCGGGAGGCTAAAGTAGGAGAATCGCTTGAGGAGGCGGAGGTTGTGGTGAGCCGAGATCACGCCATTACACTCCAGCCTGGGCAACAAGAGTGAAACTCTGTCTCAACAAAACAAAACAAAACAAAACAAAACAAAACAAAACAAAAAACAAAAAACTCCAGGGGACTCAGTCATGTTGGAGGAGTGCACAAACTTTTTTTTTTTTTAATTGTGGCAAAATAAAATACCATAAAATTTACCATCTTAGCCACCTTTAAGTGTACAGTTAGTGTTACGAAATACAGTCATTATGTTATGTAGCCGTCACCATCATCCATCTCCATAACCCTTTTTGTCTTGTGAAACCAAAACTCTATACTCACTACACAATAACTCCCCATGTCCCTCTCCCTCCACACTGGCAATCACCATTCCACCTCAGTCTCTAAAAGTTTGACTGTTCTAGGTATTTTATATTAGTGGAATTATATTAGTCTCTTTGTGATTGGCCTATTTCACTTAGCATAATGTCGTCAAGGTTCATCCCCATCATAGCATATTGCAGAATTTCTTTCCTTTTTAATATTGAATAATATAGTCCATTGTATCTATATGCAACATTTTGCTATCTCATCATCAGTCAATGGACACTTAGAGTCGCTTTGATGCTTTATGTGTTGTGAATAATGCTGTTATGAACACGGGTGTACAAATATCTCTTTGAGACCCTGCTTTCATTTTGGAGTATACGCCCAAAAGTGGAATCACTGGATTATACGGTAATCCTATGTTTAACTTTTTGAGGGACCACCATACTGTTTTCCACAGCAACTCTACCATTTGGCACTACCAACAGGAGTGCACAAGGATTCCGGTTTCTCCACATCCTTGCCAACACTTACTAGTTTCTGGTTTTTTGTTTTATAGCAGCTATCCGAATGAATGTTGACAGAGTGTGCTCATGATCCGCCTGCCCTCAGCCTCCCGAAGTGTCTGGTAGTGACTTCTAACTTGATTCAGTTATGGTAGGAGAAGATGCTTGGCATGATCTCTAACTTTTTAAGTCTCTTGAGACTTAATTTTTGGCCTAACATAAATCCAGCCAGGAAAATGTCTCATGTGCACACGAGAAGAATGTGTGTGGAGCTGTTGTTATGTAAACTGTTCTGTATATTTCTGTCAGATCTAGTTGGTTTATTGTGTTAAATCCTCCATTTCCTTACTTATCTCCTAGATGGTTGTTCTATCCATTGCTGAGAGTGAGATAGTAAAGTCTCCAACTGTGTTGAAGAACTGTATAGTTCTCCCTTCAATTCTGTCCATTTTTGCTTTATATATCTTGATGGTGTGTCATTGGGTGCATAAATATTTATAATTACTATATCTTCCGTTTGTATTTCATCTAGAGGCTCCCACACTTTTGTGAGTTTGGCCTCCTGGAGCTCTAGCCAGGTTCTAACAGTGAGTATCTGAGAAAAATCTCCTCATGCTTCTAGCAGGGGAAGGAGAAAAAAAGAATCATTTCAAAATACTCCAGAACATTATGTTCTCTCTCTAACGAAGTCTCAAGGAAAATTATTTAAACAGATTCTAACCTGCAGGGGTTTGTTGATACAAGAAAAGCCAAATGCTATAAAATATCTGAAGAGGTTTATTTTGAGCCAAATATGAGTGACCATGGCCTGGGGTAGTCTCAAAAGGTCCTGAGAACATGTGCCCAAGGTGACTGGGTTACAGCTTGGATTATTCATTTTAGGGAGACAGAAGTCACAGGCAAAGACATAAATCAATATATGTAAGCTATACATTCTTTCGGCCCAGAAAGGCAGAACATCTCAAAGCAGGGGCAGGGGCCTTACAGGTCATAGGTGGTGGATTCAAAGAGTTTCTGGTTTGCAATTGGTTGAAAGCATTAAGCTTTGTCTAAAGTCGGAGTCAGCAGCAAGAAATGCTGGCGTTAAGATAAGAGTAGTTGTTCTTGTTATGCAGATGAAGCCCCTAAGTAGCAGGCTTCAGAGAGAATAGATGGTAAATGTCTCTTTTTGGATCTTTAAAGGTGTCAGACTCCTACTTAAATCTCTCCTGGATCCGGAAAAGACCTAGAAAGAGAAAGAGAGTCTCTGTAGAATGCAAATTTCTCCAAGAGACGGCTTTGCGAGGCCATTTCAAAATATGTCAAAGAAATATATTTTGGGGTAAAATACTTTGATTTCCTTTAGGGGCTGCTATCTGTCATGTGATGTCAGGTTGGAATTTGGTATCTTATTGCTACAGTCTGTTTTGTCAGTCTTATCTCTTTTCATGTTAGTGCTTGTCAGTAGCATATCAACTCCAAAGGTAGGGTGTACAACTAGGCATGTCCAACCTCCCTTCCCATCATGGTTCCCACTAGTTTTTCAGGTTTCTGTGGGATTCCTTTGGCCAAGAATGGGGGTCGATTTGTTACAGTCGGTAGTCAGTCAGACATGAGCAGGGCAGGAGAGGGACTCCTCCACCAGGAATGTTAGGTGACCATCAGGTAATGGGCAGGTGGTTGTTACACTGTCTCTCTAAAATAATAATCGGTCACTGGGCACTGTGGCTCACACCTGTAATCCCAGCACTTTGGGAGGCTGAGGCAGGCAGATTACTTGAGGTCAGGAGTTCAAGACCAGCCTGCCAAACATGCTAAACCTTGTCTCTACTAAAAAAATATATACAGAAAATTAGCCAGGCGTGGTGGTGGGCACCTGTATTCCCAGCTACTTGAGAGGCTGAGGCAGAAGAATCACTTGATCCCAGGAGTCAGAGGTTGCAGTGAGCTGAGATCATACCACTCCAGGCTGGGCAACAGAGTGAGACTCCATCTCAAAAAATAAAATAAAATAATAATTGATCCAAGGGGTACCAAGGAAAGGCAATCTCCCAATAGGTAGAAAAAGTCTGAAACTGGTGATCAGCAGCTTCCCAATTAGATCTTAGGAGTTGGGGGAGTGGGTTCAAGCACGTGCAGTAAGAGGCAAAAATACCATATATTTAACTGGTATTAATATATGACCTAGAAACACTTGACTGGTAAGGGAAGAGTGCCTCAAGTGGGCATGCGTACGACTTCAGTAAACTCACTGTTTACTGAAGTAACAGTCACTGTGCCGGCTCCCCTCCCAAGTGCTGGCAGGCCACTGCTCGCGCAGGCAGCCCGCCCCAGTGGAAGAATCGGGGGAGAAGAAACACCCTCCGCAGGAGCATGCTAGTCTATAAAATCCCAAGTCAAAGGTCAAGCCACACACTTGAATCTCTCGGCACCTGCTCGGCCCTCTTCCAAGCATGCTTTACTTCCTTTCCTTCCTGCTCTCAAACTTTTTCGTAAACTTTCACACCTGCTCTAAAACTTGCCTTGGTCTCTCCCTCTGCCTTATGCCCTTTGGTCAAATTCTTTCTTCTGAAGAGGCAAAACCCATACAGATTCACGGCTGCTAACATACTTCGGTGCCATGTGATTTAGATACATTCCTTAGTGCTAACCTTCCGTGCTGTGTGACTTGGATACATTTCCTAGGGCTAACCTGCTTGCCTGACATTCCTGGTGGGGGAAACCCTCTCCTGCTCTGCTCATGTCTGACTTACTACCTACTATAACACAGTGGAGGGGTTAGCATTTTATTTTATTTATTTATTTATTTATTTAGAGACAGAGTCTCACTCTATCACCCAGGCTGGAGTGCAGTGGCACAACCTTGGCTCATTGCAACCTTCGCCTCCTGGGTCCGAGCAATTCTCCTGCGACAGCCTCCTGAGTAGCTGGGACTAGAGGTGCACACCACCATGCCTGGCTAATTTTTTGTATTTTTAATAGACATGGGGTTTCACCATATTGGTCAGATTGGTCTTGAACTCCTGACCTCATGATCCGCCCTCCTCGGCCTCCCAAAGTGCTGGGGCTACAGGCGTGAGCCACCGTGTCCGGTTGGAATTTTATTTTTCATTTATAGGTTTTACCAAAGATTAGCCTACCTGAGAAGAGGGACAAATCCAGCTCTAACCCCCTCTGGCTTTCCGTGTGAAAGAAGGAAAATATCCAGTTCCAGCCCACTGTGGCCATCCTGCCCCACCTAAGTGAGGGGAAAAAACTGAGAAGCACTTGTAAAGTTCACAGTCCAGGGGCACAGGGGCGCCAAAAGACTGAGCCCTAATCGTAGGGCTGTAAAACACTTCCACATCCCTCCACCTTACCACCACACCACTAAAGGCCTACTTACAGACGAACTGATTTACCCAGTACATTGTGTCTGGCTGTAAAGAAAAAAATACAAGGCATACCAGCCAGGCACGGTGACGCACGCCTGTAATCCCAGCACTTTGGGAGGCCGAGGCAGGTGGATCACCTGAGGTCAGGAGTTTGAGACTAGTCTGGCCAACATAGTGAAACCCCATCTCTACTAAAAATACAAAAATTAGCTGGGTGTGGTGGCACATGCCTGTAGCCCTGGCTACTCAGGAGGCTGAGGCAGGAGAATTGCTCAAACCTGGGAGGTGGAGGTTGCAGTGAGCTGAGATCGCACCACTGCACTCCAGCCTGAGCAATAGTAAAAGACCCCTCTCAAAAAAAAAAAAAAAAGATTAAAAAAAACAAAAACAAAAACAAAAACCCAAAACAACAACAATACATAGTTTAAAGAGACAAAGCAACCATCAGAGCCAGCCACACTGGGTACAGATATTGGAATTAGCAGACCAGGAATTTTAAGCAACTATGTATTGACATGCTGAGAGCTCTAATCAATAAAGGAGACAGCATGCAAGAACAGATGGACAATGTAAATAAAGAGATAGACATTCTAAGAAAGAACCAAAAAGTAATGCTAGAGATAATAAACACAGTCACACAAATGGAGAATGCCTTTGATAAGCTTATTCTAATAGACCGAACATGGCTGAGAAGAGAATCTCTGAGCTTAAGGACCTGTCAGTAGCAGCCTCCAAAACGGAAAAAAACTGAGAAAAAAAAAAATGGAAAAAAACAAAACAGAATGTCCTAGAACTGTGAGACAATTGCAAAAGGTGCAACATATGTAATGGGAACGTCAGGAGAAGAAAGAAAGAAACAGAATTAAATATTTGAAACAAGAATAACTGATAATTTCCCAAATCAATGCCAGGCATCGAACCACAGATCACAGAAGCTCAGAGAACACCAAGTACGATAAATATAAAAGAATAAAAACTCTACGTAACCACATCATTTTCAAAGTTCAGAAAAGCCAAAGATGAAGAAATCTTGTAAGAAGCCTCAGAAAAATAATACCTTACCTACAGAGCAGCAAAGACAAGAATTACATCTAACTTCTCCATGAAGGTTCTCCAGAAACCATGCAAGGAAGAAGAAAATGAAGAGAAATATTGGAAGCGTTTAAGGAAAACGTCACCAAACTAGAATTCTGTAACCTGTGAAGTTATCCTTCAAAAGTAAAGGACAAATAAAGACTTTCTCAGACAAACAAAAATTGACGGAATTTGTTGTCGGGAGATCCGACTTGCAAGGAAGGTGAAAAGAAGTTCTTTAGGGGTCGGGCGTGGTGGCTCAAGCCTGTAATCCCAGCACTTTGGGAGGCCGAGGTGGGCAGATCACGAGGTCAAGAGATCGAGACCATCCTGGTCAACATGGTGAAACCCCGTCTCTACTAAAAATACAAAAAAATTAGCTGGGCATGGTGGTGCGTGCCTGTAATCCCAGCTACTCAGGAGGCTGAGGCAGGAGAATTGCCTGAACCCAGGAGGTGGAGGTTACGGTGAGCCGAGATCATGCCATTGCACTCCAGCCTGGGTAACAAGAGCAAAACTCCGTCTCAAAAAAAAAAAAAAAAAAAAAAAAGTTCTTCAGAGAGGAGAGAAATTATATAGGTTAGAAGCCAGTCACAGCGGCTTACGCCTGTAACCCCAGTACTTTGGGAGGCCGAGGCGGGCAGACCCCTTGAGTTCAGGAGTTTGAGATCAGCCTGGGCAACATGGCAAAATCCCGTCTCTACTAAAAATATGAAAATTAGCTGGGCATGGTAGCATGCACCTGTAGTCCCAGCTACTCAGGGGGCTGAGGCAGGGGGATGACTTTTGCCCAGGGGGTCAAGGCTCCAGTGAGCCATGATAGTGTCACTGCACTCCAGCCTGGGCTACAGAGCAATACCTTGTCTCAAAAAAAAAAAAAATCTATATCTTGATATGGTTGGTAATGGTTACACAGGTGCATATATTTGCCAAAATTCCACTTTTAATGAGTACATTTTTAAATGTAAATTAAACCTTGGTAAAGTTGATTCTAAAGGAAATGAAAGATCACGCTGACTTGCTGTCTGCAGAACATTGTAAAGGATGTCAAAAGAGGCTGCAGAAGGCGGGTGGTGGAGTAGTTAAGAGGTTGAGAGTCATTTGGACTTTGGCCGTGGACATGGACAGAGTGTATGAGAGGTGAAATCAAGACTTGTGAGTGGTTGAGGGTTCGAGAGAGAAATGTCTGTGACAATTCCCAGGTGTTTGAGCTGGGTGAGAGGGCAGAGAACGGCAGGTGGGCTATCATCTCAGAGCTAGAAAGCCCGAGGGGAGAAATGGGCTGGGAAATCGTCACTTCAGTTTTGGATCAGGTAAATATGCAGGGCCTGTGAGCGGTCTCAGTGGGAAGTGTTGATTCCATCCTTCTAAATGTGAGTGCCTTTCGCCTCAGGGGCAACCGAGGCAAGGGATTCATCGGGTCAGGCCCGCAGAAGTGCCACCGTTGTCTGGTCAGTCCCCCTGGAGCAAGGCAGTCTCCCTACCCCTCGGCGTTTGTCATCCGGGATGGATGAGCAGGCAGGCGGTTGACCTTTCTGAGTCACTCGGCAAATTCCAACAGCAGCCTCATCTGAGACTGTCTGGTATCCACTGGGCAAGGGCTGAAGTTGAAGCTTCATTTGGACTGGAGAAAAGGTAGTGAAATTCTAACACTTAGAAAGCCAGGAAACAGAATGCCAAGGCCCAGACACCTACTCGAACAAATAAAAAGCATATGTCGAGCCTCCAGCAAACTTCACTTCCACAAATAACAGCACTGCCTTGGGGAACAGCAGAGACATTTGACCGGACAGCAGCTGTGCAGAGGGTGCTATTTAAAGACTCAGCTTTTGCTGCCCGAGGACTCTGGGCATAGGATTGGATTGGAATGTGGAGAGAAGGCGGCAAAACTGAGGAAGGAACCAGCTTTGGGGAAAAACATCACCAGGTGGTTGGCTGCTGTTGTGAACTCCGAATATGTCAAATGAGTTCATTTTAATAAAATTACGTCTATCTATCTCTCTTGGAGTAAATCAAATGGGTTAATTCATGGAAAGCGCTTAGAACAGTGTCCAGCACACAGTGCTTATTGCATGCAAGCTGTCATTATTATCATTATGATCTCCCCATCCACCCATATAAATTCGCCCGGAGTTGGGAGGAATGCTCATCTGTAATGATAGGTTACTGCTGAGTGGCAGGATTTACAGTGATTCTTGTTTTACTGTTTCCTTTGTGTTTTTCTGTGATCCTTGAATTCCCTATAATAAACACAGTGATTTTGTAAAACCCAAAAGTTATTACTACAGGTTGAAAATAAGCGCAGAGTCAGACCTCCCAGGTTTAAACCCTAACTCTGCTATTTAGTAGCTGTCCTTCTTTGAGCAAATTATTTACTCCGAGTCTGTTTCCTCCCAAATAAAATGGGGTAAAAATGTTACCTGCTTCATTGGGTGATTACAGGAATTAAATGAGAGAATCTAGTTAAAGGGCTCGGCATGATACCTGGCAGAAAGAGTGAGATAAATCATTGCTATTATTAGCAGGAGAAGTTGTGGTGGTTATTTCTCTTTTTAAATTTAGTTATTTATTTATTTTGAGGCAGAGTCACCCAGGCTGGAGTGCCATGGCGTACCCTCAGCTCACCGCAACCTCCGCCTTCTGGATTCAAGCGGTTCTCCTGCCTCGGCCTCCGGAGTAGCTGGGCTTGCAGGCCTACAGCACCACGCCTGGCTAATTTATTTTTAGTGGAGACGAGGTTTCACCATGTTGTTCAGGCTGGCCTGGAACTCCCGACCTCATGATCCGCCCGCCTTGGCCTCCCAAAGTGCTAGGATTACAGGTGTGAGCCACTGCGCCCGGCCAGGTGTGTTATTCCTTAGTATGGCAGGTAACACGTTTTCTTGACCTCCGTTTTCTTGGCATTTAGTAGTCACTCTGGAAACAGCTGGCAGTTTCGTAGAGGCACCTTGGGCATCTTACACAGGGTCATGGCATGGGAACATTCTTTTCCAAAGTCAAAAAAAGTTGAAAAGTTCTCAACTCGCCTCCTCCAAGTCAAGGTTTGGGTCCTTCTGGTGCGTGGGAAGCACAGGCTATTTCTCCGCAGCTGTGGAAGCTCTACGGGGAGATGAGGCCCTTAGAAGGTCTAGAAAGTCTAGCCATTGTCTTCTCATTTTTGATGTCATGGGAAGCCGGAAGCCAGAGCCACTGCTTTTCATGACCCTATGCCACTCTTCACGAACTGCAGGCAAGTCAGTCCCACAAGAATTTCTATTAATGCCAAACCCGAAGTAAATGATTATGGGGAACCTGCAGCCGTTGATCCACTGTGTCTGTGTGTGCGAGCTGTGTTGGGGGATGTCTGGAACAATCTTTCCTGAGGGAAAGAGTCCTTTCCACGTTTTCTGAATGTTTTACAATAAACATGAATTCCTTTTTTAAAATTAAAAAAACTACATAGAAAGCCTCTTCTTTGTCACTATCGTCCCAATACCTGAGTACACTTGGTGGCCATTCTTCTTTTGCTCTGTTTAGTCCCTATGGGATTCAAAGTCTTGTTAAGTAGAACAGGAGGGACAGATGGTGCCTGAAAACTGATTCCTATTGACACTCCTGAGCTTCAAGCCATCTGCGTATCTGCATTCGCATACAGAACATTGGCAATGATACTGTTTTTTAAAATCCATTAATTCAATAAATATTTCTTTCTTTTTTCTTTTTTTGAGATGGAGTCTTGCTCTTGTTGCCCAGGCTGGAGTGTAGTGGTGCAATCTCAGATCACTGCAAGCTCCGCCTCCCTGGTTCAAGCAATTCTCCTGCCTCAGCCTCCTGAGTAACTGGGATTACAGGCGCCCGCCACCACGCCCGGCTAATTTTTGTATTTTTAGTAGAGACGGGGTGTCGCCATGTTGGCCAAGTTGGTCTCGAACTCCTGACCTCAGATGGTCCAGCCATCTCGGCCTCCCAAAGTGCTGAGATTACTGGTGTGAGCCGTCGAGCAAGGCCAAAATCCATTAATTCAATAAAGATTTCTAGAGCACCTACTATGTGCCAGGCACCCTTCTAGGTGTGTGTTTGCTAAATCTAGCAACCCTACCTTGGGGGCTCCCACCAAAAGAGAATGTGAGGCTGGTGGCAATGAGGGTTTAGGAGACACAACAGCTGTGGGCGTGGTTCCAGTGATTACAAAAGTGACTGAATGTTAGCTACAGTAAATCTGACCCTGAATGTGACAGTGACAGGAGTATAATAGTGAAAGTGACTAATTGAGCACAAGGGTACGAGGACAACTGTGTACCCTGAAGGAGCCTGTTAAATACTGGCTCGACTTTGTTGGCAGCGAAAGCGGCTGAATGACAATGACAGTGAAAACCACAGAAAGGGCAATAGCTGGGCAAACAGAGTGCTGTTTTGAACAGAACCGTTTGAAGTTTATGGTCATTGACAGTAGCTGCATGTCAGACGGTGACAGTAAATATGATCGACCGGGAGACAGCAACAATACAAGTGACAGTTCTGCCCAGTAGATTGAATTTGTGATGTAAAACGGTGATGGGGTGAGTCAGTCTGCCAGAGACAGCTCTCTGAACGACTGAATATTGACATTGCGGTTGGAACAGCTGTAATCACAGAGGAAGCGCGACATTGCACTGAGACGGCTGGATTTGGGCGTGTAACTGGCAGGGGCAGAAAAAGTGGCTGCATGTCAGCGACAGGGTGACTGTGTTCAGTGGGCCAGCGGAGGTGACTCAGTTTAATACTGCTGGATCTGACTTAAATGTCTGTGTAAGGAAGGGTGGCAACGGGACTCTTCAACAGGGAACGCATAATATCTGAGAAGGAAAATGAGCAAAAGAAAAGCCAGGACCACCTTCCCCCCAAGCCCCTAAATCCCAAAATTGGGAGGTGCGAGACGCAGGTTCAAGATGCCTCCAGGACGCCTTCAGCCCACCACGCCCCACCGGCGTCAAGCCTCTCCCCCAGAAAGTGAGGCCAGGGACGCGGCTCAGGTCGCCTCTCTGCCTCGCACAGAAACGTGTTGTTTTGGAAAAATGAAGCCTTTTGTGTTTACTTCTTTGCCATCCTTTGAAACAAGATAGTAACCCTAGAGCTGCCTCAGTGAGAGATGGTGGAGCTCCAGTAGAACTTCCGTTAGGGCTGGGCTTGGTGGCTCACACCTGTAATCTCCGCGCTCTGGGAGGCCGAGGCAGGGGGATCATCTGAGCTCAGGAGTTCGAGACCAGCCTGGCCAACACGGTGACACCCGGGTCTCTACTAAAAACAGAAAAAAAAAGAAAGAAAGAAAAAAAAAAAGTTAGTTGGGCGTGGTGGCACATGCCTGTAATCACAGCTACTCGCGAGGCTGAGGCAGGAGAACTGCCTGAACCTGGAAGGCGGAGGGTGCACTGAGTCGAGATCGCGCCATTTTGCACTCCAGCCTGGGTGGCAACAACGAAACTCCGTCTCAAAAAAAAAAAAAAAAGAAAAAAGAAAACAACTTTCCTTACGAAGTGTGGGGAGGGGAGGAGGGAGTGGCCAAGGTCAGAGGTCAGAGAAGAGCCTAGCAACCGGGCGGCCCCGCGATCCCAGCATTGGAGGAGAGCGAGCGCCTGATGCGGGCCCCGCCCTCAGCACGTGACCGCGGCGCGCGGGGCAGGTCGGGCCGCCCCTTTCCCGCGGATACCCATTGCGCGCCGGCCTCAAGATGGCCGCCTGCTGGCGTCTCCGGCGCTGTTGAATGGCGAAAGCTTTATTGTTCCCTTCGGGCAGGAGTGTTCGTGTCCTCTATGGCGCTGTCAATAAAGAACGGCAGTTTGAATCGGTGCTGAGCAGGTAACCATAGAAACGGGGCTGGGACTCCGCGTGGAGACCCTTTTTGCAGCGGAGGCCCCGGTGCGCCCTAGATGAGGGGCGTACACAGACCCTTCCGCGCGGCGAACTCCGCGGGGCTCGGCCGAGTCCCAGCCGCCTCACCTCGTCCCGGGTCGTGCTCCCCCGGGGCGGCTGGCACCGCTAGCGCAGGCTCTGCTGTAGACTGCGGCGGGGAGAGGCCGCGGGGACCCACTCGGGGCGCCAGGCCGGGCCTGACGCCGCCTGGGCCTGCGGTCGCCCCGCACCTCCCCCTCGGCCCGTCTGGAGGCCTCTTGTCGCCGTCTCACTCCCCCTCCCTTCAGGTCCCTTCGCCGGGCGTCGGGTTAATCCATGCCCCCCCCCCCCGCTTCTCTCTTCCCTTCTCGGTCTTTGTTTACATTTTCAAATGGTTGGGGGGAAGAATAGTTCGTAATACTTTGCGAAGGTTCTGTGACATCAAGTCCATAAATGAAGTCGTACTGGAACACGGACATGTTCTTTGTTGAGGTGTTTGTCTATGGCGGCTGTCCTGCCAAGAGGGCAGAGACGAGTAGTTGCGCAGCCGTTGCTTGGCTTTTGATCGGCTGGTTTACAAAGCCAAAACTATTTCTGCCCGGTCCCTTACAGCAAACGTCTTTTCACCCCTGCCCTAGGCACAAGTAGGTTGGATCAGTGTTGTTATCCAGCAATTCCTCTCGTCCCTTTTCCTGGAGTGGGAAACGAGTTAAAACTGCCCGACGCACTTTAGTTGACAAAACACTCTGACTTCCACTACCCTTTTTGGTCTCCCTGACTATTCAGAGTTTCTCCTGCTTTGAATAGCAATGATTCCATGCAGCTAGTGCTACAATGAGCCAGGTGCTTTCTTTGTATTCATACGAGCTTTGTTGTACTTTACGACAACGCTTTATACGCACGTATGGTATTTCCATTTTACAAAAGAGGAAGAAGTTGGTTCTGAGTGGTTAAGATATTTATAAGTGTACTAGGTTATAGGGCTGCCAGATTGAGCCCGTCCCTGGGAGCCCCCTGCCTGATGGCACAGGTCAAACTGCTTTGGATTTTATTCTTTCAAGTCTTTTCTACGTGGAATTGTTGGTCCTTCCCTGGAATTGTGTCCAGATCTTTGGATGGCTAATGGAGATTTAATTACAATCTCAAAGTGAAATTTTTTTCTACTAAGCTAAATCATCAAACTTCTGCCCCTCCTTTCTAATGTAAACACTTCTCTTTCCCCAAACTTAGCTATTCATCATCGATTTAACAGATGGTTTGAGAACACCCCGTGCATGTACGCAGGCATTCACTAATCGCTTAGTATTTATTCAACCCTTACCATGTACCAGAGATGTTTCACATTCCTGGAAATACAGTGGTGAACAAGACAAATATGACTTCTGCCCTTCCGTGGAATTTAAATTCTGTATGGGGCTTGGACAAGTGGTATATAGGTAGACAAAGATAATTTCAAATACAGTTGTAACTGCATCATCATCATAAAATTCGTAGTTGCTGTTTATTGAGTGATTATTTTGTGCCTGGTACTGCGCTAAGTGCTTTATTTATATGGACTATCATTTAATCCTCATACCAATACTATGACATAAGTAGTAGGAATATTACCGTTTTCAGCACAGAGGAAACAAACTCCCGGAGGAGAGCTGTTGGAGGTTACATAGCTAATGCATTCAGCCGGGAGCTGAAGCTAATCTGATCACACCACCACCCTGCATTGTTCCGTCTGTTTTTTGTCTTTCCTATTAGTTTAGGAGGTCCTTACTGGCAGGGACAACACCTTATCTGTTGGATCCTCAGCTGCTACCCAGTACCCAAAACCTGGTGTTTGCAGGTAAATACTAGGTAAACAAATCCAGGTCATTCATTGAACAATTTTTTATTTTATTTATTTTTTTTGAGATGGAGTCTCTCTCTGTCACCCAGGCTGGAGTGCAGTGACACAATTTCAGCTCACTGCAACCTCTGCCTTCTGGGTTCAAGTGATTCTCCTGCCTCAACCTCCTGAATAACTGGGACTACAGGCATATGCCACCACACCCAGCTAGGTTTTTTTTTTTTTTTTTTTTTTTTTTTTTTTGTATTTTTAGTGGAGACAGGGTTTCACCACGTTTGCCAGGCTGGTTTTGAACTCCTGACCTCAAATGATCTGCCCACTTTGTCCTCCCAAACTGCTGGGATTACAGGCATGAGCCACTGTGTCCAGCCTTGAACAAATATTTTGGTGGCTCCATGTACCAAGCACCACTGTCTAGGTGCTGTGATTACCAGGGTGAGCAAGATGGACCTGGGGCTGTGTTGTGGAAGCTAAGTCTAATGTCAAGACAGTGAAGAAATAACAAAGTTATTCCAAATTGTGGCAACCGCTCTAAAGGAAATAAAAACAGTGCACAGAGAGACACTAACCTGGGAGCCCTACTTTTTATCTGGGTGGTCAGGGAAAACCTCTCTTAAGGAAGGAAGTTTACGCTGAAACTGGTTGAGTGATAAGGAGCCAGTCCAGCAAGAAGGGGAAAGGTAGAGACGAAGCTGGCAAGAAGAACTTTTCAGCAGGTTCAGAGACTAAGTGGGTAACAACTTGAGGTGTTGGAGAACTCAAAGGGAGCAGTGGTGCTGTGGTTCACTCCTGTGCTCAGTCCCTGATCCTGAACCCAGCTACTACTGAGAGAACTGAACACTCATGGGCGAGTTACAGATTAGTTATCTCATCTGAAAATGTGGATAATGGTGCCTCCTCAAAGGGTTGTTGTGCAGATTAAATAAGATAAACTGTATTAATAGCCATGGTATTCTCTTTTTGTTGTTGTTACACATATTGCTGAATAACTAATCAAATTTAACTTCAACTGGAAACTTTATAAAGTGCTAAGTCATAACAAAAATCCAGAAATATGTTACAGGCAAAATTAAAAATGGGCGATCCAAGAACAATGGAAGCCCACTACTTTTTATCTCCAGCAAGACAGGAGCAGATCTTGTTTTTTTCTTAGTGTTTCTGCTTGGAGAGGAACTTTTCCCAATGGCATCTAATTTTTTTGTTTTTTGTTTGTTTTTTTTTTTTTTTGAGACGGAGTCTTGCTCTGTTGCCCAGGCTGGAGCAGAGTGGCACAGTCTCGGTTCACTGCAACCTCTGCCTCCCGTGTTCAAGTGATTCTCCTGCTTCAGCCTCCCAAGTAACTGGGATTACAGGCATGCACCACCACGCCCAGCCAATTTTTGTGTGTGTGTGTGTGTGTTTTAGTAGAGATGGGGTTTCACCATGTTGGGCAGGCTGATCTCGAACTCCTGACCTTGTGATCCACCCACCTCAGCCTCCCAAAGTGCTGGGATATGGGCATGAGCCACCGCGCCCAGCCTGGCATCTGATTTTTTTTAAAAACCAAATTGTACAGCTGTCTATGCAGAACACTTTTCGGTTATTTCAGTGTTTTAAGTTTGAAACTACTTGTGTTCCTCCATACAAGGTGTATGTATTCTCTTAAGGCATTCTAAACAAATGTTAGACTTCTTTTAGTTGGTGGTAATTTTAAAATTTGTTTGCAAATGATTTCAAGTTTCTTCCAAAAGTTTTCAAAATAATGTCACATACCCTAAAACAGTACTGAATGCTTTGAAGTAAATAGCAGACTTTTTTGAATAAGTAAAAACAGGTTGGGCTGGGCGCAGTGGCTCCTGCCTGTAATCCCAGCACTTTGGGAGGCTGAGGCGGGCAGATCACGAGGTCAGGAGTTCAAGACGAGACTGGCCAACATGGTGAAACCCCGTCTCTCCTGAAAAATACGAAAATTAGCTGGGCATGGTGGCTTGTGCCTGTAATGCCAGCTACTTGGGAGGCTGAAGTAGGAGAATTGCTTGACTTGGGACCCAGGAGGCGGAGGTTGCAGTGAGCCAAGATCGTGCCACTGCACTCCAGCCTGGGCTACAGAGTGAGACTCCATCTAAAAAAAAAATAGGTTGATGTTTGGGTTCAAAATGTAAGACATTAGAGGAAATAACAAATCAAGGCTCTATAAGAAGAACAGCATGGCAGGTTTTGCTTTAAATGCTACCCAGTAGCCATATTGCGCATGTCATCAGAAGACACAATCCAACCCTGCAAACAGAGCAAAGAACTGGACAGAGAGTGGCGTGTTCATGCAATGTTAAACAACAAACCTTGAATTAAATTGCTATTTTAGGTTTGGGTGGGACCTTTGCATCTAAAGTATTGCAGTTTTACTCTGTGATTTGGGTCTTTTGGGTTCCAATAAAGAACAGGTGCTAACACTAGCATTGAAGGATTATATGAAACTGCAGGAAGAGCCAGGGCATACCAATTTGTTTTTCAATCTATTTTATTTCAGTTCAAAGCATCATTGCAGACAGGCAGCCCAGGAAAACGAGCCACACTTTGGCAATACTCAGCCGCTTTTGGAGATTGAGGAAGACTGAGTATAACCCAAGTGTGGCTTGTTTTCTTGGACTATCTGTCTGCAGTGATGCTTTGAACTAAAATAAAATAGATTGAAAAACAAATTGGTATGCCCTGTTGCCTCATACCGAGTATTTACATTACCCTTCCCAAGTACTGCCTGTACCAGCACCCTGGGGGAAGGCAGTGACCCCCTCAGCCTCTTTCAACTCTTCAACAGAGTGAGCTCTTTGATTTTCACAAGGAAATTGAATTGGGATATATGGTTTTCCGTATCTCCAGTAGTCTGCCTTCTAAAGCCATCATCTTGATAATGTGGAGAAAGCAAGCTACTAACCACATAGAGGAAAGAATTAAATATTAAGGGCATTTAAATTCAGAGATGAGATTGTCACTTTCTTTAAGTCTTGCAGAGAGTGCTATTTCATTTTCAGAGAGCATGCAGTTTTGAGACTCTGGCAGCCCTCAAGAGAGCGAAGGATAAGGAAAGAAAGCCAGCTTTCCTTACATTTCCCTAATGTTGTTATTTGACTCCAAGTCCTCAAAATTATGATGCCACAGATTTCATTTCCTCACATAAGTGTATTAGGCTGATCCATGTAAGGCAGAGATTGTTAATCTCAGGGTAAATGGTTGAATTTCAAGAGACCCACGAATCCTTTGAAGTTGCTTGCAAATTTGTGTGAATGCCATTTTTTCTGTGGAGAGAGCCAGTTACTTTAATCTGATCTCAGAAAAGCCCTTGACTCCTTAAAAGGTGCGGAGCCAACAATGAAACATCACATGTAACACCACCTAGATGAAGGCGTGATGAGAATCTCCCTGAAACCAGGTACTGTTTCACTGCTCTATAACCTTAACCTCAGAGCTTAAGTGTTTCAGGCTTTATTTTCTGTCTTAAGTGGTCAAGCATAGTTGAATGTTTGTGTAATGTAGGTATCTGCCCAATGAACTGCTTCATGAATGCCTTAGAGATGGTTGTTGGTTGTTAATTTACATGAGACTGGCGAGATGTGGATCTATCGTCTAGGCAACCCTGTTAGCAGATACTGTAACTGTTTCGACTGAGAGGAAAGGAAGAGGTAGTGGAAGCCCACTACTTTGTTTCTAGGCATCAGCTTCTTGCAGATGAAGTCGGTTCATCAGACTTAGGAAAGTTGGGTTAAAACGGAAAGAAGGCTGGGCACAGTGGCTCACACCTGTAATGCCAGCACTTTGGGAGGCTGAGGCGGGAGGATCACTTATGCGAGCCCAGAAGTTTGAGGCTGCAGTTGCATGATGATCAGACCACTGCATTTTAGTTTGGGTGACAGAGTGAGACCCTGTTTGTATCCATCCATCCATCCGTCTATTTATTTGTTTTAAGGAAAGAAGAGGAAGGGAGTGGATAGATTTGAGGAAGCAGAGGAATAAAGGTGGGATATTTCCCTGCATTTGTCCAGAAGAGTCTCCTCCCTTTATATCTGTGAAAAGAAAGAGCCTCTATATTGAGACTAAACCTGTCTCAGAACTTAACTCATACTAGGACCTCTGAAAAAGTCAATTCATAGATGTAATTTCTGGTTTTATTAGTACCCAAAGGGAAACAAAAAGAAGGAAGTATCTTTATTTTAGGATAGTCTATAGAACTGGGACCTCAATAGAAAACTCCCATAGGCCAGAGTCTGGCTCATTGACTGTTTAAAAAGTAGTTACTTCCATTTAAACATTAGAGATTTTCTGTCTGTCTGACCCCTGGAGGGATTTGCATGAGTGACCTTTGCTGCAGGCACTAGAGTCTGCTTCTGGGACAGGACCAAACAACAGGGGATGCTTTATGAGGGAAAGGGCCCAGGAAGGATGAGGAAATTAGAAACAGGATTGTAAGTGTAAATAAGAGCTTTTGAGGCTCCGAATATTGGTTATTTGTTGGTTAGTATTTGTTACTGTTAGCTCTAGTGGGGTTATTTTTAGTGTAAAGACAAAGGTGAACAGTATGTGATTTTATTTCTGATTTTGAGAAAATACTGTAAGAGGTAATCTAGCCTGCTAACGTCATCCTGTTTCTCAGCTTTCTAGAACTAGGGCCTGACCATTGAGTCTTCCTGAGTTTTCCTTCTTGACTCCTTTTGCTCCTTATTCCCATTAGCTCCAGAAGGTGGTCTCCAGGGCATTGGCAGCAGTGAATTTGGCATCTTTCCTCCAGCTGGTACTTCTCTCTGGTTCTTAGGCTCAGCGGATGGCACCACAGTTACCAAAGGCGGAAACCTGGGAATGGTGCCATGATCTTCTCTTTCAGCACATGCTTAGTTAGGTTACCAGACTATTGTTTTCTTCTACCCTTTCTCTTCCTTTGGTTAAAGCTGCCATAGTCTCTTGTCCTGGATTATGAAACAGCTATCCAGTTGGTCAGCGGCTTTCAGCTTCATTCCTCTCCAATCTGTTTGGTACACTGTTACCAGTGGTCTTTATAAAGCGCAGCTCTGAGGCCCAGTGCGGTGGCTCATACCTGCAATCCCAGCACTTTGGGTGGCCAAGGCTGGTGGATCACCTGAAATCGAGAGTTCAAGACCAGCCTGACCAACATGGAGAAACCCATCTCTACTAAAAATGCAAAATTAGCCAGGCGGGTGGTGCATGCCTGTAGTCCCAGCTACTTGGGAGGCTGAGGCAGGAGAATTGCTTGAACCCAGGAGGCAGAAATTGCAGTAAGCCGAGATTGAGCCATTGCACTACATCTAGCCTGGACAACAAGAGTGAAACTCAGTCTTAAAAAAAAAAAAAAAGCACAGTTCTGAATATATGATTCCCTTGCTTTAAAACTCTTGGATGGATTCCCTGCCCTTAGGATGGTCCAGCAAGTGCTATCCGCCAACCCTGGCTGTGCTGTCTCAGGCCTCATCTCTGAGCAGCCCTCCTCCCCCAGATCACCTTGTATTGAGCACCAATTGAAATCTCTCAGTAAGCCATGGGATTCATTCTTTCTGAGGCAGGTGGGCCACATTCTAAGGCTTCAAGGCTGCTCCCTCTCCCTGGATTTCCCCGGTGGTGGTATCAACCAGGCCAGTAGCAATGCCATTGTTTGTACTGGCGTTTCTATTACTGACTGCTGTTTGGGTTTTCTGTTGTTCCTTTTGTCCTTAGCATATATGCTACTTGAGATGCAGAGTCAGATATTGTCTTAGAGTCACTTGATGTAATTATATTCTGTGTAGTTGTATCACCAACTTCATAAACAGACTTTTTCTTGAATACTTTTTAAAAAAATAATTGAGACTGGGTTGTGAAACTGGCTGATTTTGTATTTTGTGGTAGAGATGGGGTTTCACCATGTTTCCCAGGCTGGTCTCAAACTCCTGGCCTCAAGCAAGCCACCTGCCTTGGCCCCCCAAAGTGCTGGGAGTACAGGTGTGAGCCACTGCGCCAAGCCATCTTGTGTTTTAAACTTTAAAGATTGCTATTAAAAATTAAATTCCTTTTTACCAAGAAGTTTTTTTGTTTGTTTGTTTTGTTTTTGTTTATTTTTGTTTGTTATTTGTTTTTTTGAGACGGAGTTTCGCTCTTGTTACCCAGGCTGGAGTGCAATGGCGCGATCTCGGCTCACCGCAACCTCCGCCTCCTGGGTTCAGGCAATTCTCCTGCCTCAGCCTCCTGAGTAGCTGGGATTACAGGCACGCGCCACCATGCCCAGCTAATGTTTTGTATTTTTAGTAGAGACGGGGTTTCACCATGTTGACCAGGATGGTCTCGATCTCTTCACCTCATGATCCACCGGCCTCGGCCTCCCAAAGTGCTGGGATTACAGGCTTGAGCCACCGCGCCTGGCCTTTACCAAGAAGTTTTTCTTTCTTTTTTTTTTTTTTTTTTTTTTTTTTTTTTTTTGAGACTTGAGTTTTGCTCTTGTTGCCCAGGCTGGAGCAATGGCACAATCTCAGCTCACCGCAACCTCCACCTCCTGGCTTCAAAGGTTCAAGTGATTCTCCTGCCTTAGCCTCCTGAGTAGCTGGGATTACAGGCGCACACTACCACACGTGGCTAATTTTTGTAATTTTTTAGTAGAGATGGGGTTTCACCATGTTGGTCAGGCTGGTCTTGAACTCCTGACCTTGTGATCCACCTGCCTCGGCCTCCCAAAGTGCTGGGATAACAGGCTGAGCCACTGTGCCTGGCCAAAAGTTTTTATTTCATACCTAAACTCTTCTCTGTTTCTCCTGTCTTGCTAACGAAGTATGCTGTTACTTTTGGGGTTTTGCCAATCTGTCAGGTAAGAAACAGTATTTCAGTGTAGCTTAAATTTGTTTTTTCTTTTTATGAGATAAAGATATTTCATGTCTGGGATACAAATTGCAAATATATTTTTCCAGTTGTCATATATTTGACTTTGCATATATTGTTTTGTTGCTATCCAAGTTTTGTATCTTTATATAATCATGTTTCTCAGTCATAGTTAGGAAATTTGCCTCACTCAATTTATGGAGAATCCATTTGTATTTTCTTCTAGAACATGTATGGTTTATGGTTTCACTTTTTAAAAAACGGTTAAGACTCTCATCCAATTGAAATTTATCTTAGTATGTGGTTTGAGGAAGGATCTGATTTAATCTTTATCCCAATGGCCGGTCAGTTGTCTCAACAGTACTTATTAAAAACTTCTTTCTTCAGTGATTTGAGATGCTGTCTTTATTGAATACTAAGCCTTTGTATGCACTTAGATTTCTTACTGGATTTTCTGTTTTGTTCCTTTGGTTTGATTGCCAGTTCATATGCTGTTACAATATCATCTTAATTTTAGAGGCTTTATGATTTAACATCTGGAAGGGCCATCTTTTTTCCTACTGTTCTTTTTCAGGGTTTTCCTGGCTGTTTTTGCTTGTTTATTCTGGCATATGAACTTAATAATCAATTTGTCTGGTTTCAAGAGGAGATGACTTGATGGTATTTTTATTAGGATTGTGCTAAATTTTATAAATTAGCTTAGGGAGAGCTAACATCTTTATGATATTGGCTCTTCTGTCCAAGATCATGGTCTGTCTTTTCATTTGCTCAAAGCTACTTCTATGATTTTTCAGGAGTGTTAATGTTTTTTCCTTATATAAAATCTGTATGCTTCTTTTTCAGTTTATTAGACCTTTATCCTTTTTTGAGACGAAGTTCTGCTGTCATAGTTCAGGCTGAAATACAATGGCACAGTCTCGGCTCACCACAAACTCTGCCTCCAGAGTTCAAGGGATTCTCCTGCCTCAGCCTCCCAAGTAGCTGGGATTACAGGCATGTGCCACCATGCCTGGCTGATTTTGTATTTTTAGTAGAGGTGGGGTTTCTCCATGCTGGTCAGGCTGGTCTTGAACTCCCGACCTCAGGTGATCCACCCACCTCAGCCTCCTAAAGTGCTGGGATTACAGGCGTGAGCTACTGCGCCTGGCTAGACCTTTATTATTAACACTTAAAAAATAAATGAATACTTCTGTTTAGAATCCCTCCAGAAGGCCTCAGAAGTTTTATACATCCACACATTCAAAACATTTTGCACATAACTTCAGATGGTTTCTAGATACCTGCCCTCTTAAAGCTCATCCTGTTATATTGTTCCCTAAATCCCCTTCTTTTGTCCGCCTTCATTTCCTTCTCACTCCTGCCTCTTAGCACTGTGTCCTGTGTACAGTTCAGTCAGAGCATATTTGTTGAATGGACGAATAAAGTAGTGAAAGGAGAAGGAAAGTGGGTGAAAGAGTGAGAGGCTTGTCAGACTCTATTTGGAAAGGCCATCCTTGTTGTGTTTCTAAGTCTGATGTCACTGATTCACTGGTTCATAGTATTTGGTTCTCCTCTTTCCTCCATTCCAAAACTTTTTTTTTTTTTTTTTTTTTTTGAGAGATGGACTTTCACTCTTGTTGCCCAGGCTGTAGTGCAGTGGCGCGATCTCAGCTCACCGCAACCTCTGCCTCCCGGGTACAAGTGATTCTCCTGCCTCAGCCACTCCAGTAGCTGGGATTATAGGCATGCGCCACCACACCTGGCTAATTTTTTTTTTTTTTTGCATTTTTAGTAGAGACAGGGTTTCTCCATGTTGGTCAAGCTGGTCTCAAACTCCCGACCTCAGGTGATCCGTCAGCCTTGGCCTCCCAAGTGCTGGGATTACAGGTGTGAGCCATCATGCCCGGCCCATTCCAAAACTTTTTTAAAAAGTGAACTTTTAAATTTTCATAACATTAAAATACAGTAATTCATGTCTTAACATATTACGTTTCACACATTATGTTGTTAATAACAGTTACCATTTATTGAACACATGCAAAGTGCCAAGCAGTCTACTAGGTATTTTACATTATTTTTTCATGTAAACCTCATAGCAGCTAGGCAATAGGTGCTATTACCCCTGTTTCTAAAAATTAAGAAATTTTTCAAATATAAAAGCGAGAGTAACATTCTGAGCTCTCATATACATGTTAACTTCATTTTACACTTGAGAAAACAGGTTTTGAAAGGTTAAGTCACTCAAGGTTACTAAGGTCAGATTTAGAACCCAACTCTTTATAGCTCCTTATTAAAATTGTTTTTCAAATGCTGGCCAGGGAAGAACAGAAGCAAAGGAGATGGTCAAGACCCACTCTTCAAACTAGCATAGTATTGTAGAAGGCTGTAATAGCAGTCTTCCCATCTACGAATGTGCACCCAGATGCTTCCCTCTCTACTGGTTGCAGACAGTAAGCCCTCCCATCTTTCCCTCTTTACTGCTTCTCTTACGTGCTCTGCTCACTCTGTCTTCTATTTCTCTAGTTGTAGTAGTACAATCTGATAATTCATTAATTTTCAAAGGCTTGCCACTGTTTTGAATACTTACCTCCTAATAGGATGTCATGAACGTAGTAGGACCAATACATTTAAATTAAATAACAATGAAACTTGCTCTTATTCATTGAGCCTGTAGGTTAGGCGTGGCACTGTTACTTTTGACTGTTTCTTTGAAGGCCTGGCAGTCATTAAATTTGACCACCCTAGACACAAGCTGCTCATTCAGCTGGTTCTCTGCTGTCAGTTCTCCTCAGTTCTAGTCAGGTTAAAACCAGAGGGAGACTTGCTGAGGTCAGAGTCCAAGACAGCAGAATAATTGGCCCCTAGAGTTCTGTTTTTTTTTTTTTTTTTTTTCCTGGGCAGTAGAATGTTGAAGATGAAATTTTCCATATCTTCCTTTGAACATTTTTGAGCAAATACTATGGAATCCCATAGGCTCTTTCCCAACATTAACAGCAATAGAGAAGTTATCTTCTTTTGCATTTTTTTGTTAACTCCTTAAGTTAGCCCTCTTGTCATACTCCCTGGTGATTGAGGGATATAGATGAAAATAATCCCCACTTCTTCAAAGACAAAAGAAAAAGGCTATAACACTAGGAGGAGATGAGAAAGGGGGTGATCTGTGAAATGTACACAGAGGGGTACTGAAGGCTGAGTGATCTGAGTAGTATAATAGTATTGCTGGAAGTTGGGGGTCTGTAGTCTCTTCAGTGCCCTGGTACTTAACTACAAAAGTGTGAGAAAAGAAGGATTTAAGCTGAAAGTGGTCTCTTCTTCCCAGCTGTGCCATAAGCTCCTTGAGAGCAGGGATTATGCTGAATTTCTTCTCTGTGTAGTGCCAAGCCTCAGTTAAGCGTATTCAGTTGAACTCAGTGACAATCTGCTGGATTGACAAGCACATCTTGTTCACTGATAGGGCTGGGACACAGCCTTGGAGCTACACTGGGGCCACATGGACTCCCAAAGTTTGGGCAGTATCACTTAAGGGTCAAAGTTACGACTCAGGAGTCGGACAGCATGAGTTTATTGAATGACTCTACCACTCACTGGCTTTGTGATTTGGAGCAAGGCCTTTAATCTGTCTAGGCCTCCACTTGCTCAGTTGAAAGTGGGGTTAATAATAGTAACTATCTCACTGGTTTTGCAAAAATCATTTAAGGCCACCAATGTAAAGTGCTTGACAAAGTATCTGAGAGATAATAAATGCTTGATAAATGTTAGCTATTATTGTTAACCTCCCAAACTCATTTTTTTTCCTTTTCCAAAAGGCCGTCATCTTTGCATTCCACTGAGAATATTTATCTAAGCCAGGCGTCCCCAAACTACAGCCCGCGGGCTGCATGTGGCCCTCTGAGGCCATTTATCCGGCCCCCCGCCGCACTTCAGGAAGGGTCACCTCTTTCATTGGTGGTCAGTGAGAGGAGCACAGTACGTGGCGGCCCTCCAACGGTCTGAGGGACAGTGAACTGGCCCCCTGTGTAAAAAGTTTGGGGACGCCTGATCTAAGCCGTAGGTGACAGGAAGAGTCTCATTTCTGTCATTAATGAACTGGAAGATCTGAAAACACTTTACATTTCAAGGCTGTGGTTTCCTCATCTATGAATGTGGGAATTGGGCCAGGTGATTTCAAAGTCCTTTGTGTCTTCTAATTTTTAATGAGTTTAAGGTTTTGTATGAAATCTCTGATTATAGCCCAGCACTCTTGTTAGAAGGCTGACTCTCCCCACTTTCTCTGTTTCCTAGCTGAGTCTCATTCCAGACCAGCTGTCTGAAAGGAGCAGTGTAGTTGTCGGCGAATTTTTTTCTTTTAAACAAATTATGTAACATTTGACATATAAAGAT
This sequence comes from Saimiri boliviensis, assembly GCF_048565385.1. Taxonomy (NCBI): domain Eukaryota; kingdom Metazoa; phylum Chordata; class Mammalia; order Primates; family Cebidae; genus Saimiri; species Saimiri boliviensis. Next base: position 20,772,014 of record NC_133459.1, read on the forward strand.
ACATACATAACTTAAAAGTGGTGAAGCAGAATGATAAAAAACAAATACTTTGATGGGTGTATTTTTATGCTTCCTTCTCCAAAGGTAATAACTCCTAACATTTAGTGACTGTTAACAATGTTACAGTGTATTTATGTGTATTGATCCATTTACATATAATAGCTTATTTGTGCAACTACCTCATGAGATGAGCACTAATATTGTCCCCGTTTACATATGAGAAAACTGAGGCCCGCAGAGTTAAGTAACTTGGCTAAAATTCAGCTGGTAAGAAGGGCACAGCTGGGTTTCGTGCTCTTGGCTGTCCCTAGAGCCTGCGCTCCAGACCTTTCCTGTGGAGCCCATAGTCCCTGGCATCACAGTGTCTGGTGTGATATTCTTCAGCTGCCAGGGCCCCTTAATTTTTACATTAGGTGGGTATCTGTGAATCTGGAACTTGGTACTGTGTTAATGTGTGGCCCAGATTTATCCCTTGATGAAGAAACGTATATCATGATAATCAAGTTGACGAAAACTTAGATATCATCCATGTTTTCAGGTCAGAACAAAACGCCTCTCAGTACCAGTGACAAAGCCAAGGGTCTTTTTGATACCTAAGAGGTTGGATTTGAAAGCATTGGAGTGGTAATTGCTTGTTGAGACTCTTGACTGCAGGATGGAAAAGTTGGCCTTAAGTATAATGCGGTCACAATCCCTAGTCACTCATTAGATGCATGTGTCGCTCAGGACATTTTGCAGTTTGGTCTGTAAAGCGTTATCTTGGATGAACTGCGGGATCAGAGCAGCATGTCCTGGAAAGGCAGCTAAATCTCTCAAAGCCTGCTTCTCTTGTAATAGTCTTGAAAATCGCTTGTTTCTATGAATTAGTCAGAAGATAAGAGGACATAAGCAGTGTGTTATGCTGAACATTTTGATGTTTTGCCTCACTGTATATTGTAGAACACCTCAAAAGAAGTTTCATTAGAAATTGAGAGAATCTGGAAAAAGAAATTAATTGAAAAGAATGGTTATTATAGGCACATCAGGAATCAGATGCTACCTACCAGTTTTGAGATTTGGAAAACAAGCTTTCTAGCAGTCCTTAATCTTCTCCATGTCTCTACCTCCTTGAGAATCTGTGAGGTGGTGGTGGGGCAATGATCACGGCAGCTAGCAGCTAATTATTGAGCACTTCCTACCTCACCTGTAGAGCCAGTGCTTTAGATGTAACTCTGTTAATCTTCAGCAGCCCGGTGAGAAAGGTACTATTAGTATCCCCGTTTTTTAGATGATGAAACTAAGCTCCTAATAGGTTAGGTAATTTGCCCAGGACCACACACTTTGTAATTGAGTGTTTGAGATTTGCACTCAGGTAGTCTGGCTCCAGCTCCAGCCTTTGACCACTAGGCTGCATTGCTCCTGAAAGCTGTGGGCTGTCTCCCTCAGAGAGTGCAGTTGGACAACATTGCATGTGCAGTAATTTAAAGAGCTTCTGGACACTTCTTCCCCTATCCAGTCCATGGATTTGGGTTCAGACCCCACCCTAGACTTATATAAATTCCTTTCAGGCAGAGATTTTGTGTTTGATACATAGTAGGAGCTAAGTAAATGCTTAATGAATGAAGAGTATGTTGGAAATGACATTAGCTTTGAAGCCAGCCACACCTGTCTGGGTTTTTATTCTTAAATTTCCTAGTTATAAAATTCATGCATGTTTACCATAGAAAATATTATAACATATGAAGAAGAAAATAAGTCTCCTATAATGACAGTACCTAGGATAACCACTCTTAGCATTTTTCTGTGTTTTCTTTATTTTTAAATGCAAATGTGTATATGCATGCACACATATTTTTGAACCAAATTGGAATTATACGTGTATTCAGTTGCATGTTAGTTTTCTTTTTAGGATATTGAGGGCATCTTCCTACGTCATTAAAAACCTTCAAGTGCCTTTTTTTCTATAAAATAGTATTTATATGTAATTTACATGCTATACAATTTATTATTTTAAAGTGTACAATTCAAACATCTGTGTAACTGTTATGGGATCTTTAGGGTATCGATTTTCTTCCTGGAAACCTCTGTTGGCTGTTGGTGCCTTTGCCCAGCTTCTTGTCCTGCATACAGGTGTGCAGACAAGTGAAGGGTGAAGAAGACAAAGAGGAGCTTTACTTACTGTTAGAGCAGCTCAGAACAGACCTACAATCGGTAGCTTTCTCTGTAGGCAGGCAGGTCATCTGTCGAGTGTTCCGCTCTCAGTAGAGGGGAGGCCCTGGAGAGGGTAGCTCCCTTCTGCTCTCTAGTTGATTGGATGTCTGCTGCTCTTCGCAGAGAGGAGGCCCTGGAGAGGGTAGCACCTCTCTGCGGGCAGGTTGTTTGTCAGTCTCTGCAGGTCTCTGAAGTTCTCAGCAGAGAGGGTAGCTCCTCTCTGCAGCTGGTCATTCCATGTCTGCTCAGCTTTGGCTGAGTCTGGGGCTTTTATGGGCCTCAGAGGGGAGGAAGTGTGGTATGTGCCAGTTGGTCCAATGGTGGCCATTGGCAGGGGGCTGGAAAAGGCACCAGTCCCCACTCTGGTCAGTGGGATTAGCAGCCAGGCCTCCAGCCTTCAGGCCTCTCCCTGGCCTGAAAAACGGATCTTACCAGGACCTGCCCCCTTCCATCTGGGACTCTGCCTACTGTTATTCATGGCACCTAGGCTCTGCCCAACTTTGCTCCGGGATCAAGATTGGAATGGATGCTGAAAGCAGGGAGAAGCCAGGCAGCAGGGGCAGACACTTTTGAGCCTGTGAGGGCGAGGCCTTGCCAGATCCCCAGGAATATAGGGATGCCTGAGTCTGCAGCCACAGTTTGAACAGTTGCAGCTGTGCCATGGGGGGTGGGCTTCCTGCCTGCTCCCGGCCCTCCAAGAGCACAGGGAGGCTCAGATCTGCAGTTACAACTTGGGTGGTGGTCCTGCCTGCTCCGTGGAGCGCGCAGCCCTGGCCAGGCCTCTTCACTGTAGCCGGGATGATGGCAGGCTGACTGGATTGGCTGCCACTGTCGTAACTATCACCACTTTCCAATTCCAGAACATTTTTTATCACTCTGCAAACCCCCCTGTACCTGTTAATAGTCACTCCCCATTTAGTCTTCCCCAAAGGGTCTGGTAACCACTAATCCACTTTCTATCTCTATGGATTTTCTTATTCTGGACATTTCATATGAATGGAATCATATACAGCAATATGTGGCCTTTTATGTCTGGCTTAAACTGGCTTTTACTTAGCATAATGTTTTCAAGATTCATCCATATGTTGTAGCATGTGCCAGTACTTCCTTTTATGGATGAATAATATTCCATTATTTACATATACAGTGTTTTGTTTGTTTGTTCATAAGTTGATGGATATTTCGGTTGTTTGCATTTTTTGGCTGTTAGGCTTAATGCTCCAAGGAACAGTAATGTACAAGTTTTTGAGTGGATACATGTTTTCATGTCTCCCAGATGTATACCTAGGAGTGGAGCTGCTAGATCATATGCTGTCTCTGTGCTTAACTTTTTGAGAAACTGCCAGACTGTTTTCCACAGTGGCTGCACCATTTTATGTTCCCACCAGCAATTCTGTGAGAGTTCCAATTTCTCCATATCCTCAGCAGCACTTGTGCTCTGGTTTTTTTTTTTGTTGTTGTTGTTTCATTATACCCATCTTAGTGTTATGTGGAGTGATATCTCACTGTCGTTCTGATCTGCATTTAGTAATGACTTATGATGAACTTCTGGCCATTTTGTCTGTCTTTGGAGAGATGTCTGTTCAAATCCTTTGCCAATTTTTAAATTGGCTTATTTATCCTTTTATTGTTGAATTGTAAGAGTTCTGGATACTAGATTCTGGTATACTATGTGTATTCTGAATATTAGACCTTCATCAGATATGTGATTTATAAACATTTGTTCCCAGTCTCTGCATTGTCTTTTTACTTTCATGATCATGTCCTTTAATAAACACGTTGAAAAATGTGATGAAATTTGATTGATTGATTTATTGGGGAGATTACTTGTTCTTTTAGTGTCATATAGAAAGCCTGATTTTATGGCTGCATAAAATACCATAATATGACTGTATGTCATATTTACTTTAAAACCTCATATACTTAAGTTTATCCCCAGGTTTTTTAAACCATTAATACTATTGCTGTGAATATAGTATACATAAATATTTCATTGCACCTCTAATTATTTCTGATAGATTTTTAGAAGTGAGTCTAAAGGACATAAACATTAACATTTTTTTCCTGCCACTATCATGGACTTCTCATTCTTTTTATTTGGAATTATGCAGCTGGTATAGAAATTAATTCTGGTACAACATCAAACAGCGCAAGTAACGTATACTTTTCCCCACCCTGCACATTCTCATGTCTCTAAGGACATGTTTATAGCTTTAGGTGAGCAGATTACTCCCAGATTATTTACCAGATTCGTTTCCTAAAAAGTCTTACGAGTTTATACTTCCGTCAGCATTGTGTGGGTGCCTGTCTCATTGTTCTCTCTCCTATGTTATTAATGCAAGTAGTTTTGTTTTCTTGTTTTTTGAGACAGAGTCTGGTTCTGTCGCCCAGGCTGTAGTGTAGTGGTGTGATCTCTGCTCACTGCAATCTTTGTTTCCCCGGTTCAAGCAATTCTCCCACCTCAGCCTCCTGAGTAGCTGGGAACACAGGTGGGCACCTATACCTGGCTACTTTTTGTATCTTTAGTAGAAATGGGGTTTCGCCATGTTGGTCAGGCTGGTCTTGAACTCCTGACCTTAATTGATCCTCCCGTCTTGGCCTCCCAAAGTGCTGGGATTACAGACGTGAGCCACTGTGTCAGGCCTGTTTTTTGTTTTGTTTTGTTTTTTTTCAATAATAATAGCAGGCTGGGCACAGTAGCTTATGTCTGTAATCCCAGCACCTTGGGAGGCCAAGGCAGGAGGATCCTTTGAACCCAGGAATTCGGGTGCAGCCTGGGCAACATAGGAAGACCCTGTCTCTACGAATCAAAAAATGAGTCCGATGTAGTGTCCCATGCCTGTAGCCCTAGCTACCATTGCTTCAGCCCAGGTGGTAAAGACTGCAGTGAGCCAAGACTGCAGCCTGTGCTTCAGCATGAGTGACAGAGGAAGACTCCATCTCAAAAAAAAAAAAAAAAAAAAAAAAAAAAAAACCAAGTAGCTAATACTTACTGAGCATTTACTGTTGACAGTTACTTTGCTAAAGCAATTCAGATGCATTCTCCCATTTCATCTTCACACCAAAACTATAAAGACGTTAAGGCTCACAGTGACTAAGGTGGTGTATCTAAGTGTTCAGGTTAGTCTGCCAAATCCGAGTCCTTGATCTAAAACAGTTTCCCAGTTAGATAGTATCACTGAAAAACTTTTCTGATTCCATGTTTTAATTTGTGTTTCTTTATTCACCAGACTGAATTTTTAAATCAGTTTATTGACTTTTAATTTTTTGTGAATTGTTTGTATTTTTCTTTTTAAATTTTTTTGAAATTTAAAATGTTAATGTTTTTCTTATTTTATTTGTTTTGGAGACAGGGTCTCACTCTGTTGCCCAGGCTGGAGTGCAGTGACACAATCATGGCTCACTGCAGTCTTGAACTCCTGGGCTCCAGTGATCCTCCTCCCTCAGCCTTCCAACTAGCTAGGACTATGAGCATGTGCCACCATGCCTGGCTATTTTTATTTATTTTTTATTTTTTTTGTAGAAATGAGGTCTTACTCTGTTGCCTAGGGTGATCTTGAACTCCTAGACTCAAGTAATCCTCTTGCCTTGGCCTCCCATAATGTTGGGATTATAGGCATGGGCTGCCATGCTTGGCTTTTCCTTAGCGAGTTGTATAATCTTTGTTTTTTGGTTTGTTTAATAGGGACAGAGTCTCGCTCTATCACCCAGGCTGGAATACAGTGGCACAGTCATAGCTCACTATAGCCTTGACCACCTAGGCTCTGGTGATCTTCCTACCTCAGCCTCCTGATTAGCGAGAACTAAAGGTGCACTCCACCACACCTGGCTGTTTGTTTTTGAGACGGAGTCTTGCACTGTCGCCCTGGCTGGAGTGCTGTGGTGCAATCTCAGCTCACTGCAACCTCCGCCTCCCAGGTTCAAGCGATTCTCCTGCCTTAGCCTCCCAAGTAGCTGTAATTACAGGCGCCTGCCACCACACCCAGCTAATTTTTGTATTTTTAGTAGAGACAGGGTTTCACCATGTTGGCCAGGCTGGTCTTGAACTCCTGACCTTGTGATCTGCCTACCTCGGCCTCCCAAAGTGCTGCTGTTAGAGCTATAAGCCACTGCACCTGGCCCCACCTTGTAGTTCTAATGGCAGTAGATTGGAAATTTGCAATCATATGTTTGCATGTATTTTGGGCAGTTTTATGGCTTAAAGATAGTTATTTTCTCACTGAAAGAGCTATCAGTGGTTGAATTTTAATCAACATTCAAAGAAAAAAATGATAAACAGTCTTTATAACAAGCCTAGTGCTTCAGTATATGTGAGATGCATGGACTCCCTCCCCACTGAAGGCCTGTTGGGTGTACTTAGGAGTTTGGTATCTTGGTTCAAGTACTGGCTTAAAAGGTCAGAAACCTGAGCCAGGTGCAGTGGCTCACGCCTGTAATCCCAGCACTTTGAGAGGCCGAGGCGGGCGGATCACAAGGTCAGGAGATTGAGACCATCCTGGCCGACATGGTGAAACCCCGTCTCTACTAAAAAATACAAAAATTAGCTGGGCATGGTGGTGTGCACCTGTAGTCCCAGCTACTCGGGAGGCTGAGGCAGGATAATTGCTTGAACCTGGGAGGCGGAGGTTGCAGTGAGCCGAGATTGCACCACTACACTCCAGCCTGGTGCCTGGTGACAGAGCGAGACTGTGTCTCAAAAAAAAAAAAAAAAAGTCAGAAACCTGGATTCTGGTCTGGCCCTGCTGTTACCTATTATAGATATATGACTTGGGCGGGTCAGTTGAATTCTATCAGTTCTTTCATCTGTAAAATGATGGGGCTGAATTACATAGTCTCTAAGGATAATTCTAGTTGCATAATTCTGACTGTTACTATCTTTCTTATAAGGAATCAGTTCGTGTATGTTTCGTATCGATAAGTTTTTTATAAAGTTTTAAGTGGCATGAAGGAAGGCAGAGCAGTAACAAGTAGATGAAGGGTGTGGGAGAAAGGAGTGGGTGAGGGAAGAGAGGAGAGGAGTGGGGAATGAGTCGGCTACAGCCAGTGTATGGCAGATGGCCCAGAAGGAAGCTAGGAGGGGGTGAATCTGAAGTGAGTTGGGAGCTCCATTGGGCTGAGGCTTCTTCAGGGAGGAGTAGTTCTGATCTGCTGTAGATAGATGTCCCGAGCATCAAAAGAAAAGCCTGTGGTCAGGGCCAGTAGGAGGGTACTCCGAGAGAAAGTGACTGAAAAATTAGCACATGGCATGGTCATCACTATTAGATACCTGCAAAAAGGTTATCTCAAAGACAAAGCAATGCACTTATGTCAACAGAGAGTAGAGCCACAGGAGAGTCTAGGAACTCCGTGATAGACGAGACGTGACAGAATGTCAGTTGGCAGTGCCCCAGCGGTGTATTAATACATTGGCCCTCAGACTCCACCTGTCCGGTTGTGGGGCCAGGCGTTCACTTTAACGGTAAAGACAGAGGCACCAGCCTGCCACTAAATGTTGGTTGTATACTGCTAACTCCCGTTGCTGTCTTCTGGTGATTCAGAAGAGACTTTCTGATGATATTTGACCTTGCCATTTGAATTTTTTCACAGGTAACTGCATATAATAGCTATATTTCTCCTTGTGAATTAACGAATTGCCTTTCTGATTTGTGCTTCTTCGGTGTCTAGATAGTGTTATCCAGCCTCCTCAAGTCCAGTTAACTTTAAGACTTTGACGGGATAGGGTTTCTGTATCTGCAGGGTTGACAGCCAAACTAGACCTTTTGGTAAATTAAGTTGAAGCCAACTTGGAAAGTCTTTTGGCAGGCAGCCAGCTGGCCTATTCCAATATCACTCTTTCCCAGATAACGAATCTCCAGCCATCCTGTAGCAGAGACCAGCAGAAAAAACAAGGAGCCTCAAAGGCAGCCACTCCTGCCAGGCCACCCGGCAGTTCATCTCCGTCTGTGAGAGGGGTTGGGGAATGATGGCAGTGAGCCCAGAAACCCTGTCAGCCGGAGAGACTGCGGTCGTAGTTAAGAACAGGGAGCCAGGCACAGCTACATTTGGGCTCTGCTCAAACCTGCTAGCTGTGTGGTCTTGTGGGTTATATAACCTTGCTGGACATTAGTTTCCTCATCTATAAAATAGGGATATGGTGGCATCTGCCTCTTTGGGATGTTAGGGAAATTAAATGAGAAAGTGTGTGGAAAGTGCTTAGTACAATGCCAGGCATTATTACTATGATAGAGCACTTGATGACCTTGCCAAAGGCATTTGAGAGCCGCGAGGGTATGAAAAAGGGCAGCGATTGGACAAAAAAGATGTTTTAATCACCTCCTATTCACCCTGTCTGAAGAAGGGGGGATTCCTATCATAGTGTTATGGGGATGGCTGAACACGTGACACCACACGCCACATAGACCCACATAGGAGTTGCACTCGGGAACAGAGTAAGCCACTGGCGAGGGGCTGTGGGAAGCAGCCTTTGTAGTGTCAGGAGTGGATGGTGCCCCCTGGTTCTGGCCAGAGGATACCATTGGGCTTATTTGAATAATTCGAGGGGCTGGCTGGGAACTGTAACCCACTCACTTCTCAAGAGTAAGCAAGAGCTGTACCTGGTCCCTTTAGTAAGGAGGATTGTTTGGCCAGGGGACCTTATCCATGGAGCAAAATGGGGAGGGGTACTTGTGGTTAGGCCATTTGAGGCCCTTGAGATTGTACTAGATGTCAAGTAAGCATGTAACTGAGCTTTCTTTTTCTTTTCTTTTTTTCATTTTTTTTTTTTTTTTGAGACAGGGTCTTGCTCTATTGTCCAGGCTGGAGTCTCCAGCTGGTGCAAACATGGCTCACTGAAGCCTCAACCTCCTGGGCTCAAGTGATCCTTCCACCTCAGCCTCCCCAGTAGCTGGGACTATAGGCACATGCCACCATACCTGGCTAATTTTTTGTGTTTCTTATAGAGACAGGGTCTTGCCATGTTACCCAGGCTGGTCTTGAACTCTTGGGCTCAAGTGATCCTCCTGCTTTGGCCTCCCAACATGTTGGGATTACAGGTGTGAGCCACCGTACCCAGCCTCATATTGAGCTTTAATTTTAGACTTTACACCACAAAAGAGAATACTAGTCTCGAAATGCCGTTTAAAACAGCTGTCAGGGGATCTAGATAGGAGGCTGTGGAAGGGAAGTAGAGTTGTTTGATTCTGTCGGAGACGACAGATGGCATAGTGGCTAGAAAGGAAATGTCACAGTAGGTCATATATCGTATCATGAGCCAAGATCTTTTCACTGCATTCAGTTCAGCATGTATTTATTGGCCGGTGGTACCATCCTAGGTCCTTCATGGCTTAACTGGGTCTAGCTGACCACTTTCTAGATCAGGAGCAATGTGTTCTGGCACAGGACCCTGTTAGGTCTGGTTACTTTGGCAGCAACTGGCCAAAGCCTGGGGCCCTAGAAGATAGGCTGCTGGAATGCATTGCAAAAGAGTTTGGGTTGGTACCAGGAGGCCACAGAGCTATTTGCCTAAGACAGGCGTCCCCAGACTTTTTACACAGGGGGCCAGTTCACTGTCCCTCAGACCATTGGAGGGCCGCCACATACTGTGCTCCTCTCACTGACCACCAATGAAAGAGGTGCCCCTTCCTGAAGTGCGGCGGGGGGCCGGATAAATGGCCTCAGGGGGCCGCATGCGGCCCGCGGGCCGTAGTTTGGGGACGCCTGGCCTAAGACCTAGTTGGTAGAATCCTCCATATTGTATAGAGTTATCCCCAGAGCTACTTTGAACTTTATTTTTCTGTCTGGAGCCAAGGGCAGGAGCAAAAGAGGGACGTGAGGGTGAGCGTGACTTTCTAGAGGTGAAGTGTTGTTTAAAACATATTTGATAATAATTAGATGTGATTTGAGACTAGGCAGTGTTACATAGTACTTTGCTACTCAGAGGTGGGTCTTTGGACCAATAACATCTGTGTGTCACCTGGAGCTTATTAAAAAGGAAGAGCCTGAGGCCCCACCCAAAACTTCTGAATCAGAGTCTTTTCATTGGCAAGATCCACAGGTGATTTTTATGCACATTAAAGTGTGAGAAACTGTTCTAGTGGATAAAGGGCGTGAGCTTTTGGGTCAGACTAACTGGATGAAAATTTCAGTTCCTCTACTGATTTGCTGTATGTCCTTGGGTCTGTTACTTAACTTCACTATCAGGGGACTTGTAAATTGGGTTTAACTGTCTTGCTGGCTTATTAGTATTAAAGGAGGTGATATGGAGAAAGAGCTAGAAACATAGTGAGGTACTTAAATATCAGTAGCTATTAGTGGTTATTTGATAAATAATATCCTAATATAATTTAATAGAATATGAATAGAGAGTACAGGCTATCATTAGGGCCGACCCAGCCATGAAGTATGAATTGGTGATTGAGAAAAACATGGTCTCCTGAGCGGATGGGGCAGTGGATCTGTTTGGCTCCCTGACCAGTTCCCTCAGGATGAGACTGTAACTGCTTATTTTAAGTAACCAAGAGTTGACAGCTATACTGTTAATGGCTTGTAAGCTCTCAGAAAGGAGAAATTATCTGCAAAAGTGATAACTAAGTCTTAGCATTCAGTGAGGCTTTTGCATTATAGAGGAAAGAACCGCGTCTCAGGAATTGAAACCTGAGTTCAGGTATGGATTTTGCCATGTATTAGCTCTGTGGCCCTTAACAAGACAGTTAACATCTCTGAGCCTTAGTCCTCATCTGTAAAACTAGGATAAGTGGGATTATGAGCTGTAAATCCCAGTATATAAGCGAAGTGGTATTAGCATCATCCCTACTTGATATCTGCAACAGAGCTCACTAGACAGCCTCCCAAATCCACAAAAGTGAATTTTATGCCTGATTCACACCCTTTAGAATCTCCAGTCCTGGCATTCTTCAGAGCTGTTCTGGCTGCCTGGATTTCCCAATGACCAGAATAGAATGTATCTTAGGAAAGCATACAGGCCATTCGAGTATTGCTCCCAATCTTGGGGATTGGAACCGAAGCATGCTCACGTTTGGGAAGGGATAAAGATGACAGTGAAAACATTTGAAACAATTATAATACCTATGAGAGATGCTGTCATGAGCCCAGAAATGTAAAATGCAGAAATCTGCATCTCTTACACTCCACATTGTTGCCTTTCAGGCCCTCGATACAAGAGAAGAGACCAAATGACAGCTGCTTTTGAACTTGAGAAATCTGGGCCTACTAAAAGCTACAGTCACCCTTTCCTAACCTCGCCAATCCTCCTTGCATTCTCAGAAATAATTGCTAGAGGTTCTCTTTTAACTGAGCCGATTCCTTGGATACCTTACATTTTAAGTCAACTTTTTGTGTGTAGCAAACCCCCCATTTCTTGTCTTGCAATGTGTGATCTTTGCTCTAATTATGTTGAGAGTGCCTGTTATTTCACCTGACTCTGGTTGTTTGTGAGCTACTAAGTAGCCACAAGGTGAAAACAGACGAGGATCAGAGAGAAACTCAGCCTCTCAGGACCTTAGTTTCCTCTTTTTAAAAGGAAGGAGATTGGACTAAGGTCATTTGGTCATGCGACAAGAGTACGTGATAGATAAAGTAATGAACTTCCGTTCAGTGAAAGCAATGAATAGGGCTCTCCAAGGTCCCTTTCAGCTTTCTGGTTCCAGCAGAGCCCAGGCCTCAAAATAGAAGTCAAGATTTTATTCAAAAGATAGGGATGACCAGTAGCAACAATAAAAAAAAAAAAAACAAACAAACAAAAAAAAAACAGGTAAAGTTGCATCAAGCTAGAACCCCCAAAAAGATGTCTCAGACCCTGGGGTAGGTCTGCCCAGAGGAGAGCGCGGAATTGTTACGGGAGACAGAATCAAAAATCTTGACCAAGAATTAGAATGGCTTTTCTCTGTTGGACAAATCCAGAAATCCAGGCAAAGGTGGGTCTAGCTTTTGCTCCGTGAACCTCCAATTGTTCATCGGGAGGCAATGTGTATAGGAAACCTGTTATTCCTTCCTAGTGCTAATATCTTTCCCTTATTAGTCCATTCTGCTGGTCACTGGCAAAACTGTTTTCATTGTGCTGTCCTAGTTCAGAGTGCCTTTCTCAGAAGGCAGGCGTTTGAGTTCCTCTTCCATTGTCTGTCCTCATACTTCACACATCCTCTTACATGGGTGTTCTTGAGACTCACTCTGGGCAGCCCAGGGTCCCTAATACTGATAGCAGATACTTATCGGGTGCCTTTCCAAAGCCAGGTGTGGTGCCAGTTGCCTGCATGCATATGTTATTTCCAGGATATGTGCCAAGTATGTCTCTTTAGGTCTAGGTTTGTGTTTCTCCCTTAGTCTGCAATTCTTTATCTTTTCACCTTGTCTGTTGAAATTGAACCTTGAAATTACCAGCCCTAGTCCTTCCCTTGCTACTTACTGGAATCGATCTGCTTTTCCTCTTCTCTCCTTTTCTTCCTTTCCCTCTTCTTGTCTCTCGTGGATTAAGAGTTCTGTTTTCAGTCATTCCAGTATTCGATTCAGTATTGGATTACCAACTCCCTGTGGACAAGATGTATTTACCTTTCCTTTTGTTCCTACACAGTACCTAGCAAGGTACTGAGTAAATGGTGGGCAGTTGACCCACAAATAGTTAATTATTTGTGTATGTTTCCAGTGACCAGTATGAGGACATGTATGTATTGCTGGCTGAAGACTTAGGGGAAAGTCAGTACAAACAACTGGAGAATATCAGGTCCAGTTCCTTGAGGCGTGTAAGAGAGCCCCTTACACTCTAGTAAGTGGCAGCAAAGGCTTTTGTCTTGTTAGGGAACTTGCCAGCAATTGTGGATTACGGAACATCTGCTTTATTGATTTGAGCAATGTATATGGAGACTGTAAATATGTAGTTTGATTTTTCTCCCTATTCATTAAAGGGATTCCATGTTTCGTGCAAACTATGACTTAGTTCTCACTTGTACTTTTTCTGGTTTTTCTCTGTGTGTGACTGTTGTTTCCTTCCTTTTTTGGAGTCTCGCTCTGTCGCCAGGCTGGAGTGCAGTGGCACGATCTCGGCTCACTGCAACCTCTGCCTCCTGGGTGCAAGTGATTCTCCCACCTCAGCCTCCTGAGCAGCTGGGATTATAGTCGCATGCCACCATACCCAGCTAATTTTTTGTGTTTTTAGTGGAGATGGGTTTCACCATGTTGGCCAGGATGGTCTCCGTCTCTTGACCTTGTCATCTGCCCGTCTCAGCCTCCCAAAGTGCTGGGATCTCAGGTGTGAGCCACCACGCCTGGCTGTTGTTTCCTTATGACTTAGAGGATCCTCAAACTTTCTTTCTTTCTTTTTAGACAAAGTCTTCCTCTGTCAGCCTGGAGTACAATAGTGTGATCTCAGCTCACTGCCGCCTCTACTTTGCAGGTTCAAGTGATCCTCCCACCTCAGCCTCCTGAGTAGCTGGGACTACAGTCATGTGCCACCACACCTGGCTCGTCTTTCTGCATTCTTCACAGATAGGGTTTTGCCGTGCTGCCCAAGCTGGTCTTAAACTCCTGGGCTCAAGTGATCCGCCCACCATAGCCTCCCAAAGTGCTGGAATTACAGGCGTGAACCACCACGCCCAGCCCTCAAACTTTCAAATTGCTTTTGGAAGTAGACAGAATAAAAATTTAAACGAATAAATATTCTTTATGCTCCTTTTAGAAAGCTGGCCTAGTTTCTACTTTGTGTTGAATTCCCATTTGTGTTTTGGTTCATTATGCAGCACTTGGTTCAGCCAATTAAGTTTCCTCTTTCTAAGTATCTTTATTCTATATCAGTATAGTCTTTTCTTGAGGCTTTAATATTGTTCCTTTGAGGAACATTCATCTTTCTGGTACTCTTCTGTTGCTTAAACGTTCTTCCCATGGGACCTTCGACAATTTTCCCGAGCCTAGTAATTCAGTAAGTACTTAATAACATAATTTAGGTTCCTTCTACACGTGAGTCTACAGGACTTATGTTTCACTATGGCTTCCTACCTCTGGAAAGTGCACTTCACCACATGACAGCTAGTGCTATGTATTCTATCTCCTCCATTTGCTTCCTTGCAAAGAAAGTTAGGCAGAAACAAGGAAAATATATATTAGAGACTTTTACGTTTCATTTGTGAGATGAGCAAAATATAGTTTAGCCTCTATAGTGTATTTCAGTGGCCCCCAAATCACTAGTGTATCCCTCATGATTATATATATTTATTTAATGACAGACTTATGTTCCCAAAAGTGGTATGTAAAGATTCTAGTTTAATTGTTTATTTACAGATTAATACTTAATGAGGATGATTTCATAGCCTCTCTCAGTACCAATAATAAGAGCTAACACATATAGTGCTTACTATATGCTAGGCATTGTTTTAAGTATAAATACAACCACACACTAATAAGCGTCGTAGAGCTGGCTTTTAAGAAGTATTATCGGAGGTTCTCTGCCTTTTAACAAGAGAGTTTAAAGTTTCTTTATTGTGATGACTAATATATCTGGACTTTTTCTACTATCTTAATTTGTTTTCTTTTCTTTTTTTGGGATGGAGTCTCACTCTGTCGACAGAGCCTGGAGTGCACTGCCACCTCTACCTCCCAGATTCAAGTGACTCTCCTGCCTCAGCCTCCCAAGTAGCTGGGATTACAGTGCCTGCCACTATGCCCAGCTAATTTTAGTATTTGTAGTAGAGATGGGGTTTCACCGTGTTGGCCAGGCTGGTTTCAAACTCCTGATCGCAAGTGATCCTCCCACCTCGGCCTCCCAAAATGCTGGGATTACAGGTGTGAACCACCATGCCTGGCCATCTTAATTTGTTTTCTGTTTACCATACTTTTCTTACTGTCTTCCCCTTTCCCACCTACTACTGGATTAATCACATTTTCTTTATTATCTTTGATATCTCTTGTTTGTAAATATTCAGCTTCTGTTCCCTTATTGCCTTGCACAGGAATGTACATAGTTTCCTTAACAAAGGCTATAGGTGTTATTTTGTCATCCTTGACTCTTAGAACACCCTAACTTTATTCTGTCTCACCTTTTGTGTTGTGGAATTTTAATTTCAGAGAGACAGTGGATTACCGTGTTTAACATTACAGAACTCTGTGCCAGAGTGCCCGATTTTGAACTCCACTCTGCCACATACTAGCTGTGTGTCCCTGGGTAAGTTACCTAACCTCTCTGTGCCTTAATTTTCTTACCTATAAAGTGGAGGTGATGAGTACCCACTTCATAGGGTTGTTGAAAGGATTAAATGAGTGAATATACACAGAGCCTGGCACATGGTAAGCACTCAATGTGTGGTAGCTACTATGATTATCATTATTCTGTTTTGTTTTTACTCTCCCCTTTCCATACTCATTTTTAAAAGCTGGTGCATTTTAGATATATTAACATATTAAATAATTTTTAAATTGAGATATAATTAACATACATTACAACAGTCTTAAGTGTTCTAGTTGAAGAGTTTTGACAACTATCTATTCTTGTAATTGCAACCCAAAATAAGATGTAGAATATTTCCATTCTCCCGGAACGTTCCTTGGTATCTCTCACATCACCTCTAGAAGCACTGTCTGATTTTTACTATGGTAGGTTAGTTTGCCTGCATTTCTGCTTTCTATAAATCGGATCATACAGTGTGTACTCTTTTGTTTCTTGCTTTTTGACATGACATCTTTTTAAAGATTTATCCATGTTTTTGCATGTATAATAGTTCAGTCTTCATTATAAGAAATTGCCAATCAGTTCTTCAGGTAGGTGTACCATTTTACACTTCTACCAACAGTATATGAGAGTTCTGGTCACTCAGCAGTCTCAACAACGTATGGTTATCAGTCTTTCTGATTTTGATGGTTTTAGTGGATATGATGTTTAATAATTCTTTTGCTTGCTGCTTGCTATTTTTTTCTTACACACTTATGTCTTCTTTCTGGTTGAGTTTTCTTCCTGTAGTAATTCTTTCAGTGACAGTTTCTGAGTCTTTTATGTTTATTTAAAAAATCAGCCTGACCTGATAGTTTATCATATAGATACTTGGTTGATTGGCATTTTCCTTAATATTTGAAAACTGTTGCTCCATTTTCTTTTTACATTTTTTATTGTTAATGAGAAGTCTGTATCAGTCTAGTTGTCGTTCTTTCGTAAGTGATGGGTTTCTCGTGATTTGCTTGAATTTCCTTTTCTATGTTGATATTTTGAAACTTTTGCTCTTAAAACTCATCTTTCTGTAATTCTGGAACCCACACATGTCTTTAAATGCCTTCTCCCACATGTTCTCCGCTGTCTCCAGCTGGAATACCTGTTACGTGCATGTCTGGCTCTCTTGTTTATATTCCGTGTCCCTTAACCTCTTTTTCATATCTTCCATCTTTTTAACTACTATCTTCTAAGCAATCTTCTCAGACTTTTCTTCCTGATCACACATTTTTTCTTTAGCTATGTCTAATCTATTCATCTATTGATGGATTTCAGTAACTTAATTCTGTAGTCCTATGAGTTCTTTTGGTTCTTTCACACATCAGCCTATTCTCTTTTTTCATACTATCTTGTTCTTTTCATTATGACTTCCTTTCATTTTGCCTGTTTATTAAAATGAAGCACAATTAATTGATAGCATTTTCATAGTCATCTTTAATTTTTAGTTTTCAGTTCTTTGAGATGTTGTTTCTCTTCTTTTCTGCATCTAATGACTTTTCTTCACAGTGAAGTTACATGATTCATTTCCTCATGTGACTTTTTATTTTTTGCCTTTTTAGGAAGGTTCAGGGAGCCTCTTCCCTCTAGCATTTATCTGTCCAGATAGGGCCTCTCTTGTTTTGCTTTTCTACCTCATTCCCAACTCCTATTCCCGTTCCCCTCTCCCTCTGTAGGCACCCACTCTGTTTCATAAAATGTCTTTGACTGCACATGTAACCGTATCTCATATATAGTATTATTTTAATTATGTGTTTGTAACTTACATAAATGGCATTATGCTCTAGATCTCGTCCTGTTTCTTATTTTTTCATTCATTACTGGGTATTTAAGATCTATTCGTGTTTCTGTCTGAATAGCAAGTTGTTTCTCTTGACTAGTGCACTGTATTCCATGTTGTATATCCTGCACATTTACTTAGACAGTCTTTTAGTGGTAGATATCTAAATTGCCTCTCATTTCCCTTCTACCACAAACCACGTTCCAGTAATCTTCCTGACCATACTTCCTACAGACCTATCTGAGAATTTTTCTAGGATACGTATGCAGGAGAATGACCTGGGTCACGAGACATATATGCACAACATATCTCACCAAATATTACCAAATTGCTTTTCCAGAACAGCTATATCGATTTGATTCAGATCCAGGTTCTACTGCATGTTATTGTGAGGCCTTGGAGAAATTATTCAACCTCTCTGGGCCTTAGTCTCCCTATGAGTAAGACTGTAGTAACAGTACCTACCTCATCAGGTGTTCGTAGAATACATAGAATAGAATGTGTTAACGTGTGTAAAGCATATGAAGCACCTCTGATTGTAAGAGACATCATATAAATGTTAGTTGCTATTCGTGTTATAACCACTACCGTGACTACTTGGTAGCCAGTTTGCCTGTTTTTTTTTTTTTTTTTGTCTTGTAGTTCAATTTTTTTCCCCTAAGATATATAGGAATTTCTTTCTTTCTTTCTTTCTTTTTTTGAGATGGAGTCCTGCTAAGATACCAGCTCACTGTAACCTCTGCCTCCCAGATTCAAGTGATTCTCCTGCCTCAGCCTCTTGAGTAGCTCAGATTACAGATGCACACCACCACATTTGGCTAATGTATTTTTAGCAGAGATGGGGCTTCACCATGTTGGCCAGGCTGGTCTCAAACTCCCAAGCTCAGGTGATCCACCCGCCTCAGCCTCCCAAAGTGCTGGGATTACAGGCATGAGCCACCGCGCCCGGCCAGGAATTTCTTATATACTCTAGATAGCAATTCCTCGTTGCCTGTAAACTTTGCAGATATCTGCCATTTCTGTCATTTGTTTGTCTCTAGTATCCTTTGACAGAAATCTTTAATATCTGTATAGTCAAATTTATTCTCTTTTTTAAGAGAATAAATTGTTTTAGAACTCTTTGCCTACCTGTTTCTTTTTTTTTTTGAGACAGAGTCTTGCTCTGTTACCCAGGCCGGAGTGCATGATATCAGCTCACTGCAACTTCCGCTTCCTGGGTTCAAGCGATTCTCCTGCCTTAGCCTCCCGAGTAGCTGGGATTACAGGCATGTGCCACCACGCCTGGCTAATTTTATATTTTTAGTAGAGATGGAGTTTCTCCATGTTGGTCAGGCTGGTCTCGAACTCCCGACCTCAGGTGATCTGCCTACCTTGGCCTCCCAAAGTGCTGGGATTACAGGTGTGAGCTACCACGCCCGGCTTTGCTTACCTGTATCAAAGGTCCTCTCTGACATTTTCTGCTGTTAGCTTTTATAGATTTACTTTTCACGTTCAAGCCTTCCTCACGTGGTTGGTAATTGTGAACTTCTTTATGTTTTTCTCTGTGTGAGTCCCTGTGTTTTTTCTGCTGCATGCTAGAGACCAGTTTTTATGTTAAATTTCTTGACTTAAGATTCCTGTATGATACAGAGTGTAAGTTTGGATGCTATACCTCTGTATGGCATAAGCATGCATTTTACCTTTTCTCCTGCTGAAGGCCTAGATAGCAACTTTTATTGCTGTTTCCCTGAGCCAGGGAGCAGAGATTTTTCAGACCGCATATCAAGGAAGGATAGACATTTGAGGCTCTGGGCATTATGCAAGGGTCTCAGTGCTCACTCCCCACCTTCTACCTGCCTGAAGCTACATTTGCAGTCTCCACGTGAGCATTAATGCTTCCTCCTCCCAGCTTAGGGCCTGTACAGGAGTTTGAAACCCCTGTGGGCCACCATGGTCTCAATTCCCACTTACTGTTCTAGCTTTGATTTTGATGTTTCTTTCATTTCGGGTACCTAGGGATTTCTTTTCTTTAATTTTTTGTCAAGCCTACGTATTTTAAAAGCATTTTTGTTATGTTTTATCCAGCATTTCGGTGTTTGTAGTGGGCGAAAAAGATCCATTTACTTCAGCTCAGTGTGCCATTTTGCCAAATGTCTGTTTTTTAATTATTATTGCGTTAATCTCAGTAAATTTTCAATTTCTGGCATTGCCAACTTAGGTTCATTATGTAGCCATGGACCACCCTTGGATGTTTTCATTTCCCTTTTATTGCTCAAGCTTGTAACCATCTTTTTAGTATCTATAGATTGGTAAGCCAGATAATTAGGTTCAGTTTTCTTTTTAACTTTGCCCATTTGCTCATTTTGCTGAAGTTTTCCTTTTTCTCTTCTAATTCAGTTGTTCACAAAAATACTAAATAGCTCTGACCACACGATGCTCTAAATATCTCCCTCTGCATCTTGGGTGGATCTTCTTCTTGTTTAATCTGATGAGGGTACCCTCCCCAGAAATTTAAAAGCAACCTTTTGAGGCTATCCTGAAAATATAATCCCAGTCACTTGTTTCTTACTAATAAGAAAGAAGTGTTTAAAAAGATCTAATGTATGTCCAGGTAAGTCTTTTGGTTTACTGTAATCCATAAGATTTATGTCTTGTCTTACTTAAAAAAAAAAAAAAATCACATTACATTGATATAATTTGTTTCTTAGAAAAACCTCATCAGTACCCATTTATGGCCTTTTATTATTTGCAAATTGAATTCTCGTTCAGATTTTTCTCAAATATTAAATTAATTTTAAATTAAAATTTTTTTTTTCTAGTTTTAAATCTTTTGGAATTTTTCCCCCTCTTTCCATAAAACACCAAGAGATACAAATTTCAGTCCCCTGCTTGAGCTACTGCTGTTATAGAAAGTCAGTTACCTCCTACGACTGTTTCTTCATTTGTTTAAAAATATATGTGCATTTTTATAATGCTGTACGGATTAAAACAGACTGTATTCAAAAAATAGGGGTACATATTCTCAAAGATTCTCTTTGAACAAGCTGAAAAAAATCATATGAATTCATGAATGCCCAACAATATTAGATACATGGTATATAGACAGGGCTTGGGGTAGTTAGAACTGAAACATTTATATATATTTCAGAACTTTTTATTTTAATGAATCAACTATTTTTTAGAGCAGTTTGAGGCACATGCACAATTAAGCAGAAATTACAGGAGTTTGTAGATCCCTCCCCACTCATGCACAACCTCTCCCACTCTCCCAACACCCATGTTTCACACCACAGTGGTACATTTCTTTTTTTTTTTTTTTTTTTTTTTTAATTGAGACAGTCTTGCACTATCGCCCAGGCTGCAGTGCAGTGGTGCGATCTCAGCTCACTGCAATCTCCACCTCCAGGGTTCAAGCAATTCTCCTGTCTTAGCCTCCCGAGTAGCTGGGACTACAGGCGTGCGTCACCATGCCCAGCTAATTTTTTTGTATTTTTAGTAGAGACGGGGTTTCACCTGTTTGGCCAGGGTGGTCTTGATCTCCTTACCTGGTGAACATTTCTCATCATTGATGAACCTGTATCGACACATCATTCTTACCCGGAGTCCATAGTTTACATTAGGGTTCGCTGTTGGTGTTGTGCATTTTATGGGTTTGACAAATTTATCATGACTTATATTCACCATTGTAGATTCATGAAGAATAATTTCACTGCACTGGAAATCCTCTGTGCTTTGCTTATTCATCCCTCCCTCACTAACCCCTGGCAATCACTGGTCTTTTTCACCATCTATGTGTTTACCTTTTCTAGAATGTCTTACATTTGGAATTATAAAATATGTAGCATTTTCAGATTGACTTCTTTTACTTAGTAATATGCATTTAAGTTTCCTCCCTGTCTTTTAATGGCTTTATATCTCATATCTTTTTGGCACTGAATAATAGTCCACTATCCAGATATACCACAGTTTGTTATATCTACTTCTTGGTTGCTTCCAAATTTTGGCAATAATGAACAAAACTGCTTTATAAGGATGATGTGCAGGCTTTTGTGTGGCCATAAGTCCTCAACTCCTTTAAATACCAAGGAATATGATTGCTGGATCATGTGGCAAGAATATACTTAGTTTTTTAAGAAACTGTTAATCTATAGAGTGTACTATTTTGCATTCCCACCAGCAACAAATGAAAGTTCCTGTTTCTCTACATCCTTGTCAGCATTTGGTATTGCCAGTGTTTTGGATTTTGGTCATTCTGATAGTTGTGTGATAGTATCTTGTTTTAATTTGCAATTCTCTAAAGACATACCATGTGCAACATCTTTTTATATGCTTATTTTCCATCTGTATATCCTCTTTGATGAGGTGTCTGCTCAGGTCTTTTGCTATTTTTTAATTGGGTTGTTTGTTTTCTTATTGTTGAGTTTTAAGAGTTCTTTGTATATTTTGGATAATAGTCCTTTATCAGACGTGTCTTTTGCAAATATTTTTTTTTTTTTTTTTTTTTTTTTTTGAGACAGAGTTTCGCTCTTGTTACCCAGGCTGGAGTGCAATGGCGCGATCTCGGTTCACCGCAACCTCCACCTCCTGGGTTTAGGCAATTCTCCTGCCTCAGCCTCCTGAGTAGCTGGGATCACAGGCACGCGCCACCATGCCCAGCTAATTTTTTGTATTTTTAGTAGAGACGGGGTTTCACCATGTTGACCAGGATGGTCTCGATCTCTTGACCTCGTGATCCACCCGCCTCGGCCTCCCAAAGTGCTGGGATTACAGGCTTGAGCCACCGCGCCCGGCCCTTGAGCCACCGCGCCCGGCCGCAAACATTTACTCCCAGTCTGTGGCTTGTCTTTTCATTCTCTTGACATTGTCTTTCATGGAGCAAAAGTTTTTTATTTTTCACAAAGTCCAGCTTATCAGTTATTTCTGTCATAGACTGTACCTTTGGTGTTGTATCTAAAAAAACTACCATACCCAAAGTCAACTAAGTTTTCTCCTATGTTAACTTCTAAGAGTTTATAGTTTTGCGTTTTACATATAGGTCTCTGATGTATTTTAAGTTAACTTTTGTGGAGGGTATAAGATCTATGTCTAGATTCATTTCCTTGTAGTGAATGTCCAGTTGGTTCCAGCATCACTTGTTGAAAAGATACTCGCTGCTTCATTTTAGTACCTTTGCTCCTTTGTCAAAGGTGAATTGACTATACTTATGTGGGTCTGTTTCTGGGCTTTCTGTTCCGTTCCTCTGATCTGCTTGTCTTTTTTTCACCAATATCACATTGTCTTGATTATTATAGCTTTAAAATAGTGAATGTTGAAGTCAGTATCAGTTCTCCAACTTTAGTCAATACTAAGTTGGCTATTCTAGGTCATGAGGGAATATCTAAGTCTCTGAAAATATTGAATCTTTCTATCTAAGAACATGGGATATCTCTCCCATTTATTTAGTTCTTTGATAGCTTTCATCAGAGTTTTGTTATTTTCTTCATATAGATCTTATACATATTTTGTTAGATTTATACCTAAGTATTTCACTTTTGGGGGTGTTAGTATAAATGGTAAAGTGTTTTTAATTTCAAATTCTACCTTATTGCTTATAGGAAAACAGTTGACTTTTGTATATTAGCCTTGTGTCTTACAACTTTGCTATAATCTCTTATTAGTTCTAGGAGGCTTTTTGTCATGTCTAATTTGCTGTAAAGGCAATTATGCAGTCTGCAAACAAAGTTTTAACTTCTTTCCCCATCAGTATACCTTTTGTTTTCTTTTCTTGTCTTATTGCATTCGCTAGGACTTCCAGTACAGTGTTTAAGATCAGTGGTGGGGTGGGACATCCCAGCCTTGCTTATAATCCCAGTGGGAAGACTTTGAGTTTCTTGCCATTATGAATGATGTTAGCTGTATGTTTTTTATAGACGTTCTTTATGAAGTTGAGGAAGTTTCCCTCTATTTCTAGTTTGCTGGAGTTTTTTTTTTTTTTTTTTTATCATGAATGGGCATTGGATTTCTGCCAGATGCTTTTTCTGCATCTTTCTGTTCATGTGACTTTTCTTCTTTAACCTGTTGATGCAATGGATTACATTAATTGATTTTGAATATTGAACCGGCCTTGCATACCTGTGAGAAATCCCATTTGGCCATATGTATAATTCTCTTTAGGCGTTGTTAGAGTCAAGTTGCTAATATTTTGTTGAGGATTTTTACATTTATCTTCATGAGAGATACTGGTCTGTGGTTTTCTTTTCTTGTAATGTCTCTGTGTGGTTTGGTAGTAGGTTAATGTTGGCCTCAAATAATGAGTTGGGAAATGTTCCCTCTGTTTCTGTCTTCTGGAAGGGTTTGTAAAAAATGGGTATAATTTCTTTCTTAAATGTTTGGTACAACTCACTAGTGAATACATGTTGGCCTGTTGCTTCCACTTTGGGGAGGTTATTATTGATTCACCTTCATTAATAGATATAGACCTATTCAGATAGTGTATTGCTGCATGTGTGAGTTTTGACAGATTGCATCATTCAAGGAATTGGATCATTTTATTTAGGTTGTATTTGTGGACTTATATTTTTAATGTCTATTGGGTGTACAGCGATGCTGATATTAATACATTGTATTGTCTATTTTTTTTCTTTGTTACCATGGCCATCTTTGATTTTCTGACATTTGAAAATGGTATGCCTAGGCTTAATGTCCTCTGCGCTTCCTGGATCTGTGATGTGGTGTCTGTCATTAATTTGGGGAGATTCTCACTCATTATTGCATCAAATATTGCTGCCCTTCTCTCTTCCCCTTCTGGTGTTCCCATTTTGTATTAGTTATTCCTTTTCTAGCCTTCCCACTGTTAAATATTCTGTTCTCTTTTTTTAATCTTTTTTTCCTTTACTTTTTAGTTTTGGGAGTTTCTGTTGTTACATCTTCAAGCTAAGAGATTCTTTCCTCAGTCGTGTCCAGTCTGCTAATGAGCTCATCAAAGGCAGTCTTCATTCCTGTTATGGTGTTTTTTATCTCTAGCATTTCTTTTTGATTCTTTCTTAGAATTTCCATTTCTCTGCTTACATTATCCAACTATTCTTACATGTTTTGTACTTTTTCCATTAAAGGCCCTGGCTATTTAATCATAGTCTAAAAAAAATTCCTGGTGTGCTAATTCGGGCATTCCTGCTATATCTGAGTCTGGTGTTGAAGTTTTCTCTGTCTCTCCAAACTGTTTTCTGGTTTTGCTTGTTTATTTGCCTTTTAGTATGCCTTGTAATTTTTTGTTGAAAGGTGGACATGATGTACTGCATTAAAGGAACTGCTATAGCTAGGCCTTTAGTGCTGTGGTAGTCGGGTGTAGGGGAGGAGAAGCTATCTGTAGTCCTGGGATTAGGTCTCAATCTTTTGGTGAGCTTGTGCCCCTGGCTGTGAACTTCCCAATAGCTTTCAGGCTTTTTTGCTCCTTAGATGGTACAGGATGGCTGGAGGAAGCTGGAATTGGGTATTTGTTTTTCTCCAGGTAGGTTAGGCTCTGATAAAACTGTAGCTAGTTAGCTCTTGTAAAATAGTTTTGTTGAAAAGAGAGTGCTTTGGCAGATTTCAAAATGGTTCCTTTTCCCCCTCCCACTGCTAGAAGCAAGAGGGGATTTTTCTTCAGTATTCCTTGTGAGGACATGATAGAGCTCTAGGAGGTAAAGCTAACAGAAATGTTGCGGGGGCCTTATGACTGAGTCCCCCCAGAATTTTTAACTCTTAAGAGTTGTGCACACTGATCCTCCAGCAATTCATTGATTACAGTTCAGGTTCTTTTTCTTTCTTTCTTTTTTCTTTTTTTTTTTTTTTTTTTTTGAGACGGAGTTTCGCTCTTGTTACCCAGGCTGGAGTGCAATGGCGTGATCTCGGCTCACCGCAACATCCGCCTCCCGGGTTCAGGCAATTCTCCTGCCTCGGCCTTCTGAGTAGCTGGGATTACAGGCACACGCCACCATGCCCAGCTAATGTTTTGTATTTTTAGTAGAGACGGTGTTTCACCATGTTGACCAGGATGGTCTCGATCTCTCGACCTCGTGATCCACCCGTCTCGGCCTCCCAAAGTGCTGGGATTACAGGTGTGAGCCACCGCGCCCAGCCCAGTTCAGGTTTTCTTAACCTGGCACTTGTCCTACAGAGGCTTTTGCTCATATATTGTTGTTGTTTTGTTTTGTTTTGTTTTGTTTTGTTTTGTTTTGTTTTGTTTTGTTTTGTTGAGACAGAATCTCCCTCCATTACTCAGGTTGGAGTGCATTGGCGTGATCTGGGCTGACTGCAGCCTCCACCTCCCAGATTCAAGTGATTCTCCTGCCTCAGCCTCCCGAGTAGTTGGGATTCTGGGATTCCAGGCACCCACCACCACGCCCAGCTAATCTGTGTATTTTTAGTGGAGACAAGGTTTTGCCACGTTGACCAGGCTGGTCTCAAACTCCTGACCTCAAGTGATCCGCCCACCTTGGCCTCCCAAAGTGCTGAGATTACAGGCGTGAGCCCCTGCACCTGGCCTGTGTTTTTTGTTCATTAAGTTGTGATTCTCTGTGTCTGCCTATTTGTCTCTCATTTTAGGGACAGTGATTTGCCCTGTGACCTTTCTTCTCTGATGAATTAAAGAAGAGTTGTTGATTTCTCAGTTTGTTCAGCTTTGTTTACTTTTAAGACGTGGTGACTTCTAAGCTCCTGATGTGCCAGAATGGAAACTGGAACTCTGAAATATTTTTATTTATATTTTTACCTGTCAATTTCAATGTCAGCAAACGTAGAAATGGTGAGATGGAAAGAGAATCATCCATAATCCTCTTAACAAAGGCAATGACTGTTTTGTTTTTTTTTGACATGTCTTTCTGCCCTTTTCTTAGTGTACTTTTTTCTTTATGCAAGTGAGATTATATAATTTCCTCAAAGATCCTCAAAGATAAGATCCTCAAACCCAAAAGTGAACTGGATGTCTCTTCCCCTAAACTGTCTGTTCTTGTATTATCTGGATCATCTTATCATCTACCCACTCACCAAGCCGGGAACCTGGGAATTGTTTCCCTCCTTTCTTCACATCCCTCCAGTCCCTAAATCATGACAGCTCTGCTTTCTCAGTGTTTTTTGGCTCTCTCCTATTACCAGTTCTCTTGCTTGAAGCCCTCATTGATTTTCCCCTGATCTCCTGCAACAGCAGAGCCGTCTCCAGCGCTATCCCCTCACATTCTGTACACATGTGACTTAGGTGATACATTTAAAATGCATATCTGACCACATGACTTTGCTGCTTAAAGCCCTTCAAACCCCTCAATGGCTGTTCATTGCTTTTAGGATAAAATCCAAGCTCGTAAGCATGGCCTATATATCCCTCTGTGGCCAACACCCCTGCCTGCCTCTCCAGATTCGTCTCTTAATGCCCCTATTCCCTGCCTTATGTTCCAGTAATAATCTCAGCTCCTAATCCTCCTGCCTGCCACACGGCATGCTTTCTTACCTGTGTGGCTCCTGCAGGCGTGCCTGCCAGGCCTGCCTCTTTCTCCCATTCTTTTGACCTCATCTGTGCCTCCATGTCTTTTAAGACACAGGTCAGCTGTTCTTCCCTCAAAGCTTGACTCTAACTCCTGGACTCCCCTACCCCCCAAACTGTGTTTCTGTGTACAAATCCATCATTATGTTTCCTTTTAGTTATTTATTCATTCCACCAACTAATCAACAGTATTTGTGTTAAGCAGAATTTTAAGCACTAGGATACAGCAGCTGAGAAAATTAAATTCCTACCCTGATGGAGCTTACATTCTAGTGGCTGAAGACAGATAATAACAAATGAAAATATAGCATGTCGGTAGATGATCCGTGCTATGAAGAAAAACAAAGCCAACTAAGGAGCGGGATGTTCTGAGGTTGGAGGGGAGGTTGTGTTGAAAGAACATGGTCAGGGAAGGCATTACTGCTAACATGGCCTCTGAGCAGAGAGCTGGTAGAAGAAATGAGCCAGCCGGGCACAGATATACTCAGCATGCTCTGCCCTGAGGCAGAGAACGCAGAGCATGCTTAGTGAATTCCAAGGTCAGCAAGGAAGGTGGAGTGCTCAGAGTGGAGTGGGTGAGGGGGAGAGTGGTAGAAGATGAGATTAGGAGCCAATGGCAGCCAGATCATGATGAAAGGCTTGCTATACCATTGTAAGAACTGTAAGACTGGAAGCCATTTAAGGCTTTTTGTGCAAAGCAGCAGCAAGATCTGGTCGTGCCGTAAGTAGATTGCTCTGTAGCAGTAGGGCAGGATGGAGGTGTGGAGACTAATTAGGAGGTTGCTGCAGTGATCCAGGTAAGAGATGACGGCAGCTTAGACTGACTGGAGTGGAGCCAGTGAAGGAAACTGGTGATTGGATTTTGGATATACTTTGAAGGTGGAGCCACCAGGATTTATAAAGGATTGGACATAGGGTATGAGAAAAAAACAAAAAGTCCAGGATGACTTGGTTTTAGTCTAGAACAGGCGTCCCCAAACTTTTTACACAGAGGGCCAATTCACTGTCCCTCA
Source organism: Saimiri boliviensis (assembly GCF_048565385.1). NCBI lineage: Eukaryota > Metazoa > Chordata > Mammalia > Primates > Cebidae > Saimiri > Saimiri boliviensis. The sequence continues at coordinate 20,799,646 of NC_133459.1, forward strand.
GACCATTGGAGGGCTGCCACATGCTGTGCTCCTCTCACTGACCAGCAATCAAAGAGGTGCCCCTTCCTGAAGTGCGGCTGGGAGCCAGATAAATGGCCTCAAGGGGCCGCATGCGGCCCGCGGGCCGTAGTTTGGGGACGCCTGGTCTGGAAGAACTAGAAGAAGAACTAGAAGGACAGAATTGCTGTGAAGTGGGGAAGGTGGTGGGAGAGTTTTGGATATGTTATGTTTCAGGAACCAGGCTTCCAACTGGAGATGTTGAGTAGGTAATTGGAGGTCTACATCAAGAGGTCAGAGGAAAAGGCTGAGCCAGAGATGTAAATCTGAAAGGTGTCAGCATTTAGATGATATTTTTAAGCTATGGAATCAGAAGAGAGGGAAGGTAAGAAGTGGGCTGACTGGGTCCTCGAGCACTCCAAGCTTTAGAGGCTGCAGTGGCGCAGAGGAGCCAAGGAGTCTGGGAAGGAATGGCTAGTAAGTAAGAGAACCAGGTGACAAATGCATTTTCAGAGGAAGAGAATGATGATCTCTGTCCACTGTTAGGGCTAGACTGAATAGGCCAAGGACACTATATTATAAGTCTCCGTCTACATGTTTATCTCCTAGGTGGCTGAGAGCTCCTTGGGAACAGGAATGGTATATAGCAGGAATGGTACAGCTTTGAAGTCAATGAGATGGCTGTTTTTCCTTAGGGTAATTCTCTTGGTCCTTTAAAGCTCTAATCTCATCAGTAAAATGGGGAGGGAATAATACCTTTTCCACTGAGTCATTGTGAGACTCAAATGAGATCGTCCATATGAAGCATTATGCACAGTCCCCTTCATATATTTTTAAACACATAGTGATGATGATCGTTATTGATTTAGTATACCTGGCATACTGTCTCTCCCCATTAAGCAACAGTAGTTGAATGAATGAGCGAAATGCCTTTCTTTCATTTAGCATTTCATTCAAGGCCTTTCCTATGTGCTTGTGAAGTTTTAACGTGGGATTTTGTGGATTTCTCTAGGGCCTGTCCTCCCAAAGCAGACTGTAGGAGAAGAGAGGAAGAGGAGATCTTGGAGCTGAGTTGGCACGATGGAGCTCCCCAACTACAGCCGGCAGCTGCTACAGCAGCTCTACACTCTGTGCAAGGAGCAGCAGTTCTGTGATTGCACCATCTCTATTGGTACCATTTACTTCAGGGCTCACAAACTTGTCCTGGCTGCTGCCAGCCTCCTGTTCAAAACCCTGCTGGATAACACGGATACCATCTCCATTGATGCATCTGTGGTGAGCCCCGAGGAGTTTGCCCTCTTGTTAGAAATGATGTACACGGGCAAACTACCTGTGGGCAAGCACAACTTCTCCAAAATCATCTCCTTAGCAGACAGTCTGCAGATGTTCGATGTGGCTGTTAGCTGCAAAAACCTTCTGACCAGCCTTGTAAACTGCTCTGTTCAGGGTCAGGTGGTAAGGGATGTCTCTACGCCATCCTCAGAGACATTCAAGAAGGAACCGGAGAAGCCTCAAGTGGAAACCCTTTCGTCCGAAGGTGCTGGAGAGCCTCATTCTTCCCCAGAGGTTTCTGCCACTCCAGGGGGCCCTGTGAAAGCTGAGACTGAGGAAGCAGTCCACGCAGTTTCACAAGACATGAGTGTGAATTCTCCCATAGCCCAGGAGAGCCAGAGGAATGCAGAAACCCCGGTGGAGACTCCTAATACAGCTGAAGTTTGTTGCCCCTCCCCGGCTGTGCAAACCTCTAGTGAGGCAAAGGAGAGAAGCACAGAACCAGGTGACATTCACTGCTTTATAACCCATCCTTCTGTTTTCAGTTACCAGATTCAGTGGTCTTTATCAGTTTTAATGTTTCATTGACAAATTTATCAAAGACCACTGTTAGGTAGAAAACCAAAATTCAGTGCAGTACCGTACTGGGGCATTCTTTTAAAAGTGTCTGTGTTTTTGAACATTGAAAGTCCAAAGATGAACTCCAGAGCAGAAAAGCAGTATTGGAATAATGATGTGCCATTTCTATAATTATCTGGGTTTTTGTTGTTGTTTTCTCTAGACGGAGTCTCGCTCTGTCACCCAGGCTGGAGTGCAGTGGTGTGATCTCAGCTCACTGCAACCTCCGCCTCCTGGGTTCAAGCTATTCTTCTACTGCCTCAGCCTCCCAAGCAGCTGAGATTATAGGCGTGCACCACCATACCTGACAAATTTTTTGTATTTTTAGTAGAGACGGGGTTTTACCATATTGGCTAGGCTGGTCTTGAACTCCTGACCTCATGATCCACCTGCCTTGGCTCCCAAAGGGCTGGGATTACAGGTGTGAGCCACTGTGCCCAGCCTCCAGCTGATTATCTGTTATTTTAACCAGGCTGAGGACAGCACAAAGGAGAAAGCTGTAAGAGATGTCTGTCATTCATAACTAATGTCCTAGAGATGAGTGAAGTGCAGTATATGACCTGAAGGTGCTCAGACAGCTTAAACTTGTAAACATTTACTTCAAGCAATGAATTTCTGTTTTGTTTTATTTTGTTCTACATTTAGCATGTGAAAGGCAACACGACCAGCTGAATTTTCTTCTAGAAAATGAAGGTATCTTCTCAGATGCACTCATGGTTACCCAAGATGTTTTAAAAAAACTAGAAGTGTGTTCAGAAATTAAAGGTCCACAGAAGGAGGTAGGTGCCTCTGAGTTTTGTACTTTTTGGCTAGTCTAGTGTTCTCAGGAGACCTTACTAACTTTCCATATGGGGCAGAAATAGCCCAGGGTTTCAATATTTTGAAACTTAATTTTTTTTGACATTTATTTCCTAAAGGACAGTCTTGCAAAAGTACTAGGCAAGATACTTTCAAAATGAAGTTACATCCCAGCACTTTGGGAGGCTGAGGTGGGTGGATCACCTGAGGTCAGGAGTTCAAGACCAGCCTGGCCATCATGGTGAAACCTCATCTTTATAAAGAAAAAAAAAAAAAAGAAACAAAAATGAAGTTACATTTTGATCACCAGGAGAATCCCTGCTTCTAACCAGCTTTGATCCAGGATACTTAATTGATCATACCATTTCCTCCTGAGTAACCACAGATTAAATTAAGAAGGTAGCCATGCATAACCCCAAACCTGAGATTTAAACAATTAAAATTAAAACAACAGATACTCAAAGCATGAATAAAAAAGGATTCTATATAAACTTACAAATTATTGATAAAATGCATCCAATATTTAGGAATAACAGTGGGCATTTTCAGACATAAAAACAGTAATAGCATTTATTGAATACTTCCTGTATTAAGCTTGGCATATGTGTTATCACATTTAATTTTCACAAACGTCATCAGTGTGGGTATTATTGTTAAGTCCTGTTTTATGGATGAGAAAACAGTCTCAAAGAGGTGGTGTAATTTGGCAAAGGTCACAGAGCTCATATGACTCTGGGCCAGAATTCAAACCTCAGCATTCTGACTTTAGAGCTATTCCCACACTGAGTTATACTGCCTTCCAACAGGGTAAAAGTGATGCATATATGTGTAAGTGTTTAGGAATTGCCTGACAGAAAACTGCCAGATGGCCATCATGCTTTCTTTCTTTTTTTTTTTTTTTTTTTTTTTTTTGAGATGGAGTTTCGCTCTTGTTACCCAGGCTGGAGTGCAATGGCACGATCTCGGCTCACCACAACCTCCGCCTCCTGGGTTCAAGCAATTCTCCTGCCTCAGCCTCCTGAGTAGCTGGGATTACAGGCACGTGCCACCATGCCCAGCTAATGTTTTGTATTTTTAGTAGAGACGGGGTTTCACCATGTTGACCAGGATGGTCTCGATCTCTCGACCTGGTGATCCACCCGCCTCGGCCTCCCAAAGTGCTGGGATTACAGGCTTGAGCCACCGCGCCCGGCCTCATCATGCTTTCTTAACTGACCTCTTTTTTTAAGTAACTCAGTTGAGAAGCATTCCCACATGTTTGATCCTTCAATACCTGATTCTTCACACCTGACCCTGCAGAATTTGACTCCACAACCAATTTAGAACTCCATTTATTTCGTCTTCCTCCCAGCCCTACGTTCCCACTCTTCGAGGCTGCTGGCAGAGTGAGAGGGCCCTGCCCCAGCAGGCCTGCTCCTCTTGTTGGTAGGAGATAAGTGTGGATAGGTCCTCCCATGATGCTGTAGGCAATTTTGTATTAATCCAAGTAATACATGCCTTCTAATAATTAAATGTTTTCCTGATTCATAGCAAGTTACTTTTTTAAAAAACAAATTCAAGGTCTAATATTTATTTTAGCTGTGTTAATTGACAGTTGGTTATACATTGTTTTCTTGGGAGACAAGCTATTTACAAGGCTGGGCTAACCCTGATGACTCTCTTTGGGAGGTTTCAAGTCATAAATCCTTGGTACTCTTTGTACTGATTATGCTGAAGGACATTATGTTTTTTTATTTTCGCACTTGCACTTTCTCTTAACTGTTCAATCCATCATTTTTGTCATTAGCTTGTTACCTTGCTAGCTTCTAGACACACCTCTTCATTCTCTCTTACGGCTTCCTTTCCACTTAACTTTGGCTACAGAGGAGTAACATTACTCCTTAGGTCAGCAACACTCAAGTTGTTAATGTCACCTTTAATGATGGCATTATAGCAACCTCCATACTTATTCCAACTGTGTCTTACGTATTTTTTTAACATTGGTACCTAAAAGTATGTGGCATATAACAGGCGATCAAGAAATCCATCTGTTGTACACGGATCCGTCCAACGTGTCTTTCTTTTTCCCATTTCTTGTTCTAATCTTTCGACGGCAATATCATTAATAGTACTTTAAAAGAACACTGATTGGCTGTTGGTGATCGTTATGGGCTTATGTTATTACTTCCTCAGTTTTAGAGGTCAGAGCAGGAGCTCTGCAAATCGCTCGATGGCTGTTTTTAAAACCGATTCTGTTACAGTCCATAATGAATCTTTGAACTTCAGAAAGGAGAAAAGGGAAAAGATACTTTAAGAACATGAGGTTAAATAGGGAGTTGGGGAGATGCTGCTTTGTACTTGGGCTTCTTCTTCTCTCTCTCTCTCTCTCTCTCTCTCTCTCTTTCTCTTTCTGTCTCGTACTTTGTTTCAGACAGCCGTATTGAGTTATGAATGACATGCAGTAATCTGTACATATATTATGGTGTACAGTGTGATCAGTTTTGGTATTAGCCCTGAAACCATCACCACAGTCAAGATGGTAAACATCTCCATCACCCCCAAAAGTTTCTTCGTGTCCCTGTGTACTCCCTCTCTCCTGCCACTTCCACTTACCCATGGCCTGGGTAACCTCTGGCCTGCTTTCTGTCACTGTACATAAGTTTGTATTTTCTAGAGTATTGTATAAATGAAGTCATATGGTTATGTATTTTTTGTCTGGCTTTCATTCAGTGTTAAGTATCTTGAGATTCATCCATGGTTTGTTTTTTTTTTTTTCCTTTTTCCTTTTTCTGTGAACTACAGAGAAGTATGCCCATGCTGTTGTGCATTCATGCCTTCTTATTGCTGAATCGTGCCCCAGTGTGTGGCTATACAATCCATTTATCCACTGCTACCATTTACTAGCATTGTGACCTTAGGCAGCTTCATCTTTATAAGCCTCAGTGTCCTCCTTTGTACGATGGGGATGCTGTCACCTATATCATGGAGTCATTGTGAATTAAGATTCTTTATATAAAACTCATAGTAAAATGCCAGGCACTCAGTAGGTAACAACTGCTATTGTTTGTGTATACATTAACTCAGTATTTTTACACCTAAGAGACCTTGAAACCCCCTTTTCACTGAATGCCTTATAATATCCTGGTGCAGTGGCCATTTTCTCTGACACATGAGATGGTTTGCTGTTACTTTAAGCTTAATTTGTAAGGCATGCGTTCAGATAGGTACCACCATCCACTTGGAAGTAGCTTCCTAAACTGCAAGGGTAGTGTCTAGTCTGAAGCAATCAATTTCTAGAACAGTCTATAGAGGAAGTAGCTTCCTCTACTGCAGGGGTAGTGTCTAGTATGAAGCAATCAGTCTCTAGCTATGTATGAAAAAATCATCTGAGGTGCTCGTTAAAGTGTATACCTCCAGAACTCATTTCCACAGTGTCTGATTCTTAGGTTGTGGTAGAACTTGGGAATCTACATCTTTAACAGGCTCCCCATGGGTTGCTGTTTTGGAATCTGTAGACTACATTTTGAAAAGCGTAGCTAGAGAAGTGAATGGCTTATAGAACTCTTAGTGCGTGATGGTACGTGTCATAATGTCTGTGCTGGCACCTTTCAGTGGCATGAGAGGCCACCGAATACCCATTTTCTTCATTTGCATACCCTTTGATTTAGCAGATGTTTACTGAGCAACTGATATGTGCCAGACTGAGTTGCTTGCTAGGTAAAGAAACTTCAGTAAGACTTGATCCCTGTCCTTAAACAGTATCTTGACACTAGAGAAATCCTGCCACATGTGTGATTATTTTGGAGGAGGTATGCGCAGGAGTCACCGAGTTACAGATTTCACCATAAGGCTTCAGCAGTGAGTGTATTTAAAAGCTGTTCACTTGGAACAACATTGTTTTACATTTCTGTACAATTTTGAAGTTTGTTTTGGGTATTTTGTTTTTCTGTTTATACATTTTTAGCTCCCCAAGAGCTTTGAGTGGTGTCCTGTAATTGGTGGTGGTTTAGTTAATCATCATAACTTGGGAACAGCTTAACATTAAAAATAGTCTACTGGATGTGTCACTCCTTTTCTGAAATGCAGCTGTGGAGCGTGCAACTGGGCAGGATTGAGTTTAAGGAGGGCACCATGAACCAATGTCCTGATTATTTTATTTCCTGAGATCAGTGATGAAAGGTGGCAAAGCCATTCCCTGAGCGGTGATTGCAGCAACATGAGAGAAAGCTGGGCTACTTGAATTGTGGGAAACCAAAGCCAAAACTTATTAAGGAGAAATCTCTTGGGTGCTGGGATGGGAACATGTCTTCTTCCTGTCTTTATATTAATGTAATATCCTTTATCCATTAGAAAAGCAGGTGATGACCCAAGAGGTCACTTCTGACCTCTGGCTGAGCTGAGTAAAACTTTTATTTAGAGCTAGACTCATACTTTTTTTCAGTTTTTATGCGAGGGTTTTTTTGTTTTTGTTTTTGTTTTTGAGATGGAGTCTTGTTTTGTCACCCAGGCTGGAGTGCAGTAGTGCAATCTCAGCTCACTCCAACCTCCACCTCCCGGGTTCAAGCGATTCTCCTGCCTCAGCCTCCCAAGTAGCTGGGATTACAGGCATATGCTACCACACCTGGCTAATTTTTATATTTTTAGTAGAGACAGGGTTTCACTATATTAGTCAGATTGGTCTCGAACTCCTGACCTCAGGCGATCCACCCGCCTTGGCCTCCCAAAGTGCTGGGATTACAGGTGTGAGCCACTGTACCTGACCTTTTTTTTTTTCTTTTTTTTTTTTTTTTTTACATTTTAGGAAACATTTATTTAACTCTTTTCTGGACATCAGCACTGACAAGTTTCGACACTGCCACTTATTTGTTGTGTGGCTTCAGGCAAGCTGTTTTGCCTCTCTGTGCGGGTTTTCACATGGGCAAAAACAAATAGGTAAAGGCAAAGGAGGGGTTGGACAGGATGCTCCCTGGAGCCCCAGCTGGCACTGACATTTTCCAGTTCTCTCCTCTGTGTTTCCTGACATGCGTCTGCCCCCTGACCTGCAGGCAGCAGAGGTGCTATAGATGGAGAACAGCATGGAGCGAACAAGAATTACATATAGTGAGACACAGTGGATGACTTTGTGAGTGCCTGGGATACTTTCTGGAGGCCGAAAATTGTTTTTATTCAGCCGGCATCACGTGTCCACTAACGGCACTCAGCACCCCCAGGGATTGATCGTGGCTTGCAACTCAGTGACAGACAAGCCCCATTGGGACTGTGAGGCTCAGGGAATTTCACTGGGGATTCAGACGCCACCCGTGGTCCCTGTAGACCAGGCAGTGCTCAGAAGCATGGAGGCATCAGAGATCCGGACACCATGTTGCCTGGGAGGCACCATGTTGATACTAAAACAACTAAGTTGGGGTAGACGTGGGAGTGTCAGTGAGGACATTATAAACACATTCACGTACCACAAGGAGTGCCACACCAGCTGAACTGTGAGGCTCTTTCCGTTGCTGGGCTTCTGGGATTCCTTTGAGTGCCTTCTGTGTGCAATCTACTGGTCCAAACTGGCTTATGCAAAAAGTGAACTTGTTGGCTTCTGTGACTTCATAGTCTGCAAGAGAGATAGCTCTGGCCATGGCTGGCTACAGGTATGGCCACACCATCATCAGGACCTGGGTTCTTTCTCCCCATCTCTCCCCAATGCTTCCCCTTTGTGACCTCCACTCTCAGAAAGGCTTGCCCTCACGGTGACAGAAATGGCAGCAGCTGCTCTAACTTTGGGTGCAATTCAACAGAAAGTGGTCAAAGGCGTGATAGGTGGTACATAGTCACAAGCTAAAGTCCTATGATAGGTCGTCTGCACACTGAGGAGCATGGAAGCCAGTGGTGGGTCATTCTGAGTCCCGAAACCTCAAAAGTAGGGCAGCCGACAGTTCAGCCTTCAGTCTTTTGCTAAAGGCCAGAGCGCCCTTGGCAAACCACTGCTGTAAGCCCAAGAGTCCAAAAGCTGAAGAACTTGGAGTCTGACATTCAGCGGCACGAAGCGATCCAGCACGGGAGAAAGATGAAGGCTGGAATTGTCTTCCTTCTTTATTCCTAGCTGTGTCTCTGCTTTTAATTAATTGTGAAGACAGCAGAGTGGGTCTGCGACTAGAATAGGGAGATAACTATCTACTATTGATTTCTGCGCCTTTTGATCCACTCTTCACCTAACAATCTAGAAAGATTCCCAAAGCTGAAGACCTAGTAACATTTTTTTTCTCCTTCAACCCTATTTCAAAGGCAAACGAGTCTCTTCTCCTATGTGACTCTGATGTTTTCAGCTGATGTTGTCGCTACTTTGGAGGTTTGACACGTAGTGCCGGTCTGTTCACTGACAGGGTTGTGTTGCCCTCTTGAGAGGGAATTAGGAGATTCATTTTGCAGGTCTATGAAAGGTGAAAATAAGTTGTTTTTCCAAGTCTTCTTTCTGTTAATCATTAAGCCTAAGATATGTAGCCATAGATAGAAGAGCTAATGGTTTTATGGCAAGGGAATTTCATTCAGTTAAACATTTATTGAGCATCTACTATGCACCAGTTTTTATATTCATTGAGACCAAGAAAATTGATACAGATTGTCTACATACAGTGTTCAGAAACGTTGTTGATTCTGATAAGTCTAATAGAATCCAGTGTAAATAGATTTGATTATGCTTAAATCTGGAAGGTAGAGCTAGGTGAAAGGGATGCCAGGCCTGTGGAATGAACGGTGTTTCATCCAGCTGCTCTACTTCCTAGACCTGTGACCTTAGGCACGTTACTTAACCTCCCTGAAGCTCATCTAAAGTAGTAGTAGTAACACCTCTCAGGCCTGGTGTGAGGAGGGAGGTAGATGGCACCGGGTCCGGGATGATGCTGACCGATTGTAGTCTCTGTCATTATTGCTATCACCCAGCCCTCAGCAGTCAAGGGAGGCCGAGTAAACAGGAATATAGTGTAACTCAAACAGAGCTGAAGGTAGTAGGCAAACAGTTGGGGTAAATAAGTAAACTCAGTTAAAAGGCTTGAGTTAAGGGAAAGATTAAATGGTTTTTCATCTATAGAGGGAAAAGAAATGGTCTCCTCTTGAAATATATTTACCTATATTTCACTCATAGGTAAAGTACTTGATTACTTCTGTGACCATGCATTAACGTGAATTTGTTGAAGTGCCTTTAACCCTGAGAGTCAAGAGTTACTTCCAAATGTATGGCTAAAGAACTTAGCCCTTTCAACAGAACTCTGTTTTAGTTCAGCTTTTGGAGTGTATTACCTGATAGTAATTGGTGAATCCCTGGTTGTCCTAATACGTGACACTCTTCTGTTTAGGCAGAGAAACTGTTGCAGCCAAGGCCTTACTTATTCCATTGTGGAGCCCTAGGCAGCTCTAGGGGGCTGATGGAGTAACTGTTACAGTGCTGGCATTGGTGTAGGTCCCCAGTAGGTTCTGAAAGAAAACACAGAGAGCAGGGCCGTCCAGGCAGCTAACAGCCCTCTCCTGGCCCTTTTGTCAGCCCTCCCGTGGTTCTCTTCCCAGATGGTCACCCTAGCATCACTGTTGAGCAATGAAGTGAACAAATGTTTTAATTTCACTGATGAGTAGTTCTGCAGAGAGGGAGACAGCAGAGAGGATAATGAGAAGCGTATCAAATGCCACCACTGATGAAAGCTTCTCTTCCCTGCTGGCTCAAATGATAATGCCAGACAAATTGGATACCGAGAGATGTGGATTTGGGATATTCGGAGAGTTTCAGGTGGAAAAAAAAGCCTGGCCTAGGCTAGAATGAGAGAGCTATATGCTGTATTACTTGGCATGCACAAGAGGCAGGCAGGAAGGAAAGGGAAAATAGGAAGAAACATGTTTACTGAGGCAATTCGCAGCGAGTTGCTCTGTCTTCATTATCCATTGCTGTATCACAAATCGCTCTAGAACTTAGTAGTTTCAAACAGCAAACATTTATTACCACAGTTCCTGTAGGTCAGGAATCCAGGTACAGCTTAGCTGAGTCTTCTGGCTCAGCAGCTCACAGGCTGCAGTCAAGATGTCAGCCAGGGCCGCATCTCAAGGCTCAGCTGGGGGAGTAGCTTTTTCTAAGCCCCCTCTCATGGCTGTTGGCAAGCTTCAGAAGATCCACTTCCAAGCTTACTCCCTGACTGTTGGCTGGAGACATCAGTTCTTTGCCACGTGGGCCTCTCCGTAGGGCAGCTCACAACATGGCAGCTTGCATCTCCCAGAGCAAGGGCAGAGAGAGAACACACAGGCAAGATGGAAGTCATACCAGCCTGACCTCAAAAGTAGCATCCTGTAACTTTTACCGTATTCTCTCTCAGAAGCAAGTCATGAGGTTCAATCCAAGGGCATGAATACCCAGAGTCAGGTATCACTGGGATCCATTTTAGAGGCTGCTTGCCTTGGGGTCCCTACTGCTGTCAGTGAAAAGGCATTTTAAAGAGATTTCAAGCCAACTTAACAAAAGCATGAAAAGTTGATTTAGTTTAGCCAAAGGGGATTAAGCATTCAACTGATGTCTGCATTTCTTACTTATTATTTTTTAAGTAGAAGAGGAGTTACCTTAGTTTCTCAGAAGTTACTTACGCTAACGGTATGCTGATATGGATTATTAAACTGTGTTCTGTCTATGTCTACTTTTGGAGATGACCAAAAACACAGGAAACTTTAAAGTTTAATTTAGCCTTCTTTATACAGGCATTCTGTGATTAGGGGGCAAGCTAAAGCAAAGCCAAGAAACACAAGGTCTAACTCATTTATAGCTCCTATTTGGGAGGAGAGGAGCAAGAGAAAATCTCTCTAAATAAGAATCTTAAACATATAATTACTACCAGAATTTGTAATAACCACTGTCTAGCTAAATTTTGCTGTGTTGATAACGGTATTCATGAGCTCCTTCAGCGTGGTCGGGAGACGTGTGGTGTCGATGCTTAGAAAACTAACCTTTTGCTCTCTAAAGACCCTTGTTAGAAAATTTTTCTATTTTATAATCTTGACACTAAAAACATCAAAGGTAGATTGTAGTATAAAGCCTTGAAACTCAGTTTTGGTTACCAGATTTTTTTCAAGTAAATTCATTATTGCTAAAATAGAAATAGCAATCCTACCTTCCAATTGACCTTCCTCGCATTTGCATGAAAGATGTTCTGTCAGACCAAAGAAAGGAATGCTAATTTTGTTTATTTTACCACTGGGGTTGTTGATGTCTTAGAAGGGTCTAGAAGAGTCAAGATGATGAGTTTGGTTTTGTATGCACCCCTGAGATCTCTGGAGGATAAGGTGTGTACAGTCGAAAGTGTGTGGCAGCTCTGGATTGAAAGGGTGCAGGATTAGAGCTGCTTTTCAGAGTAGTTTGCATAAAGGTGACAGTTAAAGCTAGACATGTGAGAGCTTTTCAAAAGGGAGCATATAAAAGGAGAAAAAAAATAAAGGATTGAGACCAGTCTTAGGTGCTGCTTAATGGTTATAGATTTAGAAGAAGAACCAGTGGGAAAGGCTGAACGGGAGTGGTCAGGAAGGCAAGTCCTTGTCCCAAATGCTTCAGTGCTGCTGAAATCAGAAGAGAATTGTGATACAGAAACGCTGCCAGATGCCACCGAAAGGTCAAGTGGCACAAAGCCAGAGGCAACGCTCATTATATAAACGTTGGTTAGGGGAAGAAACTGCGAAGCCCCTTCAGGCTGAAAGCAGTCATTCACGTGGGGTAATTAATATGTGAGTCATATGTTCTTACAGCTGGCAACTACAAGCCAACACATTGTTAGCCTTAATTGTTACAGACTATATCTAAAATTAATAAGGCCCATGTCTTTTTAAATAGTCTGTCATTTATAATGTAAATGATTAAGGTATTCTTTTTTCCTAAATTGTGAGATTTTAATTGCATTCTCAAATAATACAATGACAGTTCATTAAATTTCAATTCAGACATCCTTGCCAATGAAATACTTAAAATGCCATAAGATTCAGAAAGGTATAATTAGGTAAGAAGTACATTAAGTTTGTTAAAAGTTCGCTGAGCCCCTACTGTGTGCCAGGCTATGCTATTTGCTAGGCATACAGAGCCCTAGAACCATAATCCCTGTCTTTAAGAAGTATAGTAGGAGAAAATAAAAATAATTATAGTGTGACAAATGTCCAATTAAAAGCAGTGAAGAGGAGGTAGGGCCCATGGCCGGGAAAGGCCTCCCAGCAGAGGTAGCCCCTGAGCAAGGTTAGTGCATGGAGTCGTAGAATTGGAGTCCTCCAGAAGACCAGGGTAGGAGCGTGGGACCGCAGGGCTTGTTGGAACTGCCACCGGGGAAGAAAGCGCAGTGGGTGAGGAGCTGCAGGAGAACAGGCAGGAATCAAACTGTTGAGGGCTTTGTTTGCCAAATGCAAGGAGCGGGTGGTTCTTGTGGTTTGCTAATCTATCTTTCTGGGTCCTTTTGTTCCATAGACTATAGTAAAATGTCTGGAGGGTGGAGGAGAACATTCAGCATTCCAGAGAATCCTGGGTAAAGTAAGAGAGGAGAGCCTGGATGTTCAGACGGTCGTGTCCCTGTTGAGGCTGTACCAAGATTCTAATCCTGCAATAAAAACAGCACTATTAGACAGGAAGCCAGAAGATGTGGACACAGTGCAGCCAGAAGGTAGGAGACGATCTTGTCCATCGGAATGGCGGGATTTTATTTTGGGAGGATGCTATAAAGTTCGTTCCAACAATACATTTCTTTGGTGGCTTAGTTATTAAGTGGTTTTCACATAAGTTTCATATCTAATTCCAGAAGCTGCATGTTAAGTATATACCAACTAAATTTGAGTCTCCATTTCTATCCCACAGTTAAGTAGTCTGACACCTTGAAGTTGGAGAATATCATCAATGTTCTCCTGTCCTTCAAAAAGCCACACGTCCAAATCAATGACTTGAGTGCCCAGGGTGGACTGGTTCGCTGACAGCACTTAAAGGCTGAGGTTTCTCTCATTTGGGTTAGGTACAAAGCAGTGGCCTTGCCAACCAGAAGTTAACCTCTGGCTGGCTCTGCAGCTTTGTGTTTCGACAGATAAATGAAACATTTTTCCTTTCATAGAGTTTAAACAGAATAATAAAGTATTTTCCTCTGTAAAAGAGATTCTGCATTCAGGTGCTCAGAATAAGCTGAAAATCACTTTACTATTCTGTTAGATCTCTCTTGACAAACCATGCTGTCATTTTCTTGAAATTGACTAGCTTCTCTTGTGTGTCTCTAACTTTCTCCCCCAGGGAGCACAGAGGAGGGAAAGACCTTGTCTGTTCTGTTACTAGAACACAAAGAGGACCTGATACAGTGTGTAACACAGCTGAAACCTATTATGGAGTTCCTCGAAACAGCCAAGGAGGAATTCCTGACTGGCACTGAAAAAAGGGTAACTGTGTCAAGTGTCTCCTCCCTCCTTCTGAATTCAAAAATTCTTTTGTGGCACGTTCACTTTATACTTTGCAGTATTTTAATACATACTGCAGAGTAAGCACCTTGAAGCTGAGGTGCTTGTTTCATATCCCATTGCATTCCTGGCAGCAGCTTACTGAGGGCACTTCATGCGGAGCCACATGGGAAATGGATGTATGGATGAATGGGTGGGTCGGTGGGCGGGTGGATGGATGAATGTGTGGGGACGTGGATGGACGGATGGACGGATGGACGGATGGATGGATGGATGGATGGATAGATGCTATTTCTGCTCTGACTCAATTTTTACCGTAAACAACTGTATCAAGAGTTCAAATGTTGAGGCAATTTGTAATTATTATGGCACTTTCCCCTTTATAGAAATGTGCTGTACTGTACATTTGGAGTTTGTAGAAAATTGGGAAAACAATCCAAAATAAAAAAAATTCTAATTTCAGAGAGGACGCTGCTAACATGTTGAAGCCTGCATTCCCCTTCTTTCTCATTCGAGTCATCCCAGGATGGGGTTATACAGAACATGTGGTTTCTACGTTGGCTTTTTACCTAATATGTTAATACATGTCTATACCTATAATATTGATTTTGTATTCTGTGTAATGTACATACCATAATTAATTTTTTTATCATTGAGCATTTGTGGTTTTTTTTTTTTTTTGGCTATTATAAGTGATGTTGTGAGGAACACTCTTGCACACAAATCTTTGCGTACCTCTCAAATTATTCCCTTAGTGTAATTTCCAAGAATTTCTAAGAAGTGGGATTTTGGAATCAAGAGTATAAAAATTTTCAAGTGTTTGATACATGTTGCCAAATTGCCCTTCAGGAAGGTTGTACCAATTTACTCTCCCACCAGCTAGCTACTAAAATCCTCATAAAACTGCTGGCATGACTTCTCGAGGCAAGTAGGTAACTATGTTTGTTGGTGTTATTGATTTCAACTTTGTGCTAAAAATATTTTTATATCTGGAAAGAAGGAATAGGGATAGAGTACTTTTGTGGCATCAATTCCTGAAACTGTGGGAAGTGACTTAAGTGTTCAGGAGAGAAAACATTTAGAAACCACTGGTATAATGGCTAAGCACTGAATTTACAGTGAGGACTGGGTTCTTGATTTTATTTTTTTCGATGATCTTATATCGCACATGCGTGCACGCACACACACGCAATGGGAACAACCTTTAATCTCAAAATTACATTTTGTGAATTAATTGTTTTTCAATTTTTAAGTCCTTTGAACTTCTTCAAGAAAGAAAATATACAAAGATTAAACTTCTGTTTTTTCCCCTTAGTCTTCAAATTAAGTATAATTTCTGGCACTCAATTTAAGTAAGTTGCTTATAGCTCTAGAAGTTCCCGATTCCCTCTTTAGTATTTCATTCAATTACTCATTCAAACCTTTTCCTTATTAGCTAGATTGAATGTGTCCTTTGAACTGTTTCATTATCTTGGTAAAACAGCATTTATAGATAGAGTCCAAACTCAGCCTCGTTTTCTGCAGCAAGATAGACCACACTGTCATTTTCTACTGTCACTTTCAGTTTACTTGACAGAGAAAGCTGAAGCAGAAGAGCTTAAATTAGTTATAAATCACAAAAACACTTCTTCAGATTG
This sequence comes from Saimiri boliviensis, assembly GCF_048565385.1. NCBI lineage: Eukaryota > Metazoa > Chordata > Mammalia > Primates > Cebidae > Saimiri > Saimiri boliviensis. The sequence goes on from NC_133459.1 coordinate 20,815,368, forward strand.
GGGGTCCACCAGAGCTTCATTAACCGATTCCTTCTCGTGAAAGCTGGAGCAGTCTAATAAAGTGGGAGTGGAGAAGTGAATGTTGATTGAATAGCCCCAGTATTTTGACATCGTGTGGAACGTGTACCAGGCCCTTTTGAACTTTTTTTCTGTTAAGAAAGTATGCTAACAATGGATGCCATGGCCTTTTTAAGTATGTTGGGTTTTATAAGAAGCAGTAACTAGGAACATGTTTACATCAGGACTGGAAACAGAAAAAAAGGGGTGATTACTGTAGCTGTCATTTATTTATTGCTTACTGTATGCCACGCAACATGCTGAGGACTTTTAAAATGTTACTGAGTTTCGCCCTCACAGCAACTTTATGACGTCATGGATGTTACCCGTATTTTAAAGATGAAGAAACAGAGCATAGGGAGGTAGGACAGCTCACCCAAAGACACAGCTGTTTGGGGCCAGTACTAGGAACCAGACTTCTAATCAAAGCACATTCTCTTAACCCCTATGAGTATGTCTCCCTAATGGTATCAATAACACTGTCATTTCTTAAAGATGACATATGTTCTAGGAGTTAGGCAAGGCTATACAAACAGCACCTTCATTTTACAGAATCCTCCGAACAACTGTGCAAGAGTTGGTATTGTTATCTTCTTTTGCAAGTGAGGAAAATAAGGCTTGAAGAATTAAATAACTTGCCCAAGGTCACACAGGCAATAAATAGTAGAATTGCAATTTGAACTAGGTTTGTCTGGCCTTAAAGCCTATACTTACTCTTACTGGTATCTGGCTGCCTCTTTATGTATCAGATTATTGCTTAGGAACCAAGATTTAGGTCTGAAATCAGTATGGTGTTTAGATGCAAGCTCTTAATTTTTAACTTATGATTTATTTAGTAGATATCTACTGTATGTTAGACCTTAAAGAAAATGACTATATCCTGTACTGACAAAGAATATGACAACTTGATTTATTTTATACATATATACATATATATACATTCCTTTCATATATATAAAACCAATTTGGTTTTAAAGCTAAATTCATTATTTTAAAATGGAAGTTAATTTGATAATGGCAGCCTCTGACATACTACCATGACTAGGAGCTGACATTTTCCCAAAGGAAAGCTCAAAACTCAGTTCCTGTGAATCTGTAGATTACGTGTATTGAAATAATCCCCTGCTTTATCAGTTCCATAAGAGCTAAGTTATGCATATTATGCCATAGTCCTTTAAGAAATGGTTCTATTGTAATATAAAAATATCAGTAAAATATCTGTCACGTGTTTTATTTTCATCCTTTTGCTAAAGTTCTATGCCCTTTTGACTCAAAATCCTCTAACGTAACAAGGAAGGACAAAGGAGTGGAATTGCTAAATTATAACTGGAGCTGATGTATGTGGCTGTTAAGAATGAGAGGAATGGATAATAAAGAATTCACAAGAAAATAATCCAGAAAGTCACTTTAAATCTATTATTTTGGAGTCCACAGACCTAATGTACAAATTATCTGAGTATTCAGATCACTACACAAATAAAGTAAAACAATATAGTTGCTCTGAAATTATAACCTATGCTAATATTATGAACTTTACTGAAAGATCAAAAAACATGAAACTACATTAATTGCCAATCTGTGTTTCTCAATCTTAGTGTCCAAACAAGCCACAGCTAAAGAACCAGGTTAGAGATAGGCTACTGGCTGCATCATACAGGCCTAGTTTAAGAATATTTTCACAAAATGCAAGCCGTTGGAGGCAGAGCAGATACAGAGACCTGCAATTGAGAAAGAAAGATTTTCACAGTTACTTGTTTGGAGACTATTTTAGATTTCTGTTGTAACAGAATGAGTAAGAAACTATGAAAAAAAATGATGCTGGAGATCAACAGAGGAGGACTTGGAGATGGGGCACCTTGTGATGCTGTCTCGCTAGGTTTTCCAGTAGTGTATCAGATCAGTGCTGAATTGTCAGTAACTGGCATCTGGTTGATTGCTTATCACTGCAGGTGATTCTGAATTGCTGTGAGGACAGAACACCCAAGGAGACAATAGAAAATTTGTTGCACAGAATGACTGAAGAGAAGACCCTGACTGCTGAGAGTTTGGTAAAACTCCTCCAGGCTGTGAAGATGACTTTCCCAAACCTGGGCCTTCTGCTAGAGAAGTTGGAGAAACTAGCCACTTTGCCAGGCGCCACAGGTATTAGTTAATCATCGACTCTCTGGACTGAAACCACTCTTCCAGAAAATTATTATAGCTTGAAACACCCTTTTGGCTCCATGCTGGGGAGATAAGATAATGTTAAGAAATGTCACTGCAGAGTAGAAACTAGCTGTCATCAATCGATAATTCTCGATATCTCTGGAGTTAAGAGCTGAAATCTGAGAGTGACTCTGCTCGGTTAAGCGCTGTCATGGTGTTCCTGTGGCTCAGGATTTGTGAACGTGTGGCTTTCCCAGGCTGTCCAGGATCATCTGTGAAAGCCAGAGGAGCAAATGTGCTCATGAGGCTCGGCGTCCTGTCAACCGTATTCACAAACAGGAGCGGCGAAGCCTCAAATCCCGATCGCCCCTTTCCGCAAGAGTGCTGTTTGCTTCCGGCAGTCCACAGAACTCACGCTGTGTCTGTTCAGCTTGGGGAAGTGCATCTATATCCTATGCCTTAGAAAGGCATTCCAGCTCAAACCCAACTCCTTCCTATCCCAGAGCATTTAGGCCTCAGACGGTTTTCAGAAAAAGGGTATTTGTTCCTAGCCTATGAAGGTAGTATACACTTGTACAAACTTGGACAATTCCAAATATAAAGAAGAAAACCATTTAAAATCCTGCCACTCAGGTATGCCAATATTAACACCTTGACATATTTGATCTATCATTTTTATAATATTGAGATACTATCATATTGTATAATTGTATAGTTCCCCCATGTAACATTACAGCAGCATTCTTTTCTACAGTTCAGAAAATCTCCCCACAATCCTAGTTTTTGAAGTCTGTATAGTTTTTCATCATGAGGATGTATATGGTATATTATTCATGCCCTTATTTCAGAGCAGATGGAGCATAATGGTTAGGACTGCAGGCATTAGTGTCAACACTCCCTGGGACTGCAACCTGAGTGCATTCTGTAGCTGTAGTACCCTGAGCAAGTGACTTAACCTTTCTGAGCCTCATTTTCTGTGCGAAATGGGGCAAGAGCGGTACCTATCACATTCGTTTTTGTGGCCAGTATAATCCATGTAAAACATTTCGCACAGCGCCCGACACATGGGCACTCAGTGAGTATTAGTAGTTGTTATTTTCATTGTCATTATCAGCACAGATTGTGCATTGACAATTTGTACATAGATAAAGACCTTCAGATAGTTTCTTAAGGTTGCATTTCCAGAGGTAGAGTTACTGAGATAAAGAAGGGAGTACATTTTTAAATATCTGCAAAGCTAAGAAAAATGTCTGATGGTTTTGATTTTTCTTAACTTTCCAGTAAATATGACCTCTTGAAAGAGAGAACCTAACAAATTGGCCCAAAGGGCAGCTAAATAGAAAAACCGCAGGTCAGCTTCACATGCAGAGCCTTGATTCGTGCTTGTCTTTAGAATCGCCACACGGATCCTCTACCTCAGGCTTGACAGACACCCCCCCTTGAATCTGCACATCTGAGTCTCTTATAAGTACAGCCTTCTAATTACCCCCCCGGTGAGCAATTGCTGGCTCCTACCATCAGGCACTGTCTTTCAAAGTGTTAATGGTTTTGTGACCCTGAAGCACCAAGCGATGAAGCGTAGGCAGAGGAGCTCTGAACATATGTGTATGAGGCCCCAAGCCAGGGCTCTGCAGAGGACACTGAGGTCTTGTGCTGATCACTCTTCCTCTCTCATTTGTAACATCCTGGAGTCTTCTGTAGGAGGTTTTGTTGTAGCAAACATCATTGTTTTCCTAATATCTTTACAGTCCAACCAAGCCCTGATGATTATGGGACTGAGCTGTTGAGACGCTATCATGAAAACCTCTCTGAGATTTTCACAGACAACCAGATATTATTAAAGATGATCTCACACATGACAAGTTTAGCCCCTGGAGAAAGAGAGGTAAGAGAGGGAGAGAAACAGAGGAAGGGGAGGGTAAAATGAGAAAGAAGGAAAAAATATAAATACATATATATATACACACACACACACACACATATTTATATTTTCTGTAAATATACATATGTAGCCATTTTGAGAATTGCTATGTAGAGGAGAAATAGAAGATAACTCAGTTTCTAAGGTGGAGTTCTAATTTCTATGGTAATAAGGAAAGGCATTCAAAAGGAGAAATGAAGAACTTTGTCATGTGTAAGAAACCTCTCAGATTGAGAGAGGTGAAGGATGTTGAAAAACTCCTTCCCCAACATACGTTCACTGTAACCCAGTACCTAGACTTGCAGCTCTGCAGCGGGGCCAGTGGCTAGAGAGTCTCTTACGTGCGTGTTTGTGCTCCATCTTGAAGGTCATGGAGAAGCTTGTGAAACGTGACTCTGGTTCAGGTGGTTTCAGTTCCCTGATATCAGCGGTTCTGGAAAAGCAGACTCTCTCTGCCACAGCCGTTTGGCGGCTGCTGCTGGTGGTTCAGGAGACAAAGCCCTGTTCACTGGACCTGCTCATGGAGGAAATAGGAAGGGAGCCTGGTGCCGGGGCTTTCTTCCGGGCAGGTAAGTTACCTGACCTCTGGGAGGAGTTTTCCCCACTAGAGATGACTGTCAGTCTTCCTAGAAATAGGAAGAGCTCTCTTACAGTAGTCACCCACATCCCTACCATTAGAAGTGATGACTGGCAGTTTAGTTCAAGGGCACAAGGGTTTGTAAACCTTTTAAAAAATAGATGCTGTAATTATCTTAAGCTTACTTCATTATTATACTCTGATTACAGTGCTGTTTGCCATTTTCCCCACTGCCAACCTCAGATAGGAGATAAGGGAAATGTGTTTTCATTGGGAAGAGTTGAGTGGAGGAAAGGTGAAGGAAAAATGGTACTCATTGTTTGACTAATGAGTATCTGATCCCCATTTGTTCCAGTGACCACCCCAGAACGTGCCACTTTGGAAACAGTCCTGAGGCATAACCAATTGATCTCGGAGGCCATCCAACAGAAGATTGAGTGCAAGTTCTATACCTCAGAGGAGGAGCACCTGGCAGAGACTCTGAAAGAGGTATGGTGGGAATAAAAAGCCGAATGCCAGAGAGTTTTACAGTTGTTGCCTGGGACTGTCTTCATTCCTAAGGGAGGAACCAATATCTCATTGGGTTTTTTTTTTTCCTTCTTTTTTTTGAGACAGAGTCTTGCTTTGCTATCCAGGCTTCAGTGCAGTGGTGCAATCTTGGCTCACTGCAACCTCCACCTCCTGGGTTCAAGCAATTCTGCCCCAGCCTCCCAAGTAGCTGGGATTAGTACAGGCACACATCCCCATGCCCGGCTAATTTTTTGTATTTTTAGTAGTGATGGGGTTTCACCGTGTTGGCCAGGCAGGTCTCGAACTTCTGGCCTCAAGCGATCCACCTGTCTCAGCCTCCCCAAAGTGCTGGGTTTACAGGCGTGAGCCACCATGCCTGGCTGGAACCAATGTCTGTACCTCATGGTAAGCTAGTGCTTACTAACACGTTTGCTCTTTTAATCCTTCTGGCTCTACATGGCAGGTGATGTTATCACATTTCATAGACAAGGGTTCTCAGGCCCCGAGAGGTTAAGTTACTTGCCTAAAATGCTCCGGTAGGGAGGAGATGACATAAGGATTTGAACCCAGGTTCCTATGACTCAAACCAATTTATTCCACTTGTCTAAACCTAGTATCCCCTGGAGTCATGATGCTGTTCTCTTACCTGTTCTAAGAAGCAGCTTCTCTCAGATGAAGGAAAGTAAAACTGGTCTTATTACGTGTTCTATTCTGGCTTCTAGAAAGAGCCAAGATAAACATAGATAGACCAAAGCTTTTGCCCATATGGGGTAGCAAATAGTGCCAGCTCATTTTCCGTAAGGCTTCACACAATGTGGCCAGCATCCCAGGAGTACCAGGTGGGGACTAGGGGAATTCATGGGTGTCTAGCCCAGGATCATGAGCATCCTGAGTGGGGAAGAACAAGAAAGGAACATGAAATTAAACTAGAGTCAAGTGTAGTACCCTTTTGATTCAGGTAGGTGTGGAAGGTGTGCAGAAGGGCTGGCTTCTAACTGTCTCTATACAGGTGACAGCCACATGTTGGTCTGACTCAGATGGGAAGAAGATGGCACACGTTTCTGCGGGGCTTCAGAGGAAAGCTTCATCTGCTAGACTCTCTCCAGCACATCACAACTTCAGAGATGGGGCTTCTGCAGTTGATCAGTTTTAGCCTCACTAATTAGTCTCATGCCTGCCTCCAGGGACATCAGGTTTATTTAGATAGACTTGAAAAGAGCAGAAATAAAATATCTTCCAAAATGAAAATTCCATTTGGCCATCTGTGGATGGTTTAGCTTTATTTTCTCAGTGTACCGACTCTTTCTGCTGATAGCTCTAACATTCTGAAAGAGGATGATGGCTTTGAAATAATATTCTTGGCCTCTTTAAAGCTTCTATTTGAACCTTCTTTAAAACGCTGAGTTTCTTTGTGAAAGAAAATGACGTTTAAACGGGTACATCTAAGTGTCTAAAAATACAAAGCCACTGATCATGCAGAATTACTTCCAGACATTGAGACAATTACATATTATGAAAATTTATCCTGATTTTCAAGATAGACACACCAATGACCAAATACTATAGCTTTTCAAGCTTTTAATGTTAAGAGCCAAAAAAGGTCTTCAGGGGACTCCTAGTTTCTGAGATGCTGTTTCTTGTAGAAAATGCTTTATGCTTCCCTGCATGTATCTTCTTTGTATTTGCACATTTATCTGGATCCGTGCTTCTCTTTTTTGTTTTGTTAGTTTTCTTGTTCTTTGGCAAACAGAGCTGTCCACTACATTTATCACAGGGTGATATATAAACTGCTTATAAATGGAGCAATACCTTCCTGGGATTAGCTTTTTTTTTTTTTTTTAAGTTGAAAACCATGGAGAAAATCTGCTGAGATTAACCCCACACCTTTGTCTCCTGGTATTCATTTAGATTCTGAGCATTTCCTCTGAGACAGCCAGCCCTGAAGCTTCCCTGAGAGCAGCGCTGAGCAGAGCCGTGGAAAGATCAGTCTCGGCTATTGAAATTTGCCACTTCCTGTGCAGTGTCCACAAATCGTTCCCAGGCCTGCAGCCCGTCATGCAGGAGTTAGCAGACACTGGTAAGGAATGGGCTGGGCAGGAAGGGGGTTCCTGCAGGACCCCAGGTTGTTTCCTGAAGAAAGAGGCAGAAGTTCATGTAAGAGTTTATCACAACCTTAAGTCACATATTCATGTTGTACGTTCTCAATACCTAAAAAAATTGTGAGACATAGAGGAAAATGTTCTTTGTGTTTATTGGAAAGTCAAGAGGACAATGATATGACTTCAGAGTGTTTTTGAGGATCTCAAGTAGTCTCTAGTCTCCTTTAAGAAGTGTGTTAGAAAAGTTGTAAAGGAGAAGAGAAACAGAGTTCCCAGAGCCACGAGATGTCTCTCTTATGCAGGTGTCCTTACTAAGGAAGATGGAGAGAAGGAAACATGGAAGGTGAGTAATAAATTTCACCTTGAAGCCAACCACAAAGAAGATGAAAAGGCAGCCAAGCCAGCCAAAGAAGACAGCCGGCCTGGGGAACAGAACGATCAAGGAGAGACTGCTTCCTTGCCAGGACAGCAAGAGAAAGAGGCTTCTGCCTCCCCAGACCCCGCCAAGAAGAGCTTTGTCTGTAAGGCCTGTGACAAAAGCTTCCATTTCTATTGCCGCCTGAAGGTGCACATGAAGCGCTGCCGCGTGGCCAAGAGCAAACAGGTGCAGTGTAAGGAGTGCAGCGAGACCAAGGATTCTAAGAAGGAGCTGGAGAAACATCAGCTGGAGGCCCATGGTGCAGGCGGAGTGGCCGACGTCCCCAAGAAGAAGAAAAAGAGGCTGCCAGTGACATGTGACCTCTGCGGGAGAGAATTTGCCCATGCCTCAGGTACATTCAAGAAGGCAAAGTAACAGGATGATAATTGTGGGTTTTATTGTTTGGATTTCAGGCTTTGCCCCTAGTTGTGTGCAGTGAGGGTAGTGGGTGGGCTTAGAAAATAGAGCAGGTTTCTACAGAGGCAGGGTAATATTTTGAGAAGAGCATGGGCTTTGGAATCAGTCCCCGAGCTTTGATTTCCCCAAATCTATTAAAGCAGCACCCTGATACCACTTTGTTGGATTGTTATGAAGACTTAAGGTAACAGAGCCAACCACTGGTGCAGTAGGGCGAGCACACAACAGCATACAGCTCTTATTGTTTGCAATAATAGCTTGCTACTTAATACCTGGCTCGTGTTCCCATGTGCCACCTGTTTCTTGGTGACAAACAAGAGTCATGGAAATTATGGGATGTATAGTCAGAATGGTTTTCCCTTATCCTAAGAATCAGGATAAACCTCATGAAGGCAAGCTGAGTTTCCCTAGTTCTGGGTAGCTGGATCTTCTTTAAGAGAGAGAGGGGGAATGGGGAAGATAAGCCCAGCCTCACTTTCTACCGGATCCATCCAGGAGTGAGGCCAGGTGACTCTGGGGATGCCAGTTGGTGGGTAAAAGAGCAGCGTGGATGTGTGCAGTGGGCCCTAGCGTGGCCTGGCACCCTGGGCTTGGTGCTGTGCTTCCTCTGGAGGCCTGGCCTGAGACAGTGCTCTTGGCATCCTGTGCTAGATTCCTACACTGATTAGTAGCATCCCTTCTGGCCCCGGTATGTGTGGCTTCCCTAGGCATGCAGTACCACAAGCTGACAGAGCACTTTGACGAGAAGCCTTTCTCCTGTGAAGAGTGTGGGGCGAAGTTCGCAGCCAATTCCACCCTGAAGAACCACCTTCGCCTTCACACCGGAGACCGCCCGTTCATGTGCAAGCACTGCCTCATGACCTTCACCCAGGCCTCCGCCTTGGCCTACCACACCAAGAAGAAGCACTCAGAAGGTAAGGCAGGGCGCAGCTCTTCGTTTCTCCTGCAGACTTCCACTGCGAGCTGCCTAAACCCCATTTGGATTAAGTGTGCTATATATCTGAAATTACAAACAAAGTCATTTGATAGCACAACAGGGAGACTATAGTCAATAATAACTTAATTGTACATTTTAAAATAAACAAACGGTGTAATTTAGACTGTTTATAACACAGAGGATAAATGCTGGAGGGAGTGGATCTCTCATTCTCTAAATGATTTTTTTTTTATTGCATGCCTGTATCAAAACATCTCATGTACCTCATAAGTATATAACACCTACTATGTACCCACAAAAGTTAAAAATAAAAAAATTTTTAAAAACAATGCACAATCTCTAGGCAAATAGGCAACTGGGAATAGCTCTGCACAGACATGTAAACTGCTTACTGGGAGAGTTTTTGAAAGAGGCAGGCTGACCTCCTGTGACTGTATTAGGTTGTAAATACAACATGCAAAAGTCATTGTGGTTTTTGCCATTAAAAGTTACAAGAATTTACATAAAATTCTTAGATCTTTGAGGTTGAGTTCAAGCATGAGAAAGACCCTGACTGGGTACCTGCTGTGGATCAGGCAGTGGGAGATGCCAAGGGGCTGAGCTGGGATTCCTGGGTTCCATAGCTTATGGCCTAAAGGGGGAAGGGGAGTACAGTGCCCATTATACTGCAGCCTGTCAGCCGTGTGATGCAGAGTAACACCAGCATGATGAGGAAGGACGGAGAAGGAGTCTCCAGTCCAGATGGAGGGGAGGAGGAGATGCATTGTGAGGGAAGGCTTCATGGAGAAGTCTATGTACTGTTTAGAGCATTTCTGTATAAATTAGAATATAAGCATCGTTTGACCTGGACTGTCACAGTAGCCTCGAAGCTGGTCTTGCTATCACTATTCCTCTTGATACTTGAAAAAATTAAACCATATAGGTCACTTCTCTGCTCCAGACTCTACAGTGGCTTTTTGTCCAACTCAGTTGTGAGATCCAGTGTCCTTAAGATAACCTCCCAGGCCCTCCCTCTGTGATTAAGTTTCCTGGTTCCTCTCTGACTTCATCTCTTAGGCCTGCCCATTTTAGCTTTCTGGCCACACCTCAGGCCTGCAGGCACCGGCCCCAGGACCTTTATTCTTACCCTTCCCTTTGCTGGGGATGCTTCCCTTCAGATACCTCATGCTTCACTTCCTCCTCACCTCCTTTGAGGCCTTACTCACACTTACCTTCTCTGTGAGTTCCTTCCTGATCACTGTCTGTAAGCTCTCAGCACTCCACCCCTGGCTTCCATGCAGTGTTTTTCTCCCATAGCGCTTCTTATATGATGCAGGATCTACTTTAGTAAGTTACTTCATTTACGCTTAGTGTTCCCGGTTAGAATGCAGCGCTGTGAGGGTCAAGCTGTGAGTCTGTCTTTTCCCACTGCTGTATCCGTGGGACTCAGGCTAGTACTTGGCAATAGTAGGCCCTCAGTCAGTATTTGCTGAGGGAATGAATTCCATGAGCACGGTTTCAGGCGTGGGGTATTGTAAATACACGGACCCCTCTCATGGGGCTTACATCTCCCACTAGGTAAAACTGACAGAAAACAAATACGTAGTATAAATCCAGATAGCACATTGCTATGGAGAAGCATAAAGCAGGGTACACAGTGATGGGCAGAGCTCGAGGGCACTATTTGTATCATCAGAGAAGGCGTCTGCGAGATAACATTTGCAGAGAAACCTAAACAGAGTGAGCGATGGAGCCGGTGGAAGACCTAGAAGGAGAGCGCCGGAGGTGCGGAGGCCCCTCCCCAGTAGAAACGAGCCTCACCTGCAGGAGAGACTGCAGAAAACTGGAAGGGGCTGAAGCAGAGTCAACGAGGAAGAGCGTTAGGAGATAAGACCAGAGATGCTAGCAAAGCTGGACGTTGGAGGGTCTCAGAAGCCAAGGCGAGGACTTCTGTTTTTTATGTGAAGTGTGTTAGTTTATCCTGCTGCTGTAACAAATTACCACAAATAGTGGCCTAAAGCAACCCAAATATATGAGGTTAGCAATCCAAAATGGGTCTCGTGAGGCTAAATTTAAGCTTTCGGCAGAGTCCTTCCTTCTGGCAGCTTTAGAGGAGATCCCGTTCCTTGCCTTTCCAGCCCCGAGAGGTTGCCCACATTCCCTGGCTCTTGGCCACATCACTCCAACCTCTGCTTCCGTCGCATGCCTCCTTTTCTGACTCTTCTTCCTCCCTTTTTTGTTTGAGATGGAGTCTCACTCTGTCGCCCAGGCTGGAGTGCTGCAGTGGTGCAATCTCGGCTCACTGCAACCTCCGCCGCCCAGGTTCGAGCAGTTCTCTGCCTCAGCCTCCTGAGTAGCTGGGACTACAGGCTCCAGCCTGCCACCACACCTGGCTAATTTTTGTATTTTTGTTAAAGACAGGATTTCACCATCTTGGCCAGGCTGGTCTTGAACTCATGACCTCGTGATCCACCCACCTCAGCCTCCCAAAGTGCTGGGATTACAGGAATGAGCCACCATGCCCAGCCTCTTCCTCCCTCTTATGAGGCCCCTTGTGTTTACATTGGGCCCATCTGGATAATCCAGGACAACCCCCCATCACAAAATCCTTAATTCAGTCACATTGACAAAGTCCTTTGGCCATGTATGGTAACATATACACAGGTTTCAGGAATTAGGAAATGGACATCTTCAAGGGCCATCATCCTGCCTGCCACATGAAGCCATAGGAGGGTTTCGAGCAGAGAATGGTAGGATCTAACTTACATTTTCAAAAGTTAATTCTGGCCACTCCAGACAATAAGATCCAGTAGGGCAAGAGGGAAACAGAAGGCTGTTAGAACCGTCCAGCACAGAGATGATACTGTTTTCAACTAGAGTTGTGTTAGTGGGGGTGTAAAGAACGTTCACATTTTAGGATATATCTTTGGAAATGGAGGTGACGGGACTCAAGGTGGACTGGATGGGGGATGTGAGGGACAGAAAGGAACTAAAGGCTTTGGGCCTTCGCCATGAGCAACTGAGTGAACGATGCTGCCATTTACTGAGATGGGGGAATCAGAGCGTCTGCGGGTGGTGGCTGTGCGGGTGGTGGGGTTAGAGCATTGGGAGCTCTGTTTTGGGTATGATACACTGTAGATACCTACCAGACATCAGGTGGAGAGCAGAGCAGTGGGGAGGTGGACATACAGAGTTCTGGGGAAAGGTGGGTGCTGGAGCTATACTGTGGGAGCCATCCAGTATAGATGGTGTGTAAGAAACTGAGACAAGATCATCTAGAAACTGAGGATTGAGAACGTCAAGGACAAAGCCCCAGGCTCCTCAATAATTTCACCTCTCCATTCAAGGAATCCTTTTTTTTCTAACAAAATCTTACTTTGCAGCCCAATACATAAACACTGAAAATGAGGCTGCTTGCCCTAGTGGTGGTAGACCCTGGGATCTGCGGTTCTGGAGCCTCGCCTCACTGATTGCCCTGCTTCCTCTCTTGGCCTGCACGGGAGCTTGGAGGTTCAATTGGTTTAGCATTTTCTACAAATGCCAGTTCTCCACATTTTCTAATAATCTTTGGCAGTCTGGTCATTATATCCTCATTGTGTGCATATGAAAATAGAGAAACCAAGAGATACCTAATAACTTTAGAGCAAGCGACCGGAAGAAGGCTTTGATTCTTCTCTGAATGCTCATCGCTCACCTTTGTGTGCAGTTGCAAATCCACACTGTGTATGTTGCAAAGGGATCCAAACGCACGTATTTCTGGGCACAGGGACGTGTCTGGTGCCATACTTGTGGTGGCTGATGAACAGATGGGTTGTCTTGTGCAGTGAGAACTCTGTCCTTATTCCTTTGTCCAACTACAGTCACACCTTCTGTGTGATCGGCTGTGTTTGTGAGGTACCATGTGACGAGGCGGCTCAGATCTCACCCAGCGTATTGCAGACTGCCTGATGTTTTAATGTCATCTACCAGATGATATTTCCCAGATACGTGCTGTAGAACTAGATTTTGTTTGTAGCAATGCCATAAATGTTTAGTACTGACTCTAATAAGCTCATGTGTATTTGCAGGGAAAATGTATGCGTGCCAATACTGTGATGCTGTGTTTGCCCAGTCCATTGAGCTGTCCCGCCACGTGAGGACCCACACTGGGGACAAGCCCTATGTCTGCAGGGACTGTGGCAAGGGCTTCCGGCAAGCCAATGGCCTCTCCATCCATCTGCATACCTTTCACAGTATGTACTGAGATTGTGGATCTCAAGCCCTCAATGCCAGCCTGGCACTGGGAAAGCGTGTTATAATTGCAAGAGAGGGGTCAATTCATCAGACCTAAGGTCCATTCGGTGCCTTCCCCGTACCAGTTCCCCTGCATAACCCAGAATCCCTCGTTCCTGTTTCAGGTAGAATCGCATTTTAAGGTATCTCACATGACAATTATTTCTCTCTGGCCAGGCTGTTCCCCCGTCTTCCTTTTTAGCCTACCCGGCACCATTTGTCCAACGGAGGCAAGTTCTGTTTGAAAGAGAAAACCTCTATAACTGATTGGCTCACAGAGCACTGGAATATTTCCATTAGTCCATCTTCCATCTGCCTTTTCCCATAGGAACAGTCCAGACACTTTCTGAGTTCATGTCTACCACTGTAAGTGATCCTTGGCCACGTTCCCTTACAAACCTCCTGCCCAGCGTTCTCTTCCGAATGCGATTGTATTTCACACAGTTAGTGGGGTCTGCCCCTGTCTTTCTCCCCTTCTGCGAGAACTGACACAGACAAAGACACACTTTTGTTTAGCATGCATACGTGCGTGGGCGCACACACACACACACACACACACACACACACACACACACACGAAGGAAGGACAAAGAAGTTCTGTGACTCCTCATCTCACCATTGGGAAATCACCAGTGTGGCATTTGGCTGGCCACATCACATTTTCTTCAGCCTCTCTTGTTGCAGCGGGAGTGTAATCAGCACAGCACAGCCCAGCAGGGGAGTTAAGAGCTTGGAGTCTGGAATCACACGGGCTCGGACTTGAATCTTGACCCTGACGCTTCCTTTCCTTGAGGCCTTAAGCAAATTTATTTACCATTCTAAGCCTCTTATGCCCCTTCTGTAAACTAGAGCAAATAATAATGCCACCACCTTGGACTGTAATTAGAATTAAATGAGCTCACATGTAAAGCATGACACGCCACGCCTGACACAGAAAATGCTCAGTAATGCCAGATATTGTTATTATTGGTGACAAGAGCAACCCTCTCAGATGCCGTTTGTCGCCATCAAAGCTTGTCTTTTTTGCACACCATGCATCTCACATATTCCTTCTCCCTCCCCAGCCCTCTTCCCACACACCAGTTTCTAGCTGTTGGCAGATACAGTGTCTCACAAGTACGCTTTATGTAAACACATCCAAGTCTGTTGTCAGCCAGCCAGCAAGGACTTTGCCAGAGATCCTATGTGCCCAGCGTGTGGCTAGACACTGGGTGATGCAGGGGCAGTATAAAGTGTGGCCATTTGCCCTCCAAGGAGTTTACAAGGCTGTCCAAAAATCCAGTTACGGTAGGCTTCCAGATGAGAGATTTGGCTTGGATCCAGTGCCACAATTTTGATGTCCTCTTGACCTCTTTAATGACATTCTGCTTTAGTCTTCCTTTCCCAGTGGCATTATGTGGGCATCAGGAAAGGGGAAGGCATTATTAACTTTCAAAAGGGCAAGGACCAAGAATCCTTTGTCATACCCTAAACTGTATCATCCATGGCTGGCCTCGCATCCAGGCCCTTCTCGCTCCGATTTCTTGCCTGTTTCATAGAACCACACCGTTGCTTGTGGAAAGCTGCATCTACACCGTAGAAGACGGTGTAAAACTGAGACTTCAAGAGCTCATGTCCACAGGGAAACTAGTTAGTGATACCGAATGCTGCTGCATGTCAGAATTCCTGAATTAATCTGAACCAATGCACATAAAAGATTGGCTTGTGAGCAAAGGATTTTATTAAAACATTTTGATTTCTGTTGCTTTAAGAAAAAGAGCAAAGTTTTCTGCCATAGGATGGCAAACATATTCTTCATCACTTCTAGTCTTTGTTTTGGGGGTCTCACTGAAGAGTTGGCATATCCAGTTAAGCATGTAGCTCTCAGAGCATGGATTAGAGAAAGAGATGGGATTGTTTCTCAGTTCAGCTGTTTCTTAATTGTGCCTATGGGCAAGATACTGCCTCAGCACTCTACACCTTGATTTTCCTCATCTGTAAAATAGGGATGATAATAGAACCTGCTCAGAGTTACTGGAAGAATTGAGTGAATTTACATACAGCACTTAGAACGTGCTTGATTGTGCTAATGTTTTTATTGTTGAATCTGAAGTTGGGAGAAAGGAAACATCCCTCCACTTGTGCTGTTGATGACAGAGGAATCAGTGATGCTCTGGGGAGTGTGCTGGGAGTCTCTACAGAGAATTAGAAAACTCCAGAATGCCCACTGCAAACAGGATGAGACAGGGTGAAACTCCCTGGAAGGTGGGAAAGTGTAATTTAACTTGTAAGATGTAAAATGAGGAATGGAGGTGAAGTAGACGCCACTGCAGAGGTGGTGAGTCTCGAAACCCCGGAGGAATCCCACCTCCTGGGATGAAGGAAGGGGTAGCAGGGTAGCAGATGACTGCCACACTGATTTCTGATCCCTGGAGTCTATGGCCCTGACTGTTATCTAAACAGAGTCTTCACATCTGTTGCTGTGCATCACAACCAGTGTTTCACTGATGGCTGTCTCTGGTGTTTTCTTTTCCTCTCCACTTCGTCCTCTCATGGCTGTCCCATGAAACCAGACATAGAAGATCCTTATGACTGCAAGAAGTGCAGGATGAGTTTCCCCACCCTTCAGGATCACCGGAAGCACATCCACGAGGTGCACTCCAAAGAGTACCACCCCTGCCCCACATGTGGGAAGATCTTCAGCGCCCCTTCCATGCTGGAGCGCCACATGGTGACCCACGTTGGAGGGAAGCCCTTCAGCTGCGGGATCTGCAACAAGGCCTACCAGGTGACCTCCGGTGCCACTGGGAGCTCTTCCCTAATCCCTGGCCCACTCTCCATTTGATCTTCCCTGATTCCTGGCTTGGTGGCTTGCAGATCGTATCTTGTATCCAGGATGTGACAAATGGCTGATTCTCATGAAGGATGCAGCTTGTGGTTCAGATTCTCTAAGGAGATCTGGTCAGAGTGCTGCAGAGGGGGAGCTCATTATTGGAGCAGAGAGTTCCTATGCTGCTTCTCTTAGACAGCGGACTTGTCGTGAAGAGAATGCTGCATTTCTCCTTGGACGCTCACCTTCCATGGAACCCACTGCTCCCACGTGTCAGTGGGCGTGAGTGGCAGTGGGGAGTGGAACACTACCTGGAATTAGCTTGTTTGGCACAGTTAGTGTTTGTTTAACTCCCAGGGAAGGGCTCAGCCTTTTTACCTTAGGATTTTGTATATAATTAAAGTGAAACCCCACATAGAACTAAAAAGAAACTATATCTATCAGAAGCTTTGAAACTATAGAGAAAAGAATGGTCCTTTTGGTATCCGTAAGATTTGGGTACAGACAAAGAGGCATAACTGTTCATTTTAGCTCAGCAAAAACTGAGAGCTAACTTTGTGCCAAGGCTCATGTTGTAACATTAGCGTTCCAGAATGGAGACCTACGCTTGAGCTCTAGGATGGCATGGAATTGCAGGGAAAGTGGGGGCCAGGGCTGCATGCACTTCTCCAGCAGCTTGCCCTGCTGCGCCCCAGCTCCCTGGGAAGCTGTGAGGTGCCGCTCAGCGGTGAAGCACGCAGGTGTTAGAGTTGGAAGGCCCGGGCCTGAATCCTGGTCCTGCTGTCTACTGCTGCTGTGATTCGTCATTCAGACCCGCTGTGCCTCTGCTTCCACTCATTAGGAAGACCCTAACGCCTCCCTCATAGACTTGTCGTAGGAATGAGTGTGTGAAGGACTCCCTGGAGCCCTGCCCTGTAGTGGCCTCTCAATGAGTACATAGTTGCCTTGTTCTCAGAAATGCCAGCCTCTCCTCACGTCAGCACCCTGTGTGATGAGTAAGAGTGTGTGATACTAGAAACATAAGCTTACCCAAAAATGTGTTTCTCCCTCTCATGAGAGCCTCTTGAGCTCTCCAGCTTGCTGGAACTTTCTAAGACCTAACACTTGCCAAATTCCTTGCAGCAATTGTCTGGCTTGTGGTACCACAATCGGACCCACCACCCTGACGTGTTTGCTGCCCAGAACCACCGATCTTCCAAGTTCTCATCACTCCAGTGCAGCTCCTGTGACAAAACCTTCCCCAACACCATCGAGCACAAGAAGCACATGAAAGCGGAGCACGCAGGTGAAGTTTGTACCCTGCCGGCTGAGCGTGGGAGGGGCTCCACCAGAAACCCCGGCTTCTAACAGGCTGGTGTGGTGGGCAGCGGTAATTACCTTTGTTCTGCCCCAGCACACCTGAAGGCTGCCACTCTAGTCCATCAGTAGCAGCAGCTTGAGTGGCAGTGGTTCTCAAACCTGGAAGCGTAGAGCAGTGTAAGCTCCCACACCCCTGAGTGAGTGAGAACTTGTCACGGCACGTGGGAAGGGTGTCAGCCTTGTGGTAGGCAGGCCCGAGTGGAAATCCCGATTCCAGCACTTATCAGCTATGTGCCCTTGGCAAGTGACTTCTCCGTTCTGAGCCTGTTTCCTTCTCTCCAGAATGGCAGTCATTAAAACCGACTTTGCAGGTAAATATGGTGATAATCACAACAGCTGTCAGTTACAGAGCGTTTCCTGTGTGCAAGACATCATGCTAAGCACCTCGTTTATATTTTCTCATTTCATTCTCACAATAATCCTCTAAGCATCCAGGCAGCGTGGGTCCAGATCTCACGCCCTTTACCACTCGATCGTACAAATATACCATAGGTTATAAGATTCCTGGCACTGGGGAGATCTTGCTAAGTATTGGCCATCACCCCAACCCCAGCCCTGTTACTCTTCAGCCTCGGAGAGCCAACCGTTTGTTCTTTCCCACCGCTGCTTTCCTTCTGCACTTCACAGACATGAAGTTCCACGAATGTGACCAGTGTAAGGAGCTCTTCCCCACGCCAGCCTTGCTGCAGGTGCACGTCAAGTGCCAGCATTCAGGTCAGTACCGCTGCCTGCATGCTTCTAGGCTAGACTGTCCGGGCCTGAGGCTCCTCTCCAGCACTGGCAGCTTTGCAGCCCAGGCTAAATCACTGCACAAACTTGTGCCTCCGTTTCTTCATCTGTAAAATGGGAACAGTGGTAGCACCTGCCTCATGGAGTAGTGTGAAAACTGAAGTCCTTGGCATCAGTAAGCATTCCTTAAGCAGTAACTGTGATTTGTCCTTGTTACTGCTATATTTCATCCAATCTAAAGTGCCAGTTAAAAATAAATACAATTCCAGTTATAAGATGTGCTATTTTTATTTTTTACTTACTAATTTTTTTTTTTTTTTGAGACAGAGTCTCACTCTGTCATCCAGCCAGGAGTGCAGTGGTGCAATCTTGGCTCACTGCAACCTCCGTCTCCTGGGTTCAAGCAATTCTCCGTGCCTCAGCTTCCCATGTAGCTGAGATTACAGGCACCTGCCACCACTCCCGACTAAATAAGATGTACCTTTTTTTTTTGAGATGGAGTTTCGCTCGTCGCCCAGGCTGGAGTGCAATGACGTTGATCTTGGCTCACTGCAACCTCCATCTCCCAGGTTCAAGCAGTTCTCCTGCCTCAGCCTCCAGAGTGGCTGGGATTACAGGCACGTGCTGCCACACCTGGCTAATGTATTTTTAGTAGAGACGGGATTTCTCCGTGTTGGTCAGGCTGGTCTCGAACTCCTGACCTCAGGTGATCCACCCACCTTGGCCTCCCAAAGTGCTGGGATTACAGGCGTGAGCCACCGCACCCAGCCAAGATGTACCATTTTTTTTTTTTTTTTTTTTGAGACGGAGTTTCGCTCTTGCTACCCAGGCTGGAGTGCAATGGTGCGATCTCGGCTCACTGCAACCTCCGCCTCCTGGGTTCAGGCAATTCTTCTGCCTCAGCCTCCTGAGTAGCTGGGATTACAGGCACGCGCCACCATGCCCAGCTAATGTTTTGTATTTTTAGTAGAGACGGGGTTTCACCGTGTTGACCAGGATGGTCTCGATCTCCTGACCTCGTGATCCACCCGCCTCAGCCTCCCGAAGTGCTGGGATTACAGGCTTGAGCCACCGCGCCCGGCTCCAAGATGTACCATTTTTAATGAACTATTAAGAAAGAAAAACTACTGCCAGTTAAAGTGTGCTTTCTTATCAATTAGAATTTGTATGTTATTCTAAGTGCTATTTTGGACTTAATTTGACATAGATTTTTATCATGTCACTCACTCTAGTGTGCGTACATAAAAAGGAAAACCAAAAAATTAATTGATTAAGGGAAGAATCCAGCTTCTCAGAGTGACGTTCAGTTCTGATTGTCAGCAGGCACATTTTCCATCCGGTGTGTACTCTGCCATCAAAAACACTGACGATGGAACAGAGTAAAGATTCCATCAGAGAATTGAAGGCCTTTGGTTTTGGTCTCTTGAGCCTTATGTGAAACTAGTCTACTTTTGACTCCTGCTTTGGGAATACAGCTAACCTTTCATCACTGACCTCCTCCCTTCTAAACCATTTGGTTTCCATGAGTTAAAAATGTGCCCCATTCCTGTCTTCGAGAGTTTCTTCTAAGCTGTGGACACTCATCCTGCAAGTCTTGATGCTGCCACTTCTGATGTGCGTGTGTGTGTTGACAATTGCACCTGACTGCCTTAGCCCACAGCAGTCCTAGGGTGCCATCGATCCTATTTCAGAGATGTTAAAATGTATTTCTTAGAATTGATGAAATACAGTATCGTCAGCACCACTGTCTGCAGCTGAATGAATAACGCGCTTCTGCAGAGACAGATTTAGCCTGAATCTAATACTAATGAAACTGTTGTCTCAGGGCCCCTCACTTGCATGGGACCCTTCAAGACTCTGTTCTGTCTCTTTTATTTTGTATTATTTTCCTTAAGGCACCCCAAATTGAACAACCTTCGGGTCCCACAAAACCTGGATCTGCCTCTAAGCCTCGATCCTCATTCCTTCCTCTCATGTCTTCCTGCCCTCGCTTCTGTCATTTTACCCACAGCTTGCGCCTTCTGTCTCCGTCTCCTCCAGGGTCCCAGCCATTCCGCTGCTTGTACTGTGCGGCTACTTTCCGTTTTCCTGGAGCACTGCAGCACCACGTCACCACGGAGCACTTCAAACAGTCAGAGAGCACCTTCCCCTGTGAGCTCTGTGGGGAACTCTTCACCTCCCAGCCCCAGCTCGACAGTCACCTGGAATCTGAGCACCCAAAGGTGGTGAGCACCGAAACCCAGGCAGCAGCCTCACAGATGGTGCAGGTGATTCCGGGGCCGTCAGCTACACAGAGTGCTAACACGGGGTTCCTAAGGCTTCTCCAGAGGTGGCTCTGTCATAGCACCCAGCGATATTCCTTGGGGATCTTGTAGAGATTCTCTCTGGACCTCTTACAAAACAGAACAGAAAATTCTAGTCTTCTGGTGGCCACATGCGAAGTGGCCCTTAGGTAGAGGGAGCCTGGAACAAGAATTTCCAAAAGAGGAACAGCTTGGTTCCTCCTCCCAGTGCGCACTTCCCCTGCCTTCTGAGACACACGGCGGGGTGTGGTCCGAGTTGCGGGCAGCCTTGGAGAGAGAAGGGCTCTTTCTCCTCTTTGTGGGCAGTTGAAGCACTTGGAGAGCTCCCGGGCTGGACACAGTACACATTTGCACACACCTGCACCTCTCACCGTTACCTGGGCAAAAATCCCACCTCTCCTTGATGTGTCAGGGCTCTTTGCTTCCCTGATCCTCTCTTACTCTTCTTCCCATCTTCTCCAGAGAGGGTGGGCAGAAAAGGAAAATAAACTCAGGTCCAGCCATCGTCAGTAATTTGTGGGTGGAGAACCATAAACTGTTGAAGTTTTGGTCTGTTAGACTGTCCCTCTGAGCAGTTCTGTAGTCAGTCATTTATTTACAAATCAAGTTCTTACAGGCCTCTGGGGAACAGAGGGGAAGTCAAGTAGGCAGGACTGCTGCCAACACTCTACTGTCGTGTCAACCCAGAGGTGCTCGGCTTTATCATTTTAAATATTATGGTTCTTGGGAATAGGTCCTTTGGGGAAAAGGTGGGGGTGGAGGGTCCATTTCTAAAAGAAAAGGAAAGAAAAGCAGTTTTTTGTTTGTTTTTTGAGATGGAGTTTTGCTCTTGTTGCCCAGTCTGGAGTGCAATGGCACAATCTCGGCTCACCACAACCTTTGCCTCCAGGGTTCAGGCAATTCTCCTGCCTCAGCCTCCCTAGTAGCTGGGATTACAGGCATGTGCCACCACGCCCAGCTAATTTTGTATTTTTAGTAGAGATGGGGTTTCTCCATGCTGGTCAGGCTGGTCTTGAACTTCCGACCTCAGGTGATCCGCCCTCCTCGGCCTCCCAAAGTGCTGGGATTACAGGCCTGAGCCACCGCTCCTGGCAAGAGAAGCAGTCGGAAACCTGCTATCCTAGACCATTGCTGATTGAACACCACAGTCGGTCTCTTCCCTCCTGTTGCCCAGAGAAGTAGCTGAGCTTGGCTTCCTCACTTGTTCCTGCTCTCGGCTCATTCTCAAGAGCAAGGTGGCTGTGGCCCCTGCTTTAAAAATATCAAGGACATCTAGCTCTTCTGGGGTCTGTGGGTCAGAAACAACAACTTGGAGACTTAGGTAGGAACTGGGTATGCCTAACCACAGCCTAGTTCTCCCTGAGCTGGAAAGGCCGTCTCCAGCAGATGCTGTGGATTTGGAAGGGACGTATGTGGCCTGAGGAGGAGAGAAGGGGGCACTTGCCCTGCCAGGCTGGTGAGCTGCATGAACGAGCGGGGTCACAGTTCATCCACTCTTCTTCGGTGGAAGCTCCATCACTGCGTGGCCTCCCGGGAACGCTGTCAGCCCGAGAGAGGTCCAGAGACGCTGCCCTGGCCTGGGGTGCACCGGTCCCGCTTCCGTGTCTCAGGCGTGAGACCAGCTGACTTCGGCAGCATTCCTCTCACATGGCACTCGCCCCGGCAGTACCATCCCAAGACAGGAAAACCCAGTGTGAGAAACGGGGCTGGTGTTCGCTGGTGTGTAATCATAGGGTCCGGGCACCCCGAGATGGCGTACTGAGGGAAATTACAGCAATTTAGTGCCCAGTTATTTAAATTGTCTGCGGCCTTCTCTTTTGCATCGCTGGCAGGTTAGACTTGCCTTTTCCCATTAGGCACACGTAATTGCTCTCCTCAGGTGAAAACATAAACATCATCATTACAGTACGAGATGAAAACCATGTAAATCAGGGAGCTCACTGCGAACGCTGCCCAGAGCAGCCTCATGGTCTTTCCCTTTCAGGTGATCCAAGCCCCAGAGTCGGTGGCCCCGACAGAGCAGGTGATCACTTTGGAGGAGACCCAGCTTGCCGGCTCACAGGTGTTTGTGACGTTGCCAGATTCCCAGGCATCTCAGGCCAGCTCTGAGCTCGTGGCGGTGACTATGGAGGATCTGCTGGATGGCACCGTGACGCTGATCTGTGGTGAGGCCAAGTGAGGGGCTGATCGTCTGCAGAGCCTTCCTGTGTCGGCAGCAGAGAGGCCCCACGGTTTGCGCTTTTTTGCCCTCCGTCCCTGGTGGTCGTGAGTGGTGAGCGTCTTAGCACCAACCAACAAATCTCACCTGGAAAACAGACAGAAGCTTCATTGTTTCCATAGAATCAACAGCCTCTGAGCCCTCAACACCAACAGCACCATCCTCTGTAGCAGACAGGCCTCCTTCCCCACAGGCCTGCTGCTGCAGCCTCTGTGACACTGTCCATCCCCGAGTGACACGTGGCTTCTTTCTGAAGCAGAATCTGAAAGACCAGTGGGATGGGAGCTGGTGACCAGGGTACCCCAGGAGGTGCGATGTGCCGGCAGCTGTCAGGGGGCAGAATGGCGGTTAGATACGGGACTCGGCCCACACGGGGGGTTGCACATTTTGCCAGTGTCTCTGGCCGTTTAAAGTGAGAGGGGCACCAACGGGCTGTTCAGGGACCTCAGCCATAAGCACACTTGACCCCTTCCTCTGTGGGGGTCCCCCGGCACCAGTGGCCACGCCCACACCCTCCTGACGGCTGTAGGACAGGCAGCCCTCGTTTCCATGCCTGGTAACCCCTTGTCCGTTGTCAGTCCTTCCCAAAACAGAGCTGTGGAGTTTGTGCTGGAGTGTTTAACGTGAGGCGTCTGCCCGCTAGACAGTCTCTGCGTCTCCAGGACATTCTTCTTGGTATTCCTTTCCTGAAGGCTGGTTCCCACAGCTCTTCCTTGTCATCCTGATCCCCTTCCTTTAATCAAAGGCTGAAACCTCTGCCTGACCTGGCAGTCTCGCTCCCTCTGGGTCACGTGATGCAGACCGTGACCAGGGCCAGGCTGGCAGTCCTGTCTTCGTGTGGAGGAGCAGCCACGACTGCCCATGGCTCTGCTCCCGCCCGCTCCCGGCCTTGGGAGTGGCCTGCTGCCTGACCTCCCCCAGGCTGCCACACTTACTGCAGGTCAGTGATCCTTTGCAGTCTGCATTTCGCAAAGCTTTTTTATCTTCAGTTCCTAAAATATAATCTGATAATTAATGGTTTGTGGAATCCATTATGAAGTGCAATTAGATAGATGCAGGTTCCTGCCGTTTGGAGAGAATGACTAGCATTTATCTTCTTTTCCTTCCATGCCAAAAGGTTGGAGTTCGCCGGTGCGGTGTTTACACACCAGTCAGGGCTCTCTGCCACCTTGTGTGGCTTGACCCCCTGTAGAGGGGAGTGCCCATTTGGATCCCACACTGGCAGAGATGGGGGCCACCGCTTCCTTCCAGGCACATCTCGCACTGCCATGTACAGAGGCAGGGCTCAGTGTTTGGTCACCATGGAAGCTTGTGTTGCTCCCACGTGGTCAGGTCTCACGCTGCTTGAAGCGCAGAAGGCAGAGCCTTACTGACCAGCACGCTCACTGGCTGGCATCTGCCGGCCTTGTGCAGGCAGGCCTGATGTCAGTTTCTGCGGCGAGCGCCAGCTCCAGCCAGCCTGGGACAGCTCACCCCAGCCAACTACACCTGTCTCTGGTCCTGTCCACATTTTGATATGCAAATCACTTGATCTTGTCAATTAGGGCTCTGCTGTTCTGAAACAGATGAAGTTTCTAAAGGCGAGTTGGCCTCAGAAGCCAAAAACTGACCAGAAGATGGTGCTCAAACCTTTAAGACTTCATCTGCACGTGAAGGGCTCACTGCTTCTACCAAGGCTGTCCCTGGCTTAAGGCTTTTCAGTCCTGGGAACTGTCAGATCGGGAGAGCTCTTGTTCTGCAAGTGGCAAAATGGCACTGGATCTCTCCTTGGCGCCAGAGAAAACCCACTGAAAGATGGTGGTAGAGTGGCACATGCTTACAGGGCATCGGTGCCAAGCCCAGTGAATGAGAATGTAACCCCTCAACAGCTATGGGATGGGGCTTAGGAGCTGTGGTGAATGTCACTAAAATTTCTTCTACAACAAAACAAGAAATAATTGCTGAGGGCTTAGAGGGAAAAGTGATTTAAAAAAAAAAAAAAAAGACTCTTCAGAATAAAGAGGGCTGTAAGTTTTGAATTCAAGGGTCAGGTCCTTTCCAGCACTGAGAAACCCTTTCGAAGGGTTCTTTTTGTTGGGGAGACGGGTTCTTGCTCTGTCTCCCAGGCTAGAATATAGTGGCATGATCTTGGCTCAGTGCCACCTCTGTGGGTTCAAGCAATCCTCCTGCCACAGCTTCCCAAGTAGCTGGGACCACAGGTGTGACCACCACCACTGGCTGATTTTTGTATCTTTCTTTTTTTTTTTTTTTGGTAGAGATGGGGTCTCGCCATGTTGCCCAGGTTGGTTTCAAACTCCTGAGCTCAAGCAGTTCTCCCGCCTGGGCCTCCCAGAATGCTGGGATTACAAACATGAGCCACTGCGCCTGGCCAGATTTCTGCTGGGGACCCAGATTGTGACAAGACATTTGTTTTCTTCGGAATCACCAGATTTGCAGCCTACTGTGCCAAGAGTGAACAGAGAAGTTGGACTGGCTGCCGGGGCTCATCGGACGCCCTCTGGTCCGTGGCACGCTTGGCAGAAGGCACAAACCCAGTGCTGGTTCTCGGCAAGAAAGAGGGGAAGGCCCTTCCCGAGTTTATTGCCTGCTCTTGGTGGGCCCTGCACTGGCTGGCTGACTGTATAGTCTTGCTCTCTAGAGAAGCCCGGGCGTGGATCTGATTGTAGGACAACTTTCCAACTCTGCTTGGCCATTTTGCCCTTTTCTTCTGCTTCTACCCCAGAGACCTGGATTGCCGCTGCAGAGGACAGCGTGTGTGTGGGCTCCCGAGTCCACATCACTTGATTCCATGGGGTCCCGGTGTTATATTTGCCTCATCCGCCATGGGGTGCTGCTCTTGTGGCCTCTGGGCTGAACTCTGGGGCCTTCGGGGTGGTGTGAGGGAGTCTGGGGGCTTCTTAGAACACATGGATTTGTTTGGTGGGTCCCCAGACCTCTGCTCCCAGAGCTGATGTACCGGCTGGTGAGGAGGGAAAGGCAGTCAGATTCCAGGCCAGAGTGTGATTCTGTGGAATACTGGGGTCCGTTATGGAACAGGACTTGCCCATCACAGGTAAGTGAGACAGCAAATAGGTGATTCAAAAGTAGGGATTCCTGCAGGAAGGTGAGACCCCTACTGTCCACACGCATGAGCAGATTCTGGAACCAGAGGGGCAGGGACAGGGGCCTTTACTCATTTACTTTAGTGTGTCTCTTCTGTCTCAGGAGCTTTGTGTTTGGGAAACTGAGCTAAGTGAGTAGCAGGCTCTGCAGTGTGAATAGCAGGCTTCACTGACGATCCGGGTCTCCGCTGAGGAAGCTTTCTGACTTCCGACCGACCACAGGAAGCATGTCAGCTTCATCCCTCAGGCTAGAGCTCTGATAATCGGGGCTGGGGGATGAATGAAATCAAGTCAGACAGACAGTGAATGGGGAGACAGGTCGCTGCTCTTTCTTTGCAGGATCAATCAGATGGGACTCCCAGAAAGGAAAGAGAATGGTGAGAGAGGACCCTGAGTGTTCCTCTCCCACCCGGGGGCTGGGGACATGGTCACCACCAGCTGAAGACAGGCTAATGGGGTGGTGGGTATGCCTTCAAACCTCACGTGCCTGGACGCCGCACATTGACCGAGGGAGAGAGGGAATTGCTAACCATAACTCGAGTGGGCAGGCAGTTCCGGAGAGGCAAGCAGCGTGGTATTAAATTGGGCCTAGACAGTTGGACGGTGATGAAGAAAATTCAGGGATGCCGTAATGACTCCCCGCTGAGGGCAAGTTCACACCCAGCCCTGTCCTGCTTGTATCCCATTGATCCTCAGGAGGTAGGAAGAACATGGGAGTAAGAGAACCTTTTGGGGCTGCAGGGAGTGTCAGAGACAAGGTGATCCTTGTCTGGTTGTCACGGAAACTTTGGGGCTGGTGGGATTTAGACCAAAAGCTCAGAAGCACAGCCAAAATTTAGAAACTTGCTACTCCTACGACTCGGCCTATAAGGAAGAAAGAAGCTGTCTGTACTTTGGGGACTACACTGTTGAAGGGAAAAAATCACTCCCTGGCTAATTAAGATTGCTTCCAAATTAGGGGAAGGTTTGTCATTTCCTTTACCAAGGCCAGTCAGCCCTGCTTCCACCCATGGCCAGCACAGCCAGCCAGCCCCTACATGATGCTGTATAAATTGGATTACAAACCATATTCATGTTCAACGTGCACTAATCTATATAAATAAATACTTTGAAAAATACTTTGAAAAAATTAGACCACATGCGTCTGAAATGGACTGTGATGTTACAGACCTGCTTTCTCTTTGCTTCTGGGCCAGTGTCAGACGGGCACAGGCTCAATAGGTCTGGTGTCCTAGGGGCCATTTATGTACCTTCAGGCTGTGTTAACATGGCCTGGGGGGAAGAAAGCTCTCCCTTCACGTGAAGCCTCATTTCCTAAACCCTCCTTCCCAGGGAGCGAGTGTGGGGCAGGGTTTCAGAGCACAGGCTTTGGTGTGCAGCCTGGTACATCACACTATCCCGCTGTCTAACTGTACAACACTGTGAGATGCTTCCCCTCTCTGAGCTCCCTCCTCCTGGCTCTTAACTTTATTATAAAATGGGGGAAATGATTGTGCTTGCCCTACAGAATTGTAGTATGAATTAAAAGTCTGGATTTAATGTATTTACTGTAGAAAATTTTAGCTTTTATTACACGTTTTTGCCATACAAGTCAGCTATTCCCTGCCTTCTCCGGCACTCAAGAGAATGTTCGTTCCTGTGTCTTTGTGTAGTCTTCTTCCTCTCTGAATCCTTACGGGATCCTTATAACACCCACCGCTTTTCATTTATCTCTTGAATCTCGACTGCCCCCAGAGTAGAAAGTGCTGAGCAGATAGCTGTAAAATAAACTAAACCTTTCTCGGTGAACAGCTGAAAATGTCACATTGCTGGCAGCCAACAAGGAAACGAGCAGGAGACCCGGATGGGATGTACAGGATTTCTGCAGGAAGCATCCAGTGTTGAAGAGCAGGGGAGGTGCATCAGATCCCGCAGCCCTGATGCTGCGGAGAGCCAGGAGTGGGCGGGGGGATGGGGGTTCTGTGCTCACTCCTCCTGGGACAGTCCTGGGGAAGCACAGACACACCCTTGTTCAGAGCCCGCAAGTATCTTTAGGAAGGAACGCTCCACTGCCTAAGTGCTACAAGAGCAGGTCTGGAGCTGCCCGCGTCGTATTTTGGGCAGTAGTCCCGAGTGCCCCAGCCAGCTGCAGTGGGTCATTGTGACATACACTTGGGCCCCAGCCATCAAGTTGAAGGTATGCAGAGGCGAAGTGCTGCTGCAGGTCGGGTGGGATTACGCAGAGGTAGGACGTGACCGAGGGGTTTCCTCGGTGATCCCTGGGCCAGGGTGGCCGGCTGGAAGGAGCTCACCAGCACAGTGGGAAGGACATGGCCTTGGGAGCTTCCCAGCTCCACGTCTTATTAGACAGATGACCTTGGAGGAGTTTTTCCCGACAGTGACTGTGAGGAGAGAGTTAACATTTGTAAAATATCTGGCGAGTATAGACGCTTCGTAGATAATGGCTGTTCGTGTTTATAATATTTTAGAAGGCCTGGAGGAAGAGAGGCAGAGGAGAGCTGGAAGGGAGGTACCTAATGTATCCTCGATACAGGGCCTGGAGCACAGTGCAGGAGTCTCCAAAGCCAGGGCAGGAGGAGGCATTCAGGGGCTGCACTAAAATAAACCCAGAGACCCTGTTCCAGGCCAGAGTGAACAGTGGTAAGAGGGAAGTGATCTCCCCAGGTTGGAACTGGGGCTCAGCTTTCTGGCACCACAGCAGAGGGGTCACATCTGAGTAAAGCAGAGACCTGGGAGTGTTGGGTGGGGACGCATCCAGAGAGAGCAAAGGAAATGGAAAAACCAAGTCCACAGTGACTTTCGGCGTCTCTGCCTCGAGTGTTCACTGTTTATCCTGCTGTCCATGGGCTTATGCTCAGGATGTGTTTGGTGTGAAAAAAGGAAAAGGGGCTTGTGGTCCCAGACCAGGGTCTTTACTCTTCGTTCAGAGGTGAAGAGGTCATAAGGACGTGGGTGTAAAAACAACACTCATGTGCTCGGCTTTTCGTGCATCTGTGCCGTCTTTTGACCTTTCACCAGGGCAGGTCTGGGTCCCATGGCCACCGAGACATTTCTGTCTCCTTGGCATACTCAGACCGGGCAGCACTGAGCGGGTGCTTGGCAGATGCTGCCGACTGCTGGAGACGGGGACGCTGACCTTGGGCTTGCTCTTTTGAGGGGTAGAGGAGCTGCTTCCTATTCTGCAGCTCTGCACCACATGTTCTGTACGAGCTGTTTCTAGCCAGTCGTGGAATACGCTATTATTCCGTCTACTCTCCATCCACCTCATGTCTGCAACCTTGTGAGGCAGAGAGAGCCAGCACTTGGCGGGGTCGCGTGTGCTGCTAGAATCCTGAGCTCCGTCGTGGAGAAAGACCTTCCCCAGCTTTCCCTGTCGCTGCCTAAATCTGTACCCTGCGATGTCCCAGATCCATCCACTACACAATTGAAACCCTCGGTGTGCAGTTGTGTAGTTTGTGCCTTAATCCTCACACAGCTTCATCACATTTGAGATTCTCACAAGCTTGAGGACAGGGACCACATCCTACTGACTGCCTTGGTTTCTCAGAGTCGGGGGTGCTGTGTTGGGCACACAGAGGCTCTGCCAGAACCGAGCAGTACCCCTCTTGCTTGCCCTCATTTCTCAGCTCAGGGAGAACCCCACTTCCACATCTTACTCCTGTCAGTGAGGCTCTACCCCAAGTTACCCGTGGGCTGGTCTCAGAACATCCTCTTCTCTTTGTCCTCTGAGAAGAGATTAGCAGAAGCCTGCGAGCAGCCAGCTGGCCCCACCACTCCCAGCTGCTCTGATCAAACACCACTCCCGCCGATTCTTCTAGCTCTGGCTCCCCCAGCGCAGGCCAGAAACAGCTGATCAAACACATCAGGACAAGGTCAGTCCAGGGACCCACGGTCCCCTCCAGGGGAGATTTCACAGCCCTGCCATCAGGAGGGTCTGATAAAAATGGTCAGGGGGTGGGGAAGGGGGCCCGTGGGGCTGGCACAGGACCAAACAGCCTTTCATTTTGTTTAAGGTTGAAACCTCTGTGTTCCACGCGGGGTCCACACCAAGCCAGAATTTCCAGAAAGACATGGCTGGAGCTAAGGAGACGAGAGCTGTGCGTGCACGTACGAGTGTGTGGAGGTGAGAGAGATGTCAAGTGAGAGCGCATGTGGGTTTGGGAGCATGGGATTATTAGATTGTCACAGGCTGACTTAAGATCCTCCCTCGCTAAACTGCGACCCCTTCAAGGGCAAGGACTGTGTATTACCCTTGTCTGTCTCACACGCATAGAGGCACACGTGTGTACCCAGCAGTTAGCCGGGCACATCAGGTGTCTGACTGCACAGGTGTGTTAGACCTGAAGTTCTGGGAGTCCGTAAGGTCCTGTTTGCAGGCTGAAATGGTGCCTGGCTCCCGATCCTTCAGGACTTAACGACCTCATCAGCCAGGTAGGGATTGTCTATGAGAAACAGGTACTGAAAACAGGCATGCCAGTCCAGACTAAAGACCTAAAGGTCTTGGCGCCTACAGATTCTGTGGGGTTTTTGGTTGGTGGTTGGTCTGTTTTATGGGTAGGGGAAGGAAGGGGAGGATTAATACTTTTTAGAAATTGACCAGGCACGGTGGCTCACACCTGTAATCCCAGCACTTTGGGAGGCTGAGGCGGTTGGATCGTCTGAGGTCAGGAGTTCAAAACCAGCCTGGCCAACATGGCGAAACCCTGTCTCTGCTAAAAATGTAAAATTAGTGGAATGTGGTGGTGCACGCCTGTAGTCCCAGCTATTAGAGAGCCTGAGACAGGAGAATCGCTTGAACCTAGGAGGTGGAGGCTGCAGTGAGCCAAGATTGCACCATTGTACTCCAGCCTGGGCAAGACAGAGTGGGATACCATCTCAAAAAAAAAAAAAAAAGATTCTCCTAATCAATGATTGGTGTTATGACATGCTTACCACACATTAGTTACTAGATGAAGAGCTCTTTGTAATTCTTTTTATTTTTATTTTTGAGACAAGAGTCTCACTCAGTTGCTCAGGCTTGAGTGTGGTGACACAATCTTGGCTCACTGCAACTTCCACTTCCCGGGTTCAAGCCATTCTCCTGCCTCAGTCTCCTGAGTAGCTGGGATTACAGATGTGCACCACTACACCCAGCTAATTTTTGTATTTTTAGTAGAAATGGTGTTTCACCGTGGTGGCCAGGCCTGTCTTGAACTCCTGACTTAAGGTGATCCACTTGCCTCAGCCTCCCAAAGTGCTGGGATTACAGGCATGAGCCACCATGCCTGGCCCAGTAATTCTTATTTCTTAGAATTCTAGCACCAACTCCATGATGTAGGTGCTGTTATTAACCCTGTGTTACAGACAAGGAAACCATCACCAGAGAGGGAAAGTTGCTATGTAGCTAGAGGGCAGCATATCTGGGATCCGAACCCAGCTGTCTGACTCCAGAGTCTGCTCTTAAATCCCTTGCTATTTGTAAGCATTTCTCATTTAATACCTAATCAGCCAGAAAATGTGGCTTACCCCACTTCCCATGCTTTAAGCAGCCTTGTCACACCTGCACTGCCGGCCTAGCTCTGAGGACTCCCCACCTGCTCTCTCTCCTTTCCCGTCCCCCCTGTCCATCTGCCTGAGACAGCCAGGCAGGCCTAAAACTCTGCTTGTATCAGCCAGAATGTATCCAGGAGCAAAGGGTCCTGTCCACTGCCTTGTGTGGGATCGGTGGCCTGGGTCCTGTCACTGTTTTGGACCTCCATGTTCTTCAGTTTCCCCAGTCCTCAGTCGACACGTGACAGCTCACTTGGGGCTCTTCCTTGAGATACAGGACAGCCAGGGGTCCTGGCGCTCAGGAGACACATCTTGTATAAGCAGGTGAGCCACAGAATCAGGAGTAGGGCCAGACTCTGCGGACGCCCCAGGCCCGCACCAGTCCTGCTGCCCGCGCTGTGGAGCCTGCCTGAAACAAGCCCCACCAGCCCAGGGGCGCATCATCAATGCAGGGCGTTTCCTGGATCTCACGCTCCCCAGTGGCTTGGGACATGTGGCCCCAATGGAATTGGAACCTTGTTCTGGTATCAGCAGAACGGGCTTTTTGGTTTTTTAAGTTCAGGGATACAAGTGTAGGTTTCCTGTATAGGTAAACTTGTGTCACGGGAGTTGGCTGTACAGATTATTTCATCGCCCAGCTCTGAAGCCTGGTACCTACGAGTTACTCTTCCTGATCCTCTCCCTCTTCCCGCCCTGCACCCTCCGAAAGGCCCCAGTGTGTGTTGTTCCCCGCCGTGTGTCCATGCACCCTCCTCATTTAGCTCCCACGAACAGGTGAGAACATGTATTTATTTGGTTTGCTGTTCCTGTGTTAGTTTGCTAAGGATAATGGCCTCCAGCTCCATCCACGTCCCTGCAAACGACATGATCCCATTCTTTTTTATGGCTGCAGAGTGGGTTGTCTTACCCACATGGCGTTCCCATGTCTGTCCCAAGAAGCCATCAGTTGACCTGGATAAGCGGAGGCCTCACCTGGTAGGCGCAGGGCTGCGGGGCAGGTGGAACGCAGAAAGAGAGGCGGTGGCAAATGTGTGACCCACCTGGCTCAGCCTCCTTTTGCGTGGATAATGGTAGTCCCATAATGCCTTCTTCTGGAGTCACAGTCTGCTATTTTTAGATACTTTCATATACATTATTTCTTTTGATCCTTACAGTCACATGAAAGTTGAGAGTAGTTGTCTTTATCGTTACCTCCTTTTACAGTAAAGGGATTCAGACAGTACAAGACCTCAGCCTTACGCACAAGTGAGGATCGGAAGTGGAGTCCAGGTTTTCGACGCCAAATGCAGGCTTTTCTCCACCTCCCTGTGCTGCCTCCCACTTCCCGGCGTTTCCCGGCATGTTCAGTCTCGTGCGTGCTTGATTCTGGCCGCAGTGTTCTGAGGTTGGAGGGCCACGGGTGATTATTTTGCGAATGAGGAAACTGAGGTTTCAGGATAGTTCTTTGTTCTGTCACGTGGTGAGTCAGTGGCAGAACTGTGGTGAGAACAGCTGGACCCAGCATTTTGTCCACTTGGCAAGAAGTGCCTCTGAGGAGACCCGGGCACAGCCCACGTCCTAGCAGCAGGGCTGGGGGAGAGCCGCTGTTTGCTGACCTCTGCCCGGGGCCGGAGCGTGTGTACCTCATTCCCAGCACAGGCGCCACACCCACAGTCACCAGCTCAGCACTGGCCAGTAGGACTCTCCGTGATGGTGACAGTGGTCTCTTCTGCACTGTCCAGTGTGGGAGCCACTGGTCATGTGTGACTGTTGAGCATTGACATGTGGCTAGTGCAACTGAGGAGCCATAATTGTAATTTAAATAGTCACAGGCTTCATGGCTGCCGTTACTGACGGTACAGAACTAGATGAAGGCTCGGGGGTTGAGGATCACACAGGAACTGGCTGAGCCCAGACCCAAGTCCAGGTCTGTGGGATTGCAAAGCCTATGGCATTTCCACCGGGGCCCGGTGTCGGGAGGGAGAGGCGCGCAGGTGGCGGGCCCTGGCTGCAGAGTTCGGAGTGCCGCGTTTCACTCGTGAAGGCTGCCCCTCGCTCCCCGCACGTGTGCTCAGACAGCCACGTCACCACTGTCCCTCCTGCATCTTCATCGTTGTCGGTGTTGATGCTGTTATGTTGACCACCTGTCACCCCCAGGCTGGGTGCCAGGGACTCTACCTCCATCAGGACTCAGCCTGACACTGAATCTACAATGACACTACTCTGATCCCATTTCACAGGGTCAACAGAGGCTCAAAGAGATGGAGAAACTTGCCCCATGTCACCAGCTTTTGCTGGAAGGGTCACATTGGCATAAACACAAAATACTCTATTTTTGCTCCTGTTTCTTAGCAGCTCCAGACCCGAGCTAAAGCGAAATTAGTGCCCCAGAGGCAGCCAGGAAGCCTTTCCACTCCCCACCGCACACTTCCCTGGCCCCCCGACTTTGAGAAGACAGCATTGTCTGGAGCGTGCTGTCTGGGCGCAGTCGCTGCTCCCAGAGAGCGGGCAGAGGGCCAGGCCTGCCACACCCGGGGGCAGCCTCGCCTGAGTGTTTGCAGCTTTCTCACAACTATTATAGCAAGCACTTGCCTCAAGTAAACATTTGTTAAAGCATACTGTGTGCTTAAATATAACTGTCATTTCATCTTGGAACTAAGACGATTTGTTAGTGCCGGCACACTTACAATGTAAGTCATGCGAAGACTCAGTCATTGTCACTCATCAGCTGTGTGACTTTGGTCGAGTCTTTTCAGCCCTACTCCTGCAAGTGGACTCGATAGCCTCCAAGAGCCCGCCTCCAGCATTTCTGATTCCTTGGGTGGCGTGGGAAGTAGAGAAACCAGGGTTCTGGCTCGGACTGCCACTTCCCCTGTGTGCGACCTACCTCTGAGCCTCGGGCTCCTCATCTGTAAGGATGGCATTCCCATGGAGTGGGAGCGCTGAGCAAGATCTGGCACACGAAGAGCCTGGCACGGGGCTGCCCTGGGGCACGTGCTCAGTGAAGGCCCTGATACGCCTTTGTGCTGTGTGCATAAGATCCGGCAATACCCCATGGCCCCATCTCAAGGAATAAGGAAGAGATGTTGGAAGAAGTCTCTGTCCTCAGCTGGGAGGAGAAACATGTCCTGTTCGGGCCAAGATGGTGGCACCGGTGCTGAGAACAGCACCAAAGAGCCTCCAGTGGCAGCTTTCACTGCAGAGCAGCATTGCCCCCTCACCTTAGTGGGTGTGGGCATTGGGGGCTGTGCCCACCACTGGCACAGCTGGGACGATCTGGTAGGGACAGGCAGCGCAAGCATTTAGTCCCAGAAGAGGGAGGTTTCCCAGAGCCGAGAGGAGGTCATGGCTCAGGAGAAGAGCAGGGCATGAGGACAGTGGCTCAGCTGTCCCTGCCAGCCCTGGTCTGAAGCAAGTCTAGAGTCCAGGCTAGCCCCCAGGCTGACAGTCAGGGATACGGAGTCAGATGGCCAAGTGTCAACACTGTTGCTGCCTGGGACTGTTGAGCATGCTGCTTAAGCTCTCTTAGCCTGATTTTCCTCATCTGTAGAATGGGGAGGGTAATACTTGGTTGCCTGGCAGGGGTAGAATGTAATGCCCATGAATGCCCTTATGTAATGCCAGCCAGAGTGGGCTCAGTAGCAGTTATTAGCTTCCTGGGGCAGCTGTTGCAGGAGGAGGCTATGCCTCATACTCTGGCCTCTGCTGTCCATGAGACAACAGAGAGAAGTGAGTCGGCTGGGAGCCCACCGCTGACCTCAGGAAGGCTGTGACCTTGGCGCCAACTGGGAGAGACAGGGCTTGAGGTCTGGAGTTGCCGGGGTCCAAGTCTCTCAGGTTAGCCTGGTGGGCTGGGTGATCGAGAACAGAACCCCAGGTTTGGGGAGGCCTTCCTCATCTGTCCACTCAGGAGCCCTGGGGACAGGATCCCCTGGACACCAAGGGTCACCCCCCCCAATCTTCTGGTCAGAACCTTTCTCACAGACATTCCTCAGGGCTTGGATCTAGACTGCCAGGGGCAGGGGGCACAGAGCTTCAAGGTTCCCCGTGTAGAACTATGAAGACCCCGAGCCAAGCACACACACTCCGGGCCATCCACCTCCCCATCCACCAACCCCCATCCTCTGCCAGCCTTTCCCACCCAGCTTTCCCCCATCCTTCAAGCCCAGCCCAAATGTCTCCCACTGCAGAAAGTGGCCTCTGTGACGTTCCCCAGCCAGGAGCGTCTGCCCTGGACTCCTCCACACTTTGTACATGTGGTCATGTGTGTTCCGGTCCTTTCATTACTTTTTTTGATAATATACATAACATAAAATCTACTTTTTTAATGATTTTTGTGTCAAGTTTGGTAGCATTAAGTCCATTCTCATTGGTGCAAGCGCCATTACCACCTGTCTCCAGAACTTTCTCATCATTTCATACAGAAGCTCTGTCTCCATCAGACATTTTCTTTTCCCCAAAAAGAAGCCTCGTATCTGTTACCAGTCACTTCCTGTTCTCCTCTCCCTGGACCACCCCAACCCCCACCCTGCCACGACAGTCACCATTCTATTCCCTGTCTCTAGGAATTTGGTCTAGGTATATCACAGAAGTAGAGTCATACAGTATTTGTCTGTGTTCATGTCTTTTTAAAATTTTTTTTCAAAACAGGGTCTCTGTCTGTCGCCCAAGCTAGAGTGCAATGGCACCATCCTGGCTCACTGCAGCCCCAATCTCCAGACTCAAGTGATTCTCATGCCACAGCTTCTCGTGTAGCTAGGACCACAGGTGGAGCCACCACGCTCGGTTAATTCTTTTTTAATTATTTTTTTGTAGAGACGGGATTGTACTATGTTGCCCAGGCTGCTCTCGAACTCCTGAGCTCAAGTGATCCTCCCGCCTTGGCCTCCCAAAGTGCTGGGATTACAGATGTGAGCCACTGCTCCCGGCCTGTGCCACTGCAACCAGCCTGTGTTCATGTCTTAATCCTCCACAGGCCCTCTAACTAGTGACTCAGCAAAAAGAGAAAATGAAGAGGCAAAGAATGCTACCGCCATGCCTGAGACTCCCTGAGACAGGCACAATCTCACCCGGCTCCTAAACTCCTAGAATTCATTCATTCCCTTATGGCGGCCAGACAGCGTTGTAGACGTGGAGGCCCCACAGTGAACAGAACAGCCTGCAGTCCCTGCTCTCACGGAGCCCACAGTTTTGTGGAGGAGACAGTGAATACGTATATGGTCTGTTAGATAATGGGGAGCCCCAGGGAGAAAAATTAAATTGGGGGGCAGACAGGAAGTACCAGGCAATGTTGCAATTCTGGGGTGGCCAGGAAAGACCTCGATGATTAAATGACTTGAGCAAAGGCCTGCTGGCTTTGAGGGAGTGGCCACGTGAATGTCTTAGGGGAGGGCGGTCCTGGGAGAGGGACAGTCAGTGCGAAGCCCTGGAGGCAGGAACTGCTTGAGGACTCCTGGGGGGCCAGGGTGGCTGCAGCAGAGTGGGCATGGGAGAGAGTACAAGAGACAAAGTGAGAACATGGGCAAGGCCCAGATTATGCAGGAACTTCTAGATCTTTTTTTTTTTTTTTTTTTTTTTTTGAGATGGAGTCTCGCTCTGTCACCCAGGCTGGAGGGCAGTGGTGCAATCTCATCCCACTGCAACCTCCACCTCCCAAGTGATTCTCCTGCCTCAGCCTCCTGAGTAGCTGGGATTACAGGCACACACCACCATGCCCAGCTAATTTTTGTATTTTTAGTAGTGATGGGGTTTCACCATGTTGGTCAGGCTGGTCTTTAACTCCTGACCTCGTGATCCACCCACCTCGGTCTCCCAAAGTGCTGGGATTACAGGCATGAGCCATCGCACCCTGCCCCTTCTAGGTCATTCTAAGGCTGTGGCCAGTGAAGGGTTTTGGGCAGAGGTGCTGCAGCTGCTGTGCAGAGAATAAATATAAGGTGGGGAGTCGGGGGCGGCAGTGCTGGGAGGTAACTTAAGGGGCCATTGCAATATCTCATCGCAGCAGAATGTCATAAAAATGAAAATGAATCCACAGCCAGAAAATATTTCTGAGTGGCTCATTTGTTAGCCAAGCAAGGAAAATGGTGCGTGGACAAGGGTGGCGGTGAGGAATGATCAGTGGCGCCTCCGGCTTTGCTGATGGACTAGATGTGGGATTTAGGAAAAAAGAGGTTTGAGGATGATTCCCAAGATTTTTGGTCTGAAAGTGGAAGCATGAAATTGCCAGGTGCTGCGCTGGGGGCAACCTCAAGAAGGCAAGGAAGATAGGCAGAGCTCACGGGGCACAGGGGCTGAGCTCGGGGCCCACTGTGCGTCCAGGTGGAGAGGTGTAAATCTGGACACAGGCGGTAAGGTCACCATGGCCACTGTTCCTCTTTCATTTTCCAGGCCTCACCAGAGCTGAGTCAGACTCACTCCCTCCTCGGCGTGAGGCAGAGACCATGGGTCACAGCCTACCCTTTCTTCATCCATCTGTCAGTCCATTCATCCAGCGCGCCCTGTACGTCTCACCTATGTCGGGCACAGACCCAGGATACCGGAATGAGTGCGACGTGGCCCCTTCCCTCCACAGGCGCACACTCTGCTTTCAAACTCTCTACCCTCCTCCTCCGGCTTCTGCCCTTATTCCTCCTTGGCCCCAGTCTCTCCATCAGTAAAACATATCTGGACCAAACAGTCCGTAAGTGCCCCACCAACTTGCCCATCCCCGCCTTCCTGTGGGCTGGCCACCCACAGCATGGGCAGAGCTGGGGGATGGGTCTGTGTCAGCTTCCTGGCCCCAGAACACACACCTGACCAGCAAACGTGCCCTGACAACAGTTTGGCTGTCTTCATGTTCCACTGAGAGGTGATGAACTGTGGGGAAGCAACTGAGTCAACCTAGCAAGTGAGCTTTGCAGTGCACGGGACTCACAGTGAGTGACTGGGGTCAAGGCATGCACTCTCAAAGGGGGCTGGCTACCGGGGGAAGAAGAATCTTGCCCTTTTTATTTATAAGGTAGATACACACATAGTACATACATAGGTATATTGTATATCTGTAGTATTAAAATGCTTCAGCGATGACGGGCGCAATGGTTCACGCCTGTAATCCCGGCACTTTGGGAGGCCAAGGCAGGTGGATCACTTGAGGTCAGGAGTTTGAGACCAGCCTGGGCAACATGGTGAAACCCCATCTCTACTAAAATACAAAAATTAGCTGGGCATGGTGGCGTATGCCTGTAATCTCAGCCGCTTGAGAGGCTGAGGCAGGAGAATTGCTTGAACCCGGAAAGTATAGTTTGCAGTGAGCAGAGATTGGTGCCACTGCATTCCAGCCTGGGTGACAGAGTGAGACACTGTCTCAAAAACTAAATAAAAATAAAAATGTTTAGGGGAGAAAATGTCCTAAAAGGATCCCTGGGGAATAATACTAGGGGAAAAAAAATGGTGAGGAACAGCAGGTGAAGGGAAGGAGGGGAGGGTCAGGGCTGGGAGCCACACTCATTTGGCCACAGTCCTGGTACTAGGGACAGAGGTGACCGAACTCAGAGACACTGCTGTTAAGAAGCTCACAATCTAGTGAGTGACAGGCAATAAAACAGGCAGTCATTATACCCGATGACAAGAGCCACGCCAGGGCCAGGGTAGGGAGGGGAGCGCAGCAGGGGAGGGGCTTCACATCAGGCAGGCTCCCGAGACTGGGCCAAGCAGGGTTGCAATGGGTGAATTTAGATAGCTCGGGAAAGGCAGCCCACTGACGCCAGCTCCTGTCTAGACTCGGTCCACAGATGCGTCCATAGACTGATGCCCTCAGGCAGGATGGGCACAGAGGGGTTGAAGGGAGACCTAGAAGTTCAGCTGAGAATACCTTCTCACCAGTGCCTGGAAGATGCCTCGAGTCCCCCCGTCACAGCTTTGTCCCTCAACCTGAGAGATTTATCTTAATGGCAACCTGATAGAATGGAAAGAATTCTAGACCAGGTGCCAAAAGAACGGATCCCTTGGGCCGGGTGCGGTGGCTCACGCCTGTAATCTCAGCACTTTGGGAGGCCGAGGTGGGCAGATCACAAGGTCAGGAGTTCGAGACCAGCCTGGCCAATATGTCAAAACCCCATCTCTACTAAATATACAAAAATTAGCCAGGTATGGCGGTGCACACCTGTAGTCCCAGCTACTTGGGAGGCTGAGGCAGGAGAATCGCTTAAACAGGGGAGGTGGAGGTTGTAGTGAACCAAGATCACGCCACTGCACTCCAGCCTGGGCAACAGAGTGAAACTCTGTCTCAAAAAAAAAAAAAAAAAAAAAAAAAAAAAGAAAGAAAAGAAAAGAAAAAGAAACAGAGTCCGGGTCCCAGCTATGCCCCAGATGTGTAAAGCATCATCCGGGGAGAGGCCAGCTCCCTCTCCATCTCGACTCCCTACCTCTAAAATCCCTTCCCCCACCCACTTCACATGAGGGTCCGGCAGGAAAGGCCCACAGACGCCATCAGCCACAGCCTGGAGATCCGTGAGATCACCCACACACACCTACGATGAGGGGCTTCTGCCCCATTTTGCAGGCGAGGAGACTGAGGCATGGAGAAGTCAGTCACTTGCCCAAGGTCACACCTGTCATAAGAGGGAGCCAGGATCATATCCCAATGGCACGGATGGGGTGAGCAGGGAGAGGCGGGGTGGTTCAGGGAAAGTGGACGCTAGCCCTACAGGCCCCTGCTCAGCAGTCTCGTGGGTGGCCCTGGGCTGTCCGCCCCAGAGCCACGATGCCTCACTCTTCTGGGGGGCCATTTATGAGCAGAGCACGCACTGAGGAGATGGGCTCAGTGGCAGCTGGGGGCCCTAGAGACCCCGTGCCGGGAAAGGGAAGGCCCGCGGGGTCCTGGAGCTGTCTTCGCAGGCCTTCAGCTGTCAGCGGGATCTGTTTAGGACACAGATCTGACCACACTGTGGCCCGCCCCCACCCCCACAGCGCCTGAGATGAAACCCTGGTGGCTTAGCCAGTCGGTGCCCTGTGAGACCCGACCTCTCCAGCCTCATCCCCCGCTGTCCCCCACCTCGGACTTCACTCTCAGGTCAGCAGACTCCGAGTAGCCTCCATCCTCCCACCAGCTCTGCCTGGGCCCGTTTCAGGGGCAAGAAGAAATCGAGGCCCTTCCCTCACTGAACCTCTGTGTGTGCTGCCCCCGGGCCGGAGGGCCCTTTCCTGGCCTCTTCCTGGCCAACACCTGCTGACATTTGAGCCATGACTCCCATGTCACCTCCTCCAGAAGTCCTCCTGTGTGCTTCTCTTGTACCCCGTCCTTTTCCTGATCCTTGAACTTAGGCTCCACTGTGGTCATCTATGTCTGCCTCAGCAGCACAGGCCAGGTTGGAGGCGGCATCTGGGTGTGGACTCCCCGCCCGGCTGCCCTCACAGGGAGTCCAGAGCCGCCAAGGCAAGTACTGTTTCCCATTCAACAGGTGAAGAGACGGCATCTTGGAGAGTAACTTGCCCCAGGTCGTACAGGTATCAGGAGGTGGAGCTGGGATGGTCGGACATCAGGGCACTCACAGGTCGGAATGAGTCTGAGATCCGTAGCCTTTAGAGACCTTCACTGACACTGGGGTTCTCAAATGTCACCTTCTCCAACAGTGCGACAGAGCCCTCACTGTCCACACTGTCCGAACAGTCCCATGCCACTCCCCATCCTCTCACCATCTTAGATTTTTACAGAACACTTAGCAGGATCAAAAGTTTTATAGGCCAGGTGCGGTGGCTCATGCCTGTAATCCCAGCACTTTGGGAGGCCAAGGCAAGCAGATCACTTCAAGCCAGGAGTTCGAGACCAGCCTGGCCAACATGGTGAAACCCCATCTCTACTAAAAATCCAAAAGTTAGCTGGATATGATGGCATGTGCCTGTAATCCCAGCTACCTGGGAGGCTGAGACACGAGAATCATTTGAACCCGAGAGTCGGAAGTTGCAGTGAGCCAAGATCACGCCACTGCACTCCAGTCTGGGGGACGGAGCAAGACTCTGTCTCAAAAAAAGAAAAAAAGAAAATCTTACAAATTTCTTTACTCATTGGTCTGTCTCTGGGAGCCCCCCAGGGGCAGGAACCTGGCCTGTTTTGTTCCCGGTTCCCAGTTGGGTTCCTGGTGCCTAGGCTGGTGCAGCGCCCAGGACATGTTTGCCGCACGAATGAGCACTGGGCACGTGCCTGCGCTGGCTAAGCACAGTCTGGCATCCTCTGGGTCGCCCCAGCC
The DNA here is from genome assembly GCF_048565385.1 of Saimiri boliviensis. Taxonomy (NCBI): domain Eukaryota; kingdom Metazoa; phylum Chordata; class Mammalia; order Primates; family Cebidae; genus Saimiri; species Saimiri boliviensis. The sequence goes on from NC_133459.1 coordinate 20,856,950, forward strand.
ACTCACGAGCGAGGCGTTCTGCATATTTTTTGGACAAGGACATGGAGCCCCAGATAAGTGAAGTGCCTGGCCCGGGGTCACTGAGAAGAGGCAGCCTGGTGCTCAGGTTCGTCTGATTCCAAGGCTCCCACCTTCGACTCTGGGCCCCAATGACGGTGCTGCGCCAGGCGAGGCTCACAGACTGTCCCCACGTTGCCCAGCTTCTGCTCGAGTCAGTGGCTTCATTCTTCACACAGCTTTCCGCTGGGTCCCCCGGGGCTTAGGCGTGGGGCAGGTCATATTTCAGCACTTTCCTTCTGCCTTCTATTAAGCCGTGTAAGAGCTCTGCAGACTTCCTAATCGTCCACAGCTCAGCTTCGCCTTTTTTCCCCCCTTTGCAGCTTTCAAAATGAACACACTCCTTCAGCAGCTGCGGCGTCATTAATTCTCTGGCCCCATCCTTGGTGAGGCCTCGGGCCCGAGGTCGGGCTCCTCTGACGGCCCTGGCAGGAGCCTTTTCAAGCTCCTAATCCACTTGGCAGTTGTTTGAACTCTCAGAAATTATGCCTTCTCATCTCGTCCTAATGAACTCGTAAGCCCGGTTAACGCCAGAGGAGACAGTGCGTGTTCTTCCCGGCTCTGTCCCCGAGACAGAAGCTCACGCCTTCTGATCGCTGCTTTCCCTCTCCGTCCTGGGCCTCGGTCTCCCGGCCTGTGCAGGGGAGGCTCGGAGTCCCTGGCCTGGAAGGGCTCTTCCAGCTCAGACATTCCAGAACGCGGACAGCGCCATCCACTAGAAATGGACGGTGAGTCAGGTGTGTCATTTTAAATCATCTAATAGCCGTATGAAAAGCCTAAAAGGAAGCAGGTAAAATTAATTTCAATCATGGATTTTATCTAGATTACCTACATTCCAAGCGTTTAGTGGCCACATGCGGCTGGTGGCTACCATACTGGAGAATGCTGTTGCAGAATTCCTGTCTTGTCCTGGCTCTGGGGCTGTGGCTGCCCTCATTCTCCCAGTCCCTACCCACCTGACTGAGCACCAGCCTGGATGGCAGTTACAGAGCCTGTGACACCAAGAGCTGGGCTCTGAGGGTGAGGGGTCCCGCTTGGCCTTGAAGGTGCTCACATCCCCCAGAAGGCTTCTCACCCTGCCCAGCGTGGGAGGAGGCGACAGAGGGGAGGAGGGCACTGGCTTCCTCTTCCCCCAGGAAAGGCAACACCATGGGGAGAACAGAGCTCAGAACTGGGGCTCCATTTTTAGGGGGTGTCCCTTAAGCTCGGAATCCATGGGGCCAGGTGCTGGGCTAAGTCCTTAGCATGAGTCATCTCATTTTACCGTCCCGAGAGTCCTGTGAAATGTGTAACATTTGAGGCTGAGCACAGTGCTTCAAGTGGTCCCAGTGACTCAGGAGGCTGAGTTGGGAGGATCACTTGGGCCCAGGACTTCGAGGCTACAGTGAGCTGTGAATGCGCCACTGTACTCCAGCCTGGGCAACAGAGCAAGACCCTGTTTCAAAAAAAAAAAAAAAAATCCAATTTTGGGGGAGGAGGAGGAGGAGAGAAAATAACAAATATGTTCGATATTCAGATCCTGATTTTTACAAAGGAGGAAATTGAGGCTCAGAAAAAGAAGTGACTCTTTTTCTTGTTCCTAGATCCCTCGTTCATTCAGTTGCTCCCTTTCCTCCCTCTTTCCCAGCTCTGTGTGTGTGTGTGTCTGTGTGTGTGTGCGCGCGCGCGTGTGTGCAGGGCAGAGTGGGAGGGCTACATAGGAAATAAACTCCCTTCCCACATACAGCCTTGGTTGTGGGCATTAGAGCTCCTGCCTGCAAACTGCCTGACACTTCAGCTGCCACAGCTGAAGTGGGAGGGGCCTGTGCGGGGGCGGGGGCTGGAAGGCGGAACTTTCTTCTCCAGCTGGATGCCCTGAGCCCACGCCCCTTCATGGCCCATTGGATCTTGCCTGTCGGTTCCTGCTGGACCCCAGGCCCTGTGCCTACGGGGCTGGCACTGAGCAGGTGCTTCTGCTGTCCTCAGCTGCCTCTCTGCCTCCCTCCCTCCTGGTCCTTCTCCTGCTCCCCACAGCCTTCCCCGAATCCCTGCCTCTGCCCTCCGGCTCCTTGCAGCTCCCTCTGTCTGTCTGGGTCTCTCTTGCCCTCTCCCTCAGTCTAGCTTGACTGGTCAGTCTCTCTCCTTCTCTCTCATACTCTGTCTCCCTCCATCTCTCTCTCCGTCTCTCTCTCAGCATCTCTCTTCCCCCTGTCCATCCCTTCTCTCTCCCCAATCTATCTCCCCCTCTCTCTCTCCATCTTTCTCTCCTTCTATCTCTCCCTCTCTCTCTGTCCCTCTGCGGCTGCCCCCTCCTCCCACACCCCTCTCTCCCTGTCACTTGTTTGTGCCTCTTCTCCCCAGCGTGTCAGTAGCGCCCTGCTCCTCTGGCTCCTCCCGGCCTCCTCCCGCCTCTCCTTGATGGGAAGGCAGGCGCCTCGGCAGCCAGCAAGAAGCCCCACTGGATGACAGCCGAGCCCAAGCATCCCTCGGAGCTGTCACCGAGGAAATCACACACCAGCGCCTGAAATTCAAATTAGAGTTTTGCTGAAGCTGCTAAAACTCATCAAATACTATCTTTGAAGTCCGCTAGCAAGCTGGCCATTGCTTTTAAAAGGGTCCCTGTTGGAAATGGGATGGTAGAAGGAGGGTTCAGGCAGGGCCTCTCTCCCAGGGCCTGGGGGTGGGGCCCCTCCTCCCAACGCCCCTCCCAGACACATCCAGCCCGGATGGTGGCTATCTGGAGGGATCCCTCACAGCAGGCTCCCAGCTCACTAGCCTCGCCAGGCCAAGATCCCACTGCCCCACAAAGAAAGGAGCCCCAGGGTAGAGGTCTGACTGCTCTCCAGGGTCAGACACCCGCTTCCAGGTTCCCATCCTCTGCCCCTGCTTAGCCGTATGACCCAGAGCCACTGACTTCATCCTTCTAGCCTCCTCTGCAAACTGGGATAAGAGTATTTATTTATTTCTAGGGTGTAGTGAGATTAAATGAGGTATTGTGGGCCGGGCGCGGTGGCTCACGCCTGTAATCCCAGCACTTTGGGAGGCCAAGGCGGGCGGATCACAAGGTCAAGAGATGGAGACCAGCCTGGCCAGCATGGTGAAACCCGGTCTCTACTAAAAAAAAATACAAAAATCAGCTGGGCGTGATGGCAGGTGCCTGTAGTCCCAGCTACTCAGGAGGCTGAGGCAGGAGAAACGCTTGAACCCTGGAGGTGGAGGTTGCAGTGAGCTGAGATTGCGCCACTGCACTCCAGCCTGGGTGACAGAGCGAGACTCCATCTCAAAAAAAAAAAAAAAAGAAAGAAAGAAAAAGGAAATGAGGTACCGCATGAGAAGCAACCAGCACGTCCTCACTGCTCAATACATGACCGGTGTTTGCATCACAGTCACACTGCAAAAACACACACAGTCATTAAAAGTCATAGGCACAGCAAATATGTGTCAGGCATTGTTCTTTGTTTGTTTGTTTTTCTGAGACAGAGTTTTGCTCTGATTCTCCTACCTCAGCCTCTCAAGTAGCTGGGATTACAGGCGCGCACCACCACAGCTGGCTAATTTTTGTACTTTTCCTAGAGACAGGATTTCATGTTGGCCAGGCTGGTCTTGAACTCCTGACCTCAAGTGATCCGCTCGCCTCAGCCTCCTGTACTGGGATTACAGGTGTGTCACTATGCCTGGCCAGACATTGTTTTAAGAGCTGTATTTATATTAACTCATTCCATTCTCAGAACAATTCTATGAAGAAGGTACTCTTTATTTTTTGTAGAGACGGGGTTTTGCTACGTTGGCCAGGCTCGTTTTTGAACTCCTGGCCTCAAGTGATCCAACCCCCTGGGCTTCCCAAAGTGCTAGGATTACAGGCATGACCTACCATCCCCAGCCGGAAGCTACTCTTATTATCCCCATTTTACAGATGAGAAAAATTCAGCCTGAGAAGTTAAGTAACTGGTTTATGGCTCCTCCCCCACCCATCATCCCCCCAGCCTCTTTTCTAGTCTCTCCTCTAGGGTCCCTGACCCCAGGCTTGGAGGTCTGTCCTGAGCCTGCCCTTTGCCAATTGCCTGCACTTAAAATCTTTCTGGTCACCTCTGCCTGCCCCTTCCAAGACACTGATCCCATTGTAAGTCCGTTCCAAGGGGCCAAGGGGGCAGCCTGCCAGATGGGGCTGTCACCACATGGCCTGCCTGCCTGGAGTCTCCATCCCTTCCAGCTGGGCCTGCTTTTCTCCCATCACCTGTATCCCCACCCCAGGCTGACCTTTTCCATTGCAGATCATCCATGGAGGGTTTGGTCTTTTTTTTTTTTTTTTTTTTTGAGACCAAGTCTCACTCTGTCACCAGGCTGGAGTGCAATGGCGCCATCTCGGCTCACTGCAACCTCCGCCTCCCAGGTTCAAGTGATTCTCCTGCCTCAGCCTCCCAAGTAGCTTTGACTACAGGCGCATGCCACCATACCCAGCTAATTTTTGTATTTTTAGTAGAAACAGGGTTTCACCATCTTGGCCAGGATGGTCTCAATCTTCTGACCTCTTGATCTGCCTGCCTCAGTCTCCCAAAGTGCTGGAATTACTGGCGCGAGCCACCACGCCAGGAGTTTGGTCTTATTACAGGCTACCACCAGGCAGGGCAGGTAGAACACACTGTGAGAGCAGCTGCCCCACAGAGCAGCTGCCCCGGCCCTAGAAATGACTGCACGTGGCAGTCCTTGGGTGGCTGCGGACCCAGTGGGAAGCCACCCAGCCACCACTGGGTTTCACTTTGGAGCCAGTGGGAAGCCACCCAGCCACGACTGGATTTCACTTTGGAGCCAGTGGGAAGCCACCCAGCCACCACTGGTTTCAACCAGCCACCTGCAGGCTGCTGCTGTGACCAGTGCCTGTGCCACAGCCTGCCAACCTTGAGCTGCCCTGGGGTCTTCCATCCACTCAGCAAGCCTGTGTGGACCCCACTGTGTGCCAGGCCCAGCCTTGGAGAAGCCATTCCCCGGCCCCCTCAAGTCCCCAGGGCCTGGAGGAGAGAGACACCAGGCAGCATGGCTGTGCCACTGTGAGCAGTTCTGTGACTTGGACATACAGGAGGCTGGGGCAGCCCTAACCCAGATGAGGGAAGCAGGGAAGGCTTTGGAGGCCTGAAGTTAGGGTTGTTTGAAGTGGAGGTCACAGGCGGAGGGCCAGGGCAAAGAGGAGAGGCGCCCCGGCTGAGGGGAGCGGAGAGGCCGTGGTAGACAGGCGTGAGAAGTTCAGAGTGCTTCTCCCTCAGAGCTGGGGAGGTAGGAGTGGTAAGACCCTCCGCTGGGGAAGAAGCAAGAACTGGGCCACAGGACTCTCCTGTTGGGTAGTGGCACAGAACGGATTCCTGAATGTTTCCTGAAGATTCACTCTAACGGGATTTGGTGGCTAAGTTCAGGCCTGAGAAACATCCCCAAGTCTCTACCATATGCCTTGTGCCTGGCACTGTCTGAACAAAAGGGATTGCCCACAGAAGAAGTACCCCCCTCAGAACCTCCTCAGCCCTGAGTGCCCCGGGAGCTCTGGGGTCCCACAGCTGCCAGGCCACCATCCCTGCCCAGGCTGCAGGGACCACCCACACCCACAGGTGGGTTTCAGCCAGCCACCGGAAGGATGTTCCTATGACCAGGGCAGGACAGGAACTTCTCAGATAGGGAAACCGAGGCCCAAAGCTAGGGAGATTGTGGTCACTCAGAAGTGAGCAGCAAGGCCAGCACCTGGAGACTGGACTTCCCATCCAGGGTTTCCAACCCAATCGCGTGGAACTCAGATGAAGCCTAAGCTTCTGGTTTAGGGATTATCATGGATGGCCAAGGCAACAGGATGTGCCAGGGCAGCAGGCCCGTGGCCCGGTGCCTGCCGTGTGCCAGGTATGTGCCGCGTCCTCGGGGGCTATGCCGAGGAACAAGAGGTGGGTGGATGTTAAATAGCATCCGGGCTGGGTGTGGTGGCTCACGCCTCTAATCCCAGCACTTTGGGAGGCTGAGGTGAGCAGATCACCTGAGGTCGGGAGTTCGAGACCAGCCTGACCAACGTGGTGGAACCCCATCTCTACTAAAAATACAAAATTGGCCAGGTGTGGTGGTGCCTGCCTGTAATCCCAGCTATTTAGGAGGCTGAGGCCGGAGAATTGCTTGAACCCGGGAGGCAGAGGTTGTGGTGAACCAAGATGGCACCACTGCACTCCAGCCTGAGCAACGAAAGCAAAACTCTGTCTCAAAAAAAAAGAAAAAAAAAAAAGCGTCCAACTGACATCAAAACCTTTTTGTGAGGAAGCAGGGAATGAGTGAGTGCTATGCAAATATAAAGTGTAACCTGGAAGCGGGGAGGCCATGAGGGGCGGACTAGGAGGTCTGCTCCCCGCCCCCAGTCTCCTGTCTGTCCCTAAGCTAAGGGGGCTGTGGGCACCACCTCCCGGGTTTCCCGTCCTGCCCTTTGTGCCACTCGCTGAGACTGCGTGTGCGCGAGCGTGTGTGCATGGCTGCATGTGCACGTGTGATGAGCAGGAGCCGCTGACAAGTGCCCCAGGTGTATTTTGGGGGCCGTTAAAGCTCCGTGTTTAATGGCTGGAGCCACAGTGGTCACGGCTGTCACCAGGGATTTCACGGGCTCCTTTACATCTTTAGCTTCCTTCTTCCCAGACGACTTTATCATCCCCAGCTCCTCCAGCCCCTAGGCAGTGATGGGGAGAGGAGGTGGGGCCAGAGCGCTGGGCTCCCCTGTTTGGATTCACAAGCTCTGATAGGGGAACCGGCCCACAGAACAAGCCCAGGTGGAGACTCAGGGCCGGGCGGGGCCTCGGGCGGGGTCCAAGGACAGAAACCCTTCTCCGAAACCACTCCACAGAGCCAGCAAGCTGGAGGCCGGATGGCCAAAGTGTGGATGGGGATCTGGGACCAGCAGGAGGTGACATCTGAAGGCCAGGAGGTCAGGATCAGGAAGGCCAGGAAGTTTAGGGGGCCAGCAGAGGGACTCGGACATAGAGGTAGGAGAGCCAGAGAGGAGAGGGCTGTGAATTCTGGGCTCCCCTCCCTGGGAAGCCACTAAGATCCTGGCCCAGAGGGGAGTTGTTGGGGAGGGCTGGACTCGGGGTGAAATCTGAAAAGAGCTGGCATCCCCAGAACCTGGGAACAGTCCCCAGGAAGCCAAGATATCCAGGGTGGGATTCGGGGTGGAGTGCTGGCTAAGTCGGGATCCTTGAACTCAGCCACAGCAAACACTCGCCTGCTGGGGCCTTCGAACGCCTCCCTCCCCACTTCCTCCTCCATGAAGGGGTGATCATCAGGCGCTCCCAGTTTGGTGGGTGAGATGAACAATCTCATTTTCCACACTGCGGTCAGTGTCAGGATGGAATCAGGCAATGTGGGCAAAACGCCTGGCACAGCCCACTCCCCCTGAGAGTCTTATTGCAGTGAGTGGCTATGATGATGGGATGACTGAGGGGTGAGGGCTAGGAGGCCTGGGAGGCACCCAACCAGACTCAGGGGTTCAGTTCAGGGAAGGCTTCCAGGAGGAGGTGATGTCCAAGCTGCAATCTGTAGAAGTAGAAGTCAGGCTCTGTGGGAGGTGGCAGGGTGAGGGGAGGGTGCCAGGCAGAAGGAGCAGCCCATGCCAAGCCCAGAGCAGAGAGGAGAGGACTGGAGTGCAGAGCCAAGCAGAAGCCCGACCACGAGGGGCTTTGTTTCTCAGGCCAAGTCGCTGGGGCTTCCTCCTAAGCCAGTGGGCTGGCCACAGGTGATGCGAAGGCAGGTATTTTGCTTTAGAAAGACGACCCTGGTTGTGTGTGGAGGCGAAATTGGAGGTGGGGGACCTGGAGGCAGGAAGGCCCCCCCCCCAGAAGCAGTGGCCAGGAGAGAGGAGGATGATGGAGTTAAAGAGGGGATGGGTTCAATAGATGGGATGGAGTTGTTAGAACGAGGCTGGTGCCTGGGTGATTTCTGGGGTTTACTGGGTGGAGGCATCAGAGAGGCTGGGCCCCTACCCTTGAGGCCACGGGGAAGGTCGGCTGAGTCCAGGCGTACGACCAGACTGTCTCCACGTCAACAGCAGTCCCTCTGCAGCCCGAGACGGGGGCCTGTCACCAGCAGCCCCGGGAAACATCCCCGTGGAGATCCGTCTGATGGACCTGCCCCAACAGTACCATCCCACCCAGCCGGCCCCTTGCCAGGGAATCTGCTTTCACCAGGAACGTCCTTCAGCCTCGCCCCAGCTCCCAGCTCAGAGCCAGGGAGGGAGGACGGGACACGCTGGACTGAGGAGCTGCCTTTCTTCCCGAAACAAATGACCTTGGGCCAGGGCCAGCAACAGCATAGCTGGGGTTCAGGCAGCCTGGGCCCCCCGTGGCCTTGGGTGCCGCAGTGGGGGCAGAAATGGGCTCTCATCCCCTCTACCACTCGCATCCGAGGGAGTAACCCTGCCTTCAGAACAAATCCAAATTAAACTGGACCCTTGAGGAGGAGAGCGCCTCCTCCTAGGTGATCCCTCAACCACGAATGGGTCTCCAGTGTCCAGGTTACCCTCTATCTCCCTCCCAAGAAACCCACCCCAGGGAGTTCTTTGGCTGAGGGGACACACATGGGCTGGAGGGTTCACATCGTAGTCCGGCTGCTTCCTGGCCGGGTGACCTTGGAGAAGTTGCTCCCTGCTCTGAGAAGTTGCTCCCTGCTCCCAATGATGTGACACCCCAGCAGCATTGGTGTGACGTGAACGGGGAGGGAATTGCAAAGCACCCAGATGTCATAGATGGGCACCGCATCTATGATGGCCCCTTCCAGCTGCTGCTTTCTGCCTGCCCTGCTGGGGATCAGCACACAGACTCCCCCGCCCCACCTTCCCCCGAGGTTGACAGGTGAATGAATCCACAGCCTGGCTCCTTCTCCATGATCTGCTTGCTCCATGGTGAGATGGCCCAAGGTGGGGTCAGAGCGCTGGATGAGGAGCCAAGAGATCAGGTTCTGGTCCCAGATTTGCTGCTGGCTATGCAACGCAGGAGAAGTCACCTTCCCTCTCTGGGCCTGGCAGTCACTCCCTTCATCCTTCCGTGCACACCACACCCACGCCACTGTTCAGCTCTCTCTCCTTTGGAGCCTACAGTTGCTCGTTCATTGCCATGAAATGGTCTACGCTAGTCTGTCCGTACCATCAGATTAGGAGCGTCCCCTGGGTGGGTGATGTCACCAGTACCTAGCACCCAGCACAGGTCCCCCACACTGTCAGGCCTCAGAAAATGTGGGTGGATAGAATGGGATGGAGGTAGGACAGGGGTCTTCTTTGCCCATGTGACAGATGAGCACAGGAGCCCTAAAGGCAGGGGAGGGGGGTTTCCAAATGCGGAGCACTGGGTTGGCATTCCCTCTGTGGTTGTTTTTTTTTTTTTTTTTTTTTTTTTGATACGAAGTTGCGCTCTTGTTACCCAGGCTGGAGTGCAATGGCGTGATCTCGGCTCACCACAGCCTCCGCTTCCCAGGTTCAAGCAATTCTTCTGCCTCAGCCTCCTGAGTAGCTGGGACTACAGGCACGCACCACCATACCCAGCTAATTTTTGTATTTTCAGTAGAGATGGGGTTTCACCATGTTGACCAGGATGGTCTCGATCTCTTGACCTCGTGACCCACCCGCCTCGGCCTCCCAAAGTGCTGGGATTATAGGTGTGAGCCACCGTGCCCGGGAGACTAGGCCTTGATGTCCAGCAACCAAGATGGCCTAACACAGGGGCCAGAGCATCCGTTGTGTGGCCCTGGCTATGGTGACAACAATGGTGGCAGTGGCTGGGAAGGTGGCCGCAGTGGTGTCGGTGGGGGTGGCTTCAGTGCTGGCCATGACCCTGGCTCTGGCTTCTGAAATCAGATCTTTCCTGCAGTGATGGAGCCATCGCCCCTCCCATCACACCCTCTGCCTCGGCAGCTTGAATGAAAATCAGACACAGATCTTCAGAGCTGCTTAGCATCTCAATACATTCGGTATCGGGTATTACCAAGTCACTCTCCTTGAACCATTCCCCTGCTCCAGGGAGGTGCCCTCACCACCACCCACTCGCTCACACCCACGACACCCTGCCCCCACGCACAAGTCACTGCCACCCAAGCACTGGCTTGCTTGCTCTCTCTTCTCTCTCATACACACACACACACACACACACACACACACACACACACACACAAAACGTCCACAGGAGCTCCTCCTCCCTCTTGTTCTGTCTGTCTCTCCAGAAAGCACCCACATGGACAGAGTTCCTCCCGTGTGAGAATGCCGATGCATTGTCCCCGCCACAAGGCAGAATGGAGATACGGTTATTTTCTACCATCAGGGATATTAACGCTTCTCTCTCTGATACGGAGCCAACACTTGTTCCCTCCTGCTCCCTGGGGGCGACCTTGGGGCTGAGCAGGGAGAGGTGGGCAAAGGACCTTTGAAGTCCTTTTAATCTTCACCACCTTAAAGGACAAGGGATGGTGTCCCCATTTTACAGATCCGGACTGAGGCTCAGAGGAATAGAGTGAGCTCCCAAAGCCACACAGCACCCAGGAAGGGTCAGGCCCGGGGTTTTATTAAACCAGTTCTGACTCCAGAGCTCTTTGCTGCCTCCCAACAAATCTACAGACTTTCCTCAGCCACTTCCTGGGAGCCCTGTCACGCTGGCTGTCCCCAGGGAGGGCCCCTGCTCCGCCCCGGGCTCACACTTAGAGGTCAAGCCCGGTTTTGACCCGTGGACTTGGCAGAACCTCCCTGGCCCACCCACTGAGATTTCAGCCTCTCCTTGGGGCCTTGACCTTCCCCACAGAAGTCTGAGGAGGTCAGGAAAGGGTCAGCTAACCCACCTGGTAACCTCCAAATCAATAACCCAGCAACCACGTGGCACCAGCTCCGTCCTCACTGCCCACCAAGGCCCCGGCGGAGGCCTCCTCCACCCTCAGAGTCATCACTGAGCTGCCTGTCCCCAGCTCTCCTGACTACGTGCTTGGGCTTTGGGACCAAACAGATCTGAGTATGAGTCCTGACTCTGCCACTTCATAGCTGTGGCATCTTGGACACGTCACGTCCCCCCACCCACCTGATTCCCATTTACATAGAGACAATGTCAATAATAATAGAACTCGAGGCCGGGTGAGGTGGCTCAAGCCTGTAATCCCAGCACTTTGGGAGGCCGAGGCGGGTGGATCACGAGGTCGAGAGATCGAGACCATCCTGGTCAACATGGTGAAACCCCATCTCTACTAAAAATACAAAAAACTAGCTGGGCGTGGTGGTGTGTGCCTGTAATCCCAGCTACTTAGGAGGCTGAGGCAGGAGAATTGCCTGAACCCAGGAGGCGGAGGTTGCGGTGAGCCGAGATCGCGCCATTGCACTCCAGCCTGGGTAACAAGAGCGAAACTCCGTCTCAAAAAAACAAACAAACAAACAAACAAAAAACAATAGAACTCGCTTCAAAGGATTGTTATTAAGACTAATAAGAATAGTGACTCTTCTGTCATGTTTCTCCAGATGCCAAGAGCCCATGGAGGCCCTCCCCGACGCTGAGCGGCACCCCAGAGAGGTAAAGCGATTTGCCTAAAGTCACACAGGCAGGCAGTGGCAAAGCAATTCAGCCTCCGTTCCAGGACTGGGGCCAGGACTCAACGAGGAGCCGGGACCTCCCTTGTGGAGGGCAGCCTGCTGGCCAGGTGCTGACGAACGTGTCCAGCGAGAGCAGAGGGGCCCCTGCTCCCCAGGAGGGTGGTGAGGATCAAGAAACCACCCTAGGAATCCAGGTAGGATTCCAGCCCCAGCCGAAAGTGCCGCTGCAGACGAATGAGGCTCTGTGACAGAGCTGACTCTGGCTGAGGGGTCAGGGGGCTGGTGGCTTCACTGAGGACCCGCTGTCTGAGCCAAGCTGAAGGAGGAGCGAAGGCTGGTGGGGAGGAGAGGCTGAAGGAGGGGGCTGCAGAGACAAAGCTGTGTGGGAAGGGGCACAGTGCCCTCCAGAAAGCTTGGGGAGGGAGAGGCCAGACCCCGCCCCTCCCTCCCTGCACTAGCAGGTGTGACAAAGATTTGTCTCTGGTTTTTATCCAGAGAGAGCAATGGAGAAGCTTTAATAAAGGCAGGGGAGGGGAGCAGGGGCAGCGCTGACCATGACCTCGTGCACTTGGTGGCTTCCTGGCTGCAGTGTGGCAAGCCCTGGAAGGGCCCAGAAGGTGTACACAGAGGCCAGTGTTGCGGCCACCAGGGACAAGGCCACTGACGCTGTCCCCGTGAGAGATGAGGGGGCTCAGGGCAGCCTGGTGGCAGCGGAGATGGAGATCAGGCTGGAAGCATAGACACAGTCCACCCGTGTCTGGTGGTATCAACAGCAGGACCTGGGCCGTCCCGGCTCCACGGTGGGTGGAGGAGGAGTACAGGGACAAAGGGCAGTTTCCCGGCTCCTGCAACCGGGCGGCCCGTGGTGCTGGGAGAGGCCCAGGGCGTCGTGTGGGGCAGGGGCCGGTGGTGTTTGAAGGGCTGGGGAGGTGACATGGGCTGTGCAGGGACTGTAAGATGAACGGAGTGGGGGAGACCGGGAGAGAAGGAATGGGGAGGCCGTGAGAAGAGCGGTTTGCTGGAAGGGGAGGCGAGAGGGAGAAGGCAGTGGGACCAGGGACACAGGGGAGCACGGGAGGCTTTCGTCCTGGTTTGTTAGGACAGAACGGACTTGAACATGAAGGATGGAGCTGCCCAGACCTCTGAGGCCCCTCCCCATTCAGTCATCTTTCCACTCCACTCCGCCGCTTGCCTAGTGGTTCCAAACTGTGGACGTGATTGATTATGTGTAAACAGCAGGAAGCAATTAGTCTGTGCATGCCTGGACATTAATAAGCCTCTTATGTATTTAGAACAACACCTCCCTTACCCTTCAACCCGAGAACGAATGTCTGGAGAACCGCCAGGAACAAGCAGAAGAGACCTCTGGGGAGCTGCACCATCGACCCTAAACTCACACTCTACCGGTAAGGCAGTTGCTCGCTTACAGCCCATTGACTCTTACTCTACAAACAATTCTAACAAGCGTTTCTTTTTATTTAAGTCCACAAGAGATTAGAAACCACACTGTAGGAGGCAGTTAGAAACTGTCAGAGGCAAAGAGGCAGCTGACAGCCTGAGGGAGAAGGGAAAGACAGAACACATTCAAGCCTGGGCATTTTGTGCCAGGGCAAGTAAGACCACCCAGCCCTGTGGCCCTGCAGGCACCTCTGTCTTATACTCCACAAGCAAGGGCTTGGACGAACTCATCTCTAGGTCTTTTTCCACATCGAGATTCATTGATTCTTGGTTCATAGTGATGATTCTCAACCACTAAGAAAAGGGTCAATTACATTCAGTATTTGAAGCTTACAAAGGACATTTTTGGGCCGGGTGCAGTGGCTCATGCCTTTAATCCCAGCAGTTTAGGAGACCGAGGCAGACGGATCACTTGAGGTCAGGAGTTAGAGACCAGCTTGGTGGTCAGTATGGTGAAACCCCGTCTCTACCAAAAATAAAGAAAATTAGCTGGGTGTGGTGACACACACCTATAATCCCAGTTACTTGGGAGGCTGAGGCAGGAGAATCGTTTAAACCCAGGAGGTGGAGGTTGCCGTGAGCTGAGATGGTGCCACTGCACTCCAGTCTGGGCAACAAAAGCAAAACTCTGGTTTTTTTTTGTTTTTTAAAAAGCGACTTTTTTAGAGAAAATATTTTAAATTGTGCATTTTAAGTTTTGGTGCTTTATGGCTTCTGAAGCATTCCCTTATGTGAAAAGGGGCTTTGTAATTGTCTCTTTAATTATCCTGCTAGACAGAAATGCTGTGAGAACAAGGCCTGTGTCTGTGTGGTCCGTCGTCCGCTTCCAGCACCTGGCACAGTGCCACGGGGGGTGCCCAGTGCACATTTGTTGAATCAGTGAATTGAGTAACAAATTAATGTTACATATCAGGCACCATCCAATCTACAAATACATTCTTACATCTAATTTCACCTATTTCCTTTTACTTTTTTTTTTTTTTTCAGATGGAGTCTTAGTCTTGTCAACCAGGCTGGAGTGCAATGGCACAATCTCAACTCACTGCAACCTCTGCCTCTCGGGTTCAAGTGATTCTCCTGCCTCAACCCCCTGAGTAGCTGGGGTTACAGACGCCCACCACCATTCCCAGCTAATTTTTGTAATTTTAGTAGAGATGGGTTTTCACCATGTTGGCCAGGCTGGTCTTGAACTCCTGACCTCAGGTGATCCACCCACCTCGGCTTCCCAAAGTGCTGGGATTACAGGCGTAAGCCACCATGCCCGGCCTTCTTTTTCCTTTTTAATGAGATGCTAAACACATTTATTTTATTTTAATTATTTTTTTGAGACAGAGTTTTGCTCTTGTGGCCCAGGCTGGAGTGCAATGACACAATCTTGCCTCACTGCAACCTCCACCTCCCGGGTTCAAGTGATTTTTCTGCCTCAGCCTCCGGAAGTAGGATTACAGGCACCTGCCACCATGCCCAGCTATTTTTTTTTTTTTAAGTAGAGATGGGGTTTCACCATATTGGCCAGGCTGGTCTTGAAGTCCTGACCTCACCTGATCCACCCGCCTCGGCCTCTCAAAGTGCTGAGATTATAGGCGTGAGCCACTGCACCTGGCTGCTAAACACATTTTTTTTTTTTTTTTTTTTTTTTGAGACGAAGTTTCGCTCTTGTTGCCCAGGCTGGAGTGCAATGGCGCGATCTCGGCTCACCGCAACCTCCGCCTCCTGGGTTCAGGCAATTCTCCTGCCTCAGCCTCCTGAGTAGCTGGGATTACAGGCACGTGCCACCATGCCCAGCTAATTTTTTGTATTTTTAGTAGAGACGGGGTTTCACCATGTTGACCAGGATGGTCTCGATCTCTTGACCTCGTGATCCACCCGCCTCGGCCTCCCAAAGTGCTGGGATTACAGGCTTGAGCCACCGTGCCCGGCCACATTTTATATTACATGTGTGGCACACACCGCTGTCTTTCCGCCTGACGGGGTAGTCTTAGACGCTTCTGCTCTGACTCTAGAGGCAAAGTACAAAGTTTAAACCCATTTCCAAGGTCGGCCTGAAACTCCCACACAACGTAAGCTACTTCCTCACTTGTTTCTGGCTGGGAACACTGCAAGGGCAGGGGCAGATCTTACTAGCAGGAACCTGGTCGGGTGCCGGCGCCAAGCTCCACTCCCCTTGCAACACTGGAAACAGCTGGAAGGCTCACTCTTCTCCCCAGGCTGGAGTGCAGTGGCACGATCTTGGCTTACTGCAGCTTCTGCCTCCCGGGTTCAATCGATTCTCCTGCCTCAGCCTCCTGATAGCTGGGATTACAGGTGTGCACCACCACGCCTGGCTAATTTTTGTATTTTTAGTAGAGATGGGGTGACAAGAGTAAGATGTACAGGTGGAAAAACAGAGGCCGTAAGTAGGAAGGCAACACAGGTCTCGTGTTAGGAATCTGGGCTCTTCCAAGATCTCCGGTGACTCCAGCTTCCAGCCAGGAGAGAGGGATTTAGATGCGAATGTCCAGAATGCCCTGTCCCCTTTGAGACTCCTCACAGAGTGAACCAAGCCTGCTCTGGGATGTGGGGTGGAGTTTTTGAGACAGCTTGAGGTGGGCAACAAGAGGTCCAGGCCAGGGGCAGGGTGGCTCAAGGACCAGTGAAGATGTAACTGCTCACCACTGCCCCCATCCGGACCCTCACACTCCTGCACATCCGTCTTCTGCCAGAACATCTTTTCCACCTGGGCCTACAATGGCACCCGGCCTAGTTGGTCCGCAGAGCACAGAGCCGCTGGGCTTCAGTCCCCTCCTCTAGCACATAACTGTGCCTTCCAACCCCTCCTCTAGCGTGTAACCCTGCCTTCCAATCTTAGATCTCTTCCTAGGTTTCTAAGCACGTTTGCACCTGTGAACTCACGCTTCACAGCAACCCTGCAAGTTGTTGGCATTAACTTCATTTTACAACTGGAGAAACTGAGGCTCAGGCGAAATGGGGAGAGATACTTCAAGTTGCCCCTTTGATGCCCAGGACAGCAAAGGGGAGGGTTGGGAGGGAGAGAGCCCAGGGAGAGGGCACACCTGGGCTGGGGCATCCTGCGAGTTTCGCAGTGGGCAGGGAGACAGCTGAAGCACGCGCTCTTGGCACTGTATGGAACACTGACGAAATGAATTCCTTATTTTGCTTAAGAGCTTTGGAATGTAGAGCAGACTCCGGACTCATCCCCCATGCCCACATAGTCCTTCAAGGATTCCCCAGGTCCAGAGCACTTGGCTTTCTTCAACTTCCTACAAAACAGGCAAACCCCAGATTTGGTTGCCTTCACACACACCTGGGGATGTGGAAACCCAAACCCCAGCCAAGCCTCTCTCCACCAACAAATCTTTCTGCACCTGGGATGCAGTAGGGGCTGCCCAGGAGTGCTTGCAGCTGTGTTCTGCATACTGTCTGCATTTCCTTTTTCTTTCTCTTTTCTTTTTTGAGATACGGCCTTGCTCTGTCTCCCAGGCAGGAATACAATGGCACTATTACGGCTCACTTTAGCCTCAGCCTCCCATGCAATCCTCCTGCTTCAGCCCCCTGAGTCGCTGGGGGCACAGGTGTGCACCACCATGCCTAGCTAATTTTTAAAAAATTTTTGTTGAGGTGAGGTCTTGCCATGTTGCTCAGGTTGGTCTCAAACTCATAGGCTCAAGCAATCCTCCCGTCTCTGCCTCCCAAAGTGCTGGGATGACAGGTGTAAGCCACCGTGGCTCACCTTGCCTGCATTTTTCTGCCCCTCCTCTGCCCACTTCTCTGACACCCTGTGAGTTAGTTCTCAGCCATGGATCTTTCCATCTGATGAGCCTTGAAGCACAGCCTGGAGGCATGTGGGCGATGGCCACTCCACCCACAGGTTTGCCCGCACCATGGTGTTATTAAAATGTTTACGAGTTAGCTGCAATATTAAAAATCAAGAGATGTCACATAAAAGTTACAGATAGCCAACTTTTTCTTGAAAATGCAGAACACTGGGCACACGTCTCCACTGGCAATGTTGGCTGGATCTGGGTACACTCTCCTGGCAGGCTCCGTGAGGGTGCCTGCCTATCTCATGCAGGTCTGGGTCTAGTCCATTCGGCTCTGTCCTCTTACAGCATCTCTGAACAATTTCTAGCTAGCATCTGCTTGGATGCCTCTGGTAACCGGAGGCTCACTACATTGGTGAGGCAGGTGGCTGAGCTTCGAGGAAGGGGCGCCTATGGAACTGCCTTCCCCCTTTCTGTAAGAAAAAAAGACACAGAAGAAAGAAATAGGCGTTGGAGCTAAGCAGCTCTGGATCTGAGAACCTCTCTAGCATTTAACCAGCTGTGTGATCCAAGGCAAACAATGGCCTTGCTGAGCTTCTGTTTCCTGAGGTGTGCCAGCCCCGCACGGCTGTGTGAGGCTTACTGGAGCGAGTTTATAAAGCCCCTAGAGCAGGCGTCCCCAAACTTTTTACACAGGGGGCCAGTTCACTGTCCCTCAGACGGTTGGAGGGCCGCCACATACTGTGCTCCTCTCACTGACCACTAATGAAAGAGGTGCCCCTTCCTGAAATGCAGCGGGGGGGGGGGGGGGGGGCGGATAAATGGCCTCAGGGGGCCGTAGTTTGGGAACGCCTGCCCTAGAGCATCAGGGCACATGGTCCCCAAATGGCCTTTCTCATCCTATGGAACTTCCAGCCATGGTTCCAGTTCTCCCCAGTGACCACGGAAGCTGGGAGCAGAGGAAGAGGAGACTGGACGATGCTCTGTGCCAGACGGCAGCGGAGAGCGGT
Source organism: Saimiri boliviensis (assembly GCF_048565385.1). Taxonomy (NCBI): domain Eukaryota; kingdom Metazoa; phylum Chordata; class Mammalia; order Primates; family Cebidae; genus Saimiri; species Saimiri boliviensis. The sequence goes on from NC_133459.1 coordinate 20,874,775, forward strand.
CCGGGACGTGCCTCCAGCAGGCACCGCCCGCACCCCACCCCACCCCCACCGCCGGAAGCTGCAGGTCTCTTATTGTATCCCGGACTGCTTGGCCCACCAGGTGTGTGAGGGAGGGAGGGTGGCAGAGCCGGCCCCAGGGTGGAGCCTACATCCCTGTGCTCCCCTCACAGCCTGAGGCCATCCCAGGATGAGCCCTGTAGTCCTGGGGGATGGAACTGGAGGCAGAGAAGGTCAGGGAAGGGAAAAACAGGGACTAACAGTCCCCCTCACTGGAGAACAGCTGCCAAACTGGCCACCTGGCCCTGTGCCTGGCTGTCCCACAGGAGTTCCACCTGGGCCCTTTCACTTCTTACAGCCGCCCTAGGATATCCATACTGGTATCCCTGCTTTACAGACATGGAAATGTAGACTCAGAGAGGTTAAGAAACTTGCCTAAGGCCACACAGCAGGACAGTTGTCTTCCTGGTTCCTGAGCCTGCACTCCGGGCCACTGCAATCTCAGGCCTTCCTAAATGCCTGCCGTGGTCCCTAAACGCCAGGTCATTGGAGTGGGGAAAGGGAGAGAGTTTCGGTTTTGGGTTTTTTTTGGTTTTTCACCTAAAAGTGCCTCCGAGTTTGCTGCTGAGCCGGTCTCCCAGCCTCTGCCCATGAACTAGTGTGTGTATATCCGAGGGTGTCACCACGTGAGGCACTCGGTGTCAGGGGTCATGCGCGCAGGAGCGAGCGTGCGGTGGATGTGCGGCCCGCGCGCGTGTCCACAGGGGGAATCCCCGGGTGGGTCTGGTCCCGGGGTGGCCGGGACGTCCCGATGGTGGTCTTGCGCGCGGGGGCCCTGGGTCCACGTGCGCCTCGCGGGGCGCGTCCCCGAAGGTGCCCGGCGGGGGAGTGTGGGCGTGCGCACGTGCGGCGGCCGTGGCCGCGGGCCGGGTGGCCGCGGTGCGGGCTCCGTGTCCCCCACCCCCCCGCCTCGGTGCTGATTGGCTCGGCGCCGTGACTGGCCGGCCCCCGCCCGGGGCGGCGGCGGCGGCGGGCGCGGGTGCCCGCGTGTGCGCTGGGAGCCGCGTGTGCGCCGGGGTGTGCGCCCGGCCGGGTGTGCAGAGAGCGAGGGAGCGCGCTCCCTCCCGACGCGCGGGCCGCCGCGGCCGAGCCAGAGGGTGCGCGGCGCCCCCGCCCGCCCGGCCCGGCCATGGCCCCCGCCCGGGGCCGCCTGCCCCCCGCGCTCTGGGTCGTCACGGCCGCGGCGGCGGCGGCCACCTGCGTGTCCGCGGCGCGCGGCGAAGGTGAGCGGCGGCGGCGGCGGCGGCGGCGGCGGCGGCGGCGCGGGGGCGGCCGAGGGGCGCGGGGTGCGGCGCGCGCTGCCTGCGGCTCAACTTCCTTTGCCTCGACCCTGAGCTCGAGGCGGCTGGGATCCCTCGGCCCGGGGGGCAGGGGTGCCACCGCGGAAGAGACCCGGGATGAAGGGACGGAGCGGTGACTATAGGAACCCGCGAGCTTGAGGAAGAGGGACAGGTAGCAGGGCTGGGGGACAGTGGGAAAGGACAGGAGACAGGACTGAGGGATGTGCAGGTGGGGACAGAAAACTGAGGGTCGGACGCCGGGGACGAGGGGACAGATCGGACAGAAGACAAGAGGTAAGGAGGCGAGGGGACAGCGAGGTAGGGCAAGGAACAGGGTTGGGGACAGAGGACAGAGGGGCAGGCACTGGGGATGGAGGGGCAGGAGAATGGGAGAGGAGGTTCAGATGGTGGAAGGAAAAGGGGGTGGGGATGGCATGGAGGTGTGGGAGCCAGGCGCTGAGAAACCGGACCCGGAGAGCAGGACCAGCTTTGAGGGGAGGTAGGAAGGAGGGGCAGGGAATGAGAGTCTGGGAGAGGAGTCAGGGTCTGAGGGCCACAGGTTGGTGACATGGTGGCGGGGAGAAGAATCAAGGGCAGGGGAGTTCCAGATGGAGGCGAGGCAGCTTCGGGGGCAGCAGGATCGGGCTTGGGGAGGAGAGGGCTGGAGGATGGGGAGCCCACAGAGAGACTGAGGCAGGCAGGTTGGGGAGAGCAAAGTCTTGTCAGGGAAGGCCGGGAGGGCAGGGTCACTGGAGGGCCCCGTGGGGGAGGAAGGATCCGGGTGGGGAGGGGCACTGAGTCACTGAGACCAAAAACGCCTGGGAGATGACTTCTAGTTGTGGGGGGAAAGAAGAGCTGAGAAGAAGCACCCAAGCCTCCCACCCACACACCCCCTATGTCCCTGGGGACCCCAGCTCCATCCAGCTCAGGGGGCTTCCCTGGTCCCACTCCTCGCACCCCAACCCAGGCCCTGGCCCTCCTCTGTTCCCACAGCTCTGCCCTAAGGAAGCCAGAGCGTCTCCCTTGCAGGCTTCCGGGGCTGATGTCCAGGGGCCAGAGCTGGATTCTCACCTGCCAGGATGAACCTCCAGGTGTGAGCGAACTCCAGAGCCTGTGCTGCTCTCCCACACCCAGACAGACCAGATCTGCCCTTCACACACAGCTCACCAAGGTCCCACCCTACACAGGCACACACACAGGCTACTTGGGATTCACACTTGTGGCCCCGGGCCTGCAGAGACTCACCTGTGTGGTCAGTCTGCCCACCCCATGTAACATCCACAGCCACATACACAGAAATGCAGACACACACACACGTACACGCACGTACAGATGCACACACATGAAAGTATGCAACTCTGTGTCTACATGTATACATCACACCACATATATAAGGAGCCTCTCACTTGCATTTATGCCCACGGAAATGCATGAGCACCAACAAACACACACAGACACAGACAAAATCAGAGTCTCCCACGAGCCCAGGGCGCAGCCTGGAGCGGGGCCAGGCAGGGTGGCTGAGAGATGAGGTGGCCGGCAGAGCAGGACCGGGTGGGTGTAACAAGGAGCAGGTTCCCGGGGCACCAGGAGAGGCCTGGGGTCGGGGATGCTGGGGCGCAGGAAAGGAGGCAGGATGGGAATCCGAGAGGCCTTGGCTCCTGGGGGCTGTGCCGGAGGAGATGGCTTTCTGAGGGTGGGCGGAGGGAAGGGGACAGTTTGTTTGCCCAGCAGGCTCTGAGGAGCCCCTCTTCAAGGCGCTGGGAGTTGGGTGGTGCACCCCAACCCCCTGCCTCAACTCTCTTCTCTGGGGAGGAGCCAGCACCCTCTGGAATCACAGGCTGGAGGCCCCTGAGCCCCTCAAAGAGGGAGCTTGGATCAGGCTCATGTTTTGAGACGAACCATGGGTCTGGGGAAGAGACCTGTGTAGCGTTTGGGGGCCAGCGGCTGAGGAGGAGGGAGGGTCTGGAGAGAGAGGCAGGGGGGAAGTCTGTGTCCAGGGTGAAGGGAGGCAGGGTCCAAGGGCCAGAGTCCACGCCCTTTCTGGTCAATGCAGCAGGATACACACAGCCAGGCATGGGTTCCCCATTCGAGTCAGACAGCCATGGTGTGGAGACCTGGGGCCTGAGTTCCATGCGGAGCATCCGGGAGTCCTCTCCAGCACTGGCCCTGGGCTGGCCTAGAACAACCAGAGCCAGCCGAGGGAACTGTTGAAACTGAGGGAGGGGGCTCTGCTCCCAGCTGGGTCTAGCAGAGGTGGCAGGGCCTTAGCCTGGCCCAACACCCCTGCACCGGGTCACTCTCAGGGCCCTTGCTGGGGCACCCATGGGCCCAGGAAGGGCTCTGCACCTGCAGAGACGCCCCCAACCCTGCCAGGCCCAAGGCCGCTTGTCACTCTCTGGTGTGGCTTATCCTCCACTTTGAGGTGATCTCCAAGGCATTCAGAATCCTGGCTGACGTCCCCTGGCCACCCCGAATTCTCCAGCCTCACCATCATGCGCTGCGTCCTCAGGGAATGTAAATCAATTTAAGTATTAGTCCCAGCGAAATGGAATGGGGGAAGGCGACGGAGCCGTAGAAAAAAAAAGAAATCGCATAATGCCTTCCACAGTCCAACAGGAGCGGCTTAGGAGTTATCTGTGTTTCTCAGAGCAGGAGAGGGACCCATTTCCTCCCCCCCAGAACAGCCGGAGCAGAGAGGCCTAGGAGGGATTCCATGGACATCTTTCAGATAAGGAAACTGAGGCAGAGGGGTTAAGTGCCTTGCTTCACCGAAAGCCCCTGAGAGACCATGCAGTCCAATCCTCCTGTTTTGTAAGCAGGGAGACAGGCCCAACGGGGACAATTGGCTTCACTGTCCCGCAGTGCAAGACGCAGGAGAGGGGCTAGCTTCGGGGACCAGAGGGTCTGAATTTCCAAGGGGACCCGGCCCCAGGCTGGGTGGGCCAAATGCTGGCTTTCTCTTCGGCCCTGATCAAACCTCCTATGGACTTGGGGCTCCCCTCGAGGGACACTCTGCATTCTCACCCATTCAAGGGGACGTGGCTAGGGGAGGTGCAGATGGAGACAGAGGAAGAGGAGGGAGGGGAGGGACAGAGAAGGGTCTGGAAGGAATTGGAACAAACAGCCCTGGAATCCTATAGCCCTTCCTGAGTCTGAGAGAATCGACTTTTGACTTATCTTTGGATTATCTGAGCCCCCTGGCTGGTTAATCAAGAATCAGCTGCAGATGAGGTGGGGCTTCCCCGAGGAGGGCAGGGCCCGGAGAGCGGTATCTACCAGCCCTGAAGCCCGCACGCCCCAGGGGGAGAATCCTGAGCCACGGACATCACTCGGGTGGCTCCAGGGAAGGGGCTGGTCTGGGCTGCATCCAGGCCGGGTCAGAGAAGGGGTCCAGCCACTCCGAGACCTGCGTCTGGGATGTGGGGTGGGGCGGAAGGTGAGGGGTCCTTCTCTCACCCTCTCCCCAAAGTCGGCTTTGCTGGTCTGGGGGAAACTGCAGTGCGGCCCCCTCCCCCTCCCACCAGCCAGCAGGAGGAGAGATCGCCTGACCCACTTTTCTCTACATTGCCTGAGAGGGAGGGAGGGAGGGAGGCGGGAAGCCTCCTTCTCTCTGCCTCTGCCCTGGTGTGGGGCCGGCTCAGGAAGGGGGAGGTCCCTCTGTGGACATTCGCTCTGTCCCCTCATCCCAGGTGGCCCCTGAGGACCCAGGGAGGAACGCGGGGAGGAGCACAGAGACCCCCTCTCTAGTTCTGCCAGCTCCTTTCAGCCAGCCTCCTCCAGGGTCCCTGACGGTGGGGCGGGGAGGGGGAGAGGCAGGAGAAAATCAGCAAATAAGAGCATCCTCACTCCAGCGTTTCCTGAGGACACTTGTCTTGTCTTTGAGGGGCAGGCTTAGAGCTGTACAAATCTCAGGCAGAAGGACACCCAGCCTCCCCGCTGGCAAGTTCCAGGAGGGCCGCAGCTTTAACCCCCGTCACCTGCACCTGGATAAAAGCGCCTGGCTGTTGGCCGGGAGAGGAGGATCACGGAAGGCAGAGCGAAACAGAAAGCTGTGGGACTCGGGAGCCAAAAGCCCTCTCATGCAACAATCACCAGCCAGATCAAAAGCGAGCAGAGAGGCGAAGGGATTTAAAGAAGGACACACAGCAGTTAGAGCCTGCTGAGCCCTGATTTCTAAACAGCGTAATGCATCTGTATCTCCATAATCGAGGGTGTGGCCACAAGCGGAGAGAGGCAGGAGTGGGGGACTTAGAGAAGGGGAACCAGTGTTGGTAAGGACCAGCACTGGCTCCGGGCTCTATGTGGTTTCCTGACCCTCCTCCCACCCTTGGGTACCATGAACCCATTTTACAGATGAGAAAATTGAGGGTCAAGAAAGTGAAGGTCACCATGCCTGGAGACATGGGCCCAGGAATGTCTGACTCCCAAGACGGGCTCTTTTTCCTACCATGTTGAGCTGCAGGGTCCCCTCTGCAGAGGGCCTGACTTAGAGTGACGTGCCCTTTGGACCAGTGCTCCTTCCTCGCTGTAGGGACCACTCAGAGATTCTGCTTCTCGGCCCGAGCATCCAGGGATGGTGGATGGCCCACAGTTGCTACAGCAGGTGCCCTGAATGCCATTCCCGCCAGCTGCCCATTCCCGGAGCTCCCTGAGGTGCAGCTCCTTCATCTGTAAAATGGAGATAATAATGGCCGCCTCTCTGGTTGTTGTGCGGGGCGCAGATGAGGCATCTCAAGCTCCCCTTGCAGATAGCAGCACATAGTAGGTGTTCACTAAGAGGCAGCTCTTACCCCTGGAGCCCCTCCACACCAGATGTGCACAGAGGAGGTGCTAGATGCTGGGCACCATGCAGGGAACACGGTAATGACGAAGCTGGGGCCAGTCCTCAGATGGGAGGTATGACTTTGCAGCATGGACACTTGAATGCCACCGTGGCTCTTACATGAGACAAGGGCCAGGTCATCGTCACAAAAGCCCCATGGGACCAGAATCATTATCACCCGATTTTACAGAGGGGGAAGCTGAGGCTCAGGGAGGTGAAGAGATTGCCCAGGATGCACAACTCCTAAGTAGCAGAACTGGGATTCTGAGACCTGCCAGCCTCAAGCCCACCTATCTCACTGTGCCACCAACCAGGGACGCCTGGCACCTGGAACCGCTTGTATTCTGGGAGTTCAGAATATTACTTTTGGGCCAAAGGGGTGGAGGAAGGCTTCAGAAAGAGAGAGAATTTAAACTCAGCCTTCAAAGAGAGTGTAGGAAAGAAGGCGTTTAGGCAGAGGGCCCCGTGGGAGCTGTGTGCTGGGGGCTGAGCGCGCACCAGTGGAGCTGGGTCAGGCTGCTCGTGAGGGGTGGAGAGAGGTCACAGGGCCCTGATGCCCTATTGTCTCCTGTTTTGCAGTGAATTTGCTGGACACGTCGACCATCCACGGGGACTGGGGCTGGCTCACGTATCCGGCTCACGGGGTGAGTGATGGGTGGTGGGGCCAACGTCATTCCTCCGTGAGCAGAGAGAGGCTGCCACTCAGAGTCGGCATTAGATAGATCAAAAGGAAGCAGAGGCCCAGAGAGGTCAAGGGGCTTACCCAAGGGCACACAGCAGTTAGTGCTGCTGATCTCCTAACAGTTTAGCGCATGCAGACCTTTGAGATGACGGAAGCAACTCAGGCACCAAAGCCCTGACTCTTCAAGTCTGAGGCCCTAGGTCTGGGCGTCCCCATCGCTGTATCCTACAGAATCATGAGGTGCAGGCCAGGACAGAGGAGGCTGGCCAGGCCTTCCTGCCCTCTGGGTCGGTCCCTCCCTCCCAGCTGCCCTGGCCTCACCAGGAGCCACTCCGAGTCCTGGAGTCTCTGCTTGTCTGTCTGCCCACTGTGGCCAAGCCCCCAGGCCTCCATGGTGACTCTGGGCTCAGCCTTCAGGTCCCTGTGGGTAATGTGCTCACAGACTGTGTCCCCATCCTCCCGGAAGGGACTACAGTGACAAGGCCGCACTGCCCTGTCCCCCTGCTTCTCTTCTCTCAGTCCTGCGGGGGCAAGGCAGAGTAGGATGAGCTCACCAGCCTGGTGGAATCCCGGCTCTGCCGTTGACAAGCAGGTGGCCCTCATCCCACCCTTAGGTACTATGGTGGGTCACATCTGGGTCACTGCTTCACCTCTCTGTCTCAGTTTCCCCATCTGTAGAAAGGGACAAGCCTGTGATGACCTCCCAGGTCTGCGCCAGGGTGAGGGCGGATGACCCAGTCTTGGCACCGAGTCTGGCACAGGGTGCGCCCTCATGAATGTAGGCTTTTATAGTGACCATTAGCATTGTTACTCACGTGTTATCTCACACATTTACTGTCTCACACGAACTTTCTCTCGCCAGGGTGCTCAGAAACACACACACACCTGCACACATCCCTGCCACAGACACGAGCACATCATGCAGACCTGACTTCTTTATGTCCACGTTCAGCTCCTGTGGCTCTGGAGACAGAGGGATAATAATGTTAATAAGGATGATGATACTGACACCAACAGTTCACATTTATGAAGGGCCTTTCTTGACTTTAGGTAGAGTTTTCATCTGGGCCTTTTGGGGCCTGTGGTTGGAAGTCTGGACACAGCCCTGCTCCTCTCTCTCTGGGGGTCTTGTCACTAGGCAGTAGTGAGCTGATTCTGTCATCAGTCTTCATGCACTGGGCTCCCGGGAGCTGGGGGCAGGCCACATGGCTCTGGTTCTCCAGTCCCCAAGCCTGGAGGGAGCCCTCATCCCCTGACTCAGCACCACTGCCTGAGGATGAAGGCCAGGTTCTTGGGGCGTCCCTTTACCTCCCAGCGCATCAGTCTTCCCCTCTGTAAAACACTCCTTGGTGTGGCCATTGTATGCAAGGGCTTTGGTGCAGTGAGCTGGGGCCCACCCATGAGGAGGTGGGTTCTGGTCCCACCCTCACTGCATGGCTGTTGGCTGAGATGGCATTCCCCTGAGTCCCGGCAGCTAGGAGGGCACGCCTGGGCCCTGGCTGGCTCTGGGGTGTCTTTATTCCGCTCAGAGCATCGGACTTGATGTTTAGGGTAACGAGGAATTGTCTGAGTTTTCAGCAGATGGGGCGTATGGCTGGCCTCGTGTTTTGGATGCTGGTGCTGCCAGTCTCAGGTGGGTTTCATGTAGGATGCTATAAAGCATAGCTCAGTGTTCTGGCATTGCATTCTGGAGTTAGAATGAACCAGGCAACTTAATTCACTCACCTCTGAGCAGGTCAAGGCATCAGCTCATTACTCCCCAATCCTGTGAGGTGGGCGTGGCCACCGCACTTTCCAGATGAGGAAGCTGAGGCTCAGAGCAGTGAGAAGTAACCTGTCCATCATCAGACAGGTGCCAGCTGATGGCAAGCTGGGCTCAACCTTGGGTCTCCCTGAGCCTAGAGCCTGTGGTGAGTCCCTTATGCCGCCTTTGAACTGAGGCAGTGAGGCCTACCCTGTGACCATGGCATGAGATGGAAAGGGGAATCTTCACTCTCTGCTGAGCCAGGGACTACCTGCCATCTCCAGGGGGCCTGCAGACCGGGGTTTCTCAGAGAGGAAGGAAGGCTGGAATCAGATCTGATTCCCAAACTCTAGACCTTGAACCTGTGCCGGGCTCAGGCTGGCAGGCGAAGCATACGGAGTCCCACATCCAGGAGGTCTGAGGAGGGGCCTGGGAATCTTCTGTTTGATCAGTTTTCCAGGGAGCCGGGCATGGTGGCTCATACCTGTAATAGTAGCATTTTAGGAGGCTGAAGTGGGAGGCTTACTTGTGACTAGGAGTTCGAGACCAGCCTGGGCAACATATAGTGAGACCCTCTCTCTACAAAAACTTTAAAATTAGCTGGGCATGGTGGTGCACTCTTGTGGTCCCAGCTACTCAGGAGGCTGAGGTGGGAGGATTGCTTGAGCCTGGGAGGTTGAGGCTGCATTGAGTCACTGTACTCCAGGCTGGGTGAGAGAGCGAGATCTTGTCTCAAAAATAAAAAAAAAAAATAAAATAAAATAAAATAAGCTTTCCAGGTGATTCTCCTGCTCAGCTCGGGGAGGGACCTCTGGAGATGGTCCTTCAGGCTCTATCCACCTCTGATTCTGGAGTCCATTCAATAGCTTGAGGACAAGAGTCACCCAGGGTGGTCTCCAGGCTCAGAAATATTACCCGATTGTGAGGCAGGTGGCAGAGCCTGAAGGGCCAGGTTGCCGCGTCCTGATGAACAGGGGCTCTTCCTCCGGTAGTCAGTGTGATTCAGGCAGATCACTTACTTCGCCTCCACCTCCTCATTTATAACACGGGGACAATCTTAGAACTATTCCATACAGTGCCATCAATGGGATGATACATGAAAAGGCCATTTTACCAACAAGAAACTGAAAGCTCTCAGAGGCAAAGCAATTCTAGAAGACTGGGGAAGGTCTGGCTCAGACGCCCTGCTCTTCATCAGGCTGCGTCCTCCTTCCCTCTGCTCCCGGGAACTCACGAACATGCTGGGATGTGCTCCGCCTGCTCTGGCGAATTAACATCGACTCACAAACGCTGCTTTAGGTAAGCGGGCAGGTTCATTTCCATTGTTTCACGGAATTCTCACCACCCCCTGCAGCAGATGGAAGGAGCAGGCATTTGCTACCCCATTTTACAGAAGAGAAGCCGAAGCCTCAGAGAGAGGATACGCCTCACCAAACGCTGCACAGCTGGCTCACTGCATTCTGGTCCGGGAGGGGGACAGAGTTGGGGGAGCAGCGTGCCAGAGCTGGTGTCTGGGCTTGAGAAGCAGCAGAGATGGGAGTGGCATCCAGCATGCTATGCAAGGGCTTTGGTGCAGTGAGCTGGCCCACCCTGTGGCAGGGGCCCACCCATGAGAAGGTGGGTCTGGTCCCACGCTCACTGCATGGCTGTTAGCTGAGATGGCATTCTCCTGAGTCCCAGCAGCCAAGAGGGCACGCCGGGGCCCTGGCTGGCTCCAGGGTGTCTTTATCCCACTCAGAGCATCAGACTTGATGTTTAGGGTAGCGAGGAATCGTCCGAGTTTTCAGCAGGTGGTGACCATGGCCGGCCTCGTGTTTTGGATGCTCACACTGGCAGTCTCAGGTGGGGTGGGGGCGCCCCAGGCAGGGAACAGGGCTGATTCTGCCCTTGCACTAGAGCTCCGGGAGTCCATGCCACTCTGGGCATCTGAAACAGCTCCTGGGGCTGGCAGGGCTAGGCCAGGCCCTTGGCCCCAGTGGGGCAGCTGGAGTAGACTCAGATTGAGCTGATTAATTTATCCGGGTCCCTGGCAGGAGATACACGGGGAGCAGCTGGCTGGCTCTTTGGTGCTCCATTAATTGTGACAATGACTTTAACCCCAGATGTGATGCCGAACTGCCTGGAGCCTCTGGCAGCAGAGCGGGGTGGGGAGCAGGGGTCCTTCTTGGGTTGGGGGGACTCGGAAGCATAAACTCTTTCAGGTGAGACTGGCACTCCCTGGGGCCCCTTTGGAAGCAGGGAATCTTCCCCACATGGTCCCTGGAGGCAGGCAGGTGGGCTGTGAAGATGCCGCCAGTTCAGTATCATATTAGGCCCATTCGTCAAGCGCCTTCCCATGCCAGGCCTGAGCTAAGCACTTTGCAGGAATTTTCCCACCGCATCCTCTCAAGCCTCGCTGAAGTGGGGCCTATTTGAGTCCCATTTTACAGATGTGGGCACTGAGGATCAGGACGAGATTAGACAGCGGGGCTCGGGATGGGCAGGAAAAGACTTGAGACATCCATGGCCTTCTCTCTAGCACTTATGGAGCCCACAGGTTCTCAGAGCATCTGGTCATGAAGTCCCCCTTCCCCTTTAAGCAACAGGATCTCTAGTTCAAGGACAATTGAAGAAAGTCAAGGTGTTGACAGTTGAAGAAAGTCAAGGTGTTGCATGTGTGGAGGAACCAGGACAGGGGCCCAGAAACCAACCCCTCCCTCTGCCCTCCTCCTCCAGCTCCTCCTCAGAGCCCTCGTGAGTCCTTGAAGGCAGCTCAGCAGGGACTGCCCCTGGCCAGCTGGTGCTCAGCAGCGGTGGAAGCTCGGGCTCTCCCCTCCCGTCTTCTGCAGACCCCCACCCTTGGAAGAGGGCCCTGCTTCATTGCAGTGCCAGGTTGACTGTAAATTACAGATGCCCCATGTAGAAGCGCTGGGGAGGGGCCTGGGAGTCTTGCCCACCTGGATTCCCTCAGCTCATCACCCTGCACTGCCGAATCTGGTGGACTGGGGCACTTGAGCACAGGGAGTGTTTCTGACATATTTCTTTCTTTTTTTATTCTGGTAAAATGCACATCACGTAAAGTTTACTGTCTTAACCCTTTTTAAGAGCACAGCTTGGTGACATGTAGTGCATTCACATTGCTGTGTGGCTGTCACCACTGCCACTTCCAAGATTCCTTTCGTCCTGCGAAATGGAAACTACGCCCTTAAACAGAACTGCCCCCTCCCCGTCCCCGCCACCCTGGTAGCCCCCATTCTACTTTCTGTCTCTCTGAATCCGACTAGGTACTGCGTATAAGCAGAATCCTAACGATATCTGTTCTTTCGTTTCTAGCTGATTTCGTTTGGCTTGTCTTTAAGGTATATCCGTGTTGTAGCATGTATCAGAATTTCCTTCCTTTTTAAGGCTGACTAGTACTCCGTTGTAGGTATATACCACATTTTGCTCATCGGTTCTTTCACTGATGCACGCTTGGGTTCCTTCTACACTCTGGCTATTGTGAATAATGCTGCTGTGAATTGGGCTGTACAAATATCTTTTTGAGACCCTCCTTTCAATTCTTTTGGATCTATACCCAGAAATGGGCTTGCTGGATCATTTGGTAATTCTATTTTAAACATTTTGAGAAGCTGCCATACTGTTTTCCACAGCAGCTGCACCATCTCACAGTCCCACCTGCAATGCACAGGGTTCTAATTTTCCACATCCTTGCCCACATATTATTATTATTATTATTATTATTATTATTATTATTATTATTTGAGAGGGAGTCTCACTCTGTTGCCCCGCCTGGAGTGTAGTAGCATAATACTGGCTCACTGCCACCTCCGATTTCCCGGTTCAAGTGATTCTCCTGCCTCGGCCTCCCGAGTTGCTGGGATTACAGGTGTATACCACCACACCCGACTAATTTTTGTATTTTTAAGAGATGGAGTTTCACCATGTTGGCCAGGCTGGTCTCGAACTCCTGACCTCAGGTGATTCACCCACCTCGGCTTCCCAAAGTGCTGGGATTACAGGCATGAACCACCGCACACAGACTCATTATTATTATTATTATTTATAACAGCCATCCTAATGGGTATGAAGTGGTATCTCGTTGTGGTTTTGATTTGTGTTTTCCTAATGATTAGTGACACTGAGCATCTTTTCATGTGCCATTTGGCTATCTGAATTTTTTTTTTTTTAGAGAAATGTCTGCCCAAGTCCTTTGCCCATTTTCTAATTGGACTGTTTCTTTTCTGCTGTTGTTGAGTTGTGGGAATTCTTTATGTATGCTGGATATTAACCCCTTATCAGCTACCTGGTTTGCATATATTTCCCCCCATTTCATGGGTTACCTTTTCGCTCTGTTGAGAGTGTCTGGTTTGTTTCTGAATCACTGATGCCCAGCCAGCAGGTGGCACAGAAGCAATTCCACTCAACTTTCTCACATCCTGGGATTCCCTTCAGTGGGACCCAGGACAGCCCAGGGGAACAGCAAGAACAGTGGGGAGAGAGTCTGTGGATCAGGCAGTCACTCAACAAGCAGCAGTGCAGGAGAGGCTGCTGAAGGATCTGGGGCTCATATGTTAGAAAGATCCCTCTGGCAGCTGATATGGAAACTGGACTGGTTGACTTCCCCAGGCAAATCCCACCACTGTAGGAAAGATATGAAGAGCCACAGAGAGATGAGGGCGGGGCTTTGGCATCAGGCAGGCCTGATTCCCATACAGCCATTACTTGGTAACTGCATGACCTCAGAGGAGTGGCTCACAGGTCAGAGCCTCTATTTCCTCATCCCCAGAGTTAGTAAATAACACTTCTCCAGAAGATGGTGGCCCTCTGCGAGGTTAGGTCTGCAGGGGCACCTGGTAGCGATGACAGCCCACCAGGAGGACAGTTCCTTTGTTTATTTTCCCAGCACAATACACAAGGTCATTGGCAAAGGGGGGTGAGGTGCTGGCTCTGCGTTAGTGGCTGTGTTCTCTCTGCCCACAGTGGGACTCCATCAACGAGGTGGACGAGTCCTTCCAACCCATTCACACGTACCAGGTGTGCAACGTCATGAGCCCCAACCAGAACAACTGGCTGCGCACGAGCTGGGTTCCGCGCGACGGCGCCCGCCGCGTCTACGCCGAGATCAAGTTTACCCTGCGTGACTGCAACAGCATGCCCGGTGTGCTGGGCACCTGCAAGGAGACCTTCAACCTCTACTACCTGGAGTCGGACCGCGACCTGGGGGCCAGCACGCAAGAAAGCCAGTTCCTCAAGATCGACACCATCGCGGCTGATGAGAGCTTCACAGGTGCCGACCTTGGTGTGCGGCGCCTCAAGCTCAACACGGAGGTGCGCGGCGTGGGGCCCCTCAGCAAGCGCGGCTTCTACCTGGCCTTCCAGGACATCGGTGCCTGCCTGGCCATCCTCTCTCTCCGCATCTACTATAAGAAGTGCCCCGCCATGGTGCGTAATCTGGCTGCCTTCTCGGAGGCGGTGACGGGGGCGGACTCATCCTCACTGGTGGAGGTGCGGGGCCAGTGCGTGCGGCACTCGGAGGAGCGGGACACGCCCAAGATGTACTGCAGCGCGGAGGGCGAGTGGCTGGTGCCCATCGGCAAGTGCGTGTGTAGCGCGGGCTACGAGGAGCGGCGGGATGCCTGTGTGGGTGAGTGTGCCATGGCCTGGGCAAGGGTCAGCCGGTAGCGGCGCTTGGTCAGGGCAGGGCTGCGGGGGTGGGGAGCGACATCAGAACCCACAGGCACCTGGGTGGTCCCCACAGCCCCTGGGAAGATGGATAAACCTTCAGTGTGCCTGCGTCAGCAAATATGCCAGGCCACCTGTGTCCCTGTGTTGGGCAAAGATGTGGGAGCAAGAAGTTGGAGTGAGAGGGAGGGGAACAGACTCTGGCCAGGTGGTGCCTTCTGTGGGGGGTACAGCTAAAGGCGCCTGTGCAATTGGGTATGCTATGGGTTCCTACCTGGATTAGGGAATGATCCCATGAGCTAACTCAGGTCAGACACTGTTCTAAGCACTTTCCAAGTGTTAACTCACTGAATTCTCGCCACTACCTATGGCCTAGGAACTACTGTGATCCTGGTTTTATAGATGAGGAGACTGAGACACAGCAAGGCAAAGCGTCTTGCCCAAGGTCATGCAGCTAGGAATAGCAGAGCTGTGATTGGAACTCAGAGTCTGGCTTCAGAATTGGCGCTCGAAATCACTGAACTTCTAACCTGTAGGGTGTAGGGAAGTGGAGCTGGGGCCCTGAATGAGCACAGTGAGGGGTATGAAGTCAGGAGCACCCGGGGAGTACAGTCTGTGTTGGGCCCATCCTTGGTGCCCTGCCCAAGGACAGGCTGCCTCTGTTCAGGGGGAGCTTATCAGCAGGCACCTGTGGGAGAAGACAGGCAGGGTTGTGGAGGAGGACAGTGAGCAGAAAGCCCTTGGGTCATGACTTAGGGTGGCACCTGTGCCCACAGGGGCACTGCTGGCTTCCTGTGCCAGAGCAGGAGCAGGGCAGGCAGATGGGGAAGCCTAGGCCCAGGTGGCACTCATGGCTGTATGCATGCATGGTTTGTGTGTGTGTGCACGCATGTATGTGTGTATGCATGGTGTGTATGCATGTGTGTATGCATGGTGTGTGTGTGCATGTATGTGTGTATGCATGTGTGTATGCATGGTGTGTGTGCATGTATGTGTGTATGCATGGTGTATGTGCATGTGTGCATGCATGGTGTGTGTGCATGTATGTGTGTATGCATGGTGTATGTGCATGTGTGCATGCATGGTGTGTGTGCATGCATGTGTGTATGCATTGTGTGTGCGTGCATGCATGTGTGTATGCATGGTGTGTGTGTGCATGCATGTGTGTATGCATGGTGTGTGTGCATGTGTGCATGCATGGTGTATGTGCATGTGTGCATGCATGGTATGTGTGTGCATGCATGTGTGTATGCATGGTGTGTGTGCATGTGTGCATGCATGGTGTGTGTGTGCATGCGTGTGTGTATGCATGGTGTGTGTGCACGTGTGCATGCATGGTGTGTGTGTGCATGTGTGTGTGTATGCATGGTGTGTGTGCACGTGTGCATGCATGGTGTGTGTGTGCATGCATGTGTGTATGCATGCATGTGTGTATGCATGGTGTGTGTGCATGTGTGCATGCATGGTGTATGTGTGTGCATGCATGCTGTATGTATGCATGGTGTGTGCATGTGTGCGTGCATGTTGGGGGAGGTCTGTGCAGCCAGGCACCCCAAGAGCAGGGAGCACTAAAAGAGCTTGTGTGGACAAATATCAAGTGTCCAGCTGTTCCTGGTCTCTCGGTTTCTCTCTGTTCTTCTTTGGTCTTCCTAGTGGCTGGGCATATGGTGGCTCAGCCCCTGGGGCACAGTGAAGCCTGGCTGCTGAGATCATTGGATCCCCTGGACTGAGGGTTGGAAGGGAGGGGGATGTTCCCATGCAGGGATCAGAGACTCGAGAGCCTGTCCCCAGACACCCTTAGTGAAAACTGGAACGGGGCCCTTGTCAGCCACTGGGAATATGCTCCTAGCCTTTTGCTGCTACATCACAGGCCCCAGGGCCACAGTGAGAGGGACCTTTACTTTCATCCTTTCACCCATCCCTCCGCCCCCAGAAGGCAGGCAGCCAAGGCCCCTCAGTGCTAACAGGACTGGGCATGACATAGGCTGACAGCCTCAGGTGGTAACAGGTGGGTATGCAGTCTAGCTGGCCCTACTTAGGAGCTGTCTTGCCCAGAGATCTCTGGGGCCAGGATCTCCCCTGCAGCCACCAGGCCCTTTCCAGCCCTTCCCAGAGACTCTCTGGTTTTCTTTTTCTTTTCTTTTCTTTTCTTTTTTTTTTTTTTTTTGAGACAGAGTTTTCACTCTTGTTGTCCAGGCTGGAGTGAAATGGCGTGATCTCAGCTCAGCTCACTGTAACCTCCTCCTCCCGGGTTCAAGTGATTCTCCTGCCTCAGCCTCCTGAGTAGCTGGGATTACAGGCGCCCACCACCATGCCTAGCTAATTTTTGTATTTTTAGTAGAGATAAAATTTCACCATGTTGGTCAGGCTGGCCTCGAACTCCTGACCTCAAGTGATTCGCCTGCCTTGGCCTCCCACAGTGCTGGGATTACAGGCATGAGCCACCACGTCTGGCTCGATCTCTGGTTTTCTTAAGAAATCTTGTTTCACATCCCCAATTTCTATGAGTCTTCTCCTGTCCTGAGCTCTAAACCCCAAAGCACCTTCTGTGGCATTTGCCCATTTCTGGGTCTGTTCTGCCCTCTGCAGTCAGGTTTGCCAGGCTCCCAGGCCACCAACCTTTCATGGTTCCTGTCACAGACAGCCCTGTATGTCTCAGCTTTGCACTGGGGAAGAAAAACCTGCCTGCACAGCTTATAGCAGGCGCATCACATCCCAGCTCGTTTGCTCATTACAGCAAGGCAGGTCTCACAATCCCATTTTACGGATGAGGGGCTGAGGTATAAGAGGTAGTATTACCTGCTTAGGCCTCACAGCTAGTGAGAGTTGCGCCTGGAGCCTGAAGGCAGATCTGTGTTGCTTTGAGCCAGGTACAGGCTTTTTGCTTCTCCCCGGCCTGCCCCAGGCTGTTTGCCCTACCAGATCTGTTCCAAACATCCCCTCATTCTAATGGGGATATTGAAGGACCTTAGTGATGATTTTTCATTTTTGATGTTGTATCAGTTGTCCATTCTGCTGAGCGTCTACTGTGTCCTGGCACTGGGGATACAGGTACAGGGAGTCTCTGCCTCTGGGGACTTTGCAGTTTCTCATCCTTACAACAGTCCTCTAAGCTAAGTATTACAGTCCCATTTTACAGGTAAGAAAAACTGAGGCCCCTCAACTTAAGTAGCAGGGTAGTGATCTGATCCCAGGTTGCCTGACTCCGGCACCTTCAATTGCTTCCTCTGTGCACAAAGCCCTTTGCGAAGCCCTGCCTCCCTCCTCCCTGGGGTAGCATTTAGATGGACGGTTAGTAACTGGTGCAGCTTAAGTCCTAAGAGTCTGGCTGGTTGGCCGGTGCATATGCACTCAGGGTCCGCCACTGTCCCCAACTCTGGATTTAGCCAGCGGGTACAAGTACGCCAGTCATTTGTCCCGGGTGCACTGAGCCACATCTGTGTGTAGGAAGGAGACCCGCCCTCCTGTCTTTGGGGTCAGGACCTCGCTTGGAGGTCTCAAGTAATGCTGCAGTCTCCTTGTGTGGCAGAAGAGGGAAGCGGAGCCCAGAGGGGGGATGCGTCTTGCCCAGCTTCCACAGCATGTCAGGGGCAGGGCTCTGAGTGGAAACCCCAGGCCCTGAATGGCAGGACCTGGGAGAGGCCAAGGACACACCCATTTCCTGGCACTGCCCACACATTAATAACAAATACAAAGAAATGCCAAAGCAGGGTTAGGGAATTGCAGCATATTTTGAATTTTGCATTTAAATCGTAATACAACATAATTATGCCAGTTGCAAGATAATTACAGGTTTTATAAAAAAATATTAATTCATAGTGCACTGCAGGCAGTGAGATTTGGGAATGGAAAGCTCTTTTTAAGTTGCACAAGGAAAGATGTTTCTCAGCCCCGTTGGTGGCTTCTGTGGCTGTGTAACCTCATTTGGGAGGGCAGCACAGGTCCCAAACTAAAGCCCTTCACAAATGGGAGCCAGCCCCAAGGGCCCTGCCTGGCCCCTTTCCCACCCCTGGAGAAGCCCTTGACCTCTTTGGAGCTGCCCAGCCCCTTGGTGGATGGCCTGGGGCAAAGGAGGGGCTGGGAGCAGAGTGGGCGCCTTTCCTGCTCTGCCTCTCAGATGTTTTCTGCAGTAGGGCTGCCCCTGCCCAGCCTGAGGGGGTCTTCAGGAGACCTGCTGAGGTCCAGGGGCCCCTGCCTGGTTTGAGGACATCCTGATCCCTTTTGGGCTATTCTCTCAGCAAGCAGGTAAAGAGAGGAAAGGCACAGAGTTGCAGGGGGTTGGCCCCAGCTCACCTAGCCCCGAACCTTGTCCTTCTAGTGACAGGAGCAGGGGCTGGGAGCCTGAGACCCACAGCAGGGGTCAGACCCCCTTCGACAGCCGCCCTCCCTGCCTTGGGTTTTGCTCTCAGAAGGTGGCCGGGCAGCATCTGATTTTGCAGAAGACAGCATAGTCCAGGAAAAGGGACCCACCAGGTCACATGGCTCTTTAGAGGCCTTGCTTAGATTGCACTCAGGCCTCAGAGACCTATGGAAAAATGTCAGAGCCGTGTGGGGCTTTGTCCAGTTTACCACTGGGGATCTGGAGGCCCCGAGAAGTGAAGCGACTAGCCCCAGGGCACACAGCGAGTGGTGGTTGATAGAATCTCACATCTCCCGACTCCCTGCCCAGAGAAAGCTCCCCACACTCCACAGCTCCTGACCTAATGAGCTCTCCACACCAGGCTGCACTTCCCAGCATGCCCCCACACACCCCGGTTCACCCCAGAAAGGGGCAGAGCCTCTCAGTGCATCACCCAACGGAGCAGCAGCCCAGAGCCTGAAGTCGTGGTTGCTGTCCTTCCTGTCACCTGGACACAGCATATAAATCACCCTTTAAGGCCCTAATCATCTTTCTATAAATATCAGAATCTCATTTCGGAGGGGAGCAGGAACGGGAGCTCTTCTGCCTTCCTGACTGTGTTTAAAATCTGATTTAGAATTAATTTCCTTTGGTTTTCCACGGTGGACACCTTATTTGTCAAATCTCCAGCTCCTTTCAGGGGAGAGCAGAGAGGTGGCCGGGGCCGCAGGAAGCTGCTGGCCTGACAGGCAGCCTGGGCAAGGTGCCCTCGGCAGGGGCAGGAGCCCCTCCTGGCTTGAGGCCCGATACCCAGGCAGGCGCAGGCTCCGGAAGCACCCTGGGTCGACAGGCAGGGCCGGGCCCCAGCCCAGAGCCGCTCCATCTGTCTCAGCCATTAATTCCCGGCCCAGCCTCCAGGTCTCAGGGCTCCCTGAGGCCTGGTGATTAGTATTCTTATTAAAGATTATTTTATTTTCATTGCGTGGATTAATCTGGCCTTGACACGTTATAGCCATATGGGTATTAGCTGAGCGTGGGAGAACTGCCAACGGGTGAGCCGCAGAGGCACCGCCATCTCTCAGCTCTGGGACAGTGCTGACGGGGACGGGGGAGGCCACAGCTTGGGGGGCTCCCCAGCCTGGCCGCACGTCCCAGCTCCACTGGGAACCTGGGGCAAGGCACTCAGCCTCCCTGAGCCTCTGTTTCCTCTTCTGTCGAACAATTATAAGAATTCCAACTACAGCGAACTGTTGTGACCAGTGCGGGGCACTGCCCTGGCCTTCGCTCATGTCATCCTTGCCATCTCTGTCTAAGGCAGGTAGAATTATGATCTCCACCTTACAGACGAGGAAACTGACTTCCAGCAGCTTCCTTGATGTCACCGAGCTCAGCAAAGGGGGTTAGGCCAGGACAGGAACCCAGGCACTGCGGCTGAGCCGCTGCTCGGGGGGCCTGACGAGGACCAGGTGAGCCCTGGCTGGAGTGGGTCAGAGATTTGCAGGGCAGGCCCCGCATCACACCGTGAGACCTTCCCTGTCTGTCTCCCAAAGCCCTGGAAGCTCCCCGAGAGCAGGCCCAGCTCTTACTTCTCTCGGGTCCATAGTAGAAGCTCAATAAATGTTGGGGAAAGGAATAAATGAGGGAGGGAAGAAGCACGGGGTCTCTGAGATGCTAATCGCCGTGGATCAGATCATTATGAGGATTACTGTCATTCGGTTTAACAACAGGTTCAACAAATATCTGCTAACAAAATGCAAAGCCCTCTTCTGATGATGCCACCCCCAGCGGCTCCCGGGGCTCAGAAGGAGCCTGAGTCCCAGGCTGTGCCCCAGGACTGAGCCTCCTGGGAGGCTTCTGGGAAGAGGAGGCAATATCACGGTGTGTCAGTCAAGACTCCCCATGACTCCAGGCTCCCAGCCCTGAGCTCAGCCCCCAGGCAAGCCTGAGCCCTCTCGGGGTCCTCTGGAGGGGAAGGAAAGATGTCGCAAGACTTGGGTGTGTTTCCCCCGACCCTGCAACTTACAAGCCCTTTCTGGCTCTTCAGCCTTCTAGCATATGAAGCAACTTCAGGGTGTTACCATGTGTCCTGGCTCCAGGTTTTCTCTCAAGTTTGTAGAATTTTACAAATTAACCCGGTTTTAGCTTTTATAATAGAGATATGATCAACATCCAGAGAAGAAACGCTCTGCAGTGGCGTGATGTCTTTGTAAATGAAGCTTCTCTCAGGCACGGAGTTTTCCAGACAGGATTTAGTGCTGAGAGAACCGCAGTGAGCTTCCTGGTGGCCCCTGTTGCAAAGGACTTCAGTTCCATGGACGGAGCCGGGAGCTGCCTGGCAGGGTGGCATTTGGTCCACCTGAACCTCTGGGGTCTCTGCCCTGAGCAGATAATGGTAGGATCCACTCACTTGGAAAACTGCTGCCTGGGGTTTAACAGCATCTCCCGGGGCTGGCACTGGACAGGTTCTGCGATGTTCAGATGAGGAAGGCAGCCCTACTCTGTTCCCAGGATCTGCCTATAAGGGCCTGCCAGTCTGGAAGGAGAGTCAGACACAGATAAGCCAGGACAGCCACAGTGTTGCAGGTGGTAAGGCCAAGCAGGGGCTGCAGAAGCCTGGCAGGGAATGGTTGTTTGTGTGTGTGTGTGTGTGTGTGTGTGTCTATCTGTCTAGAGATCCAGAAGGGACAGTCAAAATGAACCTTAAAAAAGGAGTTCCTTAGGTGGACAAAGGAGAAAAGGCATCCCAGGAAGAGGACACAGCATGTGCAAAGGCCCCGAGGCAGGAATCAGCCTGCTGGGCGTGGGCAGCGGGCAGTGATTTACTTTGGCTTAAGGATGGGGGTGAGGGGCAGCACTAAAGGAGGCTGCCAGTGGGTTTTGATTGGGCAGGGAGGGATTTGAATGCCAGGTTGCATTGTCTAAGCCCTGGGGAGCCTGTGAGGCGTGAAACAGGCAGTGACTGAGTGAGATGTGTATTTGGGAGAGTCCCTTAACCTAGGGTATTCCCCTCCCTGCACAGCTGACCCATTCTTCTTTTCTTTCTTTCGAAACAGAGTCTTGCTCTGTCGCCAGGCACCAGGCTGGAGTGCAGTGGTGCGATCTTGGCTCACTGCAGCCCCTGCCTCCCGGGTTCAAGCAATTCTCCTGCCTCAGCCTCCCGAGTAGCTGGAACTACAGGCGTGCACCACCATGCCCAGCTAATTTTTGTATATCTTTGTAGAGATGGGGTTTCACCATGTTGGCCAGGATGGTCTTGATCTCTTGACCTTGTGATCCACCCACCTTGGCCTCCCAAAGTGCTGGGATTACAGGTGTGAGCCACTGCGCCCGGCCGACCCATTCTTCTTCTTGAGGCCACAACTCAAATATCTCCTCCTCCCGGAAGTAGCTCCTCCCACCATTTACCCTTCTGCCACCTTAGCCCCCTTATTTTCTCCCTCCCTCCTAGCGGTGATCACAGCTGTGAGCCAGAGGCTCTGGTTCACAGCCCTCCAAGGCCCAAACAGGCCTGGTCTGGAGTCCTACTCATGAGCAGTGGTTGACTGAAGACATGATCACGCAGGCAGCTGGGGTGGGGAGGCAGAGCTGAAGGCTGAGTCTGAAGGCTGCTGTGGGTGACAGGCGAGATAGGATGTGACAGCGGCTAGAGAGGGGCAGTCCCAGCCACAGTGACAGTGACAGTGACAGCATGGGCCCAGGACGGGAGAAGCCTGCACTTCTTGGATAGTCCACCTCCCTCAGGGAGCATGTAAAACAGATCCCAAGGTACTGGCCCTGGCTCTTCTAACCCAGTGTCTGAGGTGGGGCCAGGAATCTGTGCTTTTATGAAGGGGGCTCCGTGTCTGCCTGCGTTTGGGGGCGGGGGGAAGCCAGGGTCTTACCACCTGGAACCCCTTTCCAGTTGCCTTCCTAGCATCCCCATCCCTGGCCTGCTTCCTAATCCCACCCAAGTCACTCCTGGGCATTTGATCCTCAGCCCCAGGGCCCTGTCCCCTAGCCTGGTGTCCTGCCTAAGGACCAGTGTCCCAAGAAGGGCAGAAGAACAGCATCTCCACCCCTAAAGCTGGAGACAGGGCCTGGGTAGAGGGATCAGTTGGAGGAGGGCAGGGAATTTGGAGAAGCTCAGGGGTGGGGCTGACTTTGAGGCCGGGACTCCCATGTCAGG
Source organism: Saimiri boliviensis (assembly GCF_048565385.1). Taxonomy (NCBI): domain Eukaryota; kingdom Metazoa; phylum Chordata; class Mammalia; order Primates; family Cebidae; genus Saimiri; species Saimiri boliviensis. The sequence continues at coordinate 20,897,528 of NC_133459.1, forward strand.
GTCTTCAGCTCAGCCCCGACCCGCTATGCAACGCTGTGAGACGCAGTCTCCCTGTACACTTCAGTTCTGTCACCTGCAAATGAGCGCTGCACCGGGCAGCTAAAGATATGCACCTCTGTCCCTCCAGGGGACCCCCCAGGAAGCCGAGGGCCACAGTGTGAGCTGTCCCCAAGGCCTGCCAGGGTGTTCCCGCTGGCTCACATGCAGCCACCTCTCCTCTACAGCCTGCGAGCTGGGCTTCTACAAGTCAGCCCCCGGGGACCAGCTGTGCGCCCGCTGCCCTCTCCACAGCCACTCCGCAGCCCCAGCCGCCCAAGCCTGCCGCTGTGACCTCAGCTACTACCGCGCAGCCCTGGACCCGCCATCCTCAGCCTGCACCCGTGAGTACCACTCCCAGATGGCAGCACCCTTGAGCCCAAGACTGGGCCGGGCCCCTGTGCTTTGTCCTGCAGGACTCAGAGAGCCAGTTTTCTGCTGGTGGGGCAGGGGTAGGTGGACCAGCAGAGCCACCTGAGGTCAGTCTTGGGTCGGGGTGGTGGTGACGCTAACCCCTCCATGGTGAGATCTAGACCTCTCTGGGTTCACAGTCTCTGTCATGTGTCACCTGCCCTGGAGGGCAGAGCGGAGCTGGCCTCACATCCCTCCCCATACTGGGCAGTTTTCATCATCATCTGATCTAGCGGTGATGCTGATGTCTTCACCAGGTGGGCAGGCTAGGATGCTCGCCTGTGCAGAGAGGGTGGGGGTTAGAGCAGCAACCCCTCCATCACCACCATCTCTGATGAACTTGCTGGAACCGCTGAATACTGGGAGCTGCCTTCAGTGTGTATGGTATGTGTGTGTGCACATGGAGTTGGCATGTCTGATTCTGTGTGTGCCACGGGACCCCTGCAGTGAGTGTGTGGCTTCGTGTGTTCGTGTGGGCAGCTGCTCTTACAGACGATGCCTGTATCATGTTTGGATGCCTGCGTGTAAATGTGTGATGTGTACTTGAGCTCACATGTATAAAGGATTCGTTACATATATTAAGGATTCTTAGGAGGAGGGGTGTGTGTGGGGGGGTGTGTGTGTACATCTGGGTACCTGAAGGGGACTCAGAAGTCCTTGTAAAGCTTGAATGAGGGTGTCTTGTGAGCTTAGCACATGTGTGTGCCCATGTGCACACCTGGCCCTGCAGGGACGCCTGTACCTGGAGAGGGTGCGGCTGCGCATGCATGTGCCCTACGTACCTGAAGGTAGGGGAGGGATTCTGCGCTCATGCCTGCAGGGCTGCGTGGCTGTCCTGCCTTCTGCTGTTGCAGCGCCTGGGTTCTCTCCTCTCATCTGTCCTGATGAGCCACTCACACTCCCATCTGAGGCCTGGGGAGAGGCCACAGCCCACTCAGCCCAGCCAGTTACCAACCCTGGGCTCTTGTGGTGGGACAAGAGGCACTTCAGACTGTTTTTGCTCTGAATCTGCGCAAGCCTTGCCCCTGCCTCCCACTCCCATGCATCCATCACCACCCAACCCCAGCCTTGCTGCACATGGCAGGTGAGGGCCCAGATACACCCAGGCCTGCATGCTTCTGCACAGACACGCACATGCCCACCCTCCTCCACTGCCCCTCCAAGATCTGAGCATGTCCCCCATGTGGGACCTGTTGGGGCAGAAAAGGTGGCCGGATGTGACGTGGTGCCAGCATGGGCTCCTCAGGCCAGGCGAGTCCGGCTCCAGGTCATGGACACTCGGCGTGAAGCTAGCTGGACCCTGGTTTCTTTCCAACCCCACAGCTCAGTTTAGGTTCTGGAGAGCTTAAGATCATAAAGACTAAGCTTTTAGTATTCTGTACCCTTCAGATGTTAAAGCTCTCTTCTCTTCAGACTGTATGATTCTGTTCCAAGATCTTACAATTCTATTTTCTGAAGATCTAAGATTCTCTGCCTAGGATTCCGCAAGCTGGAATTTTGAGGCCAGGAGTCCCCAGAGACCCCCATGCCCTCCTGGCTCAAATCCCCATCCCAGCCCCCTGGCCCCCAGCCCCACATCCTGGTCTGCTCAACCAAGGGGTCACCCCTCTCTCTCCAAAGTCCATGTTGCCGGGACAGAGGCTCCCATGCCCGGGGTCAGGGAGGGGTTGCTTGGCGCACACAGCCATGGGGATACATGGTGGGCTTCCTGAGGCCTCCACTTAGTTCCACCATGCATGCCCAGTGGCATTTTACATCAGATCCGGCACAGAGGGGTCAAGGAATGGATATGGCTGCAAATACCTGGGTTGCTTACACATGGGGTGGCTGCTGTGGGTGTCCCTGGGACTGTGCAGTCTCTCTCCGGCTCCGGGTGAGCACTGGGACACCCAGACCCCGGGATTACAGTGGTCCTGATGGACTGGGGGGACAAGGTCCTAGGGTTCTGTGCCCAGACCCTGACACTGTGGTCCCAGTCTGATGGCAGAGGCATAACCTCTGCCCTTGGGGAGGATCCAGAGGATGGAATAGATATGACCTTATCCTTAAGGAGCCCTAAATACGATGGGGAGACCTTCCCTTCCCCAGGTCTGATGATAGGAAGACGGGACAGCCCAAATAAACAGCCTCTGCCCCATCTGTCATCCTCTGCCCTCAGGGCCACCCTCGGCACCCGTGAACCTCATCTCCAGTGTGAATGGGACATCAGTGACTCTGGAGTGGGCCCCTCCCCTGGACCCAGGTGGCCGCAGTGACATAACCTACAACGCCGTGTGCCGCCGCTGCCCCTGGGCGTTCAGCCGCTGCGAGGCGTGTGGGAGCGGCACCCGCTTTGTGCCCCAGCAGACAAGCCTGGTGCAGGCCAGCCTGCTGGTGGCCAACCTGCTGGCCCACATGAACTACTCCTTCTGGATCGAGGCCGTCAATGGCGTGTCCGACCTGAGCCCTGAGCCCCGCCGGGCCGCCGTGGTCAACATCACCACAAACCAGGCAGGTAGGCGGAGAAGCTCCGTCCCGCAGCTTCCAGGTCCCCTAGCTTTCCCTGCCCCGGGCTCATCCAGGGATCAGAGCTCTGCCAGGGATGTGCTGTGGAACTTTAGGCGAGTGCCTGCCTCTCTGGCCCTGCCCTCCTCCTCACCAGGACCCAGAGCTGGAGGCTCTTCAGGCCCTTAGAAAAGTGGAACACGTTCTATAAGTAAGAGAAATTCCAAAAGCTCAGAGGCAGGCTGATGTGGCCATCTTAAGCCTGGGTTCCAGAACTTTCCCTCTCTGCGCCTCTGTTTCCTCCCTGGTGCAATGGGAGTAATAGTACCTGCCCGAGGTCCTCTCGGGAGGCTTAAAGGAGAGGAATGAAATTGCTTAGCCCAGCACCTGGCCCGTGGTAAATGCTCAATAAATGTCATTAAAAAATAAAATCACTCTGATGATCATTTTCCAGAACAGCTGCTACAGCTGCCCCTGGGATAGACTTGGCTGCCCTGGCTTGGACCACAGTCATTTCTCTCTCCGTTTCTGGCCAGTTGATGGGCTGGATTTACCCCCTGGAACCTCTTTCTTCCCAAACTCTGGAGAATCCTGCCTGTCAAGTAACAGCCTGACCCAAGAGCCCATCCCCGGCAGCTTCCTGGTAGCAGCCACCCTCACCTGTGCCCAGGACCCTCAGCCCCCACCCACCATCTTCTCCCCTAACCACGAAGCCCTGGTCCCGCAGACCCTACCCCTACCATGTTACAGAGGAAGAAACTGAGGTCTGAGGCCAGGCATGGTGGCTCATGCCTGTAATCCCAGCACTTTGGGAGGCTGAGGCTGGCAGATCATGAGGTCAAGAGATTGAGACTGTCCTGGCCAACATGGTGAAACCCTGTCTCTACTAAAAATATAAAAATTAGCTGGGTGTGGTGGCAGACACCTGTAGTCCCAGCTACTCAGGAGGCTGAAGTAGGAGAATCACTTGAACCCAGGAGGTGGAGGTTGAAGTGAACCAAGATCACACCACTGTACTCCAGCCTGGTGACAGAGAGAAACTCCATCTCAAAAAATAAAAAAAGAAAAAGAAAGAAACTGAGGTCTGGAGAGCCACCCAGGGCCACCTGACACAGGAAGTGACAGAGGCAGGGCTAAAACCCAGGTCTGTGTCACTCCCAAGAGAAGCAGGTTGCCCCAACTCTGAATTCAGGGCACGCCGCTCCCTGCTACGGGCACTTCACCCCTTCAGAAGATTCCCTCATTCCACAGCCCTCATGCAGCACCCACTAAATGCCAAGTGAGGCACCAGGTGCTGGCAACACAGAGACTGACCTACGTGCCCCATGGTAGAGCCCAGCCCCGGCGCACCTGTCTCTAGCCACCTGAGGGCCCTGGCAGGACGAAAGAGCCAACTAAAGCCCTCCCTGGAACTTCCCTTCCGGCCACCAGACCGTTTCTCTTCCTTTAAGAACCTCTCTGCCCGAGCCTGGCAGATCTGCGGGCCTTCTCTGTGTCTTTCCTCGCCTCTCCTCAGAAATCAGCTCCCTCATGTGGCCACATCCATCAGTGCCTCTTGCCCTTTCATTTCTTCTTCCTGGGGACACTTTTCTCTTGCTTCTGTGTCCCGGCCCACCCCACTTCCCATGGACCTGTGCGGCCTGTCCCTCTCCGTCTTTGTAGCCTCACCTCCTCTAAATGGCCTCTAGAGGTCATGGGTCTGGGAATGTCCTGTGTACCCAGGTCCATCTTTTCTGGGGGGCTGTATCAGGGCTCACAACTTTGAATTCCACCTTAGTGCTGACAACCCCCAACTCCCGTCACCAGCACAGACCTCTCCCCTGGGACCCAGATGCCCACTGTCGTCTCCATGCGGATGTTCGAAAAACAAACAACCCTGCCCCACCTGCCCCTGCCCCACCCTAGGACATGGTGCTCCCAAACCCAAGCTGTCATTTGTGATGCTCGTGCATGTCACATCCATGCACCTGGAAGCCCCAAGGGCCTCCCTTCAAAATGACCAACTGACTCCCAGCCCGCACGAGTCCACGCCTGGACCACCACGGGAGCCCCTGTTGCCTAACCCCCATGAGATGGTCTTCTGAGTGAGCTTTACAGATAGAAGTGAGGGCCTGGCTCGGTGGCTCACGCCTGTAATCCCAGCATTTTGGGAGGCCAAGGCAGGAGAATCGCTTGAGGCCAGGAGTTCGAGACCAGCCTGGGCAACATGGCGAGACCCATCTCTACAAAAAAAACCTTTTTTTTTTTTTTTTTGAGTCAATGTCTCATTCTGTCGCCCATGCTGGAGTGCAGTGACACAATCACGGCTTGCTGCAGTCTTGACCTCCAGAGTCCAAGTGATCCTCCCACCTTGGCCCCCCAAGTAGCTGACCTAAGGCACACACCCCCATGCCCAGCTGATTTTTTCATTTTTGTGGAGATGGGGTCTCCCTATATTGCCCAGGCTGATCTGAAACTCCTGGGCTCAAGTGAACCTCCTGCCTCAGCCTCCCAAAATGCTGGGATTACAGGCATGAACCACCGTGCTCTGCCCTCAAAAACTTTTTTAATGAAAATATGTGAGATCAAGATATCCTCAAAGCCCTTCACAGCCCAGACTGAGTGACATGCAGTTCAGACACTCTCGGGCCCGGTGTGCACCCACGTGGCTTCGCCCCTGCCTGGTTCTCCAGAGCACCTCTCTCCCTGGCTCACTGTCTTCTGGCCACGCTGGTCTCTGGTGCTCCTCCTCGAACACGCTGGGTCCTTCCCTGCTGCTTAAGCGATGGCCTGGCTTCTTCTTCGGGATGACTCGCTCTTCCCCTGACATTCCCATGCCTGGCTCCTGTGCCCTGGAAGCTCCCCTGACCACCCCCGCTGAAATGGCCCAGTGCCTTCCGGGCCCTTCGGAGGCCTTCTCCATCACAGCAACCTCTTCCTGCCTTTCTCAGCATCAACAAAGCCCCATTCTCCTGTTTATTGGACTCCCTGTCTCCTTCCCTGGGACAGAAGCTCCTTGAGGGCTGCCTTGGGCACCGCAGTGTTCCCAGCTCCTAGTCCGGTGCCCAGCATATGATAGGCCCTCGGGAGCCTAGAGGATCAAGCGACAGCTCTGAGAAAACGGGGACTGTGCTCAAAGACCACCAGCTCCTGTCTGCGCCTCTGCCCTTCTCCCTCACCATCGCCTCTGCCCTATAACCAACTCCTCCCTGGAGCCCTCCTGGCTGCAAAGCCCATTCCCCTCTCGCTCTGAGCCCTGGTCTCTGTCCACCCCCATCCCACAGCACCTCCTGCCTTGGTTTTTAAGAGACACAACTTGTGTGTCCCTTGCAAACAGTGGCCTGATCGCATCCTTCCCTTCCCCTGGCAGGTAGTGCTCACTAGCTTCACTTAATAAAAGGGGATCTGGTGTCCACAGACAGCAAGTGACTTACTCAGGGTCCCAGCTAGCAAGGGAGCGGGCCGAGTCCCGAACCCACGCCTGGCTCCCAGACTGACAGGCTTTCTCCGGACCACACCCTTCCAGTGCAACTCTGGAGCTGCTGCTTAATTTCTTATGCCAGACTTAGCAGCATTTATTGGGCACCTGGTGTGTGCAGTCCCTGCCCTCAGGGAGATCCAGTTGTGCTGGGGACGCCCAGACATTAGGGGAGACTTGGTCACATGGGGCAGAGAGTCAGAACTCAGGGTGAGCAGAGGGGAGGAGGAGGCCTGAGGGCTGGAGGGGCAGGGGGGACAGGGCAGTTCCCTGCATTTGGCTTCGGCTGTGTCTGACACCTCCCAGCACGCTCCCCTCCAGGCTGACGGCACCTGAGCCAGGAGGGAGGGGTGCATGAGGAAAGGCGTGGGTGACTCCGTCAAAGAGGGTGGGGTGGGTGGGCAACCAAGTGTGACTGGGAGAATACTTGGGGCTCAGCTCATCTCCTTCCCTCAGCATCCAGAGCTGTCCCAGCTACGCCCCCCAAACCCAGGCAGTGGGGTGCCAGTTCCTCCACTCTTCCCACACGTATTGCTCCTGACCTTTCCGCCTTCCTGAAGCTCTCCCAGGCAGCTGGTCCCCACAGGGTCCTGGGTTGGGGAAGGAGGCTCAGAACTCTTCTTGGCCAAGCCATCCCCAACATCCCAGACCAAGCCAGGCCACTCCGACCCCAGGGGACTGACCCCAAGTGGCCACCAGCGATGTGTTGGGGAGAACTGGTGGATGCTGGCTGGCTTGGGGCTGGGGCAGGGCCGTCAGGAAGCCGAGCAGGGCTGGAACCAGGATCCCAGGGCGGAGCCTGGGAAGGGATGGGAGAGAGGCCACCCCTTGTCTCCCGTTGGCCCTTCTGACGGGTTCGGCCGCCCCAGCCCCGTCCCAGGTGGTGGTGATCCGGCAGGAGCGGGCAGGGCAGACCAGCGTCTCGCTGCTGTGGCAGGAGCCCGAGCAGCCCAACGGCATCATCCTGGAGTATGAGATCAAGTACTACGAGAAGGTACCGAGGGCAGGCCATGGCGGGAGGGGCTGGGCCAGTGGGGCAGGGCCCACTGACCAGCGTCCTGTGGCAGGACAAGGAGATGCAGAGCTACTCCACCCTCAAGGCCGTCACCACCAGAGCCACCGTCTCCGGCCTGAAGCCGGGCACGCGCTACGTGTTCCAGGTCCGAGCTCGCACCTCGGCAGGCTGCGGCCGCTTCAGCCAGGCCATGGAGGTGGAGACCGGGAAACCCCGTGAGTGCGGGGAGTGGGTGGGTGTGGGCGCAGAGCAGCCCAGGCACCAGGACCCCGGGGTGGAGGGGGAGGTGGCCGAGGAGAAGCTAGTGCGGGCTGAGCTGGTGCCAATGCAGGATTTCTGTTTCCTTGCCCTGCCAAGTGGTGCTGTTGGAGTTTTTTCTTTTCTTTTCTTTTCTTTTTTTCTTTTTTTTTTTTTTTTTTTGAGACGGAGTTTCACTCTGCCACTCTGGCTGGAGTGCAGTGGGGTAATCTTGGCTCACTGCAGCCTCTGCCTCCCAGGTTCAAGGGATTCCTCCTGCCTCAGCCTCCAGAGTACCTGGGATTACAGGTTCAAAACACCACACCTGACTAATTTTTTTTTTTTTTTTTTTTTAGGTAGAGTCTTGCTCTGTTGCCCAGGCTGGAGTGTAGTGGCACTATCTCTGCTCACTGGAACCTCTGCCTCCTGGGTTCAAGCAATTCTCCTGACTCAGCCTCCTGAGTAGCTGGGATTACAGGCACCTACCACTATGGCTGGCTAATTTTTGTATTTTTAGTAGAGATGGGGTTTCACCATCTTGGCCAGGCTGGTCTCAAACTCCTGACCTTGTGATCCACTCGCCTCAGCCTCCCAAAGTGCTGGGATTACAGGCGTGAGCCACTGCACCTGGCCTAATTTTTGTGTACTTAATAGAAATGGGGTTTCACTATGTTGACCAGGCTGGTCTTGAACTCCTGACCTCAGGTGATTTGCCTGCCTTGGCTTCCCAATGTGCTGGGATTATAGGCATGAATCACCACACCTGGCCTCTGTCAGCATTTTCACAGGTGAAAAACAGGCTCAGAGAAGGACGGTTGCTTGCCTAAGGTGGCAGAGCTGATGACAGCCCCCCTCCTCACACATGCGCGCGCGCGCGCACACACACACACACACACGGGCTGGTACTGAGATCAGTGTCAGGGTCTGGGATAAGCAGCATCGGCCTCACCCGGCCACTTAACAAAAATTTGAATTCCAATCCTTACCCCAGCCCTTCAGAAATCCTGCAGGTGGGGCACAGCCATTTGGGTTTTCACAAACCCTTGGTGATCCCCAGGCACTGCCACATTTGGGATGCTCTGACTTCGAGGCTGTCCCTTTCACTCTCCTCCTGCCCCAGTCTCCAGCCTGAGTCAGGTCTCCCATCTGAGCAACTGCCGCATGGGGGAGCTAGGGCAGAGCTCGTGACCGCCCACCTGGCACTCCCTGGCGTCTGAGTGCCTCCGGTGCTCATAGGCCTGGCACCCCCTCGAGACTACCCGGATGGGAATCCTGAGCCCTCCATCCTATTTACTGTGTAGTCTCAAGTCAATTCCTCGAGTTCTCTGAGCCTCAGCTTTCCATCTGAAAACTGAAGATAGTGCTGGGGTCTCCCTGGAAGGGACAAGGGCAGGGTTTACTGAGGCTGGAAGGTACAGCTGTCAGCACACTCCATGTCATCACTGTCAGGGTAGCAGGAAGGACAGGGGTTTATCGGCTCAGAGGACATGCGACTCTCGCCCTGTCCCACAGTCCCAGGAAGCAGCAGCAGCAGCATTAGGAAGCCGGCAGCCAGGTCTCAAGGGCTTGAAGAGGAAGCTTAGTAGAGGGTGAGGCAGGAGCAGAGGAGGAGCTGGCCTGCACCCTGACTCTGGGCTGGCTCCCCACTGGCCCCAGGGTCCCAGCCAGGCAGGCTCCGCAGGCTGTCAGAGCCCTGGGCCCAAGGTCAGGGCTGAGAGTCTGGTCCCCTGACCCTGGCTTTCCCTGCAGGGCCCCGCTATGACACCAGGACCATCGTCTGGATCTGCCTGACGCTCATCACGGGCCTGGTGGTGCTTCTGCTCCTGCTCATCTGCAAGAAGAGGTGGGTGGTCTGGCCCAGCGGCCCCCAGCCCCTCCTCTCAAGCACCGTGCCTCCCGCCTGCTCCCGGCCCCACCAAGCCGGTGGTCCCCGTGTGCCTGGGGCTGGCTCACTTACAAACACATCACCTCATTTAATCCAATGGCATGCCAGTGATGTAGAGATTCTGACCTCACTTTGCAGATGAGTAAATTGAGGATCAGAGAGGTTAGGCTTCTTGCCAAAATCACACAGCTGATAGTCGCCAGAGCTGGGACGTGAGCCTCGGTCTGTCAAACCAAAGCTCATACTCTCAGTTACCTTCTCCTCTCCACTCCATTCCGGAGGGAGGTGGAGGAAGGATAGTCTGTGGGCTTGGGATCCCAGACACTGAGAATTGTAAGGATCATTAATTGATGGAGAGATGCTGGCCCAGGAAAGGGAGGGGCTTGCCAAGGTCACCCAGCGGAGTTGGCCGCAGAAGCCTCATCTCCCAACGCTCCCGCCCAGGGTGCTTTCACATAACATGGGGCTAGCAGCATCGTAGACTTTGCCAAGAGGGTCAGGTGGACTTGAGAACATTTTGAGGATCTATCGTGCTTGTGACCATCATAGCGTCACAGTTTAGCTGGGTGGAGAGCCTGAGCTCAGAGACTCTCCCCTGCAGACTTTGTAAGGAGCAGGAACTGACTTGTCAGGAGAAGGGGCATGAAAAGAGATGCCATGACTTGTCCCCTGGTTGGGGTCAGGTCCTGGGCTAGGGATGGCCTGGCCTCAGGCAGGGCGGTGCCCTCCTCCGCAGGCACTGTGGCTACAGCAAGGCCTTCCAGGACTCGGACGAGGAGAAGATGCACTATCAGAATGGACAGGGTGAGTGCAGGGCCCAGAGGCCTGGGGCAGAGGGAGGGTCCCAGGGGGACCCAGCATGAGACTGGGGCAGTGCAGGTGGGAAGGAGGAAGACGCCGAGACAGACTCCAGGATGTCACAGAGACCTGATGCCCCAGAGGGCAGTGCCGCTCACCCCCTCTGGGGCTCTAAGACTCCATTCAGGATGCTAGAAACCCTCTCTCCAAGGAAGGGCACACATCTGTATATGATTTCGGCGGGGAGGTTCATATTCACCCAGCACGTGGCGGTTCATGCCTATAATCCCCGGTTCTTGTTCTCGGACAAGAACCCCTACTACGGAGGGATTTTCAGGATCTTGTAGAGATCCCAGGAAACAAGGCAAATCTGGGGCCCCCTCCCTCCATGCCCCGCTCCTGTGCCCTGGGCAGACGGCAGCTTCAAGCATGTTGCTGATTCACACCGGGCCCGGGCGCAGCCTCAGATGCCTCCGTAACTATTTTTTTAAATTTATTTATTTATTTATTTATTTATTTTTCCTGAGATGGAGTCTCACTCTGTCACCCAGGCTGGAGTGCAGTGGCTCAGTCTCAGCTCACTGCAACCTCTACCTCCGGAGTACAAGAGATTCTCCTGCCTCAGCCTCCCCAGTAGCAGGGACTACCGGCATACGCCACCGTGCCCAGCTGATTTGTGTATTTTCAGTACAGATGGGCTTTCAGCATGTTGGCCAGGCTGGTCTCCAACTCTTGACCGCAAGTGATCTGCCCGCCTCGGCCTCCCAAAGTGCTAGGATTCTAGGCGTGAGCCACTGTGCCCAGCCAGAAACTATTTTCAATGAATCAAAGTTGACCCTTGTGGCAAAAACTTATTTTTGCTACACTCCTACCCCAGAACAATTTTAAAAGATCTCAAGGACTGTAAGTGACCCCAGAAAGTGACAGACATGCCCAGAACTCACTGGAGACTCCATAGCCCCATAGAAACTCCAGAGCGACTCCATGGAGACCCCACATCCACTTGGGAAGCACTTATGGGGTGTGTGCTGTTTGCTACCACATCTAGAGATTGCCAGAGACACCCCTCACCCCACCTCAGACCCATCCCAGGCCCAGGGAATGCCTGCAGAGAGAAATCCCTCCTGGACCCCACTGAAGGCTCTTCTCCCACCCCTCAGCACCCCCACCTGTCTTCCTGCCCCTGCACCACCCCCCTGGAAAGCTCCCAGAGCCCCAGTTCTATGCCGAACCCCACACCTACGAGGAGCCAGGCCGGGCGGGCCGCAGTTTCACCCGGGAGATCGAGGCCTCCAGGATCCACATTGAGAAAATCATCGGCTCTGGTAAGTCTCAGGGGTTGTGAGGGCAGAGACAGCATGGGGCAAGGTGGTGGGGGGGTTGCCCAGGGCAGAGGAAGAGTGTGACCCAGGGGCCTGGCAGGCCCAGGGGGTACAAGGGCCTGGGAGGCTGGGGGAGTCTGAAGGTCCCACTGACCTCCCCCGCCTGCCCTTCTCGGGGGTCTGCAGGAGAGTCGGGGGAAGTCTGCTATGGGAGGCTGCGGGTGCCAGGGCAGCGGGATGTGCCTGTGGCAATTAAGGCCCTCAAAGCCGGTTACACGGAGAGACAGCGGCGGGACTTCCTGAGCGAGGCGTCCATCATGGGGCAATTCGACCACCCCAACATCATCCGCCTGGAGGGTGTTGTCACCCGAGGTAGGTGCCAGGCAGGGACAGCCTCACCCTGCAGTGCCCCTCCTGCCTGGACAGGCCTCTGCGTCTGTCCCCTCATCCATCCTGCTCTGCCCTGCCTGACCCTGTCTGTTGGTTCAGGTCCCCAAATGACTCAGGGTGCCCAGAGCCTGAGACCCCAGAGGAAACCCAAAGCACCCTGGGGCTTCCAGTGCTGGCACAGGCCCTGGGACAGCGGTATGCTCCTGGGGTCTCTGATCAGCAACCCTGAGCCCCAAACAAAGAGCCACCCTCTCCCCACCGCCCGCCCCAGGCCGCCTGGCGATGATCGTGACGGAGTACATGGAGAACGGTTCTCTGGATGCCTTCCTGAGGGTGCGTCCCGCCCCTGCCTCTTGCATGGCTTGGGGAGGGGGTCCAGTTTGGGCGTTGGGAGATAGTGCAAAGCCCTCTAGCCCCTCTCCCTGGCTTGGACATCACAGCAGGCCTGGGGTACCGGAGGCAGGTAGAGGGAGGAGGACTTCGAAATCAGCCAATCAATCAAACTGCCTTTCCGCCCCCATCACATGAAAGTCCCTTTGTTCCACGGGGTCCTGCTGCACTGCACACAAGCTGAGGGGGTGCTCCTGTGGGAATCCAGGCCCCACCCAGTTGGGGGGCGTGCTGGCTGTGGGGGAGACGGCTGGATTCCCAGCTCCTACCTGCGGTGTCTTTGCTGGGTGCCCTTAGGCACAGAGCCTAACCTCTCTGGGCCTCCATCTCTTGTTCCGCAAAATGGTTAAGCAGTCACTGCAGCCCCACCTACCTGGCAGGGTCGCTGTGAGGGTAAATGAGACCACGAGACTTACCCTTAACTGCAAGATGCTTCAGAAGCAGTGAAGCTCTTGGTAAATTGCAACTCGCATCTCAACTCGAGAGCATCATGCAGATGGGAGGGGTTCCTGTTCACGGACCAGGCACCTCGCTGGGCCTTCCTAAAGCCCAAGCCATGTCTCCCTGCAGACCCACGACGGGCAGTTCAGCATCATGCAGCTGCTGGGCATGCTCAGAGGTGTGGGTGCTGGCATGCGTTACCTCTCAGACCTGGGCTACGTCCACCGAGACCTGGCCGCCCGCAACGTCCTGGTGGACAGCAACCTGGTTTGCAAGGTGTCAGACTTCGGGCTCTCACGGGTGCTGGAGGACGACCCCGATGCTGCCTACACCACCACGGTGCGTAGCCCACACTCCTTCCTGCTAGATGGAGGGGTGGGGAGGGGTGCAGGGGACACCCGGAGCCCGACAGCTCTTCTGCACTTAGTTGAATTAAGTTGGCAGTTTCCGGGTGGCCCCCAACCTGGGGCACACCCTGTTTCTCCTCTTCATGCCAGTGCCTTTCCCTGGGAAATGGGAACAGCCTTGCCTGCCTTTCCTCTGTCACTGAGAGGACCGGGGAGACCCCAGGGCTGGTCCCCACGGCCACTCACTCACTCACCAGGAGACTTCAGGAGGGTGGGAATCTACCTGAATCGTAGCCAGACTCCACATCTGTCTCTAGAGTTTGCCTGAACACCAGCTGTTTTCAAATGTGTTCTGTGGAGATTTGGGCTTCTCTAGAGGTGCCTTAGGGGCAGCCTTACAGGCAGGAGCTGAGTGTGCAGGGGGGCAGTTTCCACCCCGGCTCCAACAGGACCCCTCCCTTAGCCTCGGTCCCACAACCTCCGCGTAAGGTTTTGAATGGAGGCAGGATCCTGTGACAAAGAAGGAAGGAAGGGAGTGAGGGATGGAGTGCAGAGAGGAAGGGAAGAAAGAAGGCAGGGAGGGAGGAAGGGAAGGGAAGGGAGGGAAGGGAGGAGAGAAGGAGGAAAGGAGGGTCAGAGGGAAGAAAGGAGGAAGTGGGGAAGGAAGGGAGGGAGAGAGGGAGGGAGGGAGGAACGGAAGGAGGGAAGGAGGGAAGGAAGGGCAGGGAGGAGAAAGGAGAAGGAAGCGGGGGAGGAGAAGGAAGAGGAAGAGTTAGAAAGTGACGGCGCCACGTCCCTGAGGGTCCTTGGCTCGTGACTGGTGCTGGCAGAGCACCTGCTGTGTCCGACGGCCTCACTCCTTCCTCCCCCTTCACAGCGGCTCTCAAGGGGCCTCCCTCAGGACAGGCCCTCTGGGAAGGTCGGGGCTGTGTTGCCCCTCTGAACTGGGAAACAGGACCCCAGGCTTCTGCTCTCTGACTTGGAGGGCTCGGGGGACTCCCTGCCAGGCCTGGGCAGCCCCTGGACCCTTGTGTGTCCATCGCAGGGTGGGAAGATCCCCATCCGCTGGACGGCCCCAGAGGCCATTGCCTTCCGCACCTTCTCCTCGGCCAGCGACGTGTGGAGCTTCGGCGTGGTCATGTGGGAGGTGTTGGCCTATGGGGAGCGGCCCTACTGGAACATGACCAACCGGGACGTGAGTGCAGGGCCCTGGTGGGGACGGCCTCAGATGGTGGGGTCTCAGGGTGGGGGGAGGAACAGCTGAGCCCAGCGCCTCATCCCCTGCAGGTCATCAGCTCTGTAGAGGAGGGGTACCGCCTGCCTGCGCCCATGGGCTGCCCCCGTGCCCTGCACCAGCTCATGCTTGACTGCTGGCACAAGGACCGGGCACAGAGGCCTCGCTTCTCCCAGATCGTCAGTGTCCTCGACGCGCTGATCCGCAGCCCCGAGAGCCTCAGGGCCACCGCCACTGTCAGCAGGTGCCTGGCGCCCACCCAGCTCCGTTGAGGCCTGACTACCTACCAGCATCGCCCCAGGCCTGTCCCGGGGACAGTTCGTTCCTGACCCCTGGAGCAGACCCAGCCTGGGCCCCCAACCCCTGCCCTGCCTGGCCCTTTCCTCAGCCTCCCGAACCCTCTGCCCACTGCTGAGCCTGGAGGCTGAGGGTGACCGCAGACCCAGCAGGCCACTTACCACAGGCCCCTGTGCCTCAGGTGCCCACCCCCTGCCTTCGCCCGGAGCTGCTTTGACCTCCGAGGTGGCAGTGGTGGTGGCGGAGGCCTCACCGTGGGGGACTGGCTGGACTCCATCCGCATGGGCCGGTACCGAGACCACTTCGCTGCGGGCGGCTACTCCTCTCTGGGCATGGTGCTACGCATGAACGCCCAGTGAGTGACGGGTGGGGCTGGGGGCCCATGCGGGTGGGTGGGTGCAGGGACGGGGAGCCAGAGGCAGGGCTGCCAGGGAGGCTGCAGGGCCAGTCATGGCCCTGGCTGCGTGTGCAGCTCCCGGCGTCCCAGGCCCAGCTGGCCAGCAGCACCCTTCCTTCACAGGGACGTGCGCGCCCTGGGCATCACCCTCATGGGCCACCAGAAGAAGATCCTGGGCAGCATTCAGACCATGCGGGCCCAGCTGACCAGCACCCAGGGGCCCCGCCGGCACCTCTGACATGCCACCGGCAGGGCCCAGGCAGCCACCAAGCCCGCCCCAGGTCATGCCAGTGGCAGAGGACGTGCGGGGCTGGCAGCAGGCAGGGCGGCCCCAGGCCTCTGCCCTCCTCTCAGGCGCTAGCGGGGCTGAAGGCTCTGCCGCAGGACCTGGAGTTATCAGGGGTCAGGTGCCTGGGAAGGGGTCTTTGGTGGCCAGCCTGGCCAGGACACCTGTCCCCCAGGGCAGGTGCCTTCTCTTTTCCAGAGCCTGGGGCCCCCATGCCACAGAGACCAACAAGGACATCACTGGCCTGCATCTGTGTGTGTGTGTGTGTGTGTGTGTGTGTGTGTGTGTGTGTGGTCTCACAAGGTCATGGGGGCCCATGTGAACAATGTGTGATTGTGTGTGTTTTTGCCTTGAGTCTCCACATGGACATGTGCTTGTTAGGAGCGTGTGCTTCTCTGTGAAGTCTGCAGGCACATGTGGGTGATGGTAGATGATGTGTCATGAATGAGGAGGTGTGTCACAAGCGTGTGAGCAGGGAACTCAGTGTGACACCGCCAGGTCCAGCACCCACGGGAACCGGGGAGAGGCTCATCCCTACATCCCCTCATGCCTGGAGGCTGGAGCCAGGGGCCACTTCTGAACTGCACCAGCACCAGGCCCACCCTTGTCTCCGCCGGGGTGAGCCCACCCTGGCTGTATCTCAGGTCTGGGTCCTCCCTCCAGCCGAGGAGGCCACCTGCAGCCTCCAGCCAGCTCCCACCACTGCTTCCACAGGAAAACAGGGTTCCCAGCCAGTCCCACTGGCCGCCTGCATGGAGGCATCATGGCAGAACACACAAGAGGCCCGCAGCTGGGCTTGGCTGCCTGGCCAGGGTCAGGGACCCGGCAGCCCCCTCTAGCCTCTGACGCCTTCCCTCCGCGGCCCAGGACCCCTCACTCAAAGTCCTTTCGCAAACCTTTCACTTCCCGGCCCTGACACCTGCCCCTTGTCCCCAGGCCTAGGATCAGGGACCGGAGGATCGTAGCTTCTCAACCCCTAGTCCACCCCTTCCTGTGGCATGTGGGGAGACTGAGGCCTGGAGAGAAGGGGGGATGCCCTATCCCAGGTCACACAGCAACCAAGTGTCAGAGTTGAGGCTCCACCTCCCACCAAGGCTCTTGTCCCCATGCACCGTCCCACATGGGTGCTGGGGGTGGAGGTGCCCTGGAAGCCCCTCCCTTCACACTGACCTCCCCTTACGGCCCACCAGGGTATGTAAATATCTCTTTTCTACCATGTCAGAATATTTTTTCCTCACTCCTGACAATGCAAAAATGGTCTTCAAAGCACATAAAAAGCACCCAGGGTGAGAAAGCCCCATCCCAGGGGCCGTTGGCAGGCAGGGTAGCAAGAACCCCACTGTGTGCCCCCTGCCAGCCCCAGAGGGAGGGGCGAGCCCAGCTCCCCAGCCCTGCCCCCCCCTCCCCATAGCCAGCACAGCTATCCCGCGGGGACACCAGCACTGAGCCCCCTCTTCCTCCTGCAATAATTCAGGGAGTCTCAGCCCCGTCCAGGTGCCGCGGCCAGCTCGCTACACCTCTATATATTATATTACTATATAGCCGAGCTGTTCTTCCTTCCTATGGAAGTCGGAAACATGGTCAGAACACGATCTGGGGGGGGATCCTGTCTTCCTCCCCACCCCCACCCCACCCCACTCTGAACCGGTTTCTGGGCTCTGGATCCTCACAGTCATGGGGGCACTGTGGGCCTGGCACTTACAAAAGTGTGGCCCCTGCCTCCAGTGTGGGGTTCCTCTCAGGGTCCCAGGGATCGACCTCTCTGTGGTCTCCATCCTGACTCTTGACCTTACCCACAATGAGAATAAATTCTGCCTCATCTTTGCCTGTGTGCCCCAGTTTTTCTCCATCTCTACAACCTTGACCTCTCCGACTGGGGAAGGACCAGCCTCACACTGAGTACCTACTGTTTGCATCCCATTCATGTGTCTCCCCTCCGGTTTTCTCATCTGTCTGGGGAGGCAGGATTCGTGTGTGCATTGTACATATGGGGAAGCTGAGTCCTGGTTCAGCCAACCCGCCCAAAGCCCAGGACAGGCAGGGGGATGAATCAGAACCTAGGTTTTTCACCCCCCAAAGCCCAGGCTCAGCTAGGAAACACCCCAGAGGCTCCAAATTCTCTCCGCCAAGAGGTGCACGTGGCACTTAACCCTGGAGTCCAGTCCCTTCCAGCTGGCATTGCCCTTGAGTTCTCTTGGGGGAGAAAGATCCCCAGCCCCAGGAAGAGGAGTACACAGGGAAGGGACATTCCTGGGAACAACTTCCTCAGGACCAAGGGGGGCCACGGGAGAGCTGGGTGTGGGGAGGCAGAACAGGGGAAACGGGGTACGAGCTTCTTCCATAGTTGGGACAGGGAGCTGAGGACTCTCTCTGCTCATGGGGAGGGGGAATAGCAGCCGGGGCTCTGGGCAGGAGACAGAGGCAGAGCAGATGCCGCCAGCATCCCTTTGCACCAGTGGCTCAGACATTTGGGGAAGCTGCCCCAGGGTCTTAGCGATGAGGGGTAGATGATCTCCAGCTGAGAGAAGGCCTTCACTCCTAAACTGTCCTCAAACAGGGGAAGTGGGAACAGGCAGAAAACACCTACCCTGCATTTCCTGAATTGTCTCACTCAAAATCACAACAGCCCTGTGAGATTGAGAGTATCATCTGCCACTTGGGCAGAAGCTTGCTTGGAGAGACCAATGTCCCCCATGGCAGAACCACCACGTAAAGCTAAATTTGTCTGATTTCAAGCCAACTACGTTTCCCCTGAGACTCCAAACTAAGCTCCAGGCCCTCTCCCCCCAAAAACAGTTGTTTCCTATGAGGCAGAATCAGTTACTACAGACTTCTCTTCCCTTAAGGGGAAAAGACCCTAACATCCTATTGGATGATCGGATCCAATCATTCGATCCTAATCAACACGTGCTCTATGCTGGGTGCCACTGGGGGTACAAAGACAGTGAGATGCAGCCCTTGTCCTCAGAAGCTCAGAAACGTGGAGCTACAGACTGCATGAAAGAGGCTCCCTCAGTTAGACCCAACGGGCTAAGTGTCCAAAAAATGAAGCACACCGAAGGGTTCCGGAGGGTCAGAGAGAGCCTCGACAGGCAGGTCTGTCATGGAGGACTTACTGGAGGAGGAAGCATTTCAGTTGAGAACTGAAGAACGAGAAGGGTTTGGAGGTTGATTTCCGAGGCAGCCCTTTGTGCAAGGCATGGAATACAGAGAGAGGAAGAATACAGCCAGAGCAGAAACAAACCGTGTTCATGGATGGGAAGCCTCACCACAATGCTGGCTGTGCCCTTCCAATTTAACCTATACATTTTATTTCCAATAAAAATTGCAATGGGGTTCTCCCAGCAGCTTGACAGAGTCATCCCTAAATGAACATGGAATAATAAAGAACCCAGAATAGCCAAGACAGTTTTGAAAAAGAAAGAGGAAGAGAAAGGGAACCTTGCCCTAGCTGATGTCAATAGGTACTGTGAAGCTCTAATAATTAAAATAGTGTGATTTGATCCCAGGAATAGATCAACAGATAATAGAGCAGAGAATAATGCCTAGGGACAGATCCAGATATATAGGAGGGTGTGAAACACGACAAAGGGTGAAATGGTCTGGTTAACAGATGATGCTGGACAAGTGTGCCCCTATTGGAAAATATAACATTGGATCCCTGCTCACACCACTCACAAGGTAAGTTCCAGGTCAGTTAAAGCCCTAGATGTGAAAAGCACACTACAAAACATTTCCAAAGAAAACAGAGGAAAGTAACTTTATGATCTTAGAGTAGAAACTAAACAAAACGCAAAAAGCATAAGTGACTTTTTAAATGATAAATCGTATTACAATCAAGAACTTCTGTGTGGCAAATGAGGAACAGATTTGTTAAAGCCACTGGCTGGGAGAAAGCAACCCATATAACCAAGGGACAATTCGTTTCCAAAAGAATTTGTTAAAAAACACTCCAGGCCAGGCATGGTGGCTCATGCCTGTAATCCCAGCACTTTGGGAGGCCGAGGCAGGTGGATCACAAGGTAAGGAGTTTGAGACCAGCCTGGCCAAAATGGCAAAACCCTGTCTCTACTAAAAATACAAAAATTAGCTGGGTGTGGTGATGGATGCCTGTAATCCCAGCTACTCGGGAGGCTGTCAGGAGAATCACTTGAACCTGGGAGGCGGAGGTTGCAATGAGCCAAGATTGTGCCATTCCACTCCAGCCTGGGTGACAAGAGCAAGACTCCCTCTCAAAATAAATAAATTAAATTAAATTAAAAAAATTAAAAATTCCAGAGAGTCAATCAACCAAAACATTCCAGAGCGATAGGAAAATGGACAAAGGATGTGAACAAATACCAGAGGAAGAAATCTGAAAGGCCAAACAAGATATAAAAGAGTCTCAACATCACTAACAAACGTGGAAATGCAAATTGAAACAATAATGAGATGGCTCATTACAGCAATCTGATTGGCAAAATGAGTATGTCATGTGAGTATTGATGACGATATGGGGGAAATACCAATGTTTATAAACTGCCGGTGGGAATTTAAATTTGCACAGCTACTTTGGAGAGCGATTTGAAAATGCTTGATAAACTTTAAGATGAGCAAATCTGTGATCCAGCCAACTCCACCACTAATGTGTGCCTCTTAAGTGTCCTAATCGGGGCCTGAGTCAGGGATTCTTGTGCAGTGATTTATTGAGGCAGAGCTCTTAGGTGAAAGGGAGATGGGATGGCAGATAGGGCTGAAGCGCTAGGCAGTGATATGTTCTCAGTTGGAGATTAGCTTCAATCTGATCTCATGGGAGCTCTGGGGCATGTGTGACAGCATCGAGTTGGTCTACCTCAAGGCAAGGGAACCAATATATATAGGTATATATATTTATATATTTTTTCTTTTTTTTGAGAAGGACTTTTGCTCTTGTTGCCCAAGCTGGAGTGCAGTGGCACGATCCTGGCTCACTGCAACCTCCGCCTCCCAGGTTCAAGCAGTTCTCCTGCTTCAGCCTCCCAAATAGCTGGGATTACAGGCGCTACAGGAGCGCGCCACCATGCCCAGCTAATTTTTTGTATTTTTAGTAGAAACGGGGTTTCATCATGTTAGCCAAGTTGGTCTTGAACTCCTGAACTCAGGTGATCCACCTGCCTCAGCCTCCCAAAGTGCTGGGATTACAGGCGTGAGCCACCATGCCCAGCTGGGAGCTATTATTTTTTACCCCTATGTCACTCAGTCACCAGCGATGACCACCCCGTGGGGAGGTTGGGGAAGGGGTGCAAATGTGGGTAAGGAAGTTCCTAAGAAGGGAGCAGCTCTGAGCCCTTAGCATCAATACTCACAGCGGGGGGGTGGGAACACCTACCGGCAAAAGGCATCCGAGTGGGACACCAGCAGTGTTTCCCACCATATCCCAGGGAAGCACACTCACATGCAGAAGCATACATGTCCATGGATATTTATTGCACCTTAGTATGTAACAGGCAGCGAGGAGGCTAACTGCCCCTCAGCAGGAAGACAGAAAAATAAACTGCTTTATAAGTACAATAAAATAATCGACCACAGTTCAAATGAACAAACTGGATCAGCAACCATCAATAGGGATAAGTCTCCAAACATAGCATGGAGTGAAAAAATAAATGGCAAAGGAATCTCCACACGTTTACACCATTTATGTAAACTTTAAAAACTATGCGTAAGAATTGAATGCACAGGTTTTGAATGCATAGCTGGGTAACGACAGAACAAAAATATGCACGAAGTGGGTAAACACCAGGCCAGCACAACTGTGTCTGTCTTTCACTGGCAGTTCTTTTGTAAAAATAGAGGACTCTGAAGCAAATATGGCAAAATGTTAATATTTATTTAATTTGGGGGCCGGGCGCGGTGGCTCAAGCCTGTAATCCCAGCACTTTGGGAGGCCGAGACGGGTGGATCACGAGGTCAAGAGATCGAGACCATCCTGGTCAACATGGTGAAACCCCATCTCTACTAAAAATACAAAAAATTAGCTGGGCATGGTGGCGCATGTCTGTAATCCCAGCTACTCAGGAGGCTGAGGCAGGAGAATTGCCCGAACCCAGGAAGCGGAGGTTGCGGTGAGCCGAGATCGCGCCATTGCACTCCAGCCTGGGTAACAAGAGCGAAACTCCATCTCGAAAAAAAAAAATTTTTTTTATTTAATTTTGATGTGTGTCTGTTACTTTATTTCCCAATTTTCTCATAGGTTGAAATGGCCTATAATTTTATTTTTATTTTTATTTTTGAGACAGAGTCTTTCACTGTCGCCCGGGCTGGAGTGCAGTGATGTGATCTCGGCTCACTGCAACCTTCGCCTCCTGGGTTCAAGCAATTCTCCTGCCTCAGCCTCCTGAGTGGCTGGGATTACAGGTGCCCGCACCCATCTAATTTTTTTTTCTTTTTTTCTTTCTTTTTTTTTTTTTTTTAGTAGAGATGTGGTTTCACTATGTTGGCCAGGCTGGTCTCAAACTCCTGACCTTGTGATCTTCCCACCTTGGCCTCCCAAAGTGCTGGGATTACAGGTATAAGCCACTGTGCCCAGCCAAAATGACCTATAGTTTTAAATAAGAGTGTTTAAAGGGCACAAAGGGGGCAGGGGTATATGAAAAGTCTCTGTACTTCCTGATCAATATTGCAGTGAACCGAAAACTTCTCTAAAAAATAAATGATTTTTAAACACCCACAAGGGAAGGAGGAGTTCTGCAGACTGCCCTCAGGAAACTTGGGGTCTCAGAAATCAGGGTGGAGAAGTGGGTAGATGGTGGGATGGGGAGATTCGAAGAACTGGCCCTTTTGGGCTGTGGGGGAGGGCTGACGCTGTCCAGCGTCCTGGACCCCGGTGGCAGGGGTTTGTGCTGCAACAGACCGGAAGATCTGGTCAGCTCTCTCCCCAACATGTACATGGAGCCTAGCCATCTCCACCTGCCCCTGGTCCTGCTGCCACCTCCTTTTCCCTCAACGACCGCAGAAACCTCATCAATATCCTCCCCACTTCTTCTCTGGCCCCCAAAATCCGTTCTCCACAAGCAGCCAAAGGGATCTTTTAAAAACATAAACCAGATCATGCTACATTCTGGATTACAATCCTGCAAAAGCTTCCTATAAAGTTTATAATAACATTGAAAATCCTCCTCCAGCCTCCAATCCCCTGTCATCTGCTACTGCCAGCCTCTCCAATCTCCCTCCAACCATCCTCCCCCTCACTAGCATCCTTATTTTCTTTATTTAGAGACAAGGTCTCTGTCACCCACCGTGGCATGATCTCAACTCCCTGCAGTCTGAACGGACCTCCCAAGCCCAATCAATCTTTCCCCCTCAGCCTCCCAAGTAGCTGGGACCACAGGCACGTGCCACCACACTTGGCTAATTTTTTTTTTTTTTTTTTGTAGAGATGGGGTTTCACTATGTTGCCCAGGCTGTCCTTGAACTCCTGAGCTCAAGGGATCCACCCACCTTGGCCTCCCAAAGTTTTGGGATTACAGGTATGAGCCAGGGTGCCTGGCCCCAGCATACCTTTATTTTTATTTTTTTATCTGGCCCCATCCATATCTCTGGCTTTGCCTTCTGTCCTTACTCTCCAGCAAGCCCACAAAAGCTCCAGAAAACCTCCAGCCGGGAGGAAACACCTGCAGGCCCAGCAATACTCTCATTCCTCTCCCATGGTTGTGTCGTGTCTGCTTTCTACCAGAGGAATGTTCTTCCTCTCTCTTCTGCCCCTGGCCAACTTCAACTCACACTGATGATCTCGCCCTCTGGCTCCCTTCTTCTAAATCGAGGTTAGACACCTCCCTTCTCTGAGATCCCACAGATTCTGGGGCTGCCCCCACTGAAGCACTTATGTTCCACTTCGATCGATCTCTCACTTTCATTGTGAACAGATTAAGGCCAAAACTGTATCCACTTAGTTAGAGAACCCCAGTGCCTAGCCCAGGGGGAGGGGCACATGGTAAGAATTCAGTGAATGATACATGCACAGGCAAATCGCCCTTTCTGGGGCCCCAAGAATCTGCCCTAAAGCAGGGCCAGTTTCCTCATCCTTCCCTTTTGTGTGACCTTGAGGAAGTCATTTCTCTTTGAGCCCCATTTCATCCTCTGTAACATGGGACTGCCACTTCCATCAACACCACAGCCTCACCATGAGGATTAAAGGATAATGTGAGGACAGCATGCAGGGGACAGGGCCTGGTGTTTGTCACTATTTCTGGAGGGGGGTGATTGGCTGTCTCTATGAAAGGGCCGAGAGCTGGTAAGCATGGAGGAGGCTTTGCGAATAGGAGAGGGGCAGCCCAAGTAGTCGAGTCCCAGCCCCACCGTGGCTCCTCTGTTGCTCACTCCACCTGGGGGTGGTAGCCTGGACCCAGGGCTGGCCACCCCTCTCACTCCATCCCCAAGGCCCAAGCACCTCTGTAGGACCCTCCAGCTCCCCCACGCTGGGTGGCTGGGGAAGGGTCAGCTGCTGGCATGGAATTTGCAGTCCTCAGAGGGTTTGCATTTCCATGTCTCCGGTGTTGGGGATGGTGGAAGGTGATGAATAAAAGATGGGGACGGAGGGAGCTCCTGTGGCTTTAAGAGAAATGTGATGAGCATTCAGAGTGGGGAGATTAGTGCGAAACTTCTCTCTGAATACCAAGAATGAGGGTTTCAGCATCCGGTGCAAAATCAACCAAAATCAACCAGAAAGCCACCTTTCTGCTTTGAGGTGGCAGAACCCAAGGAAGGAGAAGGCGCCCTGGGGCCTTCGGGAGGGAATGGGAGGGGCTGGGGGGACACAGACTCAGGTGAAGGAAATTGAAAGGGTCAGGAGAGAAGTTCGTAGGCACACGGCCAAGGTGACCCATGGGTGGGGCCAGGGTGGGATCAGAGGGGCACTCAGACACAGCCCCTTCCCTCCCAGGCAGACACCTCCTTCAGATGCTAAAAGTAATAAACCGTCCCCCCCAACACACCCACATGAGAGGGGCTTCAGAGGGAAGGTTGTGTTCGTGGCCTCCAACAGGAGCCTCTGTGGGCGGTTGATTGCCCTGATTGTCACTAATGACGGGGAGTCGCTATTCACCAAGATTTTATCCTGTGCCAGACACTGTGCCAAGGGCTTTCTGTGCATTGTGCTTTTGAGTCCTCACAGCAACTTTAGGAGAGTGTTTCTATTACCATCCCTTTCTCACCGGGAAGGAAATTGAGGCACAGAGAGGTTATGTAACTTGCTCCATGTCGCACAGCAGGTGAGTGAGAATCAGGATCCAAACCCAGGTCAGCCTGACTCCCTCAGGGAGGGGCAGTGCTGGGGTGTACTGGGGCTGGCAGGAGGCTTGAGGATGTGAGCCCTGTCCTAAGTTCAGGAGTCACCCAGTCAGCCAGCAGGTCACACTTGAATCTGTCTTCCAGCTTCTCCCGGGGGAGGGCATTCCAGGCCAGCTTTTCTTTTTCTTTCTTTCTTTCTTTCTTTGTTTCTTTCTTTCTTTCTTTGTTTCTTTCTTTCTTTCCTTCTTTCCTTCCTCCCTCCCTCCCTCCTTCCCTCCCTCCCTCTCTCTCTTTCTTTCTCTTTCCTTCCTTCCTTCTTCTTTTCTCTCTCTCTCGATTCTCTCTCTCTTTTCCTTCCTTCCTTCTTTCTTTTTCTTTTTTTTCAGACAGCGTTTTGCTCTCACTCAGGCTGAAGTGCAGTGGTGCCATCACAGCTCACTGCAGCCTCAAACTCCTGGGCTCAAGCCGTCCTCTTGCTTCAGTAGTCAGGGCTATAGGCACACAC
Organism: Saimiri boliviensis; assembly: GCF_048565385.1. Lineage (NCBI taxonomy): Eukaryota > Metazoa > Chordata > Mammalia > Primates > Cebidae > Saimiri > Saimiri boliviensis. The sequence goes on from NC_133459.1 coordinate 20,922,703, forward strand.
TACCATGCCTGGCTAATTTTTTTAAATTATTTTTTTGTAGAGACTGGGTCTCACCACATTGTCCAGGCTGGTCTCAAACTCCTGGCTTCAAGTGATCCTCCTGCCTCAGCCTCCCAAAGTGCTGGAATTACAGGTGTTAGTCACCAAACCCCACCTCACTGTTACGGATTTGTGCTTAAATGTGAGTAGATGACTAGGAGGGGTTGTGACATTTTTGTGCATGTCGTGGTGTGTGACTGTGCAAAGGGTATATGTGGGATTATCTCCACGTGCGTATATGACTGTGGGTGCACCGCCATGTATGCATGTGTCCATATGAGTATGGCTGTGATGGTTAAGTGTATGCTGTGAGCTTCAGAGTGGCTGATCATGGGTGTGTCTGTGTGTAAAATCCAGTGACTAAAGTATGTAAGATATACAAATGGGCGGGGTGTGGTGGCATATGCTTGTAATCCCAGCCACTCAGGAGGTTCAGGCAGGAAGGCCACTTGGGGCCAGGAGTTCAAAACCAGCCTGGACAACATGGTGAGACCCAGTCTCTACAACAAAATAATTCTAAAAATGACCAGCCTGGACGAGACCCTGCCTCAAAAAAAAAAAAAAGAAAAAGAAAAAGAAAAAGAAAAAGAAAAAAGAAAAGAAAAGAAAAAAAAAAAAAACCACACGAGTATGTGTGTGTGTGTGTGTGAGAGAGCGAGAGATTGGTATAGGTATAGTATTATATACATGATTGTGTGTGTGTGTGTTTGGTGTACATGTGTTTCTGTGACTGTGACATGGGCCAGGGTGTGACCGGGTGTGTGAATGGTGTGCCTGTAGGTACAGGGATCTGTGTGTGTGTGTACATGCCAAGCCAGCATGGTCACCTCTGATTCCTTTCTCCCCACACCCGTCTTGCTCCCAGGAGAATTTTATGTCTGTTGAGATGCTCAGAATAGGAATCATTTTGCCTCCATGCAAGAATCTTCTCCGGGACAGACTGGACATGGGGTGTCCAGTTGCAGACACCCAGCAGAGCCCCAGAGTCCTGCTTCACAGGTTTCCCTCAGGAGCTTCCCAGTGTCCCTCCCAGCCGAGCAGACACTCCTGGCTGTATCCTCAGGAAAGGCCAACTCTCAGAAGTATTATGCACCAGGCACGTTAGATATACCATATATACACTGTATATCTTTCTCCCCATTTCACAGCTGGGGAAACTCAGGCTCAGACAAGTTAAGACTTTGCCATCAACTTCAAGTCCAAATTGCTTTCTCTGCAGATTCCCTGATTTTCTGAGATTTTGTGCCATAATTTTTCCTTACTTTTGTCCTGGCTGAAACCATCAGTCACTCATTTAGCAGTTGGTCAGCACTCCCATTCTGTAACCACAAAACCTGGGCTGCCAGCTGGTCATCAACTCTCTGAGGATGTGGCCACCATCTTCCTTGACCTCCCTCAGCCTCCAACCCTGCAGAACACATGCAGACCCAGAACATGGCTGAGCTGTCCGTGGTGCTAAAGCTGCATCCGCTGGCTCTTGCCTCTGGGTCCTGTTCTGGGACCGGCTACTTCTTGACTCGGAGAGGCTGCAAACATTGTTCCCAAGAAGTACCCACGGCCTGGGGCTGTATTATTTGGAGCAGAGAGTCACAATTTTCCCACCGTGTTCTATGCTGGCCCAGCACATCTAGAGCCTTGCCTCTCGTGGCTTGAACACCTCTTACACAGCTTCTCAGGGACAGAGTGAGGCTGATGTAACCCAGGAATTGGTTGTGATATTTGCTGGCCTGAGATGAAGGGAAAGAACAGGGCCTTGGATGTGTCCAGGGGAGGAAACCATGGCGGAGGAGGGTCTGGACTCCATGGCATGGGGAGATGGTGGCAAGACCCTGGTAAGGATGCAGGAGCATCAGTAAACACTGTCTGTCCTCAGGTCCCTTGGAACCTCTCCTGAGAAAGGAACCCAGGCTAGGTCTTTGCAGAACCAGATGGTGGATGCTTCAGGAAGACAGATTTCAACTTCATGTAAGAAAATCTTTCTTCCCGTCATAGTTCTTCAACAAGGAATCATTTTTGCCTCTGAAAGAAGTGAGCTTCCCAACAGTGAGAAAGACAAAACATTATTTTTCTAGGGTTCTCATGGCAGCAGACCAGCTCTTAGGCACAATGACTGCCTTTTATGAAACACATATTAAGTGCCGGCCGTAACCCACAGGCATATGTATTATTAGCCTTATGATACAAATAAGGAAACTGAGGCTCGGAGAAGAAAGGCAACTTGTTCAAGATCACAAAGCTAGGAGGTAATTGGGCTGGGATCACATTCAGGTGTGTCTGACTCCATGCCTGTGCTGTTAACCTCTGTGCTACAGACTCCCTGAGCCAATCCGGAAGGCAGAGCATTTCTACCCCTCCCCCACAGGCTTCTCTTGGCTCCCTCCCCTCCTTCTCCCCTTGGGTTGAGTTTTAAGGAAGAAATAAATGAAAAATGGATGAGGCACCCAGCCCAGGGTGTGGGGCCTGATCCGATTAACACTGATGTTTCTTTCATGAGGGATGGGATGGTGTCTCTCACCTGCAGCAGCCCGGGGCTTGGAATCTGCTGCCTGTAAGTCACTAAGGCCACCTGCCTCCTGGCTCTGTGGGTTCTCTGACCCGCCCCACCCACCATCTGCCACCACCTTCCCCTCCTCCCTCCCTCTCCACAGCCCAGCCACAGCTCTCAGAAACCCCGCTAAGCTCCTGAACCATCTCTGAGACAGCCTGGGGCAGCAGAATGAGCCCAGGCTTTAGAATCAGACTGGAGTCTAGATCCGGGCTCTGCCTCTCACCAAGAGACTTTAGAGAAGCCAGGGAGGCTTCAGCTTCCACTCCAGTAAAATGGAGCAGATGCCTGCCTCACAGAGTCACTGTGGGTTGTGAGCTAATGTGTCTGGGGCTTGGAACACAGTTTACCTCTTCCTGGTTAATGCCCAGTAAATGACCCCTGCTGCTGCCACTCCACCACTGCTGTCGTTATCTTGACGAATGGAAGTATTTCTTGTCCTAAGTTTTGATGACTCACAACCAAAGAGAGAAATTGAAAATCAAGGTGATTGGCCCTGAGGCCCCATTTACTCCTCAGGGAAGCCCCAAATTCCTCCCCACCTGTCACATTGGTGTTGGGGCTGGAAGGGGCCAGTCAGCAACAGGGAGTTGAGTGGCTGGAGCTTCAGCTGTTGGGGGTTTGCCTCATCTGACTTTGTGACCAAATAAGAGACAGATGGCAGTTCCTGATGGAGACCAGAGGCACATGAACCACTGAAGAAGCTGACACTGTCATCTGAGAGCTGGTAGGTTTCCTACAGGGAATTCCAGGGTCCGGCATAATCACTGCCCTGCACACTGGACTTAGCAGCCACATCAGCTACGGAAGAGCAGAGCACACATGAGCTTCCTGTGAGCAACCCGGCCCCCAGACGGAAAGATTCCACCTTCCTGATGCTGAGAGTTCTTGCCCCAACTGCCTCCTCTCCCTGAGCCTCAGTTTGCTGCTCTGTTAAATGGAGCAATAACATAGTCTACCACACAACGTTGTGGCCACGGACAGATGGAACAGACAAATGAGGCAGAGGGATGTGGCAGCAGCCCAGCAGGCTCCCTTTAGGACTTCCCAACCCCCCCCCCTCCCAGTTCCAAGTCCTCAGGGCTAGGACCCTGAACTGGGTCTGAGCCCCCAACAGACAACTCGGCCTGCATCGGGATCCAGGCAGTGCCCCCACTGCCCAACCATGGAGCAGACATCACGACTGCTCCGAGCCTCCTTGCTTTGCGTGCCAGATCATGCACGCGGCTATGAGGGGGAGGAGGAGGAGGGGTAAAAAGCCAGGAAGCCTGGGGCCCAGGGGAGCACCCCGCATGCCAGTCTCGTCACGCAAGGGGCTTAACACGAAACGTGAAGCCATCTGCCGGGTCTCCTCCCGATAACCTACCTAGGGAGGGCTTGGTGACCTCAGCCTCTGTCCCCAGCTCCAGCCTCCAGTCCCTGCTGCCTGGCTTTAGCCCATGCAATACTCCTCTCAATGGACAGTCTGGCTGCCTGCCTCTCCCTGGACCTGGCTTAAACTGTCACTGGGCCCATCTGTCTGCTCGTTATTCTGTCAGTCCACCCATGGGTCATCAGACTTCTTGTGGGTCATACTGGCTGTCCATCTGTCATTCTGTTTGTCTGTCTGTTTTCCTCCGTCTATCTGGCAGTCAGTCAGTCCCTTTAGCTCCCTGCCTTCCTGTCCAACCATTTCTTGCCCCCTCTGTCTCTCTGTCCCCACTCTTGGCCCTGGCTATCTCCAGCTCTCTGCCCATTTCTCTCTATATATGGCACTGAGTTCATTCATCCCCAAGGCCAATCCTCTAGGCCATGGGCCAGGGCTGGCTGCCCCCATTGAGGCAGAGCAGGCCCATTCCTACCCCCAGCCCCTGCCTCAGTTCACACTCCCCAGCCTCCACGGCCAAGGCTCCCCTCCTCCCAGCCGCCATCCCCATGCTCCTCTCCAGCCCTGGAGCGTTAGAGAAAGAGTTAGCTGAAGGTATTTGGGGGAGACGAGGTTTAAATTAATGGTGGAAATCAGGTTTTCTGTTTCCATTTCAGTTTTATCCCTCGACTGATTTTCTCCATTACCACTGAGCCGCAGTTGAGAGCGGCTGTTCTCTGCAGTATTTATGGTAATGCAGGTTAATGTCTGAGTTCGAGGAGCTCAATTAGCAAATTCATGGACAAGGGGGTCCGTTCATGCTTCTCTTGTGAAGCTCGATGATTCATTAGCCACAGGGAGACTCCGGGTTTCATGTCCGCATACAAAATGCCAGCCACTGCTCTCCAGGCATGGTGCCTGGCTCAGTGATGGCACTCAGGGAGCCAGTGACTCTGTTCCCTGTGCCCTTCTTAGTGCTTGACACAGAGTAAGGCCTCCATGTTTCTTTGACACTCAGCACAGTGTACGTGGTAGATGCCTCTAAACATTTAATAAGTCAATTAATCACTTCATCCCCAGTGCCAGGTATGGATCCCAGAACAGAGGAGGTGCTCAGTGTTTGCTGAAGAAATTGACGCACCCCAATACCCTGTGCCTAGCATGGCATTGCCATCTGGTAAATGCTAGGTGTGTGTTTGTTGACTGACCAACTGATTGATGATGGATGAATGAATGAATGAATGCTGGTCTTCTCCAGCTGTAAAGCTACTCAGATCCCCAGAATTCCACTTAGGGGGGTGACTGGGAGAAACAGAATCTCAAGGAGGGGGTCTTAGTCCAGAGGGCATAAAGCTAGAGAAGCTGGCAGAGCTCCTTCATTCACCTCAGGTGAGCACCAGACTTCAAAATGTGGAGTGGCCACTTTCAGGTTTGTGGCTTCGGGGTATGCTGGGCTGGGGCCCATGGCCTGAAGAAAAGCTGCGGGTCACACCCGGCTCCTTTACTAGGTGCCCAGCTGTGATTCTCAGGGGAGGGGAGCTGGGCAGGCCGAGGAACCCATCCTCTTGATGGCTTTCCAAGACTGCCCTCATTGGAGACTTGCTTCTCGGTGATGTGAGGCAGGATAAGGCATCCCCTTTTGCAAATGTGAAAACTGAAGGCCAGAGAGGGGAAGTGCTTGCCCAAGGTCACACAGCATGGTAGCGGTTGAGCCAGGCTTTGAACACAGGTCTTCTGTGTTCTTTCTACTATGCCCCATCACATTCTTTGTCCTCCTTGGACCTCCGATTTCCAGCAGCCTCCCCTTCCATCCCCCCATTCTTCTCGCACTAGAATGTCAGCTCCACGAAGGCAAGGATCCTTGTCTCTTTGTTCACAGCTTTCTCCCCAGTGCCTAGAACTGGTCTGGCAAACTATAGTCAGTGTGCAAAACTGCCTTGTTGAATAAGTGAATGACTGACTGAGTGAATGGATCTCTTGGCCACCTGAGAGGGTGGGGACACAACACAATGAGTAGCATCTCCCATTCGTTAGGCTGCTACTCTCTGTGTCACCACCTGCCACTGTTCCAGTTTTTCCAGCGATTCTGTTGGGAGAGCATTTACCCTGGGAACGTTTTCAGCTGAAGAACCTTCCTCTAGAGAGGCAACTTAACTTGCCCCAGGTCACACAGTGAACCAGAGCCAGGCTTCCAGCCTAGTTCAATCTGCATCCGAGGCCTGAGCCCATGCCCACGAGGCACCGGCCCTCTGCACTGCTAGCAGGAACCTGGCCCCGCACCTGCCTGCCCACCAGCTCCCTCTAAGGCCAGCCCGTACACTGACAGCTTCCCAGCCAGGCAGGTGACCCAAGCAACCTGTGCGGTCACCTCCCCAGGCTGGAGCCAGAGCTGTGACAGGGAGACCAAGAAAGGCCAGGCCCAGTGGGGGCAAGGCCAAGCGCCGAGCTGCTGGCTGCCTGCCCCGCCCGCCGGGGGTCTCATCAGCATCAGCAGTGGCCTCTGGGCGAAATGAGGTTGACATTGCCTGCACATTCTGCTGGAGGCTGCCTGTCTTTCCCAGGAAGGGGCTGGTGGGAGGGACTGTGGGGTGACAGTGGTGATGTGACAGGCAGGCCTGGGAGAACAGTCCAGGGTGCTCTTCTACCCCAAGAGTTTGACAAAGGAAACAGATGAGGCTCCTGCCCCAGGCAGGAGGGGCTGCTGGCATTGATGGAAGGCTCACGGGTGCCAGACTGTGAGCTGAGCGCCTCACCCATGTCCTCTCCCTCACCCTCACAGATGTGCATGGGGGAGGCACGAGGACCCTCCCCATTTTACAATTAGGGAAACTGAGGCTCAAGAACGTGAAATCAAGTGCCTGCAGTCACGTGAACCGAGTAGCAGATGCAGGATGGAGTTCTCTCTGACCTCCGAGGCGTCACCCTTAAACTCTACTCCTCGACGTCTCTACTGAAAAATGTAAGTTATGTAAAGGTGGCCGCTGCTTTCTGGGAACTTCCTCCTGCAGCTTAATGAGGCAGGACAAGCCCCTGGCTGCAGAGGCAGAAGACACAGATTCAACAATCCTGCTTCTATCACGGACCCTCTTGCTGTGTGACCCTAGGCTACTCACTTAACCCCTCTGACCCTCAGCTGTGACATCCTCACAATGGAGATTTCACACATCCACGTCTGAAAGGGACCAGCCTGCTCACTGATCCCCAGAAGCCCCTCCACCTCCCAACTCTAATTTTCTGGGTTTGAGTCTCGGGAGCAGCACAGCCTGTGAGGAAGTCCCATGGTGTGGCATGGGGCAGAACCTGCTGAACCCTCATCCGGCGATCTGACAAGCAGAGAGGCAGAGAGCGCAGTGACTCGCCCAAGGTCACACAGCATATTAGCATCTGCAGAAGCATTCCCAGTCTAGCACCTTCCGCCAAGCAGCAGTCGCAGCCATAAAAATGTTCAAAGAAATGTAAGAGTTTTACCTTTGACTCTTGGTTTTTTGTGTGTTTTTTTATTTTGTTTTAAATCTTTATTCCTTTTTCTTTGAAGAGAAATAGCACATTGGGGTTCGTAGAAACTCTTTTTTTTTTTAATCCTTTTAAGCAAAAAATAAGCAAACTCAGTCTAGAAGACCCTGAAGACAGAAATGGCATCTCGGCTTCTTCCCATTATCCCCCTGGAGGCCCGGTGGCTGTCTCCCCGAGTCCCCAGCGGCTGGCACCGTCATGGAAAGGCCCGGCGGGGGGACTTGCTGGACCAGCTGCTGCATAAACAGCGAGCAACTTCAGACAGACTGGAAAATCAGGCGCCACTTCAAAGGCACAGTGACAGGCGGCAACGCTGGTGAGAGCATGGAGGTGGCCTCCCCTGACGACCAGCCAGGAGCGGGAGGCCGGACTCGCTGCGGTGTTCTCACTGAGAAACAGCAGACTGAAAGCCCGGCACCGCCTCCCCCACCAGCAGGAAGCTGTTACAATATTTGTCAACCTGTGAGCTCCAGTGGGGCAAAGGAGCCCGCTTGGGGGAGCCGAGGGAGGACAATGGAGCACCGGCTGGGGTCCGGGACCGGCCAGCCTGATTATTTCTAAAGCCAGGCTTCGCCTGCACAGCCTTGGGCACGGGGCCGAGTGGCTGGAGTCCAGCATGGTCCTGCCCAGCTCCCAGTCCGTGCGCCAAGCCCCATCTCTGTGCCGTGCAGTATGTGGGGCACAGCAAACCTTGGAGGCAGATGAGGAGAAGCTGAACACGCAGCCCCCCGTGAGGCAGCAGGAAGCCCTCTGCGAAGGTCGGAAAGGAGCGAGAGTGTTGAAGTATGTGTGCACGTGTGTGGGCGCCCCCAGGCTGGCGCCTTGTAGCAGCACCTACTTCATGCTCACACCTTGCTGGGCTCACTAATTCCACCTTGGGCCCCCTCTCACCCCCAGCAGCTCTTTCTGTCTTCTCTCTGTCCTGCCACTCTTCCTCCTCACCTCAGATGGACGTTGGAGTGAGGCAACTCCCGGACAGTGTGGTCTTAGACAAGGGACTACACCTCTTCGAGCCTCAGCTTCCCCATCTGTGAAGTGGGACGCATGGCTCCACCTTAGTGGAGAGGTGGAGGTATGCAGAGCTTCAAGCTCATGCTTGGCACACATGAGTCCTCGACATACACAAGCCCTTCCCTCCCGCTTTCCCCACCACCCTCCGCTCCCTTCTCCCCTCTCCCCATCTTTGTTCCTTCCCAGCCCCTCTCTGTGCCTCTGTTTTTCCATCTGTAAAGTGGAAATAATGCTACCTATCTCCAAGGCTGGTGGTGAAGATTAGGGAAGAGACATTTAAGGAGGGGCGGTGGTTTCATCACTCACTAGCCATGCAATCCTAGTCATCCTGATGCCTCCGTGCCTGGCACATGAACGGAAGTGGTTATTACGGAATGGGGAGGGGTGCTGCGTGTGTGTGTGATTCTTTGCATTCATCTTGAGTGTACAGCAAAATGGCTTATGACACAGGTGTATGCCCATGAAACCATCACCTGAATAAAAAGCGTCCAGCGTCTCCAGGACCCCAGAACGTTCCCCGTCCCAGTCACTACCTCCCTTCTGCTAGCAGAGGTAACCACTGTTCTGATCACCGATTCAGCCTAAGTTGCAGGGAAGAGAACAGACTGAGCAGGCAAAGGGAAGCCAGAGGGCCAGGGATGGGTATCCAAGGGAGGGAAGCTATGGTGGGCATTTGCGGGTGGTGGGATGATGATAAGCTTGAGGTCTCAGGGGGCCCCTTCTCTAGAAGCCTCCTGCTGCCAGAGGGAGAGGCAGGAAGCATGCTTTCTGGCTCGTGGTCACACGCATCTGGGGGCTCTGGGCTGGGCCGGCCCAGCAGAGCCAAGACTTGGGCAGCTGCCGCCCCAGGCCCTTTGATGTGACAGAGATGGAGACACACGCATGCCCGGCAATTAATTAATTGTGACTTTCACCGCACAGCGGCCGCTTCCTATTGATCTCCACCCGTCTGGAGTGAGAGAGACAATTAGGAGGGAGTACAGCCGCAGCAGCTAATTACCCACTGAATGAAAACCGTGTCTTTCAATTTATTAAACTTTTATCACAAAAATAACCTGGTCACTCCCTCCTACTGAGAAGCAAAGGAGGGTGCTCCGGAGTGGCGCCTCCAGTTACCCCCTCATGGATGCTGAGAGCCACAGGAAGTCACGGCCGCTGCCTCATTGCCAAGGAAGACCCCCCCGACACACACACACCTGGGTTCTGGGAAATGGGACTGGGTGATCAAGGGCTGCTGTGTCATCAAAACCAGCCCTCAGGTAAAATCAGGCAGCAGTCCAAATGAAGTCAGACAGAGGGCTCCAAGGAATCCAGAGGCTTAGATGAAGGCCTGGGAGTGTCCAAGTCAGGCTGCAAAGACTCTTGAAGATCGCTTTGTCCAGCCCCCCGCCCACAGGGGCAGGCTGGTGTGTAGCAGGGGAAGGTGTGACAGCCTTTGGTTCAAACCTCAGCAGGGCTTCCTTGGATTTTTACTTTATATATTTATTTGAGACAAAGTCTTGCTCTGTCACCCAGGCTGGAGTGCAGTGGTGTGATCTCAGCTCACTGCAACCTCTACCTCCCCGGTTCAAGTGATTCTCCTGCCTCAGCCTCCCAAGTAACTGGGACTACAGGCATGTACCACCACGCCCGGCTAATTTTTGTATTGTTAGTAGAGATGAGGTTTGACCATGTTGGCCAGGCTGATCTCAAACTCCTGACCTATGGTGATCCACCCACCTCTGCCTCCCAAAGTGCAGGGATTACAAGCGTGATCCACCACACCCGGCCCTTCCTTGGATTTTTATTGTTTACTGATACTTAGTGCCTTTGAAGGAGAGAGTGTCACCCCCATTTTACAGATGTGGAAACCAGTGCTCAGAGAGGCAATGGTACCAACTCAAGGCCACACAGCACATACGCTAATGCCTAGGGCAAACAATGTTACCTAACCAGGAATGAGATCTTTACCATGCAGGGAAGTTGTGAATATTAAGATGCAATTTTTTAAAAAAAAAAACCTGTCTGGCCCTGCATGGCACCATCCATGATGGGGAAACAGAGGCTCCAAGATGGGCTGGCTCACTCAAGGCCAGCACATGGGCTGCAGAGGGAGCAGGGAACTCCCAGCCAGCCCTCTTCCTGCTCCATAAACATCTCTCTCTAGGTTCAGATCCACTTCACTGTCTGTGGGATGGTGGGATGGTGGGAGGGACCCTTAAGTGAGTCGCCCACCAGCAGGACTTTGATGCCCTTAGATTTGCCTGGATTTGGGGAAGCTTCTTTACAAATTTTTTTTTTTTTTTTTTTTTTTTTTTTTTTTTTTGAGACGGAGTCTCGCTCTGTTGCCCAGGCTGGAGTGCAGTGGTGCAAACTCAGCTCACTGCAACCTCTACCTCCCAAGTTCAAACAATTCTTCTTGTCACAATCATGTGAGGTGGATTATATTACTATGCCCATTTCATAGATGGGCACACTGAGGTGCCAAGAAATAAAGTAACTTGCTTGGTACCACACAGCCAGGAAGGGGCAGGGCTGGGATTTGAACCCAGCCTGTCCAGGATGCTTCTCTGGCAAGTGACTGTCTTATCTAACTTGAAAAAGAAAGTGTAACAAGACTCAGGAAGCCAGACTACCTCTAATTCATTGCACTGGCACAAGGGACCGGTTTTATTCACTTAAGATAGACACATTTCAAAGAAAGAGGACTCTCAGTTTTTTCATTTTTGCCTTATATTCAAGAGAAGCCCATCTCAGCAATATTCTTTTTTTCCTTCAGTGACAGGGTCTCAGTCTGTTGCCCAGGCTGGAGTACAGTAGTGATCATAGCTCATTATAACCACAAACTCCTGGCCTGAAGCAATCCTCCCACCTCAGCCTCCTGAGCAGCTAGGACTACAGGCATGCATCACCATGCCCAGCTAATTATAATTCTTCTCTTATTTTTTTTTTTGAGATGGGGTTTTGTTCTTTTTGCCCAGGCTGGAGAGCAATGGTGCCATCTTGGCTCACTGCAACCTCTGCCTCCCGTGTTCAAGTGATTCTCCTGCCTCAACCTCCTGAGTAGCTGGGATTACAGGTATGTTTCACCATACCCAGATAATCTTGTATTTTTAGTGAAGACGGGGTTTCATCATGTTGGCCAAGCTGGTCTCGAACTCCTGACCTCATGATCCACCTGCCTCAGCCTCCCAAAGTGCTGGGATTACAGGCATGAGCCACCATGCCTGGCCCAGCTAATTCTTATTTAAGGGACGGGTGTCTTGCTATGTTGCTCAGGCTGGTCTCAAACTTCTGACCTCAAGGGATTCTCCCACCACAGCCTCCCAAAATGCTGAGATTACAGGCTGAGCCACTGGCCCAGTCCTCCCAAAAATATTCTGAAGGAAATTCCCTATTCCGGAAGAGGGGACAGGCACAGGTAACACTAGTCTAAGGTTTAAAATAATCAGAGACCTAAATGAGGTAATAATCAGAGACAGAATGTGGGGGTTAGGGGTAGGGACAGCACCAGGAAGGAAAAGAAGGCTATGGGTGGGGGCAGGGGACATTCAAGATGAGCCTTGATGAGTGAATGACTTTGAATGATGGAGATGCTGGGGAAAGACACACCAGGCAGGGAAAGCAAAGGCACAGAGCTCGGGGGAAGCAAGGCGGCCAGTGACGGGCTGGACAGGTGATGGGCTGGGCGGGCTCTGTTTCCTAGATCATGGGCAGTTTGGAACCTGTGGATCCTGGCAAAGCTCTTGGGGAGTGGCCCCCAAGGAGGTCTTAAGAAAGCGGTGACTTTGTACACCCATGTACATTGCAGCATTATTCACAATGGCCAAAAGTAGAAATAACCCAACTGTTCATCACTGGATGGATAGATAAAAAAAAATGTGATCTGTCCATACAATGAAATATTAGTCCGCTTTATAAAGGAAGGATATTCTAATCTATACTATACTGTGGATGAGCCCTGAGGGCGTTATGCTAAGTGAAGTAAGCCAGTCACAAAAGGATGCATAATTTCACTTATACAAAGTACCACCAGGCCTGGTGGCTCACACCTGTAATCCCAGCACTTTGGGAGGCCAAGGCAGGTGGATCACTTGAGGTCAAAAGTTAAACAGCCTGGCCAACATGGTGAAACCAAAAATATAAAAAATTAGCTGGGTGTGGTGGTGAGTGCCTGTAATCCCAGCTACTCCAGAGCCTGAAGCAGGAGGATCGCTTAAACTCAGGAGGCATAGCTCGCAGTGAGCTGAGGTCATGTCACTGAACACAATTGAAGGGAAAAAAAGGTGCCTAGAATAGAATGACATGGTGGCTATCAGGGTGGTGGGGAGGGCTTATAATTTAATGGGTATAGAGCTTCAGTATGAAATGATAGCGATTCTGGAGACGGATGGTGATGATGGGTACACAACAATGTGAATGTTTTTAGTGCCACTGAAATGCACCTTAAAATGGTTAAAATGGGTAGTTGTATGGTATGTATATTTTATCACATAAAAAATAGTGGGGTCTCAAAGGGTCAGGCTGGGGGTTCAAGACCTGGAAAGGGTGAGGGATACGGCCAGGCCAGAAGGATCCAGTGAGACCCAAGGTCTGAGGACACAAATGCTAACCCCAAGCAGCACAATGAATGTAGGCTCAGAGCCAGACCAGTGCAGCTTCCAGGCCACACCCAGCCAGCTCTTAACTGTGTGGTTTTCGGCAAGTCACTCACCCTTTCTGAGCCTGTTTTCTCATCTGTGAAACAGACATAACGCTATTATTTCCTTTCTTTATTTGTTTTTGACACAGAGTTTCACTCTTGTTGTCCAGGCTGGAGTGCAATGGCATAATCTCGGCTCACTGCAACCTACACCTCCCAGGTTCAAGGGATTCTCCTGCCTCAGCCTCCCAAGAAGCTGGGATTACAGGCATGCACCACCATGCCCGGCTAATTTTGTATTTTTAGTAGAGATGGGGTCTCTCCATGTTGGTCAGGCTGGTCTTTAACTCCTGACCTCAGGTGATCAGCCTGCTTTGGCCTCCCAAAGTGCTGGGATTACAGGCGTGAGCCACCGCGCCTGGCCAATGCTAGTTATTTCTGTTCTTTCACAGGGTTTTTGCAAAGGCCAAATGAGGTCATAAGAACAACCCTTTACTGAACATTACTGCATGCCAGGCACTGAGCAAAGCCCCTCACACATACTAATCCACTCGGCCATTGCAATAATCCCATGAAGATGTGCTTTTATTGTCCTATTCCACAGATGAGAAAACTAAGGCTTTAGGAAGATTCCACTCTGCACCCCAAAACTACATGGTGGGAGGTAGAGCAGCTGGGACTCACACCTGAATTGTGAGAGGAGCTGATGAGCACCGAGGAGGTGAGTCACTGCTGCCAACTCCTGCCTCCTCCTCTGAGAAGTCTCCCAAGATTCCTGCACTGGGGTGACTCTCCTCTTACCCGCTGCTTGTTTCTGGGTGTCTGTGGGGCCTCATGGCCTATTCAGTCCTGGAGTTATTTCTATGTCTCCCTCTGCAGCAGCATGCAAGCTCTCCAAAGGTACATCTGGATGTTTTTTATTTCAGATTCCTGGGTGCCCAGCCCTATGACACAGAACAGGTGAAAGTCTGGGCAGTGGTGGAGAGCTCAGGCCGAGGACAGGACCCTGGACAGCTCCACCGGGACTCGCTAGGGATGGTGTTGCCAGAAGGCTTCTATGAGGATGTTGTCAGAGACAAGGACAGCCCAAAAAAGGTAGAGGGAGGAGGGAAGGGTGATTAAGACTGTGAGGACAGCAATGTTCACGTAATAATCATTCTCTCGCGGCTCATCCTCTTCTGTATCGGTCAGGATAAGCTTGGTTATGCCGCAGTAACAACTATATTGCAGGAACTTAACACCACAAAGGCTTACTTTCCACTCCTGCAAAGCCTGTCGTGGGTCTGGGTGACTCTCCAGAGCAGTTGTCCTTCATGCAGACCCTCAGCAAGCCAGGCCACTGGGATGCCGTGGCTCCACCCATGGCAATAAGAACTCTATGACCTCTGCAGCCGAGTAAGAGCACAGTGACAGAAACCAAGGTCACCAAGGTGAGGACAGTGGTATCCAGATTCAGAGCCACTTCTCCAAGCCCCATACCTGTTTTCCCCTCTGCCATCCCCACAGGGTCCTCTGCGCGGGCTGCAGGTGTGCTGGAGACCCTCAAGGTGAGCCCTACCCCTATTCCTAGTCTGGCCTCCCAATCCCCTAAACCTAAAGGCCCAAGCCCCTGCAGCCGGGCCGTGTTCCCAGAGCCTATCCCTGGAAGCAGCAGCGCTTCCGGCTCTGACAGCCTTTCCCAGGAGCAAGAGGGGTTCGTTTGCATACTACAGGCTCATTTGCATACTACTTAGGAAAAGCCTTCGCTTTTCCCACCTGCAGCAAACTCCAGGCTGATTAGTCCTCCCCACATTGGAGAGTTAATTACTCTCCCGTGTAGACCGGGTGTTTATTTGTAATCAGCAGAGGGCTGGGAGAGGGGGGTGCGGACAGGGCAGCAGCAGCTGTCATTAGCCCAAATTCCTGAGCGGCTCCACGGGTAACACAGTGAGGGCGAGCTCCTGCAGCACACAGCCTGCGCTCAAATCCCAGCACTGGCCCTGCACACCATGTGACCCTGGCCATGCCCTGGTCCCCAGGGAAAGAAGAAGGGTTGATTAAAGCTGGGGTTAGGGGACAGTTGGATAAAGGCTCACAGTGAGCCGCCGCCAGGCAGAGTGAGGCTCAGAGCCTCACAACAAAAAGTGTCCCACAGACCCAGGACTCCGGGAAGAGGCTGGGACAGGACCCCTTCCGGGACCATCCTAGGTCAGGGCTGGTGGCCTGGAGACTGGACCTCTCCTCTGTGTGACACAGGTGACTTGGCCCTCTGCATCCCTCATCAGTTCATTAAGGATGATGGCAGTAATCTCACCAGCCCCCACGTGGGGAATCTCACGAGCCAGGCAGGGGCCATGGAAAACACACTTCTCTACTTAGATGTAAGAAACAGGTCTGATTTCCAACATTGGAAGTGGTCTCAACCTCTGGGCAGATTTAGGGATCTTCCCTCCCTCCTACCCCCGCCCAGAAAACATGGCCTTCTGGCTTTTCCCTCTCCGTGAAGGCACTTCTCTTCGCTCTCCAACCCCCTGGGTTCTGCCTCTCCTTCATTAAGTCATTTCTAAGCTCTCCAGTGCCTTCTCCCCACTTGTCAGATACCAAAAGGTCATGTCCAAAGTCCAGGGCAGGCCCAGCCAACGTGCCAAGGATGGAAAGGCCCCTAGTCACTGTCAGAGCCCCCAGAAAGGGGGCTGGGCTGCCAGCCTCAGCTCACCCAGGGCCCCACCCCAAGCCTGAGGTTGTAGAGAGCGTGCAGCCTGGCAGTGGTGTTCTTCCCCAGCCCTCCAGATGACTCTGCTCCAGGGGCCCATGGCTTCGGTGCAGCTCCTAATAGATGAGAGGCTGAAGCTCAGAGGGGTGATTTGTCCAAGGACACACAGCTCTGGGAATAGGACTCAAGCCCCCTGCCGCCAGCCCACAGTGGCCTCTCCTGATTAAAAAGTCTGGGGCAGTTAGAGACACCCCAGAGGGCAGCCTGCCATAGTGATGATGTAGTGGCCATGGTGGGAGAACTGGGCTGGGGTTCTTGGCCAGCCCATCGGAGCAGTAATCTTGGCCCCTAGGTGGATGGGTGAGGCTTATATCCCCCTGGGAGGCAGACAGGAACACTCCCCCATCCCCACTCCTCCCTAGATAGCTCTTGCCGGAGAGCCACAGGGAGCGGGGGGAGCAGCCACTTACAGCCTGTGTGACCTATGGAAGTTGCCAGATAAAATTCAGGATGAATCATTGTTTTAGCATAAGTATATCCCATGTGTACTGTTGTTTACCTGAAATTCTAATTGAAATGTGCATCCTGAGTTCTCATTTGTTAAATCTGGCAAACCCAGACCCACACACAAGTCCCTTTCACCTCTCTGAGCCTCAGTTTTTCACCTTTGAGAATGAACCAAAATACCACCCTGTAAGGATCCTGTGTCAGTTAAGTGAGATGATGTCAAATGCCTGGCACGAAGGAGGTAAATGTGTGAAGCTGGCAGGTCTTGCCCTCAGAGTGCCCATACTCAGCAGGTTCCTCTGTGCTCCTCCCCATCCCTTTCAGGGTGGAGTTTCAGACCCCAATCTGCAGGACAGCGCCAATGGCACATTTTCAGGAAGGTAACCCAATGTGGTAGAAATAACTATCCCAGGCTGGGTGTGGTGGCTCATGCCTGTATTCCCGACTCTTCGGGAGGCCAAGGTGGTCAGACCACCTGAGGTCAGGAGTTTGGGACCAGCCTGGCCAATATGGTGAGACCTCATCTCTACTAAAAATATGAAAAATTAGCTAGACTAATTCCATTTACAGGCTGTGTGACCTTGTGTGAGTCACTTACCCTCTCTGAACCTCAGTTATCTTATTGGTAAAAGGAACTATGTCATCATGCCACCTCCCCAGGGATTCCGATGATGAAGTGAGGTCGTGTATTAAGCACCCAGTAGGAAGTCCAGTATTCAGTAGGGCTCACAAGGAAGAGCCTGTTAACATCTTGCAAACACACCGCAATGCAGCATCAGCCTCAAAACACCCCAGAGAGGAGAGTGCTTATCCCGTGGAAAGAATGGCTACAGGAGGAATTTCAGGTCCTGTGATGGGCAGATGAGGGGGATCCTTTCTGCTCTGGGCTCTCCCTGGCCGCTCTCCTGTGACCCTCATGCCTAGGTGAGCTCTTTGGAAGCTAGCACGTCCCAGCAACCCGGAAGTCGGGCCCAGCCCTCACAAGGTGGAGGTAACACCTCCTTGTTGGCTTCCATAGCTCAATCTGTTTGTCTTCCAAACTCTCTTAATCCTCTTAATCTTTTTACATCTTACCTGCTTGGTGGCTTCCAACTATATTTGCCTGTCGGGAACTTCTCCAGAGCAGCTCCATCCAGTTCTCCTCTAGGCTTGGCTGCCTTCCTCGTGGTCATTCAGGGTGCTGTCTTCCAGCTAGGGGAGCTTTATTTCTTCCCTTTTTTCCTCACCCTCCCCCAAAGAAATCTTTTTTGTCTTATTTTGTCTTTTTTTTTTTTTTTTTTTTTTTTTTTTTTTTACATTTCCTTTCGTGCACCAGCCCTCTGAGTGCCTGGTGAGAGCAGGAAAAGGTAAGACATTTTGCTAAGCACCTACTGTGTGCCAGAGACCAGCCGCACTGCTGCCTGGAAGCCTCACATAGTTTGAGGTCATCATCCCTTGTTTGTAGGTGAGGTGCTAGAGCCCCGCACACAGGAGGTCACTCACGTAACATCAAGCAGCAAAAGTGAGACAGACACTGAACTCGAACCCATGCTGCCTCCATCTCCACAACAAATAATTTGTTGTTTACAATCTCCTCTGTGTTTTGTAAAGTAATTCCAAGAAGCGCTTTTATCTGCCAAGAAAAGTAAAGAGTAAAGAGTGCATAGATGATGCGTGGCAGGCTCTCACAGAACAGCTCCCTCCCCAGTTCCAAATGCCACCCCCCTGCCAATGACTTTCTAACAAAACCCTGATCTTTTTGAGTGGTGGGGACAGAGAACGCAAGGATAGACCCCAAAAGGTCCAGGAGGAGAATTTTGCAAGAAAGGTGAGACTAAGACAATCTCCATAATCAAGAACAGAGAGCAGGAGGAGTGGGGGAGAAGGAGGAACGGTGGCTCTGGGCAGAGGGGCCAGGAGATTTTTTGTTTTCTTTTTTTGATATGGACAGGAAGATGAAGACAGAGGTCTGAGGGAGTGGGTGGAAGAGAGCAAGGAGCACCAGTGTAAACTCCATGCCTCCTTCTTGGTGTCAAAACGTACAGCAGAGAATTGCATGCTGGGTGGGGCGGAGGACTAGCACAAGAATGTTCGTAGCAGCTTTATTCATCACAGCCCAAACTCCACACCAACAGAAGGGATAAACAAAGTGTGACACTGTGTAAGCATACAATGGAATAGCCCTCAACAATACCATAGGAACTGACACACACAGTAACACAGATACATCTCACCAGCATGCTCATCAACAGAAGCCAGACTCAAAAGGGCACAGGCTGCATGATTCCATTCACATGAAGTTCAAGAACAGGCAGAAGGCACCAGCGGTGAGGGAGAGCAGAGCGCCGGTTACTATGGGGCTGGAGGGGAGCGCTGTTGACTCGGAGGGCACAGGCACCTTGCTGGGGAGATGGATACTCTGCACTCTGATCCGAGTGGTGGCAGAGGGCCTGTGCCTGCAGGTGTAAGCCACCGAGCAGTGCACTCCAGATGTGCACATTTTACTCTGTGCAAATTATGCCTCCATTGTTTAAAAGAAATATACAAGAGTCACATTACATACACACTTGACTATCTGCACTTTGCCTAATAGGACTCAGAGAGAGAAACAACTAGAAATTGCAATTTAAGTAAGGCAGGGGGTATTGTCTTCTTCTTCTTCTTTTTTTGAGACAGAGTTTCACTCTTGTTGCCCAAGGTGGAATGCAATGGCACGATCTTGGCTCATTGCAACCTCTGCCTCCCTGGTTCAAGCAATTCTCCTGCCTCAGCCTCCCAAGTAGCTGGGATTACAGGTGTGCACCACCACACCCAGCTAGTTTTATTTTTTTGTTTGTTTGTTTGTTTGTTTGTTTGTTTTGAGACAGAGTTTCGCTCTTGTTACCCAGGCTGGAGTGCAATGACGCGATCTTGGCTCACTGCAACCTCCGCCTCCTGGGCTCAGGCAATTCTCCTGCCTCAGCCTCCTGAGTAGCTGGGATTACAGGCACGCGCCACCATGCCCAGCTAATTTTTTGTATTTTTTTAGTAGAGAAGGGGTTTCACCATGTTGACCAGGATGGTCTCGATCTCTTGACCTCGTGATCCACCCGCCTCGGCCTCCCAAAGTGCTGGATTTTTTGGTTATTTATTTGACCCGTGACCCCGCTCTGAGACTGAACCTCACTGTGACAGTGCAAGCATGGAATTTCCTCTCTTCCTCACACCTCCCACCTCCCTTCTAGGAGTCTGGGCTTTGGAGAAATGGAAGAATATGCCCTTCCTGTCTGTCTGAATGTGTCCCTGTTGTGACATTCACAGGGTCATTGCTGACCCCCTCTACTTCTCACATTAATGATATGTGCATTACTATCGATGTCTTATTTCTTGGGAAGTGTTTATACTCTTGCAACAGCCTGATAAGTAAAATTATCCAACACTTGGAAATAAGGCAGATAGATAACCAGTGTCCTTTCAAAGTCAAATGAGAGCTGTATCTGACAAGCCCTCCTAAGGATCAACTGACACTCTAGGGGAATGTCGCTTGGCTTGACTTATTATTTACTATTGATTCGAGCCCAGATTCGGTAAAGACAGCTGTTAACTGGTAGAAAACTGATAAGTTGCAAATTATTTTCCTCTGGTAGAGATGCAAATGATTTCTTTCAATAGAGAAGATATGCCCCACATCATCATCCTATTGTCCCATAGAACATTAACCAGTTTTGTATCTAATGTAGCAATCTTATGAACGTTCCAGAATTCTTGTTGTTTTAACTAACTCTCCACATATAGGTATACGTATTTTTTCATATCCATTGAACTAGCTTTGTCACCTAGCTGGTTCCTGCATTAACAACTTACAGGAAGACACTGATGTATTCTCACCCTGTATTTCTATAAAAACTGGGTATTCGATATTTTGAAAACTAGACTTTGGCTGGGTGCAGTGGCTCACGCCTGTAATCCCAGCACTTTGGAAGGCCGAGGTGGTCGAATCACCTGAGGTCAGGAGTTCGAGACCATCCTGGCCAACATGGTAAAACCCTGTCTCTACTAAAAATACAAAAATTAGCCAGGTATGGTGGCACGCGCCTGTAATCCCAGCTACTCAGGAGGCTGAGGCAGAGAATCGCTTGAACCTGGGAGGTGGAGGTTGCAGTGAGCTGAGATCGCGTCACTGCACTCCAGCCTGGGCAATACAGTGAGACTTTATCTCAAAAAGCAGAAGAAGAAGAGAGATATTGGAAGGGATGTTAAAGACCCTTTTGGGGCAGCCTTCCCGCCTCCCACCCGCTCCCTCATCTTGGTAGATGGAGAAAGTGGGGTTCAGAAAGATGACAGAACTTGCCCAAGGTCATGCTGTGAGTTAGGTATGGGTTGAACAGGTGAGATTCCAGCTCTACGAACTTTCTGAATCCAGAGAGCGCGGCGGGGGCTGTCAGGAGGTGCCCCCGCCCTTCAACCCAGCATCCTCATTTTTATCTATTTGACATACTTCAGATGCCACACAAGATTGCAAATGAAATAGAAGCCCCTACCACGTGAAAACCCTGGCTCTGGACCACCCTCCATCTGCCCAGTTACAATAGCCTTCCCTCATAGCTTCTCTCCTCCGCCTCTTCTCCTCCGCCTGCCTCTGGCAACATACTCAGAAAACTAACAAACAAACAAAAACATGCTGATAAGAAGTAGACAGATGTGGTCAGCTTGAACACATTGGCCTCCAGTCTGGGAGAGACAGAGCCCCCCCATCTAACGAAAAGCATTCCCAGGGTTCAAGCTAACAATGATGCGGTGTGCATGCTGCCAGGTAACAGGCACCCCGTCAGTTAAGCCGAGTAAGGCTAGACGGCCCGTTCAAACGTTAGCAGCAATTCTCTCTAGATGGTGGAACACACAGGCTTTTGTTGCTGGGTTTGTTGTTGTTGTTGTTTTGGTTTTTTGAGATGGTATTACAGGATCTTTGGGGTGTCATTTTTCTGACACCTGGTGTCTGCGGCTGGTGGCACCTTTGCCCAAGTTTGGCTCGGCCCACTGGGCTTGTTTCACCCACTCTGCCCTGCAGGCGGCACTCAGCTCACATTTCCAGCCTGAGTCCCACATCTGCCCAAGACAAGTCAGGCGTGGAACCGTGAGAGGTACATGAGTGAGCGTGGGGTCCAGCCGCTGCACACAGTCAGACAAGCTGGCTGCTCGCGTGGGTGAGCAGCTCCAGGTGCCAACACAGGTGCTGGTTCTCTGCGAGGCTGCGGCTGGACCAGGTACACCACAAGCAGCTTCCAGGGGTGGCACTGGGGAACATGGTAGCACCTGGAAGCTTGCAGACACCAAGAACCACAGGGCCCCAAAAAGGGAGTCATAGCCCTGGCTTGAGGAGTTGCCAGGTCTGGGTTCCCCAAAGGGCTGCAGCTCTTCTCACTTTCTCTTCACCTACAACATGGCAAGCAAGGGGCATGTTTCCGTCCTGTTTGTGTTATAGCCCTTTTAGCCTCACCATTCGACAGCTCCCATGTTCTTATCCTGTGACCAGCAAGAATGAGGTACGCAGACACGCGGAGGGTGAGCAAGACGAAGAGGAGCTTTATTGAGCAGTAGAACAGCTCAGCCTCTCGCAGGGGTCAGCTCCTTTCTGCAGCCAGGGTGTCCTGATGAGGGTTCGGCTCGTAGCAGAGAGGAGACCCTGGAGTGGGTTGCTCCTCCTGGCAGCTGGTCATCCCTATGTCTGCCCAGCTCTGGCTGAGCCTGGAGCTTTCATGGGCCTCGGAGGGGAGGGGGTGTATGCTGACTGGTCTATGGGTGGCCACAGGCAGGCCCAGAAAAGATACCACCAGTTCCCACACCAGTCCGTAGGACAGGCAACCTGGCCCCCAGACTTCAGGACCTCCCTGGCCTGAAGGTGGGGCCTTATCAGGGACCCACCCCCTTCCACCCAGGAGCCTGTCTGACTCCTGCTGCTATTCATGGTGCCCAGGCTGCTCATGCCAAGGGGTGCCTGCAGGCCAGTGCCAAGCTGCCCTCAGTGCCCCCTTGGCTTCCCCACCATGACAGTCAATGCCCAAAGTCCAGAGGGGACCGAGGCAGCAGGGGGCCAGCACGTTGACACTGTCTCAAGTATGCACACACCCCGGGCTGCAGCAGTGCCCAGGCTCAGCCGCAACTTTGCTTCGAGATTGGAGTTGGTGCCAAGAGCAGGGAGAAGCCAGGCACTGGGAGCAGGCACTTCTGAGCCTGCAAGGGCAGGGGGAGGGGACCTTCCCAGGCCCCCAAGAGCGCAGGGATGCCTGGGCCCACAGCTGCAGTTTAGGTGGCTACAGCTGCATGGGTGGCAGCAGGGCGGCCACCTGCTCTGTGGAGCAGAAAACCTGGGTCTTCAGCTGTGGTTTGTGCAGCTGCAGCAGGTGTCCAGGAGGGTGGGGTTCCCACTGTCCCCAGCTCCCACTGACTACATGGAGCAGGCAGCCCTGGCTGTGCCTCCCTGCTGCAGCAGGTATGATGTCAGCGCCCATTCCTGATGGCCCACTGCTGCCGTCTGTTTTGCTTTTTTGAGATGGAGTCTTGTTCTGTCTTCCAGGCAGGAGTGCATGGTAAGATCACAGCTCACTGCAGCCTCAACCTCCTGGGCTCAAGCAATCCTCCCAGCTCAGCCTCCCAAATATCTGGGACTAGACAGCTGCATGCTACCACACCTGGCTATTTTTAAAAATTTTAGTATAGATGGAGTTTTACCATATTGGCCAGGCTGGTCTCGAACTCCTGACCTCAAGTGATCCACCTGCCTTAGCCTCCCAAAGTCCTGGGATTACAGGTATGAGCCCCAGCATCAAGACTTGTTCTTTTTCTAAATGTTGGTAAAAGCTAGTGATTAAGTGTTCACCTATCATAATCAGATGAGGTAGAACCTCGTTCCCAATGTACAGGTAAAACTGAGGGAGCCGGAGGTCAAGTAATTTCTGAAGACATGCAACTGGGAAGCCGCAAGTCTAGAAACAGAGCGCTGTGCTTCCTTCTCACCAATGCACTGCTCTTTCTTCTTTGTATTTTCCAAGCTTTTGGCAATGAATTGCATGTCACTTTCATAATCATGAAAAGTCCTACAAGGGGCAGATTTTTTTAAAGATTCCTTCCGCTCTGGTGTTCTGTGCTTCCCTGGTTCTCAGAGCCTTGCCCTACACAGCCTCCACCCCACATCCTCACAGACGCTGGCCTCACCGCCCCCACCCCCACACCAGCTGTTGCTGGGGCAGGACACCCAATGTTCCTGTCTTGCTGAAGGCTGCTCAAAATGTCCCTGGTGAACTTCTGGGCCCTGGGGAAGTGTAGGGGGCAGGTCTGGAGAAGGGGAAGTGGGAAGGGATGTGAAACTTGGCCACAGCCTGGCGCCACTCCTGCTGGGCAGCCCACAGGAGCCCTGCGCAGAGGACAGGAACATCCAGTTGAAGTTGACAACGGGAGGCAGGTGAGGCCAGAGTCCCAGAGGGAGGGGGCTATGGAGTTCCGGGACCCAGGGGAGCTGGCCCAGGAGGCTGGAACACTGAGGCAGGGAGGGAGGGAAATAAGTGTGGCTGATTCTGTGGCAGGACAGGGATGGGGGTGCAGCACTGATCCACCCAGAATGGGAGAGCGGAGGGACCTCAACTCCTAGAGCCAGAGCCTGGGGGAGGGTGTGAGGCGGTGAGTTAGACTCAACAACTGATGGGTAAGACCAGGGTTTCTGGGTCTGGCCCCGAAACACCTAAGAAACTGGGAAAAGGCTGGGGTGCTAGAGCTGGCAGTGGGACCCAGCAGAGGGGACGGTAGGGGCAGCCAGCCAGCCATTCTCGGGTGGATGCTGAAAGCCACTGAGCATGCGGAAGGGTGAGCAGGTGTCGTGCTGGGTGTTTGTGAAATCCTGTGTGTATGCAGAGCTCCACCATCTGGGTGAGTGAGTGTTCATTAAATAAGGAACAGGCGCTCGATACATATTTGTTCAATGAAATCGATCACCTGGGGGAGTGTATGAATGTGTGTGTCGGTGTGAGTGAGGGACAGAGTCTATTTGGGTATCAGTTGTGTGTCTAGGGGTGCGTAGTGGATTTCTGAGTTTCCACACCATGTTTTGTAGGTGTGTGGATGACAGGATGTGTTTGTGAGTGTGTGATGAGGTGGGTGTGCTCGGTTGCGTGTGTGTGTGTGAATTTGTGGTTCTGTGTATATGCGTGGGGTCCCTGGAGCTGGATTGAGAGTGGACGCTGAAAGCCCTGGAGGGTGTGTGTGCACTGGGGGAGGGGTGTGCATATATCATGGTGTGCACGGGACCCAAGGGTGTGAGCTGGGTGTGAGTGTGTGATGTCCAGCCTGCCCAGGCCCTCCTGTGTCTCCACAGGGGCATCATGGAGGGGTCCCGGGGCTGGCTGGTGGTCTGTGTGCTGGCCGTGTCGCTGGCCTCTACGGTGACCCAGGATGTGTGCCGAGCACCAAACGGGAAGGACGGGTTGGCAGGAAGACCCGGCAGACCGGGGCGGCCAGGCCTCAAGGGGGAGCAAGGGGAGCCGGGTAAGCAACCCCCTCGGGACACCGCCCCTCCGACCTCAGCCTGGCCTGGCCTCCAGGGCGAAGGCTTGGGGATGGCACTGAGAATCAGGAGTCCGTCTGCCCCCAACGCCCTATGATGAATCCTCTCCAGTTTGCACTTGGCCCCAGGCGCTAAGGGAGGCCCAGCCTTCTCCCCGGGCCACGTCCCCAGCCTCTCCACTCCCCATTGACGGCCTGGGTCCTCTTCCTTCGGCTTCACCTTCCCCCCTCTGGAGAATGACTTGCTTTGAGCAGTGAATGTGAAAGTTCCAGCAGCAATGATGAGTCCTGGCTCACAGTTCTCTCACCAGCATAACGAGGACCCAGAGTTTAGTCTCAGCGGCCCCCGCCTTGCTGTGTGACCTCAGGCAAGTTATCAACCCTCTCTGAGCTTAAGTGGCCTCATCTGTAAGATGGAGAATAACCCCGCGTGGCACATAGAGAGGGACCAAATAACTGCAACTGCCCCTTCACTTCCTCCGGCACCCTTGGTGCTGTTCGCACTTCCACCTCCCCAACTCTTTAGGCTTCAGAAACTCTCACATTCTAGAAGAAAGGCAGGGGGTGATGGAAAAGGGAGGTCCTGATCAGAGCAGAAAGGGAGTCTCATGAAATCCCCCTGAGCCTCCCGGTCCAAAGCAGACTGGATGGATCACATAGACATTTGCAGTAATTTGCATCCGGGCATCCTACGTGGGATACCTGAACCCGCAGAAGTCAAGGTCAGTGCCCTGGAGGAGGGTAGAGGGCCCAGCCTTGAGCAGGAGCACAGCAGAGCAGCGAGCACCACGCATTTCCCAGAACCTGACACTTTTCCAAGTGCCTGTTCACATTCCTCTCCACTTTACAGATGAAGGGGAGGCTCAGAGAGGTTGAGACACTTGCCCTAAGTCACACAGCCAGTCAGAGCCAATGTCCTGAAGGCCCAGGTACTTCCTGGCCCTTTATTCCATAGACTCAGGGGGTCCAGTTCTCTCCCTGAGGACTGGTAGGCTTTGGACTCTCACTCCCAATCTGCCATTTCTCCCCACAGGGGACCCTGGCATCCGGACAGGCATCCGAGGCCTTAAAGGAGACCAGGGGGAACCCGGGCCCCCTGGAAACCCCGGCAAGGTGGGCTACCCAGGGCCCAGCGGCCTCCCCGGGATCCCTGGCCCGCCAGGAATTAAAGGCATCAAGGGCAATCCAGGAAACATCAAGGACCAGCCGCGGCCGGCCTTCTCGGCCATTAGGAGGAACCCACCGATGGGAGGCAACGTGGTCATCTTCGACACGGTCCTCACCAACCAGGAAGGCCCGTACCAGAACAACTCGGGCCGCTTTGTCTGTGCTGTGCCCGGCTACTATTACTTCACCTTCCAGGTGGTGTCCAAGTGGGACATCTGCCTGTCCATCGTATCCTCCTCTAGGGGCCAGGTCCGACGCTCCCTGGGCTTCTGTGATGCCAACAGCAAGGGAATCTTCCAGGTGGTGTCGGGGGGCACAGTGCTTCATCTGCAGCAGGGTGACCAGGTCTGGGTCGAAAAAGACCCCAGTAAGGGCCGCATTTACCAGGGTTCCGAGGCTGACAGCGTCTTCAGCGGCTTCCTCATCTTCCCATCTGCCTGAGTCAGGGAAGGACCACCCCCCCGCCGCCACCCTGCCACCGCTCTGGCTTCCATGCTTTGCTCTGTAAAATGAGGGTGCTGTTGCTTTAGTTGCTGAAGGGAGGGGGCTGGCTCCAAGAACCCCAGGACTTGCTGCCCCATGACATGGGCTCTAAGAAGCTCGTTTCTTAGAACTCTTCCTGGAATAAACATCTGTGTCTGTGTCTGCTGGACTTAAGCTTCAGTTGCGACTCATTAAGAGAGAGGCCTAAGAACCATAGCAATCGAGTGTTTAAGAGGCAGACCCGTGCTTAGTATTTTCTTTTTTTTTTTTTGAGACAGTTTCAGTCTTGTCACCCAGACTGGAGTGTGATGAGACAATCTCTGCTCACTGCAACCTCTGCCTCCTGGGTTCAAGCAATTCTCCTGCCTCAGCCTCCTGAGTGGCTGGGATTACAGGCGCCCACCACCACACCTGGCTAATTTTTTGCATTTTTGGCAGAGACGGGGTTTCACCATGTTGGCCAGGCTGGTCTCGAACTCCCGACCTCAAGTGATCCACCTGCCTTGGCCTCCCAAGGTGCTGGGATTACAGGCGTGAGCCACCACACCTGGCCCATCCCCAGTATTTCAGGTGGTATGTTTAGCGGGTCCTAGCAGCCTCGTTGGCCCAGGTTCCAATCCTGATGCCACCACTTCTTAGCTGTCTAATCATGTGCGTGGTATCCAAGCTCTGAGACCTGTTTCCCTATCTGTTAAGTGGGACTGATGATACCACCTACCTCAAAGCGTCACTGGGAGGATTCAGTGATGTAATATGAGGATTGTAGAGCACTGCTTGGGTCATAAAAAGGGCTATGGAAGTTCCGCTGTTGTTACATTTTGTTCAATCTTTATCACCAAGCTCTCTATGTGGTATGATGGCCCTGCATTGCAGATGACGAAACTGAGGCTGTGAGGGGCAGGCATAAATCAGCAAATCAGCATTGAAGGGGAGGAGCTGGGGGCCGGGCATGGTGGCTCACGACTGTAATCCCAACACTTTGGGAGGCCGAGGTGGCTAGGTCACCTGAGGTCGGGAGTTAGAGAGCAGCCTGGCCAACATACAGTGAAGCCCCATCTCTCCTAAAAATACAAAACTTTGCTGGGTGTAGTGGTGCATGCCTGTAGACCCAGCTACTTGGAGAGCTGAGGCAGGAGAATCACTTGAATCCAGGAGGTGGAGGTTACAGTGAGCTGAGATTGCACCACTGCACTTTAGCCTGGGTGGCAGAGTGAGACTCCATCTCTCAAAAAAAAAAAAAAAAAAAAGGACAAGGTCGAGGAGAAGCTGGGATTTGAACTCAAGCCTTACTGATGCCCAAGCCTGTGTTTAACCACTACCCTCACCAGCCTCCCCGTTTTCTGTGAAGCACTTGACATATCACACAGGTGCTTTTCCAACCTGTACTAGGAAGGCAGGGGCAGCAATCAGAGACGGGGAGCAGTTGGCCCAAGGGCACTCAGCCGTCCTTCCTGGAGCCAGGTTTCCTGAGTCCAGCCCTGGGCTTCCCCTTAGCAAGGTGTGGAGGCCAGGCTGCTGCCTCTGCTGCCTGCTGGACGTCCCGCCGGGGCGGGGTAGGGGGGGAGGCTGGGAAAGTCGTGAATGCTCACAGTGCATTCCAGGGCCCTACTTGTCTGTCTGGAAGCTGCTACAAAGTAGCAAACCCCACCCTGTACCTCGAATGTGGGAGAAATCAGGATACCGGGAGTTCATACCCGAAAATGTCCAATGCCCTATGCAGTTTCTCAAAGGAAGCTGGGTTTATCTTTGTGCTACACACCACACACACACACACACACACACACACACACCAGTTACACCTTCACGCCCACAGGCTCAGTCAGGGAGGCACAGCCATCATGGCACATGGCCCCTGCATCAGACATACAAGTAACATCCATGAACCATCTAATCTTTCTCTCTCTTACTCACACCCCCGAGACTCATGTCCCAAACACACTCCTTACACCCAGGGGCACACATCCTCCTCCCTCCAGCATGCCTGAGCCCCAGAATGCCTGTGTCCTCTCCCACATGGACCACCATACACTTGAACTCCCGCAGGGCCATCCTCAGAAACACAGGGGCTGTCCCTCCCACCCACAGCCTGACTCACAGATGACCTTACATCCTGGAGCGTACCACCTGAATACCCACCTCTAAAGTACAAGACCCTTTCCTGGGACTGCCCCTGCCCTGCCAACAGGGTTTGGGGGGGTCAGGAAGAAGTGAGGGGGGCCCAGGGAGAGGGGGAACCCTCCACGGTCTCAGGGCAGCCCCTCAGCTCCCTCCCGGGGTCAGCTCTGCCTGTCCCTCCCCGTGCCTTGCCCACCCACATCACACGCTGCTTAAGAGGCGCCAGGGAAACAGACAGGTCTTCAGGTACCTACGTTCTGGCAGTCCACAGCCATTGATGCTCTGAATCCCAGGAAAATTGATGTGGACGCTGAGGCTCAGAGAAAGGGGACATCCACTCAAGGACTCCCAGCCAGAAAGGGGTAGGGGCCTGGGGTCGGATCAGGGCTGCCGGACCCCGCAGGGTTAGGGCACGCAAAGAAAATGCCAGGGGTGGAGGCTGCATCAGCGGCAGCAGAGGCCAAGGTAGAGAAATGGGGTGTGCAGGGAGTGCCCGGCCGCCCCCTTACCCTAAATCCTACCCACACCCCATCATCCGCCCACTACACACGGCAAAATCTCTGGACCCTCCGGGAGGGGAATGAGCTGGAGCCGGAAAGGGGCCAGGTGGGCGGCTCACGGGAGGGCTGAGCGTGGGCCGCGGCTGCCACCTGCTGGACAAGCCGGACCCAGGCGCACAGGAGGTGAAAAGGGAGGAGAGGAGCCCAGAGCCGTCCAGGCTGGCTCGCCCCCAGCCCTGTAACGCAATGTCCGTCATTTCTGCTCATCCCAGTCTTCCGAACCGCTAGGGACTCCTGCGGCAAAGTGCATGCATGCCCCTTAACTCATCCCACGCTCTGCAGCCCCACGGCACAGGCACAGGGTGGAGATACGGGTGGGGAGACTGAGAACCTAAGGTTTCCTGAGCGCGGCAGGGGCAGAGCTCCGAACACCTGACCGTGCCTGGCACGGGACAAGGCATGGATGTGTGTTATGCACTGAATCCAGCCACTGCCCTGCATGGGAGCTATCGGAAGCCCCCGTGTTTCAGAGGAAGACCCGCAGGTGTGCGGTCGAGGCTGGAGCCCCACTACTGCCTGACAGCCCTTTCATTCCTAGAAGCTCATGTAAGAAGAGGGAGAGGGGAGGGCACCTCTAAGCCCTGCCAGCCTGGTCCTGACCGGGAGCCCCTCGCCAGCCATGGTGGGCTCCAAGCCCAGAGGCAGGGCATGCCCGGGATGCAGGCGAGGAAGGTGGTGTTGGCAGGGAAGGTGGAACTGTCAGGGGAGACCAGGGGCCCCAGCAAAGGAAGAGACACCAATACGGGAAGCCGAGGCCCCCGGGGTGGACAGAAGGAGGGCCAGAGGGACCAGTGACTCGCTGAAGGTATCTGGTCTACGGAGTGACAGGGCTGGAAGGAGAAGCCGGGGCCCTGACTCTGTAGCCAGGGCAGCCCGTGCACCACAGCCCCTGCCTGCCTGCCATCCAAGCAGCTCCATCCTGGGGGTCCAGCTCCAAGTTCGACCACTAGGATGGGGCGCGTGGAAGTTTCTAGAACAATCCTTGCCACTTGACAAGTACATGCGAGGCTTGTTTCTGGGGGCAGCTGAGCAGAGGGATCAGAGCAAGGCTTTGGGCCCCAAGAGACCATTCAGTGTGTGACTTTGCATAATGGCGTACATCTCACACATACGACACACACGCGTGCACACACACGCGCGCGCACACACACACACACACACCACATACACCTCAGTTTCCTCATCTGTAAAGGGGGAAAATAACTTCCTCCTAGGGATGATGGGAAAACTGAGTCTCAGGCACAGCAAATGCCAGCGTTGAGCATTAGATGGGCGGAACCTGACTCTGGGGGATGTCTGTGCCTTGGGGGCTTGTGCACACACACACACATACCACACACACACACCAGACACACCACACACCACACACACACACCACACACCACACACACACACAAACCACACACACACCACACACCACACACACACCACATACATCACACACACACACCACACACACACCGCACACACCACACACACCACACACACACCACACAACACACACCACACACATACCATACATACCACGTACCACACACACACCACACACACCACACACACACTACACACACACCGCACACACCACACACACCACACACACCACACACCACACACACACCACACACATTCACCACATACACCACGAACACACACACCACACATACACCACACACACCACACATACACACATACCACACACACACCACACACACCACACACACACTACACACACACCGCACACACCACACCACACACCACACACACACCACACACACCACACACCACACACACACCACACACATTCACCACATACACCACGAACACACACACCACACATACACCATACACACCACACATACACACATACAACACACACACACCATACATACACGCACTACACACCACACACACACCACACACCACACACACACACACACCCACACCAGACACACACACACACACACACACACACACACACACACACACGCCCTCAGCCAGATGCTGGGGCAGTGGACGTTTCCTCATTTCAGACACTCATGACTGCCGTGGGATTGTGGACGGGGGTGTTGCTGTGGTCAGTCTGGCTCAGCACCCAAAAGAAAGTGTCAAGTCAGGGAAAATTCTGGGAAAGGGGATGTGGGATTGGGGAGGACATGAGAAGGGGAGGGGGCCCAGCCCTGCTCTGGGCAATCCTTGCTCTGACCACTCTGACACCGTGTCCTCTTGCCTGGGAGAGAGGAAGCAGATCTGAGGACATCTCTGTGACCAGGCTAGAAGCTGCCCACCCGCAGGTGAGGCCCGGAACCCTGCCCAGGTAAGGGCAGATGGCCGTTCCCCCACCTTCCACCACCTTACTGAAACATGGTGCCAGGGCAGCTTGCTGTGTGAGGGGAAGGAGGGCTCCCACTCCCTGCGGGGCCCCGGGACCTGGGTTTAAGAAGAGGCGTCACCATCCATCCATGGTGAGGCTCCCGGCGGGGGGGTGGGGGGGGCAGGGAGGCAGGATCCCGAGAGCTGAGGAGGACGGGCCCTGGGGAATGAGAGGGTCGGCGAGGTGGGGGCAGGTGAGGGGCTGGGGGCCAGCTCAGCTCTCTCCCTCCCAGCTCCTTCTCCGGGATGGATGTGGGGCGTGGCTCCCACTTTGGGCTGAATCTGCTGCTGCTCCTGCTGCTGCTGCCCCTCAGGGGCCAGGCCAACACAGGCTGCTACGGGATCCCAGGGATGCCCGGCCTGCCCGGGGCACCAGGGAAGGATGGGCACGATGGACTGCCAGGGCCCAAGGGGGAGCCAGGTGAGTCTGCTGGCCTGGTTTGGGGGTTGGGGTCTGGGGCAGGGATCAGAGTGTCTGGGGCTGACCAAGGGGTGGGAGACAGCAGGAAGTGCATTCCCTTGCTGCCACAGCTGCCCCTGGGCAGAGCTGGACTCTCACTGTGGGTCCGGCTCCTCTATCCTCAGAGCCCAGGCTTCAGGCCTCCCCAGAGGTGACATTGGGCCTGGCGCACCTCCACGATCCTCCTCCTCCTCACCCGATTACAGGATGGGAATAAGAGCGCCTGCCCCCGAAGGTGGCCAGGGGGCTCACAGGAGACAGTGCAAGGAAAGTCTTCTTGCCCTGCAACATGGGCACCTGGGAAGGGAATATATCCAATGCATGACTGCCAGGGTTCAAGTCCCAGCCCCACTGAATCCCTCTATGTGAACCCGAACAAGTTACTTAACCTTGTCGTGCCTCAGTTTCCTCATCTGCAAAATGAGGAGATGGTTGCTGTGAGGAGTAAGTTAACTTAAACATAAAACAGCCCTGAGCACCTGGGAGCTCCATACAGGTGCAGGCTATTGAATCGTCGGTTTTATCAGAGATCCGTGCTCACCTCCCTCCTTAGGATTCTGGATAGTTGGAGGGGTGGGGAGCGAGAGGTCAGGATCGCAGCCAGAGAAGCTTCTATTAGAGGCCCACAGGCAATCGTTGGCATAGGAGAAGGGCTGAAGCTATGAATGGGTGACGGGGGCTGAGGCTGGGTGGAGCCCTGGGCATGTGAGTGCCATGTCTGTGAGCAAGCTGTGCACGTCTGAGACTCGGGGTGTGTCTGGAGCCGGCCTGGGGTGAGACTGAGCAGAGGTGATGGGGGACAGGGGTGGAGGAAGGGAGGGGGGCCAGTGAAGAGGAACGTCCTTGGGAGTGGCCTCACCATCACCTTCCCTCCTGGATAGATGGGCTGGCACCAACATTCCCGAAGGAATTCTCCAATTTAAGGGGAGCTCAGTGAGGCCCCCGGGTGTGCCATTTTCCAGGACCTTGTACTTCACAGCGGCCTCTGCCCATCTCCCCGCCCGGGGTAGCTGATGGCCCCCCCGTGATTGAACTCCCAAGTCCCAGGCACAGTCTCAGTTTTAGGAGTGATAAAAAGAGGCCACAATCCCTCGAAGAAGTGGTTGACTCTCATTTTGCACATGCCAAACCTGGGCTTCAAAGAGTTTGCGCAACTTGTCCAAAGTCACACGGTGGGATCCTGTCCAACGCCCAAGCCCACATTCTCCACCCCTGCCCTGGCTGCCGCTCCAGCCCCCCTCCATTGCTGTTTCCTGGTGCTCTCCCAATTGCTGATTTGAGGACATCACAAAGGATGAGACGCTGCCCCGCTCAGCATCACCAGCAGCCACCACGAGGACCAGACCCTCCAGGGCACACTCCTATGGTGTGCCTGGCACTGGGCCTTCTCCCACTCCACCCTTTCAGGGACTCCCTGTTCTATCATGCGCATATCTCAGCTGATGCAAAGGGACAGAACCTGGACGGAGCTTGTGCTGCCTCCGACCAGCCTTCTGGGTTTTTGTCAAGAAGGTCTGAGAATTTCACATTTTAAGTGAGTTCTGAACTTGTTCATGTTGGGCTCTAATTAAACATTTTAAAAATCACCGTGGAGGCCACACGATAACTGTGGCCACATGCCATCTGTGCGTGGGCTGACAGTCGTGGCGTCTGAGATCCCGCCCAGCTCTGAGCTCCCTACTTGCTCCATCACAAATGTGGAAACTGAGGCCAAGAGATGGGGAAGTGCCCTGGGCGAGGTCAGAGGGCAGGTCAGTGGAGGAGCAGGACTTGCACCAGGCTCTCTCTCCCCTCCGGCCAAAGCCTGACTCCCTGCACCCTGCTTCTAGGGAGATGGAAGGAGATTCTAGAGACCAAACACCAGTGCTGTGTTCCCTGGAGGACACCCCCAGGGTCCCTCTTCCCTGTCCCCCACCCTATCACTGTCTTCCTGCCTTCTCCATCTCCAGGAATCCCAGCCATTCCTGGGACCCGAGGGCCCAAAGGGCAGAAGGGAGAACCCGGCACACCTGGCCATCCCGGGAAAAACGGCCCCATGGGACCCCCTGGGATGCCTGGGGTGTCCGGCCCCATGGGCATTCCCGGAGAGCCAGGCGAGGAGGGCAGATACAAGCAGAAGTATCAGTCAGTGTTCACGGTCACTCGGCAGACCTCCCAGTTCCCCGCAGCCAACGGCCTGATTATCTTCAACACGGCGGTCACCAACCCGCAGGGGGATTACGACACGAGCACTGGCAAGTTCACCTGCAAGGTCCCGGGCCTCTACTACTTCGTCTACCACACGTCACAGACGGCCAACCTGTGCGTGCTGCTGTACCGCAACGGCGTCCAGGTGGTCACCTTCTGTGACCACATGTCCAACACCAAGCAGGTCAGCTCAGGCGGAGTGCTGCTGCGGCTGCAGGTGGGCGAGCAGGTGTGGCTGGCTGTCAATGACTACAACGGCATGGTGGGCATCGAGGGCTCCGACAGCGTCTTCTCCGGCTTCCTGCTCTTCCCCGACTAGGGCGCTCAGGTGGGCTCCAGCCCCACGGGCCACCCACCTCCCTCAGCTTCCTGCATGGACCCACCTTACTGGCCTGTCTGCAACCTTGCCTAGACCATTTTCCCCACTGGATGGACTCCTCCTCCAGGAAGCCCATCCTGACCACCGCCCCCTCCATGGGTTCTCTCCCTCCTCTGAACTCCTGTAGGAGTCACTGCTTGTGCAGTTCCCGTGACATTTAACCAATACCTTCTGGTTCTGCCATTTGTTTTTTTTTCAAGTATTGGAAGGGGTGGGGAAATATATAAATAAACAGTGAAATCAATAAATATGCCTGGCTCAGATTCCTCATTGCTGATTCCTTGAACTTCGGATCTTCAACTTGGCGTCGTCCATAGCTGTCTGTGGGCTCTGGACTCAAGACATCTGGCTGGTGCTCAGGGAAATCTTGGCTGCCGGTTTTAGGACACTCGGCACCATTTGGCCAGGTGGGAGAGAGATGTTCTAAGAGTGGTTACAGGCTGCCAGAGGTCCCCGAGGGATCACCTGCTGTCACTTGTCTGGGGGGAGAGGCACTGTCATCGTGAAAGGTGTCCAAGCTCACGGGTAAATGGCAGTAAGTCTGACTTCCCAGGCCTGTGCTGAACTTCGGGAGCATGTACCATGGGAGGGAATGGGGCTTGGGGAAGCCCAGTACAGACAAAGACAAGATGTGCAATGAATTTGTGCTGAATGAATAAGAAATTGGTGTGAATTAATGAATGCATAAGTGGATAGGTAAATGGCTAAAAGCAGAGTAAATGAATGAATGGAAAAAAAAATCATAATAGCTAACATTCATTGAGCACTTAGTATATGCCAGGCATTACACTAAGCACTTTACACATATTGACTCGTTTAACATTCATAATTATGCTCTGAAATGGACATGAGGGGGAGAGAGAGAGAGAGGGAATTGGCCCCCCAGAAGTCTGGCCTGCCCCAAATAACTCACAGGCTCTGGGACTCCCAGGAGATCTGAAACCGCTGCTGCCCACCGGCCACCAGGTTTGACTGGGAGGTTGTTGGGGGGCGGACCCAGCCGCCATGGTCCTTGTGGAGGTTGATGGAAGCCCACTATTTGATGTGCAGGTGCAAAACGATAAAAAGTCTAACTTTCCTACACAGACTCCAGGTCCGGTTCTCAGCTCCCCGTCAGACTCCAGGCTCGCTCTAGCCTGGGAGAAACTGGCCGGTCCTGGCTGTGGTCACAGCTCGGTTCCACAAAGCCCCACAGAGTCATGGAAGCCCCAGTCAACTGAGGCATGAGCTGTTGAGAGCAGAGGCTCAAGCTGAGTTCTGCAACCACCTCCATTCACTTTGGCTCCTCTGCTTGGGAGGGGCTGTGTCACGCCTCCCTGCCTTCGCCCATGCAGTCCCTCCCACTCATGCAAATCATCCATCCACCTGGATAGTATTCACTCAACTGTCAGGAGTCAACACAAACATCACCTCCTCCATGAAGCCTTCTCCGATTTACCCCTTGGGTCCCCACGGTGCCCTCCACAAATTTGGGCACAAATTCCTGACTCCTTAGAGCCCAGGCTCTCAAATCAGGTGGTGAATAAAATTAACCTCAAGACTTATATAAAACAAAACACACAAAACCAGATCTCGCAACTTTTTTAAAGGTTTGGGGAAGACCAGGCTGTAAATGGGTTGGCGGTTTGCAGGGGAATCTCACACACACAGCCCACCCACTAGCTCTTGTGCGCTTACTCACACGTCTGCCTCCCCTCTAGATGGTAAGAATCCTTGGCACAGGGCCCCTTCCATACACACCTGCCACATGACTGGGCATGAAAAGTGTGTAAGATGGGAAGGAGGGAGAGAAAGACCCCCCACACACACACACATACACATATATACACATGCATATAAAGGCACATGTACAGACACACACATATACACATACATGTATAAACATACACACATATACCATACATACACATATATGCATACAAACATATACACACATATACACAAATATACACATATATGCATACATACACACATACATACACATATACACATACATATATAGGCACATGCCCAGACAGACACACACATACACACATAACTGCATACAAATACACATATACACATTCATACACATACACACAGACATGCACAGACATACACACATATACACATACAAAAATATACCGATATACACACACACATATATACACGTACACACATACACAGACTTATGCACAGACATACACATATATACACATACACACACATATATATACAAATACGTTATCCACACAACACATAGATATATGCATACACACAGAAACATACAGACACACATATACGTGGACATATATACACATACATATACATACATACACACTGACACACACACAGACATCCAGACATCCGCACACATCCACAGACACACACATAGACATGCACAGACACTCATGCACACATACACGCAGATATACACACAGACACATACACACATACACACATACACACATGTATATGGACACACACATACATACACATACAGAAATCCAAGTGGGAGAGCAGGAGCCAGGGGCCGAGGAACCCGGTCGGTTCACTGAGTCCAGTGTCCCCGGCAGGGACAGTGTGAAGGCCACGTCCACGACATCCACTGCTCTCTCCCACCAGCCCCTTAGTCGTCCGCCTGGTGACACCGAAAGTGATACATCTTCCTTCTCATTTCTCTTTTGTTTAAAAAATCAATACCCCGTTTCTGCAGGCCACAGTGTCGGATCAGAAACCAGTACTTTGGAAACAACCATCTTCGTGCCATTTTTATTTTCCGTAATTGTTTCTTTGCCGCCTTCTCTTTGGCAGGGGAGGCCGGCCTTTGAAAACGCCAGCTTGTCTGCCTTGCTGAGGGGAGGCGGGTGAGAGTTTTCCGGTGGGGCAGGCAAGGAGGGGTGGATGTGGGGCAGAAGGCGGGACAAGATGCCCCAGCCGCAAGGAACCCCTTTCTGACTACGAGAAGGTGAGGGTACGGGTTTCTTCTGCTGCTCTACAGGGACTGGGGTTTCCACTCTCCATCAGGGATGCCAGTCCAAACTTTCGTGGCTACAGACACCTGCTGGCTCCCATCAGGAGTCAAGGCCCAGGGACCCTTCAGCTCCTGATCCCCAAGTCCAGGCCTCCTCCTAATCCAGGCATGCATGGCTTCTTTGCTCCTGGGTTCCAAGAATTCCATCTTCTCTTCATGTAAGTAATACCATTCCCATGTTTGCAGTGGGTGCCCACCAAGGGCTGGGCACTCACCTGGTCCTGGACATAACCGAGTGACCTCGCTGGCCCCACAGCAGCCCCAGGAGATAGGTGTTTGCGCCTTCCATTTCTACACGAGGAAACCTAGGCCAGTAGACCTTCCTGAGGCCACATAGTTAGCAAGAGGCAGAGCTGGGATTCAAACTGCCAAAGTCCGTGCTCTTAACCCACCTCTGCTACTTTCTCTGCTCACTGCTTCTACCCCAAATTCACGTCCACCTTTTCCCATTGCCATTAGCCACCTAAGAATTCGAGACACAGGGGCCAGGCACAGTGGCTCATGCCTATAATCCCAACACTTTGGGAAGCCAAGGCAGGCAGATCACTTGAGGTCAGGAGTTCAAGACCAGCCTGACCAACATGGTGAAACCCTGTTTCTACTAAAAACAAAAAAAAATACAAAAATGAGCCGGGTTTGGTGGCCTGCACCTATAGTCCCAGCTACTCAGGAGGCTAAAGTAGGAAAATCACTTGAACCTGGGAGGCAGAGGCCGCAGTGAGCCGAGATCACACCACTGCACTCCAGCCTGAGAGACAGAGACTCCATCTCGAGAAAAAAAGAAAGAAAGAGTTAGAGGCCCAGGCCCACTCGGCTTTGGGAACTCCCAAAACCCCTTGACTTGCAACCTACTAACTCCCTTCTCCCTCTGTGGGATCCCCTGCTTCTGCTCCTGCCCCTAGCCCGGGTTCCTTTAGGCCCATGGTTGACTGAGTTCAGAGTCCTTCTGGTCTTATCAAGCTTATCTTTCCCTCCTAATCACCCGCTTCGATTAACACTTAATTTCCACCAAGCCGCACCCACCAGCCCGGTGATTTTCCATCTCCAGGCACAGATGTCAAGAGGGCAGGCTCTCCAGCTCCTGGTGCTCGCCATTCATCACGTCTTAGATGCAGCCACAGGGAGAGGGAGGCTGATACCCCAGTGCCGGGGATGCCGGCTTCCAGGCCTGTGTCTGCCACTTCCATGAGGCATAGGCCCCAGCAGTCACGTCTTTCTGTGACATTTACCACAGAAGCAATGAAGCCTCATGTCCTTCTGTGTTTAACACTGGTCTCCCCCTGTAGAAGGGAGGCCCCATGGGGACAGGGACAGTGGCCGATTTGCTAAGAGCTCACCCTTCAGTGCTTAGCACATGGAGGGGAACACACAATATTCGTTAAATGGTGGCTCCCCGCTCCGGGCCTCAGTTTCCCTGTATATAAAATGAGGAGGATGGGCCGAGTAATCTCAGCCCCTCTCCAGCCCTAACTTGGCGTGATTCCAGGATCAAGAAGAAGCAACAGGCCCCTGCCTGGGCCTATTACTGTCATCAGCTTCAAGCCCTGCTGGAAGCAGAGGGAGGGGCATGAATAAATAATGAGCACATTTAAAACGCATTATGAGGTTGTTTTCTGAGAACAGGGAAAGAGCAGGGGCACAGAATGGGAAGGAAGCAGAAGAGATGAGCCCAGAAAGGGGAAGCCTGGGACATGAAGTGATATTAACAATGAGCACGTGCACAGTACTTTACAGTTTACCCCACACACTTTCTCCCCCATCATTTCTTCCATTATCCTCCCAGCAGCCCGTGAGATCTGTATCTGTAGAGCAGGTAGAATTATGGTCTCATCTCATAGCAGAGAAAATTGGGGCTCCCTTGGGGTGCCCTTGACTGAGAACATGTAAGCTGGCAAGTGGCAGAGCCGGGATCGGAATCAAAGTCTCTGACTCGAAGTCAGTGCTCAGGCACTGGGCCAGCCACATGATGCTCACGGAACACCCCTGCCCAGTGTAGAAGAAGATCACGAGGTCAGAGTGCCTGGGCGGGTGAGCCGCCAGCTGCAGACGGTTCCCCAAGACTGCATGTTCTCCTCACAGCTGCTGAGTCGGCAAAACTGAACTCACACACCCACCCATCTCATTTACAGTAAATCCGGTGGGTTGCAGAAATGGGACCTGAAACTGCCTGAGGGCAGCAGGGTTGGGGGACAGTGAGGGCACGGGAAGGGGTCATGGGAGGGGACTGCCGTGCCACGGGAGGGGACCGTCAGGGGAAGCCCTTCCCGCCTCTGGGGAAGGGAACTTCCGCTTCGACCCAGGGCAGCAGACCCACGGCTCCTGGTCCCACCGCTGCTCAGCCCAGCGGCATCACAGGACACCAGCTTCCGAGGTGAGGACGGGGCTTGGCACCTGGGGGAGGCTGGCAAGGACGATATGGAGAAAGTGGTGATTCCATAAGTGTGAGCTTTGCCTCCGCTGCCTTGGAGCCAGCTGGGCTGTTTAACACTGCAGACAGCCGGGCCCAATCCCAGACCTGTGGAACCCATCTTTCTGGGGAGTCTGGGGAGTCTGCTGCCACCCAGGGCCCAGCGGACGGGCAGGCCACCACAAGTGGACGCCTGCAGCCTAGGGGCTTTGGCATCACAGACTCGAGCTGACTCCAGCTCTGCATCATATGCGTTGGTCATCTTGGGCAAGCCACCTAACCTCTCTCAGCCCGGCCCCCCTAGGGAGAACAGAACCTCTCTGGGCCGCTGTGCCCTACAGGAGATCAAGCTTGCAAAAGCTTAGTGCATGCCCTGGCTCAAAATTTATCAGTAAACCAGACACCGGAGTGGAATTAGAACCCAGACGCCCCTGCCCGGCCCAGCGTTTCTCCAGCATCTTGCTTCTCTTATTTCTTCACACTCTGCTGAGAAAGCTCGGCTTGACTCTCCCAAAGAAATAAGGGACGTTCAGGTGGAGTTAGGGTTTGTTCTTAGCTAGTGCTGAGTGAATGCGATGTTTGTGCGGGGGGATGGGAAGTGGTCCTGCACCGGGGACCTTACTTCTTCTAAGCACCTTCTCCCGTCATCCTTCCGGCAGCCCGGTCAGGCTGAAATCAGCATTGCCAAGAGGCTCAGAGAGGTCGAGGCACTTGCCTGAGGTTATGCTGCCGGCTGCACAGAAGGGGCTTTACAGAGTGGGCCTGACTCCAGGTTGGGGGAAGGGACAGCTGGGACCGGAGATGGAAAGGCCAGAGCTGGGGGGAAGACGGGAGGAACCTGACTGGCCATGATAATGGGCTGGCACAGGCAGGAGGCGGGTAAACCAGGTGAGTCGTAAGCCCTAACCCAAGCCTGAAACTCGGTGGCTTTTGAAATGGGTTAGAACCAGCATTTTCCCACTCCCGCTACCCCTGGCTTCTCCAGGAAGCCCACGTCCCTTCAGAGCCCTGCTCCCCCCCCACCCCCCCGCACCAGCTGGCCTCAGCGCTCCGCCTCTGGCTGCCTCCAGCTGACAGAGCCCCTCCCTCTCAGCCCAGTCCCTCCGAGGGATTGTCTTTTTTTAACTTCTCCAACCACCCTTCCCTTCTGTTCAACCACTCAGGAATTCTTGGATGACAGTGAGAATAATAAAATAGCTAATATTCATTAAGCACTGCCAACATGCCAGGCTCCATTGGAAGCTGTAACTCATGTCCTCAAGCCAACCCTATAAGGGAGAGAGTAGCATTATTCCCACTTTATAGGAGGGCCAACTGTGGCCCGAGAGGAGGAGTGATTTCCCCAGTCCCTGAGCTAAGAAGCAGCAGAGAGCTGACGTGAATCCGGATGGTGCTGCTCTTCTTGGGACACTGCAGGCTCCCACTGTCCGGTGAATGTTTGCTGCCTGCAAAGAGCAGCGATCAGCGTGGTGGTAAAATCCCACTTCACCGAGCCCTGACCATGCGCCTAACACTGCTCTTAGCGTGTCCATTCATTCATCCTTGTATCAGGCTATCTGGCTTCACAGTTTATGTTTTAACCACCAGGTACAGTGGCCTCTTAACGTAACACTGAGTTTTAAGATCTAATGGATATGAGTTTGAATCCCAGCCACATAGGAGCTGTGTGACTTTATCAAGGTGCTTGCCCTCTCTGATCCTGTTTCCTCATCTGTAAAATGAGAAAGCCAGAGAGCGTTCTCAGGGGTTGAGCATTCAAATGACATGAGATAAAGGCATGTAAACCATTTGGCTCAGACCCTGACCCATAAGTGCCCAACTTATTAACGTTGTCAAATTGCCATTGTGTAAAACCTTCAGCAAGAGCAAGAGTGAGAGCGGATGCCTATTCAGGGCTAAGCAGGACCACGCCCCTGAGCTACCGTCTCTTCAGAGCACAGAGCCTGACGGAGTCTAAATCCATCAACAGCAGACCCTGACCACACTCATCTTTACAGCTTTCCTCTCCTCGGTGCACGGGGTCTGGCATAGCTCAGGGCTTTGAGGAAGAAATTTATCAGGACTAGGCTGAGGGGCTGAGGCTAATCTGTAGGTCATAGGAGCCAAATAGCAGGCTTTTCTGGTCCCAGGGAGCCCTCCACATGCCAGACCCTGGGGTTGGTACAGCCGGCATGAGGCAGAGAGGGTAGGGGTTTGCCCACAGCCCTACCGTTAAATCATTTGCTGGGTGACTTGGGGTAGGTTGCTTTCTAAGTTCTGATCATCAGTTTCCTCATCTGAGAGATGGGAAATTCATCACAACCCCCTTCCCCAGGGTCTTGTGAGAATCAGAGAGCCGCAGTAACAGCAGAAGCAGCCACAAGTCCCAACGAGAGCTCAGGGTTGGGGGCTTTGTGACTCTTTCCCATCCATGGCCTCACCTGGGTCCCTATGGCCACTCTGGGAGGTGGGCAGAGACCGCTCTGCTCCCCGATTTTAAAAGAGGATACAGTTCAGCCTCTGAGGGAAGGCTTCCCGGAGGAAGAAGGCTTTGACCCAGGCCTTGAATAGTGAAAAAAATGTGAATCTGGGCAAAGGTGGAATGGGCTGCCTCAAGAGGTAATGAGCTGCCCGTCACTGAAAGGGTGCAAACCGTGGGTGGAAGAGCCCTTGGCAGAGATGTCATTTCCTCATACTCTGCTGAGAAAGTTCAGCTTGACTCTTCCAAGGAAAGAATGTGATGTGGAGATGGAGTTGTGACTGGTTCTCAGGACTGAGTGAACACAGCGTTTGTGCCGCAGGAGACTGGGAGGAGGCACCGCACGGGGGACCTTGGCAGAGACGTCACTGAGGAGATTAGAACAGTCTGAAGGGTCCTCAGGCACTTAAACATGGAATTACCATAAGCGGTAATTCCTCTCCTAGGTATAAACCCCGAAGAATTAAAAACAGATACTCAAATCCTCGTTCGCAAATGTTCGTAGCAGCACTCTTCACAATCGCCAAAAGGCGGAAATGTCCCAAATGCCCACCAATGATGAGTGGACAAAGAAACAGCCGAGCGAGGTGGCAAGTGCCCATAACCGCAGCTACGCAGGAGGCTGAGGCAGGAGGGTCGCCTGAGCGCTAGAGTTTGAGACCAGCCTGGGCAACACAGCGAGACCCCATCTCAGCAGAACAAAACAAACAAACAAACAAAACAAATTGTGATCTAGTCTGTAAAGGGAAAAACACAAAGTATGTTTCGCCCACTCTCACACCACAACAATCAACACAAAGACTTCTGTGACCAAATGTGCGGGATTTCCCCCGACACACCAAGCAAGCAACCAAATCTGCTGGGTGTCTTTCCATTCAGTTCTGACACTACCCAGAAATAGCATCACACCCCACAGGCTGAGAGCTCAGTCCCACAAGACCGCTCCCCCTCAGACAACAGTTACAAGCCCAGACCCCCAGAGCATCTGACCAGCAGCTTCACGTTGGGGTTTGTGCCCACAAACCCCTCCTTGGGTTTGGTTTCTTTGCTGGAGTGGCCCGCAGAACTCAGGGAAACACGTTTACCGGTTTGTTATCAAAGATACTACAAAAGATACAGATGAGGAGATGCCCAGGGTGAGGTATGGGGGGAGGGGCGTGCCAATGTCACACCCAGGTCCCTGGGCATACCATCCCCCAGGAACCTCCATGTGTTCAGCTATCTGGAAGCTCACCGAACCTAGTTTTTGGGATTTTATGGAGGCTTTATTATGTAGGTATGGTTGATTAAACCACTGACCATTGGTAATCAACTTAACCTTCAGCCCCACTCCCCTCCCCAGGGGTTAGGAGGTGGGGCTGAGGGTAAACTCTCTAAGTCTACCTTGGTCTTCCTGGTGACCAGCCCCATCCTGAAGCTACCTAGGGCTGCCAGCCATCAATCAATCATTAGCATACAAAAAAACATCTCTTTGGAAATTCTAAGGATTTTAGGAGTTGTCTGCCAGGAAAGGGGTAGAAGACCAAATATAAATTTTGCAATATCACATGTATCCGTACAATGGAATATTACTCAGCTATAAACAGGAATGAAGTACTGATACATGCTACAACATGGATGAACTTTGAAAACATCACACTAAATGAAAAATTGTTTAACTCCATTTACACGAAATAATAGGAATAGGTAAATCCATAGGGACAGAAAGCAGATTCGTGTTTATCAGGGGCTGGGGGAAGTGGGGTGGAAAAGAAACTGCTTCATGGGCATAGGGTTTTATTTTGGGGTGATGAAAAGTCTTGGAACTAGATGGGGGTGATGGTTGCATAAGACTGTGAATGTATTCAATACCGCTAAAATGCTCGTTTCCAATTGGTTAAATTTATGTTGTAGGAATGTTGCCTCAATTACAAATATATAGGCTGAGGGTTAAACTGGATGGACTTTAAAGCCACTCTGTCCCAAGAGCTAACAGCATGGGACACTGGCCATGCTGACCAGTTTGAGACAGCCCACCAGCTTCTTCCTAGTTCTCTGGGATTTAAAAGCGGCCAGCACTGCTCTCCTGCCAGAGTCACAGCTCTGAGAATGTTCCAGCAGCAGAGACGGCCTGGTACACTGGCAGGGACCTCGGCTTCATTCCTTCCTGTGTGACTCTGAGCAAGTGACTTAGCCTCCCTGTGTCCTCTTTGGTGTAGGAATCACAGTAGATGCCGGGATGCTCGAAGCATGCAAGGTGGCCTGCTCATAAGTGGCATCGCACCCTGAATTCAGAAGCT
Organism: Saimiri boliviensis; assembly: GCF_048565385.1. NCBI lineage: Eukaryota > Metazoa > Chordata > Mammalia > Primates > Cebidae > Saimiri > Saimiri boliviensis. The sequence goes on from NC_133459.1 coordinate 20,967,365, forward strand.
CTACTGAACAAGAGCTTTGGGGGAATAAAACCCCAAACCCACAGTAGCCTAATTGCCTCTCCAGTCTTGCATCCTGTCCGTTGAACCCTCGCTCCCCTCTGCCATGCTGGCCTCCTGCTGATGCTCAACATTTCAACCCCTGTCCTACCTCTGGGCCTTCTCCGCACTCTTCTGTCCTCCTGGAACATTCTTGCCCCCACCTTTTCTGAACCTTTAGGTCTCAGCCTAATCATCACTTCCGAAGTGGCTTCCCCTTGGAGAAGACTTTCCTGGTGGGAGGACATCCCTCCCAAAACCCGCCACCTTCCTTCCACCTCCAGCCCAGTGACTCTGCCTCCCAGCACCTTTCCCTTTCTTTCAGAGTGCCAACATAGTCTATCACTACTTCTATTTACTTCTATGCTGACCTGTTTATATCTGTTTCTCCACCAGGGGCACAAGATCATGAGGGCAGAGACTGTGTCTGTCTTGTTCTTCACTGAATCCCCAGAACCTTGCACAGGGTCTGGTAGATAGGCAACAATCAGTGAACATTGTGGGTGAAAAGATGAATGGAGAGACAGATGGAGGAATAGAGAGATGGATGGATGAGTGGATGGATGGATAGATGGACAGAGGGATGTAGGGATGTAGGTGTGGAAGGATGCATGGATAGATGGATGGGTGGATGGATGGATGGATGGGTGGATGGATGGATGGATGGATGTACAGCAGGATGGAGGCAGGGATGGATGGATGGAGGGATGCGGGGATGGAGGGATAGAGAAATGAATGAATGGATGGATGGATGGGGGATGGATAGATGCAAAGATAGAGGGATGGAGAGATGGATGGATGGATGGTTGCAGGGATGGACAGAGGGAGGGAGGGAGGGAGGGATAGATGAATGGATGAATGGATGCAGGGATGGAAGGATAGGGAGATGAATGGATAGATGGATGGATGGATGGACAGAGGGATACAGGGATGGAAGGATGGATGGATGGATGGATGGACAGCAGGATGGAGGGAGGGATGGATAGATGAATACAGGGATGGAAGGATAGAGATGGATGAATGGATGGATGGATGGATGGATGCAGGGATGGAGGGATAGAGATGGATGAATAGATGGATGGATGGGTGGATGAATGGATGGATGGATGGATGCAGAGATGGAGGGATAGAAGGATGGCTGGCTGGCTGGATGAATGGATGCAGGGATGGAGGGATAGAGATGGATGAATAGATGGATGGATGGCTGGATGGATGGATGGATGCAGGGATGCAGAGATGGAGGGATAGAGATGGATGGATGGATGGATGGATGGATGCAGGGATGGAGGGATAGAGGGATGGCTGGCTGGCTGGATGGATGGATGGATGCAGGGATGGAGGGATAGAGATGGATGAATAGATGGATGGATGGATGGATGCAGGGATGGAGGGATAGAGGGATGGCTGGCTGGCTGGCTGGATGGACAGACAGATGGACGGATGGACAGATGGACAGACGGATGGATGGATGGATGGATGGATGGATGGATGGATGGATGGATGAATGGATGGACAGATGGACGGATGGATGGACAGATGGACAGATAGATGGATGAATGGATGGATGGGTGGATGGATGGATGCAAGGATAACAGCATCACCTCTCACATTGTCTTCTCCTCCACAGGAGGCATCTGACTTGGTATGATGATGAAGATCCTGTGGGGCAGCATCCCAGTACTGATGTCGCTCCTACTCCTGGGCCTGCCTGATGTCTCCTGGGCCCAGGGCAGCTGCACTGGGCACCCAGCCATCCCTGGCATCCCGGGTATCCCTGGGGTGCCTGGCTCTGACGGCCAACCTGGGACCCCAGGGATAAAAGGACAGAAAGGTACCATGGGCTTTAGGGACACACTAGTAATACTGACCAAGTTCCCATCTCCTGCCTCCCAAGTCACAGTTGCCTAACTTTGAGACCGCAAAAGCACAGGCAGATCCAGCAGCTTGCTGAACGCTTGCAGTAACTTTGCAGGGAGGGAATTCTGATTCCCATTTGACCGGCAGGAAAACTGGCTTCCAAAAAGGCTACTGACTTACTCAAGGTAGCTCAGCAAATGTTGAGGCTGAGACCAGACCACGGGTCTCTTACTATTAAATTCAGGTGGAGAGAGTGCCGCTGTTCCCAGACAGTCCTGGTGTGAAACTTCGCCTCCTGGGCACGTGACTTCTCTCTGACTCGCTATTTCCTCACCTGTAAAATGGGGACCACAGTATTTTGTGGGGTTGTCATAGGGTTCAAATGAGACTCCCTACCATGAAAACCCCTCTATAAATTGTGGTTTATTCATTCATTTAACCTAAGGTTATACAGCAACCCTCTGTGCCAGTCACTATCCTCACATAACCTCATCTAATCCTCACAATCCCCCAAAATATCTTCATCCCCATTTGACAGATGAGGAGGCTGAGCCTCAAGAAATGTGACTCAGCCAAGGTGACACCTCTACAAATGGCAGATGTGACATATGAAGCACACCTGTCTGTCCCCAGAGCCCATGTTCTCAGGCCCTAGTCTCCACCACTCTACGAAAATTGCTTTTATCTTCTGTTGTGCCAAACCAAGGGGCAGTGGCTGCTCGGGGGGTGGGGGCGGAGTGAGAAAGATTCTAAAGTCCATTTCCAGGGGCAGCAAGACTGAAGGCCACGATTAATTAGGGATGCCTGCCAGGGGGGAGGGGTGGAGAGGGACAGCACTCATTATCCCCGCTCTAGCCTGAACAAGGACCCCTACGCAAGCCTGGGAGGAGGGCCAGCCCAGCACCTTCCTCAGCAAGCAGTCATTCCGCTCCCCACGGCCATCAGTCCCCATGAAGTTCAAGCATATCACAGATTCAGGAAGCTAGGCTAGAGGGAGACCCAGAGCCCCTCTCTGACACTGCCTTCTTTGTTTTATAAACGAGAGGCTGAGGCCCAGAGAGGGGCTGGGCTCTGCCCAAGGCCCCAGCATGGGCCTTTTTCTTTTGGTCTCAGTGATGTCATCTCTTCGGTCTCTGCTTTTCCAGGGCTTCCAGGGCTGGCTGGAAACCATGGTGAGTTTGGAGAGAAGGGAGACCCAGGGATTCCTGGGAATCCAGGAAAAGTCGGCCCCAAGGGCCCCATCGGCCCTAAAGGTGGCCCTGGGGCCCCTGGAGCCCCGGGCCCCAAAGGTGAATCGGGAGACTACAAGGCCACCGAGAAAATTGCCTTCTCTGCCACAAGAACCATCAACACCCCGCTGCGCCGGGACCAGACCGTCCGCTTCGACCACGTGATCACCAACGTGAACAACAACTATGAGCCCCGCAGCGGCAAGTTCACCTGCAAGGTGTCCGGCCTCTACTACTTCACTTACCACGCCAGCTCTCGAGGAAACCTGTGCTTGAACCTCATGCGTGGCCGGGAGCGTGCACAGAAGGTGGTCACCTTCTGCGACTACACCTACAACACCTACCAGGTCACCACCGGTGGCCTGGTCCTCAAGCTGGAGCGGGGGGAGAATGTCTTCCTGCAGGCCACCGACAAGAACTCGCTAGTGGGCTTAGAGGGTGCCAACAGCATCTTCTCCGGGTTCCTGCTCTTTCCAGATGTGGAGGCCTGACCTGTGGAGCTGCTTCACACCCCCACGCCCCCCTCCACTCGCCCCACCAGCAACTCGCACCCTATCCCCAGCCCCACCCCTTGCCCAGCCAATGCACACAGTAAGGCTTGGTAAATGTTGCTGAGTGAATAAATCAACTCTTCAAGGCCAAGAGACAGTGGTCTAATTGAACTCTGTGTCCCAGCACCTGGCACACCGTAAGTGCCAGGCTCAGAGTGTTGGTTACATGAATGAATGAACCATGAATGAATGAAGGCCTCTGTCCGAGTCCTGCTCTGTGCCAGCCACCCAGTGGGAGGCGGGGGTCGAACACCCACTGCGCTCCCAGCAGTAGGGTACACCTTTTCCTGATTCTCCTGTTAATCCTCATTCTCTTCCTGGGAGAGAGGGCGCATCGTGCCCAGCTTTCGGAAGAGCAAACTGGAGATCAGAAGGGATGCAGGGATTCTCCACAATCTCATAGCAGGGCTCGGATTCAAGGGCAGCTCTGCCCACTGATGACCTGAAACCTCTTTTAAAGGCAACTTACCTAGGCCAGCCCTGAAAGGTGCTCTGTGCTCGTCCCTTCCCATTACCCCTACCAAGGATCAAGGGGTCCTCCTCCAAAGCTTTACATGACCTTGAAACAGTAACTTTTCCCTTTTTTATTGTCCCCACATGCCTTCCTCCCAGTATCTTCCCAGCCTAGCACAAGCTCAGCCATCCAGTTAGAGCAAATGTCACTCCCTGCTCAAAACCTTCAGTGGCTCCCCAGTGTCCACCAGATATAGTCCTAGCCCATGAACCTGGCCTCCCAGCCTCACTCTACTAGGACTTTCTGTCGTCTAAACAAGCCCACCTCCGTGCCCTTCACCTAGAAGCCTTCCACTCTGCCCATCTACCCATCCTGTAAAACCTCATTCAAGCCACCCCTCCTCCCTGAAGCCAGACCAACCTAGCTCTCGCACGCTCACTCCTCTGGCCTCCTCTAACCCCGGAGCGTGCACAGCCAGCATCTGGCTTCTCATCCTATCTCCCCAGCTAGGCTGGAGCTCCACACCCTGCTCACTTCTGAGCCAGCACAGAACCCACGATGGACAGCAGTCACTCAGTAAAGATTCATTGCTGGATTGGCTGAGACCACAGGCCTAGGACTCCAGAGTCCCGCCCAGCTCTGCACCTGCTCCCCTCAGCCTCTCCTACTAGCCCCACCATCAAGACCCTCAACCAATCCTGACCTGAGGTGGGAGGGATTTAAGATATTCCCGCCTATGGCACCAGCCCAGCCTCCTGTTTGGCTGGCCCATCGCTCAGGACTCCATTCACTGGGTGCTGCTTCTGCTCTATCTCCTGGGCCTGGGACCCGGCCTTGGTGACCTGCCCTAATCCCATCACAGTCCAACATGCCTGGCTCCACACAGACGTGCATGCGCCTCAACTCTTCACATTTATTTATTTATATTTATTTTTGAGACAGGGTCTTTAGCCTATGGGTTATAGTTTGCCAACCTGCTCTAGACCCAAATGTGGCTCTAACCTTGGAGAAGAGGAGCGGGAAGGTGGGCCCAGCGCTGCCTGACTCCCTTCTGACTACAGTATGAGTCCTGGCTTCTTTACGCCCATTGATCCTGACCCACACGCCCCTCCCAGTGGCCCACAATGCTTTGAGTCGATTGAGAGAGGAAAGGAGAGGAAAGGGCCAAGATGCAGGAAGGTGGGGGTGTAATAAATAGCGGTAACAACAGCTCGCAGCACGCACGGTTCTATGTCTTCATGTTAACCCGTGTAACCTTTGCAATCATGCTCCCCTTTTACAGATGGGAACACCGAGGCAGAGCAGGTCAATGACTTGCCCAGCATTCTGCAATTAGTTAAGTAACAGAACCAGGTTCCACACCCGGCAGGTCAGTTCTGGAGCTGCTGCTCTGTCACTGCAGACAGAAGGATCCCCGAGGGGCGGTGCAGGTGGCAGTTGAGGGCACTGGCTCTTGACTTAGACCTGAGTTCAAATCCTGCCTGGGCTTCTCACTAGCTGTGTGGCTCCCGTCAAGTGACTGCACTGGTCTCCTGTTTATTTGTACAGGGGTTTCCTCTTTCACCCCCATACAAATAAACAGTGCAGCAGTGATGTCCTGGTGCAGATCCTTGACGCTTTTCCTGGGTGAAGCCCCTACATGTGGACTCCCCCAGTGAAAGGATATGCACCCTTTGAAGGCTCTGAAGTGTGTTTCCAAATGGAGGGATGGGCGGTCAGAGCTCTAGGCTGCTCCAGGCTTGCTGCCACCAGGGGGGAGCAGACACCAAGGCAAGGACAGCCTGGAGAAGGGGCGGGTGGTTACGCGGGATGGTGGAAACTCCTCCCTCCCTGCTCTCTCGTCCCCCAGCCCTTCCCACTCTCTGGGTGGGCACTGAACTTCCAGGGTGGTGGTGAGGTCAGCTTTCAAGTCCGAGATTCCTCTAAACCAGTGTCCTCAGCCTGGGGTCTCAGCATCAGCATCACCTGGAAACTGATCAGAAATGCAAATCCTTGGCCCCATCTCAGACTGGCTGAATCAGAAAATCGGAGGGAGGAGCCCAGCGGTCACCTGCCCAGGTGATTTTGTTGCAGCCAGAGCTTGAGAATCGCTGCTCTAGACCAGAGCTTGCCTACTTTTTCTGTAAGCAACTAGAAAATATTTTAGGCCTTGCAGGCCACACAGCGTCTGCTGCAACTACTCAGCCCTCTTTTCGTAACATGAAAACAGCCATGAGCAATGTATAAATAAATGAACGTGGCTATGTTCCAGTAAGTCTTTATGAACACTAAACTTTGAATTTTACATAATATTCATGTGTCACAAAATATTTTTCTTTTGTTGTTTTTTTTTTTCAACCATTTAAAAATGTAAAAACCATTCTTAGCTAGCAGGCTGCACACAACAGTCTGTGGGCCGGATTTAGCCTGTGGGTTACAGTTTGCCAACCTGCTCTAGACCCAGATACGGCTCTAACCTTGGAGAAGAGGAGCAGGAAGTTGAGCCCAGTGCTGCCTGACTCCCAAGCCAGTGCTCCTTCCTGTAAGTTCATCTGCCAGATTCAAACCTGGGGAAATTGACAGAAAAACTCTCTGGGTCTCACCGCCCTTAACAATAAAATGGGCATTGCAATCTCTGTGCGATCTGAGGCACTGGGTCCCCAATTTTACTGGGCAGTGAGATCCCCTCGAAATTTGCTAGTATCCAGGCACCATCCCAGAGGTTCTAGTGGTTCTGATTCCATCAGATTAGACAAGATCTGGAGGGGCCTGGGAAGGTGCCCTCTGTACTGATTCCAAAGTGGCCTTCCACCTCCAGCCAGGGGGCTGGCTTAATGAATACAGAAACTTGAATAAGAGCAGATGCAGTCTCTTCCCCCAGAAATCCAGTGGCTATATGGGGAGAGGAAATGGGAAGCAGACGTTTTGTCTGTCAGCACCTACACAAGATGAGAAATGCAGCAGAGGAGAAAAGCCTAGGGGCTCAGAGAGGCTGGATTCAAATCCCTCCTCTGCCACTTCCAAGCTGTGTGTTCTCAAGCTGATTACTTAACCTCTCTGGCTTAGTTTCTTCATCTGTCACATAGAGGTAATAATATCATACTCATTCCAGAAAGCTGATGAAGATTAAATGAGATTCTGTGTGCCAAGCCCCTGGCACATAGAAAGTTCCCCACAAGTAGTAGCTGTCGTTATAGTGATGGGTTGTTATTGAAATCGGGGTGCTATGGTGGTGCAAGGGTTCCCCAAATTTCCATGTACACAAAACTCACCTAGGTCTTGCCAAAATGCAGATTCAAATTCAGTAAATCTGGGGTAGACCCCTGAGAATCTGCTTTTCTAATAAGTTGCTGGGAGGCACTGACGCTGCCTGGCTGGCACCACGCTTTAGGTAGCCCCGGTCAGGAGCAGTGGTTCGGCATTTTGATTTGTGATGAAGTTAAAATCTGTCATCCACAGGCCCTGGTTAGCCTAGGGACTGGTAGACGGCAAGGGCTCTGTCATTAACATGTTACTGGTATTGTCGCTATTGTGTTCATGGTGGTGATGCTGTGATGGGGAGGATGCGGGAGCTCAAGGTCAGGGTGATGCTGTGATGGGGAGGATGCGGGAGCTCAAGGTCAGGGTGATGTTGTGATGGGGAGGATGCGGGAGCTCAAGGTCAGGCAGAGGAAAGGACAAAGGGTGGATCATCATTTCCCCAACGGTGAGCACTGTGGTCCCCCTCCTGGTTTGTCCTCCATGTCTTCACCTTTCTGTTCTCCTGCTGATAACGGGGCACCAAGTGCCCTGCCTTAAACAACACAAACAATACACACAACACACACACACACACACACACACACACACACACACACACACATACAAACACACACGCCCTCCTTCAGAGAAAGCTGCAAGCTGCATTTATTTTTGCACATAGCCAGAAGGCATTCTCATAGACAACCCTGTTGACCAGATGCAGGAGAAAAGTGGGTGTTTGCTCAAGAAACTTAGCAGCCCACCCAGGGAGGTGGGGACACCTGCAGTGAGGGGACCTGGCAGAGCAGGAGGCACCCTGGGTGGGAAGTTAAGAGCTCCCAGTTTTAGGCTGGCCTCAGAACCTGACTTATTGTGTGACTTCAGACAAGTCACTATCCCTCTCTGAGCCTCAGACTATCCCACAGAAAGAAGAGGTTACATCAGACTCACCTGGGGGGCTTGTGATACAGTCTTGAGCCCAAGCCTAGCCTACTTATTAGGAACTAGGGGAGCTTGGTGATGCCCTCAAGAAAAAGGCAACGAATAATGGCAGGGTCACCGACCAGTGAGAAAGCAGCAGCCCTGTCCCTCGATCACACCCCACTTACTCAGAATCCTCAGCTACACAGAACACGGCCAGGACCCGGGAGGGCTGAAACTGACACCTCACAGCCCAGAGAGCCTGGAAGATTCATGTTTATCAAATGAATGCATGAAAGCATGGCTATGTTGGTTAATTAATTAATTGACTGATCGACTCCAGAGACTATAGGGCCTGGAGACAGATATCCATAATAGATGCACAGTGAATAGCTGCCAAACAGAATGAAGAAAGGCAAGATGGAAGGACTGTCAAAATTATGTCCTGCCTGGAAAGATAGGGCCTATAATAATAACGCTTCCTAGGCCCTTGGGACATTTCCAGGGGAAGGCTTGGCAACTGGAAGGAAACGAAAGCAGGCAGGGAGAAGCCAAACTGAGCGTGGTGAACGTGCCCGCTGCACAGACATCAGCCCCTGACATCCTCACAGCAGCACCTGATGTGGGCGTCGTCACCACTGTTCAGAGGCAAAGACCCAGTGGACAGCTGAGGCTCCAGAACTCCAGAGAGACCCGCCAGGGCTCAGAGAGTGTGCAGGGCTTTACGCACCATGCTTTCTTTCTTGAGACAGAGTCTCACTCTGGCTCCCAGGCTGGAGTGCAGTGGTGCGATCTCAGCTCACTGCAACCTCCGCCTCCTGGGCTCAAGCAATTCTCTTGCCTCAGCCTCCTGAGTGGCTGGGATTATAGGTGTGTGCCACCATACCGGGCTAATTTTTGTATTTTCAATAGAGACGGAGTTTCATCATGTTGACCAGGCTGGTCTGGAACTCCTCGAGTGACCTGCCCACCTCACTCTCCCAAAGTGCTGGGATTATAGGCTTGAGGCACCATGCCTGGCCCATACTTTCTTCGAAGCCTCCCTCCTCATTTCTGTTTACGTCTTCCTGCCTCCCCCTCCTCATTTTCCATTGCTTTTGCAGATTCTTCTCATTTATGTCTTCTCATCACTTTTTTTTTTTTTTGAGACAGAGTCTTGCTCTGTTGCCCAGACTAGAGTGCAATGGCGTGATCATGCCTCACTGCAGCCTCAACTTCCTAGACTCAAGTGATCTTCCTTCTCCAGCCTCCCAAGTAGCTGACACCACAGGTGCGCACTACCATGCCTGGCTTATTTTTGTAGAGATGGGGTTTTGCCATGTTGCCCAGGCTGATCTCAAACTCCTGGGCTCAAGCAATCTGCCTGCCTCGGCTTCCCAAAGCACTGAGATTACAGGTGTGAGCCACAGCACCCAGCCACATCACATATTTCTTCCTATAACCTGCCCTACAGCATCTGCGGAGCAAGAGAGGATGCGAACAAGCCAAGCAGCAAAAAGAAGGCAAAAGAAGCAAGGCGGATGCAGCAAGCAGCTCCGATGTGACGGGCGCCACGCCAGACGCGGCCTGCTGCTTCTCTCTTTGGCTTCTGGCTTCAGCCCCACCAGCTTCATTCCTGCTTTGCCACTTTCTAGCTGGATGACCTTGACAAGCAAGTCGCCTCGACTCTGAGCTTTTATATCCTTGGCTGCAAAATGGAACTCTATTGGCTGCTGTTGTGACGAGCATTCCGTGAGCTCGTGCATGTGAAGCACCCGCCTGGTACATAGTAGGCCGAAAACAAAATCCGGCTGTTACAAAGAAACACAAGCTGGTCAGGGTGGCTCACACCTGTGATTCCAGCACTTCCAGAGGCTGAAGCAGGTGCGTCCCTTGAGCCCAGGAGTTCAAGACCAGCCTGGGCAACCTAGTGGGATCCTGTATTTACAAAACATAAAAAAATTAGCTGGGTGTAATGGCACACACCTATGTCCCAGCTACTCGGGAGGCTGAGGTGGGAGGTTCTATTGAGCCCAGGAGGTTGAGGCTGCAGGGAGCCATGATCACATCACTGCACTCCAGCCTGGGTAACAGAGCAAGACCGTGTCTTCAAACAAAACAAAAGAACCACACACCTTCCCAGACACATTATAGGTCCTCAACAAAGGTTAGCATCCTTAGCCGTGAAATGTGACTACTGGTTGTTGTAAGGTTCAGACGAGCCACAAGAGGCAAAAAATCCTGTGCCCACCTCAGGACAGATAGTTCCTTCTCCCTCCAGCCTGGATTGCAGCCACTCCAACCAGCCCCGGCTTCTGCAGGGCTTGCGGCGGCCGCACGTGAGCGGTGCCACAGAGTGGGCCTGTCTGCAGGCTCCAGGCCCGAGTTAGCACATCTCGGGGCGGGCTCCCCCCGACAGCACAGGTAGCCACAGGAGAGACAGCTGGGCCCTCGTTAACAAGGTGTCTCCAGACCGTGTTTGGAATACGTCAGCTACTGTGATTAAAGACAGTACATAAATGTCAGCCTCGCCGGGCCCCAGCCCCAGCTGGTTTCCGGGGAAGGAGACCTGAAAAATATGTCTTCATTCCTTCTGTTTTACAGCTTAGGCCGTGATGGCTTTGTACAGAGCGAGTTCACAGTGGTGGAAGCCTGTGCAGGTCCTGCCAGTCATGGGGAGAGGGAGAACAATTTCCCAGTGAGCCCCCAGCCAGGCCAGGCCTGATCATTGTGTGACCTGGAGTCATTTTTCCCCTTCAGAGCCTCGGTTTCCTCATCTATAAAATGGGGACGATGATATATGTGCCCATGGGTTCTTAAGAAGAGGAAGATCGGCCAGGCACGGTGGCTCACACCTGTAATTCCAGCACTTTGGGAGGCCGAGGTGGGTGGAGTCAGGAGGTCAGGAGTTTGAAACCAGCCTCCTAACCAACATGGTGAAATCCCCTAGAAGGAAAAAAAAAAAAAAAAAAGATGAAGATTACCTTTGTAAGCTGCCCAGGGTAGTCTGTCAATCAGAGCAGGACTCACTGCAACCAGGAAATCACAAAAAGGGGCACACTGGGGCATGGAGCTGCCCACATCGTAGACACAGGTGCTCAACGAATGGCCCTTTCCTTGGATCCAAGCAGGGAGAGACTTTGACATCCTCAGTGAAACCACATTGAAAGTAGGTCATGGGGGGCAAAGGAAGCTGCAGGAGCACTGGTCCCAGAGTCGCTGACTCACTGTGTGACCTCCGATAGGTGACTCCACTCTCTGGGACTGGGTTTCCTCATCTGTAAAATCCCTGGCCTGGCTGGGCTCTTCCTTTTGGAGCGCTGTGTGATGAGGCCAATGCCTGGCCTCAGCTTCCCAATCTGTAAAATGAGGGGACTGTACCAGATGATCTCTGGCTCAGCTCAGCTCAGGCATATGGAATTTTTTTCCAGGAAGGAAAACAATGGTCGGGACTAGGCTGTGTGGAAAAGGGAGATTTAATGATTGACGAAGGGCAGAATCCCAGGAGAGGCTATCCTGGAGAATGGAGTTACCGACCTGAGGTCACACAGTACGTGGGTGACTCTGAGACTAGTGCTCCGGCCATTCCTATGGCAGGAGAGTCCCCCAGGGAGGCAGAGAGATAAACCCAGGGCAGGGAGTGAGCTCACCATGCTGCAACAAAGGTGAGTCTGGGAGACCTGCCTCCCAGGCCCAGTGGCAGGATGAGGGCAGGGGAGGGGACTGGAGATGCCTTTTCACAAATTGCTTCCGAACCTCAGAAGAAAACAGCCTCACACCAGCCACGCGCCTCCTTTGTTCCAGGCTGTGTTCCAAACAGTTTACACATCTTCACTCGTTTAATCCCCATGAGGCAGGTGCTACTGTGATGCCCATTTCACAGATATGGAAACTGAGGTATAGGGAAGTAATTTGGCCAAGTCCTCACAGCTACTCTGCAGCAGAGCTGGGACATGGACTAAAACATGGCACTAAAGCCACTCTTTTGAAGTATCAGTGATGAAGAGCACCTTTTAATGAGTACCTACTATGTAACAGGCATTGTGCTGGCTTCCTTACAGGATGATCTTCATTAACTGGGACAGCATTCTTATGAGGACAGCACTTTGTTACCCACCTTTCATAGAGGAAGAAATGGAGGCACAGAGAAGCGAAGCACCTGCCCTTGGCCGCAGAGCCGGACCGTGGCTGAGCTGGGAGGCTGACCCAGGGCCCAGGCCCCTTCCACGCCACCAGGCTGGACAGGGCCCCTTCCGAGAAACTCTGAGAAGAGGCTACAGCAAGTGTCAGGAGACAGGACGCAGCTGTGCCTTGTGCAGAACGGTGTGAACGTCCGTCAGGTGGTCCTGAGACAAGAAAAGGAGTCCAGGACACAGCTGGGTGGTGGGGAGACGCCTATGAAGGATGTCTGGGGGCTTTGAGGGGCTCTGGGGGTTTCGAGGGGCTCAGGGGGGCTTTAAGGGGTTTCAAGGGGCTCTGGCAAGCTTCACACACATCAGAGTCGTGAGGGCAGGTCCTTTGATGGAGCGCCTACTGTGTCCTGGGCACTGTATTAAGTGCTTTGTATTCATTCTTGCTCACTTCTTACCATGGCAGGAATGGCACAGGTATCATTGTCATCCCCATTTCATGCATAAGGAACTGAGGCTCACACAGGTGGAGTCACTAGTCCAGGGTCACATCGCTAGCAAGAGGCAAACTCAGGTCCCCCCGTCTCAAAGCCAGTGACTTTCCAACAGGCTACCCCTTCCCTCCCAGGTTCGAAGGGCTCAAGCCATCCACACCGCATGGCTCAGGATCGGGTGCACGGGGCCCCGCCCCTTCCTAGCTCCATTCCAGGACCCTGAACGGGTTAACTTCTCTGTGGCCCCGGGTCCATCCCTGCCAGCCCGCCACCCCTGCCCCTGCGTTATGAGGACCAGACCAGCCATCGCTCCGGGCAGCTGATGAGTTCTCTGCTCAGTGGTTCGCGCTCCAGATATTAAATTACTCATAAAATATTTGGCCCATCCCCAAAGTGGCTGCTGCCTCCTCCCCGTGCCCACCGCTCACTTCGCAACAGAAGGTCACACTCTTCCATGGGGGAGGAGCCCTTGGAAAATGAACCCAACTTCATCTTGGGGGATCTGGGAGCCCAGGAAGAGGAAGGCTCTGGTGGGGTTGGGATATTCCAAGGGCAAGGATTCTGTCCCCCAATTCTGGGGCCCTCTGGCCTGGCCTGAGCTGAGGACTATGCCCCCAATCCCCATGCTGCAGGGTACAAACAGCCCAGAACTGCTGACCACCCCAAGTCCCTCAGGATAAGGCCAAGGGTGACCTGGAATAGGTTCCCATTGTCTGAGGGACGAGTGGTCTCTCCCCCCCTCCTCCCTCCCCTCCTCAGTTGCCATGGCAACCACAGTAGCGGGTGGGAGGCTGGACCGCTCAGCTCCTGGCCGGGCTACCCGGCATGCTCTGCTTTCACCCAGTTTTCTCCTTCTCTGCCCCTTGGCAGGCAGGGGGTGGGGCAGACCCAGCCCTTTCACTGGTCAGCAGAGGGTTTGCAGCCAAGGGGCATCGCCTCCAGTCCCCTGCCTTCAGGCAGGGGGTTATCCGGCACAGCCCCCAGCGATGGACCCTTTCTGAGTGTGGCTCATCAGAGGATGATTTGGGGGAGTGGTCTCTCTCAAGCCCCCCTGGAGTTAATGAAGTCAGTTAAGCCCTGGGATTAGAAGGTCGGGGTCATGGGTACAGCCCATGTTTGCAGAGTAACACCCCACCCTACCCCTAGCTCCCACCAGCTGTTTCAGAAATGCCTAATGCTGGTTGTCTAGGGAACTGGTGAGAGGGTCTGGGCATGACATGGCAACCTCATCCTGAGTCCCCCAGTCACAGTCCCTCACAGCATACACCGCAGCCTGGGCATCGGGAGCCTCCTCTCTTTCTTCCTGCACCCCCATAGAGGACACATTTTTCATAATAGTAGTGTACATATTACTAGTAAGTTCTTATCACCCTGGCCTGGAGTTTCATACGTGTAATACTGAAAGAAACTGGGTTTAGCCTTTGTCATGGCTCTACTGGCGGTACACTGCCAGCAGGTGGCGGTAGTCACTGTCCAAGTGTTTCCTGAGATTCCAGAAAATGATTTTCCACGTTTACATCCCACCACCATAACCTAGAAAATGCCATTGCTTTCTTATTTTTATATTAAGACTACAGGACTTTAAAATAGCCTAAGTGAACCAGGCTTTAAACAAACTCGATGTTTTGGTAGGAGAGCATAGCAGACAGCAGAACTCTAGAGCCAAATGGCCTGATTTCAAATCCTGGCTCAGCCGCCTGCTGGCTGTCTACCCTTGGACAGGTTACTTCTCTGTGCTTCAGTTTCTTTATCTGCAAAATGGAGATGATAGAAAGCACCTCCCTCAATGCATCGTTTTAAAGACTCAATGAGCAAATGTACACGAAGCATTTAGAACAGTGTCTGGCACAAAGCATTAAGCTCTTTAAAAATGTTGGTTATCAATATTTAAAGATGAGTATAGGACAAAGTTTCAAAAACAATTCATATTGAGACCCGCAGACATACCTTTCTCTACTTGGTCTTTCATCTAGTATTTCTTTCTTTCTTTCTTTCTTTTTTTTTTGAAATAGAGTCTTGCTCTGTTGCCAAGGGTGGAGTGCAGTGGCACGATCTCGGCTCACTGTAAACTCCAACCTCCTGGGTTCAAGAGATTCTTTTGCCTCAGCCTCCCAAGTAGCTGAGATTACAGACATGTACCACCACACCTGGCTAATTTTTTTTTTTTTTTTTTTTTTTAGTAGAGATGAGGTTTCACTATGTCATCCAGGCTGGTATTGAACTCCTGACCTTGTGATCTACCTGCCTCAACCTCCCAAAGTGCTGAGTTACAGCCTATTTCTAATCTGGTGATTCATTTTAGGGCTGCACTGCTAGACGCCCATCATCTCCCCAGATGCCTCCTCCAGCTCCCTCAACCCCACATTCAAGCCCATATCCTGATGCCTTCACCTTCTGGGTGTCTGTGGGATCGTCCCTGCATTCCCTGTGCACAGCCATCCTGATCTCATTCCTGAACCACTGCAACTGTCCCCCTGCCTCTTGCCTGTTCCCCTCCAACCAATTTTCTCACCGCTGCCACAGTGATTTTTCTTTTTCTTTCTTTTTTTTTTTTTTTGTGAGATGGAGTCTCACTCTTTGCTCAGGCTGGAAGTATAATCTCGGCTCACTGCAACCTCTGCCTCCCAGGTTCACGAGATTCTACTGCCTCAACTTCTGGAGCAGCTGGGACTACAGGCTCCTGCCACCACGCCTGGCTAATTTTTTTATTTCTAGTAGAGACGGGGTTTCACTATATTGACCAGGTTGGTTTTGAACTCCTGATCTTGTGATCCACCCAATCCCAAAGTGCTGGGATTACAGGTGTGAGCCACTGCACCTGGCTGGGAGTGATTTTTCTAAAACAAAAATACACCTATACTCAGATGCCCTCCATGGCTCCCCAGTGACTCAGTATCAAATCCAGGCGATTCAACTAGGTCCGCTCCCCATCTCCCACTCCAGCCTCATCTCCCCATCTCCACTGCAGCCTCGTCTCCCCATCTCCACTGCAGCCTCGTCTCCCCATCTCCACTGCAGCCTCACCCCCCCATCTCCACTGCCAGAATGCCATGCCCCTGCCCCAGCTGCCTCCTTGCAGTTCCCCCAAAGCCCTGGGCTCCCAGGCGCTGCAGCCTGAGCAGGGGCTACCTCCTCTGCCTTCGTCTCTTCTTTCTCCTGCCTGCCCAGCTCCTGCCTGCTCAGCCTCAAGATGTGGCCCCTGTCTCCCCTTCCCTGGGAAGCACTTCGCAACCCCTCCATGGCCTATGGACCGGGTGCAGACCTTTCTCGGCAAGCCCCGAGCCTCTGCGTGCTAGAAAGGGCCTGTCTCATTTCACTGGTATCACCGGCGATGCCCTGTGCACAGCCGGCCCTCGGAGAACCTCTGAGGAATGAATCCAGAACGTCCACTTCACCTGCTCAGCCTGCAGTGTCGTCTTTCCCATCTGTTCTGTCCCAGCATCTCCTTCCAGGCCTGGTTCAAATGTCACCTCTTCAGGAGCCTCCCAGTAACCCTCACCCCATGTCATCCCTGCATGGACTATTTCACTCTCTCCTCAAAGAGGCAAATGCAATAGACATGAACTGGACATGTGCTGAATGAATGAATAGGATTATGGTCTAGACCAATGTTTCTCAGCAGGGGTTGTCTCCCCCCCAGGGGACATTGGCAATGTCTGGAGACCTTTTTGGGGTCACAGGGGTGCTGCTGAGATCTGGTGATGGAGGCCAAGGATGTTGTAACACGTCCTGCCATGCATAGGACACCCCCCCAACCAGGAGCTGTCTACCCCAAACGTCACTTTCTCAAGGCTGAGAAACTGGTCCTGAGCCTGTTACCTACAAATCTGTCTTCCTAGCAGCCAGAGGGCCCCAGGCGCCAAGGCTGATCTTATTTCTCCTGGTTTTCTCAGCGCCCACCGCACAGCAGCCACACAACAATTTTTTAAAATAAGCTCCTGGGTGACATAATTCCTGTCCTTTTTCTCTCCCAGCTTCCCCCTCTCACGCAGAGCTTGGCCTCAAATGACCGTCAGAGGCCCCGTCTGGGGCTGTTCTTTGGTCCTGAGACTTCAACTGGCTAAGTCCCTCCAGTGTCTGTGGCCCTCAACCTTCTCAGAGTCTCCTGGTCCCCACAGCTGGGTGGAGTGAACAGGCAGGAAAGAGAGATCACAGTTCCGAGACAGCAGGAGCTTTGCTGGGCGCTAGGGACCTGAGGAGGGAGTCCTGGCTGGTGACTCACTTGCTGTGTGACTTGCCTGAGTCACAGACCTGTCTGGGCCTCCAGCTCTCAGGGAGGTGATGGGGGCGTGCGGACAGAGCCTCTCTGGGCTCGCCCCATCTAAAGGACTGCCCCCACTCCCAGCACCTCGCCTGCATGCGAGGCTTCCTGTGAAATCCTGGGACCCCGTCTTTCCCCAGCGTGGGTGCTCCAGATGCTCCCGGCTCTCCCGCTCACTGGGGTGCCACTGTCTCCAAGGGCGCCGCTGTCAGCTGTGACCCCTGCGCCCCCAGAGGCGGCCAAACAAGCGGCCTTTGTGGTCTGTGCGTCCGGCGGCCCTCGGGGAGCGTCACAAAGGGTGGGAAGAAAGGCCGCCAATCCTCTTAGGGACAGCTTTCCCACTGCGGCCCATCTGCTCCTGGGGAGACTCATAACCGCCGCCTGGCCCCACGGCGAGCAAAGCAAGCAAAAGCTGCCCAGGAATGAAAGGCAGGGGCCCGGGCAGCCCAGATCCCCACGGCAAACACAGGCCTGGCCGGGGGCCTGGGAGGGGGCAGGGCTGATCCCCGGGGGAGACCATGGTTAAAAGCGCCGCCCCAGGAGGGGGACCCAGGGCTAATCCCCTCCTGTCCCACGCCTTCCCTTCCCACACCCCTGCAAGGGGAAGGGGAGAGGCAGGGAAGGGCTGGGATCAAAGGTCCTTCCTCCTGTGCCAGGCGCTCAGTGGGGCCCTTTCTACCCACCGCTATCTTTTCCTTGAAGCACCCTATTTTACAAAGTGGCTCAGCAAGAGGAAATCACTTGCCCAGGATCACCCAGCTGTGATATGGCAGAGCTGGGTCTCAGCTGGAGGCTGAATCCGAATTCTTCCGTCTACCTAGCTGAAGTTTGCTGAGCCTCTCTATGCCAGGGGCTCTACAACCATCTCAGTTTCTTACTGCAACTCTTGCAACAGATGGGGAAATTGAGGTCGTAGGCAGGTGGTGGTGATTGCCCAAGAGCACAGACTCAACAGAGTCCTGGCTCTACCATCCCCTGCATTCTGGTGGTAACCCCATCACTCATGTGCAGCCCTGGGCTCAGTCAGACCCCAGTGTGGGCCCTCAGACCAGTTGCTTCACCCCCAGAGCCTCAATTTGCTCCTCCGGAAAGTGGGGATCTGTGAAGGGCGTAGTTCTGAGGGTTTGATGAGACGATCTTCTAAAGACTTTAGCTCCAGGCCCGGCACACAGTAGGCACCCAATGATGGCAGCTGCTATTGGTATCACTTGGCCCGGAGCAGGATGGGATCTCCTCCCAGAACAGGAGGAGAAGAAAACAAAGACTTTCCGCCCACTAATGGCTGGCCCCAAACCTTTCGTTTTTCCACTGTCGGGATTGGCTTGGCAGATTAGAGAAGGAGCTGGAGAGAGCGGGAGGGAGGCAATGGATGTGTGGGAGGCCGCAGCTGGGCCCCAGGCTGGATCTGCCCAGGGAGGGGGCTATCGACCAGCTGCCCCACCTCCCACCCACGAGAGGCCCAGAGCCCAGGCGTGGTGGCACCCAGAACATCAGAGCCCAAATGCTGCCTCTTACACACACACACACACACACACACATGCACTCACACATATGCACACACACAACTACATACACACACAACCACACACATGCACACACACCCCACACACAGACACACATACACATGTGTACACAGACATCACTCACACACAAACACACACAACCACACACTCACCACACTCAAATACATACACACCTGCACATGCATACACATACATATACACATGCACACACATACACATACACTCTCACACACACAACCGCACACATACACACACACATCCCCCCACAGAGACACACACATACAGACATGTACATACACATACACACAGACATAAACTCACACACACCACATACAAATACACAAGTGCACATACATAGACACACATACACTCTCACACATACACACACAACCACATATAAATCCCCCTAGAGAGACACACACATACACACAGACACACTCACACACACAAACGACACATACACACATGCACATACACATAACCACATATACACACAGCCCACTACAGAGACACACACATACACACAGACACACAGACACACACACCCTCACACACACAGATGCATGCAGCCCCAGCTCTGGACATTTTGCAGATTTGGAACCTGAGGCTCGCGAGAGGGGCCGTGGCTCCCTGAAGATCACTCAGCTCCTGAGCATGGCCCAGGCCCCCAGTCACCCTCTCCCATCCCTCCATGGGATCTGGCCCTGAATCCCACCAGCCTGGCTCCATCCCTTGTCCACCAAGGGGCCACGCAGGGGACAAGTGCAGGGGACAAGGAGGCAAGGGTCCTTATGCTCCTGTCAAGCCGACTGAGTTAACCACTCTGCCTCTGGCAGTCCTCTAGATCTGGAAATGGGTTCTGCCCAGAACATGAAAACGAATCCATCAGTCATTCTCTCTCTTCTCTTCCCGTCCTCCCTCTCTCCCTCCTTCCTTCCCTCCATCTTTCCCCCCTGCTTGCCCTCTCTTTCTCTTTTTTTATCTTAACGTCTCTTTTAATGTCTCTCACATTCACCGTCTTTCCCCTTCCAGCTGCTGCCCCCTCCCCCAACTCTTGCTCATGACGCTGTTCCCAGGGAACCTGACTGTGTGGCTTTGAGTCTGTTTCTGTTCCCTTCCAGGTACCAGGTGGCTGCTGGGGGCTTCCCCCACTGACAGGCGCCCTCTGGGATATGGGGGCACAGTTGGTGCCAGGTAGGCCGTGGTTTGGGGTCAGTTCCAGCTCTGTCACCTCCTTTTCTTCTCCAAGTCTCATCTCTTCCTCTGTGTGTGTGGCGGGCACTCGTGAAGAAGCTGGCCTCTGTGAATGCCCTGTCCCCGAGAGCCAGAGCCACGGAGCCCTTTGAGGGATTGCATCAGAACTGCATTCACCTTTGAAAATGGTCCTTCCTCCAAGGGTCTGACCTCCTGCCCAAAGCTCTAAGACTCTGCCCTCCCAGAGCAGAACAGGGCAGAGCAGGCCTGGGGGTCCTGACTTGGACTGACTCCAAGACGCCACCAGTAGACCACAGCCTTCTCCGTTAACCTTGACCTTGGAAGGTGAGAAGTCACAGAAATAAGCGCCACCGGGAGTCAAGACAACGTGGGTTCTAATGCCCCCTCGGCCTCATGCCTGACTGAGGGTGTGGAGAAGTCACTTCATCTCTCCTGGCCTCATTGTCCCTCATTAGGGAACTGGAGCTAGTGGCTGATTTGTGCTTGAAATTAAAGAAAGGGAGGTTACCAAAGAAACTGGCACGAAGGTGGCATTTTGCTGAATTCATGGATCAGCTAATTTGTGGACCACAGACTGTCTGCTCTACCCAGGCCCTTTCTACTTAGGGGGAAACTGAGGCTGGGAGAAGGGAGGCAGTTGCCCAGGGCTTGGCAGCGAGTGGCAGCAGTGCCCAGACTTGAATTCCAGCCCAATGCCCAGCAGTTCATCAGTGCAGGCTATCAAAGACAGCCGATTCCAGAAGGGAGATCAAAGGCCTGCTTCCTTATTTACGAAGAGAAGCCCTCATTAAAACATGGCCAACGGCTGAGACGCTGTGGAGATGGGCCACGTGTGCTCAACAGACAATTCGCTGATCCCAAACAGACTGTGCAAGTGGCAAGGGAGCCATTCAGCAAGTCTGTCCTGGGGAGAGCCAGCCCGAGGGTGGGGGTAGTCAGGGAGGGCTTCCTGCAGGAGGACTGGGCTCGGGCCAGCCTCACAGGGAAGACGAGACATCCAAGGAGAGTTGACCACATCTACTTTTTTTTTTTTTTTTTTTTGAGACAGAGTCTTGCCGTGTTGCCCAGGCTATACTGCAATGGCGCTACCCCAGCCCACCGCAACCTCTGCCTCCCGGATTCAAGCAATTCTTCAGCTTCAAACTCCTGAGTAACTGGGAGTACAGGGTGTACCACCAGGTCAGGCTAATTTTTGTATTTTTAGTAGAGACAGGGTTTCTGCATATTGGCGAGGCTGGTCTCGAACTCCTGGCCTCAAGTGATTCACCCGCCTAAGCTTCCCAAAGTGCTAGGATTCCAGGCGTGAGCCACCGCGCCCGGCCCACAGCTACCCTTTGTTGAGCACCTACTGCATGCCAGGCACTGACAGTAACTCTGAGAGGCTGGGATTCTGTCCCTGTTTTCCAGGGGATGAAACTGAGAGGCACAGGGCCTGCTGGGGGGGACGCCACAGGGCAAGCCAGACCCCACTGAACCAAGCTCTGGGATCTCTGAGCTTGTCACCACTGGGTTACACTGCCCTTTCAAGGATAACGTGAGCCACTGTGTGTGTCTGGGGGTGGGAACATCGTCTGCCACCAGAGTCATTTGTCAAAAGCAAAATGTCTGGGAAGTGGGGTGGAGGGGCAGGAGGAGTGCCTGACTGGAACAGCAGGTTGGGGCTGGACTAGACAGATCCTACCAGCATGCAGGGCCCAGGGCTCTTTGATTCAACTGAATCCTTCATGAGCATCTACAATGCAACAGGTACTGTGCCAGACATGAAGTACCGAGCAGCGACACCAACAGATGGCACCTGGCCTTATGGAGCGGATCCCTTGAGGAGAAGGATGAAGAGTAAATCCATAAATAAATACGATCATTTCTCATTCGGATGTTGTCAGTCTCCTAGCGCTGCCGCAGTGAGATAACACAAACCAGGTGGCTGAAAACAGCAGGAATGGATTGTCTCCGGTTGCGGAGGCTGGACGCCTGGAGTCAAGGCCTGGGAGGGCCCTGCTTCCTCTGAGGATGTGGGGAAGAATCCTCCCGCCTTTTCCAGCTTCTGGTGGCCCGGCATTCCTTGGCTGGTGGCAGAATAGCTCATACCTCAGCCTCTGTCTTCAGGCGGCCTCTTCCCTGCGTCCTCTCCTCTTCTTAGAAAGACATCCCATTTTATAGAGGAGGAAACCGAGACTCGGACAGGAGAAATAACTCACCCAAGGTTGCACAGCCAAGGAGTGGGAGGCCAAGACGGGAAGCCAACTGTGACTGATCTCCAAGTGCCGTGTGGGTACCTGGACTCTACTCCATGTAAGAGGAGTCTGGCTGCTTATCACTCCCAGGCCAGGAACACTCTCGGCCCTGGGGGTCTCTCACTGGCCAGGGAGAGACCCAGTCTCTCCAGCCCCTTCTCCGGGGAGCAGCCTCCTGATTTCCTGCAGGGACCTCCTGTTCGCACTCGCTGTCTGTGCAATTTGGGAGGGCCTGACGCTGCTCCTCGCACTCATCCCCATACCACTCTAAGACTCTAAGGTGTGCCTGGCCGCTCAACACAGTCCATTCTCCTCTGGCCATGGCAACTGGTTCAAAAATGGACATGAGACGCATGTCAGGCCAACAGGAGTCTATCCAGGAATTTCGTGGAAGAATATTATTTTAAAAAGAGCCCTCTTTTTGTTGGGCTTTCTAGCAGAAAGGCCTCTTGTTAATACATGGGGAGAGAATCCTTGCGGACAAAACCCTTGGAGAGGAAAACAGAGGCAAGAGATGGAGGACTGGGGACATCACTCAAGAACCTGGATCCAGCCATGCCTGAAGCTCACTATTGATCATTTCAGTGATGTGCATCCATAAACTCCATTTATTTACTTGGTGTCCTGACTTAGCCCATTTTCTTATCTGGAAAACTTCGAGGAAGGCAGTGTGAGCCACAAGTGCACAACTTCACTCCCTGCCTACCTTCCCTGCTAGACGAATAACCTTCGCGCCAGTCCCAGGCGTCATTAGCCAATAACAATGGTAAAGAAGACTTAAATATGAGCTCTTCAGGCCGGGCACAGTGGCTCACGCCTATAATCCCAGCACTTTGGGAGGCCGAGGCAGGCAGATCACCTGAGGTCAGGAGTTTGAGACCAGCCCGGCCATCGGCCATCATGGTGAAACCCTGTCTCTACTAAAAATGCAAAAATTAGCTGGGCGTGGTGGCGCTGCTCCTCCCACTCACTCCCCCTCCCACTCTAAGACTCTAAGGCACGCCTGGCCTTAGGCACGCCTGTAATCCCAGCTACTCGGGAGACTGAGGTAGGAGAATTGCTTGAACCCAGGAGATGGAGGTTGCAGTGAGCCAAGATCAGCCCACTGCGCTCCAGCCTGGGTGACAGAATGAGACTCCGTCTCAAAAAAAAAAAAAAAAGTGCTCCTCTTTCCCTGATTCTCTGCCTAGTAAGCTCCTATTCATCCTTCAAAGTCCAGCAAAGAATGTCACCTGTATTGTAAAGAAATTCCCTGAAAGTTGGCTGCTCCTCCTCTGCCTTCCTGTAACTCACCATGCTGTTCTCCCTGGTGGCAGGGAGTTGGAGGACGTCATAGCACTCTGCATTGTGAGGTCTGTCTTGGAGGCTCTGAGTTCCTTTGAATCAGGCATTGGGCCTCATTCATTCATTCATTCATTCATTCATTCAACAAATATTACTCAGAGCTCTGAATCTCTGCTCTGAGTCTCAGGGCTCAGTGCTGTGGGCTGGGGGAGAGACAGACTTTCTGTTCATGCAGCTTTCCATTGATCTAGAGAAACTGATGAGAAAACAGTTAAAATCATGTGTGACATGATGATGGGGAAGTACAGGGACCATGGAAACGCAGGAGCCAAAGGGTGGGGCTATACATGGGTTTCCAGGGAGAGGGGCCAGGGGACTTCCAGGCAGAGTGTACAGAGGCTGAGAGCCAACGAATGCATGGCACATCCATGAATGCAGAAAAGTTCAGATGGCCTGGATTAGGGAGGGTGGGTAAGACAGGCAGGGCCAGACCAGGCCAAGTAGCTCAGATTCATCCTGCGAACTTTGGACAGCTGCTGAAGGTTGTGAGTAGCAGAGAGATGTGGCGGAGACCACCTTAGTCCCAACGTGGAGACGGGCAGGCCAAACCCGAGCAGAAGCCAGCTAGAGCCACAGCAGGGCCCAGGCGGCTTGGACTGCGGGCGGCAGAGGGTGGAAAGAGTGGAGTGGCAGGAGCTGACTGGGTGGAAGGAGTAGCGTGGCGGGGGGAAGGCACCAGGGGATACCCAGGTTCCCATCCTTTGCAAGCAAGAGGTTGGTGGGACAGCCCTGAGAGGGGGGACATGGGGCAGAAGCTTATCGTTCTGGGTGGGGCGGCCTGGGAAGGGGGTTCAGTTTGGGCATGTGGGCTTTGAGGAGCCTGCGGCACCTCCAGATGGAGATGTGGATCCGTCTCTGTGTTCGTACCTTTCCGGGCCCCAATGCCTGGCTCTTGGCGCTGGTAGAGTCCCACCCACTCTGCAGTGCCCTTGCTCTCGCTTGGTCCCTCGCCTTTCCATGCCAGTCACAGGGCACCCCCGCACCTCTCCCCGACCTTCTCATGGCCTTCACATATGCTGTTTCCTCTACGCTTCCTGCTTGGACCCTCTTTGCCTGGCTAATTATGTGCTATACGGCATCTCCTCCAGGAAGCCTTCCTGACGTCACCCAGCTGGGAGAAGGCACACTTCAGAGCTCCCTCGGCCCTTTCTGTGGCTGCCACCATAGGCCTTCCCAGTAGGGTATGGCACTCCTGAGTCACATTAGCAGAGTACAGCGGTTAAGCGTCATGCTCTGGGGACAGACTGTCTGTGTTCAAACCCTGAGAAAGCCAGTTGACCTCTCTGTCCCTCCATTCCTCATTCACAGAAAGGGGATAATAATAGTCCTTAGGTCTCAGGATCTGTTGTGAGAACTAAGTAAATTAAGCTACATGAGGAAAGGTACCTGGTGCCTAGTAAGCGTTCGCTATTAACTACTTACTATCATGGGTCCCTGCTTGTCTCACCCAAGTGTCTTGGGGGTCCTTGTGGGCCAGTTCTTCCCCAGCAAACAGCGTGAGGCTAGCACAGGGGCAGAGCCCACCCAATTGCCTGGGGAAGGATCAGGGCAATCTGGGACTGGCTTTCTTCCACCCAAATTCAACAAAGGAGCTGCATAGAACAGTATGAGCGCAGAGCGCCGGGGGCAGGCCCATGGCTTGATATTGGGAGGATGCACATGGCGATTGTCTGACCACCACCTGCCTCTGCCTGGCTGGGCGTCCGAATTCTCAAAGCACACCAGAGGCTCGCAGATGGAGAGAACCCCCTCCGGTTCCTTCCTCGCTGAGGCCCCGGATGCTTCTCCCCTGAATATTTCCCACCCAGGCTGGGTACATCACACACTCCAGCATCATCTCCTAGCCCCGGGGCCTGCAGCCCATTCCTCTGTCCCTGTCCCCAGTTCCCCTTCAGGCTGAGCCCCGGCGGGGCCCCTCCTTGGCTGCTCCTCCTGAAAACTGGCTTGGATTATGCAGCGTGTTTTGCTCAGCAAGGCTGGGAGGAGACAGACCCTCCTATCCTCCCACGGCAGCCCCTGCCTGGCTGGCGCACAGCTCCCAGGCCACACTCTCCTTCCCATCCCCCTTAAAGCCCTTCACTCCTGGTCCTGACAGCTCTGTCTCAGCGACACTCTCCCTCCCACACAAATTCGTTCCCTCCTCGGCCCAGGCCTGTCTCTGGACACTGTACGTGGGAGCCCACAGTCACTTCAAACCCAGTGCATGCCCGTTTATCATCTCTTCCCCAGCCCTGCCCCCTGGCTGCAGCCCTGTCTTGGCAGCCAGCAGCAGATACCCAGGCCCTGCCTCACAGTCCACTGCCCTCTCTCAAACCTGCTCCTGCTCTCTGGCACCCCCGCTCCCATCCCCTTCCTAAAAGCTGCCTCCTCACCAGCCTCGCCGCCTCCCGGATTTCCCCTAGTCTAATTCATCCTCCCCAGAGTGTGGCCAGGATCCCCAAGACCTTAACAGGGAATTTCCAAGATCAAACTTTTTTCAAAATCATAAGCCAGACATAAAAGAGATGAGCAAAAATGTGAAACAGTGGTACTCTGTCCACTAAACCCTTTTCTTTGGGAAAATGTTGTTATTTATATAATAATATAAAAGATATTATTCACTTAAACATGGAATGCATTTTGTTATTATTTGGAAGTGAATTTACAGGTTAAAATGGTCATGGTTTCTCAGTCTTAATTTTCAATCCATGTAAATATCATGTTCATGGAGTGTATCAATAAACCATGTAAGTGATGGTTCTTCCTCAAGAAGTTTTGAAGAGTCTGTAAGGATCCTGACAGCAGAAAGTTTGAGAATTGCTGTTCTAGAATTGATCATCAGAGGCATAGGTTGTGAGGACCAGGGTCTTATCTGTCTTATTCTCAGTCAGGGCCAGAGCTGGGCCTGGCACTCAGCATAGTAAGCTCTGGCACTCAACATACGCTTGCTGAGCAAATAAATGAAGATATTGCTCTACCCACCCAAACCCTTCCTTGACTCCTCACCGCGCACTGGATTCAGTCCAAGCCCCATGGCCTTTTTAAAGTTTCCCGAAGGTGCCCATTCTGTCCCTCTGCCCTGAATACCTTCCTTGTCCTTCTTCACCTGACTATGAGAGTCTGGCATTGCTTCCTCCAGGAAGCTGTCCAGATGCCTCTCATCTGAGCTGGATGCCGCTCTGTGCTCCCATCATTCTCACACTGTCCTCTGTCAAAGTACTTCGGAGCACCTGTCACCCTCTGTTGAAATGGTCTGTTTTGGTGTGTTTCCCCCAGAAGATTGCAAGCTCCACGCTGGTCTCTGCACCCCCACCCCTGGCATGGAGCCTAACATAGAGTAGGTGCTCAGTGAATTCTGGAGCTTAATGAGGAGCCTGTGACAGGTGGACAGATAGTGGTGGGTCCAGGATTTCTACCTAGAGGAGATTTAAGGCAGCTATCTTGCTGGAAGGCCTGCTGAGGGATAGCTAAGGAATTCACTGAAGTTGTGGTGACTCAGATAGGTTAAGCCATTTGAACTCTCTGAGCTTCAACTTCCTTACTTGTGAGATGGGGTTAACAACAATACCACTCCCCTCTGCTTCACAGAAATGTTTTGCAAACTGTAAAGTACTATACACATGCAAGATGTTCATTATAACTATTAGAGTAGGGAAGGGACTTGGAGATGGTAGCACAGCCTTAATTTTAGCGCTAAGACCTGAGCAATTGATTTCATCCAGCCTTCTCATTTTACAGGTGAGAAGTCTAAGGCTCAGAGAGAAGGACTCTAAAGTCTAATGTCACAATGACAGGGAACGCTGAAGGGGTGTTTCCCATTCTCAGTGTATAATCTTATCTCCTTCTATTAACTCAAGGGTCCCCAGAATCGTGGAGAAACATCCCCCTCAACTGGACATCAGAAAACCTGGTTTCCATTCTGACCTGTCCCTAACTCGCTTGAAGAAGCAGATCCCCAGCTCTGTGCCTGTTTTCACAGCTGTCAAAATAACAAGCTGGATGATAAGCTCCAAAATCTGTTCCAGTATAATTGACCAAGAAGCCCGAGGAAAACATGTCCGCAACATCCCAAAGAAAATACAAGTTAAAACAATAATGAAATGAAAAGTGATAATACCCAATGTTGGCAGGCATGAGCTGAAATGGGCACTCTTGATGTTTTTGATGGCAGTGTTGATCAATAACTGTCAAATCCTGTAGCCAAAGTCTTTTAAATATGGCGTGCATATCCTTTGGCCTAGAAACTGCACCTCTAGGATTTTATCCTACGGAAATCATGAAGAAATTGACCACAGGAATGTTATTTATTATTCAAAATAGTGAGAAAGAGCGAGAGAGAGAGAGAGGATACCAGTCCTGTCAAACATATACACCAGGGAATACTCTGCAGCCTCAAACTGATGACATAACAGTGCATTTGTAGATGTAGAAAAACATTCATTATACATGGTTGGATGAGAAAAGCAGGTTAGAAGCAGTACCGGCAACACATTCTTGTTAATGTTGCTGTCTTAAGAGTGTATGGAGGCCGGGTGCCGTGGCTCAAGCCTGTAATCCCAGCACTTTGGGAGGCCAAGGCGGGTGGATCACGAGGTCAAGAGATCCTGGTCAACATGGTGAAACCCTGTCTCTACTAAAAATACAAAAAATTAGCTGGGCATGATGGCACATGCCTGTAATCCCAGCTACTCAGGAGGCTGAGGCAGGAGAACTGCCTGAACCCAGGAGGCAGAGGTTGCGGTGAGCCGAGATCGCGCCATTGCACTCCAGCCTGGGTAACAAGAGCAAAACTCTGCCTCAAAAAAAAAAAAAAAAAAAAAAAAAAAAAAAAAAAAAAGAGTGTATGGAAGAAAACAAGCGAGATGCAGGTTGGACATCCCTTGGCTGAAATGCTTCGGATCAGAAGTACTTTGGATTTCAGATTTTTAATTTTGAGATCTGGGATGCTCAACCAGTGTTTGCTAAAATATTAAAGGTGGTTATGACTCACACCTGTAATCCCGGCACTTTGGGAGGCCGAGGCGGGCAGGTTGCTTGAAGTAAGGAGTTTGAGACCAGCCTGGCCAACATGGTGAAACCCAGCCTCTCGTAAAAATACAAAATTTAGCAAGGCGTGGCAGTGGGTGCCTATAATCCCAGCTACTCTGGAGGCTAAGGCAGGAGAATCGCTTGAACTCAGGAAGCGGCGGTGGCAGTGAGCTGAGATTGCACCACCGCACTCCAGCCTGGGTGACAGAATGAGACTCTGTCTCAATAAATAATAAATAAAGGTAATTATCTTTAGGTGCTGGTATTGTCGAGATAGATAGATGGATGGATGGATAGATGGATGGATGGATGGATGGATGGATGGATGGATGGTTGGATAGATAGATCAATAGATAGATCAATCTATCTTTTGGCAGTAAAAGTGCATTACTGTGAAATAAGAGAAAAAAAAAAGAACCAAGTCCCTCCGAGCTCTGAAATTCTGGAATGTGGGGCCCCTGCTTGATTGCATCCTCATCAACATCAACTCATCTCTTCCAGCCCTGTGTGACTCATGGAAAACAGGAGTGATAGTCAACCAGAGAGGAATGTGAACTTAGCGGGTAATGCCATCAACCTTTGGCCAGGACATGAGCAGTGGAAGCAGCCTGTATGTGTCATCCACGAGAAGGCCCCGCTGTGACTGCAGAGGCAGGAAACCAGGTGTCAGCAGAGACAAAGGAGTCCTCGGGGCGTGAAATGGGACTTGGAGCAGGGCCCACCGGGAGGGGACAGAGGGCGGCTGTCCAGCCAGGCAGTCCTGACTCGGGGAATTCAGTGACCAGACCATCCCTGGGTCACACAGCTGTGAGGCCTTCAGAGCATCGCCATTCAGTCATCCCTTTTTACACTGGGGGAAACTGAGGCTCAGGGAAGTAAAGCAGAAATGCCTTTAGACCTGGGCAAGAGGAGCTGTCCTAGGCCCTGCGTTTTGGGAGCACTGCTTTTCGAACTGCCTAAGGCAAAGGACTATTTTGGTTTTTAAACCTCTCATCTGTCTCAGACTGATACGTTAATAAGAGACAATAAAAATGAATCCATAATGAGGTATCTAAAGTAAGTCCAATTTATAGAAACAGATAGAAGAATGGTGGATACCAGGAGCTGAGAGGAGGGGGAGAGAGGAGTTGTTTAAAGGGTACAGAATTTTCATTTTTTTGTAAAGATGAAAAAGTCCTAGAGATCTATTTCACAATATCGTGAATGTACTTAGCACTATGGAACCGTACACTTAAACATTGCTAAGATGGGTAAATTTTACGTGATGTGTTTTTTTCACCACAGTGAAAAAAAAAACAATTTCATAACTTGCAAAGATAGAGATGCCAATATACAATGTGCTATTTTAAAATGACAGTCAATGCAGCACAAAGCAACGGTAATAAAATTTCAGGAGATGAGAGAAACATGTTCTAGCTGTCTTAGAACATTTTATAAAATAATTACTTAAACATGAACTACTAGAAAAGTAAACACGAGCTTGGGCGTAGCAGTCATGCTGTGAATATTTTAAAATACTTATTCTTGGTTTCTGAGTAGTTCATGCACCAGCCACAGTCCTCATGTGAGTAGCCCAGGGACCCCCAGATCACAAACACGCGCGATTTATTACAGGACACACGGAGCCCTGGTCACTTGGCCTAGCACGCCCCGTGTAACCCTCAGTATCCGCTTCCATGACTGACACTGCTCAGGCCCCAGGAGGGAGAAGGGATTCGCTTCTCCTCTTTTCTTGTTTTATGTCCTTGACACAAAGGATGACTGCGTCCAAATGCCACAAAGGCTGTGGGATGTGTGGCTGCTGACGGTGCAGATGGACTCTGCTTTGGGGCACAGGGAGCTCCGAGCAGTGGAAGAAGAGCTTTGCTGTTAGGTAAGAAGAAAGACAAATTAATTAACTCGCTAAATCCTTCCTCTAAGAGCACAAATGCAGTAAATTCCCACTAGAACCAAACATCCGCTTCCTTACTTCTTGTGATGTTCTAAGTCCTGGTTCTGGAGGTGCTTAAAAAAGAGCACGGGAGGCCAGGTGTGGTGGCTCACGCCTATGATCCCAGCATTTTGGGAGGCCAGTGCGGGCGGATCACCTGAGGCTGCGAGTTCAAGACCAGCCTGACCAACATGGAGAAACCCCATCTCTACTAAAAATACAAAATTAGCTGGGCATGGTGGCATATGCCTGCAATCCCAGCTACTCAGGAGGCTGAGTCAGGAGAATCCCTTGAACCCGGGAGGCAGAGGTTGCCATGAGCCGAGATCACGCCATTGCATTCCAGCCCAAGCAATAAGAGTGAAACTCTGTCTCAAAAAAAAAAAAAAAAAAAAAAAACGAAAGAAAAAAAGAGCATAGTATCTGCACGAGTTTCACAGGGCAGCCAAAGAACATTTTGCAATATTAAATAACTTATATTACTCTTGAATTTGTATATACGTATGTCCAGCTATAACATGCTGAAAGTGTGACGTCAGTTACTTACGTGGATGTTGGATCTCAATATTGCCTTGAGAGACAATAAAAAATCATGCTATATATGAGATGATTTACATGAAGAACTCACAGCTTATAACATTTTCCACAATAATCATAATTTCTCATCCACAACCCCATTACAATGTTTGAGCTTGCAACATAAAATTCATGGCTCATTTCCTAATCTAAATATTGCTTTAAGAATTTTATTGACAATTGTTGCTACATCCTCAACAGAGCAAGTGTTTCCAAATTGAAATTAATTAAAAACTAGCTAAGAAATACAATGACTTGCGAAAGGTTGTCTAATTTCACATTGCCATCAACGGAACAGAAATTATGTGAGAATTGTGATTATCACCACACAACTACTATTTTGCTGAAATAAAGGCAAGAAAGACAACATGGATGGAACAAATAATAATTTATGAATCATGTAGGTTTTTATTACTCATTCAAATATGATCGGCCCATCAAAAGACTACCCAGACAAGTGTAATATTATACTCCGTCACCTTTGATACCTTACTGACTTTCAGCCATATAAAAACGGCGGCTTTACTCATATTTTATATTTTGTTATAATAAAGTTACAGTTGCCATATTTTATTGAACTGTTTATTAGGTTTGATTTATAACTTTTATTTCATTTTTGAGACAGGGTCTTACTCTCTTTGCCCAGGCTGGAATGCAGTGACATGATCAGGGCTGACTGCAGCCTTGATTTCCTGAGCTCAGGTGAGCCTCCCACTTCAGCCTCCCAAACTGATGGGACTAGGGTACGTGCCACCATGTTGGCTAATTTTTACCGATAGATAGATAGAGATAGAGATGTACACACATACATACACACGTATGTGTATATATGTGTGTGTGTATATGTATATTTTTTTGTTGTTGTTGTTGTTTTGTTTTGTTTTTTTGTAGAGATGGAGGTTTCACCATGTTGCCTAGGCTGGTCTGCTGGTCTCAAACTCCTGGACTCAAGTGATCCACCCACCTCAGCCTCCCAAAGTGCTGAGATTACAGGCATGAGCCACTGCACCCAGCGTGATGTATGACTTTTAAATATTAGACACAAACTCCATTTGTATCTTGCCCTGAACCCCACAAATGTTTGGATGGACTTGGCCAAGGAACCAGCCCAACCCAGGACCACACAGGATTCAAATGCTTTGTCTCTCATTCAAACCTGCAAGCCCCTACTGGTTGCTAGGCATTGGGAATTGGGTCAAGATGTATGGTTTACAGCCCCTGTTCTTGGGAGTGCGCCAGCTCACAGTGGAGCCCAGAAAGCTCTAGACGCAGCCATCAGAACCCCTCTAGGAGGCTGGCTGCAGTGGCTCATACCTGTAATCCCAGCACTTTGGGAAGCCAAGGTGGGTGGATCACTTGAGGCCAGGAGTTCAAGACAAGTGACTTAGTGGCTACCCTACTGAACCACGCAGAACGGAACAGCTTCAATATCTTAGAAAGTTCTATCAACAGCTCTGGCCCAGAGCCGCACTGTGCAACTGAAATATAAGGCAGCCACATATGGACTTTTAAATTAGACAATTTAGCAATGTCAATAAAGTAAAACAAAACAGGTGGAATTCATTTTAATAATACATTTTCTTTAATCCAGTATCTTCTAAATATTATCTCAACAGACTCTCTTGACGGGCTGAGCCCAGCCAACATGACCAAACCCTGTCTCTACTGAAAATATAAAAAATTAGCTGGGAGGCAGAGGTTGCAGTGAGCCGAGATTGTGTCACTACACTCCAGCCTGCGTCCTGGGTAAGAGAGAGACTCTGTCTCAAAAACAAGACAGAAATAAAAAGAACCCCTCTAGGAGGTCATATGTCAGAGCGCTTGCATGTACACCATTCGGTTTTAATTCAGATGGGCCTGGACTGAGGTCTTGAGTGGACTTAGGCAGCTGTCTCAACGCGCTTATCCATAAAAGGGCTGTGATGTTCTCTATGTGACGTTATTATGTATGTGATACTGTTAAACTCTACACGTGATATTATTATATTATTATTTATTATATCACTATCTAATACATTATTATAGGATCACCGGCCAGTGGTTATTATGAAGATCAATGAAGAAAATGAGCATAAAGCCCGTTACACAATGTATGCTACAAAGTCACTCTTTTTTTTTGAGACAGGATCTTGCTCTGTTTCCCAGGCTGTAGTGCAGTGCCTCGATCCTAGCTCACTGCAGCCTCTACCTCCTGGGCTCCAGTGATCCTGCTACCTCAGCCTCCTGAGTAGCTGGAAGTACAGAGGTACACCGCCACTCCTGGCTACACCTTGTATTTTATTTTATTGTTTCTTTATCTTTTTTTTTTTTTTTTGAGATGGAGTTTGGCTCTTGTTGCCCAGGTTGGAGTGCAATGGTATGACCTCAGATCACTGCAACCTCTGCCTCCTGGGTTCAAGGGATTCTCCTGCCTCAGCCTCCCAAGTAGCTGAGATTACAAGCATGTACCACCATACCCAGCCAATTTTGTGTTTTTAGTAGAGACAGAGTTTCACATGTTGGTCAGTCTGATCTCGAACTCCTGACCTCAGGTGATCCATCCACCTTGGCCTCCGCCACCGCGCCCAGCCTGTTTCTTATTTTTGAGATGGAGTCATGCTCTGTTGCCCAGGTTGGAGTGCAGTGGCGAGATCTCAGCTCACTGCAACCTCTGCTTCCGAGTTCAAGCGATTCTCCTGCCTCAGCCTCCTGAGTAGCTTGGATTACAGGCATGCACCATCACACCAAGCTAATTTTTGTATTTTTAGTAGAGACAGGGTTTTACCATGTTGACTTGAACCCCTGACCTCAAGTGATCCACCTGCCTCAGCCTCCCAAAGGGGTGCTGGGATCACAGGCCACTGTGCCCAGCCTAATTTTTGAAATTTTTTTTTTTTTTTTTCAGAGATGGAGTCCCACTATGTTGCCCAGGCTGGTCTCAAACTCCTGGGTTCAAGTGATCCGTCTGCCTTAGCTTCCCAAAGTGTTGGGATTTCAGGTGGGAACCACACGCGCGGCCACAAGGCCACTCTTGATAAATGCTATCTGTGGTGGTCTACTTACGCTGTCTGTTAGAGGCCTGACCTGCCACCAGACTGTGGGTTCTTAAAGGGCAGGAACCAGGGGCTGTTCATCATCTCTGCCCCTCCCAGTCCAGACCCTTCCCCCACTCTCCTTCCGCAACACCTCATCCAGAGCTCCCCTCCGGCTGGCTTCCTTCTGAGGTCAGACAGGTGTGAAGTTGTCCAGCTTTGGTGCCCTCCACCCCCAGGGCCTAGCTCAGGCTAAGCCAACTCAGGCTTAGCAAACCTTTTCATCCTATAAGGCAGTTGGTGGTTCAGCAATCAATCTCCCCAAGGTGGGTGGGCGTAGGAAGAGAAGCGAGTTCTGGGCTGGGAGACAGGAGACCTGCTGCCAACTCTGTCTGCAGTGGTGGGCGGGTTACTCTCCCTCTGTAGGCCTCAGTATGCCAACTGTAAAACAGGCAGGTCAAAGCTGATGAATGTCAGGTCCCTTCTATGGCAGGCTGGAGAGACGAGGGCCTCCGACCAGCCAGGATCTGCTCGGAGGAGGGAGGACAACAGACACAGCCCTCCGTACACACACGCTCACACGTGAAATGGGTGCACTCGGATTTACCTCTGTCGTGGGGTTGCCGTAAGCCCTCGGCGAGCTAATAAAAAGCTCAGAACAGTCCCAGCTCCTGCTGGAGGTCCTCTCCAAGCATATGCTTTCATATTACTTTTTGCTATTTATATATATATATATATAGGTGTTATATTATTTATACAAAAAATATTATTACGTTGCTTGAATTATTATTATATTTATTCCATATGGAGCATGTGGACGAAGAGGCAAGCATTGGTATGATCAGGCTGAGTCCCAGGCCTTTAACAGACTTTATCTCATTCAATCCTCCCATCAACTCTATGAGGGTACAATTATTGTCCCCCATGTCACAGATGAGGAGACTGAGGCTTAGAGAGGTAAAATGGCTCACCCAGGGTCACACAGCCACCAAGTGGCGGAGCAGGGATTTGAACCCAGTTCTGACTCCAAAACCCTCGCCCTTTCTCCTAGGCCTCACTGTCTTCTTAGAGAAGAAGAATTAAGTTCTGCATCCCGTGGCTGGGTTTCCTTCAGGGTGACCAGTCTAGTCAGCCCTCTGTCGGGAAGACCTACCCGGTAGACTCCCTCTACAAGTTCTAGTCCCAGGCAAACAACAGAGGCTGACAAGGATGTGGAGAAACAGGAACAGCTTCTACACTGTTGGTGGGAGTGTAAATTAGTTCAACCATTGTGAAAGACAGTATGAAAATTCCTCAAGGATATAGAACCGGAAATACCATTTAACCCAGCAATCTCATTACTGGGTATATACCCAAAGGATTTAAAATAATTTTACTATAAAGAAACATGCACACGTAATGTTTATTGCAGCACTGGTTACAATAGCAAAGACTTGGAACAAACCCAAATGCCCATCAATGATAGACTGGATAAAGAAAACGTGGCACATATACACCATGGAATACTATGCAGCCATAAAAAAGAATGAGTTCATGTCCTTTGCAGGGACATGGATGAAGCTGGAAATCATCATCCTCAGCAAACTAACAGAAACAGCAAACCAAACACTGCATGTTCTCACTCATCAGTGGGAGCTGAACAATGAAAACACATGGACACAGGGAGGAGAATATCACACACCGGGGCCTGTCAGGGAAAGGGGAAGGAGAGCATTAGGACAAATACCTAATGCACGCAGAGCTTAAAATCTAGATGATGGGTTGACAGGTGCAGCAAACCACCAAGGCATATGGATGCCTATGTAACAAACCTGCACGTTCAGCACACGTGTCCCAGAACTTAATAAAAAATTGATAAATAAATAAGTAAATAAGCTGTAGTCCCGGGCTGCATCGTGTTAGGTCAGGATTCCTCCAACTGCCACACCATGGCCCCAGACTCAAGAAAGGACACAGCGCAGCCTTGGCCCTTGGTCGTGGTTTTCTGGAAATGGACAGGTTTTTAAAACTCTGAGCAACCAGGAGCTCAGAAATCTCCCCCCGCCCACCCTGTCCATGGCCTCATTTGCATAATCCCCACAATCCAATGCAGGCCCAGCTTCCCTTTGTGATATTAATTAAGTGGAGGAAAATGTCCTGAACAAGAACGGGCTCCTGTTTTTCAACCATTGTCCCTTTATGCCACCCCCCACTGCTTCATCCCTCCCAAATATGTCCTGGGTATGGTGTAGAATCGGAATTCAGGAACAAAAGGTTTGACCCTCTACCCATGTGACCCCCATTCCCGTATCCCCAAGGGCTGCTGGGCCCCTGAAGCCAATGGAAGAAGGCCTGCCCCTGCTCAGAAGCCAGGGACCAGTGGGTGCTAAATGCTCAAATGTGTGATAAAACAGGCCATTTGCATTTAAATATTAATCCTGGAGGAAAATAATAGACTATTAGTTAATAGATGGAATTGACAAGCTGGCTGCATGCCAATCCCATCTCAGACAGTTGCAGGGCTGAGCTCAGCCCAGCCTTTGAGATGGTCCTAGAAAAACG
Organism: Saimiri boliviensis; assembly: GCF_048565385.1. Classification (NCBI taxonomy): domain Eukaryota; kingdom Metazoa; phylum Chordata; class Mammalia; order Primates; family Cebidae; genus Saimiri; species Saimiri boliviensis. The sequence continues at coordinate 21,003,877 of NC_133459.1, forward strand.
GGAACCGCCCGCCTTATCTCCTTGGACTCCCCTTGGGCTCCTTGTCCCAGACTTCCCAGTTGGAAATCTGAGGCCAACTGCCAATTCCACTCCATGAGCTGGCGAACATCTCACCACCGTTGCCCACTAACTTGCTGTGTGACCTTGAGTTAGTTACTTTGCTTCTCTGAGACGTAGTTTCTTCATTTATAAAATGAGAGGGATGGAGAAGCTGATTCCAGGCTAGCTCTTCCAAATCTAAAGATTCTAGGGTTCTGGCCAGGCTTGGTGGTGGCTCATGCCTATAATTCCAGCACTTTGGGAGCCCGAGGTGGGTGGATCTTCTGAGGTCAGGAGATCAAGACCAGCCTGGCTAATATGGTGAAACTCCGTCTCTACCAAAAATACAAAAATTAGCTGGGCGTGGTGGCAGGCACCTGTAATCTCAGCTACTAGGGAGGCTGAGGCAGGAGAATCGCTTGAACCCAGGAAGCGGAGGTCGCAGTGAGCTGAGATCGCGCCACTGCACTCCAGCCTGGATGACAAGAGTGAAACTCCTTCTCAAAAAAAAAAAAAGAAAGAAAGAAAGAAAAGATTCTAGGGTTCTGTCATCATCAATATCAAGCATGTGGGTTGAAGACGGACTGGGCACACTTCATCTCAACATGTTGAGGCCTATTTCCCGGGAACAGAATCTGTCCAAGAACATCTGTGAGAGCTCAGAAGTTTAGGCTCCCTACCCTCAAAGCTCCTTCTCCTTCCTTGAACTCAGCTCCTCTCCTGGACCCTAAATGCTTGTTCCCATCTGAATGCAGAGATGGAAAAGCACCAGGACATCTGAGTTCACCGTGAGGCTCTGGGCAGGGCTGTTCCCTCTCCTAGGAGACCCAAAGTCAGCAGGGCTTTGCGCTGGCCAGGAGCCTAGGTATACTCCACCTGCACGGGGCTGAGGTCTCCTGAATGTCACAGAATGAGTCAGGCAGACAGGTGGGTGCTGAGAGGGGCAACCTGCCGAGAGCAGGAAGGCACAGAGCCTTCCTCAAGCACCCTAAGAGGATTTGGGGCAGCAAATGAGATGACGTTTGTAAAACGCTCAGCACTGCCCCTAGCACCACCATTTTTTTTTTTAGACAGGGTCTTGATCTGTTGCCCAGGCTGGAGTGTAGTGGTGCAATCATAACTCACTGAAGCCTCAACTTCTTGGGCTTAAGGAATTCTCTCACCTCAGCCTCCCAAGTAGCTAGAACTACAGGTATGCAACACCATGCCCCACTAATTTTTTTTTTTTTTTTAAATAGAGACAGAGTCTTGCTATGTTGCCCAGGCTCATTTTGAACTCCTGGGCTCAAGCGATGCTCCCACCTTAGCCTCCCAAAGTGCTGGGATTACACATGTGAGCTGCCATGCCCAGCCGGTAATTGTTATTATCAGCATTATCTCAGTGGTTACAGGTGCCTTCAGTTCTCAATAACTACAAGGCCTGTTCAGGCCCCCTGAGAATTTTGCTGGGTTTTAATAAGTCCTGATCACAAAGTAGAGATTCCTGGGTTTTTATTGCCATATGTGTCCCCCCAAAAACTCCTTAGTCAATTTCTTGCAATCCAGAGAATCGTCATAGCTCACATGTCACCAACTCCTAGAAGCCTGCCTGCTTATCATCATGTCCCCTCCTCTCCATCCATCCAATCAACCAACCATCCATCCATCCATCCATCCATCTACTCATCCATTTGGCAAACGCTTCCAGAATGTCCTCTTTGCCTGGTCCTGTTTAAACGTGAATCAGCCAAAACCTTTCCAGAGAGCTCAACTACACCCACACCCAGTTCCACAACTTTTTTCTTTTCACATTCAGAGTCCTTAAAAAATGGGACCTGCAGGCCAGGCACGGTGGCTCACGCCTGTAATCCCAGTACTTTGGGAGGCAAAGGTGGGCAGACCACGAGGTCAGGAGTTCAAGACCAGCCTGACCAACATGGTAAAACCCTGTCTCTGCTAAAAATACAAAAATTAGCTGGGCGTGGTGGCACGTGCCTGTAATCCCAGCTACTCAGGAGGTTAAGGCAGGAGAATCGCTTGAACTCAGGAGGTGGAGGTTGCAGTGAGCCAAGATCGTGCCACTGCACCCCAGCCTGGCAACACAGCGAGACTCTGTCTCAAAAAACAAAAGACAAAAAAAGAGATCTGCACCTTCCCTTGCTGTGTGTGTCCCCAGCCCCAGTGCCCAGCCTAGTCTGGATGTTTTCTGTGACTGTACCCAGATAGGGGGCAGCTGTCCTGGCCTTCAGAGCATCCACACCCAGCTCACTCGCCCAGCTCCCCCACCCTACTGCACCTCTGTTGCCAGGAACCCATCAAAACAGCACTATCAAACTCCAGGAGAGAGGCAGATTGGGAAACGGTCGGCCAGGGGAATAGCCATAAAATTCTGTGTACTCCTGTGGGGCGCAAAGATCAAAGTATCCCATATCAGGCTCAGTATACAACCGTAACAACCTTTTACCTGGATACGGCACTCCACAGTTGACAGAGGTGTTTCCCATCTCCTGGCTTCTTTCATCTTCAACAGGGCCCCTGGCCACGAGGAAACTGAGGTTCAAGAAATTACAAAACCACCCAAAGCCACACAGAAAGTAAAGGGCTGACTTGGGATTTCAATTCGTCTCTCCTGATGTTAAATCAGTGCCTCTGAAACCACATCACAGCTACAAGCTTCGGAAGGGCCTAAATCTGGGGATCCGGAGACCTGGCTCCCAGCCCAGCATTCATGAGTCTGTTGAGCGACCTTAGGTAAGTCACTTCCTCTCCTGACTGCCATTTCCTCCACCGTAAAGTGAAAGGGCTGCCAGGCTCACAAGGTTGTTGCAAAGATCAAAGCAGATGATGGGTGGGAACAGACTGTGGAGACAGGCTGCCCGCTGCAAGCTAGTCACCCCTCACCCCACCCACCCACCAGGAGCCTCACCTACAAGCTGGACATGCCAGGCCCTCCAGCTCCCAGGAGGAAGTAAGCTTTGGCTCCACGTGGTAATGGAGCTACTGGGAGCTACATGGCTCACAGCTACTGCGTAGCATTTTGCCTCCTGTCTCCTACACCAAGCAGGTTCTTTCTACGTGGGGGAGAGAAGTTTCTCTTCACTCTAGCAAGCAATTAGTCAGTGCCTGTGTGCCAGGTCCTTTGCTGGACCTGGATTCAGAGCTGAACAGAATCCAGTCTGCCCCAGGGCAGCTTCCTGTACAGATGGGGCCTGAACTCGCAGGGAAAGGAAACCAACATGTCAGAGGCGTTCTCGAATGGCAGGCGTTTTCCATGGGTCACTGCATGCTATGCCCATCATAAACCTATAAGGATCTGGTCCCTTTGACAAATAAAGAAATCTCAGGGCTGGGCACAGTGGCTCATGCCTGTAATTCCAGCATTTGGGGAGGCTGAGGTGGAAAGATCGCTTGAGCCCTCCCTGAAGTTTGAGGCTGCAGTGAGCTATGATCATTGCACTGTACTCCAGCCTGTGCAACAGAGTGAGACCCATCTCTAAAATAGAAAAAAAGAAAGAAAAGCTGGGCGCGGTGGCTCCTGCCTGTAATCCCAGCACTTTGGGAGGCCAAGGTGGGTGGATCACAAGGTCAGGAGATGGAGACCATCCTGGCCAAAATGGTGAAACCTTGTCTCCACTAAAAATACAAAAAATTAGCTGAGCGTGGTGGCGCATGCCTGGAGTCACAGCTACTCAGGAGGCTGAGGTGGGAGAATCGTTTGAACCTGGGAGGTGGAGGTTGCGGTGAGCCGAGATCGTACCACTGCACTCCAGCCTGGTGACAGAGTAAGACAAGAAAGAAAGAAAAGAATGAAAGAAAGAAAGAGAGAGAGAAAGAGAAAGAAAAGAAAGGAAGAAAGAAAGAGAAAGAAAGAGGGAAGAAGGAAGGAAGGAACTGAGAGTTAAAGAGGTTGAATATTCTCCCTGTTCAAGCTCACCCGTGATTCCAACACACCCCTCCCCTAACTCCAAACGCCACACTCTTTCTGCTCCACAAAGCTACTTTGCAAGAACATACAATGAAGGAAGTTGAGGTGCGTGTCATCAGCAGGCTGGGGATGTTTCCATAGGGCTATTGGTCTATGGAAGATTCCTGAGGAGTTGGTCTGTGATGAGGTCTTTGGAGAATAAGCAGAATTCTGGAAGACAGGATCAGGAGAAATGGGGTCTAGGGTGAAGCTGAGCATGAGGAGAGTGTGGAGGTGAGAAAACGGAGGAGTTCCCCGAGAGCTGAGGACAGCAGTTTGGCTGGGACGGAGGATACCTGGAGGGAACAGTGAGACAGGACTGTGCAGGTGGGCTGGGTCCTGTCCTTGAATGCCAGGCTAGGGAGTGTATATTACAGGGGGAACTAGGGGGACATGGAGGCCTTGTGGGGACATCGAAGGGGCTTGAGGGTTAAGAGCAGAGAACCAGAGAAAGAGGATGAGATTTAATGAGATTCATCCCCTGTACTTTGCATTTAATTTCCCTCTGACGTTAAATAATTTAAAACACTGAGCATGTACTGTGGACAGGGCCCCGTGCTTGTCCACATGGATTATCTCATCTCAGCGTCACAGCTCTAGGGGCAGACACTATTCTTATTCCATGTTACAGATCAGGAGACTGAGTCAGAAAAGCAGAGGGCCCGAGGACACAGAGCTCATCAGAGGTGGTGCTGGATTTGCACCCAGGCAGTCCCCTCCCCAGGCTGTGACTCTTTAGAACGACAGCAGGAGGGAAGCCCTTCTCCAGAATGACAACTCAGATGACCCCTTCCACAAAAGGCTGGTCATGAAGTGGGGTGCGGGCCCAGGGGTCACAAAAGTGAAAACCCAGGACCCTAGCACCTCCTGCCTCCAGCCTCCTTCTGATGGTTCTCCTAGAGGGTGCATTCACTCTCAGAGCCACCAGGTGGCAGTCAAGAGCCTGGCTAATCGGCGCTGCAGCCCAGCCCAGACTCCTCCAGGTCTGAGTCACAAAGACCCAGGGCCGACAGTGAGGAGTCGGGCACCGGGGTGGCTTGCACGGAACCCTACCCTCCTAGTTGCTTCTCTCCACTCTCCCTGCAGCCTCTGTGCTCAGAGGGGCATCGAAAGTGGAGCTGGGTTGGCATGTACCTCCAGAAGTGGGAAAGCAGGAGTTTCTGCTTTCATGGCCCATCATCTCCCTGGAATGGTACGCAGTGGTCAGCAATGAGGTTTCCAGAGGGTTTTTCACAACCCAACGGAATGCTCGCTCCACAGTGCTAGGTGGGAAAAAATCGGGCACAGCACCACACAGACAGCGAGGTTATAGTTACATGCAAAATACTTGTGCCTGGATGGAAACAGATCAAAATATCAGTAGTGCCTCTCAGGCTGGGGAGATTAGGGATGGTTTTTGTTTTCTTTCTTATCTCTTCTACATCTTCTTTATTTTTAACAATAAGTATGTGTTACTTTTATCGTAACGTAGAAAGAAAAGTTTTCTTGAAAGGGGGAAGAAAGAAGATTTGCTATCTAGACAATTGTGTGTGTGTGTGTGTGTGTGTGTGTGTGTGTGTGACGGAATCGCTCTCTGTCACCCAGACTGGAGTGCAGTGGCATAATCTTGGCTCACTGTAACCTCTGCCTCCAGGGTTCAAGCAATTCTCCTGCCTCAGCCTCCGAAGTAGGTGGGACTACAGGCACTGCTACTATGTCCAGCTAATTTTTCGCATTTTTTTTTTTTTCAGTAGAGACAGGGTTTCACTGTGTTAGCCAGAATGGTCTCAATCTCCTGACCTCATGATCTGCCCACTTTGGCCTCCCTAAGTTCTGGGATTACAGGCATGAGCCACCACGCCCAGCCTGGCAATTTTTAATCTTTTAAATGTAACCTCCGTGCTCACTTTGACAGCACATATACTAAAATTGGAACGATACAGAGAAGATTAGCATGGCCCCTGTGCAAGGATGTCACGCAAATTCATGAAAGGTTCCATATTTTTTTAAAAATTAAAAAAGAAAAGGAACCTCCTCCAGGAAGCCTTCTCCCCCTTTCTCTAAGCAGAAGTAGTGACTCCCTCCTCTGTGCCCGCAGAAGGCGTGGACAGCCTCTATTAAACAGGACTTTGCATTCCTTAGGGTATCTGTGCTATCCGATATGGTGGCCACTAACCACCAGCCACACGTGTCTATTGAATACTTGAAATGTGGCGACTGCAAATTGAGCTATGCTGAAATATGAAATGAACACTGCATTGCAAAAGCCTCAAATGAAAAAAAAGAGTATAAAATGGTTCATTCATTACATGCTCAAATGACAATATTTTGGATATATTGGGTTAATATATTACAATTAACTCCACCGATTTCTTTTTCCTTTTGTAGTATGGCTACTAGTAATCGTTAAATTACATACAGGGCTTGGATTGCATTTCTATTGAACAGTGGCTGGTTCATGAGCTTCATGAGGGTAGATCTGGGGCTCTCTCAGCTCAGGCCCAGAAAGGGGAAGAGCCCTGTCTGAGGTCACACAGCCAACTAACTGGTGGCAGAACTAGAACTTGAGCCTGAGCCATGTCTCTGTACTAAGAAATTCGCCCTGGCCTGGCACTGGCTGTAGGAGTGGTTTGACCCGCAAAAGGCCATGTGCCCCATCAGACCTGCATCCGTCAGCAAAGGCACTGGGACGGGGTCAGAGACTTGGGTACACTGAGAGGGGATGTCTATTCTGTGTTTTCTCTGGGCTCTGCCACTCAGCATAACACGTTCCCCTCCCTTCAGGAACCCTCCTACCTTTCCCCTCAGGAAGAAGGGGAGTCAGGGAAAGCAAAAGAGCTCATTGGCATCCTCTGGTATGGCCGAGACCCTCACCATGGTCCTGTGGCCCCCGCTGGATCCACAACAATGAGAGGCTGGCCGTGGCCCCAGAGAGACCACTCTGGCCAGTGCCCCCATTCAGCGTTTGTAACAAGTGGGGTTCAGAGACGGTGAGTGCCCTGCCTGAGGTCACACAGTAAGGTGAGGGAGGGCTGGGGAGCTAAGGGAGACAAGTTCGGAGAGCCCCTGCCGCCTCCATCTAGGGCTCTGGAGGCCAGCTCAGCCCCGCGGCCCCAGAGGATGGTGGCATGGGTTAGCACATGGGGTACCCCAGGCCCTGCTCAGCCGAGTTCATGCTGTTTTCCCTACCTCCAATCTATCCAGTCTCAACTTAGGATCCTCCATGACCACCCATTGTGCTTAAACTACAATCCATATTTTCCCTCCCTGACCTAACCTTCTCCATGCCCCAGCTGATCGCCACACATCAGCTCCTATCCCCCCGTGTATTCCCATACACGGTATGTTCCTAGCTCAGGGCCATTACATCTGCAGTTTCTCTTCCTTTCTATTTTTTTTTTTTTTTTTTGAGATGAAGTCTCACTCTGTCACCCAGGCTGGAGTGCAGTGGTACAATCTCGGCTCCCTGCAACCTCCATCTCCCAGGTTCAAGCAATTCTCCTGCCTCAGCCACCGGAGTAGCTGGGATTACAGGCACGCACCACTACCACCTGGCTAATTTTTGTATTTTTAGTAGAGACGGGTTTCATTATGTTGGTCAGGCTAGTCTCGAACTCCTGACCTCGTGATCTGCCCACCTCTGCCTCCCAAAGTGCTAGGATTACAGGCGTGAGCCATCATGCCCGGCCTGCATCTGCAGTTTCTTCCGCCTAGAGCTCTCTTCCCACATGTTGGCATGGTGGACTCCTCGCTGTCCGCCTTTCAGCTGTCATGTTGCCTAAGAGGCCTGCCCTGATTCCCCTAGCCAGAGCAGCCCCCTACCCTCCATCCGTCACTGCCCCATCACCCTGGTCATTATCTTTCCTGCACTTACCACTATTGTTATTAGCATATCCATTGGTCTTTCTGTAGCAGAATGTAGGCTCCCAGAGATCAGAGCCTTGTCCGGCAGACCCTCAGCTGTGTTCCTGCCTCCCCAGTGCCTGGTATGCAGGAGGTGCTCAACTAATGTTTGTCAATCAACTCTGATTGAAAGAGACATAGACAAGACAGGTCACTGAAGCCTCACTCCAGCTGCAGAAAAAGCAAACGAACTCCAAACCTGCCACGTGTCCTTGGGCAAGTGGCCCCTCTTCAGGCCCCAATTTCCGCTTCTGAAAAATGGCGTTCCCCTGGCTGCCAGGCTGGCTCGAAGGATAGGCTGGTTGAATTAGCATGAGTCGAGTTGATGGGTGTGAACGCTGCTTTGTAAACTGTTAAAGCGTGATTGCAAATTCGAGTAGCTGTTGTCATTAGACAAATGAAGCTTAAATCGCCTCTTCTCCTGCTGAGGAGGGGATTGGGTCAGATGCTCCCTGGGGCCTCCTGCCCTGGGCACGTACAGTAGAGTTCTGCATCTGGGCACTGCCCTCATGCAGCTCACAGTCAGCCGGAGTTGTAGAGATAGCATGCAAATCAGAAGCAATCTTCGGAGAAATCAGCAGTGGACCATGTGGGGCTGATTATCTTTCGGGGAACAGATAACAGGCAAATAGGTCGGTGAGAGAGGAGTGAGGCGAATGTCAGTTAAGCTCTTGGTGGGGGCTGGGGTGAGGCCGAATCCAAGTCTTTAGAGCCAAGAAGGCAACCAGGTGGAGTGCACAGCTGGGACAAAAGCACGGCTAAAGGCGGTTGCCAAGAGATCGGGGAGGAAGAGCCTGGCCAGACCGCAGAACCCAGCCACCCCATAGGATCCCAAATGGGGAATCAAATACTGTTTGGAGAGAAAAGGATGGGAGGGAAGGGGAACTTCACTATCATCACGAATTTTCAATTTTTTCCAGGTAAAGGCCCTGAATAGATGTCTATTTCATTAGATAACATTGAATGAGTCACTTTCCTCTTTTTTCTTTTTCTTTTTCTTTTCTTTTTTTTTTTTTTTTTTTTTGTGATGGAGTTTTGCTCTTGTTGCCCAAGCTGGAGTGCAATGGGGCGATCTTGGCTCACTGCAACCTCTGCCTCCCGGGTTCAAGCGATGCTCCTGCCTCAGCCTCCCAAGTAGCTGGGATTACAGGCATGTGCCACCACACCTGGCTAATATTGTGTTTTTAGTAGAGATGGGGTTTCTTCATGTTGGTCAGGCTGGTCTTGAATTCCCGACCTCAAGTGATTTGCCCGCCTCGGCCTCCCAAAGTGCTGGGGTTACAGGCGTGAGCCTGGCCCACTTTCCTCTTTAGGCATCAGCTTCCTTATTTGTAAAACAGGATGTGGAAAGTTAACCTGAGCTCTGAGCTTCTGTGAAAGGCACAAGGTGATCAGCACTGGGGTCGGATGGATCTGGCATTGAATCCTGGCTCCGATTTGCCATGCGACTTTGGACAAATTACTTATCTGGTCCTCAGTTTCATCATATGAAAATTTCACACCTGCTGCACAGAGTAGGGAAGATGAAGGCGGACAAGAAATAAACCAAGCTCAGCCTAGTGCCTAGCACCAGGCCCTCACAATAAAGCAACGGCACTGCTCTTCCTATTTTGAGAGAAAAAGGGAAGTAACCGCTGGCCATGGGTAGGTGGAGTCAAGGGTCCCAGGAAATAGAAACAAAGAAAAAAAGTTGAATCTGCCAGTACATAATAGGTGCTCAATAATAACTTCTCAAATTTGTAAGTGGCTAGGACCTGGATGCACTGGAGGTGGCCAGAGTTTAGAGCTGCTCTGCCCAGGAGAGGGAGGATTGCCTTAAGACGTGCCAAGCTTGGGGTCCCTCAAACCCTGGGTCTCCTGGAAGGTCTGACAGGCAGGAACTGAAAATGAAGGCCACCTCCATCCCAGTGGATCTTGACCCTGGTGAGGGGTGTGTAGGCTTAAAAGGGGAAAATCTCCTGTTTTCCTCTTTCCCTGCTCACTCCTATTCTGTCTCCCTCCCAGGCTGCCTCCTCCTGGTGGCCTTCCAGGATGACACCCATTTCAACTGGACTCTTGGGAGCTTCAAAAGAGGACCCAACTTTCCAAACCTTAGATGGATTCCCAAAGCCTGTGTTACCTCATTTTCTTGGTATGGACTGAAGGGTGAGCCCTGACAAAGGAATTACTGGGACATTTTGATAGTTTGTGGGACAAAGGGACACAGAAGATGTGGGTAGAGTAGATTTAAATTGCCTTCGACTTAAACCACCTGCTCCTCCCCTGGCCTCCTCCATCCACTCTACAGAGTTCCAGGCTCCTGATGAAGTCTCCTTAGTCAGGAGTGGGCTCCCAACCGCCAGGGGTCCAGCCTGGGTGATTGCCACAGGCCCCCTGCAGCCGGCTACTATCCAGACCTCGGTAAAGCCTGTTAATGATGATGGTGATGAAGGCTGTCAGAGCAGGGCAGGGCCCACAGGGTTGGGGCTCAGGGTTGTGTTTTCCCTGAAGGGAAGACCATGCACAAAACCACGACCGCACAGACAGATCCATTCCATAGCGTGGGGGTGGCTGGGGCTTTCCCCAGATTCCCCCATGGACTTCCTTCACCCCATCCCCAAACTGCACTGGGAGCAATATCAACAGAGAAGAAATCCAATGTACAGATAGACGAGTCTGCAGGGAGGGGCTCGCTCAGAACAACGGGGCAGGGAGGGGAGGCCTGGGGTCTGCCTGCCAGGGCCCAGCCCACCAGTGCCAGAGTGACCCCCCCACCCCCAACCCCAGGCCCTCGGGTTAGCGCCAAGGCCCACTCTCCCACTCGGAGGCCCCAGTCCAGCCCCCGTGCCTGGGAAAGCCGCCTGTTTTGTTCCCAGATGCCCCCACCCCCCCCTTTTTTTCATTCATTGCAGTTCAGTCCCTTTCGAAGCCGCAGGGACCTGGCTGGCAGGGCTGAGGCGAGGGGGTGGCACTCCCTGCCCTGACAGGTAGTGCCGGCCCCCGCTTTGGGAAGCCCCTTCCCCTCCCGCCCCCCACCCGCCGTCCGCTCTCCCTGCCCCTGTCAGCCGCGCCAGACGCTCTCCGGCTTTGCAGCATTCAATAAAAATTGAGAAACATTTGGGCTGAAATCGCTGCTTTATCTGGAGGAGCCACAGCGCCGGGAGAGACCACTGCTGCGCGGGGGGAGCCCGGGGTCTCGGGGGCCCGAGCGCGCGGGGTCGCCGCGCTCCAGCGCCCGCGCTGCCCCCCGGTGACCCTGCGGGCACGCTGTGCGGACAGGGGCTCGGGGCGGCGCGGGGCCGCCGGGGACCGGGGCGCGCGCGGGGGGGTGGCGGCCCGGCAGGGCTCCCCCCGCGCCCGCGGCTCAGGTTGGCCCTGCCCAGCGCTGGCGGAGCCCGGGTCCCCGTTCTGCCCGGGCTGGATGGCTCATTCTGCTGGCTGCGCGGTGGCGGCGGCTGTGTGTGCGCCGCGCCTCGCCGCTCCCCCCGGCCCCCCGAGCCCGGGGCGCGCGCTCCCGCCCGGGCCGCCCGGGGCCCGCGGCGCCGCGGCCCGAGGCTCCGGGAAGCGCAGCCATGGCCCTGCGGAGGCTGGGGGCCGCGCTGCTGCTGCTGCCGCTGCTCGCCGCGGTGGAAGGTGAGCGGGCTGGCGAGCGGGCGGGCGATGGGGGCGGGGAACGGCCGGGCACGAGCGGCCGCCGGCGCCCACCTCCGCCCCGCGGCCCTCAAAGTTTGCCCGGGGGCCGGCGCCGGGCGCAGGTGGCCGAGGGGAGGTGTGTCCGGCCGCGCCGGGAGGAGCGGGGCCCGCGGGCGCCCGGGGAGCGGCGGGCGCTGATTGACTGTGCCAGGAGGAGGCGAAGGGACCATCTTGCCGAGGCTTTGTAGCCAGCCCGGCGAGCGCCGCCCAGGGCTGGGGGCTGCCCACGCGCGCTCGCCGCCCCCGGCCCAGGCAGCCGCCTAGCGCCGGCCTGGTCTTGGTCGGCACCGGGTGGAGGGGCGCGGGCCCGGCCGGGGATGGGGGGGCCCGTCGTGCGGTCGGGGCTGGAAAGTTTGGCAGGGAGCAGAGGGAGGGAGGCACCGCGGCCGGCCGGGGTGGGGGCTCCCGGCCTGCGCCCCCGGGATGGGGCCCGGCGCCCCAGAGAGCAGGGACTGGCAGAGTGGAGGGGGAGCGCGCCAGCCCCCGCGTCGTTGCCTGCCCATCGCCCGCGGCGTACAATGGGGTCCCCTCCCCGGGAGGACTGCGTAGGGGATGGGTCCGTGGGCATCTCTCCGCCGCGCGGGGTCTCCGGGCACCCCTGCCGGCCACCGCCCCGCGGCCGCGGCGCTCAGCGTGGCGGCTGGAGCCCCGGGAACTCTCCAGCTGCCGCCAAGGCCGGACCAGATGCTCTTGCCATGTGTTGGCCTTGGCCAGGGTCGCCGGGCCCCCTCCCCGTGGCCTCGAGTATTGGTACCACCCGACCCCCAGTGGGGCAGGGGTAGCTGCCAGGTCTCCCCAGCCAGCTTGCTCTGGAGGGAAAGTTAGTGGGGTCTGGGTGTGTCCATCAGGAATGGCCGAGCTTGCAGGGCAAGAAGCGAACATGAATAATGGTTCTCACGTGTACTGCACTTTACAGTTTATGAAGTACTTCGCACTATACGCAGCTCTCTGTGGTTTACGGCGTGCTGCACAGTTGACAAGGTACTTTAAGCTTTACAAAGTGCCTTCCCGCCCACAATTGTGTTGGATCCCTCAAAATACGCCTTCCGGGGAAGCCAGGTGGGTACGATTCCTCCATCTCTTTAGCGCATAGGGAAACTGAGGCTCTGAAAAGTCCAGTGTCCCACCCAGGACCGTTGGGTGATACAAACAGAACCCAGGTCTGAGATCTTTCTTTGAAACCAGCACTCACTTAGCTGGGTTTTCTTGCCCCTAAACCGCGTGACCCTTTCCAGGGTTCTGCTCCCGTAGGCTGAGGGATAAGGCCTGTGTGCACTTCTCAGGCCACTTTGGGGTTGTGGGGAGCCCCTTCGCTTCTTGCAGCCTCAGAAAAACAACCTATCAGACCACGCGTGGGGGCTGCAGCCTCTGGGAAAGGCATCGTGGGGGACCCCGTGCTACAGTTTGAGTTTCTCTTTTGGTAATGAGCACTTTTGTGACCGCAGTGGGGGGGCAGGGGGTGTCCCTGGATGGCAGCCACAGTTTCTGGCCCTGAGGCAGCTGTCCTCCAGTTCCCGGGGGATTTGGCGGCTGCCTGCGGTTTCCCGGAGTGGGGCCACTGGGGCACCGAGGGTGCCATGGGTTCTGGGTGTGGAGGGCAGCCCTGGGGCCCGGCTGCTGGCGGGAGCTCCGTGGAATATGGCTGAGGTACCACTTACTAACTCTGGCTTTGGGGAAATGACTCATGCGTTGGCCCGCTATACATTGGGATGTTTACAGTATTATGGGGAGCTTGGCATAAATATTGCTATTTAGGTTGCAGTCAGCGGTGCTGGAGGGGAAGAAAATTGGCCCTTCTCTCGTTGGAAGAGGCCTGGGTGTGTTTTTAATTACTGCAGGGTAGATGGAAGGGCCACGTCCGTCCAGCCATCGCCCTGGCAGAGGCTGGTTGGAATCTGGTGGGCTGTGGCCAGCCTGGACCCTGGCGCTGGACACAGGGCTGTTGAGCACTGGCATCACGGGAGGGTATGGCTACTTAGACGGCCACTTGGGGGCAGGGTGGGGACGGGAAGCCACGGCAGGGTGGGAGGAGGGCCGCTGCAGCACCCCGACGCTCGCCCCAGGCTCTTCCCTTGCCCCCTGGACACTAGGAATGTAGTCCATCAGCTGTTAATAAGGAGCCGGCTGAATGGATGGGGAGGTGGTGTGAGGTGGAGGTCAGAGGGCCAGCTTCTAATTTACTGTGTGACCCCGGGCCAGCTCCCTTCCCTATAGAGGCCTCAGTTTCCCTGGGTGTAAAATGGCCTGGCTAAATCTCTTAGAGAGTCCATCATCTACACCCTGCTTCCCCTCTTTGAGCCTCATTTTCCTCCTCCGCCCCATGATGTCTGTCCTGCTTGCCTCCTGGGGTGTTTGTGAGGATCAGACCGGGTAACAGATGGGAGAAGTCCCCCTTCTAGAACTGGGTATGGCCTTCGGGCCGTGGAAGCCAGGGATGGACGGTGCTGCCTTTGCACATTCAGGAGACAGCAGGGTCTTCCTGAGGGTGACATGGTCTGTGGAGACAGGACTGAACCGTGGGGTGGTAGGAGGGTGGCCCCTGTGGCTCCCAGCATGCAGAGCCACATGGCCACCATTTCCTTCCCTTCTGCATCTCCTCAGCCGGTAAAGACCTGTCCTGCCATTAAGGCCCCAGGAAATCCCCAGCTACCGCCTTCCGAATAGGAGAGAGGAGAGGGGGGGTGTGTATATGAGAGGCTCCTAGGTTAGGATGGTAAGCTTAGCATCTCCCCCAAACCGTGAGACCCTCCCACCCCCTGACCAAGGGAAAGCAAGCCTAGAACATGTGGAATGGGGGCTTAGATCGGATCGAAGAGCGCTGGGGAAACGTCCCACAGGACAGGAGGTCGGTGGCAGACCCGCCACTAGATGGAATCCAAAGGTCAAGGTCTCCAGAAAATCAGCCTCCTTACATCTGCTCATTTGCTCTCCAAATATTGATGGAGTTTCCTCTCTGGCTGGCATGGTGCTGGACCCCGGGCAGGCAAGGAGACGGGACAAGCTGACAGGGAAGAGTGGGTGAGACAGAATGTGATAGGGGTCCAGCGTGCTTCCCAGGGGAGGCTATGAAGCCCCTGGGGTGGTTGAGGACAGAACAGGGTTATTTCATCTTTTATGATTTTATGCTTTGCGTTTTCTCACCACCCATTCTCCCTGCTGTGAAACTTTCTTGGCCACCTGTCGTGCTAACGAACTGTGTTCTCAAGAGTTAAAGAGGTTGACTTTGGAACTTAGAGGATGAGGAGAATTTTGCCTGAAAAAGGAAATAGTATGTCTGTATGTCCATAGAAAGACGTGGAAGCAGGATGATCAGGTACTTATTTTGATGTGTCTGAGGAGGGTGGGGATTGAGGGCTGCAGTCAGGGGTTGAGACTGGGAATGGGAGCGGAGTGGTCAGGTCCTGAAGGGCTAGAATGGAAAGCTGGGGAGTTTGGATCAGATGCCGAGGGCAGCAGGGAGCCCTTGAAGGTTCTTGAGCTGTCAAGGGACCTGGCCAGATTCGTGCTTGGAAGGAACACTGACTTGCAGTGTGTGGTGATGTTCACGTGAGCCAGATCTGGTCCTGGACAGTCTCAGGAAGGCCAGCTTGTCAGTTTCTGGCTAGACTGTGAGCTCCCTGAAGGCAGAGACCCATCTGCCTCATTTTTTGTGTCCACAGTTCTGGTCTGAAGAGCCCTGTTCAAATTCTACCTCCCCAGAGGCCTTCCCTGATTCTCTCATCTAAAACAGACCCGGTTCCGTTCCTTCCCATCCCACCTGCTTTGTTTTGCTTCATGAAACCCATCACCACCTGAAGAAGTATCAAAGTCCTGCTTGGCCTCTGCCTTGCCCACTAGACTGTAAACGCCAGGACTTCATCTGCCATGTTTGCTACCACATCTCTGGTGCCTAGAACTGTGCCCAGCCATGTGGGTGCCCAGGAACATGGAACGAATCGAATGTTGAGTGAACGAACGGATGAATATATGATACCGTGTTCTGTGATAAGGATTGGGAGCACAATGTGGACGTGGAGGAGAGTCCATCTGGCAGAGGAAATCAAGGAGGTCTTCCTGGAGGGAGACACCAAGGAGATGGCTTAAGTAGAGATGCAAGAAAGTGCTTGGGGATAACGAATAGATCAGTTCAGCTGGAGCAGAGCATTCAGATGGACCAGCAGCCACTGTGTGCTGGGTAGACAAGTCCACTTCTGATGGGGGGTAGGGGAACCTGCCTCCCTCCCTCCCCTAACTCGACTCTCCCGCCCCATACTGGGCTCACCTCTGGGGCATTACCTATCTAAGACCCAGCGACCTTCCATGGGATTAATTTGGAATTGGTTTTCCTTTTATGTCTGTTTCTTTTGCTTCTCATTTTTGAAGGAGACTGCTTTCATGTATTCGTCTTAGCCAGGAAATCAGGGCTTAGATTTAAAACCTAAATGCTGTAGAATTTGAAAGCAAGTTGACTTATTCACTCATTCATTTCTCCATCCATCCATATATTTTTAAAGAGTCACCAGGCACCTAGTTCTTGTCAGGGGCTGAGCGGGAGAAGGGATTGTCCTGCGGTGGGGAACAGGGCCAGCTGACTTCACAGGCAGTGTGTGGCGGAGAAAAGGCACAGCCTTCAGGGGCAAACAGACGGAGTTCAAATCCTGGCTGTGCGCTCTGGAGCGAGGAGCACAGACTCCTTGCACGTCAGTTTCCCCCTGGGTTCCTGAGTCAGACACTCATTAAGGCTGTGGACATTAAATGCTCGTCTCAACCCCCTGAGGTCCTTGCCCTCAATGATGGTGATGTGGACCCCGTTTTGGCATTTAGACTGTCCAGGCATCAGCTCAGCCATCAGCGTCTCCCCTAACCCACCCCACAAGCTCCCAACTTCCCCCAGCCTCAGGATGGCAACCCCCCAAGTACGGACAGACTTAGACTCCATCTCTGCCTTGTTCTCCAGGTCCCGTCAAGGGAAAATACTCAGATTCCTAGTCCAGGGGAGCTCTCATCCGGGGTCCCTAGGCCTCCTAAGTCCTGGGCATCTGTAATCACCCTGAAATCATCCTAGAACATTGGATGGATAATCCTTGAGGAAGTAGGACCAAGGGTGCCTAAGATAATCCCTCCCTCCTGTGGGGTTGTCTTAGGCACCCTTGATCCTGCTTCCTCAAGGTTCTGTATCAGCGCCAAAGCAGGGACAGGGTTTTGTTTTGTTTTGTTTTGTTTTGTTTTGTTTTTGAGGTGGAGTCTCACTCTGCCACCCAGGCTGGAGTGCAGTGGCACCATCTCGGCTCACCGCAACCTCCGCCTCCTGGGTTCAGGCAATTCTCCCGCCTTGGCCTCCCGAGTAGCTGGGACTACAGGCATGTGCCACTACACTTGGCTATTTTTTTTTTTTTTTTTGGTATTTCTAGTAGAGATGGCGTTTCACCATGTTGGCCAAGCTGGTCTCAAACTCCTGACCTCAAGTGATCTACCCACCTCGGCCTCCCAAAGTGCTGGGATTACAGGCGTGAGCCACTGTGCCCTGCCTGGGACAGGTTCTATGGGCCAGTTTTCTGGAACTTCAGCCCATGGTAGCCTCTGATCAACTCTGCCTGCCCAGAGCTCACCTGTGAGTTTAGGCTAAAGACTGGGCCTCTGCACACAGGAAGGGGCAGACGGAGCCTGCTGGTGACAGGGTGCCTGGGCTGGGCAAGACAGGGGACCCCTGCTCCCCCTGAGGGTGGAGGAGATGCAGACCAGCGTGGGCCTTCTGGCAGAGGAGGACATACTACGCCTCCGACCAAGAACCGTCTCCTGACCTGGCACATAGATGCCTGACCTAGCTGGAGATTTGGGAGACGGGGAACAAGGCCGGGGAGTCTGTATTTTTAACACACTCTCCAGGTCTTTCCACTAGGCAGGCAAATTTGCCCCCCAACGGCCTAAGATAAAACACAGAACTCCTGGGAAAGAGGAAGAGAAACCTCAGCAGGAAACTGGAAAAGACCGAAATGAAGTGAAATCAATCAGAGTTAGTGCCCACCAGCCCAGGCGGCCGCTGGCTCGTGCATAAAAAGAAGGTTAGCTGGGGGAAGGCAGGGAAGGAAAGAATGTTTGCACAGCTCCCAGGGGTGGGCTGGCGGCCGGGCGGTTGTTGATTGTGGCAGCACCTGGAGGCTCCCTGATTGGGATCAGCTCAGTCCGTCTGATAAGGCGGCCTTGAAAGCGTTTTAGGGCCTTTTAAAGCAGCTGCCTTCCGGAGGGTGCGGGAGGGGGACACCTGTCTCCCCAACACCCCATGTCATCTGGGGACTTGCCTAGGACACTCTCACTAGGTGAGCTTCCTGGAGCCATCTGCTGCCCTGCTGTAGTCCCCGCAGGGTGGGAGTGTCCTCAGAAGGGGAAACCTTGCCTGCTGTATGGCCTTGACCAAATGATCCCCTCTCTGAGCCTCAGCTTCCTCATCTGGACACTGGAGGTGCTGTGCATGTGTGAGAGGCTCACGGCGAGGATTAAATGAGGTCCTGTGTACAGTGACTGGCAGAACCTCTTTATCGGCTGCCATAACCATTACATGTCAGCAGCACCCTCAGCCCCGGCCAGAATGACTTGCCCCTTTCTCTGAAGTCCCACAGCACCTTTGCTTTGCCCTGATCACTTTCTCTCCTGTTCTATAAACAGCAGAGCCTGGGGTTACAGGAAGGGTGTGTGGAGTCAGACTGTCCCTACTCTGTGTCCTCTGGCTTGTGTCTTCACCTCTCTGAGCCTCGGTTTCCTCATCTTTAAAATGGGGGTGATCATAGTTCCTAGCTCTTGAGATGGTTGTGAGCAATGGAGGTGTTAATCTGAGGCAGACTAAGCTGAGTGTGTGCCCCAGGTGTGCTGAGCTTGCAGTAAATGTTCATGGTTGCCATCCTTGCTTTCTACCAATGGGAAGCTCAATTCACAGTAGGGGGAACAGGGAGGCAGTGGACCAGATTTTCCATCTCCAGCTCTCCCCTATCCATTCTGTTCTGAGCCTTATAGGGCAAGGAGGTCTGGCTGACTTGCTGGGTAGCTGGGAGGCCCCTCCAGCCTGCCCCACGCAAGGTTCCACCCAGGTTTTCTCAAAGGCCCCCTCCCCACTCCAATTCAACCTCCCCAATCCGGGAAATGGGTAGACTCCTTCATGGCCGTGCCCTCCTTCTTGGCCCAGTGCCTGCCAGGCACCAACTTCCCTGCCATGATCATCTATGCCAGACACTGTACTAAGGGCATTACGTGTGTGGCCCTGTGCAGTTGTCCCAAGAGCCCCACAGGTGATTGTGTTATGATGCCCATTTTACAGATGAGGAAACTGAAGCTCTGAGAGGAGTGAATGGCCCAAGGACACCTAGGGAGTGGTGAGGCAGGGATTCAAACCCAAGTCCAGTGACTCAGGAGCTCACGCTCTTCTCCACTTCTGGAACGTGCCTCCCTGCTCAGAGGAGAGGCTTGGCTCTGATGAGGGTCTCCAAGTCAGCTGTCTGGCCTCGGACTCTGTCAACATCCTGAGATACTGCAAGTGGGAGGGTTCTGGAACACACGAACCTGCCATAAAAATGCAATCTCTGTCATAATGGTCAGAATAATGTTTTCTAACTTAGACAAATCGGGTGCAAACTCATTATGTTGGAAGGGGCGCCTCCACAGAGAACAGAGACTATGGAACAGTCACAGGGCCATTCACAGCTCGCGCTTCCAAACACAATAGCTCATCGGCCCTTCACAGTCGTCCTGAAAGGGGCAGGAGCCATGGGGCCCACTTTAGAGATGAGGAAACTGAGGTCTGGGGGATAATGTGACTTGCTTCAAGCTTGACTGGACCAAGCTTGAAGCCCAAGGCCAATCTCGATTGCTCATCCATCCAGTTTGAATTCTTAGCCAACATTTGAAAATCATGAGATTTTGCAGAAAAGTCCTGTTTCTGGCATCTCTGAAAAGTCAGACAATCTGGTTTCGCTGGGCCCACATTCCCACATGGGCACAGTCGGCTGGAGCTGAATGGTGACTGCCTCTTGAGACAGAATGTGTGAGCACCAGGGGCACCTCTCCACGGACTTGCTGCACTCCTTTGTCTTGGTGTGTTACAAGTTAGTGCAGAGCTTCCCTGGGTGCTCAGCCACTGTCAGGGCTTGAGTTTGCCTCCTGGATCTGCCTCTGTTTCCCTGTGTGACCTGGAGGCAATTGCTTGGCCTCCTGAGCCTTAGCTGCCTCGTCTATAAAACGACAGGGGTGAGGCTCAGTGGTTTTGGAGGCCTCTTCCAGCTCCACGATTCAGTGCCCAGTGCCAGGCTTCAGGCAAGAGAAAGGGGAGCTATGAGCAGTACAGGACTCCACTCCGGACAAGTGTATCACTTATCTTTAGCAAGCCATCCCAAAACCTTCTGGCTTAAACAACAATGATGTCTTAGTTGTTCTGATTCAGTGGATTGGCTGGGCTCAGCTGGGCGCTTATTCTCTGCCCCTGGTTGTTAGTGGGGATCCCTGGGGAGGCCGCACTCAGCAAGGTTGGGCTGGAAGTTCCATCACGGCTTCGCATACGTCTTTGAGGCACTTGTAGAGAAGGCTGGAAGGCTGGTCCCCTCACGCTCCTTGCTGTCTCCATCCTTTGCTGGTCTAGACTGTGCCTCTGTCCATGGCAAGTAGCTCCCAACATGGTGAAATGGAAACTGCAAGACTTCTTTTTTTTTTTTTTTTTGAGATGGAATCTCACTCTATCTCCCAGGCTATAGTGCGGTGGTGCGATCTCGGCTCACTGCAGCCTCCACCTCCCAGGTTCAAGTGGTTCTCTGCCTCAGCCTCCCAAGTAGCTGGGATTACAGGTGCCCCCCACCCCCCCGCACCATGCCCAGCTAATTTTCGTATTTTTAGTAGAGACGGGGTTTCAACATCTTGGCCAGGCTGATCTTGAACTCCTGACCTCATGATCCACCAACCTCAGCCTCCCAGAGTGCTGGGACCACAGACGTGAGCCACCGTACCCAGCTGGAAACTGCAAGACTTCTTAAGGGCTGGGCCCTAATGTCACAAAGTGTCACCCCTGCAGCATTCTGTTGGTCAAAGCCAGTCACAACGCCAGCTCGGATTCATCCCAGGCTTCCTTATTAGGTTCAAGGAAAAGAAAAATATACAGGGCTTGATTTTTTGTTTCATTCTTGACGAGAAGTCCCATTTCTTACTCAGCTGTTTAGCACAGAAAATTTAATGGTGGGTTGCCCAACGTCCCACCCAACATGTCCTGACTCACTGAATCAGGTGACACTCAGAGTTCAGTGCCCACCCCTGCACCCTGTTCTTTTCCATGTTTCTTGGGCCAACCTGTAGTCCAAACTTGAACCTAGACCCTCCTTAATGGGAGGAGTGGCTTCGTGTTTAGCAGCGGGAGGAATTGTTGGCAGCCATGTTGTAGACAGTCTCCCACAGGGAGTTCATCGTCCAGTCCAGGGATGGGGGTGGGGAGGTAGCAGGAAACCAGAAACCTCTTTCCCTCCCTCCCCACCCCCAGCACTTACCCCCTGCACTGTCAGTGTTATTTGGCTCCTCTCAGAGGGCGGGGACTTACCACTTCACCATGTACAGCACAGGGCTTGGCTCATGACAGACACTAGATAGATGTCTGTGCAATCAACAAACCTAAAATTCGTGAAAAATGGCACCCTGCAGTTGTAGATATTCCAGACCTAGTGTGAGGCTTGAGGCCAGAGAAAGGGGCCTTGGGCTGGTGGGACTGAACTGAGAGGATGGGTGCCAGGTGCTCCCGTGGCCTCGGGCAGGACACTTCAACCCTGTGGCCTGGGGCAGGTCACTTCAACGCTCTAGGCCTCATTTTCCTCATCAGTGAACTGGGGATCCTAATTTCAGGCACCTCAGAAGGCCGAGCTGAGGAGCAGCTGTATGCTTCATTCTACTATGAAAGACCCAGTTAAAGGGGTGACCGTGGTTCACTCCCACCCTGCCCAGAGGCCATCGCAGGAGTGGGGACACATTCGAGGAAAAGAAAAAATCCTCAAGGCATGGGCCAGTTGTCGTCGATAAAGTTTGGAGCACAGGTTGGCCCCACAGCGCATGGAGATGTGTGCAGAGAAGTAAGTGGGTGGGACCACTGAGCTCTGTGTGTCACTTCCAAGGATAGTTGACGGGACCTGGGCACCATAGTCAAAGTTAATGCATTAAACCATCGGGCAAGAAATGTGGGCTTCTGTTTGCGGACTGACCGGGAAATCTGGCCTAATGAAATACAGGGAATACATCACAAGAGTCTTGGTCAGAGGTCCCAGACTTGCAAGCTGGCCCACGTTGTGAATGAGTGAGGTGACCCGGCTGTCGGATGTGTGCCCCAGGAGGAGCACGCATCCAGTCTAAAGAAGGGAGATGTGGCCAGGTGCGGTGGCTCACACCTGTAATCCTGGCACTTTGGGAGGCTGAGGTGGGTGGATCACCTGAGGTCAGGAGTTCAAGACCAGCCTGACCAACACGGAGAAACCCTATCTCTACTAAAAATACAAAATTAACCAGGAGTGGTGGCGCGTGCCTATAATCCCAGCTACTTGGGAGGCTGAGGCAGGAGAATTGCTTGAACCCAAGAGGCGGAGGTTACAGTGAGCTGAGATTGCACCACTGCCCTCCAGCCAGGGCAACAAGAGCGAGACTCCGTTTCAGAAAAAAAGACGGCAGGTGCTACCCACTCCTGACCATGTTGTCACACGGGAATCCGTGCCTAATTTTGCCAGATCTTCTGATTTGCAAAGTTCTTTTTTTCCCTCTCTTTTTTCTTAGACAGGGCCTCACTCTGTCTCATGGGCTGGAGTGCAGTGATACAGTTGCAGCTCACGTGCAGCCCTGATCTCCTGGGCCCAAGCGATTCTCCCACCTACCTCAGCCTCGCAAGTAGCTGGATCCGTAGACACCTGCCACCGCATTGAGCACTTCCCACCCTGCTTTGGTAGAGACAGAGTCTCACCATGTTGCCCAGGCTGGTCTCGAACTTGTGGGCCCAAGAGATCCTCGTGCTTCAGCCTCCCAAAGTGCTGGGTTTACAGACATGAGCCATTGCGCCCAGCCTGATTTGCAAAGTTCTGATGCTCATGGGAAAACTGGTTTTTGTTTTGTTTTAAGTCTTACTCTATCGCCCAAGCTGGAGTGCAGTGGCACTATCTTGGCTCACTGCAACCTCCGCCTCCCAGGTTCAAGCAGTTCTTGGGCCTCAGCCTCCCAAGTAGCTGGGACTACAGTCATGTGTCACCATGCCTGCCTGTAAAGACAGGCACCTGCCACTGTGCTCAGCACTTTTTTTTTTTTCTTTTTTGTAGATACAGTGTCTTGCCATGTTGGCCAGGCTGGTCTTGAACTCCTGGGCTCAAGTGATCCACCTGCCTCAGCCTCCCAAAAGTGTTGAGATTAGAGGCATGAGCTACCATGCCTGGCCTGAAAACTGATTTTTGAATATTTACTCATCTTATTCTAAAATACAGTTCTGGCCAAACCAAACCATGTTAGCTAGCTGGATTTGGCACACTGGCTGGCAGTTTACAACCTCTGGTTTAGGTATTTGGGGTAAAGAAATAGCAAGATTATTGTTAGCACCATTACACAAATGGGGAAGTTGAGGTTCAATGACTTACTCAAGGTCAAATAGCGGGTGAGCACTGGGGGGGTGTTAAAGCATGCCTCCTCACCTTGAACTGGGGAGTCTCTTTCCCCATAACTTCCCTACATGGTTCCTCTTTCCCACCCTCC
Organism: Saimiri boliviensis; assembly: GCF_048565385.1. Classification (NCBI taxonomy): domain Eukaryota; kingdom Metazoa; phylum Chordata; class Mammalia; order Primates; family Cebidae; genus Saimiri; species Saimiri boliviensis. Next base: position 21,027,131 of record NC_133459.1, read on the forward strand.
AGAACAATCTAAGAACACAAGATCCATCTTGCAGGCATCTGCCATGTTTGGAGGCAGCGAGCATGTCTTCCCTAGGTTTCTTCTTGATGGAGGCAGAGTTGGCAGAATGTATGAAAAGCAGCATGGTCTTAGAATAGAACCATGCTAGATTGGACCTCTGGCTCAGACACTGACAGTGTGACTTTGGCTCTCTTAACTTAGCTCTTTGAGCCTCAGCTTCTTGAACTATACAATGAGGTTAGACAAGGCGTCCTAGAAGAGGCGACTTCTAAGACGATTCTTAAGGAAGAGCCAGGTGAAAAAGCAGCGCGGCAGCCATTCCAGGCAACAGGAACAGCATCTGCAGAGATCCGGACAGGAGGCCCGTGAGCGTGTGATGTATCTGGGGAGCTGGAAGGAGTCCTATGTGACTGAGAACGGGGCATGCCAAGCGCTGGGGCGGGGTGCAAGCTGCCTGGCCCCAGCAGGGAGAGAGCGTGGGGTCAACATTCCCATTATGGCGACGACATATGTCCACGGCACCAACTTGTCACTTGGCCTGAGTCCATGGGAAGCCGGAAGGACAAAAAGCATCTGAAACGTGTAAGTGGGGAGAAAGCGGCTTAGCGCACAGTGGGATGCGTCCCGCCTGAATGGGGCTTCTCCGCCTCTCACGGGGAGGCAGAGCCTGGGAACAGCCTCGTCCAGAGCCCGCAGGGCCTTTTTGGAACCCACGAAAGGCCATGGCCCAGGGAGTCTGTTCGAGTCAGGGCCCTGGCCGGTACATCCTCTTGCCTGTCCCCATCAGCGTCAGCTGTCACTCCCCACGGCCTCGGATGGCAGCTCCCGCAGCTCTCAGGAGAAAAGTAGAAAAGGGCTCCTGAGCTGCCAAGGAGCCCCTGACACTGGGTGCCCCTGGCTGGCCCAGAAGCACAGCCATGCCAGCAAAGCTCAGGACTCCCTCTGACTGGCCCCTTCTGGAGTTGAAAGGGTGATGAGGCTGGGCCTGAGTCAGGAGAGGCTGGAGATACGCGGGGGAAAGACCCTCAGCTTTGGAGACAGGTAGAACTGTGTTCAAATCCTAGTCTTCCCACTCACCGCCAGTGTCAGGGGTAAACCATTTTACCCTCTGCAGCTCAGTTTCTCACTGTAAAGTGCGGATCCTGTCACCTACCCCATGGTGTTGTTTGGGGAATTAAAAGAGCTCGTGTATTTTGTTTTAAGCAGGTGTTTTACCAAACCTCTCTCATCCTCAGTCTCTTAGCCGTTCAAAGACAGTAATCATAGTAATAATAGCAGCAGCAACTAGCATGTATTAAGGACTTGCTAAAGACCAGGCACGGGGTTGAGGTATTGGCACCTGCATTCTACAGACTGAAAAATGCAGCTTTAGAGAAGGTGCTCATGTATCCATGGCCATTTGGCCAGTAATGGTAGAGCTAGGATCCAGGCTTAGGCAGTCTGGCTCCAAGATAGATAGAGAAAGAGCTGATTTCTTTTTCTTTTTCTTTTTCACATTTCAAACATACAGAGAACCCGCAAGCAGAGTAAAACAAACACCTGTATAGCCTTCACCTAGATTCAACAATCGCCAACGTTTTTGCCACCTTTGCTCTCCTGTGTGTTTTCACCCTCTACTCCCTTCCCCCTTTGTGTGTGTGTGTGTGTGTGTGTGTGTGTGTGTGTGTGTGTAACGTAAATGTATTTTTTTCTGAACCATTTGTACATAATTTACATACACGGACAGAGAACTGACATTTACTGAGAATCGATTCATGTATGTCTAAGGCTGGCTCTCTAAACCACTGTTTTAGATCACTTTGCCTGGCACACAGTAGGACTTCCATATTGGCAGTGATCAGGAAGAGTAACTAGTATTACCCACAGCTTACCAAGTACCCCCCACCCCGTATTAGCTGGTTCCGACCTCACAGTGGCCTGGCATAGAGCTGTTGACGTTTTCTTCATTTTCAGAAGAGGGAAGAAAGACTCAGAAGTTAAATAAGTTGTTGCAAAATAAAAAGTTGGGATTTATACCTGGGTTGGCTTGGCAGCAAAGCCTGTTTCACAGAATTGTAGGTCACCCGCTTTTCTCTCTTTCCCGGGTTGATCCCTGTTGTAGCCATCAGAGCGCAGCCCAGGGCAGCAGATGGCAGCTTCCCACCCAGCTGCGCAGGACATGGCCCTTTCTCTCTAGGAATCAAGGGGAATTACAGAGTCTGGTGAACTTGGAAAAACTGGGGACTGGCCCAGGCCCACAGCTAACCAAGTAGTTTTGGGGACTCAAGCCTTTGGGCTTCTAGAATCTACCACATTGTTTCATGTTGCTCCTCCCGCTCCCCCTCGCCTGGGTACCGTTTTCGCCATCTCTCCCTGGTCAATTCTTGCTGCCTGTTGAGATGAAGCTTGAGCATCTCTTCCTGTGTGAAGCCTGCTCTGATCTCTCTCACTGGCCCTTCCCCCTTCTGCTCTTGGTGGCCTCTGTGTCCTTGGTGGTACCTTGTATGCCCCCCTTTTATATTGCCTAAGTTATGCCATACCGTGTGTAGGTTTCTCTCCAACCGTACTGGGAGATTCTCAGCCATGCTGGTTGGGTAGTGTACAGTTAGATGGTTGGGTGAACAGCTCAGCAGTTGGGTGAGTGGTTGAGTGACTGATGGTTAAACGGGTTAAGTGGCTGGATACAGAGAGGATAAGTGCATGGATTGGAGGGCTGGGTGAATGATGGGCAGGTTGATAGTGAGGTGGATTGTTGGGTGGTTGGATGGTTGGCTGGCTGGCCTGGTAGATCGAGAGGTAGTTAGATAGATAGCAAGATGGTTTTGTGAATGGAGGGACAATGGCAGGCTGGTTGCCTGTTTTGAATAGTTGGATGGATAAATTGATGAAATTGATGCATGAATAAACAGACACCAAAAGCACAGTGCATTTCTCTTCCCAAGTCTCTCTTTTGTATCTGGACTGTGACATTTCCTCATTTTCCAGTTCCTGGCCCTGGAGGGAGCTTGCAAACAGTACACTCTCCAGGTTTGGAGAAACCTTCTGAGCCATTGACTGTGGATTTGCCAAGGTTTTTGCATTGGGGAGTTCTGGAGAAGTTGGCCCCCAAAGTGAATTTCTGAAAAGTAAATCCTATTTTCCCATTGACTTGGCTCACACTTTTGGAGATATATTCCTGCTGTCAGAGGCTGGTGACAGGTGGGGGAAGCGCTGGAACTCCCCTGGGTGGCAGCTGCCCCGAGCTTCTACTCACTCCACCTTGAGAGCAGACTGATGCTGGCCAGGAGCACAGGAGCTTAGAGCCAGGGGGAGATGCAACAGCAGGGGAACAGATTTGGCATCTGGTCCCAGAAGCCTCCGCTGCCAGTGGGATGCTCTGCTGCGAGGCTTCTGGGATAGCACACTCGGTCTCCTCCAGACTGATCTGTTTCTGTTCATCTGTCCGTACATCCTTCCTTCTCACAACCCCGCCCTCCCACCTTCATCCATCCATCTGTCCATCCAGTCAACAGCCATTTTTCGAAAGACTCTAGGACGCTAGGGGACATCGAGGGAAATTAAAGAAAATTGACATTCTGATGGCAAAGAATGATATCCCCGTAGCGGTGATAGGCAAGGCCTTCTTCCTCCTCTTTCTCCTTCTCCTACTCCATTTCTTTTTCCTCTTCCTCCTCCTCTATCTCTTCTTTCTTTTCTGCTCTTTCTCTTTCTTCTTCTTCCTTCATCAATATCATGATCACGGCAGCCTCCACCATTGAGTCCTCACTAAGTGCCAGGCGCCCTCCTAGGTGAGGTTCTGACATGCTCTAACTTATCCTCCTAAGAACCCTGCATAATGGATTCTTTCCTTTTATTTTTCTTTTCTTTTTGAGGCAGAGTCTTGCTCTCCTGCCCAAGCTGGAGTATAGTGGTGCAATCTCAGCTCACTGCAGCATCTACCTCCCAGGTTCAAGCGATTCTCCTGCCTCAGCCTCCCGAGTAGCTGGGATTACAGGCGCCCACCACCACACCCAGCTAATTTTTTATATTTCAGTAGAGACGAGGTTTCACCATGTTGGCCAGGCTGGTCTCGAACTCCTGACCTCAAGTGATCTGCCTGGCTCAGCCTCCCAAACTGCTGGGATTACAGGCAGGAGCCGCCCACACCCAGCCCATAATAATTAGTAACACTTATTTTGTAGGTAAAAAACCGGGCTCCGAGATGTTCGGTGTATGCCCAAGGCCACACTTGGGTGTGAGATGGAATGTGTTGAGTGCAGCGGGGAAAGTCCTCCAGCCTGTACCATCAGGATGGCATTCTTCAGTAGGTAGGATTTCGTTACATAGTGGATGGAAAGAAGGGCATTCTTAGCAGGGGCAACAACCTAGGAAAGGGGCAGGTTTGTAGAAGCCACAGTGAACCAACGTGTGAGAAAGAAATGGCAGAGGAGGTTTGAGTCTGTTAAGAGAAGCCTTGAGTGGTGAGCTATGTCTGACACTGGAAGCAGTAGTAAGCCATTGAAAGAAATCCCAAGGAAGGAAGGGTTCAGGAAGGAGGCCATGAAGCCGGGCATGGGAAGAGGATCCAGAGCAGGGAGAGGCAGGCTGGAGGCCGGGAGGGCTACGTGGGCCTAGCCTCCATTAAGCCAGACCCTGGGTGTGGCTACTCCTGCCCAGCCAGCTACTCCAGCAGTGGGAGAGGCCAGGACGTAGCCCACATCCTTAGGGGATGGGCCACAATGGTAGGGACCAGGGCAGAGTCAATGAGTCAGGGCGCTGCCTCTCTTCTCCCCGAACTGAAGCCCCACAGCTCCCAGGGAGCTCCTCCGCTTCCTGTCCCACGCTGCCCACTTCACTCCTTGAGCCAGGGAAGGGTTACTGGCACCTTGCTGGGCCTCAGCTCTTCCATCGAGCCTGGACAGCCCAGGCGGCACCGTGAGAACCATCCCAGAATGCAGAATGTCAGAGCTGGGCATAGGGAGAAGCTGAAGCCCAGAAGGGGACAGCTGCTTGCCTGAGACACACACAGACAGTGGCAGGGCTGGAACTTGGGGCTAGATCCATAGCCACTAAAACTCCTTCCAAGGGAGATAAGTTGGTGGCTCCCTTTTCTAGCTATGGAGACTTGGACATATTTTTATTGTCTTGTCTTTTTTTCCTCTCCTATCTTTGCCTGTTTTTTCTTTTCTTTTTTTTTTTTACCTTTTTTTTTTTTTAGGGGTCTCCTCTATATTGCCCAGGCTAGTCTCAAACCCCTGGGCTTAAGCAATCCTCTTGCCCCAGCCTCCCCAAATGCTGGGATTATGGGTGTGAGCCACTGTGTCTGGCTGAGACTCGGACTATTTAATATCTGCCTCTAGCCCTCTTGAAAGTAAGGTGGAATAAAAACAAATTGTGAGCCTTTAAAAAATGTCTTAACCACTCTGAACCTCAGTTTGCCCTGCTGTAAAATGGGGATAATAATAACAAATAAAACATTATTTCGTCATCATTTTTCCCATAACCTACCTATAATAATGTGAACTTCACAAATGCTCAGCATGGCACCTAGGACTTAGCAGGTGCTCAAGAAAAAATCAATGAATGAGTGAAGGAGTACGGAATATATATGATTTATGGGTTCCTGGCAGTGTGCCTGGCACTGCAGAAAACGCTTTCCATGCAGAATCCTGTTTAATCCTCAAAATGATCCCGAGGTGCGGAGTTGGTATGATTATCTCCACTTTACAGAGGAGGAAACTGAGCCTCACAGAGATTGCACATGACTTACTCCTGGTCACACAGCTCCTGGGTGATGGAACTGGGCTCAAAGCCCTGCTCTGTGGGCCCCACAGGCTGCACAGCCACTGCAGAGCAGGGTGAGTGCTTCTGAGACCCACCGCCGGGCCTGTCACAAAGTGGCTGGACAGACCACGTCCCTCACCCTAATCTCCCCATTCTCCTGTTCTGGACTTCAGTTTTCCCACCTGGAAAGCTCCAGGGCTGGACTCTGACCTTTTCATGGTTCTCCCGCGTGGACTGATCACACTAGGGATGATCTTCCCATGGCTTAGAGGGCCAGTTGTCCCGCCTGATCGTGGCCCCCCAGTCCCGAAGAGACAAGGCCTCTGGAGGTGTCCTGATGCTCACTTCCCCTCTGGGACCCCAGGACCTCTGAGGTCTCGTCACTGGCTTCCTCAGGGGCCCTGAATTGGCCTCCATGCAGATCCGCCTGCATGCCAGCTCCCAGTGGCCTGCGGGAGGAGTGTTTTCTCGGCTCCCTGTCGGCATCCGTCCCAAGGTGCGAGGCTCCAGCTGCACGCGGCGGGCCAGGCTGCCGTTCTGTCTGGAGCGCTGCGTGGAGAAACAAACACAGCTGTGTTTATTCCAGAAATTACACATCCTGATAATCTGCTCACTCGGGGTAATGCCTCCCAGTTAGGATCACAGAGGGAGCTGCACCCAGGTTCCTGAATTTCTGGGCAGGTTTTAATTCTCTGTGACATCTGTGCTGTTGGTCAGCAGGTAGACCTCAGCCAGCGGGCACCCAGATAGCTTTGGATGCTGAGTCCTGAGGTGGGTGGACATTCTCACCTGGGCATGAGATACTGGAAAGAGAGGACGTTTTGTTTGAAACCTCCAAATTAAGATTTCAAGCCTGACACTTCAGACCACAGCCACGCTGGGAGAGAGAAACACACAGACTTTTATTAGGAGAACACGACCAGGACTGGATTGTGGATCCAGCCATGTTGTTGCTCCAGAGTGTTTCTATGATGCCCCGTTGCTTTCAGGTCACTTTTCCGTGGCCCCCTAGGCCCACGCAGTCTGCGTCCTTCCCACGCTGCCTAATGTCCGTCACCCACTCTGGTCTAGGGCTTCCAGCCACTCTGGCCCTTTCAGTTTCCTGCAACTCCTAGACTCTTCCCACCACAGGGCCTTTGCACTGCTTGGTCCCTCTAGCTGGAATGCTGCTCCCTTATCACCCAAGTAATTCTCACCCATCCTCTACTTTTTCAAGGAGGCCTGCGTAGCTCCGTGGGCCCATCTCTGGCTGCATTTGTCACAAACTCATCATTTAAAAATTGCATCGTAATTTTTAAATGATGAGTTTGTTGCTTTGAACATCTCTACCTCTCCTACCAGACAGTTAACTTTACAAGGGCAGGGACCGTGGTCCAATTGCTTCATCACTAGATTCCCTGCACCTAGCATAGCACCCGGCCCCTACTTAGTAAGCGCTCGACTGATATATATTGACTGGAAGAATGAATGAACGAATGCACGGCTCTCAGATGAGTGAAAGGAGGATATGCTTCTGTTTGTTCTTTTGGGTGACAGTTGGCAGAGTGCTGTGACATCCGTCATCTCCCTTTAATTGAACAGAGTGGGATTGAAGTCTGCAGGGGCTTGGCACGGGGCCAGGCCCCAGGGTGCGGGTGTGGGATCCGAGGTGAATTAGGCATCGTGGGCCTGGCCTTGGGGAGCTCACACACTGGCTGTACACAGCCCCCTGGGGGGAAGGTCCCACTGGTATTGTTCTCCTGGATGGACAGATGAGGTTCCTAATACTCAGAGCTGGGGGTAGAGGCGGGGGTGGCTTGATGAGGCCACACAGCTAGTCAGCAGGACAGACGTGCACTCAGATCCAACGGATATCAAGCCAGGCGGCCCTTCCCCCACTTCTCCGGGCACTTGGGTGGGAGGTGTCAGGGCTCCCTGGCCTTTAGGGGTCTCGACATCCAAAATCTTACCAGCCGTGTGGCTGTGGACAGGGGGCAGCAGGGACTGTCCTGCCCCATGGAGGTTTTCTTCTAGTGGCCAGGGCTGATGCCAGATATGCAGTGAGTAGCTTAAGTAGGGATGTGTTAAGAAGAAAACCGCAGCAGAGATGGAAGGGCCAGCGGGAAGAGGGGATCAGGAAGGCCCTTCTGAGGAGGAGGTGTTTGAGCAGAGCCCAGAAGGAAGCAAGAGAGTGGGCTCGGGGATACTTGGGAGAGGGTGTTCCCGGCAGAGGGGAGAGCTGGGCAAAGGCGCCGTGATGGGGTGTGTGAGGCGGCCAGCATGGCTGCAGCGGGAGGGCCGGGGAGAATGGGAGCAGGTGACACAGAGGGACCGACCATGGCAGGATTTTGGCTTCTATCTGGAGTGAGATGGGAGAGGTGCAGGGTTTTGAGGACATGACAGGACCTAACCTGGGTTCAGAAAGCAGCACTCTGAACGTCAAGAGAGGCCAGACAGTGGGGGATGGGACAGGAGGAACCACCACAGAGTCCAGGCAGGAGACGGTGGCGGCCGGACCAAGGGAGCAGCGCTGCACTGTCAGTACGTAGCCCTGGGTTTGCTCCCCAGGCTGCCTCGCGTAGTTTGGGGGATCCAGAGCGGGTGGAGAGAAAATGGACCTTAAATGTCTTCTCACTCTGGCCTGTCCCCACTCACCCCAGGAGGCTCTGTTGGCATTTTTGGCATGGAAGCGTATGTCTCTTTCTTTCTAATGTAAATTGATCATGTATTGACACTGCAATCTCCTGGCAGCCAGGTTGGGGACTCTAGCATGGGCTAGATTATTCTGGAGGGAATGGAGGACAGAGGGGCAGGAAGAGCCTGGCCTGGGCCCAGGCCCACCCCTGTCAGGACTTGCTGAGTGACTGTGCACGAGTCCCTTTCCCTCTTTTGGACTAGGGGCTCCACTGGGGGACAGCAGACCCCTGAGGAGTTCTGCAGCTACACCAGCTGGGTTCATGTCCTGGTGCCAACTCTGACTAGATATGACTGTGGACAAGTTGCTTCATCTCTTACAACCTCAGTTTCCTTATCTGTCAAATGGGGATGGTCACAGTCCTTACCTTAGTAGATGGTTGAGACATAGTAAGTGCTCAATAAATAACCATCATCAGCCAGGCACGGTGGCTCATGCCTGTAATCCCAGCACTTTGGGAGACCAGGGCAGGCGGATCGTGAGGTCAGGAGTTCAAGACCAGCCTAGCCAACATGGTGAAACCCTGTCTCTACTAAAAATACAAAAATTAGCTGGGTGTGGTGGTGTGCATCTGTAACTCTAGCTATGGAGGAGGCTGAGGCAGGAGGATCGCTTGAACTCGGGAGGCAGAGGTTGTAGTGAGCTGAGATCATACCACTGCACTCCAGCAGTGCAGTGGGTGACAGAGCAAGACTCCGTCTCAAAAAACAAACAAACAAACAAAAACAACCATCATTCCTGTGTAGAAGAAAGAGGCACAGAAGCCAGTGCCAGAAGGCTTTTGCCCGACCTGTGCCCCAGTCTTCGTCCCACCCGGGAGGAATTTGCCGCGTCCTTGGTTTGCGCAGTCCTAAGGACCCCTTGGTCTCAGGACTTGAAATCTCAGCAGCAGCTGCCCTGGAAGGCGGCCCCCTCTAGTGGAGGAGATTCGGCTCCGGGCCGTACAGACCATTGACAGGCTGTGTGACCTCAGCCTGGGAGCACAACCTTCCTGAGCTCCGGAGGTGATGAGCTCCCCCTCATCTGTGCGGTGGGAATTAGAGGGCCTGCCTCCCAGAGTGAGGATGACATAAGAACCCACTTGGAAAGCACTTAGAGGGTGGGGCTCTGCGAATTCTGGCTCCCTTCTGCCCAGATGTGTGGGCCAACGGCCTCCCAGGAGTGGGAGCCAAGAGCTGCGGGGGCCTGGGAAAGGTGAGGGGCCAGAGGAGGTGGGGGCAGAAGCCTGGAGGCAGAGCAGGGTTTGGGGAAGCGCGTGGGGGGCCGGAGGGCGGCTCTAACTCTTCTCTCTAATTTTTGAGAAAATCTTTCCCCATCTTCATATAATTAAGAGTATTTTTAAAATGCCTTGTTGAAATAAAAATAGTCCATTTCCATATGACCTCATTTCATTCCACACCCCCAGTGCGCGTGTGCACACAGATATACACACACACACACAAATGTCTAGATTCTAAAGCTGCCTTCGGTGCCTCTGCTGAGAGGGTTCTGATTTTTGTCTAGCAGGTAAATATTTAGGGACCTCCCTGCTTTATTTTCTGGTCTGCAGTTGGAGGCCCATTAACAGCGGCTGACACGGTGCGACTCTGCAGCCTACAAGCCTGTCCCCATTGCCATCTCCATTGCTCCTCCTGCGTTCCTGGGAGGGGGTCTCACCATGACCCATCACGTAGAGGTGGGACCATCTTTTTACCAGCAGCACCCAGTCCAGACCTGGCACATCACACACAAAAAAATCAGCTAGCGTCTGTTGAATACAGATGAAGAATGAGACCCTTAACACAGATGAAGAAACTGAGGCTCAAAGAGATGAAAGGATTTGCCCAAGTGGATTTTTCCTGAGTTTTAATCGAGGACTGTCCAGACTCTCTGCATGTTCCCGCTCCTAGGCTGCCTTCCGTCCGTCCTTCCTTTCTTCCTTTCTTTTTGCTCTTTTCCTTTCTTTTCTTTTCTTTCTTTCTTGACGGAGTTTCGCTCTGTCGCCCAGGCTGGAGTGTAATGGCACAGTCTTACTGCCACCTCCACCTCCAGGTTCAAGTGATTCTCCTGCCTCAGCCTCCCGAGTAACTGGGATTACAGGTGCCTGCCACCACGCCTGGCTAATTTTTGTAATTTCAGTAGAGACAGGCTTTCACCATATTGGCCAGGCTAGTCTTGAACTCCTGACCTCAAATGATGTGCCCACCTCAGCCTCCCAAAGTGCTGGGATTGTAGGTGTGAGCCACTGCTCCTGGCCTAGGCTGCCTTTCTAACCAACCTCTTTATTTTCAGATGGGGAAACCAAGACCCAAAGAGGGTAAGGACTTGTGCAAATTCACACAGTGATGTGTGACAATACGAATGCCGAAAACATTCGTGTTATACAATTTTAACATTTCATGTTAACAGTCCTTTTAAAGGACTGATTTTATAAAGTAGTAAATGCCAGAACTGGGATTTGAACCCACGATTCTCTGAGTCCAAAGCCCATGCTCATGACCTGCTACTACATCAGGCTGGTATGATTTGGTGGGGACAGAGGTAGAAGCTGAACCCAGGACTGGATTCTTGGCCTCCTGATCTCCAAAAGCAAAACCTCAGCCCAGAGGCCACAGGAGAGGCCCTGTCAGAAGCTTCTCAGTCAAGAAGGACAGAGTCCTGCCCTGGGCCCCCCACCCAGGGCCAGTCTGGGCTGGGGCAGGAGGCTCGTGTCTCTCTCAGACCTCTCTGTGAGGGGGCTTCGGAGCAGCTGCCTCTGTGGCCCAGCCTGTAGACACCCAGCCCTGGCTGCCTCTTTGGCAGAAGCAGGATAAATCTCCCATTCCCCTCCCCGCTGCACAGCCCGGAGTAGTCCACAGCATCCTTGTCCCCTCCAGTCTCACCCAAGCCTCGCAACATCCTTGTGAGACAGTTAGGGTAGGCTCCCCAGTCTCCAAGTGGAAAAACCAAAGCCCAGAGATATATACACCCAATAAAGTATCACCAGTACGTCAGTATTCTTTTTTTTTTTTTTTTTTTTTTTTGAGACTGAGTTTCACTGTATTGCCCAAGCTGGAGTGCAGTGGCGCAGTCTCGGCTCACTGCAACCTCTGCCTCCTGAGTTCAAGAGATCTTCGTGCCTCAGCCTCCCGAATACCTGGGATTACATGTGTGCACCACCACACCCAGCAGATGTTTGTATTTTTAGTAGAGATGAGGTTTCACCATGTTGTCCAGGCTGGTCTCAGACTTCTAACCTCAGGTGATCTGCCTGTCTTGGCCTCTCAAAGTGCTGCGATTACAGGCGTGAGCCACCACTCCCAGCCTGAACATCAATATTATTTTGCTGTGGTTCTTAACTTCTTTGGTGTATGAAGACCCTTGAGAAGCTGCCTTCTCAAGGCAGGCTGTGAACCGCCCCCTCCTGGAAAGTTGGAGGCACACAGACACTTTCATGCACAGATTCAGGGGACTTACAGATCACAAGCCTCTGCTGTGGTGCTTTGTGGTGCTGGCGATAGTGAATAGAGCTTTGTCTGATGGAGCCTCTGCTTTGTGCTGAACAGGGTGTTTGATGCTTTACATCCGTTATCTCAGAACACCCCTGCAGGGCAGGGAGACTGAGGCTTAAGAGAGGGTGAGGCTGACTAAGGCTGCACCGCCGGGATTTGAACCAGCTCTACCGACTCCTGTGACCTGGCGGGCATGGTGTGGGAGCATCTTCCTGAGACTACTGTTAAGAACTAGGGCCTATGCTGGGTACGGTGGCTCACACCTATAATCCCAGCACACTTTGGGAAGGTGAGGCAGGAGGATTGCTTGAGGCCAGGAGTTCGAGACCAGCTTGAGCAACATAGCATGACCCCATCTCTACTAAAAAAAAAAAAAAAAAATTTTTAATTAGCCAGGCATGGTGGTGTGTGCCTAGAGTCCCAGCTACTTGGGAGGCTGAGGTTGGAGGATCGCTTGAGCCCAGGAGGTCGAGGCTGTAGTTGAGTCTTGATCACACCACTGCACTTCAGCCTGGGCAACAGAGTGAGACTCCGTGTGAAAACAAAGAACCAGGGCCTCTAAGGAAGTTTGGAGTCCATACTTTGCGCCTTTGGAAAAGACTATGCTGGCTTACCCCAGGCCTGAGAGCAGGAAGGGCTCCTGAGAAGGGGGTTTCTAGCAACCTCAGAACATTCAGCAGGGAGCCTCCTTCTCCCACTTCCCAGGGGTCTGATTTGAGGCTCTGCGTAGAGCCTGTCTCTCGGGTCTGTATGACGGGAAAGTCTGCAATTCAAGCTGGACTCATTTGGCTTCCCTCAATGGGAATTTGCTTTCCGTGAAATCCTCCCCCCCACCCCGGGACAGACGAATGATTCCTGTAGGGCACTTAGGACTCGGCTGGAAATGAATCTGCCCAGAGAACAGGACTGAGGGAGAGGACTGGAAGAGCCCCTGCCTGTGCACCCCTCAGGAGCACAGCAGCCTCTGGTATCTTGTATGGTGGATAAGAGTGTGGGCTCTGATGGACCTGGGTTCAAATCCTGGCTTAGACCTACATGCTGTGTGACTTTTGATAGGCTGCTTTCCCTCTCTGAACCTCAGTTCCCCGTTAGTAAAGTGAGGATGAATAGCACTAAGAGACGTGTGGCACTGTCCGTGGCCCAAAGGAAGTGCTCAATAAAGATAATCATAGTGGTCGTCACTGTTGCTATCATAAGCAGAGTAGGGGGCTGTGGAAGAGAGTGCATCACACACACGGAGGTCTGCGGGAGGAGACCTCCGTTTCCTCTTTGGCAAGATTGTACCTGGAAGGGGGTTGGGCGAGGAGTGATCAGGCTGGTATGGGGGAACGTTTGGGGACAATGAGGCCCCTCTTGCCTGGCTGGTGTGGGGAATGAGGCCTGGTGCTGGGCCCAGAGGCACAAAAGCCTCTCCCCTTCAACTTTCCTCCCAAATCGTTCCGGAGGTTGGACAAAGAGTTCCATGGGGCCCCCTTCCCAATGCCTGAGCCGGGGCTGTTTGGCAGCCCCCACCCCACAGACCCGCCTCAGTCACTGTGCTGGCCAAAGCGTGGTTCCCTGGGGGGGGTGGGAAGGAGCCTGGGAGCCTCGGTGGGGCCCGCAGGCCGCGGTCTGGTTCCCAGAGGCCCCGGAGGGGGCCCCTTCACAGCTTCAGCTCGAGGCCCGTCGGGGGTGGGGGCAGCCTCCGCAGCGCGGCGTGTCTGCGCCGCTGACACTCTGGCAGGGTCACTGTGGATAAAGGCGCTACCCAGACCCGGGGCCCAGCCTGCAATGGGGCTTTCTTGTCCGAGAGGAGCCTTTCTTCCCAGCGCACTGTGGGGCGGCGGCAGGGGGTCACCCGGAGAATGGAGCTTTGGGCCAATGGAGACGCAGGACTCAGCCGGCCCCTCCCTGTCGGAGCCGGGGAGGAGGGGAGACCCACTGGCTCAGATCAGCTGCCACCTTGGCCATGGCGCTCTGGGTGGATGCAGAAGGGAAGACACAGTGGAGAGCCTGCCACTCCCACGAGCCTCCAGGTGTCTCCGAATCCAGCCACTGGCCGGACGGGAAGCTAGGGCCAGTCATCCAGGGCTTCAGTTTCCTCGTCTGGCCGCCTCGTGCTTCTCAGGAGACACCCCCACTCTGCCCCAGCCCGGGCCAGAGCCTCGCAGTCCATTACAGCTGTGCCTCCCTCTGCCCTGGCCATTCAGCTCCTGCCTGCCTCTGTTCCCACAGCCACCACCTGACCTCGAGGCTTCTCCCTGCCCCCTCCTGGACCATCTCGATGACTCTTGAACCCCCAGAGCATCACCCTGAGTCTTCTAAACTGCATTTGAGACCACATTACCTTCCTGCTCAGACCTTGGGCTCCTTATCTAAAAAAATCAAGGTCAAACAGCTGCTCTTTGACCTGGCCCCTGAGGCCCTCTCTGCCTGTCCTCTTCTCACAAACTCTAGGTGGATATCATTCTCATCCACAAATTCTAGGTTTCATACATACATACATGTTATAAACTCTCATGGCCCCAGATCTTCATTCAGGCCCCAGCTGCTACCTAGAATGAATGCCCTTCTCCCTTCTGTCTAGTAAACTCCTACTCATCCTTCAAGGCCCAACTCAAATGTCCCCTCCTTGGTATATCCTGCTTCCTGCTTACCCTCAGGCTTTGATTCACAATTCTTATAACACCAAGGTATGGCTAATTTTGTCTACATCACCCTCCCCCATTAAACTGGAGTGTCGAGACTTTCTTGTCTTATTCATCGTTGGGCCTCCAGTGCCTAGCACGGAGTCTGTTACCAGCAGGCTCCTGGTTTGACGTTTTATGAATGAGGGAATGAATGAATACATTGTCTGCCCATAAAAATAACTTCCTCCTCTATCCTAGAGGCTTTTACAACTCAGCGCGACACTCCCACAAGACCTTGGAAGTAGGAGGAAGTTACCATGATGCACAGGCTGTTCAGATGCCTCTGAAACGAGGTAGAACCTAGAATGAGACTGGGTCTGGGTCTCAGGCCAGAACAAGGTAGCTCTTATATCAACCTAGCCTCACGAAGGTCTTGGAGTTATGCTCTACCTTGGGGTAAGACCTGGTCAAACCATTTAAAGATTAAAAAAAAAATCCCAACTCATCTCAGAGCTGAGCACTCTCCACTGAGAGGCTGGATGGATTCTTAGGAGCTACCTGGCTCAGTCTATCCCCTCTTAGCGCAGATGGCTTTGGTCACTTGGGATCCCCGTCTTAGTTTCTCTTCCTCTTTTTCCTTTGTCATTTTCTTGTTCCTTAGTATTCCTGTCTCTGTGCTCGTCTGTGTTGATGGTCTTTCCAAAGCCAGGAGTCCCCAAATGTTCTTGCTCCCCAAACCCTCAAGCACGTAGTGATGATGGTCATGAGAATAATGGTTTCTGTCCCTGAGTATGCCTGGGTGTCAGGTGCCACGCTGAGCTCCGCTGGTTCCGTACCCACAGGAGCTTCCTAATGAGCGCCTGTGGTAGCTACTACCATTAATCCCCACATTGCAGATGAGAAAACCGAGGCTCACAGAAGCAAAGTAATTTCCCAGACGTCATCCAGGTAGTAAATGGCAGAGCCAGGACTCAGATCTACATATGAGTTCCATGTGCTTTCCTGTTCTGAGGCCATACTGCCATTCATTCATTCGTTATCCGGTCATTCATTCAGTAGCCACTTACGGAGCCCGCAGGCTATTAGTCATTGTCACCATTACTCATTCCTTGTATCTAACAGTCGTTTACTGAAGACCAGCTATGTGCCAGGGCTCTGCTGCAGAAACTTCTAGGAGAGGTGAAACCTTGGGGTTGGCATTGGCAGAGAGGAGGAAGAGAGGCGTTCTCAAGCCACGATGGAGGAACCTCTGGACCAGGCTGCCCCTACAGTCCTTGCACGGTTCGGACCTGTGGCCCTGAGTCCTGTAGTCTGGCAGGCTGGGGAGGACACCAGCAGTGAGCAGGTGTGCCCACTCCCAGTCACCTGGCACAGCGAAGCATGCTTGGGGTTGTTCTTTTCAGTCTATTTTTTATTTTATTTATTTTGAAAACTTGTGTAGTTTTTTGTTTTTGTTTTTGTTTTTGTTTTGTGACAGGTTCTTGCTCTGTCACCGAGGCTGAAATACAGTGGCACAATCATAGCTCACTGCAGCCTCAAACTCCTGGGCCCAAGCAATCCTCCCACCTTGGCCTCCCTAGGTGGGTGGGATTATAGGCATGTGCCACCATGTCCAGCTAATTCTTTTTTTTTTTTTTTTTTTTTGAGACAGAGTCTCGCTCTATCGCCAGGCTGGAGTGCAGGGGCACGATCTTGGCTCAGTGCAACCTCCACCTCCCAGGTTCAAGCAATTCTTGTGCCTCAGCCCCCCAAGTACACTGACCGCAGGCACATGCCACCACACCTGGCTAATTTTTATATTTTTAGTAGAGACAGGGTTTTACCTTGTTGGCCAGGCTGCTCGCAAATTCCTGACCTCAAGTGATCCACCTGCTGTGGCCTTTCAATGTGCTGGGATTCCAGGTGTGAGCCACCATGCACAGCCTGTTCAGGGTTTTGGCTTCTAGACTTAGCTCTGCCCCCTTTTCCATGTCACCACATCACCCCATCTCTGAGCACATTTTCTGAAGTGAGCCACCGAGACCTGGCTCACCTGGCCAATCCACAGCTTCAAAGAATTCATCTGTGTAAAGGGCCTGGCACGGATGATCAGACCCAACCCAGTCTGGGCATTTCTGGGGTCTCAGGCAGGTGACCCTTGGAGAATCAGGGTCAGGAGAAGCCGGTCCGATCCTGCGTAGCAGCCCAGAAGCTGCGAGTAGAAGGAAGCTGCCCTCCCCCACGTGCCCGGCCTGGCCTGGAATCGTTCTTGGATCTGGTGAGTGATTCATGACCTGACGCCGCAGAAAGTTGTGCCGGGCCGCAGAAGGGCTGCCCGGGGTTTGTGGTTTTGAACACAGAGAATTCCCTCGTCGGCTCAGGCTGGGATAACTTACTTGTTGAGAGAGACATTTTCACAAAATAAATCCTTAGAGAAACCAGGCGCTGAGGCAGGGAGGCCTGGTGAGGGATTATCCAAATAAATCGGTTTTGAAGCTTCGAGCCCAAATGATTTGCCTGAGCCCTTTGTTGCTTCCTTGTACTCAACCCGAGGTCCCCAGTGACCCTGAGATCTTTTTCAGTGGTACTGATGCAGCCAGGTCCTCTCCTCTCCTCCTGGGCGATGTCCTCATCATGCGGCCTCACTGGAACGCGCTTCAGCTGGGGTCGCTGGGATATGCTGTTCTTGTGGGGCTTGTGCCATCATCGGTCTCATCTATTAGTTTTTCTAAACAAGGTTACGATTCATTTACGTAGAACCCTGATTCTTCCTTGTGTGGGACTGTCCTGCCCCATCAGGGTGTTTTGCACCCTCGGCTCCAGTCCATGAACTGCCAGTGGCACTCGGTATGGTCACTGTGCCCTCACAATCCTTAAAAAGTGAGACCCGGCCAGGCACGTTGGCTCATGCCTGTAATCCCAGCACTTTGGAAGGTGGAGGCAGGTGGATTGCCTGAGAGCTCAGGAGTTCGCGACCAGCCTGGGCAACACGGTAAAACCCCGTTGCTACTAAAATACAAACGATTAGCTGGTCATGGCAGCATGTACCTGTAGTCCCAGCTACTTGGGAGGCTGAGGCAGGAGAATTGCTTGAACCTGGGAGGTGGAGGTTGCAGTGAGCCGATCACGCGACAGCACTCCAGCCTGGGCGACAGAGAGAGACTCCATCTCAAAACAAGCCAAAAAAAAAAAGGTGAGACCTATGGCCCTGGGGTCCTGCAGTCTGGCGGGCTTGGGATGGTACCTCTGTGGCATCAGCGTTGAGCAAGCATGCTCTCAAGCCTCACTGGTCACTACAACAACCACAGCTGCATTTCTGAGTGCCACCTGGGGACACCGTGCTCACCGGGGCCCGTGTCCTGCCACCCTGAGTGTCTTGCCATTCCTGGAACTCACCAGACCCTTTCAAACCTTCCTGCCTTTGCTCCCGCTGTTCCCCCTGTGTGGCATCCCCTTCCCCATCTCTCCCAGAGCCCCACCCTCCTTCAGCCCAGACCCCTCACCAGCATGCCAGCCCCTCCCTGCTTCCTGATGTGGGTGGCATTGGACTCATTTCTTCAGCTTTCAGGGTATCATTTTCATCATCAGTAAAATAGGGAGCAGAATGGGACCTGCCTCCCCTGGCTGCGGGGGCAGTCCGTGTAAGGTTCGGAGCTTGGTGTCCAGTGATGAGGCCAAGCTGGACTTGCTGAAGGCAAGGGGATTGGCACCCCAGCTCCTGTGCCCTGCTCCCGTCTACCTGCCTCTTCTCCCTGCCCCCAGCTCTCCCCTGTGGTGGGGGATGCAGGTCCCATCTTCCTATGGGGCACTGGCTTTGGAGACCTCCCCCCTACCTGTCTCCTCAGATTCTATCTGAGTGCCCAGTCTCCCCAGCGGCAGCCCTGGGAGACATCTCCTCTCTCGCCATGCGCCTGCTGGGACCTGTCTTCCCAAGCTGACACTTCACAAGTCTGTCCCCTCTATTTTATCCTCCTGCTAAGTAAAACTCCTTAAAACCGCGTTCCTGGAGCCGTCTGTTTTCCCTCTTATCTAAATCCCAAGCCCTCCTGTCTCTCTTTGGGAGATAAGGGGTTCCTTGCAGATTACTATAGTTAAGTGCTGGGTGCTCACTGCCTGACTGGTAGAATAACTCCTGGCACATAGTAGGCTCTTAAATACGTGTTGAGTGAGTAAATGGACCCTGTAGCCCTTCTGTTCTTCCTGTTTAGAGGTTTGGAATGAAGTCTAAAAGCTCAGGGAAGGCAGGATATAATTGCTTTGACAGCCTGGTTTTCTTCCCAACAAAAAACCAAAAAACAAAAAAAACCCCTGTTTCTCATGTTGGCTCTGACTCAGTGCAGTAACAAAAGCAAGGGCAGTAATAGTTCACCTGCATGGAAACCCAGAATGTTTACACACTGGCCTTGTTGCCCTACGTGTCTGTCTCAGGGAAGGGCTTTATTTTTCTCCCTGTTTCAGAGATGAGAAGGCCGGGGCTCGGTGTGGTTAAGGCACCTGCTCCCATTGGGGAAGTGGCAGAGTTGGGGCTTGAACTCGTTCCGTGTCTCCAGTGCCCATGCGCTTCATTGGTACCCCCACACCTCCTCTGCCCCATTTTATTTCACTCACAAACTCATCCTGCTGCAGATGGGAAATCTGAGGCTTGGAGAGAACAGCTTGCCCGAGGTACCATGGGTGAGTGGGTGGGCGGGCAGGGTCCAAGCCAGCATCAGACCCAGACCCCTGCTCGTAGGATCCATCCACATCACCTTCCTGGCTCATAGGAGCCCAGAGGCTGTGTTGGTCTACAAAGCTCTGGGCTTATGGTATGGAGCAAGCCATAGGGTCACTAACATGAGGACCGCCCAGCTGATATAGAAAGATGCGTAGCATGAGACAGGTTGGAGACAGAGAGCCCTGTCTTCTGCATTGAGGGTGGGCCTGGGAGCAGTCAGGAATAATAGAAGAATGTCAGTGGGAAGGGTGCGGGCAGGGGCAAAGCTGAGAGCCAGAGCTCTGTCCGGGTTCCCAGCTCCTGGGCCTCACCCAGATCAAAAAAAAAAAGGGGGGGTGAATCAACTAAATGACTTTCTAGTCTTTTTTTTTTTTTTTAAATCCTTTCTTTCTTTCTTTTCTTTTTTCCTCTCTGTCTCTCCCTCCCTCCCTCCCTCCGTCCCTCCCTCCCTCCCTCCCTCCGTCCCTCCCTCCCTCCGTCCCTCCCTCCCTCCCTTCCTTCCTTCCTTCCTTCCTTCCTTTTTCGGAGAGGTCTCACTGTGTTGCTTAGCTGGAGTGGAGTGCAATGGCTATTGGAGGAAGCAATCACAGTTCACTGCTGCAGCCTTGACCTCCTGGGTTCACGATCCTCCCACCTCAGCCTCCCGAGTATCCAGGACTAAAGACATATGCCACCACACCCAGCTAATTTTTTATTTTTTGTAGAGGGGACTCACTAAATTGCCCAGGCTGGTCTCAAACTGCTGACCTCAAGGGATCCTCCCACCTCAGCCTCCCGAGTAGCTAGGACTATGGACGCATGGTATGATACCTGGCTGACTTTGCTTTGATGTCTTTCTAAGCAGAGAAGTTTAACCCCCAGGTTTTCTCAGGGTCCTTGTTCCATTTCCACGTTGACATTAGCTACATTCATTTATGAACTTTTTCTTTTTTTTTCTTTTGAGACAGGGTCTCACAGTCTGTCACCCAGGCTAGAGTGCAGTGGTGTGATCATGGCTCACTGGAGCCTCAACTTCCTTGGCTCACGCGATCCTCCCACCTCAGCCTCTTGAGTAGCTGGGACTACGGGCATGCCCCACCACGCCTGGCTAATTTTTAGAAGTTTTGCTCTTGTTGCCATGCAATGGTGTGATCTCAGCTCACTGCAACCTCCGCCTCCTGGGTTCAAGTGATTCTCCTGCCCCAGCCTCCCAAGTAGCTGGGATTACAACACGTGCCACCATGCCCGGCTAATTTTTTGTATTTGTAGTAGAAATGGGGTTTCACCATATTAGCCAGGCTGGTCTGAAACTCCTGGTCCTCAGGTGAACCACCCGCCTCCCAAAATGCTGAGATTACAGGCGTGAGCCATGGTGCCTGTCCCAACTAATTTTAAAATTTTTAGTGGAGATGGAATCTCACCATGTTGCTCAGGCTGGTCTTGAACTCCTGGGCTCAAATGATCCTCCCACCTCAGCCTCCTGAAATACTAGAATTACAAGGATGAGCCCCACACCCAGCCTAAATAATCCTTTCTGAGTGCCGACTCTGTACTAGGCATCCTGCTCTGTGGAATTTATTGGCTATTAATGGCCACAGCACCCCAGGGCTCGGTGATGCCACCCCTAACACCTGAAGGGCTACCGACCTCCAGTACCAGCTTACCAGGATCAGCTTACTTCTTGTGAGACCTAGGCTGAGGCACTTCACCTCTCTGAGCCTCAGTTTCCTCCTCTGTAAAATGGGATGGTCATCACTGCTTCATAATACATTTGGGGGGATTTTTGCAAATTTATTTTTTAATTTTATTTTTTTGAGACAGGGTCTCGCTCTCTTGCCCAGACTGGAGTGAAATGGGATGATGTTGGCTCACTACAACCCCCACCTCCCGGATTCATGCAATTCTTGTGCTTCAGCCTCCCAAGTAGCTGGGATTATAGGCATGTGCCACCATGCCCGGCTAATTTTTGTGTTCTTTTGTAGAGACAAGATTTCACCATCTTGGCCAGGCTGGTCTCAAACTCCTGGCCTCAAGTGCTTGGCCTCTGTAAGTTCTGGGATTACAGGTGTGAGCCATGCACCTGGCCCAGGAGGATTAAAGTAGATGATAGCCCCAAAGCTCTGAGTACAGTGCCTGGCACGTCATAGGCCTAGGCCTCCTTGGCCACCTCTACACATGGTACTGTCATCTGCTTCTGAACTGGGTCCCCCGAGCTCTGAGTCCGGAAGCCTGACATGGCATCCAGGTAATGAAGCTATTTTTATCAAACCCCCAAATTACAACGTAGGAGTTCTGACAGAGTTCATAATTGATGTGCCAATTTGTTTCCAATGGACTCACCCAGTAGTACTGAAAAGAATCAGACCCCATTTCGTTATTAACACAATGAATCACCTTACTCAAAATAACAAAATCACCCCAGATCATGATTTCCCCAAGAAACAGATTGAGGCAAGGATATGAATTTCATATCATCCCTTTGGAAAACAGTTTAGCTGTTTCTAATAAAATTAAGCGCATGCCTACCTCTTACCCCAGTAATTCCACTCCCTGTTTAGTACATTTGACCCTCGAACAATGTGTTGGTAGGGGTGCTGACCCCCCAGACTGTTGAAAATTCATATATAACATTTGACTCCCACAAAACTTAACTACTAATAGCCTACTGTTGACCAGAAGCCTTATTGATAACCTAGTCAACTAACACGTATTTTGTATTATATATATATACTTTATATATATGTCACATATATATAATGTACGGTATTCTTAAAATAAAGTAATCTAGAGGAAAAGTATTATTAAGAAAATTGTAAGGTGGGCATGGTGGTGTGTGCCCATAGTCCCAACAATTTAAGAGACTCAGGCAGGAGGACTGCTTGAGCCCAGGAATTGGAGGCTACAGTGAGCTACAGTGAGGCTACATGAGCTGTGATCACCCAGTGAGCCTGGGCAACAGAGCGAGACATTGTCTCAAAAAAAAAAAAAAAAAAAAATCCTAGGCCAGGCATGGTGGCATGTACCTGTAGCCTCAACTACTGGGGAGGCAGAGACAGGAGGATCACTTGAGGCCAGGAGTTCAAGGCTATAGTGAGCTATGATCATGTCACTGCACTCCAGACAGGGTGACAGAGAGAGACCTTGTCTCAAAAAAAAAGTAAAAGAAAGAAGAAAGAAAGAAAAAGAAAGAAAGAAAGAAAGAGAAAAAAAGAAAAGAAAAGAAAGAAAGAAAGAAAAAGAAAGAAAGAAAAGAAAAGAAAGAAAAACAAAGAAAATCAATCAAAAGGAAGAGAAAACATGTTCACTATTCATTCCGTGGAAGTGGACTGTCATAAAGGTCTTCATCCTCATCATCTTCAGTTGAGCAGGCTGAGGAGGAGGGATTGGTCTTGCTGTCTCGAGGGTGGCAGAGGCAGAAGAAAGTCTAAGCATAAGTGGACCTGCTCCATTCAAACTGGTGCTATCCAGGGGCCAGCTGTATATACCTAAATGAGATGAATCCACACGTTCACCAAAAGACAGGTGCTAGACTACAGTGTTCATAGCGGCTTTGCCTGCCACAGCCCCAAACTGGAAACAACCCAAATGTCCATCAACAAAGAATGGGCAAATAAATTGTGGCGTATCCATTCACAGGAGGGAATATGACACAGGAATCAAAAAGAACTGCCGATAACACGCAAGATCATTACACTCACAAAAGAAGCCAGACATCTGACAATACACACCGACTGCTTTCATTCATAGAAACTTCAAAATCAGGCAAAACTAATCAATGGCAGAAGTCAGGATCGTGATTGCCTATGGTGAGGGAAGGATATTGATGAGGAAGAGACATGAGGAACTTCTTGCGTGATAGCTACGCGGGTATATGCATTTGAGACATTCATCAAGCTGTACACTTAGGATCTGCATGCTTTATTGTATATGAGCTATACCTCGTTTAAAAAATAAAAACTTTAAACGTCCCTCCCTACTTTCTAATTGATTTGACATTGGGCAAGTGACCAGTCTGAGCCTCCGTTTCCTTTATCTCTGAAAGGGGGTGGTCATGGGGGTTGAGAGGAGGTACTGAGATAATTATAATCTGGGCAGCAGCCTAGCTCACGGTGGGTGCTTGGCAATGGAGGGCTTTGTTGATGTCATTCAGCAAGGCCTAGGCTGGGCCTCAGATGAGGCAGCTGTGAGCACGGTGGGACGTGGTGCCTGGCGTCTGCTCACAGATGTGGCTGGTGTGCCTAGCTGATGCTGCTCCGGATTCTGTGACAATCTGTAGTTTATCGTTCAAAGCCTATCTCCGCACCCGCTTCCACACCTCAACAGTCAGCCTGCCCAGTGGGGACGCAGCAAGATCGGGATGTTTAACTTCTCTGTATGCCAGCAAGGCTTGGAGAGAAAGACCTCCAAACACATAGTGATCAACTCTGCTCTGATCGAAATCCAATCATGACTGAGTAGCTACTCTGGGCCAGGCATTTTGCCAGGGAAGGGAGTGAGTGTAGCCTCGGAAAGATCACACCAGACACCTGCCCTTTGGGCCGTACAGCCTGGCAACAGATCAGACGGTCATCCAAGGATGCGCCTCACAGACATGGGGCAACTGCACCTTTCACAGTTGCCGAAAGAGGCTGTCATGATGGGGTCTGGTAGGCCCATACATGTGGTTTTTCACTGGCTTCACACAACTCCACTGGGGGACGTTATCTTCAGGTGGCTGAAAGAAGTGACACGAATGTGGCCTGAAAGATGAGTGGGAGTCGACCCGGCTAAAAGGGAAAAGGTGCACCAAGCTGGGAGAATATCCTGGGCGAAGACCCAGCAGGAGTGTGAGTTATTAGAGGTCAAAAGGATCCAGAGTGGCTGGAACTGAGAGCTCAATGGGGAGAGGGGCAGGGGGAGGCCGGGGGGGCCTGTGGGCTCCTCCCAGAGTCCCCTTCTGTGTGTCTTCACACTTGGAGCAACAGGAGGTCAGTCCAGTGTTTTCTGCAGGGGGGAGATGAGATGCTGAAATTAGCCTTTTGCAAAGAATAACAAAACCTCCGTGATCGACCACAGTATGGCCACCTACTGTGGACCGTGGACTGTGTTAGACTCTCCAGTACACACTTCTGAATCCTGACCGCCTCCTGCAAAAGAGGTCTCACCCCCACCTTTCAGGCTGCAGAAGCCAGCTCACGAAGGTATGAAGTGTGTTTTCTTCATGACCTTCCCACAAGCGTGTAGGGGAGCTGGGATTCAGATCCTACTCTGTCTGAGGCCACACTCTTCCCTCTGCACCCCCCTGACCTGTGAACCCCTCGGAGTGCAAATCTCTTAGGTTAGCCTTGCTTTCCTCATTCCTGGAAAAGGGGGTTCGAACTCGCCCTGCCTCCCTCCTAGGGAGTGTTTTAAAGTCAGATGAAATAAAGCAAGAAGTGACAGATGGTCAGAGCAGGTGAGCCCCTCAGTCCAAGCCTCTTTATAGAGGGGGAAACTGAGGCCCAGAGGGGAAGATTGACTGGCCTTAGATGACACAGCCAAACTCCAATTCTGCATCAGTTGCTGCTTACCAGAAACCCAGGGAGAATTGCCTTCCGCTCAGGCTTTGGTCACCAGGCTGAGGGCCCAAGCGAGGCGGGTTCATGTCCTCTGTTCATTGCGGTCAGAGCAGCTGTGGGCCACAGATAGCCCAGGCAGGGTTACTTGTATTCACAATGGCTGAAATTTATTAAGCACTTTCTCTGTGCCAAAACACTCTGCTAAGTGCTTTTACGGAATTATATTGTTTAATCCTTGACATTGCCCCCAGGTGGTGAAGTGGCTTGCCCAAGATCAGACTCAAAATCGAGGTCTGTTGATGCCAGACCGACTACACTGTTCCAGACTCTGTCATCCTGGTAGAGCATATCGAGAGGGCTTGAGATTCTCCAGCTGCGAAAGCCCTTGCACAGCCGCAGGCAAGGGAGGGGGGATCTGAGATGACTCACCCACCCAGCTGAGCAAAGCAAACACCCCGGGGAGGCATGTCGTCTGTCAGCTGGCATTGCCAGACCCCCAGTCATCAGGGACCTCTGCCAGCAGGGGCGGCCTGCAGGAGAGCAGGCAAGCGAGCCGTCGGGATTCCGCTGCTGTTTGGGGACTCAGGTGTGACCTGTTTCCTCACCGGGCATGAACCCATTTACTTCCTTTTGTTGGTGGCTCGAGCTCAGAACCCCTTGTGCTGTGGAGCTGAGCCAGTCTGCCTGAGGAAAAGGACAGTGAAGTTGGGTGGCCCCACTCAGCCACTGATGAGCTGTGTGACTTTGGGCAAGTCACTTCACCTCTCTGTGCCTCAGTGACTTGATTCAGCACCTGAAGATAGTAACACCCACCTGGTGGAGTTGTGTGACGCCGATGAAAAACCACATATACAGGCCTGGCAGGATAGCATGGTAATGGAGAACCAGTTCACTCTAGAACTGAATTTCCTAGGCCACCTCCTGGCTCTAATACTTGCTAGCTACTTATGCAAATGATTGAATCCTCTCTGGCCTTAGTTTTACCATCTATAAAATGGAGCAAATAATCTCGTTGATTTCGCTGGGTTACTGTGAACATTCAAAATGTTTCCACACGTGGAGCTCTTAATGCCTGCCACAGAGTAAGCACTCAGTAAGTTTGGCTGTTGTTCTGAGTATTCCTTCATTCTACCCTCCCAAATGGCTTCCTTTCTTGTATTGGCTGCTGGGAAGCTCAGAGCAAATATTGTTTCCTAATTAGGATCATAACCTCTTTTTTTTTTTTTTTTTTTTTTTTTTTTGAGACAGAGTCTGGATCTGTCTCCCAGGCTGGAGTGCAGTGGCACAATCTCGGCTTACCACAACCTCCGCCTCCCGGATTCAAACAATTCTCCTGCCTCCTCCTGAGTAGCTGGAATTACAGGCACATACCACCACGCCCAGATAACTTTCGTGTTTTTAGTAGTCACCACGTTGGTTAGGCTGGACTCAGACTCTTGACCTCGTGATCCACCCTCCTCGGCCTCCCAAAGTGCTGGGATTACAGGCGTGAGCCACCGCAGCTGGCCTGGGTCCTCTTTTTACATCAATTTGATTCTAATGTCCTGAGATATACATACATACATACACGCACATACATACATATAATTAAAATAAAATAAATGACATAATTTATTTTAATTATAAAGTTTCCTCCAACTCGTTCTAGAAATAGTATTAGGTTGGTGCAAAAGTAATTGTAGTTTTTGCCTTTGAAAGTTATGACAACAACCAGATTACTTTTGCACCAACCTAGTAGAATATATCACATATGTCATGAAGCCTCTTGTCTGTGACCTGCTGGCCATCAGGGTCTGTCCCATTCTTTCCTTTTTACTTGGTGGCTTTGCTGGTTGCCAGCATGTTGGTGCCCTGAAAAAAAGGAACACAGGGCAGGGACTGGGATGTGCATGTCTTCTAGAACTCTCTACGCCCCCCACTGTCTTGCCCGGGTCTGGGCATATCAGAAAGATCCAGCAGAAACCTGGAAGTGAATTGAAGGATTCAGACCGAGGTGTTCGGGTCTATGGGTAACAACAGGTGTTTCTTGATTGTCTTGTGTCACAGATCCCAGGTGACATCAGCCCCACTGCCAAGGGAGCTGTCCCTCCTGGCTTCTCTTTCAGGGAAGGGGAAAGGAAGGTGAAGGTATTGGGCCAGCATAGAGAGGGGAAGGATGCTATCTCCTCCCTATCCACAGGGTGGCTTAGGTCTACCGGAGCCATTCATTCATTCATTCATTCACTCATTCAGCTGGGCCGCCATTGGGTTCCAGACCCTAGACTGGGGGCTGAGGATACTGAGGTGAGTCAGCTGGCCCCTGCCCTCATGGAACACCCAGAAAGACATACAGACAGAAGGATGGGGATAAGGAGGAAATGCATTAAGTTACCCCAATCAAAACACATGGTTTGACAGAGGACTTTCTTCTCAAATTTTGAATGTATTTATAGCAACAGCTGTCATTCATTGAGTGCCAACTATGCACTCAGAGCTGTGCACAGCCCTTAACCTGCATTATGTCATTAATAACCCCCCATTCCTCTCTGAAGAAGGCAGTTAGATTCTTATTTGGCAGATGAGGAAACAGCCCAGAGCAGGGATGTGACTTGCCCAAGGTCACACAACAAGCAAGTGTCAGATGTGGACTTTTAAGTCCAGAATCCTTATCTCGGCTTCTCCCATGTGCCACCTCTCCATGAAAAGAAAGGCAGTGGGGTAGTTTATATTGGGGCAGCCCGAGAATCCAGGCAAGGTAGTGGCCGGAGCAGTAGAAGGATTTTCAGCAGGCAAGGGGCAGGGGCAGCAAGGGAGATGGGCTGGGATGGGTGCTGAAGCCCGGACCCTTCTGTGGCATCAGAGCTTTGCTCTCTTCTCTTCCTGGAGTTCTGGGTCACCAGAGCCAGACTTCTGATGTGCTTTAGTCTTGTGTTTACTCGAGTGTCAGACGGAGCAGGCTCCAGGGGAACACGGAAATGGCATTAAATAACGCTGAATCACACGGTAAGAAAGTTCCCCTTCCCTTCTCCTCCGTGCCTGCTGATTACTCACGGAGAAAGTCTCTGTTTCCTGCCAGCGTGTCTCTAACACCTCTCTGACAGCCCCTAATCTCCCTTTTCAACTGGGGGAAACATAGACTTCAAGCTCAGACCCTGCTAGGGAGCGGGAATGCCAGGACATCATCTTGTTTTCATCATGAATAGTTGAGCTTATATATTTTTATTTAACAAACACAAACATGACACTTTCTAAGTGCTTTGCAAATAGTACAGATATTTCATCCCCATTACAACTTCATGAGATAGGTGCTGTGCTCCACCTTCCACATGAGTAAACTGATACACAGAGAGGTTGAATAACCCACCCAGGTCACACCTGGTGAGTGTCAGAGCGAGGCCTAGGAATCCAGGCTGCAGGCCCCAGAGCCCATGCACTTAACCATCTCCCCAAACTGCCTCTGATTCTAGGAATTGGTGCTGGCTTTCTTCTAGTTCCAGGAGTAGTCTGATTTTTCCTTTACTGATGAATTTCTTTGTGTGAAAATAGATGAGCCAATTTCAAAGTAAAGTGGAGTCCAGGTGGTTGCGTGGATATGGCCAAAGTCCTAACAGTAGTTCAAGGGCTACTGAAATTTGAAGAACACTGGTCAGTCCAACCCTTCATTTGCTGGAGGGGATGCTCTAAAGAACAGAGAGGGGGTGGGACCTCACAGAGGTCACACAGTGAGTGAGCCTGGAGGCTGTCAGGACAGATGGGAGCTCTCATCTCCCACCCACCCCCATCTGCTTCCCGCACACAGGACTGATGGGGTGCCAGGTGGCAGGAACACAGAGGTGTCCTTACCTGCCCAGGAGTGTCCCGCTGCTGTAACAGGATCCCTGTTATCTCTGCTGTTCCGGGAACAGGCAGGTCTGAGCCCCGAGACCCAAGCCCAAGTCGGCATTTTGGCCACCGCCGAGCTGACTTCTGTCACATGTCTTTACCTTGTCTTCCAATTCTCAACAGAGCCTGAGTGGAGAGCTCTGTCCTCAGCCTGCTGGTCAAGGCTCACCTTCCCTACCTTTATACTCTTCCAGAAGCTTCCACAGCCTCTGCCTTGGGAAATGTGAGCGGACCTGGGTTCAGGTCCGGGTTCTCTCGCACGCCCACCATGCGGCTTTCTTCAGGATGCTCAGCCCCTCCGAGCTGTGCCGTCCCCACGTAGAAAGTGGGGATGTACAAGGTCAAAGACGGTGGGCCGGGAGGATGCACCTGCCACACAGAAAGGCAGGAATGATGTCAGCTCCTTCTGGAGTCACCTCGCTGCAGGGCCACCTCCTTTGTCATGAAGGCCACCAGCCTTCTCCATGAGGGTCCTGGCAAGTGGAGAATGAATTAGGGCTGTTGTCCCCATCACAGAGATGAAATACCCCAAATTTGGGGCTGGCTTCTTTAAAAATCAGGCTGGGGTTCCAACTTGTGCACAATGACACCAGTCACAGGCTTTGGACTCAGATGCTCACTAGTTCTCTGTGGCCTTGGGTGGGTCATTTCTGCACTCCCAGCCTCAGTTTCTTCATCTGACCAGTGAAACCATGCAGGGTTGTTGTGAAACTCACACATGATGAATGTTCTTGGAAATGTCTGACGTACTTCACAGGTGTTATTTTTAATTGTTTTCATTCCTTGTGTAGTCAGAAAACCAAGTGTGCAACACTCTAGAATTACTAGGTGGGGTGTGGTGGCCCATGCGTGTAATCCCAGCACTTTGGGGGCTGAGGCAGGCAGATCCCTTGAGCCCAGGAGTTCAAGACCAGTCTGGGAAACACAGCGAAAACCTGTATCTACCAAAAATCCAAAAATTAGCCGGGTGGGATAGTGTCCACCTGTTACCCCATTTACTAGGGCGGCTGGGGTGGGAGGATGGCTTGCGCCCAGAGGTCGAGGCTGCGCCACCGCACTCCGGCCTGGGTGACACAGTGAGACCCTGTCTCAAAAAAAGAATAACAAAATAAGATTACTGTGTAGTCAGGACATACAAGGGAATTAAAACCCACTCTTTAGTAAGAGCCTCTGAAAATGGCCTGAGCAGAGTTGGATCCAGGCTGATCTATATATTTGTATATAAAAATATATATGCATATAAATATATGTTTGTATTTTAATTTTTTATTGATTTTAATATTTATAAAATAAATACATATTTGTACACACACACACACACACACACACACACACATTTTGAGTTGGGGCCTCACTCCATTGCCCAGGCTGGAGTGCAGTGGTGTGATCATGACTCACTGTGGCATCAGATTACTGGGCTCAAGCCATCCTCCTGCCTCAGCCTCCTGATTAGCTAGGACTACAGGTGCATGCCATCATGCTGGGCTGTATATTTTTTTTTTATAGAGACAGGATCTCACTGTGTTGCCCAGACTGGTCTTGAACTCCTGGGCTCAAGTGATCCTCCTGCCTTGACCTCCCAAAGTGCTGGGACTACAGGCACGAGCCACTACACCTGGCCCCAGGCTGATATTTTGTTTCCCATCTGTTCTCCCAGTCAGCAGTCTTTTTCACCTGCTGCTGGGTTAGGCATCGTGGTATGGAAGAAAGGTCATGAGCCCCAGAGTTGGGTAACCCTGGATTTATAGCCCAGCTCTCCCGGCTCTCCCACATCCTGGCTGTGTGACCCTGAGCGAGTTGCTTTAACTCTCCGACCTTCAGGTTCCTCATCTGTAAAACAGCGGGGTGCCTCACCAGATCGTTGTGTGGATTAGATGAGTCACTGCACATAAAATGCTCGGCACACATCCTGGCCATGGTGGACACATACATGATGGCTCTTCTTACTGTCCCATGATCCCGATGCACTGGGTCCTGCCATGGGCTGTCATGGACCAGTCAGGTGGCTTTGGTGGACATGCAAAGTCATTCAGTCCCATGACCCGATGGAGGAAGCCCAGGCACCAAGCCCAGTCTGGGTGGCCAGGGAAGGCTGCCGTGAGCCAAGCCACAGGGAAAGGCAAGCGGGCCAGGTGCAGAGCCCAGCACAGACGCGAGCGTGGAGTCAGAGCGGGAGGGGCCTCTTCCTTTGGCTGCGCCCAGGCTGCGTGTGGGGGAGAGGCAGGAGACAAGGCTGCTGAGTGGACGGTCCCCCTGGGGACAGTTTGTCGGGGAGCTTGACAAGGTTAAGGATCTTCCTTGGACATCCTTTCACTTTCCCTCAATAACCTGGTGCGGATCTATCATCCCAGTATTTATCTAAACCCTTGCTGGACCCATTTATATCCTCCGCCTCTCCAGCTTCTTCGCATAATGAGCTCCAGATGTGGTGAAGGGGCCTTTCCCAAATCGCTACCTCAAGCCGGGAGGGTGCTGGGATCGGGGGGGACGAGTCCTCATTCACCAAGATACAGGAAGGCCTAGGAGCCTGCAACTCAACCTTGGTTTCACCCTTACATGGGCCCAAGACAGTCAGATCTGTGACCCCCTGGGGTTCCAGGCTGCTGTAAGGAACCCAAATCCTGGGCCTGAGTGCTCTGTGGGCTCCTTGAGGGGCACCCAAGATATTAGACCCCGATGGCCACCCCAGGAGTGAGACAGGCGGCCAGTAAACTTTCAACCCATGGAGACAGCAGAAATGTCCCCGGATTGAGCCAGCTTGGTGGCTCAAAGGTGCTCAGAAGGCTCCCGTCCTGTGGCTCCCAGCTGTCAGTCTCAATTTCTACCATCTCAAGCCATGTTCTCACTGTGGTTCTACAAATGACTCACTTTACTATTTACTGGACAAAGGTATGAAGATGGAAGTCTGTATCCCGCCATAAATAAAACACCAGCATCTCTTGACACACACAGAAGGTAACGGGAGCTATAAATACGACAGAAGCAGGACAGGGCGACCACATCCAGCTCCAGCCTGGTGCCCACTCCTTGGCTGGGCTCCTGCAGAAGGGAGGGCGCCTGAGACCAGGTCTCAGGGGGCCAGAGAGGAGCCCAGGGAGGCCGGCAAAGGTGGCGCATGGTGTGCAGTGGGGCTGGTCACTGCTGTGCAGCTGGGGCTCGGTCTCCCAGGTCTGGTACAGGGCCATGGAGTGGACACCTCAGAACTGCCACCTGCCCTCCCTCATCAAGGCTGTTGACGGGGAGCTGCCTCTTCTGTATGACACTGTGTGCTGTGGGTCAGGAGGCAGAGGCTCTTGTAGGCACTGGGCATCTTTGTAGCCCCAGAGCAGAAAAGAGAGGTCGACAGGGGAGGGGAGGCGAGGGGCAGGGGAGGGGAGGCGAGGGGAGGGACAGGTGAGGGGCAGGGGAGGTGAGAGTCAGGGGAGGTGAGGTGAGGGGCAGGGGAGGTGAGGTGAGGGGCAGGGGAGGTGAGGTGAGGGGCAGGGGAGGTGAGGAGCAGGGAAGGGGAGGTGAGGGGCGGGGGAGGTGAGGGGCGGGGGAGGTGAGGGGCAGGGGGAGGTGAGGGGCAGGGGGAGGTGAGGTGAGAGTCGGGGGGGTGAGGTGAGGGGCAGGAGAGGTGAGGGGCAGGGGAGGGGAGGTGAGAGTCAGGGGAGGTGAGGGGAGGGGAGGGGAGGTGAGGGGCAGGGGAGGGGAGGGGCATGTGAGGGGCAGGAGAGGTGAGGTGAGGGGCAGGGGAGGTGAGCCCAGGGCCCTGTGCACTAGAGACAGCTCCACAGGAGGCCCCGAGCTCAAGGCCCCCCTCTCCTGCTCTTTGCTGGAAAAGACCAGCGTGTTTCAGAGAGGCGGAGAGGTGTTAACGTCTCAGCAGCCCCAGAGGAGACTTTCTCTTTGAGGGATCAGGGAATTGAAGAGAATTGAAAAGGGGAAAACGTTCTCACTTTACGGCGTCCTAGAATGCGGTGTCAGGTGCCACTAAATCCTCTCGCAGATGGCCCTTGTGAGAAAACTGAGGTCTGGATCCAAGAATGGACTTGCTCAGGGTGTGGACGTGCCAGAGCGACCGCCTCTGCTGTCACTGCACTGACCTGCCGTCCCTGAATGTTCATGCTCACTTTTACTATTTTTAAAAACAAGGATGGGGAAAAAAACGGTTTTAGATGGATGCAGGGGAGGGGATGCCCCAAATCAAATGGGCAGGAGGCCACCTTCAGCCATGCCGAGGTCTGGAGAAAGAAGCCTCAGAAAGGCCCATCCATCCCACTGGCAGACCCTCCCCTCCCTGTCCTTCTGGCCCATGACCCCAGGGTGAGCTCAGAATTATTTCCGCCCCTCTCAAGACGGAGTCTAGCTCTGTCGCCTAGGCTGGAGTGCAGTGGCACAGTGGTGGCTCACTGCAACCTCCGGTTCAAGTGATTCTCCTGCCTCAGCCTCCTGAGTAGCTTCGATTAGAGGCGCCCACCACCACACCCAGCTAATTTGTGTACTTTTACACAAATCAGCCAGGGTATCTGGCCTAACTGTGGGCCAGGCTGGTCTTAAACTCCTGACCTTGTGATCCACCCACCTTGGCCTCCCAGAGTCCTGGGATTACAAACATCAGTCACGGCGCCCAGCCCAGAATTCTTGATAATAGAGGGATGGCAAGGACAGAGGGGGCGCCATCCCACTAGGAGGGGCTTCCAGGGAAGCTAGAGGCACTGTGTTTGAGTCCTCGCTCTTCCCCGATATGGTCATGTGACCTTGGGCAATTACTTCACTGCCGAGTGCCTCTGTTTCCTCATCTGTAAAATGGGAATAATACAGTGCCTATGTCAAAAGAGTATTCAGGATATTAACTATTCACAAATTGCTACATGTAAATGCTTCCAAGCGTGCCTGGCGTCAGCACAGTGTTGGCCAATCATATTATTATTTTTATATTTATTATTAGGCACAGGGAAGAAAGGAAGAAAACTAACTCGTGTCCTTATGAATGGCCAAGCACTATGCCTACAATTTACGCAGCTCATTTTACGTAATGTTGCAACTCTAGAAAGGTGGTTCTTTGTCCGAGACCATCACTGGCATACCCAGGGTCACAGCATTGTGGGGATGCAGCCACGTTGTGACCCTGGGTGCGAGGATGTTCACTACATGAACCCAGGACAAGTGGGGAGGTGCAAGCATAGGGAGAGGGGCCGGCGGCTGAGCCGAGGGCTCTGGTGGGGGTGGGCTGGGGGTCCGTCCGGCTGGAAGGAGCAGCTGGGGCTAGCTCAGGAATTCCGTGGGAAGAAGCTTGCACTTTCTCCCGCAAGCCCTGGGGAGCCACGGGCAGGCCATGAGCAGGGAGGGACATGATAGAAGGAGTGTTCGGGAAAGATCTGTGTGGCTGCGGTTTCAGGATGGATGGGGGCGGTGGAACGGTCCGGAGGGGAGGCAGGAAGCTCAACTGGGCGGCTGGCCGGGGACGGTCCCCTGGGAGAGACACAGGGAGCCTTCAGTCAGACTGACCGCCAGGACCCCATGGTCCCAGGCCCTGACCCGGCCCTGACCCTGAGTCCCGCCTGCGGTGCGGACAGGGCCCCATCCTTCCTTTTGCCCGTGGGCGGCTTTATCTGGGAGTCTCCGGCGGGCGTCCCGTCTGGGTTGAGCACACTGGCCGCCTGCAGATTTATGAGGTGTCGGGGAAGCGCAGCCCGAGTGGGAGAGGGGAGAGCGGGAGGACGCTGTCCCGCCCACGGCCCTGCGCTGACCCCGTGTCCACCTCGGAACTGACCCCACCCCACCTCGCCGGGCCAGGCCCAGAACAAGGCGGCACCTGCTACCTCAGTTTCTCCTCACAGACACCTTGAGGGATGAGTGGAGAGAGGCTACGTGCGAGAACCTTAGACGTGGGGAGACTGTAGAAAGAATGTGCTAGAAGCTTCTGTACCCGGGTCAGAAGATGTGTGTGATAGGAAAGCAGGTTACTAACAGTATGCTGGGTATGTTTCCATTTGCAGCTTTCAAAGGAATAAATATGCATCTGTGCCTCTATAAATACGTCTATGTGCAGTAAAATGCCTAAATGATGTTTAATTATGACATCTAGGAAAAGCTTTGACTTTTCACTTTATACCCTTCCATATTGTTTCAGTATCTTATAAGCATATACTTTTTTTACTTACAAACTTCTTAAAAAACAGAGTAATGGTAGGGGGTGATGTTGGGTGGGGAAGGCCTTCGTGTTTGTGGATGATGGGGAGTTGCTGTTGCGGGGGCCTGAGGGTGCTCAGGGCTTGGGTGGTTCTGGAATACTTGAGTTATTCTCTGCTGAGAGCCCCACCCTCTGAGAGACCCCAGCTTCACTCGGGAGACCCCACCTGAATGAGCTCCCAGGATAATGTGGCACAGACAGGTTGCAGGGAGCGTTGAGGTGGGTCCAGACAGCCAGGGAGGATTTCCCAAAGGTGGTGGCCCTTGAAAGATGAGACAATTAGATGAGATAGGAAGGACAGCCTCGGGCATTCTAGAAGGGAAGCTAAGAGCAGACTCTGGAGTCAGAGGGGTGTGAATCCAAATCCTTGCTCTTTCACTTACCAGTCGTGGCACTCAGGAATTTTGTCATCCCTGAGCCTCAGTTTTCTCATCTGTGTTGTGTTTACCCTAATGATACTAAAAATCGACGGGGCATGGTGCCTCATGCCTGTAATCCCAACACTATGGGAGGCTGAGGCAGGTGGATCGCTTGAAGCTGGGAGTTCAAGACCAGCCTAGGTAACATAGCAAGACCCTTTCTCTACAAAAAATAAAAATAAATTAGCCAGGCATACTGGCACACACCTATAGTCCCAGCTACTTGGGAGCTGAGGTAGGAGGATCACTTGTGCCCGGGGTGGGGAGGGGGGTTGAGGCTGCAGCAAACTGTGATCATGCTATTGCACTCCAGGCTGATTGACACAGTAAGACCCTGTCCCCCCCCCCAAAAAAAAAAATCAGACCATGCTCACTCTGTGTAAGCTGTGTTTTTAGGTGTAGGGATCCTAAAAGCTGAGGGTTGACCCCTGAGAATTTGAAAGCACTCTGTCCAGGACCCCAGCCTGAAAAGGCAGAGGGTCAGGAAGGGCCATGTAGAGGGACCCAGAGGGTCCTTCCTAGGAGAGGACAGCTTCTCCTGGGACAGGGCTTCCTGGGCAGGTGGATGATGTGGCAGCTCATAAGGGCACCAGGCAGTCTTTAGGTCAATGTCCATCCTGATCTGGGTATCCAGTGTCAGCTGGCACTCATCTGCATGAACACTGCCTCCCTGGGGCTCCCAGGACAGCCACGAAACAGGGCACTAGGCTGCCCTTGTGCCATGCCTGAGCAGTGATCCAAAGCCAGGATGGGATGCTGGCTCCTCCCAGAGACTGGGACTCAAGTCCCAGTGCTACCTCCCACTCACGATCTTTGCCTGCATGATCAGGTCACCTTTCTAGGCCCCGGTTTCCCTCTCTGCAACATGGTGGTATAAGGGGCAACCTGGACCTCTCTCTGAGGGCCACTCAAGATTTTATAGTCTGCGAGGTTGGAGATAGTGGTCAGAACCAGTTCATATCCTCATCCCCCAGCAGAGAGCCTGGTACTTATGGGGAGCACAGCCAGGTCCTGGTGGATGTATGATGGATGGATGGATGCATGGATGCATGGGTGGGTGGATGGAGCATGGATGGATGGATGGATGGATGATGGGTGGGAAGATGGATGGATGGATGGATGGATGGACGGATGCATGGGTGGATGGATGGAGCATGGATGGATGGACGGATGATGTGTGGGAAGATGGATGGATGGATGGATGCATGGGTGGGTGGATAGAGCATGGATGGATGGATGGATGATGGGTGGGAAGGTGGATGGATGGATGGATGGATGGATGGATGGATGGATGGACGGATGCATGGATGCATGGGGGGGGTGGATGGAGCATGGATAGATGGATGGATGGATGATGGGTGGGTGGATGGATGGATGCATGGATGCATGGGGGGGTGGATGGCGCATGGATAGATGGATGGATGGATGATGGGTGATGGGTGGGTGGATGGGTGGATGGATGGGTGGATGGATGGACAAGTTGGTGGGTGGGTGGATGGATGGTTACTTAGTTAACTCATAAACACACCAGAAAATGACAAAAATGAATGATGAATGTTCCCTCCTCAGGTTTTTGCACTTGCTCCTTCCACTCAGAACATTTTTCCCAGCTATTTTCCCGGCTCGCTTCTGCACCTGCCATGAAGCATCCCAAAAGGGCACTTGACTTGGAGGCCACCATAGCCACTAATCACCATGGGCCTTGAGCAAAACCCTTGGCCTCACTGAACGCTGGTTATCTCATCTGTGAGATGGGGACAGTGAGGCACCCCTCCCTTTTTCCTTTATGCTGCTCCTGTGCTCCGGTGTACTGCTCACCTGCAGTACCTGTTACCCTATATTGCACTTAATGGTCTGTTTGCCCCAGGCCATTCCTGCCACCTCCACCCCCATTATCTGCCTTTTTCCCGGGAG
Source organism: Saimiri boliviensis (assembly GCF_048565385.1). NCBI lineage: Eukaryota > Metazoa > Chordata > Mammalia > Primates > Cebidae > Saimiri > Saimiri boliviensis. The sequence goes on from NC_133459.1 coordinate 21,064,204, forward strand.
AGGGTGGGGTCTCTGGGAGATTGCTGAGCTCAGCACAGGCCTGCAGTAGGCCCTCAGGGAAGGTCTGACGGATGTCTGAGTGCCCTGTTGCAGGACTCTCCTGAGAAAGCCATGACACACTGATGGGAAGGGGCCTTGCAAACTGTCTAGGACTGTTCCCGAGTCCGCTGCTCTTGCCTTTCAGGAAGCTCAGGCGTGGCTAGGTCTATACCAGCACCTCTGCCCAGCCATCACCCTCACCAGGTAGCTCTGAGCCTTTGGGCAGAGAAGTCAAAGCCCTTTCTACCACCCCACCGCCAGCCCCTTGTGTTCTATGACACACTTTAAAGGAGGTGTCATTCTCACCAGGGGGACAATTAGCAGCTCACCTTCCTCGATGAACTGTAGCACGCTCCGGAGGGATTCTCTCACCACAGCCACACCCACTGCTTCACAGCCAAGAGCAGGCTTGCAGGTGTTTCAGGGGAGGGGTGCAGAGGCTGGTGGGCCCGCCCCAAATCCCACCCATGTGACATTCTCTCTGCCTGCCAACCTGAGGCTTGTGCACTCTGTGGGTTCAAGAGGCATCTGCATCGTCTAATTTGCTAGAAATGCCAAACCTCTGAGGCACATCAGACAGATAATACAAGTCATCCATTTTACAGCTGAGAAAACTGAGACTTGAAGTTCATGGCCGGTCACAGTGGCTCACGCTTGTAATCCCCACACTTTGGGAGACTGAGGCAGGCAGATCACAAGGTCAAGAGTTCGAGACCAGCCAATATGATGAAACCCTGTCACTACTAAAAATATAAAACTTATCTGGACGTGGTGGTAGGCATCTGTAGTCCCAGCTATTCTGGAGGCTGAGGCAGGAGAATCACTTGAACCCGGGAGGCAGAGGTTGCAGTGAACTGAGATCACACCACTGCCTTCCAGCCTGGTGACAGAGTGAGACTCCGTCTCAAAAAATAAAAATAAAGTTCATGCTTGGCTGATTGAGACAGAGCATAACCTGACCCAGTCTTGCCCTCCAAGACCCCACAGTTTGGTGGAGGTGGGGCACTCAGAAATAATTATCTGCCAGTGTGGAGGATGGAGTGCAGGTTCACAGAAAGTGGGGCTGAGGGAGCCCCAAAAATGACCTTGTAGCCAGGCCCTAAAAGCTGAGCAGAATTTTGGCAAATAGGGTGGGCTGGGAAGACGGTGGGCTAGGGTCAATTCCAAGCACGGCAGTGGGGGCCTGGGGTTTTTAAGGACAGGGACCACTCTGTCCCCTGTCTGCAGAGGCAGTCTTGGTCACATCTATTGTGGTTTTGCTTCTAAAAGCCCCTCCTGCCCCACCTGTGCCCTCTTCCCCAGCTTTAGGTGTTCTTGCCTCTGTCCTCAGGGGGCAGCTCTCCACCCTTCCCAAAGCCTGAGCTCCTCAGAGTCTGCTTCGTGTCATCCCGGCCACAGGTAGGAGGACACATGCCATGATCCCCTGTCCCGGAGGGTGATAGAACTCAGGGAGATGAGATGCGTGGGGGCTGGGCCAGCTGAGTACACCCCAAGTCCTGTGTGAATCACTCCCCTGCTGCTGTGACCGATTTCTCTCCTCTGCTCCAGGGGCCTCCCCATTGTCCCATCTATACCCCCGGAAACTGGCCTTAGGACACTTAGGATGACAGCCTTGGGAGGGTGACTGTGTCTCGGGTGGGTGTAAGATCCTGTTTGGCCTTTTTCTCTCATCCTCCTCCCAAGCATGCAAAGGAAGGTCCCATTTTTCCAGATAAGGAAACCAGCTCAGAGAGGTGAATGCATGTGAGCAAGGCCACACAGCCCAGCCCATGGCTGAGCGAGGCGACGCCAGCTGTCTCTAGAGCCAGCGGTCTTGCCAAGTGCGTGCAGGTCTCTGGACTCCCTAGGCTGGCAGCATCGGCATCACCTGGGAGGCTTGTTGAAAATACAGATTCCCAGCCACCAATGACGAGCCTGCCCCCATGACTCTAATTCTTCTGGTCTCATGGGGATAAGGGAACGCCAGGACTGATGTTTTCCAAATGTGCCCGAGTCCGTTGTGACACGCAGCCAGCCACTACCCTGTGGCACTACCAAATCATGTTCAAAGTGTGACAGATCATGAGAAGCAAAAAAACAAAGAGCAGCGAGGACGCACCGAAATGTTGGCAGTGGTCGTGGAGCGGGGGAGGGGGTGTGGGGGGAGATAATTCTTATTTTGTACTTTACACTTCCATCTGACTTTTCTATATTTTCCCAATTGTCTCTAATGAGCATGTATTGCTTTTATAATGAAAAAATAAATAACAGAGCATCTGATCGGGAACCATTTGGAGAGGGCGAGAGGCACCTGGGGGTCATGTCCACACAGACCCAGGTCAGCCACCCCACTCTTGGGCAGGACACTTGACACGGAGCCCTGAGCCGCCGTTCCCTCGTCTGTAAAATGGGGATAGGAAAGTCTCAAAGTGCAGCTGGGAGTGTTGAATAAGATGATTCCCCAGAGCCAACAATTTCTCCCCACTCTTTCCCTCTCCTGGACCTCTCTCTCCCTGGCAACCCTTCCTCTGGATGCCCTTCCCTGCCAATGCCCAGTTGAAGCCTCCTCCCCAGCTCACCCAGACGCTCATGGGGTCTGGCAGGTGCTTTCAGGGCTGCCTCAGCAAAGTCCATTTTGCAGATGGGGAAACCGAGGCCCAGGGCAGCCGTGAGACTCGGTTGCCAGCTCTGGCTCCCCGGCAGAGGGAGGGGGGCGTACACGTGTCTGCTGCGCATCTCTGCCTGTCGTTGCCTTGCTCAGTGTGTGTGAGGGGGCAGCAAGTCACCATCTGTGGTTTCCAATAAAAGAAAATGAAAATTGAAGCACATTAAAAATAGCTCAATTGGGATTCCGAGCGGGGCTCTGAGGCCTGCTGTGGCAGACGCCCAGCCTTCCTCCCCCTCCTCCCAGCCTGGCACCGACATCACCCGGAGTCATCTGAGGGGAACGTCTCCTGGTGGCGTATGGGAAGGGACCAGGGTGCAGGCAGTGTCCCTGATGGTACCAGGGGCCACTGGGGACTCCCAATTCCAGTTTCCCAGCTGCCAGCAGCTGGTGTCCCACCAGAGACAGGAGAAAATGGAAGCAGGACCATATGCCTCTGGGCCGACTCCAGACACCCTCCACTCCTCCCTAGGGCCTCGGGGCCCTCAGCTGGAACCTGTACCCCCCAAGAATGGCTCAGGGGCACCTTGTGGCAAAGAGGAAGGCAGCCTCTTCTGGAGGCCTGGAAACCAGGTTCCCAGGCCACCTGTGCACTGAATCCCTGTGCCTTGAGCAAGCCGGGAACCCCTCTGGGCCCACTTACTCCTCTGTCCAGTAAAGACCTGGGTAGGGGCTCAGGGGCGGCGTATGAGGGGCTTCTGCGGCTCCGGTCTCCAGCATGGCTCCTTCCTGGCTTCGCGACCGGGGGAAGCCCCTTCTCCTCACTGGATCCCAGTGACCTAGATGGCAATGAGGATGATTAGACTTTCCTGTAGGGGTTGTGTCCAGGAACAAAAGGACACATCCGTAAGCACTTAGCTTGGTGCCTGGCAGGGACAGGACTTGACCAGTGGCCACCATTGTAACCCTTCTCATTACCATGATTTCCTGTGAAATGGGAGTGTGATGGCCCCACGCTCTAGAAAGCCTGGGCGAGGTCTGCGGGGCTGCGGTGGCTCATCATGAGGAAGGCTGGCATTCACCCGGGAGTGCTGGTGCCCGGTGATTCCCAGCATCTCTTCCTCCCCCGCAGGTCCAGCTTTCTGCAGCAGCATCTGGTGCCCGTGACCAGCCACAGCACAGACCCTCAGTGAGGCAGACAAGGGGCCACAATTCCTACCTGTAGGCCCAGAGAGTGCTGGGCAGAGAGTAGCCCCGGATCCACACAGCTAGGCCCACGCAGGGGTTCCCTGCCAGGATCTGAGTGGTCTGGGAGTGGATAGGGCATCCGTGGAGCACCTGGGCTGCCTGGGTCTGGGCCCGGGCCTGGGCCTGTGTGAGCAGAAGCTGGGCCACATCCTGCAGGATGGACTCGGGCAGGTTGCTTCACTTCTCGGGGCCTCAGTTTCTTCATCTGTAAAATGGGGCTGATAATCGTTCCTGCCTCAGAGGGCTTTGGGAAGACGAGTCCTGAGCAGGGTTTGGCAGGTGAAAAACACTAAATCCATGGTGCTCCTGAGAGCACCAGCCCACCCCCACCTGCTCTCCCATCCCTCCGGGACAGAGACTGTTGCTGGGCCCACCAGGGACCAGTCACACAGGACCAGCACCTGCCCTGCCTCAGGTCCAAGCTTCTTCTGGACTGGCACATGGTGGAGGAAGGTAGCTCCCCTCAACCATAGATGTCAACTAAAGTGGCCAGACCCCCACTTCATATGCCCTTCAGCAGAGCGTTGGGGCATTTCTCAGCGGCGGGAAGTGAGCGCTTGGGGCTCATGGATCCAGCCCTCATCGAGTGAGAGATGAGAGGTGGCCACTTTCTCCGCTAAGGATGATCTGTTCATTTCTTGTTGCTGCTCTGACAAATTACCAAAGTCTTCATGGTTTAAAACAAGACGTATTTATTGTTTTACAGCCCTGGGGGTTAGACGTCTGAAATGGGTTTCACTGGCCTGAAATGGCCGGCGGGGGGTGGGGGGCACACTCCCTCCAGAAGCTCAGGAGGAGGATCCGTGTCCTCACCCTTTGTAGAGAGTTCTAGATGCTGCCTGCATCCCGGAGCTTGTGGCTCCTTTATCCCGAAAGCGTGTCACTCCTACCTGGCTTCTGATGTCACATCGCCTCTCTAACGCCAACCCTCACACCCCCTCTTACGAGGACACTCATCATTACGTTAGACCCACGTGACTAGTCCAGGATAATCCCCCATCTCACGATTCCTAATCTCATTTGCAAAGTCCCTGTTGCTACATAAGGCAGCATTCCCGGATTCTGGGATGAGGAACATGGGCATCTCTGGGGGGTCATTATTCTGTCTCCCATAGATGAGAAAGCAAGTCTGCCTCAGCCTTGCCCAGAGGGCGCTGGCTGATGTTGATAATAACAATATCATAACATCCGCTTATTGAGTGATTGCTTTGTGTTGTAATTTAAGTTATAATGACCACGGTGGATATTTTACTGAGCACTTACTATAGCCAGGCTTTGGGCTAAGAGCTTAACATGCATGATCTTGTCCCAGCCACCTGCGAGGCGGGTACTAATCTTGTTCCTATTCCACAGCTAAGAAAGGGAAGCTTGAGGCTTGCCCTGGGGTAGTGGGTTAGGAAGTGGGGTTCAAATGTAAATGGCTATGCCGGGCTCAGTGGCTTACGCCTGTAATCCCAGCTCTTTGGGAGGCCGAGGCGGGTGGATCGCTTGAGGTCAGGAGTTCGAAACCAGCCTGGCCAACATGGTGAAACCCCATCTCTACTTAAAATACAAAAATTAGCTGGATGTGGTACTGTGTGCCTATAATCCCAGCTGCTCACGAGGCTGAGGCAGGAGAATTACTTGAACTACGGAGGTGGAGGTTTCAGTAAGCCGAGATTGCACCACTGCACTCTAGCCTGAGTGACTCTCAAAAATAAATAAGTAAATAAATAAATCTAAATGAGTGCTGAGGCCACTCTCTCAGCCCCTGGGATATGCCGCTGGCTAGGCCATCTCTCTGGTGTTTGGACCTAACCTGGGTTCCACTGCCAGGTTCCCGCTCCCCTGCCCCTTACTCCAGCAGCATATATGAGAACCGCTTGATGGGGTGCCACCCTCGCCAGTTTGTGGGTTCCTCCAGGCAGGGGCTGCGGTAGGGCAGATGCACAGGAGGGGAGCGTTAAAATGGGAGCAGGGCAGAGGCTGAGAGGACAGGCAGGGGTGCTGAAGGCTGCTCGTGGGATTGCTGAGTGGGTGTCTGTCTGAGTCTAATTCTGAGCCTGGGTGAGGGCGAGGAGCTGGACATTCTGGGAACCAATTCTGGCCACACCACTGAGTGTTTGACAGGGAGCCTTGGTTGGGCCAAAACATCTCTGAGGCTGGCTGTCTGCAGCATGGGACTCTCCCGGCACTCTGCTCCTTGCAAAGCCTTCAGGAAGCACCAATGTGTTGAAAGCCCTGAGTCTAGGTAGGTGCGGTGGCTCACACCTGTAATCCCAACACTTTAGGGGGCTGAGGCAGGAGGATCGCTTGAGGTCAGGAGTTCGAGACCAGCTGGCCAACATGGAGAAACCCGTCTGTACTAAACATACAAAAATTAGCTGGGCATGGTGGCAGGTGCCTGTAATCCCAGCTACTCAGGAGGCTGAGGCAGGAGAATCTCTTGAACCCAGGAGGCAGAGGTAGCAGGGAGCTGAGATGGCACCACTGCATTCTATCCTGGGTGGCAGAGTGAGACCCTGTCTCAAAAAAAAAAAAGAAAAAGAAAATCCTGAGTCCATCCCGTGAGCACCAGCATTCTCCTTTGCTGGAGCCCTGGGGCCCTTCCCCAGTCTGTCTTTCCACCTCTCCACAGGCTTTCCGGGTCACTCTGGATCTTTTTTTTTTTTTTGAGACAGAGTTTCGCTCTTGTTACCCAGGCTGGAGTGCAATGGCGCGATCTCGGCTCACCGCAACCTCCGCCTCCTGGGTTCAGGCAATTCTCCTGCCTCAGCCTCCTGAGTAGCTGGGATTACAGGCACGCGCCGCCATGCCCAGCTAATTTTTTGTATTTTTAGTAGAGACGGGGTTTCACCATGTTGACCAGGATGGTCTCGATCTCTCGACCTCGTGATCCACCCGCCTCGGCCTCCCAAAGTGCTGGGATTACAGGCTTGAGCCACCGCGCCCGGCCCCGGGTCACTCTGAATCTTAAGCCCCACACATTGGCTGCCTCACTAGGGGATCTTGGACCAGGCCTCAGGCTGCCTCAGTCTTTCTGTCTCTGCATTGGGTGTGGCCTTCATGCTGCGTGCCAGCAATCCCTAAGGCCTCAACTCGTGATGTGACTCCTTCACAACCTTTGCAGGACCGACAAGGAGCCTCCCCACTCTGGGAATCCACCACCGGCCTGGTCTGCTCCCTGGGGTGGGGGCAGAGAGGGAAAAGGTCAGGTACGGCAAGAGAGCTTCCCCCAGGAGCACGTGTCTTCCCTGCTCCTTCAGTCAGAAGCTCAGGGAGGATTCCTCAGACACTCCGTCTTCACGGCATCCTCCTCCATCAGGGTCTTCCTGCCTCCCCGGAGAGCTCAGCTGTAGCCAGTGGGAAATGGGACAGATAATTGCAACTTTAAATAAGGCCAAGTGAACGCTCCCTCCCAGGCCCAGCACAGGGGACTCGCTGAGCTCTGAAGGGAGGCAGCAGGAGGAAGCCTCAAACGGCACTCAAAGTTCCAGCACTACCCCTGCCTCCCTGGCGACGCCAGGCAAGTCACAGCTCCTCTCTGGGCCTCAGTTTCCTCATCTGTTAAATGGGGACCACATCTGTTAAATGGGCACCACCTATGAAAAGTCGCTAGCACTGTGCATTGAGCACCTAGTAGGTACTCAATCACTGGAAATGAGGACTATGCTTATTATCCCTGCTCAAAGGCAGCTGTCCAACTCATCACCTGACCCCAGCGGTTTCTCTGGGAGCTGTTCTCAGTCTGTCCACTCCAGGTGAATGAGGGGTGGTCATGATTGTGGTACGAGCCTCTCCTGAGCTAGGTTGGCTGTGCCAGGCCTTGTGCAAAGGGTGTTTTGTCCATACCTATGAGTAGGTGTTGTCTACTCTTCCCATTTCCCAGATGAGGTCACTGAGGCTGCAGTCCTGTGGTGGGTCGGGGGAGGAGAGGGCTAGCAGGGAAAGGGTGGGGAGCCCATCAGCCTGAGGGGACCACCCACCACACACCTTAACTCCATCAGAGAAGCATCTTGTCCCAGTGGGATGCAAGCCAGCGTGATGAGATGCTTGAGGTTCTGGGTCCAATTTGCTCTTTATAGGAAAAAAAATTCTGAGTCTGCTCCCAGCATCCGTAGGTCTGACTGGGCTGCTCCGGGCTGCTGCCACCATCACCAGTGCAGAATTCCTGTTGAGAATGAATCCCAGCGTGGGGCTGGGGAGCTGATGGGCTGCCTGGGGTGGGGCGCTGGGCCTAGCCGTGGCCCATGGTCCTGTGGCCTCTGGCTCTCAGGTGGACCGGCAGTGGCACCACCAGCAGCTTGGGAGGCTTCTGTTTGGCTCAGAGACAGGGCTGGGCCTGCCGTGTTTGTGGGCTTAGCACAAGGCCGTCTGACACTGCCTCTCCTTGTGCCTCAGGGAAGCTGTCTCCAGGTCACGCTGGGCACCGATGGCCTTCATCCTCCACCTACCAGCCCAGCATTGCAGGGCCCCAGGTCCAGCCCAAAACCAGGCTAGGAAAGGGCATCAGACACACTCTGGAGGGTGAAGTGAAGCCCAGAGAAGGGGCGTCTAACTCAAGCTGGGGAAGTGGGGGTGGTCTGATTCTATGCTGCCACCTGAGGCCTGGAAGTCCACCCTTCTCAACCCTGCTACCTGCATCAGTTCTCACCTAAGACTTTGAACTCCCAAGAGGCTCCTTAGGATCATGAAAGGAGTTTGGGTCATACCACCCAGAATCAGAGTCTGCCTGCCTCACCAGCTTACAGGGATCTTGCCTCCTTACTTGTTCTCACTGAGCCTCAATTTACTTATCTGCAAAATGGGGGCAATGATCCATCCCTTGAAGGGCTTTGGAAGGCTTAGAGGAGCTCAGGTGTGATACTGGATGTCCATTGCAAGGGACAGTGCCTGGCAGGTAGTAGGTGCTTAGTAAACAGTAGCTATGACAATAGAGATGCTAGTGGTGGAAGTAGCATTCCCTCACTTCCCAGCCCGTGTCCTCCTTCCCACCACCGGTTCAGGGTGCCACTTCTCCCCCTGTGTCTTCTCCACCCCAAGGCCCCCTTCATTTCAAGCCCTTCTCCATGTCAAGAGCCCCACCAGTCCATGCCAGAAGCTGGCTCTTTGGCTGGCATTGCCTCTCAGGGTATCAGTGGGAAATGGTGGGAAATAAATGGTAACTGACGATGAAGATCTGGAGTCTGTGGTGAAGATGGTGATGGGAAATTGCTGAGCAGCTCTCCCGAGAAATATCGACATGCGAGAAAATGCCCCAGCAGAGCCGTGACTGCCTAACTGCCTGAGATGCCAGGTGCAGTTGGCAAGGGAGCCCAGGGAGTCATGCTGAGCAGAGATGGCACCCTGGGGTGTTCTGTCACTGCACCCACACTGCCGAGGGCTGCAGAGGCGGTCCTGGAGCCGAGCGTTAATGTGGGAGGGATGCAGGCATTCTGGAAACGTCTCCTCCGAGGCAGCAGCCTCTCTCAGAAAGAGTGAGGGCTTTGGAACCATCAGCCCTAAAGTGGACCCTCTTCTCTGCTCCTGACCAGCTGTGTGGCCTGGCGAAGCCCTCTGTACCTTTCTGATCCTGCAATTTTCTTATCTATAACATGGGGCCATTACACAAGAGAAGAGAACAATAGCTGTCAGGCCACTTCTTCTCTGGTCCCCTGCTGGCTTAGGGATGACGTCTTAGTCCTTCAACCTGGCATTCAAGACCCTCTGTGAGGTCAGACACAGTGACTCACACCTGTAATCCCAGCACTTTGGGAGGCCGAGGTGGAAGGATCACATGAGACCCAGAGTTCAAGACCAGCATGGGCAACATAGCTAGCCCCCAGTCTCTACCAAAAAAAAAAAAAAAAAAAAAAAAAAAATTAGCTGGGCGTGGTGATCGCACCTGTAGTCCCAGCTACTCAGGAGGCTGAGGTGAGAGGATCGCTTGAGCCCTGGAGGTTGAGGCTGCAGTGAGTCATGATGCTGCCACTGCGATCTGACCCAGGTAAGAGAGAGACCCTGTCTCCATAAAAAAAGGACTCGGTGATGTCTGGAGTTTTTCTCCTGGGCCTTCCTTCTCTCTCCTGCCGGTTCTTGAAGGGGCCCTGATCATTCTCTCCTCCCGGCCTTTGTACAAGCTGTTCTTTCTGCTCGAGACACCCTTTCCCCTTCTCCTGGTGCTTCCTCTGTCCCTCCTTCCTTTTGCCCTGCTGTCTCCTACTCAATTTGGGATTCAAGCCAGTTGTCACTCACTTGAGAAGTCTCCTCTAACCTGCAGGCAGGGTTAGGATTCTTCCTTTGCTGTGGGATCCCCCTTACAGATTGTAGGGCAGAGGACTCCGGTGGAGGTGGGGCCGAACCTGGTTCAAGTTCTGATTCCCTGGCCCCTCTTTGGGATGGGATGGGCCCCAGCTATGTCCATGTCCATAATGTGATGTGGACAACAGATTCACAGGACAGATGGGGGCCTGGTGACGCAGGCTTTCTGAAGGCAGAGGGAAGCCAGGTTCTGATGCCACAGAACAGAGCCCAGGATGCCAGACTCGGCAAGGGCCCAATTCACAGGTAGAATGTGGAGCTTGGAAAATGTGTGGGAACTAGTGGTGAGACCCTAGTCCTACAGGACTGAGAGTTTGCTTCAAATCATCAAGTCAGTGGTAGTGTCTGTTTTTGATTCTCTCATGCTTTTTTTTTTTTTTTTTTTTTTTGAGACCAAGTCTCACTCACTCTGTCGCCCAGGCTGGAGTACAGTGGTGAGATCTCAGCTCACTGCAACCCCTGCCCCCTGAGTTCAAGTGATTCTTGTGCTTCAGTCTCCCAGGTAGCTGGAATTACAGACATGTGCCACCACACCCGGCTAAGTTTCGTATTTTCAGTAGAGACGGGGTTTTGCCATGTTGCCCAGGGTGATCTGGAACTCCTGAGCTCCAGCAGTTCACCCGCCTCAGCCTCCCAAAGTGCTGGGATTGCAGGCATGAGCCACCACATCTGGTCTGATTTGCCAGTACTCAGCATGGGCCTGGCACATAGTAGGTGTTCAGTGAATGCAGGCTAGCTGGATGGGAGGTGTGGATAGCAGATGTATAGATCATTCAGAGGTTGAGGGTTCATGGGATGAGATTTGAGTGATGTGAATGGATGGACAGGTAAGTGAATGGGCGGGTGGATAGATGAATGGAAAGAAGAGAAGTGGGAGGGTTGCTTCAGCCTCCGTCTTCAGAGGAAGAGAGGGGAGGAGAAAGGGAGGGAACCTAAGTGGGATGCTGGGCATATGGGCGGTGGATAAATCGGTGGTGTGAGGATAGACAGGTGAATGTGGTAGATGAGAGAATGAGTAGATGGATAGATAGATGGATGAGTGGAAGGCAAGATGGCAGAATGACTTCATAAATAGCTGCTTGGATTGGGTTATTTGATGAATAGATGAATGGATGGATGGATAGGTGAGTGTGCTGGTGGGTGGACTTGGTTAAGTCAATGAGTGGGTGCATGGGCAGGCAGATGGATAAGTGAATACATGTGTGCGGGTGGGTAAATAGGTAGGTGGGTGAGTGAGCAGACGTCATGATAGTTTATGGATGATTGCAAGGATTGGATGGTGGGAAAGATAGATGGATGAGTGGGTGTATGGGTCAATGAGTGAGTGAATAAACAGTACATTTCATGTAGCTAAATGCCTGACACCCTGCCCAGAAGCAGAGGGGTGGTCTGGGTTCTGGGATTTGAGTTAATTGTCCTTCACTGGGGGAAACCAGTGCCAATTAGGCAAATACATCAAGTCCCAGCAGGTCCTGCAGCAGGCTTGCTAATTGACTCCAACCCCACAGACCCCAGCTTGGACTAACAGTGGCCTGTGTCTTATCGATTTGTAATTTACACTCCATTCGCGTGCACAAGGATTTGAGGTGACTTGTAAGATTATACCTGCATGTAGCAGGACACTTATCAATAAAGGGAGACAGCTAAGAGGCCATTTAGCAGAGTGATTAAAAGAGTACCTGGTTCAGCTCCTGGATCTGCCACGTACTGGCTGTGTGATGTTGGGCAGGTTACTTAACCTCTCTGAAGGTTATTTCCCCCATCTGCAGGAAGGAAGGGATGAAGGAAGGGAGGTTGGTTCAGTAGGAAGATGAATGGATACATACGTGGGATGCTAGTGGATGAACAGGTAGTAGAATCGTGGGCGAGTGGAGTGGGACAGATGGGATGGGGTGAGGGCAGGTGGGTGGATGGATAGATGGGTGGGTGGGCAAATGGGGACAATAACATTCTCGAATGAGGCATGGTGGGTATCAAAACGGATCATGTGTGACAGCTCAGCACAGTAAGTACTTTGGATTGGGTAGCATATGGAGCCATCTTGATAGCAGTGATGGCATTTCCTGGAGGAAATACTCAGACACTGCCACAGGTGACGTCAGCGGGAAAGAGCATCTATGGCCTGGGTAGGCCTGAGTGATGAGGAGTAAGGTGGTTTTAATAGAGAGGCTGGTGGCTGCCACACAGTGAGCCAGACTCGGGCCTGCCTACAAGGCACTTACAGTCCAGTTGAGGGGCAGATGAGTAAAAGAAAGTTTCAGGACAAGGTGACAAGTCCGACGAAGGGAGACACATAGAAACTCTGGGAGCCCCGGAGCCAGGAAGACTTCTTAGAGGAGAGAAGACATTTGAGATGGGTCTTCTTTTTTTTTTTTTTTTTTTTTTTTCAGATGGAGACTCACTCTGTAACCTAGGTTAGAGTGCAATGGCATGATCTCAGCTCACAGCAGCCTCTGCCTCCCAGGGTCAAGCGATTCTCCTGCCTCAGCCTCCTGAGTAGCTGGGACTACAGGCATCTGCCACCACACCCGACTAATTTTTTTTTGTATTTTTTTAGTAGAGATGGGGTTTCATCGTATTAGCCAGGATAGTCTCACTCTTCGGACCTTGTGATCCACCCGCCTCGGCCTCCCAAAGTGCTGGGATTACAGGCATAAGCCACTGCGCCCAGTCGAGATGGGTCTTAATGAACATGTCTGAATATCCTAGGCAGGCCAGGAGGGCGAGGGACATGGCAGGGGGAAGGAACAGCACCTCGAGTGCCAGCTGCGGAGTGAGGCTCTGTCTGATGGGCAGAGGCGAGGTGCACAAATTTAGAACCACTCAGAAGGGGTGCACCTATAAACAACCCGGGTGCCCAGCCTTCCTGCCTTCGTTGGCCAGCCTGAGGGTGTCTCAGCTCTGCCACACCTTGCAAGTGATTGGCTCTCTGAGCTTTCCTCCCCTCTCCTGATCCTCCCTCGGTGGGTCCCGTTAGGATCTCGGGAGATGAGTGTTACAGTGGTAGGCACTGTTCTGTGCACACAGTAGCTGCCCAGTAACGCCGGCTGCCATGATTATACTTCTTTTTCTACTGAATAGATGTGAAAAGTGTGTGGGTTCGTTTAAGTAAAAAGACTTTAAAAATTAAAACATCACTGGGCAAATGCTAGCTGTGAGACGCAGCCTGGTGTGTCGGGAAGGCTTGAGGGCCACTGGCCTGGGTTCGGTTTCTGACTCACTACGTGGCCTTGGTCAAGTCGCCTAAAATGGGACCAGTAGCAGGCGTCCCTCAAGGTTGTCGTGGGAACCAAAGGAACGCTTAATGTGTCCAGGGCTGTTCCCATCCCTGCCTCCCTTCCTTCCCTTCCCCAGTAAGCCCTGGTGTTCATTTACCACCCACCCCACCCCCAGCAACCCCATCCCAGACCCCCATCCATCATTCTGTCCTTTTCGGAGGTTAAGTGGGTCCCCAAGCAGCGAATCCAAACTCTCCTGAAGCCCCGGCTGCACAATGCGGCCCGCTGTTAGCGAGCAGCCAGGCTGGCCCGGAGGATTGGGTTTCAGCCGGGGCGGCCGGAGCTGGCGGATGCCCAGACCAGCGGCAGGCAGGCAGGGGACAGAGCAGAGGAGCTGGCGTCACAGGGACTCCTCCGCCTGGGCCTGAGAAAACAAGAGCAGGCTCCAAGCAGGCAACGAAGGCAGAGAAGGGCCTCTGAGCGGTGGGAAGATGAGAAGGGGTGTGTGCTACCAGAGTCCTCGGGCAGAAGGATTTTACATTAGCTGGGTTCCCTTTCCTTGAGACTGAGGGCTGAGCAGGGGACCGGGGTGGAAAAACAACACACTGCTTGTTGGTAGATTTCACTTTAGAAATCTGCAGTCTTCCAGGAGCGAGTCCGGGGCTTCTCTGGCATTACCACCCCTCGCCTTGCTTTAGGCCGGTGAACCCAAGTCCCTCAGATTCCCATTCTCATGATGTTTGTTTATTCATTTATTATTTTTTATTATTATTATTATTAGAGATGGAGTCTCGCTCTGTTGCCCAGGCTGGAATTCAGTGGCACAATCTCAACTCACGAAGTTCTAGCAATTCTCCTGCCTCAGCCTCCCGAGTAGCTGAGACTACAGGTGCATGCCGCTTTGCCCAGCTAATTTTTTGTATTTTAGGAGAGATGAGGTTTCACCGTGTTGCCCAGGCTCGTCTCGAACTCCTGAGCTCAGGCAATCCACCCGCCTCGGCCTGCCAAAGTGCTAGGATTACAGGCATGAGCCACTGCGCCTGGCCTCTCATGATGTTTATAGAGAAGAGGCCTCGGGAAACTCAGTTAGGCTGACCTGGGTTCAAATCCCGCCTTGCTTCTTTCTGGATGTAAGACTTGGGGCAGATCTCTGAGCCTCTGCAGGCTCCGTTTCCTCATCTGTACGATAGGATAAAGGTATGGGCCTTACAAATGTGTGCAGAGGGTTTAGCTCAGGGCCTGACACCAAAGGCACTGGAGATGAAAGCAGTGATTCTTCCTTCCCTTTCCTGAAGCAACATCATCTGGTGGCTTCTGGCACTGGACCAATGGGATGAAATTTTACCCTGCCCCTTACTGGCCATGTGGGCTTTTGGGAGTCCTTGATCTTTCTGAGCCTTGGCTTCCCCGTAAGTTTGCTCTGGGACGTAAATGAGACAGTATTGATGAAGCGCCTGCCCCAGTGGCCTTCACCAATGTTAGTGAGTTTCCCGATGGCTCTGCATGGTCCAGCCTTTGCATGCTGTAAAAACCTTTTGCTCCCAATGCCTCCTTTGATCCTTAAAACATTGCAGCGAAGTATACAGAGCAAGGATTTTGTCATCTCCATTTTGCAGATGAGGAAACTGAGGCTCAGAGAGGTGAAGTGAGTCTTCCAGGCTTGTCAGTGTCCTTGCCTTCTCCTGGAATTTCTAACTTGAACCATGGAAAGAGTGCTGTGACCATGGACAGTCCAGGTCAGGCCTCCAGGCTGTGGCTGGCATCTTACCAGGTCATGAGATGCCAGCCAGGCCCAGGTTCAGGTCACCTGAGTCCCACTAGCCCCAGACAGGGTGCAGCAGGAACTGCTGGGAAGAATCCAGGCTGGCATCTGCTGCTGGGTCTCACGCCAGGCTGATTTGCTGCCTGGGCTGCAGGCCACTGGTCAATCTGTAGGCAAAGGCCCATGGGCGCAGCTCCCAGGTGTCTGTTCATCTTCAGCTTCAACCCTTCCCCCCTGCTGGCCCCCAATTCTAGCCTCATTTCCTCTGCCAAGGCCGCTCTGTGACCCAGCAGTTCTCAGGGCAGACCACATCACTACCCTCTTCAGGAATCTTCCATAGCCCCCTCTGCCTATAGGACAAGACCCAACCTCCTTAGCCCCACATTTGAGAGGCTTTCCACATGCTAGCAGCCTATTCTGTGCTACAGTCTCCGTCCATGAAGCCTTTTGCTCCCACTTCATGGGACAGACACCCCAGCGTGGCACAGTGGCTAAGGACATGGCCGTTGGTGCGAGGCTGACCCAGCTCCATCATCACTTCCTGGCCATGGAAACCTTGAACGACCTCTGCAAACTCTGATTTCTCCATCTGTAAAGGGAGATCCTAAAGTACTTACTTCACAAATAGTTAACGATGAAATGGGATAATGAGTGCTAAGCGCTTGGCCTGGAGCCCGCCTCTGAGAGCCAGTCATCAGTTTCAGTATTGCCCAGACATCCCTGATGTCTTACACTTCTGTGCCTTTGATTCTGCTGGGCCCTGTATGTGGCGCGCCCTTCCCTCTCCTCCCAGCTCACATGCCACCTCCTCTGAGATGCCTTTCCAAATTTCCTGCTCAAAACTACTCCCTTCTTCATCTGGGTTTCCTGGCTCCTGGCCGGGACCAGCCGTCTCACTCCGCTTCTCCCTGCAGTAAGTTCACATGTCGGGCACTAGTCTGGGAGCTTTTTAAGGCAAGGGCCTGCTAATCTGCCTCTGTGTCTCCAGTGCCTGGCTCGGGGCCTGGCACACATCGGGTGGAGATGTTCACTGAATGACCATGACTTTGTTACTTAACCCAGCCAGAGCGAGAGAAGTCAGGACAGCTGCCAGGAAGAAGGAAGAAGGCTTTGAGCTCAGTTTTGGAAGAGAAGTTAGCCAGGCTAAAGAAGCAAGGAGGGCCAGCCGTTCCAGGCAGAAAAAATCTAGAAGGGTCAAGTCACCAATGCCCAGAGAGGTAAAGTGCCTTCTGCAAGCAGAGGGAAATTCTGGATGGCTGGTTACCAGAGACACAAAGACAGTGGCTGGAAGGTTATTAGCGGACCTATTGGCAGGGCCTCGAGTGCCTCATTGAGAGTTAGGACTTGATCCTTCAGGTAGCAGGAGGAGCTCTGAAGGGCGTTAAACGGGATCACACATGGACTTTAGAAACATCACCCAGCTGCCTTGTGGGTGATGCAGGTACTGCGGATGCATGTACTGTGTGCCAGGCCTAGTTCTCAGTGTCAAAGGCACAGTGGTGAACAAGGTGGATGCAGACCTCCCCCACATGTGTGCCCTGGGAGATGTCAGATGAACACGACTCACCTACAGAGTGTCATTTAATTCTCACAATGACCCGTTTTACAGATGTGGAAACTGAGGCTCAGAGAGGAGAACTGGCGTGCCTGCAGTCATACGCTAGAGCATGACAGAGCCAAGGTTCTGGCCTGGGCAGTCTGTGCCCCACAGCCCTGCTGCCCTCCTCCCACCTTCTCCTGTTCTCACACAGGCCCACGCAGAGAGAGAAGATAATCATACACAAGCTCTGATGACTTTGTTGTTTTGTGTTGTCTGTTGTGTTTTTGTTGTTGTTGTTTTTGATTTTGAGACAGTCTCACTGTGTCACCTAGGCTGGAGTGCAATGGCACGGTCTCATCTCACTGTAACCTTTGCCTCCCGGGTTCAAGCGATTCTCCTGCCTCAGCCTCCCAAGTAGCTGGGTTTACAGGTGCCCACCACCACGCCCGGCTAATTTTTGTATCTTTAGCAGAGACGACATTTCACCACGTTGGCCAGGCTCGTCTCGAACTCCTGACCCTGTGATACACCTGCCTCGGCCTCCCAAAGTGCTGGGATTACAGATGTGAGCCACTGTGCCCCGCTGGGTTGTCTGTTTTTAAGGCTATGGCCATGGCATCTTAAAAACAGCATAGATGTGAGAAAAGACGGATGTGGGTTCCAATCCTAGCCCTGCCTCTGTGCACTTACGCAGGTTGGTTCTCCTCTCTGACCTCAGTTTCCTTGCCTGTCAAATGGGGTTAATAATAGTATATGCTTCTGGAGGTTGTCATGAGCCTGAAATGGCATTTAGAGGGCCCTGGCCAGTGCTTGGCATACGATAGGTGCTTAATGAAAGTTCCTTCTTCATGACTTCGGGACACTCACATACTGCCATTAGTGCAGAGAAATAGCATCTGTGGTCCTAGAGAATTATAGCCCACGAGGGGATCAGGCAGAGCTGACTAGGGGTGGATCAGAGAGAAGGGGGCAGCCACCCGCTCCAGCCTGAGAGCAGGGGGCCCCCTGCAGCCACCTCCTGTCAGCCCAACGCTAATGACTTCAGTGTGTCTCCCCTTTAAGTTCAAGTATTTCTGAAATGCACACCGCTCGTTCACACGTAGCCGGAGGGGACACTGGGTCCCCGCAGCCCGGCAGTCAGGGCCTCCTGATTGCTTTCTTCTGTGAAACCTCCAGGAAGTCGAGAAGGGGTGTGGTCACAGTAGGGATAGGGCCAAAGGCACTCCCATGGCCGGGCCCCTGTTTTCACACTGAGGAAGACACTCTGGGCTGGTGGCCCCACCTCCAGCTTTTGCCTGGATGCTAAGAATCTGCATAGCCTCTTTCTTCTTCTGTCCATTGGGAATTTTTTTTATTGGCATTAAGAGCAGCCGGGGTCTGGGAACCAGACATTTCAATAGGGTGGGAGGGGCCAAGGGCAGGTGAAAGGGCACAGTTGGCAGAGTGGGAAACGGATGGCACCAGCGAGGCTGGCAAGGGTGTGGGCAGACGGAGATGCTCCAGCAGAGGGGCCTGGGAGAGCTGCTGTGACCCTTCGTGGCTCCGTCCTGTGCTACCTGGAGAGCATCTGCTAAACCTCTCCAGGCTCAGCTCTCAGCTCCCACCACTTCCAGCCCCACCCTCAGCCAGCGCTTGGTTCCCACAAACCCGGCCGTGGCTCACCTCACCTCCTGGCCTTTGCCTCTGCTTCTCCTCTGCCTAGCATGCCCTTCCCACTCCACATCAGCTCCCTCCCCCCCCCCACCCATTGTTTGTTTGTTTTGAGACAGAGTCTCACTCTATTGCTCTGTCGTCCAGGCTGGAGTGCAGTGGCGCCACCTCAGCTCACTGTAACCTCCACCTCCTGGGTTCAAGCAATCCTCCTGCCTCAGCCTCCTGAGTAGCTGGGATTACAGGCGCCCGCCACCATGCCCAGCTAATTTTTTGTATTTTTAGTAAGGATGGGGTTTCACCATATCGGCCAGGCTGGTCTCAAACTCCTGACTTTGTGATCTGCCCACCTTAGCCTCCCAAAGTGCTGGGATTACAGGCGTGAGCCACCACGCCGGGCCCCCCTCACCCATTCTTGAAGCCTCCATTCAGGAGTCACTTTCTCCTGGAAGCCATCCCTAAATTTGGCATTTTTTCCCCTCCTTCCATACTCATTTCCTATAACCCTCAATACAGCATGCACATCCTCACTGTGGTCTTAGCCACATAGTGTGGTGATTAATTATCTGTGTACAGTGACAACAGCTTCCCCTGCATGAGAGATTGTCACCGTCACAGTGGGGATAGGGATGGAAACATTTCCAGAGCTTCAGAGGCAGCCTGAGGAAGCCCAGCGGCTCCCAAAGTGTGGGAAGTGAAACGATGTTTGGGACTTTGCAGATGAACATTTTTAATTGTAATACTCTGTTTATTTTCCTTCCTGTTATGGCAAGGATATTAGTTTTCCATTTATAATAATGATTATGTTTTTTTCTCTAAGATGCATTTGAGAAAGAAAAGGAGTCAAGTGGAAGAAAAAGTAGTAGCTAAATAATTGTACAGGTCGTAGGTGGAAATGGCTAAGTCAGTGACGTTGTCTATATGAAAGGCTGTAGCCTGGGCAACCCTATGCAACAGGACACTAGCGTATGCTCAAGCCTTGCAGATGGGGAGAGGAGGCCTAGGTGCCAAGCCTTGTGCTAGGTCTTAGGGATCCCAGGACCAGGACCCAGCACCCACTTCTCAGAGGACCACAGAGCTTTGGGACATGATAGCAAATAGGGTAGTTATCACCCAGAATATCTGCAAATTCTGGGAAAACAGGAAGCACCCGTGGCTGCAGAGCTTTGGGGCAGAATGGATTCAGGAGGAGTTGCTAGAGGAGGTGACCTGAGTTGAGACTTCACAGGTGAGGAACGTTAGGGCAGGCAGAGAAGATGTGGAGCTGAGCAGGAACCGTATGTGTGAGGTACGGGGTGAGAAGGGACACCACATCGTCTGTGCAGAGTGAGATGGCTGGTCTCTCCACCTACTCGTAGCGTGCAGCTTGTGGATGGAATAGATGTGTGATCTTGGGCAAGTCGTGATTCTCCTGAGGCTTTAGAAGCCTCAACTTTCTCATCCGTGAAATGGGACAGTATCAAGCACCTCTTGGCACTGTTGTGAGAATGTTGGTGAGAGATTCTGGCTCCTAATAGGGTCTCAGCAGACGCCAGTTCTCTCCCTTTTTAGATTTTTGGGATTGGAGGGGAGACATCTGGGGTGTTACGGGGTAGAAGAAGGAAGTGGTGGTGGTGGAAATGGAGCTTGGTTTCCTGAACCCAGTAAGTTCCTGAGGCAAGAACTATTAACTCCAGATTCCCCAGAGAACAGAGTTTGACTTTTGTGCTTGGTTTGAGAGCAACAAAGAGGAACCTTTCCCCAGGGAAAACAGCATCAGATGGACTGGGACGGGCTCCTTGGAGGCTGTGGCTGTGGAGCAAGAGACTCATGCCTGTCAGATGTTGGCAGGCATATCTGGGAGGTGGGGGAAGCCAGGCAGGCTAAGCTGGAGCCTCCTGGGCCCGCCTTCGCTTTCAGGGGCCACCTAATAAGCCCAAAGGAGGAAGCAGTGTGTGCAGGTGCTGGACACACAGAACAGGAGCTGCTGCTGAGTGAGCATCTACTTTGTACTTGGCTCCAAGCTGCTATACTTCCACACTCAGAAGCTATTTTGGCCATTTTCCAGGTGAGGAAACTGAGGTTTATCAAGAGGCAGAACAAATGAAGGTCCGTTTGGCTTGTTTGTTTTGTTTTTTGAGACAGAGTCTTGCCGGAGCAAGAGGCTGGAGTGCAGTGGTGCGATCTCAGCTCACTGCAACCTCTGCCTCTTGGATTCAAGCAATTCTTGTGCCTCAGCCTCCTGGGTAGCTGGGATTATAGGCGTGCATCACCACACCCAGCTAATTTTTGTATTTTTAGTAGAGACAGGGTTTCACCGTGTTGGCCAGGCTGGTCACGAATTTCTGACCTCAGGTGATCTGCCCACCTGGAAAGATCCATTTGTGGCTGGGAGCAGTGGCTCATGCCTGTAATCCCAGCACTTTGGGAGGCAGAGGCGGGTGAATCGCCTGAGGTCAGGAGATCGAGACTAGCCTGATTAACATAGTGAAACTCCGTCTCTACTAAAAATATAAAAAATTAGCCAGGCGTGGTAGTGGGCACCTGTAATCCCAGCTACTCAAGAGGCTGAGGCAGGAGAATCACTTGAACCTGGGAAGCGGAGGTTGTGATGAGCCGAGATTGCTCCATTGCCCTCTAGCCTGGGCAATAAGAACAAGACTCCGTCTCAAAAAAAAAAAAAAGAAAGAAAGAAAGAAAGATCCATTTGTAGTAGTCTGTGTTTATTTTCCTTCCTTTTATGACCAGTGATATCTGTTACCAAGCAAGGGAAGGACAGAACTAGTGTTAGAACACAGATCTCTGCGATCTCCAGAGCCCGGGTCTGTGTGCTCTGCTCATTTGCCTTTTGTGCAGAGGTACAGGAAGGTGTTAACATTGAAAAGCAAAAGACCAGGTTGGAGAGAGAGCACCCTTGTGCCGCCTCCTGCCACAACCTGGAGGGGTGACAGATTTCCCGGGACCAGGCTTCCAGGCAAGGCCAGGAGTGGCACGGGAGAAGCCAGCAGAGGAGATGCCCGGCCTCCGCCTCCTCCCAAGGGGATCTGCAAACTTCATGTTCCCTCGAGGTCCCTTCTTATCTGCAAACCAGCCAGCCCATTTACTTCCAGTCCTGAGATGCTCCCACTGCTCTGGGCCACTGCTTTGGGCCAGGAGAGGTGAAAGGCACAGGGGAAGCTCCTGGCCTAAGCTTCTTGGGAGCCCAGAGTTTGAGCGCCAACTTTTAGTGTATGACTTTGGCAAGCCATTTGCCCTCCTTGGGCCCAAATTTCCACCGATAAAATGAGGATGTGAGTTCCCGGCCCCTCTTTCTCTGGGCTGTGGAATCCTCTAGTGCTTGGCCTCTGGGTCAGCTCAGGAATCTAGCCAAGGGATGGGGCCACCTGCCTGGCGGGCTTGCCTCTCCCGCCCAACACCCTTCTTGTCCCAAGCAGAGTCTCTCCTCCCCCTTGTTCGACACAGCTCCCAGCAGCTGTTCCCTGGGCCCAGGCATAGAGCC
Organism: Saimiri boliviensis; assembly: GCF_048565385.1. NCBI lineage: Eukaryota > Metazoa > Chordata > Mammalia > Primates > Cebidae > Saimiri > Saimiri boliviensis. The sequence goes on from NC_133459.1 coordinate 21,086,002, forward strand.
CGGCTTGGCGCGTCTCTGGCTGAGGCCGATGAGAGAAAACAGGTTAAAAGTTCAGCCCTTGTTCTCTCCAGGAAGAAAAATCTGTAGCATTCGGAGTGTGAAAAGGAACCCTTTTTTCAGCTCCAAAGCTGCATAATAGAACTTCCCTCCAATTTGCCATCAAAAAGATGCCCTTGGCACTGACTCTACCGTCCCTGGCACCCTTACCCCCCACCCCCTCCCTGTGCCAGCCCCCAGTGCAAAGGGACACAGTGACCACAGGCAGTCATGGGGATGCCAGTGCAAAGGGACACAAGCCACAGGCAGTCCTGGGGACACTTGTACATCCTCTCTTGTGAGCTTATGGGTCTGACTGGGGTCACCTCTGGCCAAATGCTTCCTCCTATCCCCAGCCTTCATCCCCTCCACCCCTGCCATAGTTCAAGCCTCATTGTCTCCTATTGGAACCTTCTCATCAGCCCAGACACTGGTCACACAGCCCAACTCTCCTGGTTCTTATCATTTAGCCCAGACCATCAAACTAATAGTTGCACCTGTCTAAAAGTTCATAGGATAGGAGGCAAGACACCTGCACTTCACAATGTGTCACCAACTCCTGTGTGATCTTTAGGAAGTCCCTTCTCATCCCTGTGCCTCAGTTGCCCTGTCTCCAAAAGGAGGCGGTTGGGCTGGATCAGGGATAGCATCTCAGATGGTTCATAGTCGTTTCCTGGAAGACTGTGGCAAGAAACGTTGTGTAGCCACAGTATTGGGGCTGATGAGTGATGCCTGCCCTTGGCTTGGAATTGGAGCAGAGCAGCAGGCATGCCTCTCACCCGCTCTCACTGATCGAGGTGGCATCACTGTGACCTTCTACGTCTCTTCCCCTACTCTTTCTTGCACAGCTGTTTATATTCGCACCTCATCTCCACTCCCAGACCATGAACTGCTCTATGGTGGGGCCTTGCTAGTCATGGTTTTCTCCCTCAGGGTGCCCAGTGCAGTGCCTGGTACATAATGGGCATCAGGATATATTTGTTGAATGAATGCTTGAAAAGGGGTCATTTAAATTCATTCAGTGCTTTGCAATTCCGTTCAAAAAGTGTTTTGAAGCCACAGAGGCAAGGAAGGGGTAGCGGGGAGGGATCCTGAACCTGACCTGGGGAGAATGGGGGTCTCCAGGGCCCTGTGGCTCTCCTTCCCCCTAGGCCCTGCAGCTGCCAGAATCGGGATGGCAAGTGGAACCCAGGACGGTCCGGAAGCTGATGTGCCTCCTGAACCCCCACAGGCCACATGACAGTTGGCCCCTACTGGGTGCAGGACTTGCTCTCAACACCTCTCCACTCCTGGGACCCTGTCCTGGGCGCAGAGTTGTCTGAGCCCTGGGGGAGTGGCCCCAGGGATGGGAACCTGGTGGAAGACTCCAGGTTTCCGGAGAATGGGAGAGAGTGCCCTGACAAGATGTGACAGGGAGGGCACACTGAGGGGCTCAGCTGGGACACAAGAACAGCCCTTCTAAGGCTCACGTTCCAGTTTTTGAGAATTCGATGCAAGCTGAAAAACAGATACCCAGCGTTTGATGTAATATATCAAGGGTTTCATGGCAAACCCTCTGAAACCCATCCAGTAGACCCCAGGTTTAGTGGCTGTAAGACCCTCCCCGTCCAGAAAAGGAAGGGCAGGGCAGTACTAGGTTAGTGGGCCTAGACTGGCTAAGAGGTGGAGCCTGACCGTGCTATAAGGAGGGACTGGGCCCGGAGGGGCGGGGCCTAGAAGAGTGGTATCAGATGATTGGCTAGGCTGTGGGGTAGACGGGATAATGAAGTAGAGAGGCGGAGTCTAAACGGAGGGCAGTCTGGAGAATTAGAGCCAGATGACTGGGGCCATGGAAGGAGGCGGGACTCTTTGTAAAGCAGGATGAGGGCCCAACAGAGAGATTGACAGCTCCTGGTAGGTGGGGCGGGGCGGTGACTCTTTGCTCTCCCCACAGAAACGCTAATGGACTCCACTACAGCGACGGCTGAGCTGGGCTGGATGGTGCATCCTCCATCAGGGGTGAGTCAGTGGTCCCCAAACCTTACATTGGTCCCCGGGATCCCTCCGGCCCTGCTGCAGGACCCAAATGCCCTTTTCCCCTCTTCAGGGCCCAGAACCGCGCCTCTCTCAGCCCCACCCTCCCAATCGCCTTCCACTGATGGAGCCATGATCCCTTACCACTGATGGAGCCAGTTACCGTGACAACAGGCTAGAGGCTTTCAGCTTTTATCCTGTAGAATCCCTGGGGTGAGGCTGAGAAGTAGGTGCTGGCACTACCCCCGTTTTACAGATGAAGAAAGTGAACTGTCATTTCTTGAGTGCCCCTTCTATGTCAGATACTGGATTAAGCACCTTTATACACATGATCTCTGATCCCATGGAGAGGAATTATCTCCATTTTCCAGATGAGAAAACTGAGGCCCAGAAAGTATAGTCACCTGCCTGGGGCCCTATAGACAATAGGTGAGAGGCTAAAGTTCGTATTCAGGATTCTGACTGAGCCCCCTCTACCCCCTTTCTGTGTCCCCATAACACAAAGCTCCCCCTCCCTTGGCTCTTATTATCCTAGGATCTATGCTGTGAGTTCCCAAGAGCAAAATTGGGAATAAATTCCAGGCTGTGGGGTCAGATACTCCTGAAAAGCTGTCTTAGCCCTGCCACTCACCAGCTGCGTGATTTGAGGCCAGTTCCTTCATCTCTCTGAGCTTTAGTTTCTTCCTCTCTAAAATAGTGATGGTATCTTCCTCATCAGACTGTTGCGAGGTTTTCCTGCAAGGTGTCTGACACAATGCCTGGCATGGATCGGGCTCCCAGTCAAGAGGAACTGTAATCACCCTCATCATTGTCATTGTCGTGAAGTTTGATATTCATCCCTCATCCCCATGTTCTCTGGGGAGGGCTCTGGACTCTGCAACCCAGCCCTTCCCTTCCCCCCACCGGGGTTCCTCTGCTGGCACTCAGCTGCTGCCCCAGGGAACTGCATTCCCCCCCCCACCCTCCAGGCCTGTGCTCTCAATAGGCAGGGCCCCAGGGTCAGGCCGCTTTCTGTGGCTCTTTCTTGTCACCAATTTTCCATCTGCGAAGGCGGCTGGGCCCACGGCCCCACCCTGCCAGTAATGAGGCCAGGCTGGGCTGCAGGGCCCCGGACGCAATTATTTGGGGTGTTTAGGCTGCAGGGCCTCCGCATGTTAATTAGAGAAAGGGGAGAAAGGCAGCGTGCTCTAATTAAGTGTTCTAATTAAGTTCTGAAGAAGAGCAGCGGTTGTAACAAGGGGCTGACTTTGTCACATGGTGCCACCAAAAAAAAAATTTTTTTAATGCAATGTAGGGAGCTTCAGAGTCAACGTTGAAGAAGAGGCTGAGCCAGTAAGCTCCAGACCTGCCCTCCCCGTGTGCACTCACGCTTCGTCGCACCTGACCCTCCTCAGGCTGCCAGCCCCTGCTCCACACGCACAGACGTGGCCCAGAGAATCTGAGTGGCACAGGATAAAGGACACCCACTTGAGGGTGACACCTCTTCCATCAGCCACCACCCCCACAGTCACGTTTGGCAATTGGAGGCCCAGAAGGGGGAGGTGACTTGCCCAAGGCCACTCATCAAGTTAGCAGAGCTGGGACTAGAACCCAGGACTCCTGGGGCACACTTGGGATCCTTGTGTTTCCAGGCAAGCACGTGAACAGCTCTGTGTCTTTGTGACCTGGGTCAAGTGACCTTACTTCTGGTCTCTACTCCCTCCTCTGTAAAAGGGGTATAACCATACAGACCACGTATGGTAATCATGACACAGAAATGAGATTCCGTGAGGGTGCCCAGCCCCAGCATAGAATGGAGAGGGGACTCTGCTATTGGGGCTCCTTTGGGTCTACCCTAGATGAACCCAGCCAACACCAAGGGGGACATGGGAGAAGGACAGGCTAGGTGGCTGCCCTCAGCAAGCTCTCAGCCCCACTGAGACTGGCCTGCGAGGGCTGAATGTACTGGGCACTCACACAGGGAGGTTGCTCCCGAAGGCCCTCGGGAGAGTTGCTGAATGCAGACAGCGGGCATCCGGACAGCCTGCTGCGGAGGAGACCAGAGAGGGTGCCCCAGGAGGGCACAGAAGTGTGCAAAAGGCTCAGCAGTGGGAACGAGTGTGGTCCGTGAGTGTGAGGAGATATCCCAGGCCCTGGGCCCTTCCCGCCCCAACTTTCCACCATCCGGCCCAGCCTCCTGCAGCAGTGAGACTTGGCGACTCTGCTGGGTTTGTGAGAGCCCAGGCTGCCCCACCGAGAGTACAGGAGTATTTTCCCTGGTCAGGGAGGGTGGGCAGCCTCCCTCCAGGTACCAGAGAGGAAATTTTAGCAGCTGAAAGCCCCAGAGCAGAGCTGCTCTGGTGGGGAAGGGCCCTGTCTTTCCCATTATCCTACACATTCATTGAGGGTGAGGACTGTCTTCCTCCATCAGACTGAGAGTTCCCAAGGGCAAGGGCTGTCTCTCCCTGGTCAGACAGGGGGCTCACCGAGGACAGAAGCTTTGTCTCCCCCCCAGCAGACTGATAGCCCCCACAAGCACAAAGCTACGTCTACTTTCATCAGAAGGACCTCCCTAAGGGGGGAAAGGCTCTCCCTATGTTTCCCTTCCAGGTGGGGACTTCCTGGCCAGGGTCCCTGTCTCCTTTGTGAGATTAGTGCACCCCTGACAGTAAGGTCCACGCCCCCCCCCCGCCCCGGTCTGGGGAAGGGTGGGGAAGAGGCGAGGTGAGATCAGGCAGTCTGCCAAGAGCAGGTTGTGTGCCTTTCCCGCCTGATTGGCATGTCTCCCCCATCAGATTGGGAAGTCTCTGATGTCTTCACCATGAGACTGGAGGACTCGCTAAGGCAGAGTCTGTCTCTTCCACCTTAGAGTGAGTGTTTGCCGGGGCTGATCCCTTACCTCCCCACCTGACGAGCATTTTACCCACAGTGGGAAGAGGTGAGTGGCTACGATGAGAACATGAACACGATCCGCACGTACCAGGTGTGCAACGTGTTTGAGTCAAGCCAGAACAACTGGCTACGGACCAAGTTCATCCGGCGCCGGGGCGCCCACCGCATCCACGTGGAGATGAAGTTTTCGGTGCGTGACTGCAGCAGCATCCCCAGCGTGCCTGGCTCCTGCAAGGAGACCTTCAACCTCTATTACTATGAGGCTGACTTTGACTCGGCCACCAAGACCTTCCCCAACTGGATGGAGAATCCGTGGGTGAAGGTGGATACTATCGCAGCCGACGAGAGCTTCTCGCAGGTGGACCTGGGTGGCCGCGTCATGAAAATCAACACCGAGGTGCGCAGCTTCGGACCCGTGTCCCGCAGCGGCTTCTACCTGGCCTTCCAGGACTACGGCGGCTGCATGTCCCTCATCGCTGTGCGTGTCTTCTACCGCAAGTGCCCCCGCATCATCCAGAATGGCGCCATCTTCCAGGAAACCCTGTCGGGGGCTGAGAGCACATCGCTGGTGGCTGCCCGGGGCAGCTGCATCGCCAATGCGGAAGAGGTGGATGTGCCCATCAAGCTCTACTGTAATGGGGACGGCGAGTGGCTGGTGCCCATTGGACGCTGCATGTGCAAAGCAGGCTTCGAGGCCGTGGAGAATGGTACCGTCTGCCGAGGTAAGGGCCGGGGCGGGGCACGTGCCCCTGCAAGTGCGCGGAATTGGTCTTGGCTGCAGACTCGGGCTGCAGACTCGGGCCTGGCCTCTGAAGCCCAGAGCTGACCGCGAGGCACTCTAGGGTGAGGGTTTCCAAACCGCAACCATCATTCAGCTTCTTGGAGGGAGGCGCTGGAATGCAGCACTTCCCGAACCACCATCTGTGCCCATGCACGGATGTCGGCAAAGGTTTTTTTGTTTACGTTATCATATGAGCATGTCAAGTGGTGTCTTTTTCTTCATTGACAAAGGTGATATGGTTCCCTTTTAAGAACGTGTATGTCATAGTACGTAATATTTATACATTAATAAGGTAACATTTGTTTGAGCTTTTACTCTGTCAGTATAGACCAGACTGTGCTGAAGTGACAACACAATCAAAGTTGATTTCTCCCTGAATGCTCCACGTCCACTGTGGGTGGGCCTGGGACTCCTCCCTCTGAGAGCCAAGTGGATAGAGTGCCACCCATTCGGAATGTTGCCACCTGCAGGGCAGACTGATGGCAGGAGCGTGGCAGCTGGAATACTAGCTTTAAGGCTTCTACCTGGAAGGCACCCCCAGCATAACCTCTGTGCACATTTCACTGGCCAGAGCAAGTCAGAAGGTTACCTCCTATTCAAAGAGTTGGAGAAATGCAGTTTGACTGTGAGCCAGGCCCACAGCTGCCCCTTGTACTGTATGTCAAGCACTTCTGTGACTTAGTTCATTTCCTCCTCACAAGGACCCTGTGACAGAAGGCACTGTTGTATATGAAGAAATCGAGGCTCAGAGAGCTTAAACAGAGCCTAAGTGGCGGATCTGGGCTTCCAAAGCCCACCCTCTTAACCACCATGCCACACAGTTAGCTCACGGAACACTACTAAGTAAGTGCAGGTGGTGTTTGAATATGGCGAAGAACCATGAAGGTGAGCCGCAAACACGAGACGTTTGTGAGCGGTACAGCCTGGTGCTAAGAAGGCCGTGAAGGTCGAAGGGCCTGGGTTAAGTCACCCCTGCCACTCACTAGCGGTATCACCTTGGCGAAATGTAAAACCCTCCTTCCTACGTTGGTGTGAGGAGTCAGGAACTTGGTGCATGCAAAGTGCTTGCCATGGTTTCCAGTATGTAGGAAGTACTTAATAGATGTTAACAAAATGAGATGATGTGTACAAAGCCCAGGTGCTCAGCCTGTGAGCTGCAGTGGTGGTGCTGGGGGTATAGGGAACTTGAGCCTACTTGTGTCATGTCCTCTTGCATTCCGCATGGGGTTCAGAGTTTGGGACCAGATCCTGGGGTGCCGCAGAGGCCAGGCTGAAGTTTGGGCTCTAATCCAGCATCCCTGGAGAGCCAAGCTGAATGTGGTTGCAGTGATCCTCACCTGATAAAATGTCACATCTACCAGCTCTGTGGTTCCTCCCTCTAGCCCTCTGAGACAAGCAAGGCAGCTTTTCAAGAGACCTAGAAGGATGGATGCGGGTGCCAGAGACAGGAGGAATGGGCCTGCAGGGGGATCATTGCTGTCACCTCGAAAGACGATGGCAGCTGGAGTGGGGCGTCCAAAGTGCTGGGGCAGAGGAGAGGTCAAATCAAAGGAGATTTTGCCAATGAAAGGGATGGGATGGGAGAACAGGATGGAAGGGGAGGAGAGGGAAGAGTCAGAGGCAACAGGGCATTCCAGCTTGCGGGAGGGGGATGATTCTAGAAAAGAAACGGGGGAGTTAGGAGAAAGGGCTGGTTTCTTGGGGAAGACAACAAATTTGGTTTTACAGCCTTGGGTATAAAAGTGCACAGCCTTGGAAGATTGCAGTAGTGAGACACGGCGTGGGTGGCAGAAGAAGTAGATAGGAAACCAGTCACTCGTTGATGGTTTGTTCATTCATCAAACTTTTACTGAGCCCGCTCTGTGTCAGACCTTATGCTGAGCATCAGGCAGTACAGAGGAGAATCAGACTGTGGCTCTGCCTTCTGGAGCTCAGAGTCTAGCAGGGGAGACAGACATATAAACATACAAAGGTGGTGATGTGTTAGACTTGTTTTAATAGGAACTGCTCAGGCTACAGTGGGCACAGAAAATGACGGAAGGCTTCACAGAGGAGGTGACTTTAGAGCTGAGTCTTGGATGGGTGGCCCCGAAATGCTGGAGGAAGAGTCTGCATGAACAAAGGCCTGGGAACATGAATCAACTTTGCCCATGAGGGAGGCAGGTTTGATGCGGCCACAGCTAAGGGCTCGAGGAGGGATGTAGGAAAAACGGAGACGGGAGGTGTTCTCGGATGAGAAGGTATGTTAGTTACCTATTGCTGCATAAGAAATTATTCCAAGACTTAGCAGTTTAAAACAGCCAGCAGGTCAGAGGCAGTGGCTCATGCCTGTAATCCCAGCACTTTGGGAGGCTGAGGCAGGAAGATTGCTTGAGCCCAGGAGTTTGAGACCAGCCTGGGCAACATAGCAAGACCCTGTCTCTACAAAGAAAGAAAAAGAAAAAAATTAGCTAGGTGTGTTGATGTGCACCTGTATAGTTCCAGCTACTTGGGAGGCTGAGGTGGGAGGATTGCTTGAGGCCATAGTGAGCTATGATCATGCCACTGCACTCCAGCCTGGGTGACAGAGCAAGACTCTGTCTCTAAACAGCAACAAACGTTCATTATCTCGTAGTTTCTGAAGGTCAGGAATCCAGGTGTGGCTTAACTGGGTACTTCTGGCTCAGAGGTTGTAATCCAGGTATAGCTTGGGGCTGTGGTTTCATCTGAAGTCTGGAGCAGGGAAGGGTTTGCTTCCAAGGTCACTCACAGGGTTGATTGCAGGACTCTGCCCCTCACCACATGGGCCTCCTGCATGTGCAGTGACATTCCCCAGAGTGAGAGCCAAGAGCGAATACCAGCAAACACCCAAGACAGAAGCCACAATCTTTTATAACCTAATCTCAGAAGTGACATCTTGCCACTTCTGCCATATTGTCTGCATTAAAAGCGAGTCACCCAACTCAGGCTATACCCCAGGGGAGGGAATTATACCGAGTGTGAGTGCCAGGAGGTAGAGTCATGGGGCCATGTTAGAGGCTGCCTGGCATAGGCAGGCTCTCAGAATCAGAGCTGCTCCTTGCAGATGGTGAGGGTGCAGGCAGGGTGGGGATAAGGTGTGCCCAGCCCAGGCTTCCTTCCACCCCTGTCTTCCCCTGGACCTGACAGCCTCCCCAGGACTCCAGCCCAGCCCAGCCAGCCACTGGGTGTGAGTGGGGGCCAGTCAGGGTGTGATTAATGAGCTCAGGGAGCCCAGAAGGACGCCAGCTGTTGCTAGGGCCTGTGCGGCAGTCACCCAGATGTGAGGCTGCTGCAGCCCAAACCCCACAGGCACCAGCCCTGCTGGTGTGGGACATGTGGGAACGGTGATTCCAGCTCACATCCAAGTAACATCGCCCCAGTGCTTTCTCGTCCTCTAGCTTAGGGCTTCTCAGCCTTTATTGTGGATCTGAGTCACCTGGTTAGTTGGTTAAAAGGCAGAGTTCTGGGTCTGGCTCAAACCTTTCCCCCAGGTCTGGGAATGTGGCTCTGAGATGGGGCCAGGAATCAGCAGTTTTTTGTTTTTTGTTTTTTGTTTTTTGAGACAGGATCTCGCTCTATCACCCAGGCTGTAGTGCAGTGGTGCAATCTCAACTCACTGCAAGCTCCGCCTCCTGGGTTCAAGCAATTCTTGTGCCTCAGCCTTCTGAGTAGCTGGGATTACAGGCGTGCCACCACGACCGGCCAATTTCTGTATTTTTGGTGGAGATGGGGTTTCACCATATTGACTGTCCTCAAACTCCTGGCCTCAAGTGATCCACCTGCCTTAGCCTCTCAAATGCTGGGATTCGAGCCACTGTGCCCAGCCAGAATTAGCATTTTTAAACAAGTGGCCCTGATGATTCTGCAGCAGGACCATGAGCTCAGACACACGATGTGATAACACACGTTTGGCTGGACCAAGCGGGCGCCAAAGGCCAAAGGGAAGACACAGGACGCAAGCCCAGCCCCAACACCGCTCCAGGATGGTCCACCCTGGGGCAGCGGGACGTTAGCAGAGTCTCTAAGAGGATGTGATTTGAAAAGATGCATTTAATATTGAGATATAATTTAATAGAAAAAAATCCACTGCTTTGTTAATATAAATTAGAGAAAATAAGGCTGGGTTATGTCTTCTTGGCACATGGAGAGTGAGGGAGTCCTCACAGGGAGTGGCCACCATCCCTGGGGTGGGCGGTGATGGTGAGCAAAGACTTACTAGTTCCCAATGCAGTGAGTGGGCTACATGGATTCAATCTGACCAACTTCCTCTGGTGTCTACTGTGTACAGGGCACCGTGGGAGAGGGAGGGGCCTGGGGAAGGCGACTATTCAACAGGCATGTTTTCAGTAACCTCTGTGAGCCATTTAGCCCTCTCACAACTATGCATGGGGTACTTGCGGTGAGCCAGGCGCATTCCAGGTGCAGGGGGATACGGACATGAACAAGTCGGCACATTCATAACCCTCCCGGAGTTTTCACTCTGAGTGGGTGGCTGGCAGGAGACAGAAGAAAAAGTCAATGAGCAAATAAATAAACTAGCTGCAGACTGTGAAGGGGGAGAAGACTGTGTAACGGTAGAGATCCAAAAGTGATCCTGCTTCAGGAAGGGCTTCCTGGAAGAGGTGTCATTGAGCTGAGGGGCCTGAGAAGGCTGGGGGGAAAGCGTTCCAGGCAGAGGGTTCCTGAGAAACCCTGACACTCAGCGTTTGGTCTGAAGTGGCTCCTGGGTGAGCAGGGGACTCAGACACCCAGGAAACAAGGCCAAGTGTGGTACTGCCACAGGTGAAGTCCTTCCAAGCAAAGTGCTTTGCGCACGTGAGGAGGAAGGTGTCTTGTGTGACTGGGTATCTCAGAAGGCTTCAAGGAGGAGGTAGCATTTGAATTAGGCCTTGAAGAGTGAGTAGGCTTTGGATGGCTGAAGGGAGGGAGGAAGGGAATTGTAGGCAGAGAGAACTGTATGAATAAAGGCCCCCGGTGTGACAGTCCAGGCATATTTGATGGGTAGAAAGTGCTTTGCAGGGTATAGGGATTAGGAAGCAATTTTCCCCTATTAATTCACCTGTTCACTTTTTAGCACATGCCCATTTGGGGTCTACACTGGCCCTACAGCTGCCAGGTGAGGATTCCTGGGACTTCCTTGAGAAGAGCCCTGATCCCTCCCTGACCCCAGTCCCCACTGCGGCTTCCAGCAGGTCTGCGGGGAGTGGCAGGAAGTGTCCCTGGAATGGCAGCAGCCACCCCCACCCAAGTCTGTTTCTCTGACTCTTTCCAGAGTATGATAGGCTTGATTGCAAATGTGCCTCTGCCTCAGTTTCTCCAAGCCTGCCGGTCTCCAGATCCCCATTCTCCTTGGTCTCTCCTTACCTACCTCAGTCCCGACTTCCTCCCGACTTCCGCCCGCCCAGCAGGAGCCCCCAACCTAGCCTTCTTTGGGGATCTCACCCTGTTCTCTCCCAGTGGCCAACCAGCATCTGCGAGGGATCTGGAGGCAGTTCCGCAGTGAGCGTGATTGCTGCGATGCTATCGGGAGTAGTGGGATTGTTAATATTTAGCTTGGATGGGGAGAGGGGCTGCTAGCCAGCTTGGGGCGGTCGCATGCACATGTTGATTCGCTGGCTGCAGCCCAGACTCCCCAGTTCCCAGCTGCTGGGCTTCTCCTCCCAGCCTCTCCCTCTCGTTGCCCTGCCCTGCTGCTCTCTCCCCAGCTCATGGCCTCTCCTTGACCTTGGCTGTAGAGACCTGCTTTCAAACCCCAGCTCTGCCTCTCACTCGCTGTGTGACCTTGGGTGAGCAACTGACCCTCTCCCAACCTTTGTTTTCTCATCTGCAAAACAGAATAAACAGAGGCCTGTTATACAGAGTAAATGAGAAAATACCCAGAAGACTATTACAAAAATAAGATTAAGGACTTTCATGAACACCGTCTTTGCCTATGAACTTTTTTTTTTTTCCTGGTGAGCTTTTTATTTTGAGGAAAAAACAACTTTCCCTTATCACAAAAGCAATGCAGGTTATTTGTAGAATCTTTAGAAATTACTGATAAGCAAAAAGGAAGAAATTAAAATCACCCATAATCCTATCATCCAGAAATAACCACTGCGAAACAAACTGGTGTAGGTTCTTTCAGGCGGATTTATGTGTATTTACACATATTGATGTTTTGGTTCGAGAAAAAAAATGGACGCCTGCTTAAACTACATGAGGTTTCTCTTTCTTTTCTTTTCTTTTTTCTTTCAGAGAGACTGGATCTATGTTGCCCAGGCTGGTCTTGAACTCCTGGCCTCAAATGATCCTCCCACTTCAGTCTCCCAAACTGTTGGAATTCCAGGCATGAACCACCATGCCTAAGAGGAGAATTTTTGACAATAATATTTTGTGGACATCTTTACATAGCATGTGAGAGCTGTAACATCACTGTGGGGAAGCTCTGAGAATCCCGTAGACTCAATGTACCGTAACTCATTGACTACTGTCCTGTTGATTGACAGATACATTGCTTGCAGTATTTCACTACCCTAAACAAATGCTGAGGTGAGCGGCATTGTTTCTGTCTTTCTGCACTGCCGCTGGTATTTGCATAGGATACATTTCCAGGCGTGGAATTGTAGGGTCAAAAGGCATATACTCTTTTTAGAGCTTTTGACAAACATCACCAAATTACCCTCCAAAAGGCTCGACCGAGTTACCCTTCTCGCCGCCACCTTTGAGAGTGCGTGTTTCCTGGCATGCTCACCAGCAAGGGATGTTCTGCCTGTGGCTTTATTTTCTGTTTTACTCCAGAATCCTGTGCTTCCCAGCCAAGGGAGGGAGGGGCCCGGGGCCGGGGGTCCTCTCTGGGCCTTCAGAGCTAGATCCTCCTTCCCACCCTGCTTTCAGCTCCAGCCCTTCTCACAGAGGCTGGACCAGTGGCCCAGATGTGTCTGGGGGCGTCTGCGGGGGTGGGATGAGGTCAGTGGGGTGGGCTCTGGGAGGGAGGCTGCCAGCTGGCAGCCTGTGCTGTGCTGACTGGGGAAGGGTGTGAGGGTTGGAATGCTGGGTGGGAGGGGAGGCCCAGACCCCCACACAGAAAGTTCTGCTGCTTCTCTTCAAGGACAGGGTGGAGATGCCCAGTTGAGGGAGGAGGAGGGGTGATTGCAGACCCGCAGGCTCAGGCCAGGGCTGAGACCACACAGGCCAGCCTTTTGTTATGGGGATTAGGTAGGGACCCTGGCCAATGTACTCAAGCGATTCAGGTCTTTGCTCTTAAAAACAGGAAAAATTGGGGCCGGGCACGGTGGCTCAAGCCTGTAATCCCAGCACTTTGGGAGGCTGAGGCGGGTGGATCACGAGGTCAAGAGATCGAGACCATCCTGGTCAACATGGTGAAACCCCGTCTCTACTAAAAATACAAAAAATTAGCTGGGCATGGTGGCGCGTGCCTGTAATCCCAGCTACTGAGGAGGCTGAGGCAGGAGAATTGCTTGAACCCAGGAGGCGGAGGTTGCGGTGAGCCAAGATCGCGCCATTGCACTCCAGCCTGGGTAACAAGAGCGAAACTCCGTCTCAACAACAACAACAAAAAAAAAAAAAACAGGAAAAATTTCATACCCTCCACCACGGCCCCTTTCCTATCCATCCATTGGACCATCCGTCCATCTGTCCATCTCTCCATGACACATCTATCCATAGACATCCACTGAAATCATCCAGCTTTTGATTTTTCTGTTTCTTGGAGGGCTCAAGGATGTCTTCACAGAGGACCAGGAAGCTAACACTTGTTGAGTGTCATGTGCCGGGCATTAGTGGGCCTTGGAAATGACCATGATGGCCCCTGCCCCCAAGGCCCACTCAGCCTAGAGATAGTGACAGATACATCTGCGGACAGTGAAAGTGCAGGGGGACTGGGGTCGTGCTGGGGAAAGCAGAGCAGGTGTTGGGGGGCTGTAGAAGCAGACAGAGGCACCCAGCCCGTCAAGGGGAGCGTCAGCCAGGAACAGGCGGTCAGAGGACGGCTTCCTGGAAGAGGGGCCACTCCAGTGGAAGCTGAGTGAAGAGCGAGAGTTAGGCAGGCAAGGAGGAGGTGGAAAGGTGCAGGGGGAAGCATGGGGGTCACCTCAGTCCTCTCTCCTGAGTCAGCTAAATGGAAGGTTCTGGATCTCAGGTCATGAGATGATTCTCTCTGGTCCTCAAATTCCCAGTGGTCTGGGTAAGAAATATTGGACCGTTTGGACTGCAGCTCCTTCATTTTTCACTCAAATATCACTTCCAGGGCGCCTACCGTGTACCAGTTCCTAGGCCAGGTGTGGGAGCTGCCCAGATGCTAAAGGCCCCTCCGTACCCTCCCTGGGGCTTCCAGTCTAGGTCACAGGAGAAAGCTCCATCCATAACTACAGACTTGGGGTGCTTAGGAGGGAATGTGGAGAGAGCCGAGGAGGCTTCCTGGAGGAGGAGTCATTTTCACAGGGCTTTGGAGGATGAGAAGAAACAAGGGCTGAAAGGGCAATTAGTCCAGGAAAAAACGTGGTTGGAAATGATGGTGGTTTTTTTTTTTTTTTTTACGCCCTGGCATCTTGCTTACCCCCAGACAAGGTGTAGCCATCCAGGGAAAAGCCGAAGAAAGGTGTTCTTGGCCAAGGGAGGTTGGTGGAAGGGCTACCAGGGCTTCAGTTCGACTGCCCTTCAAAGGCTGAGGGGAGTGCTGAGAGGCCTGCAGGAGGCCCGAGACGGGGAAGTGAAATCTGCCACCTGTGTGTCCCACACTGCGGTATATGCTATGCTTCCATTATCTTCTTGAACCCTCTGTGGGTCTTGCTAGCTCTGTTTTACAAATGATGAGACTGAGGCCCAGAGAGGGTCAGCAAGTTGCTCAAGGCCACACAGCCAGTAAGTAGCCAAGCTAGAATTTGAACCTGGCTTTCTGCAGCTTGCTGGGACAACTTATTAACCCGAAGAGGACTGATGCCAGAATGTACTCACCCTTTATACCTGAGGCCCATGTCTTGTCCACCTGGTCATTGAGTCCCCATCCTGTAGACCCTATGGAGAGTGACCAGCAGGGTGTGATAGAAGGAACCTCGGTTTGTGAGGGGGGTAACGGGCATGGTGTTTCACACCTGTAATCCCAGTCCTTTGGGAGGCTGAGGCAGGCAAATCACGAGGTCAGGAGTTTGAGACCAGCCTGGCTGATATGGTGAAACCCCATCTCTACTAAAAATATAAAAAACTAGCTGGGCGTATTGGCGGCCACCTGTCATCCCAGCTACTCGGGAGGCTGAGACAGGAGGGTCGCTTGAACCCGGAAGGCGGAGGTTGCAGTGAGCCGAGATCACGCCACTGCACTCCAGCCAAGGCGACAGAGTGAAACTCCATCTCAAAAAAAAAAAAAAAAAAAAAAAAAAAAGGAAAAAAGTAAGAACCTCAATTTGCTCACCTGGGAAATGGCAACATTACGCCCTGCCCTGCCTCTCTCCGGATGACTGAGGAGCCCCTGAGATGGTGGAAGTGAAGACAGCTTCACAGATAACCAGCTGAGGGACTTAGGTTTAGGACTGTGGGGCCTCAAAGGAAGGAGGGGGCAACCAGGAGGGCTTCTCAGGAGAGGAGTAGACCCGTATCTGGGCCTTGAATGACGAGGTGCTTTCCTATCAAGAGATGAGAGGCAGGATGGAATGCAGTCCCAGGACGAAGGCTCAGGAGTAGGGAAGCCTCAGGGAAGGAGGCTCCCCAACCCTGGCTAACCTCTGGCCAGAGAGAAAAGCCCCCCATCTGTCCCACACCCCACATACCAAATGCTCACCTCGGGCCGTTGCTGCCCGGTCACCTCCTTGAATCCTCTCATCAGACTAGGAAACCGAGACTTGGCCAGTGTCACACCCCCTTAGGTGGCAGGAACAGGTCTATGCCTTTGTGCCTTTCACTTCTAATTTCTTCTGCACAAGGAGTATCCCACTAACCCACAGTCACCCTGAAGGGTTGGGTGAGGTCATCCCTATTTCACAAAAGAGGAAATTGAGGGGAAAAGCCCAAGATGACCCAGCTCGGAAGAAGTAGGGCTAGAACCCAGGCCCTCTGACCCCGGAGCCCTGTGCTGTCCTTTCTCAGCCCCAGACTGGCTCATCAGGACCCTGAAAACACACCGGCTGCCTCCAGATCACTCCAGCAGGACCGTAAACAGCTGGGGAAGTTCCCCGCCCTCCAGCCACTGCCTTTTCATCTGGCTGGGCTTCAGAATCTGGCAAGAGAGGCCCGTTTATTGAGGAAGTTTATGCATTTAACAGTTTAAGCCTTTCTAAGCCTGTGGTACAACAGGATTTCGGAGTCGTTAACAATTCTGTGTGGTTAAGAGCTTTTCATTGCTCTGCGGCAGCTGGCTCGGGCCCCTCCGGCCTGCTCTGGCCTCACCCCACCCCGTTTGGGCACCCCTCTCCCTGGGGCCCTTTGTCCCCACTCCCCCCACCCTAAGCCGCTGCACCTCACACCTCACAGGAGGAACTGAGGCCCAGAGAGGGGAAGAGAGTTACCCAAGACTGCACAGCAGGTAAGAGACTCAAACCGAGGTCGGCCTGAGTCCTTTCTCCCGTCCCAGACTCCCTTCCTTGGCAAGGAGGGAACATTCTATTGTTAATTCTTCATTGGCAGAACTTGCAAAGCCTCTCTACAACCAACATCTGTTTGATTCTCTACCAGGGCTGTAAGGCAGGGAGTAGCGGGTGGCCTACCCAGGCTCACTCATTTTATCAGGTACCTGCGGAGCTGGGATCAGAGCGAAGGCCTCCTGAGGTCCTGATGAGAATTCTTCACGCCATACCGAACTGGTTTCTGTTTTCTTTTGTTTTCTCCCCATAGCTTAGTGGAAGAAACGCCATTTGTAATGATAATGTCTTACATATGTACAGTATTTATTTACTTACACCCTTTGTTCCAGAAAAGATTGGAGGCTGCTTGTATGTAATATTTGGTCCCACTCCACGAGATACTTTGATCTGAATAATACCCACACGAGAGAAGCATGGCAAAGGTTATTCGCACCATTTTAGAGACGAGGAAAACCGAGGCCGGGAGGAGGCATGACTTTCCCAGGGTCCCAGACACTTTGTCAGGCAGAGCCGGGACTAGAACCCAGCGCTGCAGGTTCCTGGGCCTGGCTCTTTCTGTGGAGTCCCTTGTCATCTCCAAGATGTCCAGTCACTCAGCTCCCCCTGCCACCACCTCCACCTCACCAGGGATGAGACCCCCGGGCTCCCCTGAAACTCCAGAGGAGACCTTGGTCTCTGCCCGCAGGCCAGCCTCAGGAGGAGCTTCTCACGGACCCCAGAACACAGGGCTCATGCGGGCGGGTTTGGCGGGATGGTGACAGGTCCCAGAAAACCTCCGCCGGCCTGTGGCTGGGGGGCCAGGAGTCACCCTGCGGAGCGGGCTGGCCCGGGACTCCCGCTCTTGCTGGTACCCTGGGCTTCCTGCTCCTTCTTGGGCCTTCCCGTTCTCTTCCCATGGGACCTTGTGGTGGCTGGCGTAAGCTGCTGTTTTCATAACAGGGATTTTGGTTTCTGGTCGTAGTAACCTGCCTGCCCAATGAGACAACGGGCCAAGGAGAGGTCATGAATGCACGGCCACTTCCATTCCACTTGCAGTCCGCGAGCTGTGTCCTCTCTGTCCCCCACCCCCCAAACAAAGGGTGCCAAGGCCACAGCTTGCCAAATTCACAGGAAACTGAGGCCAAGAACTTAGATGAAATGACTTGTCTGGGGACCGGCACTCACACGCAGGGTCCAGCTCCTGACTCTGTACCTCTTGCTGAAATCTACTTGTAAGTAACAGAAATAAAATCTCCGGAGGAGGCAGGCACAGGCACATACCGATTGGGCACTCACCCTGTGCCAGGCTGCTACCTTGGGCTTCATGAACATTCTGCTGAATCCTTACCATCCCCAGAAGCTGAGTACGACTATTACAGAAAAGGAAGTGGACGCTCAGAGAGGTTAAATAACCAAGCTGAGGTCACACAGCAAATTGACAGAGGAGCCAGAAGTGAAATCCAAAGGCTGTACTTGTCCTGCTGGAATATTTGCAGTGTTTCACATTAGCAAATGTTTTTCATGACTGTTATCTCATGGGATTCTCAAGGACTCTAGGAAGTAAAAGCGCTATACTCCCCATTCTTCAGATGAGGAAATTTTAGCCCCCTGAAGTGACCTGCCCAAGGCTCACTGCTAGAAAGGGTCAGAGCTGGGACTGGAACGGGGTCACTGGGTTAGTTTGATTCCGAAGCCCCACCGGCTGCTGACTCCTGTTCCTAGGCTCTCAGGAACACATTCATAGCAGACATTCTCCCCTTCATTCCACAAAAACAGCTCATCCTCAAGCCCTCCAGTGACATCCGTGTCGCCAAGTCAGTGGGCAGTCCCAGACCTCACCTGCTTCCACCTGCCAGCAGCATCTGACTAAGTGACCACTCCCTCTTCTGGGACTTCACCGGCTCCTAGGGTCCCTCCTCCCTCCGCCTCTCGCTCTGAGTGCTTTGTGGCCAGTTCCTGTTCACCTCCCCAGCTCTCCACCTTGGAAGCCCCGGTGCTACGTCCTTGTCCTCTTCTCTCTCCCTGCATGACTCCACCCAGTCCCACAGTTTCAGACACCTTCTCTGGGCTGATATCCAGCCCAGACCTCTATTCTGAAGTCCAGACTCACCTACCCACTGGCCTCGTGGCCGCCTCCACCCTGCTCCCACCCTGCCTCCTCCAGCCTGGGGTTCCTAGGATGCTTGGTCTGCCCGGCATCTTTAAGACTCCCCGTCTTGCACAGAGCAAAAGCCAAGCTCCTAAAACTGGCCCACAAGGCCCTCCATCATCTCCCATCTCCCGTTTCCTCCTTCCCTCCCGCCCTCCAGGCACTCTGACCTCCTTCTGCCTGGAATGTTCTTTCCTTAGATATTCACAGTGGTTGCTCCATCCTTTTCTTCAGGTCTCTGCCCGAATGTCACCTGCTCACTGAGGTTCCCCATCACCCAATTTTTATACCGACACGCAGCCCGTCCCCGTCCTGATGTGTTTCTCCTAACTGCCGTCTGACATACCGTGTATTTCCCGCTGTGTTACCCAACTTCCTGTCGCTCCCAGATGGAGTGCGGGCATCACAAGAGCAGCTGTTCTGACTGTTTTGTTCCCTCCTGTATTTCCAGGTTCTAGGATGGTGCTGAGCTCACAGAAAGTGCTCAATAAATACTTATTCCAGCGTCTCACCCACCCCAGTCTCAGACATGGACCCTTTCAACCCTGCTGGGAGTGGCGCTACTAACCGAGGCCCATGGAGAGGCTGGGGTTCTTCCCGCCACCTCTGAGGGCTCCTGAGAAACTGACATGCCCCGGGCACCCCACAGGTCTGTCTGTGCTTGGGACTGATGTTTCTAAGCACGGATAGACTCCTTGTCCCTGAGACTCAGCGTTTCCCTAAGATCTCATCCTTCTTGGAGCTGGAGGTCTCAGAGAGCATTTTTCAGTCTTAGCCATTTTTGTTTAACATAAACCACCGTAGTTTCCGCTCGTGCTCCCTTCCCTGCCCTGGCCTGACCATGCTCTGAATCTGTGCAGTGTGGTCCTAATCCACAGGCTGCCGTGGGACTCGATTCTCTCATAAGGAGCTGGTGGGAGTCGACCGTGTGTCTGGGTCTGTGCAGACCCAGAATTGGAGGTTGCCGGGGGAGCCCCGCACAGAGAGCGCCCCACCCTGCCACTAGCCACCCGTGAGACTGACTGCCTGGGCGAGGTTCTCTTCCTGAGCCTCAGTTTCCCTGCTGTAAAATGAGACCAGTAGTCCCAGCTTCCCAAGACGTGGAGTCTCGGAGGAGTGAAAGGAGCTCAGAAGACAGGAGCAGGATGAGAAGGGAGGCACTGTCCGGCCGTAGGAGGGATGGTTTGTCAGGGTGGGCACCAGCCCAGTGCTGGCAGAGCTTCTAGAAAACGAGATAGTATCTACATGTCTAAGGTGGAGGGGACATGGTGATGGATGAGCCCTCAGTTTTAAGCAAGTCCGAGCGCACGGCAGGCACCTAGTGTGCGTGTGTGTCATGGCACTGGATGCATTGATTGAACAGTGCAGGAGCAGCTCCCAAAGTCAGGGTCCCTGGGTCCACATTTGGGTTCTGGGACCCAGGCAGAGCACTTCCTTCCCCCAGCTCCTCCCCCCGTGGAGCTCAGTGTCAACGTCTGTAGAACGTGCCTCACAATCCATGATTCTGTTCTACCTGGTCTTCGTGGCACTCCTCGAGAAGCCATCAGGACAGCTGTGACCTTCTGTGACATGAGGATAATGACCCTGTGTTGCCTCCCACCACCCCAGACACCTACAAGCAGGAAGGTTTAGCAAAGTAGGCGAGAGCCAGCCAACGGGGTTCAAATACTGGCTGTGACATCGGCTGCCTCTGCGGCCCTGGACAGGTACCTCGTCCACCAAAGCCTTGATCGCCTCATCTCTAAAATAGGTTCAATAGTAAATGGAATATTACAGAGCAGGTTGTAAAGACTCAAGGAGATAATGAATAGAAAGTATCTGCTGAGCACGTGGCACACAGCATGTGGTCAGTAATGTCAGCTCTGTTCGTCACAGCCTGGCCCCTGCAATCTAAATGCTCGAAGTTTTGACCATCTCCTTTTGTAGATGAGGGAACTGGGATTCAGAGAAGGCAAGTGACTTGCTCCAGGTCACACAGCAAGTAAGTGGTTTGGTGGAGCAGGAGGTTTGGCCTCAGTGAGCCTTAGAGGCCATGCAGAGCTGTGTCTGTCGCTGTGTCCCCAGCAAATTCTGGGCCCGGAGCCTCATGTCAGCCTTAGAGAGAAAGGATTCTGCCTGGGGGGGCTTTGCAGACCTGACCTGGGACCGGTCAGGGTTATACTGGCTCCTTCCAGGAAACCAGCCCCGGGTTCCCAGTTCCCTCCCTTAAAGGCATCGCCGTCTGATTGACAACATTTTAAAGCCCTGTGAGTGGTCACTGGCCTGTCTGTGCTGCCTGGGCAGGCCATGTAGCTTTGGGAGCCCCACATCCGTATCCTTGGCAACCCTGGCCCTGAGCTGCCCTCCCCCACACCCTGCTGTCAGAGCTGTCTGTCTGTGGGAGCTCCGTGGAGACCCGGGAGGGATGTGCACGCACGTGCTGGGTCAGCACAGAGCGTCCCTGGTGCGCATGTGTGTGTGCTGGGCCTGCTGGGAGTTGTTTGTGTGCCCATATGTGCGCTAGCGTACCCACTGAGCCAGCCTCTGCACGTGCAGTTGGAACATCTCTGGACCTATGAGCATGTATGTACATTTCAGGGGCGGGCTGCACGCAGTGCTCACCTGTGCAGGTGGCCCTGGAGCCTGCTGTGACCATTCCTCTCTCTGTATCAGTGTGTTCCTGTGTCTGCCTGACCTGCCCCAGCCTATGTGTGCAGGGAGGGGCACACTCATGAGTGTGCTGGATCAGTCCAAGTGCACACCTAAGAATGTGTGTGCCGCATGGAGGGAGGTCCCCATCGATGGGTACATGCCACTGCTGTTGAGTATGCGTACTGGGTCCTGCAGGTATGTGTTTGCCTGGGTACGAACCCGCCCACAGGGAGATCAGCCAGAGTATTCAGATTCACGTATACATCTGTATATTTTATCAAGCCAGATG
The DNA here is from genome assembly GCF_048565385.1 of Saimiri boliviensis. NCBI lineage: Eukaryota > Metazoa > Chordata > Mammalia > Primates > Cebidae > Saimiri > Saimiri boliviensis. Next base: position 21,107,325 of record NC_133459.1, read on the forward strand.
TACATGAAAATGGGTACTTGTTAGCATATGTGAGCCATGTGTGTGTATGTGGGTGCGCACGTGTGTGTGTGTGTACGCACATGGCTGGATCAATCTGTGGAGTGTGTGCGTGTGTATGTGACACACACATACACACATACTTTCTGGGGGCCAAGATGTCAGGGCCATTGATTTTCTGTCTTAGAAATTCCCTTTGAGGTCCTATTCATGCCTCTTTCATGAAGCAAAATCAGTGGTTCCAGTGTTCTTAAAGCGAACCGGGCCTGTTTTGCAGGAAGGCTCCAGCCCTGGCCCGCCTACCTCCCCCGCTGGTTGTGCCTGCACTCACTCACACCCACAGAACCTGCTTGCCATGCTCAGGAGGGCACAGCAGCCCTGTAGGGGCACAGGGGGCAGGCTCCCTGGCCAGGCTCTACTGTCTTGGCCATTTCCCTTCATTTCCTCCTCTGCCCAATAGGCACAGGGTGGTGGTGAAGATGGGGAAGCCCCTGCCCAGGCTGGAGGTTGCCATTCCCCTCTCATCTGTCTCGGCTTTATGTTTACGAAGCACTTTCCCCTGGGGAGAGAGGCTTGTGTCCGCCCTGGCCAGGCCAGCCGAGGAGCTTTGGGAAGGGTCACCGATGAGTGCCCCGCTTACTGTGGGCCCTCTGCTCCAAGCATTTTGCTGACATCCCTTCATTTCATCCCGGCCACCACCCCGGGTGGCAGCTGGTGGTATCCCCTTCCCACAGAGGAGGAAACTGCCCCAGAGGACTGGAAGGGCTTGCGGAACCTCGCCAAGAGCAGGTGGCAAGCCAGGATGGGGACCCAGGTCCAGTGGACTCCGGAACCTTCCCACTGCATTCCAAGAAAGCTTCCTCCACCAGGCAGGAGTGAGAGACCAGGTCTTGGAGGAGGCCCAGACCCCACATGAGGTGATGGCCTACAGGCCCAATGCACCACGTGAGCAGAGGTGCAGCGTGGGGAAACGCCAGCCTAGAGGAAATAGGCCCTCAGCCTCTGTCGCCTGCCTTGAGCTGTCCCATCCTGTCCCCTTCCCCCTCCAGACAGGCAGCCCCTCGTGGGGTCCCCTCCCGCCCCCTTGTGCTGCAGTCTTTGTGGCCCAGGAAGAATGCCTCTCTTTATCTCCCAGACGCCCCTTCCCTTTGATTCTCCTCTCCCCAGCGTTTCTGCTGACCTCTGCGTGTTGGGAATCCAATTAGAGGAGCGGACAGGGAGAGTGACAGCCGTGCTGAATCCTGCCTCGGCCCCTCTGAGCACGCTCAGCCAAGCTGTAGGCAGTGCGGGGCCTGCTTGTCATGCTGGGCCCTGCGCAGGGCTTTGTGGGGATTAGCTGCTGGGGGGTGGGGTGCTCGCAGATGGACCAGAAGTGATGCTGGAGGAGGGGCCCCACCCAGTGTTGAATCCAGCCTGGGGAAGAGAAGAGAAGAGGGCAGGAGGCACACTAGCCTGGCCCACAGGAGGTATGTGGGGGAAATGATGGCCCACTTGGGTCATTTGGCTCCCCATTTGAGGCTTGGAGGGTAGAGCTGGCCGCCAAGCTCAGCTGTGCCTGCTGTGGGATGTGCAGCAGAAGGACTTCCAGCTGGGAGGGGCTTTGTGGCGTTGGTTGGGTTGCATGGGTGGGTATTGAAGCTTCATTTGCAAAACACTTTATATATGATGAGGGTGGGGACCCTAGGAATGGGGAGGCGGCAGCCTTTGAGAGATGTGTCTAGAAGATCTCCCACCACCAGCCACCCCTTGGCAGGGCCACCAGTCTAAGGCCAAAGACTGTGCCCTTCCCCACCCAGCACCATGAAAGTTACCCTCCTGGCTTACAGCTGAGGAAACTGAGGCTCTGAGAGGAGGAAGGTGTGGCTCAAGGACACAGGGGTAGTCCATCGCAGAGATTTCTCATCCCCCTGTCTACCCTCATCACCCAGACCCCACCCCCAACTCCCTGGACCTCCTGAGTGAGGAGAGTCCCTGATGCCACTCCCCATGAGGGATGTGGGATCCAAGGAAGTGGAGTTCAGGCCTTCAGGGGAAGCAGCACCAGGTAGAATATGGTCTGTCAGCCCATGGAGCAGCAAATGCCCCAGCCCCGCTAGAAATGTGCCAGGCCTTGTGCTGGGCCAGAACACAGAGCGGGATCCGCCGTGGCGTCTGCCTGCATGGCTCACCGTGGAGACAGGCAAGGAGCCCGTGATGCACATGGGGAAGTGAGGACGATTGGGACCCACTAGGGAGACCAGGACTAGGGTGTGGGGGATAGGACCACCCTCAGCCTGGGAGGCCCAGAGGCCTTCCTGGAGAAAGGGGCATCAGAACAGAAAGCTGGAAAACAAGCAAGAGGTAGCCTGAGGAGGCTCTGACTATTCTAGGCCTGAGAGACGGGGTAGCTGTGGGGCTTCTAGGGGGAGGGCGCCTCCCGTCCTTCAAATCTTTGTGCTCGTTCCACAGCTGCCTGGGCCGGGCAGGGCTGACCCACCTCCCACCCAGTGCCCCCCGTGAGGCCACGCAGCTGTGGCCACTGTGGAGCTGGCAGCCACTGGTTGCTCAGGATCTTCTGTAAGAATCATGGTTAGGCCAGGCACAGTGGCTCACACCTCAGCACCTTGGAGGCCGAAGCTGGAGGATCACTTGAGCCCAGGGGCTCCAGACCAGCCTGGACAACATGGTCCATCTCTACAAAAAATAAAAACTGAGCCAGGTGTGGTGATACGTGCTTGTAGTCCCAGCAACTAGGGAGGCTGAGGTGGGAGGATCACTTGGGCCAGGAGGTTCATGCTGCAATGAGCCATGATCACACCACTGCAGTCCAGGCTGGGCAACAGAGTGAGACCCTTATATTGAAAAATTAGCTGGGTGTGGTGATGCATGCCTGTGGTTCCGGCTATGAGGAAGGCTGAGGTGGGAAGATCACTTGAGCCTGGGGGTTCGAGGCTGCAGTGAGCTATGATTGCACCACTGCACTGCAGCCTGGGCAGCAGACTGAGACCTTGTCTCAAGAAAAAAAAAATAAAATTGCTTACAGATAGTGGTTAGGGACCACAGTGCCATAAGCCAGCCTCAGAGATCTGGAATTTCCATAGTGGTGCCACGTACTGTCCATAACATCTTCACCAATCCCTAGGAACAGGAGTCGCCCACCCCATCTTACAAGAAGGGCCTGTGCGGTCCCCCAGAGCACACTAATGGGACTGGCATTCACACGCAGGACCGCAGTAGACCTTTCCCAGCATCCAGGCTGCTGCTGCCAACGTGGGAATGAGCTTATTGGGTTGGTTGGTTTGGTCCTCTGCCCCAGCATCGTGTCTGGCACATAGGAGGTGCTTGGTAGGTGGGGAATGGATGGATGGATGGATGGATGGATAGATGGAGAAAAGCAATCTATCAGTCAATCATTCCTCACCTAGTGCCTTTAAAAAAAAATTTGCACCACCCCCATCCTGCCAGCAAAGGCTGTATTAAAATATGAATTAATCTTTCAGCTCAGTTCTCATGAGTACAAAATGCAGAGGGTGTGTGAAGCCAGGATACCAAGACCAGACACCCCAGTCTGCCTGGGCCTGAAAGCGCACGCTCACACCCACTCACACTCGGAAGTACATGCTCACACCCACTCACTCGGAAGCACACGCTCACACCCACTCACACTTGGAAGGACACGCTCACACCCACTCACACTCGGAAGTACACGCTCACACCCACTCACACTTGGAAGCGCATGCTCAAACCCACTCACTCGGAAGCACACACTCACACCCACTCGGAAGCACATGCTCACACCCACTCACACTTGGAAGGACACGCTCATACCCACTCACTCAGAAGCTCACGCTCACACCCACTCACACTCAGAAGCACACACACCCACTCACTCGGAAGCACACACACCCACTCACACTCGGAAGTACACGCTCACACCCACTCACACTTGGAAGCGCATGCTCAAACCCACTCACTCGGAAGCACACGCTCACACCCACTCACTCGGAAGCACACGCTCACACCCACTCACACTTGGAAGGACACGCTCATACCCACTCACTCAGAAGCTCACGCTCACACCCACTCACACTCAGAAGCACACACACCCACTCACTCGGAAGCACACACACCTACTCACACTCGGAAGTGCACGCTCACACCCACTCACTTGGAAGCACACGCTCACACCTACTCACACTCAGAAGCACACGCTCACACCCACTCACTCGGAAGCACATGCTCACACCCACTCACACTCGGAAGCACTCACAAAGGAAACACGCACTCATATCCTCATACCCACTCACACTCACCAGTGCACATACCCCCACTCACACTTGGACATGCACACTCACACCCACTCACACTCCAAAGTGCACTCTCACAGTCACACAGACCCACTCACTCACAGCCCTCAGCCACCCTCCTAGCCGGTGTGGGCTAGGACAGCCCCTCTAGGGACCTCCCTGCCCCACCCTGTCCTGCTCAGTGGGGCCCCTTCCAGGTCTGGCTTCCGGAGCTACCACTGGCCCAGCCTTCCCCATCCCACACCCTTCCTGCCCCTCCCAGCTCTCTGAACTTGACTCCTCCGTCCCACCTGCCCCTTCTCTCCCTCCTCCTCATCTCTCTGCCCCGCCTCCGTCCCCTCCTCCTTCGGTGTCCTTTTCTCCTTCTTCTCCTCCTCGTCTTAGTCTCCCCGTCTTCCCTCCTCTCTGATTCTCTCTCTCCCTCCCCTGCCCCCCACTTCTCTCTCTCCCCATCTCTCCAGCTCCCTCCCATCTCCTTCCCTAAGGGGACTGCTTGCCTGTGCCTGGACATGCTGGGGACCCTGGGCAAATTGTGGGAGAGTGAAGCCTCCCTCCTCAACCCAGACACACTGTGATTAGAATGTGCCCCCTAACTGTCCCCCCTAGCAAGGGGCACAGGTGCCCACACACCAGGACCACAACTCACCCTCCTCACCCTCCTCACCTGCACATTGATGGGGTCACTGGCCAGGTTGCACACACTCTCCTGAGTCTCAGGTGTACTTACTGTGTGCACATTCACCCAGTAGTCCCCTCCCTGTGGCCAGCCCGACTTAGGCCTGGGGAGAGAGCAATCACAGCTTTGGATTCACACAGCCTGAGTCCCAAGTCCCTCCAGGCACTGAGCAAGTGCCCCCAACTCTTTTGGGTCTCAGTTTTCTCATCTGTAAAATGGGAGCCAGAGAGTCAGCCCGGAAGCGCTCAGTGTGAGGCTCAGATGAGTGAAAGCAGGTGCGGCTGCCACTGTCGTGCCCACCACAGGTGCTCAGGTGGAAGATGAAGGAGAAAATACAGCTTCGGTCCTCAGTGGACTCCCAGCCAGTGGAGGGCAGGTGAACAGGAGCCTCTATCAGCCTCTGAGGGGCACGCAGGTGGAGCCATGACCAGAGCCCATTTGTCTTCAAGGTCAACGAGGGCAGATGGAGGGGCCGGGCTCAGGAATGGCAGGGAAGTCAACCTATGGATGCCTCTGCCCTGAGTGACGCTGCAGCCAGGGCCTCAGCAGGACCAGGATCTAGCCTGAGACCCAGCCAGCTTAGAGTATGTGTGTCAACCGCAGGAGTCTCAAGCACCCATGCTCCACCCCCTCTCCTTGCCCCCCACCACCTCCCTGGGCTGGCATCCTGCAGGTACAAGATGAGCCATGCGCCTGGAGTCCACACCAGACATCTGTCAAAACCATGCCCCGCAGCGGGCCTGGCCTGTTGATTCTGAAGGACTTCAGAAAATGGGTTCTAAAGGGACAGAAGGGTGTCCTGGTTTGGTTCGACCCCATGTGTGTGTCCTGGTTTGGTGTGTATCTCTGAGCCATACTCAGTCTTTCTGAGCCTCGGTTTCCCCATCAGGCCCTTGAATAAATTAAACGGGGGGCTGCCGGCCCAGAGTGGGCTGGGAAAAATGTCTCCCGACCTCTCGTGATGCTCCCCAAGGTGAACATTCCAGAACTGCCCTCCCCTGTGGCCTGACTCAGGCCCTCCCTCTCAGGAGCTGACCTCCCCTCCCGCTGCCTGAGGACTCTGGCCCAGGACGCTGTCACTCTCTGCACTTCTCTCCACCTCTCTGCAACCACCCAGTCCAGACAGCTGGGCCGGAGGGGATCAGAGACTGAGCAGCCCCCTCTCGCCCACCCTAGATCCAGGGTCAGCAGACCTTCAAGTGGGTGAGAGTGAGAATCAGGCAGGTGCGTGCGCGCGCGCGCGCGTGTGTGTGTGTGTGTGTGTGTGTGTGTGTGACAGAGAGGGAGAGGGAGCTCACTAGCACGTGTGCCTGCCAGGGGAGCTGCAGATGTGTCTGAGGGTGAGCCCGGTGAAAGAGAAGACAAAAGAATGGAATGAGCTAAGGGGTGGGAGGCCGAGCCCATTTGTATGCAGCAGTGGGCAGGAGCCCAGCAAGGCTGGCTCGGAGCGAGAAGCCTCCATTCCCAGACTCTGGAGAGAGCCGAGACCATCCCTGCCCGCAGAGCCCTCCCTCCCCTGCATCCTATCCAGCCCTAATTGTACAGGTGGGAAAACTGAGGCTGGGAAGTCACATAGAAAGTGGCAGATCTGGGACTGGAACCCAGCGAGCCTTCTAGACCAGGGTTCTTCCCATCAGTGGAATGCTAGACTCCAACCAGGCATGAAGTTGGATAAGTGAAAGAATGAATAATGGCCACTGATGTCTGTAAAGTGCATGATGCAAATGCTTTATTGTAGCTCAGTAATCATCCCCCTTTTGCAGGTGCAAAAACTGAGGGGCACAGAGGTGATGTAACTTGCCCAAAATCATTCAGCTAGTAAGTGGCAGAGCCAGGATTCAAGCCCGCCGGTTTGAGTTTGTGCTGGCTGTACCTCTTAGAATAGCAAGTCCCTGAAACGCAGGCATTGTCACATTCCTGCGCCCCCAGCTCTGATCACTGGCTAGACACAGAGCAAACGCTCAACAGTGCTTGTTGAGATCATCAGTGGCGTGGGTGGGTGGGTGGATGGATGAGTGGAAGGATGGATGGCTGGGTGGGTGGATGCATGGAAAAGGACTTCACCACTAGGATACCTTCCCAGGCCCTAGGAGCCCAGCTTCTCAGCACAGTAGGGTCCTACTGTGTGTGCTTGGCTCCTGCCGCCCCCATTCCCACCCCCACCAGGCAGGTGTTAGCTGTGCCCTCCACAGGGCCAGGCCCCACAGGAACAAAGCTGAGGGCGCGCCTGGGCAGCCCAGCCCCGGCACAGGCTGAAGCTGCTAACAGGCTGGAAATCTCTTTTGTCAAAGCCTACACTGCCTCCAACCTCCTTTAATTAAAGACAATTAGTGCTTTCAGCCCCTCTGCACAGCTCAGCTCCCCTGTTTGCAAACACACAGCTGCGGGAGCTTTGCGGCCCCCACCTCGTCACCACCCCCCAGCCCTACTTCCCCAGAGACACACAGAGGTGCCTTTATTATCAGCGCTCCGGCTGCAGTACCAAGAGGCAGGCGCCTCTGCTTAAAGGAAGGATGGGAACGCTTCCCAGCTAGGCGGGGGACAAGGAAGAGCTGAGGACCCTGGGGTGGCTTGGCACATGTGGGCCATGGGTCCCACGCTTCGAGGAACAGCCAGCTGGGGCACCTCTGAGGGACCTGCCACCTCCCTTCCTCCCCTTCTGCCTCCTCTGCTCCTCTGGGCCTGCTTCCCAGAATTGGGGTTGTCCACGTGTTTTCTCCCAGAATCTTGTCTCTGACCTGGGCACTGCAGGGTGTGGATGCTGGTCCCAAGTACTACCTTAGGAAGGAAGGAAGAGAAATGACTTTTATTGAGCACTTGCTGTATGCTAGGGCCCTTGCTAGGCTCTGGCTCTGCACACCATCATTCTGAAATATCCCCATTTTATAGATGAAGCTGCCAGGGAGCCCAGAGCTGCTTGATAACCTGGCCAAGCATGACAGGGACATGGCAGAACCAGCATTGAAGGCCGAGCCTTCTGACCTGAGCATACCGGTTGGTTAGATCTTTACATATGAGGAGCCCAGCCTCCCAGGGGGTCGAAAGGCTGGCTGCTCCAGCTCCCTCCCAGCCTCTGCCCCCACGGTCTGAGCCTGTGCCCTGTGCCAGGTGATCTCTGGTCACTGGGTACTGGGGAAGTCATAGCCACAACTATGCCCTCTGGATGGTCCCAGTAAGGGGGAAATGCCACAAACAGACCCTTACACAGTGGCAGTGCCCTGCAGTGGTGGAGGGCCCTACAGAATTCCCGGGCAGCACAGAGAAGGGAGTGACTTTGCAGGGAGAGGTGGAACATTTGAGCTGGTTCTCAAAGGATGAATGGGTCTCAAAAAGAGGAGCAAGGGGCAAGAGTATCCTAGCCAAATTCCAGTCGGGGGCGGTGGCTCACACCTGTTATACCAGCACTTTAGGAGGCTGAGGTGGGCAGATTACCTGAGGTCAGGAGTTCAAGACTAGCCTGGCCAACATGGTGAAATCCCATCTCTACTAAATACTAAAAATACAAAAATCACCGGGTGTGGGGGCACATGCCTATAATCCCAGCTACTTGGGAGGCTGAGGCAGGAGAATTGCTTGAGCCCGGGAGACAGAGGTTGCAGTGAGCCGAGATCGTGCCAGTGTACTCCAGCCTGACCAACAGAGCAAGACTCCGTCTCAAAAAAAAAAAAAAAAAAAAAAAGCAAATTCCAGGAAAGGTGAGCAGTTCAGGCAGGTAGCGTCACTGGGCCCATTGTGAATGGGGGGGCTAAGGTCCCCCAGAGCCTGAATGCAGTGCTGTGCCCACCCGACTTCTCAGCTTCTGTGGGAAACTATGCCTGTGCTGAGTCTCCTTTGTATCCCAGGACCTCAGCCCGTGCCTGGCACAGAGCAAGAGCTGGGGACTTACCTGCTGAGTAAATAAAATGTCCCAATAGTGGCAGGTGAGAGGCCACACACTATCTGTCTCCCTTCTGCGCACATCCCAGGCTGACCACGGCCCTCTCCATCCAGTCCCAAAGGGGCCTGAGGCCAACTCCTGGGAGCTGGTGACTGTGGTGAAACTGACACTTGGCTGCAGAGTCAAGCCCAGTGCTCACATTTTGCAGATGAGAACATCCAAATAGTATGCTTCCGAATGGGGAGGAAGAGCTAATAAGATTAATAGCTTAACATTTACTGAATGATATTTATATACCAGGCACAGTTCTAAGCTCTTAATGTATATTTAATTCCCGTAACGCTCTTATGACATGGGTATTAATCTTCATCTTCTCATTTTACAACAGGAAAAGCTGAAATACAAAGCACTTAAGTAACTTACCCAACACCACACATCGGTACACTGCAGGGCCAGGATTCAAACCCAAGGAGTCTCACTCCAGAGTCACGCTCTCAACCGCTATGCCATGTAGCCTTTCCTTGATTGGCATGGGACCTCGTGGCCCCGCCCTGCAGGGCTGCTGGACGTCCTGCCTTGCTATAAGGTCTTGGCTTCTCCCATCCAGTGAAGACCAGGCCGCTGAGTCAGAGCTGGCAGAGCCGGGCCAGGTCTGGGATCCTTCTGCCTTTCAGCAGCTCTGGGTCTATTTCCTCCTGCCCAGACAGCTTCCCAGCAGTGCCTCTGCAGGCCCTTTTAAGTCCGCTGGCACCCTCAGCCCCACTTCCTGCGACCCCTGGCCCTGGCCTGACCCGCTCCAGTCAATTTCTCAGGATGAGTTGCAGAAGCTGCAGGGTCTGTGCAGAGAAGGGAAAATTAACGAGCTGCTCCCCAGCAATTGGCAGTTTCCAGGCACCAGCTGGCCTGGAGTATTTACTCGGCACCCTCAGAGCAAGACAATTAAGTGGAGCTTAGGTTGGGGTGCAGAGATGTCTACAGATCAGACAGAAACCTTCCTAAGATGTGTTTCCAAGGGATCAGTACCTAAGAACAAGTTTCCAGGGAACTACAGTCTTAATTCATTCATGTTGGTATCTGATATATTAATATACATAACATATATTTTATATCATACTCATTTAATTACTTAGCCTTCGCTGTGTGCCAGGATCCTTGTTGAATCCTCGCCATCTATCTCCCTGCAAGGTAGACATAATTATTTCCATTTTACAGATGAGGAAACTGACTCCCAGCAAGGTTAGGAGACGCAGGAGAGCCAGGATTTGAACCCAGGACTGTCTAACTCTAAGCTTCTGCTTCTTGCATAGAACAGACCCCCTTCTTGGTCTCTGATTGATTGTGTGTGGTGCTGTATTAGGCACCAAGACTGAGCCAGGAGCAAGAGAAGACCCAGTGTGTGCTGTGGACCTATGCAGTGCTCCGCAGCAGGCACGGAGCAGGACGAGAGCGTGAGGCCCCTTCCCTGCTCTGAAAGGTATCTTGTCTGCTCTGGGTATTCATCTTCATCTTCTTATTTTACAAGGGGAAAAGCTGAGGCACAAAGCACTTCAGTATCTTACCGAACACTTGCTGCCCGATATGTGAGCCCAAGATCTGGCCAGCTTGATTGGTTCTGAAGGTAGGGTGGGGCTTCACTCAGGAAACAAACCTTGTGCTGGGCTTTGAAGGTTGAATAGGAGTCTGCCTGTTGGAGATGGGTCAAAGGATATTCCAGGTAGAGAATTCAGCGTGGACACTGCAGTGCTTTGGGTGCTAGGGAAGTGTTCAGTCTGACGGGGCGTTTCGTAAGATCATTGGGGCTGGGGGGCTTTGAGGATTGAACTAGGCAGCTCTTGTTCGGGAGACCCGGGCACCAGCCAAGAAGAGACACAGGAGAGGGGAGCGGGACCTTGCCACTGCCAACATGGTCCTATGGCAGGAAGGGCCGATCAGCACCACGCAGCAGGCGCCCTGGGCCCGGCCAGGGGTCCCCCAGCCCTCCTCTGTTCTCCTGTTACCTATGCCCACTGTGGTGGCGTGGAGGGAGCTGGTAGATTGCTTGACCATTAATCCTCCTCCTCCTGCTGCCCTCCAGGAGCTTCACATCCACCTGTCCAGCACCCCCCCAAAATTGGGCCATTACTAACGCACTCTGACCTGAGGCAAGTCACATCTCTCTGGGCCTGGGTTCCCCAAAAGTCAAAGAAAGCGCTAATCCAGAGGTTGCCCTTACACCTCTGTATCCTAGAGTTCTCTGAGAGAATGAGTGGTAGATCTCCACCATCTCCACCTCTTGGGAATTTCCCAGTGGGTGGGGATCAGGGCAGGAGGTGCAGGGACCTCCCAGGACAAGGGGCACATTCAGGGACGCAGCCGACCCCAGCAGAGCTGCCAGCGTAGAAAGTTTATCTTCCAGGCTCTCTGCCTTCCCATCCCACTCCCGTCCATGCCCCATCTGATTCCTCGTCACTTAATTTCCCCTGAAAAGTCACCTGGTCCCTGCTGTCCCACCTCAAGGCCGGGAAAGAAATATAGCTTGAATGACGGACTTTCGGGCACCCTAACACACCCAAGACAAGAGGCCCTGGCAGCCCCAAGTCTCCCTCCCCAGTGCCACCCAACCCACTGGCAGCTCCCAAACAGGCTCTTAGTAAAACCCCTTGTTCTCTGCCCTTGGAGTGAGGTGGCAAGAACCTCAACTAGGGAGTCAGAAGAAAGGGTCTGGCCTCAGCCTGACAACCCATGTGCTGTGTGTCCTGGGTAAGTCCCTTGCCCTCCCTGAGCCTCTTTTTCTCCATCTGTCAAATGAGAGGGGTTGGAAAGATGAATGAATCTTTGCCCATGTGTGTATGAGAATCTCCGGGGCCCCCAATCCCATGTCTTATCCTGTTGGTCTGAGACGGGGACCAGCCACCCTGTGCTTTGGGCACCACTGGCATGGGAGATCCCTGGGGGCCAAGTTCAGGTCCAACATTTGTGAACCCTGCATTAGATACAGTTTCTCTGCACCTCTCTGTTTAACCCCTCGGACTGTGACAACCAAGACCGCAAAGCAGGATGGCATCCACTCCATCAGTCCCCACCACACTTAGGATGTCCAGGCCAGGTTTAGGCAGAAAGCCATCTTTTCCCTTCTCTTTCACTCTCCGGATGGCTGTCCCCATGCTTGTCTGTCCTTAAGCTTGTCGTCTTTCTTCGTGGGTGGTGAGAAAGGGGCTAAAGATAACTGGCCCAGTGCCTGGGCACTGGGGATGGAAGGCAAGGACCATGTCGAGGGGGCAGATGGGAGGGAGCCCGCGGAGTCAGGTCTGGGCTTAAAATCCCAGCCCCTTGGCCGGGCACAGTGGCTCATGCCTGTAATCCCAATGCTTTGGGAGGCCAAGGCAGGAGGATCGCTTGAGTTCCAGAGTTCCAGACCAGCCTGGGCAACATAGTGAGACCCAGGTCTCTACAAAAAACTGAAAAATTAGGCATGATGGCATGCACCTGTAATCCCAGGAGGCTGAGGTAGGAGGATCACTTGAGCCTAGGAGGTCAAGGCTGCAGTGAACCATGATCTCACCTCAAAACTCCACCCTGGGCAACAGAGCGAAATAAAACCCCAGCCCCAGCCCTGCTTAGCTGTGTGGCCCAGGGCAAGTCAGTTCCCATCTCTGAGCCCCCAGACATTGGTTGTGAAATGGAGGCACCACACCCCCCTCTCCAGATACCAGGAGGGTGAAATCACAGTGAATTTAGGCACCACCAGTCACACCCCGCTTGTCCTGCCTGGCCAGGGAGAGAAGGGGAGCTTCGGGGGGAGCGGTGAGGCTGTGGCCCTGCCCACGGGGCCTGAGCTGCTGGAGGCTGCGCACCTCGGGCCCACCTGGGGATTTTCCGTCAGGTTTCCACTCGGAGTGGGCAGCAATGATGTCCGTGAAATCATGGAACATGTTTTGTAAGAAAATTAATAAGGAACGGATGAAGAGGGAAATTAAGAGCACTTGGAAACCTCAGCAGGAGGGGTGTGGTACTCAGAGGTGTACCCACCCGGTTACATTGGGGGCACCCTCAGAACGAAGGAAGTTGGGGGTATGGGCTTTGGAGAGTGAGATGTCGCCTGTGAAAGCAGGAGGGAGGGACTTCAGGGCAGCCATGGGGAGACGAACGTGGCACCACAGCCAGAAGGGCCATTCAAGTTGAGCTGGGTCCTGGCCTCGGCCTCTCTGAGCTTTGGCGTCCTCATCTGTAAAATGGGTATAGTAACAGCTATGAGGATGAAAGGAGAAGCTGGAGCAAGCCTGCTTAGATCGAACTCCATAAGCGGTAGCTGGTATTGCTCATCGTGGGTGGGAGTTGAGCATCGCCGTCTTCAGCCCACCTGAGGCTGTGCAAGCGCCCTGTACCTGGCAGGAGTTTGGTGAGTGTTGGTGGAATGGCCAGGTTGAAGACTTGGTAGATGGACTGATGGACAGGTAAAGGGACGAGTGAATGACTGGAAACCACCCTCACTGGCCACAGGAGCCTAAGTCTGTGTCGTGTATGTTTCTTCTGTCACCTGCAAGCCCCCAGCTTTTAATTGATGATTTATAATTTATTATAATTAGGCGTATTATATACTTTAATATTGCGCTCCATCATAATTCTCTAAAGCACTTACCTAGCACTTTGCTGTTTACAAAGCGTATCTATACCCTTCAACTTGGCTGTCAGGCAGCTTCTCTTGTTTTCAGGTGAGAAAACCCAAGCTCAGAGAGGTTCAGTAACTTGTCAAAGGTTACACAGCTCCTGAATGGCAGGACCAGAATTCACACCCTGAGTCTTTTGTCCTCCTGGGGCACTGCTCTCAAGACTGGGGTGTTTCTGGTGACCTGGAGCCTGACATGAAGGTGTAGAGTAGGGTGCAGGGGCCACTAGAGGTGGGATCAAGAAGAATGGGGTAAGTTTGGGCATCTGAGATCAGAAGCTGAGGGTGGGGGAAGCTCAAGGCCTGGTCTGGGATGCAGTCTGGCTCCTTGTGGAGCACAAAGGGCCTGTCCGCAGCAGGTTGACCTTGAGATGGGCAGCTGTGGTGGGTGCCGGCGGAGGCCGTGGAGGGGCCATCTGGGAGGTGGGGACAGCAGCAGGCACCGCGAGGCATTGGGAGATGGGTGGGCGTGCCCAGATTTTCCTGAATGAAGTGTCCCGGATGAAGCATCACCACCAGCCGTATAGCCACAGCAAGTGACTTCACTCTCTGATCCTTGGTTTCCTCCTCTGCAAAATGGGGGCGACAATGAGAGAAGTCAGGGAGGCAGTCTGCTAAGATTTGCCCAGAGCACGGGGCACCCCAGCTGGCCTTCCTCTCAGTTCCCAGTATTCTATTTCATCCCCCCGAAATGTGCCCGCTGGCCCTCCAAAGACCGCACCCCTGTATCTGAGGCCCAGAAATGATAGACATGGCCGGGCACGGTGGCTCACGCCTGTAATCCCAGTGCTTTGGGAGGCAGAGGTGGGCAGATCACTCGAGGTCAGGAGTTCAAGACCAGCCTGGCCAACATCGTGAAACCCCATCTCTACTAAAAATACAAAAATTAGTAGGGCATGGTGGCCGGTGCCTGTAATCTGAGCTACTCTGGAGGTTGAATCACTTGAACCTGGGTGGCGGAGGTTGCAGTGAGCCAAGTTTGTGCCATTGCATTTCCAGCCTGGTTAACAGAGCGAGACCCTGTCCCCAAAAAATAAATAAATAAAGGAGAAAGAAATGATAGTCAGCACATGAATTTGTTGGCTCATCTTTATGTATTTCCTGAGGACCCGTTGAGTGCTGAACTTGAGCATTGCTCAGCGAGGCTGGTAGGGCACTGGGCTGGGTGCTCAAGCTTATCTGGGAAAGAAGCGGAGAAGCCATTGCAGCTGAGGTGATGAGTGCCCTAATGCAAGTTGACATTCAGGGAGCAGTGGAAGCAGGAGGTGGTGTCCCCAGTGCTGCTGGGAGGAGGTGGCCTTATGGACCCATGCAGGGTGATGCTGGAAATGGGGGGTGCAAATGGAGGGAGCAGATACACACCGAGCACCTACTCTGCACCTCGCTCTGCCCTTCCCACTCATTTCCCTGTCAAGCCTCCTTGAACTGCATCCTGGCAGCCTCCTCATGCCCACTTTACAGATGAGGCCACTGAGGCTCAGAAAGGTGAATGCACTTGCTTAAGGGCACACAGTCAAGAAGCCAACCGCAGCTGAGGTGTATCTACCTTCAAAGCCACTGAGGTTAGGTGGGTGGGCCTGAGGTAGGGCTCAGGGAGGCTGGGAGGAAACAGGAGCTATGTTCTCACCAGGCCAGCCGAGCCCACAGGCAGCCGTGGTTTACAAGGCGCGGGGCCGGCCCGACGGCTTTGCTTCACAAATGCACGCCGGCTCATCTGGAGTACGCTTGCGCCTTTATGAGTGTTCTTCAAAAGCCCGGCTCGGCTCTGTGCCTGTAACCATGGAGACAGCTCTGGGTGGCTGGAACCAGTCACCCTCTATGGCCACGCATGAAGGCTGCCAGGTGCTGGGGCTGTCGCCACGCTGGGCAGGGCACCCATAGAAGCCTTTACTGAGAAGTGCTTGTGGATGCCAAGGGGTGAAGGTTTAAATCCAGTTCCCATGAAAAGTGAAAAGGTCAAGTCCGCTTCATTGACAGCAGAGCCACGTGGGCCAGGGCCACCTCTCTGGCCCCCCACATGCCTGCTCTTCCTGGTTGAAGGGGAGCCTTTCCCTAGCCCACCACCCTTGGAATCAGGACAGGCTAGAGAAGGAAGGTGGGGGGTGGTTGGGGGGCACAGGCTGGGTTTGAGTCCCAAAGTGCAGCCCCGCACGGCCTAAGACCTTCACACAGAAATCCCACTTTGCAAATAGGGAAACTGAGGCCCATAGAAAAGAAATGAGTTGCCCAAGACCACCCATCAAGGAAGAGGCCAGAGGAAGCCTCGTTGGCCCCGGGCTCTGAGTTCAGTGCTCATTCCGGGCCACCACGAAGCTTCTCAGTGAAACCAGAGGTGGGGCTGGGCCCAGCATCAGGCCATGGTGGGTGCAGCCAGCCCACACTGGAGGACGGCCTGAGCCCCGCATTGGCCCCAGGCCCTTCTTGGCTCTCCATTTTGGTCCAGGTCTCAGGGGCTCTTCAAAGATTCCGAAGGCATGTGAACATTTTGGAAGCAATTTGTCAGTCCTGGAAGCTGTTTGGAGGCTCCAAAGACTGTTTAAAGATTCCAGAATCTGTTATATTTGCAAGGGCTGTTGTTCATAGTTTCCAGAGTGGTTTGCAGGCCCTGGGCGAAGGTCTGGAGGCAGTGCGGGGGTCTGGGGCTGGGAGCATGGCTGGGAGCCCGGGGCGGGGCTGGAGTGGAACTGATGGCTGTCTGAGCTCCCAGCTCTCTCTCCAAGGGCTCAGTCTGTGAAGCTGCCATGTCCATCGGGCATCTGCTGTTCTGAGAGGCAGAAGGTGTGTGGGTGTTGGCGGCAGCAGGACAGGATTTAAAATCCAACTTTACCACTCACGTGCTGTGTCACCTGGGGCCAATTACTTAACCTCTCTGGGCTTCCTTCTTTTTCCCTATCTATAAAATGGGACGTAGACCACCTGTCCTGCAGGCCTGACTGTCTACCACCCATCTCATCTCAGGCATTTGTGGGATTAGTCAGAGAACACCCCCAACCAGTACTAGTTAACACTTTCCTGACTGTTTCTGGGTATGGACTTGGGGTCTCTATCCAGGGTGGAAGCCTGGCCTTCTGTAATAGCCCTGCCGGCCCTCTTAAAACCAGACTTCCCTGAGCCCCCGCCCTGCAGTGTCTGTCACTGGGGAGGAGCCACGCACTGGGCCAAAGGCCTTGGGTGACCAGGATGCCTGTTTCTGTCCATGCCCATGGAGGTTTCTGGTTGGTCACAATCCCATCCTACCTCCCACCTTCTTTATACCCCGCTGCCTTCTCCGGCACCCTTTCCGCCAAGCCCACTGGCCCGGCTCCCCTGTCCTCACCCACCGGTACCTCAGGTCTCAAACTTGCCCTTGCTGCCCTCTGGGCCTTGGCTCACGCTGTTCCCTCTGCCTGGAATGCCGTTCCCCCTGCAGCCCCCCACCTGGATCCCTGGGCTCCCTCTCCTCCAGCCTCCACCCGCTCTCAGCTGCTGATCAGAGTGGCATAGTCTACCCTCCAGGTGTGCATTACCTCCTTGCTACCACGTAGCCCCTCACAGTAACTGTGGGGTGTCCGCCTGGGGTGTGGAGTCAGTCTGGCTAAGCCTGTTACCTGCAGTGTGACCTCGGACGGGCTGGTGGCTGGGCCCTCCTGAGCCTCAGTTTCCTCCTCTGTAGAATGGGAATGGTAACTCAGGCTCTGCCCGACTCCCAGGGTGGTCGTGAGAGCCAGGTGAGATGGTGGATAGACAGGAGATGTGTGAAGTCCGAAGTGATAAGGCAACAGTGGCTGAGTGATTTGCCTAAGGTCACCCTTTGGGGGATGAGGGCCAAGCCAGGACCTCAGTCCAGGTCTCTTGGCCGGGGCGTTGACCACTGGAGCTGCAGACCACTGGGGGTGCCCCTCTGAGAAGTTTTACTTTTCTCCAACTCCCTGACCCACTTGGAGAGCTGCAATCAGGCAGGTTGGCTCCCAGCTGGGATCATCACCAGCCGCTGGCTGATGCGTTAAACGCATCGTGCCTTCCTGGTAGACAGGAAGATCAATACCAAGGTGGATGGGCAGCCTCGCTCGATGCCACAGCCAGCCCCCAAGGGTAAGTACGGGCCCAGAATAAATATAACCAGGTCTGCTCCCGCCACAGGGTCAGACCAGGCCAGACGAGAATGATGTCGCTTTGATGTGACCACCTGTAGCCTTACCATCATCATCCCAAGCAACATTATTAGACTGTAAACTCTTCTAAACTTGTGTTCTTAATGTAAACATTGAACGTGTTCTAAACGTGAACATGAACATCATTGAATCCTCATAACCACGATCTGCAGCAAGTCCTGATATGATTTCCATTTTGCAAATGAAATGTGGCCAAGAGAGGCTTACGGCTCACCGAAGGTCACACAGCTGGATTAGAACCGGCAGCTGCCTGGCTTAAAGCCCATGCTTGCTGCTGGGGTAGTCTGCTGCCTTTTTAGTCATATGCCCACCGCCCTGTGGCCGCATATGCCCACAGGCTCCTTCCTGTTCAGAAACGCCAAGCCAGAGGCTCCGTCTTCAGCCCTCTTTGTGCTTTGGGCACAGGAGGCTTCAGTGCCTGAGCTTCTTGGGGTTTTCAGGGCTTGGACTGTGCTTTAGCCAAGAGCTCCTTGATAGGTAGAGAGAAACACCTACCTAGCAGTGCCCATGCTTAGCCTCGTGCTTCCAGAGCTCTGAGCAGGCAGGTTAAAGGAGAGCCTGGCCCCCCAAGACACTGTAGGCATGAGTGACCCCCTGGCTGGCATGAACTCTCAGGAATCTGAGCCCTCAGACTGCAGTGGTCTCAGCCTCACTGCCCACTGGCCAGGGGCCTGCGTGGCCATAGCCAAGGATGGGGCTGACCTGACGGCGGGGACAGGAAGAGGGCCCCATCACTGAGCTTCTTGGGCTTAGACTGGGAGGTGGGCCAGAGGTCAGGGCATAAGCTGTGGAACTGCTGGGCGGGAAGGGCCCAGCCCTTTGATCTTTTCCCTGAAGGGCAGCCCGAGTGATAGGAAATGTATGGCCTTTGGGATTGAAGCCAGCAAGGCCCCTGCCATCTGTGTCATCTGGAATTAGACACTTAACCTCTCTGATCCTTAGCCCGTCACCTCCCTGACTACAGCCGGCCCTCTCGCCCTCTGCCAGACCACGTGGTCCATCTGCCTTCAGATCCTTGTACTGGATTCATCTGTCCCTCAAGTTCAATGTACCTGGCCAGCCCCCACCATGTCTTCCTCCAGTCCCACCCGAGCCATCCTACAGCCCTCCCTCACCTCAGGCTGGCTATGGGGACAGACACCACGTCCTGCCCATTTTCTCTCCTGAATATCCCTGAGAATCACCTTCCCTCCAGGCCCCACGAGCCCCCGCCCTGGCATAGCAGACCTTGTCATCATTCTGATTTGGGTAGCGGTCTCCCCATGCCCCATGCCTGTCCCCTTCCCCATCCATCCATTCCCCTCTGGCAGCTCCAGAGCCATCTTTCTAAAATGGAAATCTGGTCATGGTGTGTCTCTACCTAAAACGTGTCCTGATTACGCACAGGATAAAGGTCAAACTCCTTCCCATCCCACAAGGAAAGCCTGTAGCCATCTGGCCCAACCTTACCACTCACCCCTGCCCTGGGCACTGCCACTCTGCCTTCAACCATGCTGTGTGGCAGGGATATGCTGAGTCCTACCTCTGAGCCTTTGCACGTGCTGCGCGCTAGGCCTAGAACTCCCCTCTTTCTCTGCCCTCCCCTTCACCATTGATCTTGACATCCATTTATCCATGCAGATCTCCGTTGTGATGTCACCACCAAGAATCCCCCCTAAGCACCCTCTCCCCCAAGACTGGGGTAGTTGGCCATCCCCCGAGCTCCCACACTCCGTGCCTCTCCTGTCACTCCCAATTGTCACCATCTGCTTATGTGTCTTTCTCTCCACTACACAAAGTCCCCACTCCCAGGCTCAGCGATGGCCCCCATAGGTTACAGTGAATGCCCCTCAACCTTAACCTAGGCTCCCCCATCCCAGGGAAAGTCTTACTTTCTGGCTCACTGGGGGCAGCTAATGAAGTTCTAATCCCAGCCTCTCCGGAGCCATGCTGTGAGACTTCAGGATAGTGCCTTACCCTCTCTGTGCCTTGGCCGCCGAGGAGCTATAAAAAGACAAACCTGAATTAGATGACTTCTCAGGGCCTTGCCAGCTCTGCTGTTCCACAGCCTGGTCTCCCAGCAGATGCCTGCCTCTCTCTCTCTCTCTCTCTCTCTCTCTCTCTCTCCCTCTTTCTCTCTCTCTCCCGGTCTCTGTGCCATTTCATTCTGCCTTGAAACTCTGGCTCTGGCCACCGCCTCTCACAACCTTTGTTTCAGCCTCTCTGGCAGCCCCTCCTTTCCATTTCTGCCCAAAGACTTCCTGTGAAGACCAACGACTTCTTTATGGAATTCCGGATCCAGGTCAAAGGGCAGGCCTGGACGCCTACTGGTACCCTCCACCCATCTTCCTGTTATGGGACCCACCATCTGCATAGCCCCAGTAGGCCCATTAAGTCACCATGAGTCAAACCAAGTTATAAATAAGTAAAGGGGTGAGGGTCCCCAAGGGGACTCAACCCCAGCTGGCTGCCCCATCTCTGGCCAGATCTGGGGTCCTGACCACACCGGGACAGACTCAGCCTGACAGATCTTGACATGTCATCACTGTCCCCAGAGAGTGATGGGGAAATCACCAGGCCTCCCCAGCTCCCATTAGTGTCAGTAATTGCCAATCAATTTCCTGGGAGCCTGGTGAGGAACAGGCCTCTGGGTACCTCCAGTGAGGAAGCCACATCTAATGACTTTTATTTGGATTGCTACAAATTGATTGGATTTTTTTTTTTTTTAATGGAGCTTTGGTTTTCCTGCCCGTGTCTTAACCACCCCCTCAGGGCCAGTTAGACCAAAAGATGAGTGATGGCGTGACTTTTTTCTCCAGAAGAGCCGACACCAGCATGGTCATACCCACACCATTCATGTATCCTCTATGCTGAAGACAGGCACTTCCTGAAGCCATAGACACAGCTCCCATTTCTCCAGCAGTAACCCCACCCCAGGCCCTCCTGGACGTTATCAGCTTGAAAGCCTAAAACAACCCTGTTGAGATACATATCACCATCCCCAGGAAAAGGGGGCAGGCTTAGAAAGGTGGTGAGACCTAGCTAAGATCACACAGTGAGTAAATGGTAAAGTTGAGATTTGAACCCAGG
This sequence comes from Saimiri boliviensis, assembly GCF_048565385.1. Classification (NCBI taxonomy): domain Eukaryota; kingdom Metazoa; phylum Chordata; class Mammalia; order Primates; family Cebidae; genus Saimiri; species Saimiri boliviensis. The sequence goes on from NC_133459.1 coordinate 21,128,026, forward strand.
ACTGTCTGTCATTGAAGCCTTTGTGCTCCCATTCTTACATGTACCATCCCGAGTATATCACAGTGAAGATGCTTCCCCTGAAAGCCAGAGTGACAGGAGTTACAGCTTTCATGGAACTCCTAGGGCAGAGATTAGCTGATGCAAATAGTAATAATGCTAGCTGTAACAATGGCAGCTATTGCTGATCGCGGCGGCTCACGCCTGTAATCCCAGCACTTTGGGAGGCTGAGGTAGGAGGATACGTTGAGCCTAGGAGTTCGAGATCAGCCTGGGCAACACAGTGAGACTCCCATCTCTACAAAAAATACAAAGAAAATTAGCCGGGTATGGTAGTGTGTGCCTGTGGTCCCAACTACTCAGGAGGCTGAGGCGGGAGGATCACTTGAGCCCAGGAGGTTGAGGCTGCAGTGAACCATGATTGCACCACTACACTCCATGCACTCCAGCGTGGGTGACACAGTGAGAGCTTGTCTCAAAAAAAAAAAAAAAAAAAAGTAGCTATTATTTACCGAACCCTTAATCATGAAACAAAGACTATGCCAATGGCTTTACAGAAACCAAGACTTATCAGTCAAGTGACTTGCATAAGATTGCTCAGATTATTAGTGGTAGAACTGAGACTCAAACTAAGTATGTTCGAATCCATGGCATGCACTTTTAACCATTTGCATCTGTTTGGATTGTGAGTAACAGAAAATCAAAATAACCATGGCTTAAATAAGATTGGAGTTTCTGCTTCCTTCAAGTACATGAAATCTAGAAGCAGGCAGCTGGTATAGCTCCATAATCGTGAATGACTCAGGTTCCTGTCTTGGTCCCAAGATCTAAGCTGGCTGCCAACCCTCCAACCATCGCATCCACATCCCAGCCAGCAGGAAAGAGGAAATGGTAAAGACAGACACACATGCTTCTTTTAACGACACTTCCTAGAAATTGCAGCTACCATTTCTGCTAACATCGCGTCAGCCAGAACCAAATTACATGACTATACTATCCAGATGCAAGACAGACGGGAAGTGTGAGCTTGATTCTGGAAGACCATGTGCCCAGCTAAAAAGTAGGTCCTATTATTTTTTTTTAATTTATTTATTTTTGAGACGGAGTTTCGCTCTTGTTACCCAGGCTGGAGTGCAATGGCGCGATCTCGGCTCACCGCAACCTCCGCCTCCTGGGTTCAGGCAATTCTCCTGCCTCAGCCTCCTGAGTAGCTGGGATTACAGGCACGCGCCACCATGCCCAGCTAATTTTCTGTATTTTTCGTAGAGACGGGGTTTCACCATGTTGACCAGGATGGTCTCGATCTCTCGACCTTGTGATCCACCTGCCTCGGCCTCCCAAAGTGCTGGGATTACAGGTGTGAGCCACTGCACCCGGCAGTAGGTCCTATTATTAAGGAGTAAGGAGAGGTCAGCTATTGGGACAGTCATCAGTGACTTCCATCAGCATCATTCTAAACTGCCCCCTCTAGATGTTTAGATGGAAATTTACAGTGCAGTCTGATAAGTCATCGAATCCAGCTTTCTGGTGTCCCAGAAAAGGAACCGGAAGCCCAGAGAGGGGAAGGGACCTGCCCAGGATTGAACAAAAAATGGGAGCAGAATCATGCTCGGAAGCCGGTCTTCGTAATCATAAAACCCAAGTTCTTGGCACAAGAAATACCCTCTGTCCCTCCTACATTCTGGGACGTTTCTTCTGGTTCTTGGGTTGTTCTTCTCACTTTCACGTTTTCCTCTCTCCCTTGCCTGGGCCTTAGGGTAGTTGCCCTTCGGGGCTTCTATTAACCTTTGGACTGAGTAACAGAGGATCCGATTCTGTTCCCAACATGGATACAAAAGATGTGTGACCTTGGCCTTTAGCATTCTGTTCTGAGGATCTTAAAGGTCTTTCCTGCTTGGACAGTCAGTTTACGAGATACTCTGAAGCCAGGGGTGGCTTTTGCTGAGTGAATGTGGTTACTAATATGCATAGAGCCATATATTCTCAGCACATGAGGCTCCAGAGGTTGTACTTGTGGAAGGGGCAATGGATAAGGGAGAACAAAAACCTAAGGTCCTTGGATGATGCTGAGAAGAAAGAATAAGCTTTGTTAGACATCTTGTGTACCAATTACAGTGCTACAATAAATGTAAATAAGTTATAGTTCCTTATTACTAGGCAGTGACTCTTAGGGTTAAAAAATAGAGTAAGTCCAGCTACATGATCTTTTGAAAGGACACATCTAAACCAAAATGGAGAAGGATCAAAGGTAAAGGGATCAAAGCCAGGCCTAGTGGCTTATACCTGTAATCCCAACACTTTGGGAGGCCAAGGCAGGAGGATCACTTGAAGCCAGGAGTTTGAGACCAGCCTGGGCAACATAGTGAAACCCCGTCTCTATTTTTTAATTTTTTTCTTTTAAAAAAAGGAAAGCGATGGAAAAGGCCTACCGAACAACGCTAAAAATAAATCTAAAATGGTGATGAGACAAGAAAGCAAGAGTGTCTATGTTAATACCATGCCTATTTCACAGTTGAGGCTCAGAATGATAAAGTAACTCACCTGAGGTCATCTAGCCTCTAAATGGCAGAGGTGTGATTTGAACCCAGGTCTTTCTGTCTCTTAAATTCCTGCTTCCTTGGGAATATCTGGTTGCTTCCAATGAAATCGGCCAGCCCTTCAGTGACCTTGCCCTGAGGGGATACTGAGCTGGAGCCAGGTGTCTACCATCACAGAGCAGGCTGGAGCAGGCAAAAGTGAAAGGAAGTCCCTGTTGGCCAAAGGGACCAGTCCTGAGTCAGGGCACGCTCTGGCCCCTGGGTCCGAGCCTGGACCAATTCCCAGGGAGCCAGCCATGTGCTAGTGTGGCCTGCCGTCCAGCTTCAGGCCGAGTGCCCGCAGGGGTCTCCCCTCCCTGCCTTCCAATCCCTAGCTTCAGGCAGAGGCTGGGATGATGGAGAACCCGTCCCACAGAGCCACATGGCTTAGGTTCTTGCCGGGAATATAGTTCCTTTTGCCTGGCAGAGAATAGGCCTGAGGCCTCCAGGAGACAGTCTGGCTGTGGTTCAGCCGAGCCCTAAGCTAGGAGCCACCGAGACCTACATAAACCCCATCCCTTCCCAGAGCAAGGGCAGCAGTGAGGCCAGAGGCAGGTCCTCGTTTCTTAGGAAGAGCCAGACAGGAGACCCGCGTCCAAGTTAGCCCTGCCCCGTCCCCTGCACACATCAGCCCCAGTCATCCCAGACGGGCCCACCGTGGTTCCCGAAAAGCACCCTCGACTGACTCGCTCCTCTGAGTTTTGCACACGCAACACCGTGCAAATGGAGGTTAGCTAGCCTGTTTAACTACCTTTGCCCATCCTTCATAACTCAACTTGGGTATCGCCTCCTCCAGGAAGCCTTCACTGACTCCTCCTCACATCTGTATTATAATGTATAGAACACTGGGTTTGGCTTTCTCTTTACTTGTGTGTCTCTCCAGCCAGTGCCACAGATCTTCACCTAACGTGTGTGGACGGCCTTTGGAGGTTTATGAACTTACTGAAATTGTCTACAGAATGCTTCCTGTGTGTGTATATATATGTGCATTTGAGTGGGTGGCAGTAATGACTTTCCTCAGATTATCTCGAGAAGTACTGCTCTAGACTGTGATGCTCATGCAGTTAGGAACTGTGTCACTGTATCCTCAAGCAGTATATAACAATACACATAGGTGATATAATAAGTATTTGTTAAATGAACCCTGGATGAATCGTGTGCTGGGTGACCTTAGGCAAGTAATTCACCTCTTTTAATTTTGATTTTTCTCATCTGTAAAGTCGGAACAAAAGTCAGGATTCCACTGTCTAAGCTTCTCCTCGTCTGTGTTTTCCTCTTCTTCCCCAGCACCTAGCACGGTGCCTGGCACATAGCAGCTGATCACACATGTGTATGAGAGGAATGGAAAGATGAGTGATTGGCAGGTGGAAGAATCCGTGTTTAGATGAGTGAATGACAGTGAGCGAGTGAGTGGCTGCTGAATGTGGGTAGAAGACTCAGCGGATGAATTGGTAGGTTCACTGGCTGGACGGGTGAAACCGTGCTTAGGAAGATAGGTTGACAGGTGGGTGGAGAGAGTGAATGGGTGTATTCCTGCTAAATGAATGGCTAGATGAATGGATCAGCAAAGGGAAAATTAAATATTTGTGAGGGGCTGGAGGTAGGTTTTTGATAAAATCGTTAGTGGATGGGAGAAAATGATGAATACATGGATCATAGATGGATTTGTGAATGGATGGGTAGATATAGGAAGGAAAGGAGGGAGGGAGGGAGGGAAGGAAGGAAGGAAGGAAGGAAGGAAGGAAGGAAGGAAGGAAGGAAGGAAGGAAGGAAGGAAGAAGAAAGGGCTCTATCTGACTCAGGCCAGTGAGTAGGAAGGCGGAGATAGAGCATTTCCTGTGCACAAGGCCGGCTTACAGAGCAGGTAAACCACCTTCCAGAGCTGCTGTGTGTTGGGCCCCAGCCGAGCTGTTCCTTTCTGTGGGTCCAGGGTCTCTCTGGCAGTGCCAGTATTCAGAAACTGGTATAGGAGGAAGACAAAGGGAGTAGGCAGATAGCAGGGCCAGAGGGAGGGACGGAGGGAAGACGGGCGGAGGCTGGGGCTGCCATTGGGCAGCTGCCCCTGTTTACTCAGCTCCAGAATGAAGCCCCGGATAAGGGCTGTTCATATTTCTCCCTTGAACAGGGAGCTGACATTAATGAACAGCTAATTAACATCTTGGAGTGCGATGGTTCCAGTGTCAGCGTCCCTAATTAGTCTCGCGCTAATCTGCTTTAATTAACTGTCCCTGTCGTGGTTTTAATTTAATTTTCAGCTCTAGCCTGGGATGGCGGCCCTGTGAGCATTCTGTCCCAGGGCACCTGTGGCCGGGGCAGGGTGAGCTGGCCAGTGCCAGGTTCCCAGGGGCATTGCCAGACAGCCCAGAGGTGGGCAGAGCTGGTTACAGAGAGCCTGGCTCCTCCGCAGCCTTAGGGGAGGGGAACTTGGGCATGGGACACTGTCCTCCTCTTCTGAAGGAAGCACTCTCAGGTCACCAAGAGCGCCTAGAACATTCATAGGTCAGGAGCCTAGTCTGTGGTCTCAAGCAGACTCCGTAAACTGACCACACTTTCTGGACATAAACTGTCTGATTCAGGTAAACCTGGATTCCTGTGTGACCTTAGGAAAGGCACTTGACCTCCCTGAGCCATTGTAGGTTATCAGCCCCATTAGTTAGTTACACAGTTGGATAGATGATCAGAAGAAAGGAAGATCCAATCGATGGATGAGGTCGATGAGATAGGACTGATAACCTAGGTGCTGGCATCCCAATTTCACCGAAGATGCCGTTTTTCAGGAGTGATCTGCGTGCACGCCGAACTCCTCACATGATCCAGGCAGAACAAACACTATGGCAGCCACCCTTGGGTCAAGAGTGGAGAAGGCTGGGAAGGAGCCTACGTCAGGGGGTGAGCAGAGCACTGGTCCAGGACCCAGATGCCCAGGTCTCAGGTTTCACTGTGCTGCTCCCTTCAAGTCTGTCACCCTCTCTGGGCTTACACCTCACTCCCATCCGTAAGTTGGAAGGGGCAGGAAGAGGGAGAACAAGATGCTCTCTGACCCCTCCCGCAGTGGCCAGGGTTAGAGAATCGATGTCCAGCTGGCTCAGAACGCCTCCCATCCGGAGCAGGAGGACTAAGTGGGAGCTGGGGGCCAGGTGCGGCCTCTGCCTTTTGCAAGGCAAAGCAGGAACGACCCGGGGAGGCTGTGCTGCCTCGGTTCCCAGGGCCCTGCTGCAGGTGGGAAACCAGATCATCATGTCTGCCCCTGGCAGGAGCCAGGGAAGCCTCTGCCAAGAGAGTCAGACAAATGAGAATCATCGGGGAGGGGGCGTGCTGGCTGGGGTCGGTGGGGAGGGGCGATCCCGGGAGCTGAGTCAGTCAGAACCCTGGTCCCAGAGCAGCTGGGAGCTAAGGGTGCAGGGCGGGTTGAAGGCTGAGGCCCCAGGAGTGAGGTGAGGAGGCCCCTGCTGAGGCCTGGATGCCAGCTCAGGGATCGAAGCTGTAACCCTGAGGACACTGGGGAGCCATGGCCAGATTTTGAGCAGGAGAGTAGCTGGATCAGCTGATCGGCCACTGGCAGCGGGGAAGGGAATCGGAGTGAGGAGCAGGAGGCTGGAAGGCTGCCTTACTCCGGGCAGTGAGTCTGTTGAGCGCGTTCAGTGAGACTTCCAGAAGCACAGAAAGTGCTTTAGAAAACATCGGGCACCCCTGTCTCTTCCCGTGACCTTGGGCTTAAGGAGTATATTTAGAGTTTCTTTGTGGTGCCGGCTCCCAGGTACCAGCTCACACTTTCTGCAGCTGGGGTCTGCAAACCCCAGGATGGGGAGAGGGTCCCAAATATATTCTCAGGGACCCAGGAATTCTAGGAGAATTTAAATTCTTAATGTTTAGATTTTAATGCCGATCCAAAGAAACAATTTGGTTGTGACCAGTTCTAAGGCAACACTTCTCTCCCAGTGACCTCTCAAGGGGGAAGGCATCCTTGCTCCTGGTGGCTGAGGGCTGGGGAGGGGTAGTCTCCAAAGAGGCCACAAAAGACCATGTCCCTTTCCAAAGAGCCTGTGCTTGTCCAGCCCTGAGAAATGCTGTCACCCCTGCCTCCCCCAGGACGGCGAGCTCTTCCAGCGATGCGGGAGCCGGTCTGGCTCACTGTGTCCCTGCGGCCTGACACAGGTCCCAACCCAGAGAGGGTTTAAGAATTGAGGCAGGTTCTTTCTGGATGTCCCACAGCGCCCTCCCCCTGCCTTTGACCTCCAGTTGATCTTTGCCTTCCGTCCAGCGGGAGCCAAACCAGTTTTTCCTGAAATTCTTAGTAAATGAGTATGGAATCCAGAGCTGCTGCCCCGCTTCCTCCCCACCGGGGCACCACGTGTCCATGAAAGGAGGAGAAACCCTCACCTTGCTCCATTCCCCTGCCCTGCTCAGGGAAACTCCGCACATTTCTTCAGATCCAGCTCAGACCAGGCCACCTGGAGGGAGCCCGCCCTGGGTTCCCCGGATGAATGTGTCACTTCGCCCTCGGTGCCCTCGGATCATGCGCCGCCCCCGGGCTCGGGTCCTCTCTGGCCTCGCATTGTCCGTATTCATGGCAGGAACTGGATTGCTCCCATCTCTGTGCCCTCTGCTCCCAACCTGGCACACAGCAGGGGCCCACAGGAGCAGGTGGAAGAGCGGTACCCCTCGTCCCCAGTGTATTCTCAGGAAGGGTCCCGTTGCTGCCAGCTTGGCCTATAGCATGGTAGTCTATATACATAGTAGTGGCTTTGCTGTCCACCAAGCCTGGATGCAACCTGACCACTCACCAGCTGGTGACTTTGGGCTGCATCTCTTGAAATCTCCATTTTCTCATCTAGAAAATGGGTAAGGAGACCAGGCGCGGTGACACACGCCTGTAATCCCAGCACTTTGGGAGGCCGAGCTGGGCAGATCAGGAGTTCAGGACCAACCTTGCCAACATGGTGAAACCCTGTCTCTACTAAAAATACAAAAATTAGCTGACTATGGTAGCACACACCTGTAGTCCCAGCTACTCAGGAGGCTGAGGCAGGAGACTCGCTTGAACCCAGGAGGTGGAGGTTGCAGTGAGCCGAGATCATACCACTGCACTCCACACTGGCGACAGAGCAATACTCCGTCTCAGGGAAAAAAAAAGAGAAAATGGGTAATGATGGCACTGACCTCATGAGGTCACTGTGAGGACTTAATTTAGGGGACTCATGTAAAGCACCTAGGACATAGTAATTACTCAATAAAACCACACCAGTGAGGAGGGTGATGAAGTGCTAGAGTCCTCAAGCCAGAGCCCTGGGGGCAGTGTGGTCTACACAGAGCCAGCAGAGCTAAGAGAAGCCTAATTCTGAGTGACACTTGCTACCTGTCCTGTTCCCCCCTCACTCGCACCTGGAAATGGCTCTCTGCCAGGGCTCAGGGGACTGTAGAGATAACCAGCCAAAAGGTGACAGACCCCTGGCCTTGCTCCAGGGGGGCTTTACCGTCCACATGTGTATAGAGACCTACACACCAGGGACCTGCACAGTGACACCCACAGAGACAGAGCCAGGGCGACAAACATGAGTGCTCATAGTCACATGTGGGCCACACACACCCACACGTTCAGAGTGAAAGGAAAGAGGCAATGTTTGATGCCCAGGCAAAGACAAACATTTCAAAGCAGAGGTGGCCAGCAGGGATCTCTGTTCTGCTTCCCCGGCCCTGGAACACAGATGCCACAGCCACCCCCACTCAATTCTTCCTGGGTTGAGCCAGCTGCTCGGGCTCACGGCTGTTTTGGGTCTTGTGTCAGTGACGACAGCAGGGACACCACCAGGGGCTGAGCTCCTCAGGGACTGTGGCATGGGGTTCATGAGTGGCTGCACGTGCCTCTCCATGGACCCTAGCAGAAGTAGCAGCAGCAGGGCCTACGCTGCTCCGTGGCCCACCCAACGCTGTGGCCCAGGAAGCAGCTGAGGCATCCAGGCCCCTCCAGCTCCCCCCAGCCCTGCCCACCCCACCTAGCAGCTCCTGGAGCCTCTTCTACGTCTGCACCAGTGAACATGGAGTTGACTCAATCCTTGTTCTGGCGTGAAGAGGCCAGAGGGCCAAGACTGTAGAATAAAGCTGGAGACCTTTCGGAGAGAACTGTGAACACTGATAGAACCGCCAAGCAGCCAGGGGCTGGCAGTGCGGGGAGGTGACAAGGCCAGACAGCCCAAGACCACAGGCTGGCATGACATCACAGTCACAGCCTGTCATGGCCACAGAATTGCAGTGTTAAAATCACAGTCAGGCAAGCATTTTAGAATATTGCAGTCCTAGAAAAGTTGTAATCATAGAATTATCGAATGCTACAGTCATTTATGTTTTGAGACAGAGTCACACTCTGTCACCCAGGCTGGAGTGCAGGGATGCAATCTTGGCTCACTGCAACCTCTGCCTCCTGAGTTAAAGCGATTCTCCTGCCTCAGCCTCCTGAGTAGCTGGAATCACAGGCAGGCGCCACCACGCCCTGCTAATTTTTGTATTTTTTTTTTTTCAGTAGAGACGGGGTTTCACCATGTTGTTCATGCTGGTCTCAAACTCCTGACCTCATGATCCGCCTGCCTCGGCCTCCCAAAGTGTTGGAATTACAGGCATGCGCTACTGCACCCAGCCGAATGTTACAATCATTTAATCATAGAAGCACTAAGATGACTAAGCGCAGAGAAGACCAAGAAGCAGGAGTTTTAGAATGTTGCAGGCACAAAAGGGTCAGAATCATAGAATTCTGGAAGTCTACCACCATAGAATATTGAAATTGTAGCCTTACGAGCAGGAATTTTAGAATGGTGCAGTCACAGAGAAAAGTATGGGAGAAAATCATACCATTTTTTCACACACGCATAGACTATTCACTTGTAGACGTAGAGGCAGGAATTATAGAATGCTGTAGTCATAGAATGTCATAGTCAAGAACCGTAGAATATTCAGTATTCAGGTGCCGTAGCGTCACATCAAGAATTAGAGCTTGTGAGTGCTGCAAGAACGTTTTACGTGTCTTGTGCCAGATCCTGTGCAAAGCACGTGACATTGACTCACTCATTACTCCTCAGGGCGCGGGTGAAGTGGGCAGATCCACTACGGGGCTGGGAGGCGGGAGCCGCATGCAGCCCCCAGGCCCTGGAGCCTTGGCAGGGAAGGTGGGAGCAGTTGCCTGGGCCTGCAGTCGGCCCCTCCCCACCCGCAGCACACACCCAGCGGGGAGAGGCTCGGGTCAGCCGCTCTCCTTTTGTTCATGTGTGTCTTAGGGGCCCACAGGATCAGCTTCCAGCGTACGGGCAGGACACCTGCAGCCTGATGGGGTCGGCTCTGCAGGCCGCACCCAGATTCCAAGCCAGGGTGTGAGGGACCACGGGTGCGTGGTCCCCAGAGGCCTCTCCACAGCTGGCCTTGACCCTCACCTGCCTGTCTAGTGCACACATAGCCACACTGATTTTCATCAAACACCCTTCCCTCTCCATCATTCATCCATTTAGTCAGCTGTCATTTTCAGATCACCTTCTGAGGCCACTGGGGAGGTGGACATGAATCAAGACAGCCCCCTGCCCTAAGGAATGGAATGACAGGGCCATCTGGGGACACAGAGGAAGTGCTGTGGGGGTTGGGAATGGTGGGGATGGCCCGGGCATCATGGAGGGCTTCCTGGAGGTGAGGCTGGGTCTCAGACTAGCCAGAATTTGGATCTATAGGATGACAGATGGCAAGGGCATTCCAGGCAGAAAGTGATGGCCGCAAAGGCCCGGGAGACAGCCGCGTGTGATGTGTGTTCAGGAATCATCAGGAACGTTTGTCTGGGCAGCAGCGAAGGCTCCAAGTGATAGCAATGAGGCAGGAGAGGTAAGTCGAGGCACCAAGTAGAGGCTTTGAGTGCCAGGCTGAGGAGGAAGGGATTTGTAAGCAATAAATGGCTGTGCAAGTTCATGATCGTGCTCAGGTTTGACTGGTGGGAAGGCGGGGCTAGGGCTGACAATTTGCTTTTCCTTTCTTTAGAAACAAGAAACTGCAAATTCCTTCCCAGGACTGGTGGGCCAACGCTGGGCCAGGCTCCAAAAATACAGAGAAAGGGCTTGGGCGGGAATTCCAGGGCTGCACTGAGGGGAGCTGGCTGCCCAGCCTTTGTCCCCGGAGGCTGGCATCAGACGCCGCGCTCTGAGAGGAGGAGCAGTTCTCAGACACTGAAGGGGACCCGTGCAGGGACCACATGATTCCTTCAAGTTCTTTGCAGCCTCTGGAGAAGCCTGCTCAGAGGAGGAGGCCATGCACACCAGGGAAAGGGCCAGGCAGGACTGTGCTCGAATCCCCAGCTGGCCGCACATTGCTGAGTGTGCTGGGCCAGTGACATTACCTCCCCAGGCCTTGGTCTCTCCATCTGTAATGTGGGAGCTAACAGCAGACCCTCGCTCACAGGGCCACCAGGAGGCAAGGGATACCTGGCCCCTAATATGTTCAAAATTCATATTCATTTCTTTATGTCAACAGTCTTAGATCCACAAGAAGCATTTAGTCCAGTCGCCCCATTTTACAAGTAGGAAACCAGGCCCCAAGAACGACAGCAGACGTTTCGAAGGTAGCATGGCCAAGTGTGTGGGTGCCGGAAGAGGGGTGACGCTCTGTGTTGACCTCCAGAGTCTGAAAGTCTGAACCTGGGATGCCGGGCAGGCGGTAAACCCAGGGGCCCCCCAGATCAACCTGGCAGTGCTGACTGCATCTTTGCAGGGCCACACTGGCAGCTGGTGCCCTTTGAAGAACAGCAGGTCCACTGAGGATGAAGGGCGGCCGCAGGGATGGTGATGGCCGTTGAGTGAGGCGATTTCTGCAGGGCAGCCTACAGAGTGTCTTGCACATAGACTGCGTTCAGGTCCTAGGAGGTACGTGAGCACCAGACACGAACCAGACCTGGGAAGGGGAGTGGCTGCCCCCTGCTCCCTCTCCCCCTCGGTAAAACGTGGCAGCATTTTGCACAAAACCTCAGCTGTAGGCATTGTGTGATAGCACTTATCCGTTCAAAAATATCGCGTGCCTACTGCGTGCCAGGCAACCTGCTAAGCCTTTTGCACGAATCTTCTCATGTCAACCCAGCAACCCTAAAAATGAGTCCTCTATTATTTCCGTTTTACGGATGAAGAAACTGAGGCTCAAGGAGCCCGAGCGGTTTGCCTGTCAGGCAGAGCAGGGCAGGAATCCAGGACTTTCCAGATCCAGAGCCGCAACACGGGCCACTCGGCGCTGGCAGAGGTAGCAAGAGCTGTTGGAGGTGATGTGAAGGGGAGGGCCAAACTGATCCTGGAAACCCAGTCTCACAGCGGTAGGTGGGAGGTGCCCACCTGGGCTTCCTCAGAAAGGTGTGAAATGTTGACACCCTCCCCTCGGGCTCCTCAAGGGCCCAAGAGGGGCTGTGTGAGGCTGGCCTGGAAACCGAGGGCTGACCATCATGGCTTCCAGAGGGGGCTCTCCACCCCGCACCCAGCCAGAGGCAGCCAGGATTCCATTAACCTGATTCTCTGCCCCACATAAATCTGCAAAGGGAGCCTCTGGAGGGAGGGGGACTGGGGAGAGGAAAAACTGGGCTTCCCCAGGCCCCCAGTGGAGCAGCCAGTGGGGCAACTTTCCTCTCTTGCAGTCCAGGAGGACCTTTGAACAGGGAATAGGGAGAGCGAAGGAGAACCAGAAAGGGAGGGATGAGAGACTCCGAGCTGGGCCGCAGCAGCAGGAATGGCAGGAATGGGGTGCACGTCATCAGGACACTGGGCCCTGAGTCCCCTGCGCCTGCCCAGCGCTCCGTGGCCCTGGGTGAGGGTCATGTCACTCTCTGAGCTGTGGCTGCTTTCTCAATAGTGAGGGCAAACCAGTGCCACCTCTCAGTGTGGCTGGGCAGATTGGCAAGTCTGGTCTCCAGAAATGGTGGCTGTTGCCAGTGCTGTAATTTTACGGTCTTGACCCCATGGATCCCTTCTCAGCTTGCCAGCCACATTTATCCTCTTTCTCACTGGAGCCTCACAATACTTCTGCAGGGTGTGCAGGATTCTTACCAGAGAGGTTCAGGGACTTGATTAGAATCACACAGCTTCTAACCCTCGGACTGGGATGCAACCCTAGCAATTGTCATGAAGAGGCCACCTCAGCAGGGCTATACCACTCTTCTTCAGTCTGGCTGGTTGCTATTCTTCTGCCATGATTCAGGTCAGGTGCTTCTTCCTCCAGGAAGCCTTCCCTGACTGCACAAGAGCCTGGTTAGTACAACTCCTCTGCTCTCTCACAGCCTTTAAGGCATTTGTCTGAGCGTTTATCAGCAGTCACAACTGTTAGGTGCTTCCACCTAAGACTCTGAGGGTTCAGCCAATACTTTCTGTATAATAGAAGAAGGGGGGCACAATACTATTTTATTAATGATTATAGCACCTGCACAGAGGGACAGACAGGTGTCCACAGACTCACATTGACAAGTACCGTCATGCATGCACAGTCATGCACATGAGACTTGGTGAGTACATATGCATACAGACACGGAGAATATTCTAGAACATGAATTGTGCTGATGTGGGTGACCCATACCCCCATCCTCATGTACCCACATAAAGATACTAGAGATGATATTTATACAACCTTGTAAGTAAGAAAGGAAAATTCTTGGGTGACTTAGTTTTTCATTTAAGGGTTTTTGTTTTGTTTTGTTTTGAGACAGTCACTCTGTCTTGCCCAGGCTGGAGTGCAGCGGTGAAATCTAGGCTCCCTGCAACCTCTACCTCCTGGGTACTAGCAGTTCTCCTGCCTCAGCCTCCCAAGTAGCTGGGATTACAGGCACCTGCTACCACATCTGGCTAATTTTTGTATTTTTTAGTAGAGACAGGGTTTCACCATATTGTCCAGGCTGGTCTCAGACTCCTGACCTCGTGATTCACCTGCCTCGGCCTCCCAAATTGCTGGGATTACAGGCATGAGCCACCATGCCCAGCCTTATTTAAGGGATTTTTAAAATAGTAGGTGGAAGAAAAATACAGCCATAAAATGGAAGCTAGGAGGAATAGGATTGGAATTACAGCATGCTAAGATTATTTGGGAGGTAGATAGGGAAAGCAATGAACTTTTGGCTTGGTTGAGGCCAATGTGAGTGTTAAAAAATGTCAGGGTACCCATGAAAGACAGAATATATAACTTCCGAACCAGCAGAGGGAATAAAAAGGCATTCAGCAAATACAATCAATTCCACAGAATTAAGAAAGGAGAAAAAAGCTTTAAATGGATTCTAAATAAAACATACGGTATAAGAGCATAAGTAAGGTCAAACACATATTCGTGTTCACAGTGAATAAAAATGGGATCAGGCCGGGTGCGGTGGCTCACGCCTGCAATCCCAGCACCGTGGGAGGCTGAGGCGGGCAGATCACAAGGTCAAGAGATGAAGACCGTCCTGGTCAACATGGTGAAACCCTGTCTCTGCTAAAAAAATACAAAAATTAGCTGGGCATGGTGGTGCGTGCCTGTAGTCCCAGGTACTCGGGAGGCTGAGGCAGGAGAATTGCTTGAATCTGGGAGGCGGAGGTTGCGGTGAGCCGAGATCGCGCCACTGCACTCCAGCCTGGTGCCTGGCGACAGAGCGAGACTATGTCTCAACAACAAAAAAAAGAAAAAGAAAATGGGTTCAAAACTTAAAAAAACAAACAGAAATTCATAGTTTGGATGAGGAAAAGCAGTACAGCTCTGTCTGTCTACTACGGACAAGCCTAAGAGAGAATGAGGCACAAAGAGGAAAAGTCAAAGGAGAGAAAATTACGTATCAGCAAATATTCTCTAGAATAAACTAAGTAGCAAGGTACATTTCAGAGGATAAAAAGACTAAGATAAAACAGCATTATTAGGGACAAAGAAAGTCATTATATCTTGTAATGACAAGACCTAATAATCCTGAACTTCATTTCAAAACACTTAAAAAAAAAATAGATACACTTGCAAAAAGAAAGTGTCAAATCAGATCCACTTGGCGGGATAGTTTAGCATGGCTTTCTCAAAAATCAGCGGGGTAGGCTGGGCGCGGTGGCTCATGCCTGTAATCTCAAAACTTTGGGAGGCTGAGGCCGGCCAATCACGAGGTCAAGAGATCAAGACCATACTGGACAACGTGATGAAACCCTGTCTCTATTAAAAATATAAAAATTAGCTGGGTATGGTGGTGTACACCTGTAGTCCCAGCTACTTGGGAGGCTGAGGCAGGAGAATCGCTTGAACCCAGGAGGCGGAGGTTGCAGTGAGCCAAGATTGTGCCACTGCACTCCAGCCTGGGAGACAGAGTGAGACTCCATCTCAAAAAAAAAAAAAAAATCAATGGAGTAAGTAGACACAAATTATTAGACTCAAATGAGCTAACTAATAAGAGCCCTACTCCCAACAGAGAAAAAATGCACTTTCTTTCCCCCAGATTTACTACACAGAAAATTTCATAGAGACCTACAAACCTTCCCCAGGTGTATAAGTCCATGGGGACAGAGTAACAAATGTATAGGAACAGTTTAACAAAGACGTCCAAATGTGAGAGGGGATCTGGTATGGTGGCCAAGGTGTTTAGCTAACTAAACATGCCCATGACCTTGGATGATGAAAATACTTTGTCTGAATCTTAGTTTCCTTGTGTAAAAATGTCAGTTTGGGGACAGCAAATTGTAAAGGGCCAGAAAGTTAATATTTTAACCTTTGTCTCTGTTGCAGCCACTTAACTCTGCCATTGTGATGTAAAAGCAGCCATAGACAACATGTAAACAAATGAGCCTGGCAATGTGCCAATAAAACTTTATTTACAAAAACATATGGCCAGGCTGGGCATGGTGGCTCATGCCTGTAATCTCAGCACTTCGAAAGGCCAAGGTGGGCAGATCCCTTGAGGTCAAGAGTTTGAGACCAGCTGGCCAACACGGTGAAACCCCATCTCTACCAAAAAATACAAAAACTAGCCAGGCGTGGTGGCACACACCTGTAATACCAGCTACTTGGGAGGCTGAGGTGGGAGAATCATGTGAACCCAGGAGGCGGAGGTTGCAGTGAGCTGAGAGCCTGCCACTGCACTCCAGCCTAGACAACGGAGTGAGACCCTGTCTCAAAAAAAAAAAAAAAAAAAAAAAAATGACAAGCCTGATTTGGCCTGCAGGGCATAGTTTGCCAACCAGTGATGTAGATAATACAATTTGCCTTGCCAGGATTGGTGATGACATAAAGAATGGTAAGAGAAGCATTGTATACAGCACAGGATTTCAATAAGGGGTATCTATCTGCCCAGCACAGTGGCTCACACCTATAGTCCCAGCACTTTAAGGCAGCAAATAGGAGTCTGAGACCAGCCTGTGTGACAGGGCAAAACCTCATCTCTACAAAACATACAAAAATTAGCTGGGCCTGGTGGCATGCGCCTGTAGTCCCAGCTACTCAGGAGGCTGAGGCCAGGGGACTGCTTGAGGCTGATCGAGGCTGTAGTGAGCCATGATTGCACCACTGCACTCCAGCCTGGGTGACAGAGCGAGACCCCATCTCAGAAAAAAAGAAGTGTACCCATTTTGAAAGAGAACATAACAGGAAGGTGTGTACACACATACACACATACGTGTCCAGAGACACAAACACGTGTACATATGTTTGCATATAGATCTATAAAGACAGAGCTGCACACGTGAGTACGTTGTGCACATGAGTAGACATGCAGGCATGTGGGCAGGCTTTCATACGTGCAGGCAAATCATCTAGAAAATGGGATAAGTGTAATTCCAGCACTTTGGGAGGCCGAGGCGGGTGGATCACGAGGTCGAGAGATCGAGACCATCCTGGTCAACAAGGTGAAACCCCGTCTCTACTAAAAATACAAAAAATTAGCTGGGCATGGTGGTGTGTGTCTGTAATCCCAGCTACTCAGGAGGCTGAGGCAGGAGAATTGCTTGAATCCAGGAGGCGGAGGTTGCGGTGAGCCGAGATCGTGCCATTGCACTCCAGCCTGGGTAACAAGAGCGAAACTCCGTCTCCAAAAAAAAAAAAAGAAAAAAGAAAAAAGAAAATGGGATAAGAACATGGACCTCCTGAGGTCCGTGGTGCTCCATGCAGCGCCTGGCACATCGTAGTACCTGGAAGTCAGCCTGATTCCATCTGGTAATGGGTCTGGAGCATGGTAAGGGGTACCCGACACCACACACGTTCACACAGGCACCCACAATGCAGTCTGTGCAAGCTCGTTTTCAGAGGAAAACCAGGCTAATGAGGTGGTCTTCGTAGCCAGAGGGTGCCCAGAACAGCCCTGACAGGGTCGCCACTTGGCTTCTCCTGAGATGTTGGGCAAATGAGGAGAAAAGGCGTTTTAAGCCCTCATCACGTCTCTGAGGGCTGGAGGACATGTGCTGGGTTGGAATTTTCAACTTCAGCTTTTTTTTTTTTTTCCTTGACACATCCATCCCAGAAACATCTGTGAGATGAAACAGAGAAGGTCTTATGAATTCAGCTCGTACTCGGCCTGTGCTCCTACCCCGAGCGAGCGAGACATGAATCACCGGCCCGGGGGCCCGGGGGCCCGGGGGCCCTGCCGAGCAGCCTCTCCAGCGGGTTCCCGGCCTTTCCTGCATAGCCGCTTTTGATTTCCCCGAAGCCTTCTGAGCGTCTACACTCCACAGAGCGTGTGTGTCCAAGAGAGAGCTCAGCTTGCACCAGGGTGGGGGGAGAAGCCACTCATTCCTGGGCCTCTGCGGAGTCCAACTCTCCACCAGGCCCTCAGAGATACAAACAGGAACCAGACAAGGAGTGCAGCGAGGCAGGGCCCTTTCGCTTGTCCCCATTTTCCCATTGTTTGAAAACACTGGAGGAAGACAGCTATTGTGGGTTTGTGAGCGGTGGCTTCAATGGGCCATGTGTTTTGGTACATTGATCCGTAGACTGTTGTGCGTTGGACATTTTTATCCTGCGTGCAGGAGGGAATGCGGCATGGCTGCTGCTAGGTCAGGGATCAACCAGGTAAGGTCTTACAGCCAGCCAGTAATTGAACTTGACCTTCTGAGGGCCTGTGCGTGGCCTGCAGCCTCAGATCCTGCCAGAT
This sequence comes from Saimiri boliviensis, assembly GCF_048565385.1. Lineage (NCBI taxonomy): Eukaryota > Metazoa > Chordata > Mammalia > Primates > Cebidae > Saimiri > Saimiri boliviensis. The sequence continues at coordinate 21,145,672 of NC_133459.1, forward strand.
GGCTGAAAACCCCAGGCTTCTCCCACCTTTTGTCTCACCTTTTCTGTGTGTTTCAAGAAAATGAGTAGATTTCAGAGCCACAGTGACCCCTGGCCTTTTGTAGCATGCACCAGGGCCGGGGAGGGGGCAGACATGAGGCCGGCCCTCTTGTTCATGTCTTCTGTCCAATGGACAAAGCCGTGGTGGGCACGTGCTATGCCCTGGGCACTGGGGAAACTGAGGAGAAGACAGAGCCTTCTTTTAAGAGCCCACAGGCCCAGGAGGTGGACGGCCCAGGGCCCTGGTAGGAAGCTTTTTGTTTCCTCAAAGAGGCAGACAAAGTCCTGTGAGGTACAGGAGGTGGGAAGAGGGCCCTTGTGGTTCCAGGTGGCTGGAGCAAGACCAGGGGAAGCTTTACATGCGGGGCAGGGGTTGGGGGTGAGAGGGCCTGAGCTAGATTTGAGCGTGCAGAGATGGAGAAGTCTGCAGACGGCCGTGGGCGTTGGATCAGCAAAGTCAGGGCTGGGAGAGCCGTCAGTCATTCGAAAGATGTCCCAGCCAGAGGGGCCTAATTATTTCAGCTTCCAGTGTTATAAAGAAAGCAGCCCAGCCGGGCACGGGGGCTCAAGCCTGTAATCCCAGCACTTTGGGAGGCCGAGGCGGGTGGATCACGAGGTCAAGAGATCAAGACCATCCTGGTCAACATGGTGAAACCCCATCTCTACTAAAAATACAAAAAATTAGCTGGGCATAGTGGCACGTGCCTGTAATCCCAGCTACTCAGGAGGCTGAGGCAGGAGAATTGCCTGAACCCAGGAGGCGGAGGTTGCGGTGAGCCGAGATCGTGCCATTGCACTCCAGCCTGGGTAACAAGAGCGAAACTCCGTCTCAAAAAAAAAAAAAAGAAAAGAAAGAAAAAAAAAGAAAACAGCCCAGGCACGAATCCATTCTCCCACTGTCACAGGGGCCCCTGGGACCCTCAGTCCCCTTTTTAGGGCCATTTTCACAGTCAGGGGAGAGAGACTCACTAGTATGACCCCCTGCACACACATAGATACCTGCTTTCCTTGTTCTGGCCAGCTGCTGTTTGGGGTGGGGAGGATGCGATGTTTACGGAGTCACAAGTTTATGAGAGTGAGGGAAGTTCTCCCAAAGGGGGGTAGGTGGGAGAAATAAAAGAGTTTCTCTAGTCCTGAAGAACTTGGGCCCATTTTACAGATGCGAAATTTGAGTCACAGGAGACCAAGTAACATACGCAGAGTTGCACACTGTTCAGCAGATTCAACTAGGTGTGTATGGAGCAAGGAGAGGGAGAAGGTGAACACCACATTTCAGCCATTTTCCCATCTGTTTCCAGATGATCCCTGTCTTCCTCAGGACAGAGCCAGACCAGACCTTCCTGTTCAGCTTCTCACCTTGGCCTTCTTCACGCTTTCCCAGAATCCTTAGCAACAGACCGGCAGCCTGAGAGGGGCTGGAATCCCCCAGCCCATCCCTAGCCCTTGGAAGGCCTGGCTCCTGTTTACCCAGCTGGTGTGAACCCAGGCTGGGGTTGCAGGGAAGACCGAGCGGGCCTGTCATCCAGCTGGTGCCCCACTGCTTGGGTCTAATGACCCCTTCTCTCCTTTTCTCGGCCTCCCCCAAAGAGGTGACCCAAGGTGGGGCTTGGCCTCAAGGAAGAGGGGAGCTCGGCTCCTATTTCATCCCTTTATGTCTCTGTTCTTTCATCTTTCCTGAAAAAGCAGAGGTGGTCACGAGGAAAGAAATGGAGTCAAACGTCAGAGCTGGTTAGTCAGGGACAAGAAACAGAGCCTGGGGTTTGGCACCAGAAAATTTGAGTCCCAGATCTGTGTGACCTGAGCAGATCGCAAGCCTTCTCTGGCCATCCGTGTTCCACTCTGCCGTCTCAAAGCAATGGTCGCCCCATCCCAGTGAGGCTCAAGTGCAATAACCAATGTAAAATGCTTTGTACCGTCAAATGCAAGAAGGTTGCCGATTACCGTCGTTATTTGATTGACATAAGGGAACATATCTGTTCAGAAAGGCACATTCAACTAACCAGGGGAAGGGGCATAGGTCAGGAGTCAGAAGACCCAAGGAATAATCTAGGCTTTGCCGGGTGGCTCTGGGCACGTGATTTTGCTTACCTCTCTTAGCCCCACTCACGTTAAAATGGAATCACACGTCCTGTTCTCTCTATAGAGTCTTATGGTGACCAAGTAAGATTATTCATCCAGCCAGCATTGCCCAGGACCGTCTATGCAGCAGGCCCTGGGCTAGGCTGGCTCCTGTCCCCATAAAGGACATGGGGTTCAGAATCCTAGAGGGTCAGATCTAATGGAGTCTAGTCTGCTCATTTTGCAGATGGGAAAAACAAAGCCTTAAAGAGTGAAACAGCGTTCCCAGGATATCAGAAATGAGGAACACCTGTTGCCACTTCTCTGCTGAATCCAAGGCAGACAGTGGGAATCAATCACGATACTCTTCCTACCAACGCACATGCTACGTCAGGATCTTCTCAGCACAACGCTCTGGGAAACCACCAGTCAACTGGTTAGAGTTGGAGGGCAGGGTGAAACTCTGCATACCAGCCCGAGTCCTAACCCTGGACTTGCCCAAGGTCATTTGGCCAGAACCATCTGTTCTGACACTCAGAGCCTGGGTCTTTCAACCACTCTGTACCTCCATTTATTCCTGAAACCAACTCTTACTAAGTATCACCAAAGGCCTGGTGACCATCAGCAAGAGACTCAAAGTCTGGGGGAGAAGACAATCAAAGTGGAAATAATTGTGATATGGGGAAAAAGTTGGGGATATACACAAATCCCCGTGGGAATCTGGAGAATTGAACAACCTGCTTATTCAAGGACAGGGTTAGAGGCAGGGTGGTGGTTAAGGAAGGCTTCCCAAAGGCAAGGACATTGAGTCAGCACTTAGCCAGCAAATCCATGGCAAACACGGGGTCCAGGATAGGGTCCAGATGCTTCAGGCATCTCTGAGGATGAAGGACATCTGTGAACTGACATGAGAAGGCATCATAGCAGGGCCACCAACCACGATGAATAGGAGTTTGTGATGTTGAGCAAGGGCCAAAGACGGAACTTGGGAGGGGCGGCTCAGGAGGCAGGAAGGGATGTTTCTAGGCTGTTTTGGGCTGAAGCCCAGTGAACTACCCTGGTCAAGCCTCTATTGAACTCACCCATCGTACCCTGCATTCGTTCGCTTGTCGTCTTCATCATACTGCCGATTATTTAACATAGGTCTCCCCCTGCCGGGCTGGGAGCCTGATAGAGCAGGGACTGGGTCTCATTTGTTACGTAGCCCTGGCACAGCGGCTGGCTGCTTCATCCCATAAGTACCCAGTAAATCTTGGATGGATGGATGGATGGATGGATGGATGGATGGATGGATGGACAGATGTCATGCAGCCTCTCTCTGAGCCTGTTTTCTTCTTTGCAAAATGGGAGAAATCGTGCCAAACTCGGGGATGTTGTAAGGATTAAATGAGATGACGTCACTAAAGCTTCTAGTATGGCGTCTGGCATTCAGAAAAGAATACTTATTGAAGGAATGATGAGGATGTAAGCGCAAGTGTAAAGATACTCAAGATAGATAACTCCTGATGAATACATTCTGCGTCCTCTACCAGGATGATTAAAGGAGGAAGAAGCCTGGGACACAATGGTGAAAAATGAAGCCTAGTGGTGACCGTCAGTGTGGTAAAGCCTTGGATGGAGAATGCCCCAAGTCATTTTATTTTATTTTATTTTATTTTATTTATTTGATGGAGTCTTGCTCTGTATCCCAGGCTGGAGCGCAATGGCACGATATCTACTCCCTGCAGCCTCCACTTCCCGGGTTCAAATGATCCTTGTGTCTCAGCCTCTCAAGTAGCTGGGATTATAGGCACGCACCACCACACCCAGCTAATTCTTTTATTTTTAGTAGAGACGGGGTCTCACCATGCTGGCCAGGCTGGTCTGGGACTCCTGACCTCAAGCGATCCATGCACCTTGGCCTCCCAAAGTTCTGGGATTATACACATGAGCCACCATGCCCAGCCCCCCAGTCATATTAGAACATGGAAAAATGGAGCCAACCGCTTATTCTGTGCAGATACATTATCCTAGCACTTTACACACATTAATTTATTTAATCCCCACAATAACCCCATTTGTTAAGTACTGTTATTACCCTCATTTATCATATAGGGAAACTGAGGCACAGAAAGATACCAAGGAGTCAGCTAGGAAGTGGCCTGACTCCCAAGGCCACTGCTTTAGCCACCTGAGGAGCTCACTGTCTGACAGAGGAGACTAAGCAGCAATTACCTGGGGGAGAGATTGCATCTCTGTCCCCAGCAAGATGCCTGCAACATAGCAGGGTCTCAATCAGTGTCTGTGGAATGAATGAATGAACAAATAAATGAATTTGCACACCACCAACCCTCGAGCAGTGTGACGGGCTCTAATAATGGTATTAGGAGACAAAGGGCCGTGGGTTAGTGCCTGGATTCTCCAAGATAACTGTGTCTTATCTAAGTGGTTGTCACGGTCAGTTAGAAAGCTTGTGGAGGACACATGCTTTGCTGTCCATTCTTGTCTGTCATTACCCATAAATGGCCAGAACCTCTTGCTATCATTTAAGTCCTTGTAGAGCAGGAGGGAATCTGGACTGCAGGCAGGGCTGGGTGCAAAGGAGCCCATGTTCAACTCCAGGCCAGTGGAGACCTTGACCCACTTCTGCCACCAACACTCATATATCCTTGGACAGTGACTTCCCTCTCTGAGCCTCACTCTCCTCATCAGGACAGGCCAGTAAAGATGGCATCCCCCTCGAGGCTATGGGGGTGGAAGGCACCCACGTGGCCACATTTAGGAAACACAGAAGCGGAAGGTAGGGTTGTTCTAGAAAGATGCGATTGGCAGGCTGGTTTCAGGGCTGGCTTAGTCTTGAAGGTAGGAGCAGGGGGAGGCCATGGCAGGATATGAATGGCAGCCCCATGCCCTGTCGGCCCCACAGTCACTCCTGCTCTGTATGTCACAGTGCCGGAAGTGTCCATCATTTGATGAACATCTGGGATGAAGGTCTGGTGTCTCCAGGAGGGATCCTGTTTTAATGCACGCGGGGAACAGACAGTGTAACATTTTGATTCCCTGGCAAAGACATATCCCTGGCCTCTCTCAGCATGAGCTGACATCAGACAGAATGAGGCAGGGCTGGAGACAGAGGGCTGATGCCAGGAGCCGGGCAAGATCTGAGACTTCCAGCAGGGGTCCCGTGGGGCCTCCGGACAGCTGGAGGAGCCACATACATGCCTGGGGTTGGGTGAGGGGCAACAGGAGAACCCTAAAAATGGAGCAAGGAGCTGCCAGGGGTAGCTTTCTTCTCTTTCAACTTTTTGCCAAGGAGCAGCGTGGCTGCAGGCTCTGCATAGCCCAGAGAGGAGGCTCTGCCAGCCCCCCGGGCACCTGTCCCAGAAGCCTAATTACTAGCTCTCGATGGGCAGGCAGCTCACTGACTGAGAGTCCTTGGGGGAGAGGCAGTGCTGAAACCATGAAATATTCCGAAGGAAATACGTTTATTGCTTCGCGGAAGGCTAACAGCATCCCACTCGTCACCACCTGACATTTGCATGGGATGTTACCGAAGGCTGAAGAACTCGCTCATGGGTCCCTGTTAGATCGGACTGCCCCTCTCCACCCTCGTTGTCACCACCCTGTACATCCATTGTCATCCGTGCCTGGACCACGGTGCAGCCTCCTCCCTGGCCTCCCTGTGTCCCCATAGCCCATTCCTCACACAGCAGACAGAGGAACTGTTCACGTCACAAGCTACTTCCCAGCCCCACGGTTTGCCATCACACCTAGAGCCACACTCAGGCGCCTCTCTCTGGCCGTGGGCCCTCGGTTTGGCTTCTTCCTCCTGCTCTGCCCCGTCTCCCACTCACTTCCCCCTTATTCACCTGCTTCAGCCGCCAGACCTCTGTGCAGACTGAAACTGAACCCCAGGCTTATCCACTCCCTCGGAGGAAGAGCCTTTGCACGTTCTGTTCCCTCTGCCTGGAATACCCTTCCTCACACTGTCCCCCTAACTCCCCCTAACCGGCACCTTCTTGTCCTTCAGGTCTCGGCTCAGGTGCCACGTCCTCAGAGAAGCCCCCTCTGACCACCAGCCAAAGCAGCCCCCCAGCACTCTCCAGCACATTGCCCTGTATTTATCGCATGCCTGCTTATTTTTCATCTTCCCCATTCGATTAGAAACTCTCAAGTAGACGCTAGCTGATTTGCTTGTGGCGGTATCTGAGCAAGTGGAACATGTGGAGGGCATCGTATCTGCTGAATGAAGGATCCCCGCAAGGAGAAATCAGTGATACTAACGGCCGCTTGCTGAGCCCCTGCACGTCCGTGGCACCGTCCAAGCCGGAACCTCATTCTGTCCTCACAGTATAAAGCCCTGCAAGGGAGTATTCCCATTTTATACCTAAGGAAACTGAGGCTCTGGGGGTTCAAGCAACTCTCCCAAGACCATGCAAGGAGCAAGGAGCAGAGACCTAGGTCTGTGTAATTCTGAGTCCTTGCTCTTGCCTCTGTGTTGTTCGTTGTTTGTTTTTTCCTAACTTGTATTTTAGGTTCAGGGTACATGTGATTAAATTGCATGTCATAGGGGTTTGGTGTACAGATTATTTCGTCAACGCTGGTGACAAGCATAGTACCCAATATGTAGTTTTTTGATCCTCTCCCTTCTCCCATCCTCCACCCCAGTGTCTGTTTGTCTCCTGTTCCCTTTTTTTATTCTTTCTTTTTTTTTTTTTTTTTCTTTTTTTTTTTGAGACCAAGTCTCACTCTGTTGCCCAGGCTGGAGTGCAGTGGTACGATCTTGGCTCACTGCAACCTCCACCTCCTTGATTCAAGGGATTCTCCTGCCTCAGCGTCCCGAGTAGCAGGGATTACATGCACCCACCACCATGCCTGGCTAATTTTTGTATTTTTTGTAGAGACGGGGTTTCGTCACGTTAGCCAGGCTAGTCTCAAATTCCCGACCTCAAGCGATCTCCCTATGTCAGCGTCCCAGAGTGCTCGGATTACAGGCATGAGCCTCTTGTTCCTTTCTTTCTGTCTGTGTATATTCAGTCTTCAGTTTCTACTTATAAGCGAGAACACGCAGTATTTGGTTTTGTGTTCCTGCGTTAGTTCACTTACGATAATGGCCTCCAGCTCATCCATGTTGCTGCAAAGGACATGATCTCATTCTTTTTTATGGCTGTGTAGTATTCCCTGGTGTATATGTACCACATTTTCTTTATTCAGTCTACTGTTCGTGGGCATTTAGGTTGATCCCATGACTTTGCTACTCTGAAGAGTTCTGCAGTGAACATATGTGTGCATGTGTCTTTATGGTAGAACAATTTATATTGCTTTGGGCATGTACCCAGTATTGGGATTGTTGGGTCAAATGGTACTTCTGTTTTAAGTTCTTTGAGAAATTGCCACACTGCTTTCCACCGTGGCTGAGCTAACGTAGCTTGCCACAGTTATTAAAACACGGATTATTGCCCGTGTGTAACATACAGGAGGACAGAGGCTCAGAGAGGTATGCTCATGTGCCCAAAAGCCTCAGCCAGGAAGAGCAGGGCTGGGATTGGAACCCAGAGTGCTGCTTTCTCTGCAGGGGCAGGGGCTGGCAGGAGACCCAGGCAGCTGAGAGGGTGGCCCAGCCAGGCAGCTGTCTACAGCGAGAGGGGCCTTAGGGGTAGGCAGGAGGCTGTCTAGTTTGACAGCAGGGTCTAAGTGCTTCACGGGTATTAGCCATCTTTTCGACAACCTTAGGAGGGAGAGTGTTATTATCCCCAGTTTGCAGGTGGAAAAACTGTGGCACAGAGAAGTTATGTGATAAACTCAAGGTCATTGAGCTACGAAGTGGCGGTGCTGGCTCAGCGCATGCTCGGCTACCTTCAGCACAGCACTGTTTCTCTGGGGAGATGAAGCTGGGCCAGAAGCCCCTAGGAAGCCCCCAAGAATGAAGCCTATAGCCCCCTATAGCCCAGGGCCAGCATCCTTGGGACCTTGACTGATCCCAGCCCTTTGGGGTCCTTGGTCAGATTAAGAGGGCGCTAGGTCCTGCCTGCAGTTGAAGGCCTTTGGCAGCTCAGCACCCTGCAAGGTACTCGGGCCCTGGAACCAGGCAGCACGGGCAGACCCTGGCTCTGCCCACACCAGATATGTGTGCTCCCGGCCAGGCCACTTGAATGCTCAGAGCCTCAGTTTCCTCGGCTGTAAAGCAGAGCCAGGAGTTCGTCAGGATGTTGTGATGAGAGCAGGGGAGGTGACGGCGCTGAGGTAGGCCCCAACCAGCCTGGAGTCCCACTCCTGAGCGGTGCGGGAGCGGTGGCTGAAAGCACGTGGCGTCCAGCTCAGTTTAAATCCCTACTCTGCCACTCGCTGCGTCAGTGACAGTGGACAAGCGACTTACCTCTCTATGCTTGCATGCCTTGTAAATGGGGACAATTATAGTATAATTTGAGATTACATGATTAATCCATATAACACACTTAAAACGGCACCTGCCCCATGTGAACCATCATTTAATAGAAGATAAATGTTAAAACATTAGTTCTGGCCTCTTTTGTAACTAAGGAGACACGCCTAAGGAGGGCTGCCGTGAGGTCAGAGAAAATGAGCTAGGAAGCTGTGGCCTCAAGCCCTTACTTGGTGACAGCTGGGCTATCTTTACAGGCTGCCCTTCACCGCAAGTTGCCCCCTGACCCCTCATCTCCAGCTTTCTCAAGGAGCAGTCCTTCTCTGTGGGTGCCACAGCTAAGTGCTTGTCAAGTTTATGAACTTTCAGAACCATTTTAGAAACAATCAGGCCTCCCTATTTTTATAAGAGCTGAGATGAGAATGGTCTGTACGATTAGAAGTTTGTCATTTTCCTCTGCTTTGAATCTCTTTCTCTCTCTCTACAAACACACACACACACACACACACACACACACACACACACACACACAGAGCACAGCAGCCCCAGGCCCTATAAACACATTGTTCAAATAGAGGAGACATTTAGGAGAAGTCTGAAGCACCATTTAGAGGTGATTGCTCTAAATGGCCACGTCTGCGATTTGTCATAAAGTCTCCCCACTGTTGGCCGAAGATCATTTGTGCTGCAAATCTTGCTGTTGGCTTGTAATTTTCAACTTTTGACCCTTTAAAACGGGGAAGGTGTGGGATCTTGGTAAGTTTGGGGGATGTATTTTAAAGTAACTTGTTAAGAAACCATTTGGCCCTGGGAAAGTTTGGGATCCATTAGACCCTCAGGAGCCCTGCAGAGGAGGCTGGAATGCCCAGGTACCCTCTCTGCTGCAAAGCACTTAATGATTCAAGAATGTCCCAGGGCAAGGCTGGGCCCGGTGGCTCACGCCTGTAATCCTAACACTTTGGGAGGCCAAGGCAGATGGATCACCTGAGGTCAGGAGTTCGAAATCAGCCTGGCCAGTATGGTGAAACTCCATCTCTACTAAAAATACAAAATGGCCAGGTGTGGTGGTGCATACCTGTGTAGTGCCAGCTACTCGGGAGGCCGAGGCAGAAGAATTGCTTGAACCCGGAAGGTGGAGGTTGCAGTGAGCCAAGATCAAACCACTGCACTCCAGCCTGGTGACACAGTTAGACTTCATCTCGGAAAAAAAAAAAAAAAAAGAATGTCCCAGGGCAAGGACCGGTGCAGGCTTCTTCCTGATTCCTCCAGAGGTTCACAGAGCACCCTGCCATAGACGGAACCTCCCGACCTGCCGGCCGTGGGCACGGAGGGGTCGGCACGCACCTGTTGCTGGGTGGGCGGCTTGTTGCCTGCCCAGCCCCAGGTCCTGCATCTCCGCACTCACAGACTCTGGGTTCCAGCCGCCGTGAACGGGGCAGGCCCTCAGCCTGGCCGTGCAGCTCCCATCCCCAGCCCACTGCCCAGGCTGCTCCCTCGGCCTCACCTGCTTCTCCCTTCTTGCTTTTGTCTTGTCATTCTTAGTCTTCCAACACAGCTCAAGTGTTTTCACCTCCAGGAAACCACAGTGTTACAGACTCTTCCTCTGGGCTCCCAGGCCCAGCGCCTCCTCCCCACAGGCTCCCCTGGGCACTGTTTGGAACCTGCTTACTGACCTGGGCACCTTCCCCACCAGGCTGGGAGCCCGCTGAGCTGTGGAACCCTAAGCCCAGCCCAGGCACCAGCCTTGAGGAGGTGAGGCCATGTGATGGAGCAGTTAAGACCCTGCCTTTGGCCTCAGATGTGATGCTCTCGCTCCCCACTCCCAGTTCCAACACTGGCTGGGGGAGGGTGGTTACTCAGCCCTGTAGAAGCTCAATCACCTCCTCCAGATGTGGGAATATCAGTAGCACTCACAGGGTTGCTGTAGGATTGATGATGCAGGCACACACACTCGACACCTATTAACTCCAAGTCTTCACTGCAGGGTACCTCCTATTAATACATCGATGCTCCAGATGAGGAAACTGAGATGCAAAGAGAATTTGAGTAGCTTGCCCAAGGTCAGTGGCAGAGTCACAGTTCAAGGCCGGAAGGACCCTGACTCCAGAGCCTGTGCCCCTAACCACTGGAAAGCACAGCCCCCTGACAACTTACATGAAGTCTGGAACATAGTATAGTAGGTGCTCAGTCAATGGGGGATGCTGTTGGTAATTAGGTGCTTGGTTCCTTTTTAATGATAAAGAGGTGGGGCTGGGCACAACCGGGGAGGAAGGGCTCAAGACCCAGGGGAGGAAGAGAACTGGAAGAAACAAAAAGGAGACAGGAAAGAGTTGAAACTGAGGAGAGGCCACCTGAGGCCAGAGCAGGGGGGCTGGAGTGTGAGGGTGCCAGGGCCCAGGCAGGCTGCCGGAGGAAATGGCCGAGGGCACCAGGGCTATGTGGCCGTTTGGGCACTGGCCTAGGATCGCCCTTGGCTTCCCTGCTCTTAGAAAATAAAACCCCAAACTCCATCACCGAGCACAAAAAAACCCTTTGTGACATAATCCCAGATCGCCTGCCTCACCTGATGTCTGAACCCTTCCCTTATACACCCTGTGCTCCTGTCCCCCCATGCCTCCAGCACACGCTGTTCTGCCTGTCTGAAACGTCCGTGGTCTCTTCAGACCCCGACAGACTCCTGCTCATCCTTTAATACCCTATTCAAATGGCGCCTCCTCTGGAGAGCCGTCCTTGGGACTCCTAGCTAATCATTCTCTCTCCTGCTAGACAGTGAGCCTCAAGGCCAGGGGCCGTGTCTTGTTCAACTCTGTGCCTAGTGCCTGACACAGAGCTGGGCACAAAGAGATCACTGAGCAAAAGCTTGCTAAGTCTTTTATGGAGTAAATCTATCCTCAGATCAAGGGCAGGTCCGCATGGAACCACACACGTGATCGCAAATCCCCAGGGTCCAGGAGGGCTTAGATTTGGAGGTAGGAGCAGAGTGAGAATAAGAAGAGAACTCATACTTCTCAGGGATCCATACTAGGGAGGGTTTCAGGACAAGTAGGGCTCCAGAACTCTGCTGTGTGCCTGTCACTGCTGCGGAGAGAATTCGTACCTGGACCTCACCCCGGTCCTCTCCAGCACCACTCAGAGTTAGTGGAAAACAAGCTAAAATCCTGAGATGGCCTGTCCACTGTCGCTCGGTAGACCTCCTTAAAATGTGGAGCCCAAAGCTAGCCCTGCCTGAGCTACCAGGAGGATGCTGGCTGTCACTCTACTTCTACTCTTACAGCTACAATCACGTTGACTTTTTCAGCAGCTTTTGGCTTGTGGTCAACTCAAACCCCCAGATCCTTTTCACTGGGATGTCCGCCAAGCCACATCTTGTGCATTTGATTTATGGCTTGGGTTAGCCGAGGCCTTCTCCTGCTCCCTAGAAGCCAACAGGAGGAAGGTGACGGGTTCTGTACCCCTAGGAGGGAGAGCGATTCCGGGCCTCCCAGTCAGGATCCTTGGCCTTTGTATTTCCTAATCCCTTCTCCCTGAGGTGCCAAATGCTGAGACCTCTTGCGTGGAATTTTCATTAGCATTCAAGTCACAGGCCACCGGGCCTCAAGCAGACCCACCTTCCCGGTGTCCGGGGGATGCGGTGGTTCTAGAAGGTACCCAGACAAAGCAGGGAGAGAAAGGCAGGTGGTGGAGGCCAGTCTTCCGAGCTTGGTGTCCATGTGCACTGGGGATGGCCCTTCCTTGCTCGGAGCCTCCGTTTCTCATCTATACAATGTGGGTGACACGTCTCCAACATCACGGCACTGTGAGGACAGAGATGCCCAGGCAGGAAGTTCCTCCCAGGGATTAGTACTTCTTTCCGTCTGGGGTCACAGGCAGCTGGGGCCAAGAGCGAATGGATATTGAGTCTCTGAATACTCCGCTCCCATTGCTGCTGTGCTGATGAGTGACCACGGCGCTGAGATTTTCCCACCTTTGCAAATACCGTTCCTGCTGAGCGGAATGCTCTTCTCCTCTGGTGTTGCCTCTTCCGTATCACCTTTGCAGAAAGGCCCTTCTGCCCACGGTCCCTAAACTGCTGCCTCCGAGGTCCGATCTCAGCCCTTGTGTGTCTCCTTCATGGCCTGTCAGAGGTGTGCATGTCACTTCTGTCTGTTGCTTCTTTCCCTCCGTCTCTCACCCACTAGACCGTCAGCTCCATAAGGTCAGGGACTGCGTCTGCTCAGTCCTCGCTGTTCCCTGCCCCACACATAACCAGGACCCAGTGGTGTATGCGGAACGACCATTGCACATTTCAGAATGTTCTCTAGGGCTTTGGCAACAAATTCTAACTGTGGGATCCAGGAGACCAGGGGATCTATAGGACAGGACCCAGAGACAGGGCAGAGAGGATTATACAAAGCATATTTAGTCCTCTCTGCCCTGAGCAAGGCCTCAGTTTCCCTAACTGCAAAATGAAATGATAAAGACACTAACTTTTCTCCATAGTCCTCTGAGCTCTGAAAGACTCTAAGTCAGCATAGGAAGGGGGAGATCATTGTACTGAATGGTATTGCCTCTTAGATTTAAAAAAAGCTAACTTCTGCTAGGAATCTCTCTTGTTCTATCACCTTCTCCACTGGCCTGTAAAAAAAAAAAAAAAAAAAACTGCTGTGCGCAGGCCCAGGCCTGCAGAAGCCACACTGAAAGAGTTCACAGGTGCCCTCCTGCCCTGGGCCTGGGTGAAGGGGCCCTGAAAGGTGTGTGGCAGCTGCGTCCCCGGGGGGTCCAGGGGTTTGTTGCCTTAACCAAGCTCACCAAGCAGGTAAAAAATTCCAGACATGTTCTCTGCTGACAGCTAATTGTGTCCTTTATTAATGACCATGGCTTTCGTGGGGCAGGTGGGAGGAGGGAGGAGGCCAGTCTCAGCCCGGGTTGGGGGCTCCCTCAGGTGGAGCTGATGACCACATTTCTGGATCCTGCAGAAGGGAAGTGCTAGAGGAGGTGACCCTGAAAAAGCGCCCCCACCTTCTGGAGGGGGAGGGGGCTTTCCCAGGCTCCCCAAATCCCAGCAGGGGTGGCCAGCAGCAGACTCCGACAGAATGATGCAGGGATTTAGGAATCTGGGGGCCAGGGTTGTGGGCCCTGAGTTCTCCTCTCAAAACACAGCCAGCAAGGTACAGTGGATGGCCTGAACGGGGAACCTGCGCTCGGGACGGCTTGGGAGGTGCTCCCAGCTGCGTCGGGTCCCTCTCACCCTCGCGGTACCAGGACCGGGCCTGCCAGGTCTTACCTCGGTGGCGCATTACACCACCTGTCAACACAGCAGCCAGATGTGCGGGAGGGGCCTGGCCCTGCCAGATGTGTCAAGCTTCGCAAACACATCCGGCTTCCCCTCAGGCGCATTGTGATTATTGTTTAACACTTGCTATTCCCGCATCTGTGAGTCCCAGGGATTACGGGCTGGGAGGCTGCAGCCTTCCGAACCCTATGGCAGTGACAGCCTCCAGCTGGGGGGAAGGGGATACTCGATTGGTCCCCATTTTCTCAGGAGGGATCGGTCCCCAAATATACATGAGGAGGTGAGTTCCAGAGAGGGGCACAGAAAAGAAGTGACCGAACCAGGACTTGAGCCAGGCAGGAGAAACGGTGAACGTGAAGGCTGTGAGGCTAGGCTGGCAGAAGCCGGGTATTCTCAGGGCCGCCAGGAGGTCAGTGTGGCTCAGGAGTGGACAGGAGGCCAGGCAGGTGGAGGGGCGTTCAGAGAGGAAAAGGAAGCTTTGCAGGCTATTGTTTGGCTGGGGGTGGGGGGTTGGTTGTTGGAATTCATCTTTGTTTATAGACAGGGTCTTGCTCTGTTGCCCAGGTTGGAGTGCATCTTAGCTCACTGCAACCTCAACCTCCCAGGCTCAAGAGATCCTCCCACCTCAGCCTCCTGAGTATCTGGAACCACAGGTTCCCGCCACCACACCCGGCTCATTTTTAAAAAATGTTTGTAGGCTGGGCGTGGTGACTCATGCCTGTAATCTCAGTACTTTGGGAGGCCGAGGTGAGCAGATCACAAGGTCTGGCTAACGTGGTGAAACCCCGTCTCTACTAAAAATATAAAAAATTAGCCGGGCACAGTGGCATGTGCCTGTAGTCCCAGCTACTCGGGAGGCTGAGGCAGGAGAATTGCTTGAACCCAGGAGGCAGAGGTTGCAGTGAGCCGAGATCGCACCACTGCACTCCAGCCTGGGTGACAGAGACAGATTTTGTGTCAAAAAAAAATTGTAGAGTCAAAGTCTCACTATGTTGCTCAGACTGGTTGTAAACTCCTCAGTTCGAGGGAGCCTCTCGCCTTGGCCTCCCTGAGTGCTAGGATTGCAGGTGTGAGCCACCGTGCCCAGGCTGTTGGTTTTTACTTCAAGTGAGCTGGAAACTATTGGAGGTCTTTGGGCAACAGGAGCTGATTGCTGTTCTGCGGGTTCCTTCTGGCCGCTGTGGAAGCCTGAATGCAGCTGGAGGAGAGCAGGGACACGGGAGAGCAAGGGAGAAAGCCGGGAGGCCAGCTGGACTTCCGCCGGGATGGGTTGATGCTTCTGCTCCTCTGCCCCGCTCTTCCCTCGGATCTGAGCATCAGCACAGCTGGGCTCCAACCCCAGCTCTGCCAGACACTCACTTGCTGTGTGACCTCAGGCACACACCCTGTTCCTGTCTGGGTCATGTATTTTATAGTCCTAAAATAAGGAGCTTAGCCCAGAAGATCATGAAGGTTCTGCTGACTTCCAATGTCCGAGACCCTGCCTGACTCCCCAGCCTCATCTCCTTCCTCTCCCGGCCTTGAACCTCACGTTCTAGCAACCCTGACCTATTTGTAGGTCACGCGCACCACGCCCGTTTCACGCCTCTGTGCCTTTGCACAGTCGCTCTCCCTGCGGCACCCTCTCCCACCAGCAGCCCCGCACAGAAGCCCGTGTTCCTCAGCACGTCTCCAGCTTCGGGGCATCTCCTCCAGAGCCTGACCCACTCCCCTTTCTCAGCGCCCTGCGCACTTTCACGGACCACACACTGATGTTCGGGAGACAATAGAATGAAGTGGTTGTGCAGTCAGAGCTGGCCTCAAATCCCAGCTGCATGTCTGGAGTTGTTCATGTTTTTGAGCCTCCGTGGCCTCATCTGTAAAATAGAGATCATCATATTCTTACTCCCAGAGCCGAGGTGAAGATGCAGCGACATTGTTAAGCACTTACCCCAGTGCCTAGCACGTAGTAGCTAGGATTTTTGAAGTCAGATTCTAGCTGCAGAGAAAGCGCCATTGAGTGAATGGGAGGGGGGTTACCCTGCACAGTGCGGCCCCAGATTCCCAGAAGAGCTCCAGCTCGGACCCCAGGACAACTTCCCAGCAGCTCATGTTGGGGAAGGGGTTCCTGCCCACCCCTCCTGTCACCAGCTCCTCCAACGGGGCTCGGTCCACGCTGCCTGCCGGCAGCCACAGAACACTTGGAAATGTCCTTCCTTAATTGCTTCACCAGAGTGGGGAGTCACCCCGCAGGCAGATAATTAAAAAGTTCAGAGCTTGATTAATTGGGAGGAAATTGGAGGAATGGGGCTGCCTGCTGGGAGGGCGGGAGCTCTCAGCCCCCACTGCGGGGGAGCTGGGATATCCTGAAGGGAGGCCGGCCAGAGCTGGGGCTGAGTGCAGCGCGGGGGTCCAGGGGCTGGGAGGGCCAGGCCATGAAACACCCTCACCAGCTCACCAGCCTTCACAGACTGTGGGGTTCTGTGTCTGGCTCCCCCTGGGAGACTGTGAGCTCCCCCTGCAACTGGGGAACAGAGCAGTCATGAAAGTCCCGGTTGCTCCGGCCATGGGGCCAGGGGACCTACAGGCCTTGCAGCCTGTCCCTCAGAGAGCTCTGTGCCAGGCAGTGAGCAGGCTGCCCTCGTGGCGCTCACAGCTGACCGGAGGAGGGCGATGGGAGA
Source organism: Saimiri boliviensis (assembly GCF_048565385.1). Lineage (NCBI taxonomy): Eukaryota > Metazoa > Chordata > Mammalia > Primates > Cebidae > Saimiri > Saimiri boliviensis. The sequence goes on from NC_133459.1 coordinate 21,162,061, forward strand.
TGGAGAGACAGATGTTAATCAAATGCCCAGGACAAAGGTAGGATGCCTTGAGAGCCTGTCACCAGAGGATCCCAGAGGCCTCGAGCAAAATCTCTAGTCCACGCATAAGCTGAATGAGCTTAAGCACAGGATTCCACCTTTCTGGGCCTCAGTCAGTCAGTCAACAAACAATTCCTGAAGCCTCTATTGATCACCTCTCAGCCAGACACTGGGGCTGGTGCCAGCCCCCAGGGTTACCCACCATCACCAGCACTGTGCTCACAGCCTAGTAGGATCCTGTCTACTCAGGCAGTGGCAGAGGTGCAGTGCCAGGCATTCCTAGAGCACAGGAGAGAGACCCCAGAGCCAGCCCTGGCGGGGGATATCCTAGAAAAGGACCAACAGCTGAGTCAGGCTGGAGTGAGATTTGAAGGACGAGGAGGAGCTGGGTGGGAGCTGGGACAGCGTGTGAGACAGAGGGAACTGTCTGTGCAAAGGCCCAGAGGCGAGACCAGGTACAGCTTGTTCCTGGAACTGGCAGTGCCTGCGGTGGCTGGAGCTCAAGGTGTGATTGGGAGCGCGAGAGAGCTGAAGCTGGCTGGGCGGACCGTGGAGGGGAGGCCGAAGCAGGCCGGACTCTCCCCAGGCATAAGGAAGACACCGAAGGGTCTCGGGCAGAGGAGTGACTACCGATGGCAGCGGTGGGGGCCTGGCTGGCGAGGCCCGGGTGCCCCTCAGGCAAAGGGGAGGCGTGTTCGTGCAGCTCCCTGCCTCCGCCTTCTGACTTCTGTGGTCCTGCCAACTGCTGGCTGGGATCCACAGAGCCGGGTCCTGGCAGGGGCAGGCAGGGGGAACCTGGGTACTGGGGCAGGATGACTGACAGCCCCTGGGTGGTCCCTGTGGGAGCTGCCCCCACAGGGGCATGGCCCTGAGGCACTTGCTGGACTTCAGCTGTCTTGCCTAGGAAGGGGGAAGAGGGAGGAAGGGAAGGAGCAGATAGACAAGAAGGGAAACCTTTCATCAAGTGGGAAGGAGCTCCAGGGACCTTGAGGGCAGGGGTTTTGGAAAACACACGGCTGAAGGCTGGGCACAGTGGCTCACCCCTGTAATCCCAGCACTTAGGGAGGCCAGGATGGGAGGATCACTTGATCCCAAGAGTTTAAGACCAGCCTGGATGACATGGTGAAACCCATCTCTACAAATTATACCAAAATTTAGCCAGGCATGGTGATGTGCACCTGTAGTCCCAGCTACTCAGGAGGCTGAGGTGGGAGGATCACATGAGCACAGGAAGTCCAGGCTGCAGTGAGCCGTGATTGCGCCACTGCGCTGCAGCCTGAGTGACAGAGTGAGGTCCTGCAGAGGCACACGCTCTGACCCGAAATCTCTGTGTGATTTAGACAGGGTGTTCCTTTTCTGTGAGCCTCAGTTTCCTCATCTGTAAAATGGGAATAACACCTCCCATTGCTCAGGGAGGGCAGGGACCAGGGAGGCATCCTAGGCCTGCGGTTCTTAGAAGCACCTCCTCTCCATCTCAGGAGGTAGCAGCCTGCTTCCAGCAGCTTGCCCACAGTACGGAGGAGGACTGGGCATCCTGCCCAGCCTAGCCCAACCCAGAGGGACTGACTCCGCTGGGTTAACCTCGCAGCAAAACCAGGAAGCATGCAAAATGCAAAAGCCACTTTGCATGAGGCAGACCCCAAAACCCCACCCACTCAGCCACAGGAACACTGCAAGCCCAGCCCGGCCCTACACATAGCGCAGTCCCTGAAAATATGCAAATCAGTCTTTCCACAGTTCAAAGAGATTGTAAGGGCCCAGCACTGGGTGGCTGAGCCACCGACAGCTGGAGTCCCAACCTAGAAGAAGCCATAGAGAGGGTGCCAGGCAGCGTCTTCCTTGGACCAGTAGAGCCAGAGCGGTCCAGAGGCCCAGCGTGGGGAAGAAGTGCCCTGGGATCACAGAGCAAACGCCAGTGAAGCCGCCAGCCCCCCTGCTCTGGGGCCAGGACACTTTTCCCTATCCAGTCAAACTCCTCTCCCCAACCGAAACCCAGAACGTACTTTCTAGAGAGTCCAAGGAAGGAAAGCGAGCTGGCTGCACTTCAAACCTGCCACCGCTGACCCCAGAACCCGCTCCCTGGCCCCTCTGCCCACAGCAGCCAGCAGGTAAGCCTGGTTAAAGGAAGGCGTCTCAGCCCCCTGCTTAGTCACGGCCTCTTATGTTCCAGGGCTGAGGCCTTTTGTCTCGAAGTCCCGGTACCTGGCACCTACTAGGGACTCAGTAAAAGCCTGTACAATAAATTTACAACTCACCATCTCCCCAGCTAGACCTGAACTTCTGAAGACAGGGACTGTGTCTTCTTTATCTCCAGTGCTTAGCACATAGCGAATGGAAGCCAAGAATGAATGAATAGAATAATAGCCAATACTTACATAGCACTCACCGTGAGCCAGGCAGACACTGTTACGGGTGCTTTACTTTCGCTAACTTGTTCAATCTTCGCAACAAATATAGTCAATATTATTATTATTCCCATTATACAGACAAGAAACTTAGGCATAGAGAGGTTAGATAACTTGCCTGTGGTCACACAGTTAATGAGAGACAGGACTGGGATTAAGCCCTGGCCATGGCCAGGTTCAATTTCATCAGACCCCGTGCTCAGGTCTGGGGAGCAGGAACTCGACCCCAGGATACAGACCTTTTCAGATGCCACCTCTAACCAGAGCCACAGGCAGAGCCCTCTGGTCTATAGGGCCCCAAGGAAGACAGAGATGCTCCTTCCAAGCCTTGGCAGCCTGACACGCTGGGCCTGACCCAGCGATTGACTCCAAGGTAGCATCGGTTGTCTTTGGGATTAAGCTGGAGTCCCTGGGAGGAGAGGGGGAGCAGAGGCAGCAGGCCAGCCATTGAGGCTTTGAGGATCATCCGGTGCCAATTAGCAGCCCCACTATGCCAGGCCCAGATGGAGTCCTGCCTCGGCCTGACTCAGGGCTCACTCGGTCAATTATCACCTATCCCCGGAGCCCAGGGGGCAGGCGGGGAGAAAATCTGTTTCCCTGTAATCCTCCCTCCTTTCCCCGGCCCGCTGCCATCCTGCCCTGGGTTGCCTGGCCAAGAGCTCTGGGCGATTGCAGAAGGCCAGTGCTGGCCGGCTGCTTTGGGCCCTGAGTCCTGGGTTTGAGGGCCAGGCCTTACCTCTGCCCTGCTGAGAGGCTTCAGCAAATCCTGTTCCCTCGGCAGGCCTGACAAGATGGTATCCAGCTGTGACACTCCCCACTTACTAATTTCTGAGTAGCATTTGGACACAAGGTGTTCTGAATCACGAAGGTCTGAGGTCAACCCCAGCTGTCCCATTGACTTGCTATGTGACCTTAGGGCCATCACTTCACTCCCTCTGAGCCTCAGTTTTCTTATCTGTAAAATGGCAATGATCATGGTACCTAGTTGGGTGTGTGGTTTATGGAATAAGTGAGAGCATCCATGTTAAGACACAGCATCAGGCCTACCTGGAAAATACATAATAAATGGGAATTATTACATGTCATTCCATGCTGGATGAGTAGTAACAGTCGTTTACGTGACGTTTACTGTGTGTTCTTCTAAGTGCTTTGTCTATATCAATCCATTCAAATCTATAGCCCCTCCCCTCAAGTCACTCACTATCCAACCCGGAGACAGACCTGCCTTCATTCAGCAAAACTGAATTGGCTGATTACCTTCCATGTGCCAGATCCTGGGCTAGGTGCTGGGGATGCAGAAGTTAAAGACCCAGCCTCTACCCTAACCACGGTTCACCTACCAGGGGCAGAACAAAGTCACATGCCATGTTAGTCCTGTGGTGGTCTGGAGCTCGACTTGCAAGAGCCGGCTGTGCACATTTTTTCCCAAGTCAGGGTTTAATGATCTCAAGTTGGTAGCTTGGAATTTGCTCCGGTGGGAGTATTTACACCACACAAATGGGCAAACACAACCAATCAGGGCTTCTTTTCCCCTAAACTGCCAGTTTAACAGCACGCCACTGCATACGGAGCATGTCTGGAGAGCTACAGTGGAGGTGTGAGCTGGTGCTATAGGAGAGGGGAGGGCAGGCCGCCTAGAAGTGGGCACACACATCGGCCTCACCAATCCCCGGGCCAGGGAGATGGCGGAGAAGGGCATTCAGGCAAAGGGACCAGCGTTTGCGGCCCAGATGTCCAGGGAGCTGCAAGCAGATGAGAGGTGACGGACGGTGCTGGAGAGGTTACAGTAGGGTGGTCAGTCCTCCCGGCTTGCCCAAGACTAAGGGATTTTCTGGGATACAAGGCTTGCAGTTTGAAAACCGAGATGTGTTGGTCAACACCCGGATCGACAGGTCCCTGGGAAGACCAAGGGGGGGACAAATGGGAAGCAGAGAGGAACGTGAGCCTGATGATGGGCTGGTTAGACCTGGATGACTCTGCTGAGCCCCACGTGGGCACAGACTCAGCTAAATACTTTCTCACCCACTTTCTCATCTGATCCTGATGATACCCTATAAAAGGCACATTGATTCAATCAACCTGTATACATCAAGTGCCTACTGTGGGCCAGCCACTATGCTAGGGGCTGGGGAAATAGTGAGGGCCAGACAGGCCCGGCTCCCCCTCCCCTTCCCAGGTACTTTCAGTGTAGGGAAAAAGACAACACATACATTTATAAACCGTTTTCTAATATATTTACAAATTGTGATGAGGACGAGTACAGGAAAGTGAGACTGAGACGGAACACAGCAAGAGACGATCGCTTTAGCCAGGGTGGTCAGGGCGGGACTCTCGGAGGAGGTGACATTTAAGCTGGAGCCTGAAGGAGAAAAAGGAGGCAGCCACGGGAAGAGCAGGGAAAGCATTCCAGGCAGAGGAAATAGCTTGGCCAGAGACGTGGAGGTGAGAACACATTTGAGGACCAGAGGTGGAAGCACAGGGAGTGACGGGAGGAGGGGAAGCAGCCGGGAGACCATCAGGATCAACCTCAGATGCCTTGTAGCCAGGCTAGGCATGTGAGTCTATTCTAAGTGCAGTGGGGGTAAATTGCATACAGGTAAGTTTAGACAAGGTGCTGCAGGTCTGATTCATTTTAAACAGATCGGCCAGGCGCGGTGGCTCAAGCCTGTAATCCCAGCACTTTGGGAGGCCGAGGCGGGTGGATCACGAGGTCGAGAGTTCGAGACCATCCTGGTCAACAAGGTGAAACCCCGTCTCTACTAAAAATACAAAAAATTAGCTGGGCGTGGTGGCGCGTGCCTGTAATCCCAGCTACTCGGGAGGCTGAGGCAGGAGAATTGCCTGAACCCAGGAGGCGGAGGTTGCGGTGAGCCGAGATCGTGCCATTGTACTCCAGCCTGGGTAACAAGAGCGAAACTCCGTCTCAAAAAAAAACAGATCATTCTAAGGACTGAGGAGGATTGGCAGAGAGGCCAAAATGGAGCAGAGAGCCATTCAGTGGCTCTTCCTGTCATTGTTCCATGCAGGCCTCATCAGCCCCCTTTCCAGATGAGGAGACTGAGTCTCAGATGAGAGGGAGCCTTCCCAAGCCCACACACCTATCAGAGGGACAACCGCCTTCCCATGACTTCAGGTCTCATTATCTTCTTCCCACTTCCGCACATGACACACAGATGCCACCAGGACAGGTGCCTTCCCAGCCCAGAAGCTGAGAGCAGTGTGGCCCCCCGGGCACCGTGGACAGAGGCCACTCAGACCTCTCAGAGGTAGCTGATGGGAGCTGAGGCCCCAGCACACCCCACGGTCACACAGTAGACTTGGGATCAGAATTGGCCTCTGCTACTGAAGAGCTATGCCTGTGTGTTCCTCTCTGGGCCTCAGTTTCTTCAAATGTCAACTAAGGGGGTGGGGCTCAATCCCCTTCCAGCTCCTCCTTCATCCACTCATCACTCACTAGGAGCCCAGCATTATACTGGGAGTTTATAGTCCAACCAGATAGGCACATTCACAAGCAAGTAATTAAAATAGGTACCATATACAAAAAATTAGCCCGGCATGGTGGTGCATACCTGTAATCCCAGCTACTCGAGAGGCTGAAGCAGAAGAATCGTTTGAACCCGGGAGGCCGAGGTGGTAATGAGCCAAGATATGCCACTGTACTCCAGCCTGGGTGACAGAGAGAGACTCCATCTCAATAGATAGATAGACAGATAGATAGATAGATAGATAGATAGATAGATAGATAGATAGATAGATAGAGATAGATAGATAGATAGATAGATAAACAAAATAGACACCCTGCCAGGAGGCTCAGGGAAGACTTCCTAGAAGAGATGATGTCTTAAAGGAGTCTAGGAGTTTGCCTGATGGTGAAGGAAAGGCATTCTAAGCAATGAGGGAAGATGGACAAGAGCCACGGGTGTGGGGTGGGCCTAGGGTGGGCGCTGGACCTGGCGGAGTGCAGAGAGCACCAGGCACTGAGGTGGGAGTGGTGGACAAGTGCCAGGCTCCTGGGGCCCAAGGGCCCTGGGGAGCTGGTGTGGATGTTTTTAAATAGTGGCTTCATTGAGATAAAATTCTCAGACCATACAAGTCACCTGTTTAAATTGCACAAATCAGACCGGGCATAGTGACTCACGCCTTCAATCTCAGCCCTTTGGGAGGCCAAGGCAGGTGGATCACTTGAGGTCAGGAGTTTGTGACCAGCCTGGCCAGCACTGTGAAACTGTGTCTCTATCGAAAATACAAAATTAGCTGGGCATGGTGGCATACGCTTATAGTCCCAGCTACTCTGGAGGCTGAGGCAGGAGAATTGTTTGAACCCAGGAGACAGAGGCTACAGTCAGCTGGTATCGTGCCACTGCACTCCAACCTGGGTGACAGAGAGAGACTCCATCTCAAAAAATAAATAAATTGTACAGTTTAATGGTTTTAGTGTATCCACAGGATTGTGCAACCATCACCACAATCAATTTTAGAACATTTTCATCGACCCAAAAAGAAGCCCTTTTCCCCATTAGCAGCTCCTCCCCCTGCTCACCTATCCCCAGCCACTGTCAGCCACGAATCGACTTTCTGTCTCTTTCGATGTGGCTGCGCTGGGTCTGTTTCATATAAATGGAATCCTGCTTTCATGGCTGGCTTCTTCCACTGAGCACAGTGTGTCGGGGTCGCCTGTGCCATGTGTGTATCAGTGCTTCTTTCCTTTTCTCAGCCGAATAATATTCCAGCGTATGTGCCATTGTGGATTTTTAAGTGACTTGGAAAGGTCTGCACTCTAGAAAGCTGGCTTTGGAGAGCGGGTGGGCGGGAGGAGGCCAGATGGTGTGAGAGGCTGAGGAGTGGGTGGAAAGAGCTTTCTAGATGCCGGCAGCTCGGGGAGCGGCCAAGACAAGACGAGAGACTGCTGAGGAGGGAAGACCTAGTAATTGATTGGCTGCAGGGGACAGGAGAGAGATTGGCTGCAGGGACTGGAGAGTGATGCTGCTTCCCAGGACAGAGAAGAGCGAGTTTCATGAAACACAGTGCCATAGATACAGAAATGATACAGTGCCCCGCTGGGGGTTATGGGGGTCGAGCCTGGCCAGGCAGCAGAGCAAATGAAGGGTGGCTTAGGGCAGGAGTGGCCTGGGGAGTCTGAGAGGTAGCCAGGACACTGCGAGGGGGAGAGGGTAGCTGGGAAGGCAGTCCAGATGGAGAGGCTGGCACGGCGCAGAGGGGAGAGAGAGCAGCCACCCACCAGCCGAGCCCCGGGAATGCCCAGCAGGTGGAGAAGGGATGCTGAGCTGGGCAGGCTGTCTTCAGAGAGGAAGCTAGGAGGAGCCTGATCTTGGGGCCAAAACCCTTTGGCATCTCTAAGGATGGTTCTAGACCTTCCTGGGAGCCTTGCGCCCTCATTCTACAGAGGAGGAAGCCCATTCAGATAGCCCGACTGCTCAGCCAAAGCTAGGGCTGCAGCCTGCGTGTCCTGACTGCCCCAAAGCTCTGGGCAGTACCAAGATGGGGAGGCTGCCCCTTCATCCAGCCATCAGGGAAGGGTCAGTGCCCAAGAGGAAGGGGAGATGGAGGGCAGGAGGACTCAGGGGACCCAGAGCCAGTGCAGCAAAATGGAGAGAGCCCTGGACAGGGGCCTAGAGATTGAAGTTGCCAGTCCCTGCCCAACACTCACGAGCTGTTGATGCAAAGTCAACTTAGAGGCAGGATGGTGTGGTGGTTACAGAAGTGGCCTCTGGAGCCAGACCACCTGGGACTTAAGCCTGGCTCTGCACTGTAAGCCCACATGCTCAGACAGTGGCTTCACCTCCTTTGCTTTCATGGAGCTGAACGTGAAATCACAGCTGAACATGGCAGTGATCATGTGTCACAGGGCGGGCAAGGCTTCCATGAGTTAATGCGGGCAAGGTCCTCAGGACCGTGCCAGCACTTAATAAGGACTTACTAGGGCCGGGCGTGGTGGCTCATGCCTGTAATCGCAGCACTTGGGAGGCCAAGGCGGGTAGATCACTTGAGGCCGGGAGTTCTAGACATACCTGGCCAACGTGGCGAACTCTCATCTCTACTAAAATACAAAAATCAGCCAGGCATGGTGGCGCATGCCTGTAATCTCAGGAGTCTGAAGCACGAGAATTGCTTGAGCTTGGGAGGCAGGGGTTGCAGTGAGCCGAGATCGCACTGCTGCACTCCAGCCTGGGCAACAGGGTAAGACCCTGTGTCAAAAAAAAAAAGTACTCAGTAAATGCTGCCACTTGCATGTTTACACTCTGGAGTCCTGGCCTCCCCGCCTTCATGATGGAGGCCGTAACCACTCCCCAGAGACACTCGTTGCCATCTTCGTTGCTGTCACTGTGGTCTGTCGGTTGTGTCTAAGTCCTGCCTCCCCCTGCTGCTCAGCTGGGCTGAGATCCCCACAGAGCCTGGCCAGAGTGGCACCAGCCAGCATGGCTGTTGATTGGCATGGTTGCCATCTTTACTGGCCCACCTGACAGAAGCTCCCACCACGAGATAGGAAATGTAGGGACCAGGGTGCCATTTTCCAGTGTCCCGGCAGGAGTTGTCCTTGGCTTATGCACTGAGCCCCTACTCCATCCAGTAGGCCCTAGGATCATAGCCACGCCCTTCCCCAACCCTGTGCCAGGTACCGCGTCCATCTCCTGTAATCCTCACGGCCACTTTATGCAGTGGATGCTCTTACCAGTGAGAATAGTGTAGCTCAGAGAGGTCATACAACTTGTCTAAGGTCACTCAGCAAATTGCTTTGGAACCAGATTGCTTAATACTGCCAGGAAGTTTAGCAATATAAAACTCATAACAATCCTAGGAGGCAGATACTATTGTCCCATTTTACAGATAAGGAAGCAGTTTAAGTGACTTGCCCGAGGCCACACTGCTCACACAGATGGGTCTGGGATTTGCCAGCAGCCTGCACACAACCACTGTGTTCACCCCCTTCCTGCTTGCACGGTGTCCAAAACCCATGCTCATTCCACTTAAGCAGGCAGCTCCGAGAAGTATGTATGGGCCGGGTGTGGTGGCTCAGGCTTGTAATCACAGCACTCTGGGAGGCTGAGGCAGGAGGACTGCTTGAGCCCAGGAGTTCAAGACCAGCCTGAGAAGCATAGTGAGACCCCTGTCTCTACAAAAAAAAAGATTTTTTAACAACAACAACAAAAGAAGTATTTACACAACACTCTCTGAGTGCAGGTTCTAAGCTAGGCACAGGACAAGCAGCCGTGAGTCAGACATGGCTCTGATCCTGGGGGAGCTGAGTGCGTGGGCAGGGGACCCCCAGAAAAATAATGATGGTGGGTAAGTAAAGCACTCTGAACCCAAGCAATGTTCCAGGCACCAAGAAAGGCAGGGTCTCTGAGGCCAGAGCTGGTTGAGGGTTGAGGGAGGGTAGTTTGCTAAGACTTGGACTTGGAAACTCCAACCAAGGGGACCAGGCCTGTGCCCACTGTCTCAGCAAGATCACATCACCTCTCTACACTGCCCTTGAAGGCTAGAGCTGGAAAAATGAATTAGGGAAATTTATGTTCATTGTTTACCTATATAGACACTGATGTTCAGAGGCTGAGTCATTTGCTGAAGAATCCACAGTACCTAGGCATGAAATGTGCTCCAGGTGAGAGCCTGGGGCCTGTGGATGGTTTAGCTACGTGTCATCCCAAGGAGATGAAAGGTTTGTTGCAAAGCTCTTTCCTGTCCACCCACTTATCCCTTGCACAATCCCTGTGAGGTATCACAGCAGAGCTGGGTTCATGAACCCAGCAGGCTGAGGCTGGGTGACGGGCAGGGCCTGTCTCAGCCTCCTGATCCTCAGCCCAGGGCCAGCAAGAAGAGGAAGGTGGATTTGAATATGCGTGCACACAAGGTAGTTGCCTCTTATAAGCCCTAACCTCATGCTCAGAGCGGCAGTGGATATAGACCCCATATTAGGGATGATGGCCACAGCCCATGAGAGAGCCCAAATGCAGGCCAAGTGCAAATGCCAGCTGAGTGCAAACAGTGCCCTCCTTAGGCTGGCCCTGGTAACGCAGGCTCCTTTTATTTATATATATATAATATATATATATATATATATATATATATATATATATATATATATATCGTGACAGATACATATATATGTATATATATCTCGTGACAGATACAGATATATAAATATATCGTGCAATGGCACGATCTCGGCTCACCGCAACCTCCGCCTCCTGGGTTCAAACAATTCTCCTGCCTCAGCCTCCTGAGTAGCTGGGATTACAGGCACGTGCCACCATGCCCCGCTAATTTTTTGTATTTTTAGTAGAGATGGGGTTTCACCATGTTAACCAGGATGGTCTCGATCTCCTGACCTCGTGATCCATCCGCCTCGGCCTCCCAAAGTGCTGGGATTACAGGCTTGAGCCACCGCGCCCGGCCTATTAATATTTTAATACATTAAATACCAACTATAACAGCTACCATTCATTGGGCACCTGTGCGAGGCCTTGTGCCATGTGCCTTACACTCATTTAGGATACTCACAACGGCCCTGCAGAGATGGGCCTTAGAATCCTAATTTTACAAATAAGAAAACTGAGTCTCAGAGTAGCTAAGCTGCTTGTCTGGGGCTGCACAGCTGGGAAAAGGCCTAGCCAGTACTCAAAGCCAGTTCTGTCTGATTCCAAAGTATCGACCACATCACCTCTCTACACTGCCCTAGGACTCTTCTTCTGCTGTGTAATCTTTTGATGGTCTGCAACCCAGGAACTAGTTTTAAGAATCAGGGCCCAGTCTGACATTACTAAGCAAGACGGGACCCATGCGCGCTGCCCCAGACCTCTTCACATATGCCTCCTAACCAGTCGGGATTGATTCTATAGACCGTGAGACAGCCCAGCTGTGACAGGCGAGGGAAGATTGCCGGGAGCCCCAGACAGCTCAGGGACAAGAAACGCGGTAGTCCCGACAGAACTAGAACTCCCACGTTGGGGCCTGGAGACTTCAAACACTTCAAGAGCTGGGATCCTCCAGCAACGGTGCTGCATGGCCACTCTGCGAGGCCATGTGGCCCCTCTGTGAGGCTGCGTGGCTCGTGGCCTCTCTGAGTCTTCATGCGGTTTCCTGGTGACCCTCCTTGTCTTCTCTCCCAGGTTGCCCATCTGGAACTTTCAAGGCCAACCAAGGGGACGAGGCGTGTACCCACTGTCCCATCAACAGCCGCACCACTTCCGAAGGAGCCACCAACTGTGTCTGCCGCAATGGCTACTACAGGGCGGACCTGGACCCCCTGGACATGCCCTGCACCAGTAAGTCCTGCGGCCCCTCGAGGGCGATGCCTGACCGAGTCCCAGATCTCCCTGCAGAACAACTCAGAGCGAGGGTTGGGTGCTGTCTGGTTATAGTCAGCCCTTCCCTGGTGGGAAGAGAGATGGAAAAGTTCTCAAGGAAGGAGTGTCCTGGGGTGGTCCTGCTCCCACCACGCAGACACCACCATGCGGGCGCCTGGCTCCTTACCTCCTTCTGCTGAGTCACGCGGAAGATAAAGTCGAGGTCTGGATTCACAAAGGGACAGGGGATGGGAGGCCCGGCAGGAGATGAACCACACAGGTGGCATTTGTGGCAGAAAATGCTGCCCAGTGTCCTAACCTGGAAGCGGCTGCCTGAGTCACAGCCCAAGTTCCGCCAGGAAGGGGCTGCCTAGGAGCATAGCGTTGCAACCCCTGTATCTGTCAGAAATGGCATTCAGCTGTAACAGAGATGACCCTGGTGGCTGAAACTGTAGAGATTTATTCTCTCACCAAAAAAGGAGCCCAAGGCAGGCAGCCCTGAGACAGTAGGGTCAATCCATGATGGCCTTCAGGGCCTGGCTCTTTCTGCCATTCAGAGTGTATGGTTTCTATATTCTTTTTGGTTTTTTTCTTTTTTGAGACAGGGCCTCCCTCTGTCGCCCAGGCTGGAGCACAGTGGCATAATGTTAGCTCACTGCAGCCTCGACCTCCTGGGTTCAGGTGCCCTCAGCCTTCCGCCCTCCGCCTCCCGAGCACCTGGGATTACAGGTGTGCACCACCGCATCCGGCCAATTTTTCAAATTTGTTTGTAGAGACAGGGTCTTACCATCTTGCCAAGGCTCTTCCCACACCCTCCCAAAGCGCTGGGGTTACAGGCGTGGGCCACTTTAGTTTCTGTTCTTAAGGTCACTTCATAGTTCAACATAGCTGCTGCGGTCCCAGCCATCACACACATTTTAGGCAGCAGAAAGGAGGAAAGGCCAAAGGGACACGCCATGGCTGTCTGTCGCTTTTTAAAGAAACGATCCTAGTCAACAACTTCTGCTCTGTATCAGTGACAAGCACTTAAACATAGGAGGCTGAGAAACGCTGTCTATTTTTTTTTTTTTTTTTTTACTCTTATTGCCCAGGCCAAAGTGCCATGGTGTGAACTCAGCTCGCCACAACCTCCGACTTCCAGTTTCAAGCGATTCTCCTGCCTCGGCTTCCCGAGTAGCTGGGATTATAGGCATGAGCCACCATACCTGGCTAATTTTGTATTTTTTTTTTAGTAGAGACGGGGTTTCTCCATGTTGCTCAGGCTGGTCTTAAACTCCCAACCTCAAGTGATCCACCCATCTGGGCCTCCCAAAGTGCTGAGATTACAGGTGTGGGCCACCGCACCTGACCAGAAATGCTGTCTTTTAGCTGGACATATGACCACCATGAATGAAGCTGGGCTGTTCTGAGGAAGAAGGAGAAAATAGATACCGGGCAGGTAGAATCCCAAACGCAAAAATACTATCCTCAGTAACAAACACTGAGCAGGTTGGAACCCAGAGGGAAAGGTTTGTGCAGATATGGCAGGCTAAGTTATATTCTAGAAACATCTCTCTGGTGGGGAGACAGGAGAAGGAATTTAAGGAAGTCCTTTCGGAGGCCTGGGCTGGAGCCAGAGCAGTGGGCACAGTGGTCACGTGCGGAATAGCAGCCCCTGAGCCCCCCACTGACCAGCCCGTCTCCCCCACCCCAGCCATCCCCTCGGCGCCCCAGGCTGTGATTTCCAGCGTCAATGAGACCTCCCTCATGCTGGAGTGGACCCCTCCCCGCGACTCCGGAGGCCGAGAGGATCTCGTCTACAACATCATCTGCAAGAGCTGCGGCTCGGGCCGGGGCGCCTGCACCCGCTGTGGGGACAACGTGCAGTACGCCCCGCGCCAGCTGGGCCTGACCGAGCCCCGCATTTACATCAGCGACCTGCTGGCCCACACCCAGTACACCTTCGAGATCCAGGCCGTGAACGGCGTGACTGACCAGAGCCCCTTCTCGCCTCAGTTCGCCTCTGTGAACATCACCACCAACCAGGCAGGTAAGCGCTTCCGACGTGGGCCGGGGGAGCGCCCTATCCTGCCGGGCCAGGGCGTGTCCCTCAGTCCTCACGAAGACTCCTTCACATCTGTGGAGCGATTTCTTCTTTCCAAAGGCTTCTCATGGGATCCGTCCACCGGGGAGAGTCAGCGCTCGCTTTTCACTGTAGTGGTGTTAATAGTCATTGCTCCCCTTTGTCCAGTGCATATTATTGAAGGTCAAAGTTAAGCTGCTGTCACAAAAAGATCCAACACTAGGTGCCTTAAAGAACGCGGGATGTATTTCTCTCTCGTGGGAGAATCCAGAGGTGAGCAGTCCACATTAGCAGGGTGGCTCCGATCCACGCAGACACTCAGGGAGCCAGGTTATTTCCATGACGTTTCCCCGTGACCCCTGCTCCTTGCCTGCATGTTCCAAGCTGAGTCTCGGGCGTGTCTGCACGAAGAGAGGGAAGACCCAGGGCAGCAGTGATGTTTTAAGCCAGGTAGGTAGAGGTAGCATCTTTCTCTTCTGCACGCATTGCATGGGCAAGGCGTCCGTCTCATGGCCTCCCGGAGCCCCAGGAGAGCCCGGAGATGTCATCTCTTGCCGCCTAACTTGAACCTTGATCACAAGTGCCTTCTGTGACCCTCAGCCCGCTCCGGTCTAACTCCAGAAAACTCTCGTCAGGCTCACCTTTAGTGACCCTTTCTATGGTCACATGTCATCCTCCACCCCCCGCTCACTCTTCCTTCCTTCACAGCAAAAACATAAGTTGCCGAACACGCCAGGATCGCCTCCACCCCATCCTCTCTCTAACCCCCACTCCACCTGGGCTTCTGGCCTCACCTCTCCGCCAGGACCGCTGTCCTCAGGGTCATGTGAGGCTAGGTCCCAGAGATGCTTCCCAGCCTCATCCCCCACCTGAGGCCCACATGAGATTATCCAGGACATTATGCCACCTGTGGGTAGAAGAGCTCCTGGTTGGCATTGCGGGTGTGCCCCTCGGCTATTCACACAACAACCTTTGCCAAACTCCTACAGTAAGCATGGTCAGGGCCGTGTCCATGAAAGAGCTGAGGGAGGCCAGGCTGCAGGAGGGAAAGTGAGTGGGCTCCCCAGCTGATCTTTCTGATGTAGGGTGGAGCCCAAACGATAAGCATGCAGGGATGCAGATGTGGAAGTCCAGGCCCAGGAAGTCTTCCTGGAGGAGGTGGAATTTGACTTGCAATTTGAAGGACCAGTTACATTTTTTTTCAAGAGTCAGAGTCTTGCTATGTTGCCCAGGCTTGTCTTGAACTCCTGGCCTCAAGTGACCCTCCTGCCTCAGCCTCCCAAAGTGCTGGGATTACAAACAAGAGCCACTGCACCCAGCCAGTAGAATGTTGAAGGGAACAATAGAAAACAATGGAATTCAGAAGGGAGGAAGGCCATGCCAAGGAGGCGGAAAGACAGAGGGCAGCTGGCCGGGCGCGGTGGCTCACGCCTGTAATCCCAGCACCTTGGGAGGCCGAGGCGGGCAGATCACCTGAGGTCAGGAGTTCAAGACCAGCCTGGCCAACATGGTGAAACCCCGTCTCTACTAAAAATACAAAAATTAGCTGGGCGTGGTGGCAGGCACCTGTAATCCCAGCTACTGAGGAGGTTGAGGCAGGAGAATCACTCGAACCCAGGGGGTGAAGGTTGCAGTGAGACGAGATCGTGCCATTGCACTCCAGCCAGAGTGACAAGAGCGAAACTCTTGTCTAAAAAAAGAGAGAGAGAGGGCAACTGCCTCCATGTGGTTGAGGGGTGCTTTCCACGCATGACCTCACTGCATCCCTGTGGCCTCCCTGAGAAGGAGGCATCCATGTCCCCATTTCACAGATGGCACTCAGACAAGTTGAGTCCCAAACCAGGAAGAGTGAGAGGCAGGAACTGAGTAGGTCTGACAGACTCCAGTGCTTGGGCAAAGTCCTGGATGTGTCCGCGGCACCTTGAGCTTGACTGTGGGTCTGATTGTGCGTGTGAATCTGGGTATTTGTGAGTGTGCTGTCATATGTGTTTGGTGACCGTGTGTTTACAATGCATATGACTGTGGCCATGTGGCTTTTGTATACATGCATCTGTGAGCATGCACGTATCTCAAGCTGAGGGGCCTTAGGGACAGGGGTGAGGAGGCTGTGTGTCTGAGCATGAGTTTGTACGTCGGAATGTGGCTCTGCCTGTCTGTGTGTTTGTGTCTGAGGAGTGTGGTTTGGGTTGGGAATGTGTGCGATGCTGCCGTGGCTGAAACAGCATGTTTGTGAGTGACTGCCTACAGTTCCTATGGGGCCCTCAGTGCATTTAAGCCCCACTCAGATTGGGGTCCCGAGGGATCTGACTCAAAGCAGGCAATCTGAGAAAACCCTCAAAAGCCAGTCAGGCACAGTGGCTCACACCTGTCATCCCAGCCCTTCAGGAAGCCAAGGCGGGCAGACCACCTGAGGTCGGGAGTTCGAGACCAGCCTGGCCAACATGATGAAACCCCGTCTCCACTAAAAATACAAAAATTAGCCAGGCATGGTGGTAGACACCTGTAATCCCAGCTACTCAGGAGGCTGAGACAGGAGAATCACTTGAACCCGGGAGGCAGAGATTGCAATGAGCCGAGATCATGCCACTGAACTCCAGCCTGGGCAACAAAGCAAGACTCCCATCTCAAAGAAAAAAAAATCCAGCAAGTGATAGTAAAGACCCCTAAAAGAATAGAACGCCTCAGCTGTAAGGCTGTCTTCTCTGGCTTGGCAAAGCTCTGAGCTGGAGAAACCCAGGCCCCCAATGGGGTTAGAGGAAATAGAACTCTTTTTAACTGGCAGAAGCCAGAAGGAAGCTCCTGGAGCCCTTTCCCTAGTTGCAGGGACCTCTCCTACATCCACTGGGAGCTCTGCAAGTGGAACTGCCTACCCGAGAAGCCTCAGCTTATTAGTAGCTAGGAGCGGGTCTGGGCTGCTGGGACGGAGCCTGCTGTCTGCAGCTAGATGTGTCCAGGAGCAGAGCAGAGCATGGAAGTCAGGGGTTTCCAGGGAACAGGCACACAGGGAGAGCCCTCAGGATTGAAAGACAGAGAAGCAATGAGAAGCAAGCACTGGATCCGGAGCAGAGACCTAGGCTTGGCTTTGCCATTCCTTTGCTGCATGAAATTAGCAAATGAACAGCCTTCATTTAGTCAGTGTATGGGTCAGCTACTCCTGCAATAACACTGTGTAACAAAATCACCCACAACTCGATAGTTTATACAATAAACGTTTATTTTCTCACTCACTAGTGTGTGGGTCAGCTGGGGTTTGATGAATCTTGGCCACGCTCTCTGTGCCGGGCAGGCCTCCAGAATGTGAGTTGGGTTCAGCCTGTTTCGTGTGACTCCTCGTTCTCCTTGGGCTGGCAGCCATCCCAGGCTTGTTTCTCTCAAGGTGAAGCGTAGGATCCTGGAGGGAGCCAACCATACCTCACTGGCCAAAACAAGTCCCACGGCCAAGCCCAGCGTCAGTGGGATGGGGAAAGACGCCCTGCCCACAGTGAGTGGGCCCTGCAGAGTTACTTGGCAAAGGATGTGGATACCTAATCCTATCACAGAAAAGGAAGAACTGAGAGGATCATTGGTTTCATCCACCACGCACATGAAAAATACTGCCTCCCTCTGAGGGCTCAGTTTCCCCACCCAACTGTACATAAGAACTGTATGGGAACACAGGTACCAGAGTCCAGATTTCTCTCTACCCCAGTCCTGCCGAATCGGAACCCCAGGCAAAGACCCTGGCAATATGCATTGTTAACAAGTGACGCGGGTGTTTTTTACCATTGGACAAATTTGGGAAACTCAGGTCTGAGTGAGTCTAAACCCCTGGAAGCCCTCAACGCCCTGAGGCTTTTGGAATTATAACAAGTCCTTCCCGCTCCTCTTGATTCCAAGCCCCTTGGCAAGCCCCTTCTCTTACAGCTGTTCAGAGCCCAGTGGGGGCCATGTAACCACACCACACCCTCACCACATCATCCCCCTTTGCCAGATGAGGAAACTGAACCCCAGGGAGCTGGAACCCCTCACTTCCATGCTCTGCCCTGCTCCTGGGCACATCTAGCTACAGACAGCAGGCTCCATCCCAGCAGCCCAGACCCGCTCCTAGCTACTAATAAGCTGAGGCTTCTCGGGTAGGCAGTTCCACCTGCAGAGCTCCCACTGGATGTAGGAGAGGTCCCTGCAACCACGGAAAGGGCTCCAGGAGCTTCCTGCTGGCTTCTGCCAGTTAAAAAGAGCTGGAGTCATTTATGCAAGATCCCACTACTTAAGTGACCTCTACTAAAATTTAAACACAGGACCATGTAACTCCAAGTCTACACTGTTCTCCAGGGTAGCGTAGACAGAGTATCTGCCCTGGAGGATGCCTGTCCTAGTTGGAAAAATGAGACACAAACACAGAGTCTACATACAAGACGATGTGGATGAGGACCCAAGAGGTGCTGGGGGAGATGAGGGAGATCACAGGCAGGAGAAATCATCCTCCTAGGGAATGGGCAAAGGGTATGTCCTGGAAGCCTTCCTGGAAGAGGAGGCATTTGAGCTTGACTTTGAAGAATGGAGAGGCATCTAGCAAGCAGAGATGGAATCATGCAGGGAGGAAGATGGCCTGGGGGAGGGAAGTGCAGGAGGCAACCAGAGGGAGGATTCCACTTTCTGTTCCCCCTAAGCGTCAGGTTCCCCTGACCCAGAATCTTGGCACGTGCTGTTCCCTCTGCCTGGAAAGGCTTTCTTATCCCATTCTTCGTTCGGGCCTCAGCTCATTTTACTGACCTTCCTGACTTGGTCAGACACCTCCCTCCCCAGCCCCAGCACCACGGCCTCCTGGTTCCCATGGCTGAAATTCTAGCCTTGTGCCATTGGTCATTTGTTCCAATTCGTTTCCCCCGTCATCAGCACCACAGTTTTCCCAGCCCCTAGAGGGGGCTACAGCACAGTGAGCGCTCAGCAAACATTTGCAGAAGGGCTCGGGGAAGCGTGGAGAGGTGCCGTAGGCCGGGAAACAGACTGGGGACTTGATTACTGGACAGATGCATTCAGTGGTAGGTTTTAAGCAGACCCTCAAATTCAATATATAAATATCTAGTGCGTTGCCTTAAAAGGAAAAAGTATTTCTTTTGGGCAAGTGACTGGGCCTTACTCGCAATCCCTTGGCATTCGCCAGGGCCAGAACTGTCTTCTGACTTCATAAAGCCATCATGCCGCCTGCGAACCACACTCTCCCTTTCCAGAACGCCGTTCTGCCTCTTATTCATGAGTGGTGCTCACGGCCCCCGAGGAAGGAGGCTGGGCTGGGCTGGAGGGATAAGGAAACGGGTTGGGAGAGGTCATGCCCTGTACCCAGACACACCCCGCTGGCCAGCGGCAGACCCAAGTCAATCCGGCTGTTCAGAGTGAGCGATGCCACCCTCCTGCCTCTCCACACCCACAAACAAGACCACAGCAGAGAAGGGCGGGAGGGAGGGACAGAGGCTGAGCCTTAGGGTGGGCAGTCAGAGGAAAGCTTCTCTGAGGAGGTGGCATTTAAGCAGAGATCCGAATGACAAGGAGAGACAGCCCTGGAGACCCAGGGGCTGGGAGGCGCAGCATTTCACCAATGCAGGGCTCCTATCCAGCGCCCTTGGCCACTCCCCAGGGCTGCCCCAGACACAGCATAAGCTCTTTAAGGATCTCACCCTGAGCAAGCCCAGAACACCCCCACCTCTGCCAGGTTCTGGAGGTAGTGGGAAGGGTCTGTGCTTTGGAATTGGGCAGCCGAACCTGGCTTTGAGCCAAGCCTGGCCGCTCACCAGCATGAGCCCTTGGACAAGTCACCCCGCCTATGTCTGATTGCATCTCCCTCATGGACACCTTCGCCCCCCCGGCCCCTTACAGGAGGATTTCAGCTGTGAGGATTTCAGCTAAGCTATGCAAGGTGCCTCCCAGGTTGCTGGCACAGGTAGTAGGCACCCAAAACACAGAGCTCATTCTCTATTCACTCTAATCCCCCAAACGGCTCACATTTGTCCCATGCTTGCTGCGTGCCAGGCACCGTGCGGAGCCCTTACCACTGAATCCTCACAACGATACGAGGCAGGTCCTGTTGTCATCCTGTTTCATAGATGAAAGGAAAGCCAGAACGAAGCTCCTGGAGCCCTTTCCGTGGTTGCAGGGACCTCTCCTGAATCCACTGGGAGCTCTGCAGGTGGAACTGCCTACCCGAGAAGCCTCAGCTTATTAGTAGCTAGGAGCGGGTCTGGGCTGCTGGGACGGAGCCTGCTGTCTGCAGCTAGATGTGCCCAGGAGCAGGGCAGAGCATGGAAGTGAGGGGTTTCCACGGAACAGGCACACAGGGAGAGCCCTCAGGACTGAAAGACAGAGAAGCAATGAGAAGCAAGCACTGGATCAGCTCACCCAGGCCACGAAGTCACAGAGCCTGAGTAATTAATCGTGCCTCTACATCCTCAGGGATGATGTGGCCAGACTCATGCCTTCCACAGAGATGGGGCAGGCTGTCCATAGGTGCCATCCATACTACAGCCTGGCTGGGCATTCCCAGCCTTTGAGGCCCCCTGGAATGAACAGTGGGCCAAGCACTTAGGAAGCTCTCCCATCCGCATATCCTAGGAGCTCATGTTGGAGAAAGGGCATCGGAGATGGGCCTGACAAACTCAGCCCCCGTCCCACACGGCCCATTCCAAGCTGTGTAGCCAGGTTGTAAGAAGACCTCATTTTAGCTGGACGTGGTGGCTCACACCTATAATCTCAGCACTTTAGAAGGCCGAGGCAGGCAGATCACGAGGTCAGGAGTTCGAGACCAGCCTGGCCAACATGGTGAAAGCCCATGTCTACTAAAAATCTTTTTCAAAAGAGCTAGGTGTGGTGGCGGGCACCTGTAATCCCAGCTACTGAGGAGACTGAGGCAGGAGAACTGCTTGAACTTGGTAGGCGGAGGTTGCCGTGAGCCAAGATCGCACCACTACACTCGGCCTGGGTGACAATGCTAGACTCCGACTGTGGGGTGGGGTGGAAGAAGAAGACCGCATTTCTTTGAGCCTCAGTTCCATCACCTACAAAATGGGCATTTATCTGTCATTAACAAGAACGACATTAACAAGAATGTGGACAGCACCTGGCACATAGCTGGACAGTGCATGAAGGCAGCGAGGCTTAGTCCCCTATTGCTGCCAGAACAAAATACCACAAACCCAGCAACTTAACACAACACACGGGTATTATCTTACCCTGCTGCAGGTTCAGAAGTCTAGCAAGGATCTCATCAAGCTAAAAGCAGCATTGGCAGGGACGTGTCCTTTCTGATGGTGCTAAGGGACAATCCGTTTTCTTGCTTAGATGGGTTGTTAGCAGAATTCAGTTCCACGTGGCTGTAGGAATGAGGTCTCTCTCCCCTTGCTGACCATCAGCTGGGGGCTGCCTGAGCTCCTCAAGGCCTCTCTTGGGTCCTTCCACAAACCCCGAGATCTCCGAAGCAGCAGCAGGCCATCGGGTTCTTCTCACTCTCCAACTCATCGGTTCTTGGACTCTCTGCTGGGAAAGCTTCTCCTCTTGTAAGCACTCCAAAGATGAAGTTCAAGCTACCTGGGTCATCTAGGAAAATCTCCCCATCTCAGGGGTCATCACCTTCATCATACCTGCAAAGTCCATTTTGTCATGCAAGGTAACGTATTCACAGATCCGGGGGATCAAGACGTGAACATCTTTGGGGGTCATTATTCTGCCTATCACAGAAGTTAAACCCCCATCAAATTAAAACTCAGCAGCACTGGCAGAGGCCTTGAAGTCCACCCAGGGCAAACACCTCCCTTTAGAAGAAAACCTGAGGCCCACACAGGTTCCTCAGTGGCTACCCAAGATCCCACAGCAGGTCCCCAACACCCCGGCCGGGTCTCTGTGACACCACTCCACATGGCGTTGTCGTGGAAAGACTTTCAACTCTCCAGAGCCTTTTCTGCCACTGTGTTCTCTGATCCTCCCGCCCTGCTGTGGGGCGAGCACACACCGGCTCAGCCTCTGGAACTGGCAGGAACATGTACTCACCTACTTCTCTCCCTGGGGGACCAAGAGGATCAGAGGGAAATGGGCCAGCAGAGCCTCCTGTGAGCTCATGCCTGGGACCACGAGGTTCCAGAGGGAGACAGAGGGAGAGGGCACTTCCCTCCCTGGGCCGAGCCCTCTGCGCACCTTCCTCTTTGATCCTCCCAAGCATTCTGCAGGGAAGGCATTGCTGACCTAGAGTAGCATCTAAGATTGGTTTGGGCTGCGTATTCCAAGAAGAAAAATAACAGCCACTGCCACAGTGATCTCACTGATAGTGCTGGTCAACAGTCAGCCATTGGCCACAAACCGACGGCGTGGAACTAGAAGCAGGGGGCGAGCTCGGGAGGCCCGGGGTTGGCGGGACGGCGACTCTGGTCGTGGCGCGGTGCATTCTTAGGTTTGAAGTTCATCTGCTCCGGGTCACTCGGCAGCTCTTCGGGTTTTGTCAGGGCTCTAGGGCATGTCTGGGGGTTGAGTGCTGTCCACTGGTCTAGAGCGGCCCTGGTGGGGACAACCGGAGCAGCAACTCTGCTCCAACGTGGCTCCGTGGCCAGCAGGTCCGCCGGTGCGTGTTTTCTCACGGCAGTCACAGGGAACCGAGGCGGCAGACAGACACTCCCAGGGGCTTTGCAAACCTCTGCCTATATCGTGTTGGCTTCTATCCCATTGGCCACCGCAAGTCACGTGGCCAAGCCCAGAGTCAGAGAGCGAGAACTCCAGTTACAGCGCAAGGGGCGTAGATACAAGGGGGAACAGGGGGATTACTACAACCAGTCTAACCGAGTGGCCTAATGGGAGGTTTCTTTTCCTGACGTGTGAAGCATGTCAGAAGATAGGAGTACAGCAACTCCATGGAGTCATCAGAGATTCAAACTCCTCAGCACACAGCTTCATGTCCTCATGGACCAAAATGGCTGCAAGATCTCCAGCTATCACATCCATGTCTCAGGTTGCAGTGGAAGGAGAGTGAGAAGGGTAGGGCCCTCCCTTTTAAGGGAACTTCCTAGAGGTCCCACACATGCTTCGGTTTATATCTCATGGCCACTTGTAGCTGCCAGAGAGGTTAGGAAAATGTCTTCTTTTATTTGGGCACAGTGTACCTAGCTAAGAATGAGGGTTTTGTTAATTGGAGAAAGAAAGAATGGATGGCTGATGGGCAATGAGTAGCGTCTGCCACATCCCATTTTACAGGAAAGGAACCCAGGCTCAGAGAGGTAACTTGCCTGCAGTCACGCAGTGGCCTAGGGGCAGAAGAGCCGGCATCGGAACCCTGAACACCACCTTTCCTTACCTTCATGCCCCCACTATTCCGGAGCACGCAGCTACTCATGGTGCCACTTGAGAATCTGAGCAGCCCAGACAGCTGCATGCAGCTCACATCATCCCCTGGCCCCTGAATCTGGGCCAAGTCTTGTGCTAATCACTTTACAAGCTGGTCTTCATTTAACCTTTGTGGCCCGTTCTACAGAGGAGAAACTGAGGCACAGGAGGTGGAGGTAGGCTGCCCAGACTACCTGCTTTGAGGCCCGGGCTCTTAACATCTTGCTAGTCCAGGTGCTGGGGTAGGACTGTCCCACCAGGAAGCCAAAGGTGAGATCAAGATGATTCCACGACCCCCTAGGAGGTGGGGGATTGGATGTTTCCCCAGCACAAAGCCCAGGGCGGCACCTCAGCCACTCATAGGCTGCTTGTGGGCAGGGCCAGGTAAGCAGGGGTAGAAGAAAGCAGCCTGGGCTTTAGAGTCAGACAGACCTGGGTCCCCATCCCGGCCCTGCTGCCTGCAGAGTGGGGGATCCTGTTGGTCTCTTTCTTTCCTCATTGGTAGAGAGGGAGGCAGGAACCCTACTCCATCTGGTTGTGAGGAAGGAGCCTGGCCCTGGGTAGGCTCTGCTAAATATAAGCTGAATCAAGGGGAGAGTACAGGAGCAGCCAACTGCCACGCGAGAGAGGGCTCTCCTCAAATCCAGGAAAAAGTACTAAGAATGTCTCCTGGACCCAGTTTTTTGTTTTATTTTGTTTTATTTTTTCATATGTTTCACAGATTGCTAGTTCTAAAAAACATTAATAACTATTATGTAAGAAAAGGTTTCTGAGGCCGGGCGCGGTGGCTCACGCCTATAATCCCAGCACTTTGGGAGGCCGAGGCAGGTGGATCACGAGGTCAAGAGATCAAGACCATCCTGGTCAACAAGGTGAAACCCCATCTCTACTAAAAATACAAAAATTAGCTGGGCATGGTGGTGCGTGCCTGTAGTCCCCGCTACTCGGGAGGCTGAGGCAGGAGAATTGCTTGAACCCAGGAGGCGGAGGTTGCAGCGAGCCAAGATCGTGCCATTGTACTCCAGCCTGGGTAACAAGAGTGAAACTCCGTCTCAAAAAAAAAAAAAAAAAGAAAAGGTTGAGGCCAAACGAGCCTGGGACCACCGGTTAAACCGCGTTAACTGGCTTTCTCCCCTGCAGGACTTCTTAGAGCCTTAAATTAAACACACGTGCAGTGTGAGTCTCTGCAAGCAGGGGGGCTGCACCTCTGTGTTCCTCAAACATTCTTAGCCACAGAATACCCAGTGCCACCCCAGCACCAGTTCTCAGCTCTTCCTTTTTTCTGTCCCATAAAACTCTCTAAGAGGCACATCCGAAAGAATCAAAGGCCCACTTTCTGGAAGTTTTATTTGCAGAAATTCGGCTGTGAGAATTATCATCAGGTCATCCGGAATTGCAGCCAGATCATCGGGTGTTAACTGCTTTGCTACAGGTTTAAGAGACAAATCCTCAAAAAGCAGCTGTCCCATGATTAGCTGGGAATTCTGAGAGTCCTGTCCCAAGTAAACTGTCCCTGCTATAGACCCTGGAGAGTACGCATGCAGTGACGAGCAATTGTCGTGGAACTGTCGGTTGGCCGGTGGCAAGAGGCCCCACGCCACTGCAGCAGTTCCCAACTGTGGGCGGGCACAGGGCCTGGGAGAGAGGGGACCTGCCTGCCACTGGCTGCTTGGGAACTACTGCCTGGGGCCATTGTTTTAGGGTCCAGCCCACAAGATCGGTAGACTCAGGTTCGCCAGAAAAGGGGAGAATCTGCCTGCTCCCTGCTTTTTCCTTTCTCCCTCCCTTCCTCCTCCCTTCCTCACTTTCTCCCGTTCCTCCTTCTTCCTTCCTTCCTTTCTTCCTCCAGTATGTATTGGTCATGCACCTACTCCAAGCCACACACTGTTTCAGGCTCTGCGGATAAAGGATTGAATGAGTGACAAGGTCCCTGACCTCAGATTGTGTTGGTGCCATGATGAAAATAATATGGGTATGAGAAAGGGCTACTGGAGGGGAGAGGCAGTCCAGGAGGGCTTCTTGGAGATGGTGACATTTGAGCTGAGACTTCAATGAAGAGGAAGATTTGGTCATGAAGATGGAGGGAAAGAGATTTCCAAGCAGAAACACCATAGAGCCAAGGTCCTGAAGCAGAGCAGGAAGGCAGCCAGAGTGGACAGCTTGGGAGCAAGGGGGCGAGCAGAGGGAAGAGGCAGAGGCCAGGCAGGTGGGCCTTGTGGGCCACAGCAGTGAGTAGTGTGTCTGTGTCTTATTCTGGGTGCAGTGGGAAGCCACTGAGGGTTGTCACTGGGAAGTGAAGACATCAGGTAGACATTGGCATCCGCAAATCTGAGGCTTGGGATGGGGTCTCAGACTGTCTTATGCCCAGTGACCTCTCCCCCACTCCCTTTGAGCTTGGGGATCTTCAGACCAGTGAAAGGGTCAGAACTCAGGGCTGTGAGGGGAAGCTGAGCCAGTCCCCAAGCTCACCACCTCTTGCAGCAACCAGGGGCACAGGCACCTGGCTTCCTGTCCTATCCTGGCATCCTAGTCCCAGAAGACCCTGAGAGACCACCCCATACTACCTCTTCATGCCCTGAGGAGGAAACGGAGGCACACAGAGGGAAGGCTTCTTCCCCAGGTCTCAGCCAAGGAAGGAGCTGAACTCCCCCCGGGGCTCGCTGAGGGCAGCAGGGCCCCTGACCACCTGCTCCAGCCAAGCAGACCCCGCCTGGCCAGCCTCCCCCTGCCCCTCTCGGCCACAAGCCTCTTTTGTGTTTACTCCCTGGGGCTCCATCTCCTTGCAGGGGTCACAGGGCACCGCTGACCCCATCCCCCTGTCAGCATGCCCGGCTGGTAATTGAAAATACCGGAATTCCCTGATGACCAACGTACAGGGAAACCTGACACCCCAGGGTGGGCGGCGGGCAGCAGGAGGGGTGGGAGAGCATCCAGCTGTTCCCTTTACTCCGCCGTTAATCCTCCTGGATTCCAGGAGAAAGGCCAGCCCTGCTGGCCCCCACTGGCCCGCCTTGATCATCTTCCTGGCAAATGCTGCCTCCTTGCCATGCCCAGGGTTACAGGGCTTATGGGATCAGAGCCCGGGTGAGCTGCCTGTAACCCAAGCCTGCCAGCTAAGCCCACCAGGCCCAGACCCCCAAGGCTGTGTGGGACCTGCCTCCAGCAGCAGCTGAGCTCCCAGAGCTGGGGCGGGCCGGGTGGGTGGTAGGTGAGTCAGCGGGAACCAGGCGGGGTTAGCCCTGCAGCAGCAGGATGGGAGCTGGACCAGGGTGTCCTCAGGGGCCCTCAGAGGTCCGCTCCCTCGTCAGCCAGCATCAGCCACAGCCGGTGGAGGGGAAAGGATGTGTTGGACCTGAGTGAGCTTGGGTTCGAATCCCAGCTTGCTGTTACTTCACACTTCCATGCCTCCATGTCCTCATCTGTACAATGGGCATAACAGTAATACCAGCATTAATGGATGAGTTAACAGATGTGAAGCATGTGGTTTGCTGTTAGCTGTTAGCTGCATGGCCTTTCCCTTTTTCTGGGCACCAGGGGGCATACAGGGGCTATGAGAATGACAAGCTGAATGCAAGCTTGTTTTAGTTAAGAAGCAGGTCATCACCCCTACTAGTCCTTCTGTGGTTCCCCAGTGCCTCAAGACTAAAAGTTTCTCCCCTACCTTCCTCAGCAGCCTTGTCTCTTCCTTTCTCATGGAACTCCTTGTATGGCTGCTCCAAGAGCCTCTGAGCTCCAAGGCCCTGTATGAAGACTGTAGCCTGGGCAGGTGGGGGGCAGGCTCGGCAGAAGCCAGGCTGCAGGCAGCAGCATAGCAGGTAGGGCGTACCAGACCACGAGTCACGCTGCTGTGGGCCCTAGTCCAGCTCTGCCACTACCAGCTGCGTAGCCTTGGACGAATCACTTTCCTTCTCTGGCCCTGAATCTACTAGTCACCAAAGTGTGGTCCACAGACCAGCAGGGTCAACATCACCTGGGAGTTTGCTAGAAATGCAGATTCTCAGGCCCCACCCCAGACCTGTTGAAGTAGAATCTCAGTGGAGGGTCTTGGGGGGAGGCCAACAATGTGAATTTGAATACAGTCTCTGGTTATCCTTGTGCCCATTCAACTTATGAATGTTCTGTGATCTAGAGGAATATATTCTACCACTGTCCTTTGTTGTTGGGAGATGAAACTCCAGAGAGTGGTGTGAACAGAGCAGCCCCTGCTGAAGTCCCAGAGGGTGGTGTGAACAGAGCAGACCGTGCTGAAATCCCAGGGAGAGGTGTGAACAGAGTAGCCTCTACTGAAATCCCAGGGGGAGGTGTAAAAGGAGTTGATGCTGCTGAAATCCTAGAGGGTGGTGTGAATGAAGCAGCCCTGCTGAAATCCCAGGGAGAGGTGTGAACAGAGCAGCCTCTACTGAAATCCCTGAAGGTGGTGTGAACAGAGCAGCTCCTACTGAAATCCCAGGCAGTGGTGTGAACAGAAGCCCCTGCTGAAATCCTAGGGGTTGGTGTAAATGGAGTAGCCCCTGCTGAAATCTCTGAAGGTGGCATGAACAGAGCAGACTCTACTGAAATCCCTGAAGGTGGTGTGAACAGAGCAGCTCCTGCTGAAATCCCAGGGAGAGGTGTGAACAGAGCAGCTCCTGCTGAAATCACAGACGGTGGTGTGAATGGAGCAACCCCTGCTGGAATCCCAGGGAGAAATGTGAATGGAGCTACTCCTGCCCTTGTTCAAGGCTTAATCACTTGGGCCAAGTCCTGAAATGGGAGCTTGGACCCCAGAGCTCCAGGCTGCTTCTGAGTCTTATAGCTTCCCCAATGCCTAGCATGGCACCCAGCCTGGGACAGGCATTCATTTAGTTGAGAAACAATGTTTCCTCCCATTAAGCCGTGAGTCCCTGGAAGGCCGGGACCCTGTGAGGTTCCTCTCTGGAGACCCGGCACCCAGCATCATGTTGGCATCGTAGCGACTCCATGAACTGAAGCATTCTTCACCCTGTCGCCCTCCTGAGGGGCGACCAGCACCACACTCAGACCCTCACATGCGTTTCCACTGCCTTCTCCCAGCGTCCTGGCCAAGTGAGGGTTCCCACAGGACAGGTATGAAAACTGAGGCGCAGCAAGGCCGAGTACCTGCTCAAGGCCACATGTGAGTGAGTGGAGGAGCAGGGAGTGGCCTGCAGGGCTGTCGGACTCCACCCTCAGGGCACCCCACCACTAGGCTAGACAGCCTTGCTGGGGGCTGGATGGGAGCATCCTGGCCTGAGCACGGGGCGGGTCCAGGCATGAAGCAGTAGGTGAGCGAGTACAGCTGGCAGCAGCAAAATCCAAATACTCCTCCCCCGTCCTTGCGGGCTCTGTGTCCCTGATGCTCCATTGATGTCACACGAGACAGCAGCACCCCCGACTCCACCCGTCACACATCGCTCCCCACCTGCTTGGCCAGCCCTCTGGGAGATAGATCCAGTATTTCAAGGAGCCCTGGAGGCTGCCTCACCCAGGCCCTCACCCCAGAATTGTCCTCAGGCCCCCGGAGGCAGGGGCGGGGCATCGCTCCTGGAATCTCTGGCGGCTGAGTTTCAAGCATTCTCCTGGGTACCCCCACCCCACCACACACACGCAGACCCGGTGGTCGGCCCCTGTGGGTTGGATCAGAGGGGTTGAGAAGCTGGGGGAGGCAAGGGGCTTGGGGTGCTCCCCAGGCCAGGACAAAGGATGAGCCTCCAGATTGGCCCTGGTCTGTGACACTCCAGAAGGGCCCTATTTTGTTGTTTCACTGGGACACCGACCACTGACAGGGCCGTGACAGGGACAGACAGCCTGGACTTCACAAAGAAGCCCGGGCCTCGGCCAGTCCGGGACAGAACACTCAGCTCCTCACAAAGGCAGCTCTGCGGGGAGGGACGGCGCTGGGGCTGCAGGCAGGTGGGAAGTAGGGACGGCTCTGAGGCCCAGAGGAGGTCATAGCTAGGGCAGCATGACTCAGAGCCAAGCCCACCTCAGCTCCTCGCCAGCTGTGTGACCTTGGGGAAGTCACTGTGCCTCTCTGAGCCTCTGATTCCTCTTCTGCAGGGTACAGATATTGACCCGCATCCCGCATGATCGTTGAGAGGGTCAAACGAGATGCTGCAGGTCCATGCTCGGTGCGCTGTGGCAAGTGACACCAGTGAAACACCACAGCACTGACCGCAGGCCAGGCGCTACACTGAGCACACAACCAGACCCCTGACCCCAAGAGGCCAATGGCCCTGGCAGGGCAAGGAGCCAAGCTGAGGGTCAGGCAGCCTCCCTGGTGTGAAAGGAACAGAGGCTCATCAGGGCCTTGTGGACCAGGGTCTGAGTCCTTCTCTCGGGTGCTGCCACCTCACCTGGAGTGTCTCAGGACAATTTCCCACGGCTCCTTGCGGTGCCGGAGGGGAGTCTGGACCTGCCCAGGCCCACGCTGGCCCCCTGGCCGAGGACTACAGGGGAAGGACTGGCAGGGAACAGGGGAGCCTCAAGGCCTCGGAGCTCTTCCAGCCTGGCCTGGGGTGCTGAGGCGGAAGCCAGGTGCAGAGGGGGAGGCGGCTCACCGAGGTCACACAGCCAGTTAACAGCAAAGCAGAGAGGCAGTCTAGGGGCAGAAGCAGAGCAGGAAATGGGTGAGTGAGCTCCAGCCTTCAAACCCCGCAGTCGATGTGTGTGCCCCTGAGCGCCTACCCAGCCTGCCCCACGCTCATGTCCCACGTGGTCAGAGCCCCTGCAGAGCAGGACTCCGGGCTGGGAGAAGGCTCGGCCTCCGCTTTCCAGCACCTTGTATCGGCTGAGACAGGACATCTGCTTGTCACAGACCCACCCAGGAATGAGGAAAGAATGCAGGAGGTGCTCCCTTCACCCTGGTGCGTCCTCAGCCGCACTCCTGGGACCATGAAAATCTCTGACCCAGAGA
Source organism: Saimiri boliviensis (assembly GCF_048565385.1). Classification (NCBI taxonomy): domain Eukaryota; kingdom Metazoa; phylum Chordata; class Mammalia; order Primates; family Cebidae; genus Saimiri; species Saimiri boliviensis. The sequence goes on from NC_133459.1 coordinate 21,192,121, forward strand.
AGCAAGGAGGCTTGCCAGAGTCGCAGCGTGGGGCCGGGGACTGCACTGGGAGTCTCCCTCTGGCCAGTCCCACTCTGGAACAAGCCCTGCTCTGGCAAGGTGCAGACCCGGCTCCAATTCCCGGCTCCCCACTGGCTGTGTGACCTCAGGAAGCCGAGTGCCGCTCAGAACTTCCATGTCTTCACCTGTCAGCAGGGCTGACACACCCCTCATCAACAGTCCACTCGTGAAGCGTGTGGAGAGGGCCAGGGCCGTGTCCACGCAGAGCAGATGCTTCCTGGAGGTTTGCTCTGAGTGAGAAGGAGGCAAAAGACAGCGGGCGGGATGCGTCATGAAATAAGGAATCAAGAGCCGGCTGAGTGCCATGGACCTACAGCGGCACCCGGGCAGCTCACAGCCCCTCTCTGGACCTCAGTTTCCACAACTGCAAAATAAGAAAATTGGGCCAGGCATAATGGCTCATGCCTGTAATCCCAGCACTTTGGGAGGCCAAGGCAGGCAGATCATCTGAGGTCAGGAGTTTAAGACCAACCTGGCCAACACAGTGAAACCCCGTCTCTACTAAAAATATAAAAATTAGCTGGGCATCATGGCACACACCTGTAATCCCAGCTACTCAGGACGCTGAGGCAGGAGAATCACTTGAACCCAGGAGGCGGAGGTTGCAGTGAGCTGAGACCTTGCCATTGCACTCTAGACTGCGGCAAAGCGAGACTGCATCACACAAAAAAACAAAACAAAAACAAAATTAACCAGGCATGGTGACACACAGCTGTGGTCCCAGCTACTTGGGAGGCTAAGGTGGGAGGATCATGTGAGCCCAGGAAGTTGAGGCTGCAATGAGCTGTGTTCATGCCACTGTACTACAACCTGGGCAACAGAGTCTCAAAAAATAACAATCACGAAATCAAATGAGGGATTTGTACTAAGGTATTTCTTTCTTTTTTTTTTTTTTAAGACAGAGATTTGCTCTTGTCACCCAGGCTGAAGTGCAGTGGCACAATCTTGGCTCACTGCAACCTCCGCCTCCCAGGCTCAGGCAGTTCTCCTGCCTCAGCTTCCAAAGTAGCTGGGATTACAGGCATGTGCCACCATGCCAGCTAATCTTGTATTTTTCGTAGAGACAAGGTTTCACCATGTTGGCCAGGCTGGTCTCGAGCCCCTGACCTCAGGTGATCCACCCGCCTCGGCCTCCCAAAGTGCTGGGATTAGAGGCGTGAACCACCACGCCCAGCTGTGTACTGAGGTATTTCTAAGTATCCTTCTAGCACTGCACACAGCCCCCCTGACTACCTGTCTTTTCATCTAACCACCTCTGTGAGAGCACTCACAGCGCTGATGGGAGGCATGGGAGGAGAGGAAAATGACTGACTGATTTTATTGAGGTGAAATTCACATGACATACAATTAACTGTTTCCACCTCTACTGTCTCTCGACTTGATGTGACTTGAGTGTCCCCAGGGCTGGTGAAGTCATCACTGTCTGTGACCTGAAAGTGCCCCGAGAGAGCTCAGCAGTGGCACCCCCTGCCCTGCATGAGCCCCTCTTCCCCCTGCCGGCTCCCCCAGCCTGGCTGTGTGGCCTCAGCCAGATGCCCTTCCCTCTCTGACCCCACAGTTCCCACCTATCCGAGCACCTCTGAGGCTGGGCCAGAAGCCACACCTTCTCCTGCCTCCCTAACCCCTGACCTCTGGCCTCTCTTCCAGCTCCGTCGGCAGTGTCCATCATGCATCAGGTGAGCCGCACCGTGGACAGCATTACCCTGTCGTGGTCCCAGCCAGACCAGCCCAATGGCGTGATCCTGGACTATGAGCTGCAGTACTATGAGAAGGTACTTATGGGCTGGGTGCTCTCCCCATCACCCACCTCCCTGAGGGCTCCTCTCCCAGGCCTCAGCCTGGGGCTTCTACGCCCCCCGCCCCAACTGCAAGATGAGACACATTAGTGCATCGGAAAGAGCACTCGCCTTGGAGTCAGGCTGCCTGGCTCCCAATCCAGCTTTGCTCCTCCCTGGCTGTGAGACCTCCCGTGGGTGCCTTGACCTCTCTGAATCTCACTTTTCTGATCTGGAGGATCTGCCCAAAAATCTCAGTAAAATGCAACAGTCACATCCCTTTCCCCACCACGACCCTTTCATCTTAACCTCTGTGGCTTGATGTGGTGAAAAACTGGGTTTCCAAAAAGCTGCGCTTATGAAGTAATAATCAGCCATTCACCTATTCTTCAACAGAGATTTGAAACCGCTCAAGAGAGCTCCCACCCGTCCTGCTCTGATTCCCGCAGAAACACCCTCTTTCACTCACCTGCATGCCCTTTGCATGGGGAGAGGTGATTTCACTTTGAGCTTTTAAATCAGCCCTTTATTACTCCTTCGGGGACCCAAGGGCGGAAGCCACTGGGATGGTAGACGGAGCACTGGACTAGGAGTGAGAAGCCACAGGTTCAAATCCCAGCTCCGTCTTTCACCAGCTACGTGACCTTGGGCAGGCATCTTTATCCCTCTGCGCCTCAGTTTCCACCTGTGCCAAGTGTGGGTGAGGCCCCTTGTGGGGAGCTATGCGGGTTAAGGAGAAAAGGCAGCGTGGCGCCCAGCATGGTACCTGGCCCTCAGCAGAGGCCATGCACGTCCCTGGCCTGCCTTCCTCCTCTGCCCTGCCTGCTGCACAGTGGGCAACGGTGACAGGATGGGAGGCCAGGCGGATGTGGGGTGTGCACAGGATGGGGGCCCGGAGGTAGACAGCACAACTGCCCGCCCACGTGGCTGGACATGAGAGGCCCCAGGAAGCCTCTCCTTTGAATGTCGACTTCTCTTACCTGCTCCAGGAGGCAACACACAGCCACCGAGGCTGCAGTGGCCCCTGGGAAAGGCATCGCTGGGCTTCCATCCAGACTAAGGTGTCGGTGACCGATGGGGAGGCTATTCATTGAGGGCAGGCCCACCGGGAACTGCACATGGATAGAAGAGCTCTCCCTGAAGGCTGAGGAAGAGTGCAGACAGTGGCAGCCAGTCCTGCTGGAGCCCAGCCCGGCCTTTGCTCCCTATTAACCGCTGGATCGGCTAACCATGCGGGTCTCCGGGACCTTTCAACACTCACACAGCCTTCGCCGACCGCCTTGCGGTTGCTTGCATGCATGTTCATCCCGTCCCCAAGGAAGTGCCTTCCAAGAGGTCAGGGACTATGTCTCTCCATTCATCACCTTCTCCCGGCACCCAGGCCTGGCACCAAGGAGACACTTGATCAGTATCAGTTGAGTGAACAAGTGAATGAATCCCTTCCCCTGTGCCCTGGCCCCCAAACACCTCCTGGGACTCATACCTACCATCCCCACACCCACCCACCTTGCTGCCCACACTTTTCCCCCGTCTTCCCCTCATCTCTGCCTGTTGAAATCTTCACGGTCCCTCCCAAGTGTCACCTCCGCCACAAGCAAACGTGGACTCTTCCCCTCTCTGACGGCACTGCAATTGGGGGGGGGGGTGCCCGTGTCTCCTGCAGGAGGCAATGGACACTGAAGGAATGAATCATGTGAATGAATGAGTGATGTGAGTGATGGAGCCTGTGAATGAAAGAGGGAACCGGCGGGACGCAGTGGCTCACACTTGTAATCCCAGCACTTTGGGAGGCCGAGGAGGGCAGATCACTTGAGGTCAGGAGTTTGAGGCCAGCCTGGCAAACATGGCAAAACCCCATCTCTACTAAAAATGCAAAAGTTAGCTGGGCATGGTGGCGCACGCCTGTAACCCCAGCTACTTGGGAAGCCAAGGCAGAAGAATCACTTGAAATCAGGAGGCGGAGATGGCAGTGAGCAGAGATCATGCCACTCTATTACAGCCTGGGTGACAGAGTGAGATGCCATCTCAAAAAGGAAAAAAAGGGCAGTGGGGACGGATGGTAGCCGTATGTGGATGGATAAATGGATGAATTCCTTCTGTCTAGATCGCTCCCACCCCTGCCTTCTCCACCTGGCCAGCTCTGACTCAGCCTTCCAGACCTCAGCCTAGCATCACCTCCTCAGATAAGCCCTCCATCACTGCCCAGATACCATCCAGTGCCCCTTTCCTCTTCTCCTTGCACCTGGCCCTTCTGTGTAGCATTTGTCACGATTATCATTTTTTAAATTATTGAGTAATTAGGTATTGACTCTCTCTACGTTGAGCTAAATATTGACTCTCTCTACATTGAGCTAAATAGTAAGTTCCTTGAGGGTGGAAATCTTGCACTATCTCTGCTGTGTCGCTGGCGCCTGGCACACAGTAGGTACTCAAGAGGTGTTTGTTGCATGACTCAGGAAGTGGCCACCTGAGGGCCTGAGCTGTGGGTGTTGTGCGGAAGCAGCCCCGCCCCTCGATGGGCCCTGGAGAGCCTTGAAGGAGCCGGAGTCCTGGGTCACCAAGCCATCTGCTCCCAGGCTCTGCAGGAGCCAGCATCTCGGCTTCCCGCAGCAGGAACAGCTTAGCAACTCAGAACCCAAAAAGGAAAAAAAAAAAAAAAAACTAATTACGAAGCTTTGTGATTAAATGAAACAGAAAGTGTTTGTCCCCAAAGACGGGCAACGGAAATGAGGAATCCCAGTGCGGGCCCTGCCTGCGACCCATTTCCTACCGCGGCGGGCAGGCCCCGGAGAGGCTGCTGGAGGCGTGAACCGAGAGGCAGCTCTGCCCCACTTTCTGCCACTGCCCGAGCATCCCCAGGCCCCTGCCGGGGGTGGCAGGACCCGCAGGCTCTGCAGCAGCCAAGGTTACCACCTGCCCACATTTCATGAGCATGCGCTGCGTGCTAAGCACGTCACCTCTAGCATCTCGTTTGTCCTCACCACAGGGCTCTTCACCCCATTAGATGGAAGGGGAAACTGAGGCACAGAGAAGTTCCCTAACTTGCCCAAGAGGACCCAGCAAGGATTTGGACCTTTGGTCTCACTCTTGGCTCTCCTGCCTCCCAGGTTTTTCCCCAAGGATGCTACTGGGATGACCTTTAAGAGGTAGACAGGACCAGCCCCTGCCATGGAGAATGTTAGGCATAAATGGTGAGAGGGATCAGGCAGTGAGAGGCTGAGGCGCCATAGCCTAAGGTACAGATGTGATGAGGCATGGGCCTTCTTCTTTCAGCCCCTCCCCCCCAGGGCCTGTGGTACAGAGAGGGGCAGCTTGGCATCTGCCAGTAGGGAGATGGACACTGTCAACTTTCACTCTCGCCAGCTTTGGATCAAGCCGTAAGCTGGGTACCAGGAATCCTGAGAGTGACCAGATGCCTCGGAGGCCTCAGGGACTTCACAGTCCCGGGAAAAAGAGTCAGACGCTGAGATCCATGAGACAGGGTGTGACATTAGCCACAGAAGGGTCAGCAAAGGTCCCGGGGGTATCGACAGTGGCCCACAGTCCTGGCAGGGGCGAGGGAAAGCCTTCATTCAGCAGCACTTGAGCTGAGTCTTGAAAGATGCTAGGAGTTCACCAGACAGACGCATAGTGGGAGCGCAGTCAGTACGGGCAGCAGGAATCACAGGCGCAAAGGCCCTGGGGCAGGGACGTGTGGGCTGCGTTCAGGAAACAGACAGAGCGAGTGTGGCAGGAGCAGAAGCGGGAGCATCATGGGAGGAGGTTGGGAGGAAGGCCAGGCTGATTGTCATGGGCCTTCCAGCCTTGGGAGTCTGGATTCGATTTAAAGTATGATGGATGGCTCTGGAATGATGCAATCTGACTCAGATTCCTTTCAAGCTCCCTGTAGCTTGCTGTGTGGAGAATGGATTCCAGGGAGACATGGAGACCCAGGGAGTCCCTGTACAGGGCTCCCAGGGGACACTAAGTGAGAAATGATGGTAGGTAGCACGGGCCGGAGGAGCTGGCAGCTGAGATGGTAAACGCCGGCAGAGTCTGTGTTTCAAAGCCCAGAGGACCAGGGAAATGTGAAGGGTGACTCCCCGGAGATGGGGCTACCTTTTCCTGGGGCAGAATCGGGTTTGTGTTTTGTAGGTGTGGTGCTTACTGGGGCAAAGGGGTTGGGGTTCAGGGAGGGTGGAGAACAGCAGCCAGGAGAGCGTGCGGTGGAAGAACCAGAAGATAGACTCCAGGAGAATGCCGGGGTTTAAGGCGGGGTAGAAAGCGGAGTTGATGGAAATGTTAGAGGAGGTGCTGGCAGAGCGGGAGGACCAGAACCTGGAGTCGTGTCTGTCCCTGACCTCTCAGACAAGGCGGCGATGTGCCGGCCACCACCACCAGGAGGGGACAGCCAGGCTGCAGGTGGTGAGATTTATTCCAGCAGGTCCGCAGCCAGCTCTTGCCTAACACGGGAGCCCTCCATGTGCCTGCCGTTGGATTCTTCCCCGAACGCTCCAATCTTCCTAGGAAGGGAAGTCAGACACTGAAGCCGCAGGCCCGTGCAGGCCCCACCTCCACCTCTTTCCCTCTCCTTTCCTTCTTCAGAACCGGCTATCTTGGAGCCGGCTCTCCATTTAGCCCTTCCTCAGCCCCACTGGGATTTCCTAGCCTGCCCGGAGCCCTGAGCTGACAACCACCTGGCGGGATGGCTTCTGGAGGCCGCTGATAAATGGTGGCCTTGCTGCAGACCCAGGCCTGGCTGCTTCCATCAGCTCCAGTGCCCCCGGAGAAGCGGCCTCCTTTGGCAGCTGCCCCAAAGCACACAGGTTCACGATCTGGTTCCCCAAGAACTCCCCCAAGAAGAGCATTCGTGAGGCCGCCTGTGGTCGATGGACCCTTGCAGGCCACATCGATTTTAGTATTTATTTAACAGAAAGTGAAGAGGAAGGGCATTCCAGGAAGGGGGAGCAAAGGCTGGGCAGGGGTGGGTGAACTCTGAAAGTGCAGGCCGTATTCAGGCTGTGCCCCGTACCTGGAGTGGGAGCTACCTGGAGAGGTTTGTCCACTCACTCATTCACTTCTGCACTCATTCGTCCATGCAAGGAACATAGGTACGGGCTTAATCTGTAATGGCTTTTGGGTTTTTTTTTTTGGTTTTGTTTTTGAGACGACAGAGTTTCACTCCTGTTGCCCAGGCTGGTGTGCTATGACACCATCTCGGCTCACTGCAACCTCCACCTCCCAGGTTCAAGCGATTCTCCTGCCTCAGCCTCCCAAGCAGCTGGGATTACAAGCATGTGCCACCATGCCTGGCTAATTTTTTTGTAATTTTAGTAGAGACGGGGTTTCACCATGTTGATCAGGCTGGTCTCAAACTTCTGACTTCAAGTGATCCACTCATCTCGGCCTCCCAAAGTGCTGGGATTGCAGGCTAAGCCACCGCGCCCGGCCTCTATAATGGTTTTTAATGGTAGCAATGATGGTGGGAGCCAACATTTATTAAGTCTTTTTATGTACTAGAGACTGTGCTAAAAAACTTTACCTATATTTTCCTTTTAAATCTCCACAACCACCCCTTGGGGTACCTACTGACATTAACCCACTTTAGAGATGAGAAAACTGAGGCCTGGAAGGCTTAAGACATGTACCCAATGCCTCACTGGCCCCAAGCTTCCGGGTAAGTTCTCAGACTAAGGACTGAAATGGATTTCATACTGAATTTCTTCCCCTCGCCCCTTCGTGCTTAATCACTGTTCAGATAAAGGTACTCCAGGGAGAGCAGAGACCGAGGGGAATTGGCATCTCTAGGGGATCTCCAGCGTGGCAGGCACCACCCTATCACGTTTTATCTTCACAGCAGCCCTGAGAGGTTGGCATTGATTGTTCCATTTTTTGGAATAGAAACCAGGGGCGCAGGGAAGTGACGGGTCTTTCCCAAGGTCACAGTGCAATTAAGTGAAAAGAGTAGGATCTGAAGCAGCTTCCAGCTGGGCACAGATGACTCATGCCTGTCATCCCAGCACTTTGGGAGGCTGACATGGGTAGATCATTTGAGTCCAGGAGCTCCAGACTAGCCTGGGTAACATGATGAAACCCTGTCTCTACCAAAAATACAGACATTAGCCGGGTGTGATGGTATGTGCCTGTAGTCTGAGCTACTAGGGAGGCTGAGGTGGGAGGATCGCTTTTGTCTGGGAGGTTGAGGCTGCAATGAGCTGTCATCATGACATTGCACTCCAGCCTGGGTGACAAGACAGACAGACAGATAGATAGATAGATAGATAGATAGATAGATAGATAGATAGAAATGATAAATGAAACAGCTTCCATTCCCTTGCCCAGTGTTGTTAGTGAAGGGAGCTGCTCAGGTTGGTTCCTCGCTCTTCTGAGGCACCTATGGAACCAGCAGCTGCCTCCCGTCTCCCTCACATAATCAGGGACTTAAAACCTCCAACATCTCTAAGTGGGCACCCACCCGGTTCGCAGAATCTAACCTGTTTTCAAGTCTGAGCAATCCCATGTTGTACAGCGGCACCTAGTGTCCACATCTGATACTGCATCCCGGGTTTTGTAGATTTTTGAGTGTTTATGTTCATTCATTATGTCAATAATTAGTAACCTGGCCGGGCGTTGAGGGGGGGGGGGTCCAGAGATGAGCAAGACATGGTCCCTGGCCTCAGGAAATCCACATCCTTAAAAAAGATAGACAAGCATATCAGGACAATAAGTGAAAGAGGAGACAATTTAGACCTGCCACTCCACGCTGGGACATCTGGGAAGTCTCCTCAGCAGAGGTGGCCTTGTGCAGAGTCTTGAATGATGAGTAAGGCATTGCAAGACAAGTGAGGAAGGGGGATTTGGGGCAGCGGCAACAGCGCTTGCAAAAGCTTCGAGCGTCCAGAGGTAGTGTTGCTAGATAAAATACAAGACACATGATTACATTTGAATTTTTTAAAAATAAATGTTTTAGTACAAATACATCCCAAATATTGCATGGGGCATACTTATACCAAAACGTATTTGTTGTTCATCTGAAATTTAAATGTGACTGAGCAGCATCCTATATTTGTGTTTGCTAAATCTGGCAGCGCTACCGAGAAAGAGGGAAAGAGTTGGGGATGGCAGGAACCTGGGAAACGTTAGGGATGTCTCAGGAGAGACTGGAAAATAGCGGGTGATGAAGGATCTGGAATGCCAGGCTAAGGAGTCAGCCTTCACCCGGTGGATGCTGGGGAAGGACTTTGTGGGAAGGACCCCGGGCTTGGTACAGGGAACAAACACAAGCCCTCCCTCATGGACTTATAATCAAGGTGGCAAAAGGAGCCTCAGTCCAAAGTTGAGGGGGCATAGCAGAAACCCCCTCCCATGGCACCCACAGCGTGTGCTCTGGGACTCAGAGAAGAAAGAGATACATTTGGCTGGGAAGTCAAGAAGGCTTCCTGGAGGAGGAGGCAGATGATGTGGCTTGGTAAAAGAGACTTCCTCTCTGCCACTGCCCCACCGAGCTATCCCTGCCTCCCCCTGGTACGGGGGTGGTAGAGACACATTTTCAGGTCAGCGCCCTTCATATCCCTTACATCCCAAGCTTTTTCTCACCTCCTTTCCTCTGAACTTGCTGCGCCTTCTGCCCAGCATGCGTGTCTTTGCCTGGGTGGTTCCCGTTTGTTCTTTGCGATCCCATTCCAGTGCCCCCCACCCATGAGGGTAGCCCCTGATATGGTTCGGCTGTGTCCCCACCCAGATCTCATCTTGAATTATAGTTCCCATAATCCCCACCTGTTGTGGGAGGGACCTAGTAGGAAGTCATGGAATCATGGGATCAGTTACCCTCATGCTGTTCTGGTGATAATGAGTGAGTCCTCACGAGATCTGATGGTTTTATAAGGGGCTTTACCCACTTTGCTTGGCACTCCTCTCTCCTGCCCCCATGTGAAGGAGGATGTGTTTGCTTCCTCTTCCGCCATGGTTTTAAGTTTCCCGAGGCCTCCCCAGCCATGTGGAACTGAGTCAATTAGACCTCTTTCCTTCGTAAATTACCCTGTCTCGGGTGTGTCTTTATGAGCAGTGTGAGAACGGACTAATATAGCCCCCATCTCAGACCAGGTCACATGCCCCTCGGCATGTGCTTACCCTATCAGTGTGAGCCTCTTATACCATTGATTCATTTTATTCTCCAAACAACCCCTGAGGTAGCCACTGTCACCATCCCCCTTTCACAGATAAGGACACAGAGATGTTAAAGAACTTTTCCTAAGGTCGCAGAGATAGTAAATAGTGGAGCCGGGATTTGAACTCAAGAAGTCTGGCTCCAGCTTGTGACCTTAACCTCCATGTTATAAAGCCTGTAATAACGTGCACATACCGAACCTTCATCATTGCGGGAAGTTTTTCAGGGGCTCCATGCACTCCGTGATGTGTATGTGATTGGCATGTACAGCTAGGTGTGCGTTCTTCTGGATGAGGGTTCACAGATTTTTATCAGGAAACATTTTCTCAGAGAGCTTCATGATCTTGAAAGGGTTGGGATTCTCACACTGCTTGCTCTTCTGGACTGAGCTCTCCAAGGCCAGGGCCTGTGTCTCAGCCCACTGCAGTACCCCAGTCCCAGCCTAATGCAAAGAGGATATTTGGGGAAGTTTTGCTGGGCAGCTGACAGATGCCTGAACGAGCATCACGTCTGTATCCAACCCAGTCACTTCTCCACTCCTGCTGCAGCAGCTGGACGTTTGTCCTGTCCTGGACTCCCTGGATCACCCTGGGCAGCAATCAGGAAGCCAGAATCAGTGTTCTTCATCTCTCAAAGAAGAGGACATTGGGTTTGGGCATTAGAGGACATTAGAGGTGGCTCCGTGCAAAACTCTGGCTTGGTTTTTTGGGTTTTGGATGCACTTTTTTTTAGATAGGGTTTAGCTCTGTTGCCCAGGCTGGAGTGCAGTGGCATAATCATGGCTCACTGTGGCCTTGACCTCCCAAGCTTAAGCGATCCTCCAACCTCAGCTTCCCAAGTAGCTGAGACCACAGACCTGTGTCTCTACACCCAGATAATTTTTTTTTTTTTTTCAAGAGAAAGGGTCTTGCGTTGCTGCTCAAACTGGTCTCAAACTTCTGGGCTCAAGTGATCTTCCCAGCCCGGTCTCCCAGAGTGCTGGGATTACAGGTGTGAGCCACCGTATCCAGCCTGGTTTTGAATCTCAAAGCATCTCTGAACTGATATGTGTGACCCTGAGCATCATTTTCCCTTCTGGACCTTAGTTCTTAACTCACCCAAGCGTGCTGAGGCTGAACAAGGGCCCTTCCACTTAACCAACCCATCAAGGCATAGGGCAGGGAAGGGGATGCAGAAGTGAATGAGGTGGGGCCTCTCCCTTCAGTCTCCAAGAACAGTCTAGTCCTCAGGGTCTGCACATAGGAACCACCCAATACGTGTGTATTAGTCAGCTTTTCCTGAGATAATGCTGCAAAACAAACAGTCCCAAAAATGTAACACCTTACAACAAGTGGCTATTTTTCTTGCCCATGGATTTATGTCTGTGAGTCAATGGGGTGGCCCTGTTTCATCCTAGAAGTTGGGTCATGGTCTCCACCTGTTTCTCCTTCTGGAGCCAGCAGTTACCCAGTGCAAGCTCCTCTCATGGCGGAAGCACAAGAGGCCGAGACAAATCAGCAGGCACCTGTAAAGCCCCTGCTTGCATCGTGTCCACTAGACTATTCCGCTGGCCAACACAAGGCATGTGGACAAATTCAACGTCCATGAGACAGAGAAATACACCCTGCCTGCTTTTGTGGACAGTGTCAAAAAGTAACATGGCAAAAGGCACAATTCAATTACAGGGAAGGGATGAAGAACTGGGAACCACAGATGTTTAGCCGATGGCCAGATCTGCCCCCAGCAGGCAGTGGGCTCTGGGCCCGCCGTGACCAACACCTCACTAATTTTCTTCTCTGTTCCTTGGCAGGAGCTCAGTGAGTACAACGCCACAGCCATAAAAAGCCCCACCAACACGGTCACCGTGCAGGGCCTCAAAGCCGGCGCCATCTATGTCTTCCAGGTGCGGGCACGCACCGTGGCAGGCTACGGGCGCTACAGCGGCAAGATGTACTTCCAGACCATGACAGAAGGTGAGCAGAGTCCAGCGGGCAAGTGGAGGGCACAGACTCCACAAACACAACCAACTCGAGGGTCACCATTCCCAGGAAGCACCTTTGTGCAGATTAGAAGAGGCACCCCCTTCTCCCTCCCTCCCTCCTCATTTTGAACCTTTGTGCACAACCATATATAAAAGCCCTGTTTCTGTTGCCTTTGTGTCAACCAGGCCACTCCCTTTCCCAGGACTCTGGGAAGCTCAGCCCTAACTTGCAGAGCCACTCTGAGCAAGTTATACATTCCTTGGTCCAATTTTTTTCTCATCTATAAAACAAAAGCATCACATTCAATCTGAGAGAGTAAACATATTTGATCATATGCAACTCAAATGACTTGCAATTGGACGGAGAAGGATTCTGAAGCTGCATCTGAGTTCAGCAGGAAGAAGTTCTGGGATAGATTAGTATTGTCTGCCCCAGCCAAAGGAATGGGCGGTAGTAGCCTGTGTGCTACATTCCCCACTCTGGAACTACAAACTACATGGTCTCTAAGCACCATTCCTGCTCTAATAATCTAGAAGCAGCCCAGTTTAAAGAGTGTGGGCTCTGAAGCCAAAGAGATAACGAATCCATTTCTGATTTAGCCCTAACCGTATGTGCCTGAACAAGTCACCTTACCTTTCCAACCCTCAGCTTTCTCATTCATAAACAGGGGTGATAACAACGATCTCATTATCACCATCATTACCAAACTAGTTTAAGAATGAGAGACCTAGCACAGGGTTGGTGCTAGGTCCCAGGCATATCAGCACCCACCAGATGGTAGGTAAGTCATAGTTTCTCATTGCTGTGAGTCTGGGATCCCTTTCACCAGCCAGCCAAGCTCCAAGGTGGCTCTGTGTGACCAGACTCCAGCATCCTCTCTAGAGTCTGCTCTAACCACTGGGCGTGGGCCTTGGCCTTTGCCTGGTTGAACATTTCAGAGGCTCCTGGGACCCTAAATTCTTGCCTTATCACAAAACTCCTCCCTATGGCTCTGCCATCTCTTCTGGCACTCACCTCCTCTGCAATCTTCCTGTTCCTCATGGCAGTGTTTTTTTCACCTCTCTAAGCCCTTTTCCATGTTGGGTGAGTGTCACTGGCTGGGAACTGGGAGACTGTCCCAAGATCCTTTTATTAATTCAACAAATGTGCCTGGGGCCCTGCCACCTACCAGGCCAAGTGTGGGTGCCAAGGACCCAGAGCTGACCTCATTCCTGATCTCAGCAAGTTCCTGTTCTGGTCAGTGAGACAGATAAGAAGTAAAAATAGCTGAGTGTGGTGGCTCACACCTATAATCTCAGCACTATGGGAGGCCGAGGCAGGAGGATCACCAGAGGTTAGGAGTTCGAGACTAGCCTGGCCAATGTGGTGAAACCCTGTCTCTACTAAAACTACCTAATCAGTCAGGTGTGATGGCAGGCACCTGTAGTCCCAGCTACTCGGGAGGCTGAGGCAGGAGAATCGCTTGAACCCAGGAGGCAGAAACTGCAGTGAGCCGAGATCATACCATTGCACTCCAGCCTGGGTGACAAGAGTGAAACTCCTACTCAAAAAGAGAGAGAGAGAGAGAGAGAGAAGTAAAAATAATAAAATGTACATCAATGATAGTGTTAATGGCATTGAGTGGTTTCCAAGAGCCAGGCTAATGCCAAGTGTATCTTCTGCATTATCCCATTTCAACTCCCACCTTTGGTTCAAGCAGACTGGGGTTCAAATGCCTGGCTGGGGTGCTACTTTCTTTGTGACCTCAGGCACATCATGACCTCACTAAGCCCAGTATCCTCATCTGTAAAATGGGATAATCCTAAGACTGTTCCGAGATAGGTAACATACTTAGCACAGTGATTGACACATAAAACACTCCATGACAAGCATAGCTAATATTGATTGAATGCTTGCTTATGTGCTAGGTGTTGTTCTAAGTGCTTTACCCAACAATCCTGAGATGGATTATTATTATTCTCCCCATTTTACAGATAAGGCAACTGAGGCACAAAGAGGTAAGTCACTTTGCCAGAGTTCACACAGATAGTAAGTGGCACCATCGGGAGTAGTGGTGGAGCCCTGCCGCTTACCAGGCCAAGTGTGGGTGCCAAGGACCCGGAGATGACCTCATTCAAACCCAGGAAGTCTGGCTCCAGAGTCTGTGCTTTTAACTGCCTGTGTGTGTGTCAGCTCTTATTATTGTTAATTTTCGCATCAACATTGAGATGCAGGAATTATGCCCATTTTATGGATGAGAAGTTGAGGATTAGAACGGATCATGGACTTGTCCAGGGTTACTTGTGAGTCAGTGACAGCCCATTTTCTGCATGGGCATGTGACAGGTGCTCTGTCAGGGGCAGGAACAAAGCCTGAGGATCCCAGAAGATCCAGCAGCAGGGCAGGGGGGAGGGGACAGGGGTGTTAAGATTCCCAGAGCCAGGCTGAGAATGCCCTACCATGCTTTCTCCCCAGCCGAGTACCAGACGAGCATCCAGGAGAAGCTGCCACTCATCATCGGCTCCTCCGCCGCTGGCCTGGTCTTCCTCATCGCCGTGGTTGTCATTGCCATCGTGTGCAACAGGTGGGTAAGGGTCTCCAGGCTTGGCCAGGCCTGGCTGTCCCAGGCGGGTTCTCTCCATCGATCCAGCCGTTCCTCTGCAGCGCTGGTGAACAGAGGAGGCATTCCCACAGTTGCAGGGAGAGACGTGGGCAGGAAGTGGAAGCCGTCAGGTGGCCTCCCACTGCCGAAGCGGCCACCACGGGCAATCCATCCCTCTGGGTTAGGCATTGCCCCTGACAACCCCACTGCTGAAAGGGGTGGCACATGGAGACCCTGCTACAGTGGGCAAGAAGGACTGCAGGGTGCTAGGAACTTCGTGGATGGTGCAAGGGGCCTACAGATTGCCCTGCTTTCTGCATGAGTTCAGGGCCCCTGGCTGAGGAGCTGGAAAGATGAGGAGGACTTTGGAGGAGGCGGGGGAGGGGCCTCCCAAGCAGCTCAGACGGCACAAGCAAAGGCAGGAGGGTGACTTCTGCTGGGTATAATGCAAAGAAAGATTCTCTTCTTCTTTAAAGAGTTCCCCGTTTCAGAAGAGACCAAACCATAAGGTCAGATGGACAGAGGGCCCTGGGGCTTCCGGGGCCAGAAGCCATAGCTGGAAGATGACTTTGCTCTTTGAAGGGGGCTTGGCTGGAGGGGCAACCGGGGAAAACGTGAACCTGGACTTGAGGTGGGAGGAGTGGGGAAGGGACAAGTGGGCCAGAAAGGGCAGGCAGGGCTGTGGCTTCTAGGGCCTGCCCACCCTCTCCCAATCACCTACTGTGGCTCCCAGCCCCCCGGGCGCCTCCAGGTGGCTCCAGCCCTTTGCTCTTGTTCCAGAAGACGGGGGTTTGAGCGTGCGGACTCCGAGTACACGGACAAGCTGCAGCACTACACCAGTGGCCACAGTATGTACACTCCCCGGCGGCTGGCACCCTCGGGCCCCTCACTGCCGGTTCCCCAGTGACCTCTTCAGCCACCTTTGACCTCCTCCTGCCATGCTGCCGGCAGACAGTCCAGTGGTTGCCTGGTTACACTAAGCTCACTCTCACTGCCAGACCTTTGAAAGCGCGGTTCCCTCTGCCTGAGCACTCTCCTCGTCTGCCTTTACCCATCCAGCGCTTACTCATCCCTCAGGCTCCACCATACAGACCCCCCCAAGCAGCCTCCTCTGCCCCCCCCCACATCCTGGGTTCAGGGGCCTCATCCGGGCTTGCAGGCAGCATTGAAGTGGCTGTTTCTTTTCTCACCACCATGATAGTGGGGGCCACTGGAGGCCTGGAATTGTGTCTGACATTTACCATGTCTCCCCACCACCCGCATGGTGCCCAGCACATAGCAGGCACTAGACACAGATTTGCAGAATAAATAAATGAATCCATTTGAATGAATGAGATGATGAGGACCCTGGGCTCTGGCCCAGGAGGTGAGAAAAGCAGCAGGAGCCCCTTCGTCCTTCTCTCCCTCTCACTCTGTGGCTCCAGACACCTGTTCTTCCCCAGTGACAACTCTGGTGGCCTCTCCCCCACCCAGTGCCCTCATTTCTCCCGCCGCCCCATCTCTGGAACAGCAGAGGCCAGTGTGACTGGGACAGAGCGAAGAGAGGAATGGAAGGTCTGAGGGAGTCCCACGTGCAGATTCGCTTCAGGTTCAGCAGAGCCTTGGCTTTTCTTTAAGCGAAATGAGGAGCTGCCGGAGGGTTCTGAGCAGAGAGCTGACATGCTCCGAGTTACAGCCTTGGCGAGACTCCTCTGGCTGCTGTCTGGAGAAGGGACCGAAGGAGCTGATGCAGGGAGACCAGTGGGGTGGCTGTTGGAAGGATCCAGGGAAGACACGATGGTGGTCAGACCGGTGGCAGGGTGGAAGTGGTGAGAAGTGGCTGGATTCTGACCTGTCTCCAAAACAGAGCCACTGTATTTGCTGCACGACTGTATGTGGGTGCATAAGAATGAGCAGAGTCTAGGAGCTCGAGGTACAAAGCCTCTGAGTAAGACATGATTTGAAGTAAAAAATCCTGGGCTTAAAAATAGTTTGGGGCCAGGCACCGTGGTTCACACCTATAATCCTAGCATTTAGGGAGGCCAAGGCAGACAGATCACCTGAAGTCAGGAGTTCAAGACCAGCCCTACCAACATGGTAAAACTCCATCTCTACTAAAAATAGAAAATTAGCCAGATATGATGGTGGGCACCTATAGTCCCAGCTACTCAGACTCGGTAGCCGGCCTGGGTTCAAACCCCACTTCTGCCATTTATTAGCTGTGAGCTGTGTTTATGTCCCCTCGTGTGTGTGTGTGTATGTGTGTGTGTGTGTGTGTGTGTGTGTGTGAGAGAGAGAGAGAGAGAGAGAGAGAAAGAGGGTCTCGCTTTGTCACGCAGACTGGAGTACAGTGGCACAAACACATCTCACTGCAACCTCAACCTCCTAGACTCAAGCAATCCTCCTGCCTCAGCCTCCCTTGAGTAGCTGGGACCTCAAGCATGCACTACCCTGTTGAAGACATGTGAATCTGGGAACCCTGGTAGAAGGTAGCAAAGCCATACAGACATCAAGATCATAAGAGCGGGTGTGGACTCAGGGCTGTGGGAGCCTGTGGAGAGGGTACAAGTCTTCCCTGGAGCAATCCAGGTAGGCTTCACAGAGGGGATGGCATTTGATCTGGTCACAGAAAGCAAAAAGGGCGTTCCAGGTAGAGAGCACAACATGAACGAAAGCATGGAGGCAGGAAATAACGAAGTGTGTCTGGAACCCCCGGGGCAATTAAGTCCTGTTAGCTGGCATGTAGGGAGCAGGGAGCTGGAAGTGAGGCCAATTCATGGAGCGCTGGGAATGCCAGGCACGGGCATGTGCCTTTGTCCTGCAAGCAGCAGAGAACCCTCCTGATCAGGGCTGCTGGCCACAGCATGGGGATGGCATCCAGTTGCTTGGCAGTGGAAGTGACCAAGGAGGTTTTGAGCACTGTGCTTCCCCTTACCTCCCTGAGTCAACCCATTCCTGTCCTCCATCTCCAGCTGGCCCATCAGAAAGGGCCTCCCCCAGGCCTGGTGGGAGGGAGGCTGAAAGCTAGCTGCCAAGAACCACAGCCCATGCATTGAGTCTGAGCAAGAAAGAGAACATCCCCAGGGAGCCGATGCCCCGGCTCTGAGAAGGCTCACGGGGAAGGAGGTGGTCATGGCGGAATACTCCAGGAGGAGGCATGGACCAGATTCTGGTTGTATTTCATCCAGGAGGCAGTGAACATGGTGATTAGGAGTACTGCCCCCAGGCTCAAGTCTGACAAACCTGGGTTCAAATCCTGGCTGTGCCATTTGCTAGCTGTGTGGCCTTGGCCGGATGACTCAGCCTCTCTGCGCCACAGTTTCCTTATGTGTGAAATGGGAATAATTATCCTTCCCTCTAAGAGTTTTTGAGTGGAGGAGATAAGGCATAGAAAGAGTCTGGCATGGCGTTAGGCACAAAGGCTCAGTTAAGTAGCTGCTATTATGATTCAGATTCTACTCAGTCTCATAGACACTGGAGGGGAGGGAAAAATCAGAAACAATCACGTGTCCATTTCCTCCTCCCAGGCATCCACAGTCTTGGATGGTGGTTCTTAACCTCTCTGGGGGCCTCAGACTCCTGGGAGACCCTGCTGAAAGTGTTGGAGCCTGTGACCAGAAGAGCATATACATGTATAAAATTATTAAAAATCTGGAAGTCAGGCCGGGTGTGTTGGCTCATGCCTGTAATCCCAGCACTTTGGGAGGCTGAGGCAGGTGGATCACTTGAGGTCAGGAGTTGGAGACCAGCCAGGCCAGCATAGCAAAACCTATTAAAACTCTATTAAAAATCCAAAAAAATAGCTGGGTATGGTGGCACATGGCTGTAATCCCAACTGCTTGGGAGGTTAACGTGGGAGAATCACTTGAACCCGGGAGGTAGAGGTTGCAGTGAACAGAGATTATGCCACTGCACTCCAGCCTAGGCAACAGAGCAAGGCTCTGTCTCCATAATAATCCTAATAATTAATTAATTTTTTAAAATCCAGAGGTCTATACCCAAGGATGCATGTTTGAGAACTTTTATTTTTTATAATATTTATTTCCATAACTTACGGACTTCAGAAACAGCATCAATCACTTTTTGAAAAGAAAAGGACAATCATAATAAATGCATCCCATCTCAAGAGGTTACCAGACCTTCCACCACCCATTCTTAGGACTGCTAAATAGCCCACAGACCCAAATTTAAAACCCCAGACCTCCAGAGCTAAACAAATACCCACACAACTAACCCCAAATAAAGCTAATGTGTTAGAGCAGCGGTTGGCAAATTTTTCTGTAAGGGGACAGATTTTAGGCCTTGTGGGTCTCTCTTGTATCTACCCAACTCTGCTGTTGAGGCTTGATAACAGCCACAGGCATAGGAATGAGCGTGGTTGTGTTCCAATAAAACTTTATTTACAAAACGGGCTGTAGGCCAATTCGTCAACCCCTATATTACAGGCTCTAACTCCTAGACTCCTGGAATGTCTAAAATAGAGGCTGAGAGTGGTCAATTCATATGTCCAAAGTCACACAGCTGAACAGGATTGATGGCCTCATGCACCAACCAGCTGAGCCTTATGGTGACCCAAAGATTCCAACTCCCAACTCCTAGAACTCCTGCCTCCAAAGTTGCAGCTCCTGGAGTGGCAGGCGAATGTGAGCAGGATGCTGGAGGAGCCAGAGGAAGGCCTGGGCTCAGGGAGGACCAGGGGGTCTGGGCAGGGGAAGACCAGCTGTCTCTCTGGGAGGGGGAAGATGGATGGATCATCTTTCCCTTCTTTCAAAGCATTTTGCTGATTCAGTGCTCGGTGTTCAGAATTAGGTCTCTGACATCCAGGTTACCTTCTTCTCTCAGTGCATAAAAAAATAAGAGTTGGGGACAGAAGAGAGGGAGAACCAAAAATAATAATAATAATAATAAAATTAAAATATGCATCAGATCAGGAATCAAATTAATATGCCACCTGTCTAGCCTCATGCTGATTACCAGAAAATCAGGGATCCAGAAGGAGTTGAGACTTGGCTAGTGGAGGCCCTGGGAGGTGGCCCAGCAGCCAGGGATACTCAGTCGCTGGCGAGTGGGGCGGCCCCTCCAGGGTCTGGAGTCCCATCTGGGAGGGCTGGGCAGCTAGAAAGGGACCCTGGGGGAAGAGGAGGCTTGAATTAGACCTGGAAAGACCAGGAGACGTCCGTAGCAGAACCCCAAAGACAGCATGGTCTGTTACCTGCTCTTTCTGTATTCTAGTTCCAATTCGCTACCTTCCTTTTTGCCCCCCTTCCTTTACTTTGCACCCCTTCATTCTCTATCACCTATCCATCTGTTTATCCTTCTGTGCCCACACCTATAACAGACATTGCTTATCACTCCTGCCAGTCTCAGTTGCTCCAGAAACCCACTGCTGACAGCCTGCAAGTGTTGAAGCAAGAGCTGAGACCTACCTGCCAGCTCTGCTGGCTTCTGCCCCCCTCGCCTCCTACTCAGTCCAGTGCCCATCTGCTCAGTGAGACCCAGAGAGTCCAAGGGACCTGCAGGCAGTGGTCCAGTTCTTATGTGGGCCGCGTGGGTGTGGATTTCCCTCCATGGAGGAACCGGCTCCCGCTTTTCCTTCCGTGTGCATCTTGAGTCAGTCCACATAACTGAGCCTGGTCTTGTCCCGCAGTGACCCCAGGCATGAAGATCTACATTGACCCTTTCACCTACGAGGACCCCAACGAGGCAGTGAGGGAGTTTGCCAAGGAAATTGACATCTCCTGTGTCAAAATTGAGCAGGTGATCGGAGCAGGTAGGTGGCTGGTATCCTCACAGGTACCATGGCCTTAGCCATGGGTGGTGAGACCACCCCAATGTGTACCCTTGGGCCAGAAGGTAGGATGTGGGACAGGAGCCTCAGAGGACCCTCTAAGGCCTGAAGGCTCAGAATGACCATGAAAGAAGGGCCCTCAAAAGTCATCCAGCAAAACCACCTCACTGACAAAAGAGGAAACTGAGGCACAGAGCTGGGAAGGGACATGCACAGCGAGTCAGAGATTGAGCTGGGTCTGAAGCCCGGTTCTCTGGACCTTTGGTCCAGTGCTTCCCCCTCACCCCAATCCTCCTCGGTGCCTCTCCCCATCTCCCGGCTTCCCCTGCACCCTCCCGCATGCCCAGCCACCGACAACCAAAGAACAACCATGAGGAATTTACTGTCTTCTCCCAAAGGTGGCTGGGACTTTTCTGGACCCCCAACATTCTTGAAGGGGTTCTGTGTCTGTGAGGATGAATGGGCCTTTGAGGAGAAAATGTACCTGCAGACCCCAAGAGTGGGAACAGGGAGGTGGCCCTTCCACCTGGCAAATGACATCCTGCCTGTCTTGGTGTTTCTGTCTCAGGGGAGTTTGGTGAGGTCTGCAGTGGCCACCTGAAGCTGCCAGGCAAGAGAGAAATCTTTGTGGCCATCAAGACGCTCAAGTCGGGCTATACGGAGAAGCAGCGCCGGGACTTCCTGAGCGAAGCCTCCATCATGGGCCAGTTCGACCACCCCAATGTCATCCACCTGGAGGGCGTCGTGACCAAGAGCACACCTGTGATGATCATCACCGAGTTCATGGAAAATGGCTCCCTGGACTCCTTTCTCCGGGTAGGGGAAGACAGGAGGGCCAGGGGCCCTTGAATGGGCAGGAAAAGGAATGATGGACACAGCTTTATACTGTCAGAATCTGATGGGGTCTTGGAAACGCTCTAGGTCAGGAATGGCTTGCAGGCTGTCACTTTCTATTCCCTTACCCATGGCAGGCACTGCTAATCACTCCCAGCACTCTCATCCACTAAGCCCAGAAGCAGTCCCGGAATTATTCTTAGTATGGTTCCCCAGGAAGCCACAATCAGTTGATCAGAGTCGGCATACACCTGAAATGTGTTTCCATTTCTGCTCTTACCCAGCCTTCTCATTATACATAGGAGAAAACTGGCTCAAAGACAGGATTTGCCCAGGGTCACCCAAAGGGTCAAGATGAGTCCTGCAATGGAACCCAGTGTCTTGACCTCTCATTCAGGGTTTTCACCAGATTTTGGAGTTCCCCAAAGCCCTATAGGCTGGTGGGAGGAGTTCAGAACACAAGGCCATCAGAAGAAAGTGTCAAGGTCTCCCAGGAGATCACTGTCAACCAGCTAGACAGAGCACAGCCTGGGCGTCGGAAGCAGGCTGCTGAACTAGCTGCCATTCCACAGACATTTGTGAAGCTCCTACCCTGTGCCAGGCACCTTCCTGCACCTTCTTGTTTAACCCAGAATAGCCCTGGGAGATGGGTGTGATTTAGGCCCATTTAACACACAGATGAGGAAACCGAGACTCAGAGATGTTAGGTCACATGTCCAAGGTTGCACAGCCAAGAAGGAACAAAGCCAGAGTCAAACCAAGCGGGTCTGCTTCAAAGCCTGTATTCTCTCCACCATCCTGAAGTTGACCTCTAAGGGGCCTCTCCCAGGGTCCCGAAGCATCTGAGTCCTTCCCCAGGGGAGCCCAGAGCCAGGCTGGCAGGGTCCAGCTCGAAGTTCCCGTTGTGACGACGATGCAGAGCTCTGATGCCTGCTCTTCCATTTACTCTGTGTTTTCTCCACTTCTCCCAAAGCAAAACGATGGGCAGTTCACAGTCATCCAGCTGGTGGGCATGCTTCGGGGCATCGCAGCCGGCATGAAGTACCTGGCAGACATGAACTATGTGCACCGTGACCTGGCTGCCCGCAACATCCTTGTCAATAGCAACCTGGTCTGCAAGGTGTCAGACTTCGGGCTCTCACGCTTTCTGGAGGACGATACCTCAGACCCCACCTACACCAGTGCCCTGGTAAGATGGAGACAGGGAACACTGGAGTCCCAGGGCCGGAGAAGAGGGCATGCGTGTCCATCTCTCCCTGCAAGACACTTTCACCAACGCCCAGTTGGGCCAAGCACCGTCCTGGGCCCAGGGGACAGGGAAGCAGGAACCACAGCTCCTGCCCTCTTTCAACTCCCACACTGGTGGGGAACAAATGTGCAAAGGCGTGTGGAGTGACAGGGCTGTGAGCCAGGACAGCCAGCCCTGGAGGCAGAGAAAGGCTTGCCAGAGAGGTTGACATCTGAGCTGAGAGTGGAAAGGCCCAGAAACGTTTGTCAGATGCCATGGTCTCATGGCAAAGTCCTGTGACCGAAATACGGGCTGTAGGGACAATGGTGGTGAGCAATAACGCTGGAGAGGTAGACAGGGCTGAACCTTGGCGCCCCTGTAATGCCCAGGTTCGGGACTCTCCCCTGAAAGCAGCGAGGCTTACTGAATGTTTTAAACTGAAAGGACAAAGAGCCCAGAGATGGTCCCAAGTAGGCAAGTCACAAGAGCACTGTGCTGTCTGAGGCGTGCCTCCCCGACGGGGAGACGTAAGACACAGCTGTGGGACTGAGGGTAGCTGACAATTCTTTGGGAGCTCAGAAAGGCTCTCGGAGGGACTTGATGAGAAGGAGGTTTCCAGATGGCAGAGCAGGAAAAGGCACTCCGTGCAGAGGGTGCAGCTGGTGTGAATGCCCAGTGGTCTGAAGCAGCATGGTGAGTTTGGGGCACAACGAGGTGCCTCATGAGATTGGGGCATCACAGGGCACAGGGTGGGAGGATTAAAAGAAGAGGTCAGACAGCCCAGCCTCCCACCCACGAACCCTCCTCATTCTGTCTCCCAGGGCGGGAAGATCCCCATCCGCTGGACAGCTCCGGAAGCTATCCAGTACCGGAAGTTCACCTCCGCCAGTGACGTGTGGAGCTACGGCATCGTCATGTGGGAGGTGATGTCCTACGGGGAGCGGCCCTACTGGGACATGACCAACCAGGACGTAAGTCTCCAAGGGGATGGGCAAGGCCTCTCCGGCCCGCCAGATGGGAGAGGGAAGATCAGGGCTCCTGGCCTTGTGCCAGTCTCCCAGAGCATGGGACATGGGCCTCTGAGATCGTGGGCCTGGCTCCCAGGGCAGCTGCCAGTCCAATGGTGTCTGATTCAAATGTCTGCACAGGACCCTGGACTCTCCAGGCTGTAGGGAGTAGGAAAGGCCACCCATCCTCACATCAGCATGTCTTCAGGGTGCTCGCATCTGTGGCCAACCCCAAATGAGACCACATCGGCCCTTCAGGTGTTTACCACCTAACTAGGGGGCAAGATGATTATTCAGGGAACCAGATGTTGTCATCGGGAGCCTTTCAGATCAGGTGCTAAATCAGAGTAGCCCTGGAGGCACCGAGGCACCAGCGGCATGGGCAAGGTCAGCCAGGGAGTGATCACAGGACAAGTGGGGTTCAAACGGTGGCAGGATGTGGAGACTTGAGGACTTCCAGTGGGAAAGAACAGAGTGTGCAAAGGCTGAGGTGGGCTAATGCGGGGCTGATGTCAAACCAAGGGATTTCCATTTGCAAAAATGCAGACAGGAAGAACTCGAAGAAACTTCTTACCCAGGGAAGGTGACCCCCAGTCAAGTGTGGAAGGTGAATGGCCCTGGTGGCTGAGAGGGGTGTTTGGGCGCATTTCCTTGATAGAGAAGCAGGGGATGGTGGGAGGGGGCTCCAGCCAGGCTCAAGGCCATGCTGTGGGCCTGATGGGGGGAGGTATCTCACACCTGGAGCTGTAAATGGCACTAAAATCAAGCATGTGGTCACATGGGGTCAAGCAAGGAGCCAGAGAGGGGAGGCCTTGGGACCATCAAAGCCAAGAGGGGGCTCACAGGTGGGAAAGAGGGAGGAGCTGGTGGAACCAGACACAGGGGGGTCATCTTGGCGGACCCTGGGGGGAAGCTATCTCAGGGCGCTGCCAGTCCCAAGACTGGCAGATTAAGACCCAGCTGCCAGGTCATATTAAGGGTCTAGATGGTGGGAACCCAGGTCATCCCATCCCTGGGGCTGCCTCCAGGAGGTGAAGGTGGTTGCCACAGCAACTAAATAGGTCAAACATGCAATGTAATGGGGGCAAGATGGCCCTGGCAGAGGGTAGATGCCCTCAGCCCATCCACCCAACCCCACTCCACTCCCCCATTGTCCCAGGTGATCAATGCTATCGAGCAGGACTATCGGCTGCCGCCACCCATGGACTGCCCAAGCGCTCTGCACCAACTCATGCTAGACTGTTGGCAGAAAGACCGCAACCATCGGCCCAAGTTCGGCCAAATTGTCAACACGCTAGACAAGATGATCCGAAACCCCAACAGCCTCAAAGCCATGGCGCCCCTCTCCTCCGGGTAAGGCCCTGCCCCTGCCCCGCCCCAGCCAGGCCCTGCCCCTCTTCCCCTCTCCCATCCCTTCTGCCCCCACTTCCGACAGATGCTCTTCCTTACTGCAGTTTGGGATGGGGAAGGACAGGACTCGTGTTTGTTGGGCACCTGCCCTGCCTTAGGGGTGGAGAGCAGAGGACACAGACTGCCCAGAGGAATAAAAGGACCTATACCCTGTAGGTGGCAGAGGAGGCATCTTTTAAAGCATGATCAGAGAGGACAGTATTGAAGAAAACTTACCAGATGAAGGCCAGCCGTGGTGGCTCATGCCTGTAATCCTAGCACTTCGGGAGGCTGAGACAGGTGAATCACCTGAGGTCAAGACCAGCCTGGCCAACATGGGTGAAACCCCATCTCTACTAAAAATTTAAAAATTAGCTGGCCGAGTTGGCATGCACCTATAATCCCAGCTACTCAGGAGTCTGAGGCAAGAGAATCGCTTGAACCCAGGAGGCAGAGGTTGCAGTGAGCTGAGATCGTGCCATTGCACTCCAGCCTGGGCAACAATAGCGAAACTCCATCTAAAAAAAAAAAAAACATGACCAAAGGATCCAGAATCTTAGTTGATGAATAGATTTACCTGTCACTAAGTTTCCTTCCTAACTACCCTCACACTCAAACCTGGACCCGCTGGCTTCCATTTATATCCTCATCACACACATGCTCACACAAATGCAGGCCTACATGCACACAGATGAATACACAATTAGGCACAAACACTCACGCCTGCTCACACACACAGTCTCAGGCTCTCACACCTACACAGATCCATAGGCACCTGCACACACACCCCCATTCAGAAGTTTGTATTCACTGTACACCCATCTGTGCCCCCACAGGGGGTCAGCATCCCCATGCCCAGGAGACGGGCTCGGCCTGAGGGGCATTCACTTGGGGACCCGGTGCTTCCCTTCACCTTGAGGTCCCAGGACAGGCTCCATGGGGCAGCAGCTCCCCTCTGCCTTCCTTGGGTGATAGTCACAGGTCTCACTGCTGGCCCTGCACACACTTACTCCTCAGGACTCACAATCCCACAGGGCTTCAGAGGGGCGTCCGGCCAGGTGCCCTTAGGATCTAGGGCTGGCTGTAGTCAGAGACCCCTTGGGCCAAAGTCCTTCTTCCAGCATGTTCTTAAAAGCAGGGATCGTCCTGCTTCCCTCTGCCTGTCTCTCCTCACCATGACCGTGCATCAGCCACCCCTAACTCTCCAGATCAAATCCCTCTGAGCTTTAAACCTCATGAGAGCCATTTCACTCCTTGCCAGCCAGGAAGTCATTCTCGTTAGCGCCACCAGCCTTAGCTGGGCTTTGGAGATACAGTCTCTGGACAGTCCAGAAGGTGAGCTTCCCATAGCACAAACCAGGGTGCCGAAGGATGGAGAATGGCACTAGGAGAGGAAACTGTGAATAACCGGCATAGCTAGTCCAGCTGAAATCCCTCCCCCTGAAAATAAGAAGCATGGAGCAGCATCTTCCCTCCTCATTCCTGAGGTCCAGCCTCTCCACCATCCCTGCAGTGCCTTCCCTAGACTTCCCACTTGGTCCCAGCTTTGAGTTCTGCACACACGCTCACTCTCACCTGCTCACACCTATACGCATGCATGTTTCCACAGGTTCGAACCCATGCCTGCACTCCTGCAGAAGTACTCACATACATACCCATTCACTTATGTTCATGTAAATGGATGCACACGTGCACATTCATGCATACGCAGCCTACAGGCCCGTCCCTGCACACTCCCTGTGGACAGGTGCCCTGACCGTCTCTGTCGCCTACCCCCAACCCCAGCATCAACCTGCCGCTGCTGGACCGCACGATCCCCGACTACACCAGCTTTAACACGGTGGACGAGTGGCTGGAGGCCATCAAGATGGGGCAGTACAAGGAGAGCTTCGCCAATGCCGGCTTCACCTCCTTCGATGTCGTGTCTCAGATGATGATGGAGTAAGTGCTCAGTCACCTCTGCTGGTCGCCTTATCTCCCCCTGTCCGCAGGCCCCACCAGCCAAGTGGGGTGATCTGGAGGGTGAGGAATAGATCATGTCCCAGTAGGGAAGCAGGGACCAAGGGACAAGACGGCCACCTTTGGAGTCATCCGTGGACTGATACCTAGGTCTGCCTGCCACCTACAAGCTGTGTGACCTGGAGCGAATCATAGCACCTCCCTCAGCCTCAGTTTTCTCACCTGCAGACTGGGGGTTGGTAGGAAGGGCGAGGGAGATATGAAGGAAGTAGGTGCTTAGACAATGCAAGCCGGCTTCCCTTCCCCGCAGCAGAGGAGAGAAGGGTGCCTCAGCGCCCTGATTCCTACCCAAGTGCTCTTCCACCTCGCACCATAGTCACACCCTCCAGCTGTGGCTGCCTGCCTGCTCACGGTTCCCCACTCACCGCTCCCCACTCCACGCTCCCCACTCCACACCCCCTACTCCCCACTCCCCACTCCCCAGAACTCCTTGCTTTGCCATCTTCCCCCCCCCCACCCCCCCGCACCCTCCCCACCCTGCCCACCAGGCTCAGGCAGCTCTTTCCCAGGCACAGAGCCCCTCCATCCACACATTTCCCTAACCCACGTGCTTCTCTCCCAAAGGGACATTCTCCGGGTTGGGGTCACTTTGGCTGGCCACCAGAAAAAAATACTGAACAGTATCCAGGTGATGCGGGCGCAGATGAACCAGATTCAGTCTGTGGAGGTTTGACATTCACCTGCCTCAGCTCACTTCCTCCAAGCCCCGCCCCCTCCGCCCCATGCGCCGGCCCTCCTGGTGCTCCATCCACTGCAGGGCCAGCCACCCGCCAGGAGGCCACGGGCCACAGGAAGAATCAAGCAGCGCCAGCCACGAGACGTCACCAAGGACACACGCAACTCAAACGACAGAAAAAAAAAAAAAGGGAATGGGAAAAAAAGAAACTAGATCCTGGGAGGGGGCGGGAAATACAAGGACTATTTTTTAAAGAAGATTCTCATAAGGAAAGCAATGACTGCTCTGGGGGTACAAAAGGGCTTGGGAGATTCATGCGACGTGTCCAATCGGGGACCAAAAGCAGTTTCTCTTCCACTCCCTGTGGGAAGGTCACCTGGCCAGAGCCAAGAAACACTTTCAGAAAAACAAATGTGAAGGGGAGAGACAGGGGCTGCCCTTGGCTCCTGTCCCCGCTGCTCCTCTAGGCCTCACTCAACAACCAAGCGCCCAGTGGACGGGATAGATGGACAGGCAGCCACCCTGAGAACCCCTCTGGGAAAATCTATTCCCGCCACCACTGGGCAAACAGAAGAATTTTTCTGTCTTTGGAGACTATTTTAGAAACTCCAAAGAAAGACACTGTTTTCTCCTGTGGGCTCACGAGGCTGAAAGGGGCTTTTGTCCTGCTGGGTCAGGGAGGACCTGGGGACACCAGAAAAGTCAGCCTTCCTGAGGATGGCCGCCCCCGGGTCTGCAGCTCCAGGTGCATATCATGCACACAGCCCAGCGGCCCGACGCCTGGGTGCCTGCTCCCGCCAGCCCCGCCTCGAGGACTGATGCTGCAGTGACTGCCGTCAGCTCCAACTGCCGCTGAGAAGGGTTGGTCCTGCATCTGGGTTTGTTTACAGCAATTAGTGGACTCGGGGGTATTTTGGTCAGGGTGGTTTTGGTTTAGGGGGTTTGTTTGTTGGGTTGTTTTTTTTTTTTTTTATGACAATGAAGTGACACTTTGACATTTCCTACCTTTTGAGGACTTGATCCTTCTCCAGAAAGAAGGTGCTTTCTGCTTACTGACTTAGGCAATACACCAAGGGCGAGATTTTATATGCACATTTCTGGATTTTTTATACGGTTTTCATTGACACTCTTCCGTCCTCCCACCTGCCACCAGGCCTCACCAAAGCCAACTGCCATGGGGCCATCTGGGCCATTCAGAGACTGGAGTGAGATTTGAGTGTGGAGGGGGAGGCGCCACGGTGGAGGAGCCTCCCGCTCCAGGACTGTGGATGAAATTGACAGATTGAGGAGGAAGTGGGCTCTGAGGCTGCAGGGCTGGAAGTCCTTGCCCACTTCCCACTCTCCTACCACAATCTATCTAGTACTTCCAGGCAAACAGGCCCCTTTGAGGCTCCCGAGTCCCCTCAGATGGCCAAAACCCAGTTTTGCCTCTGGGAGCCTAAACCAGGCCGCATGGGAGGCCGGGACCCGGATCATTCACTGTGATACCCTGCCCTCCAGAGGGTGTGCTCAGAGACACGGGCAAGCATGCTCCTTCCCTTTCCCGGAGAGAAAGTGTGTGATTTCTCTCCCACCTCCTTCCCCCTACTAGACCTTTGCTGGGCCTGAAGGTCTTGGCCATGGGGAAGCCCTCAGCCTAGGGATCCGGTCACAGACTCCCTCCTGTGAGCCAACGCAGGCACCTGAGCAGAGCAATCAGTTAGTGAAATTGAATGGAAATAAACGCTTTAGTTATAACATGACCCCTGTTCTCTGTAAGTTCCAAGGGAGACCCTGGCACTCTTGGGACGTACCATGTGACCCAGGTGCCAAGGGTTGCTATTCTAATCAGCCCTTCCTCCCTCGGGCTTCTAGAAAGCCCAGGGCAGAGAATACACATGGAGAACGACAGCTCTACGTGGCCTTTCTGTCTCTGGCTTATCAAAAGCACAGGCAGCAAAGGAAGTGAGTTGGAAGTGGCTCCGAACTTAGCATTCGATGCCCTGGGAATCAGGGTGAGCCCCTGCAGGTACATCAGGAGCAGATCATTGACGGGGGTGCACTTAGAAGAGGGTCCACGTGTCAGTTCAACTGCAACAGCGGGAATGTGAGGGTCTTAGAGTGCCCATGGACCCCTAGGCAGAGCCACAGGTATGACCACCTTATCCAGGCCAACTCTGGTCTTCTCTGTGCAAATGAGCTCCTGCTCACATTAAAATCAGAATTCTGCATGTGGCAGGAGGAGGCAGGGAGATGGATGTGCCGTGGTCATCAGGTCTGGCTGAGGAGGGGGAGCCATGGAGGCCACCTCTCGGGACCTTTCCCAGATCCAAGGAGATGGCCAGTGGGAAAGATTCGGGCCACAGGCAGCCAGCTAGCAGTGCCACAGTCAGAGCATGCATCCAGCACAGCCCAGCCTGTCGTCTGTCGCTCACCTGTTCCGGGAGCCTGAGCTGTAAAGGGAAAGGAAGGGATTACAGAGAAGTGTGGGCTCCCTGGGGGGGGCAGCAGGGTGAGCCACAGGGAAGGCACTGGCAGGTTTCCTGCAAACTGGCCGGCAGTGGCCCACTGGCCTTCACTTTGTGCCCCAAAAGTGCCCCGCGCGGGTGGCAGCTGTCTCGGCACACAAGGTCACCTTCTGGCGGGAGCTGCCCTGATGCTCTTTAGATTAGTTCTGTTTCCCCAGCCCACCCCACACTGCTCTGGGGCCCCACATGGGGCTGGCAGTCAGTGCCTCCTGTCAGATGGCTTCCTGTCCTAAGCGGCTGGGCTGGTGACCGCTAGCCAGCATGTCTGCCCCTCCACCCTCCAGGGCCAAGTTCCTCAGTGGCCATGGCCCCTGCACACCTGCTTCCGAGAGCACAGGTGCTACAGACCTCTGTGTCTCCACTTCAGGGTAACAAACAGATGTCACTGTGACTGTCCCAGGGGTACAGGCACGGCTCACATCTCTTCCACCTCCACCCATCTACCCCACCTGCCACTGGGGCAGTTCCCCCCGCCCCAACCTCTTGCTTGCTGCTCAGTGGGGAGTGGCAGGCCGTGCTGCCAAGCGCCTTCCACTTACGCCACCCGCTCGCCCAGGCGCACAGCTCTGAGCCACCCGCTGCCTGGTTACTAATCCTTTCCTGGCTCAACCTCCCCAAGTGCCAGCCCCCGCCTGCCCAGTAGTGTTAGGGGAGTTTCCGGCTGTTCTGCACACAGTTGGTACTGGAGGAAAGAAAGCTGCCTTGTAAATACAAGCCAGGGCACCGTGGAAATGGGCACCAGCTGCTCTGAGAGGGTGCGGCTGGCAGAGCCACGCGGGGCCAGGCTGGGTAGGAGAGAGCCATGCTACCCACCCCACCCCTACTGCTCCAGAGCCCCCAAAATGGATCGTTGTTGGTGCTCAGCAGTCGTCTCCCTGGAGGATGATATTCAAAATATCAACTGGGAAGATGTGGGCAGACCAATCAGAATAGATAATGGCTGTGTGCTGGACCAGAGGCCTCAGAGCCGAGACCTGGTGGCGTGGCAGTGGGAGACACTTAAGGGACTCAGGGCTGTGGCTGTTTACTAACCAGCAGTGCCTCTTACTCAGACGGCATCAGCTGAACTCTTCCCCCATCATTTCTAATTGGTCCCCACCCTGCCACCGCCTAGGGGCTTCTCTGCCACCACTTTGTGAGCAGTCGCTAGCCTCATACTTCTCTCCCATCAGGGGCTCATCCCCAGAAGGCTGGGAGCTCCCACCCTGCCCGGTTATTCCTCCCGCCTGGCTGAAGTACCGGAAGGACCCAGGCCCCAGACCACCACCCACCCGAGGGCTAGGCCCAGGGCCACTCTTGGCTCTCTCCAGGGCTCCTGTACTTTGAAGATGGTACCGAAGGCTGGAAGACGCTTGCTAGGGAAGATCACATAAATGCATTCAAAAGACAGGATACCACAGGATGCTAGGGCAGGTGTGTCCCAACCCCAGGGTGGCAGCCTTCTCCTGTCACTAGGGACATGGATCTGGGGAGACACTTCCCCTCACTAAGCCATCTATAAAATGAGAGCATTGGAGTGGGTGAGGCAGGCTGTGCAAGACACTTACACACCTTGGTCCCATGAGGAGGGAGTGTTCCCCCTGCATATTTGTGGCGGAAACTGAGGCTCAGAGAGATGAAGTACTTTGCTCAGGATTACATAGCCTGAAGGGGCAGAGCAAGGCCATGAGCTTTGGTTTCTCTGCTTCTGATGCCTCCTCTACCATGCTCAATTAGATGACAAGAAACAGTTAGCATCTGACATGGGCCAGTAAGAGAAGAGAAAGCTCATGTAGGCTAGGGCTGTCAGGGAGGGCTTCATGGAGGAGGCTGTCTTGAAAATGACAGAGGTCAAGAGAAAGGTCATTCCAAGATGCAGCTGCCAGATTGGTCCAGCATAGTGAGGAGTTGAGTCTGGATGGACCGGTAGAATGGGGGAAGTGAGGGTTGATGTAAGGGGAGATGGAGGCAGTTTAGGCATGATACACAGTCCAGCCACAGCATATTCTTGAGCAGGAGAGTAGCAGGGTGAGCACTAGGTACTAGGAAGAAGCACCAGTTCAGCCATCAGATGGGGCAGGATGCCTCCCAGCTACTCCTCTCCCCTAGAAGGAAGAGGCCCCGGTCTCATTTATTTCGGGAGAAGCCAGGCTCTGCTGCATCTGTTTCCATCCTCACTGACGCAGATAATCCAAAGAGTCACTTCAGCTGCTTGAAACAGCAGGGTTGGGTCTTATGCTACCTGATTCTTAATTCAGCTGATGTCTACCCCATTTCCTTCAAGCTTCTCTAGAGGTGGCAGGGGTGAGGTGGGGAGACAGCTGCCAGGCACCGAGGGAGCTGAGCCTGGCGGGGGCAGGTGTGCAGGTGAGCATGAGAAACTCCTCAGGAAACCCATTCCTGCCCTGATCACCCTAGCCCCGGAGAGATCACCCACATGTGCTGGAATGGGTCTGGGGTCCTGTCTTTTCCAATAGTGTGTTATCCTGGGGAAACCCAGAGGGAAGTTCAGGGAGCCCCACTGTGCTGTGTGATGCTACACACACATGCGAATGCACCACCAGGCGGCTTTGACCCAGCCTTCTGCAAAATGGCTTCTGCCATCAAACTTAGGGTGGATATGGCCTTGCAGCTGCCAGTTTTTCCTTCAGAGAAACCAAGATCAGAGTGTTGGTTGCAGAAAGGGACTTGGTCTTTGTCACATAACAGGAAAGAGAGTGGGCTCAGGGCACACCCCCTCGAAGGCTAATCTCAGGAGGTCGAGGCCACAGGGATTGCAATAATCACTGAATGCTTGCCATACATCAGGTGCCAAAGCATTATCCTCTCCAATTTCCAAGTGAGGAAACTGATTCCCAGAGATGATTCCCAGAAGATTCCAACCAGGCCATCTGCCTGCAGTCCTTCCTCCCCACCTCCCGGGATTTCTCAAAATGTATGCCATCGCCCACCTGTATCAGAATCTCCCGGGCTATTTATTGTTTTACATGCTCCACCCCAACCCCTTAAATCAGAATCCCTGCGGTTGGGCCCAAGAGTCTCCATTTTTGACAGTTTCCTCTAGGTGACTCCTCCAGACGCTGGCATCCTCGCTTGACTTCCCCGACCACGAACTGCCCCGATGTCAGCAGAGAGGGTCTGGTGTAGACAGGGATTAAGAAGAAGCAGGGCATTTTCAGCTAGGAGGCCCAAACCCAGACACAGATTAGGACCCATGAAGTAGGGGTAGAGCTGACCCTCAGGAATGTGCCCAGACCGAGCTAAGCTTTCAGAAAAATTTGAAAGACCCTCAGACCCAGAGTGTGTCTGAGTTTAGCTTCACAGCATGAAGGCTGCCTCAGGAAAGCTGATATAACAAGAAGCAGCAGCAATTTAATACCTTGGAGGGGCCCAGCAGCCCACTCAGGGCCACCCTGGGAGACCCCACAGACCCCAAGGCTGTGGTTCAGGCCTGCCCACTCAACACCTGGCCAGGTGGGGCAGGCACAGGCAGGGTGGGGCTTCCAGCTGGACCTACAGCTACAGATGCCCCCCACCCACCACCAAGCCCTGCTACCCAGACTAAGACACAGCTTTCCCTAGAGGAGAGAGGGAGCAAAGGCCCCTGTCTCTATGCAAGACCTAACAGCCCCTGTTGGAGGAGAGGAAGCAGGAGAGGGAGGAGGGAGGAGGTCAGAGCCGGGACCACATACACTCTTGGGAGCCCTGCTGAGACTGCAGGAGTCAAGAATTCTGATGTTCCACAGGTGGAAGATTCCCAGATTCTAAGATTGCAAAGCCCATCATTCTAAGATTCCAATGGAACGATTCATGTTTCTAAGATTCCATCACTCTATGAGTCTATGCTGCTAATTCTTGCAATTTCCAGTCTCATTGTTCATTGCGGGTCCCCAAACCTGTGGGCCCTAGCATTTTTTAAAAAGCACAAAAAAAAAAAGAGCAAGAAAGAGAGAAAGAGATGGGGAGGGAGACAGCTGAAAACAGATGCGAGCAACAGCTCTGTCCTTTGGATCTGAGTTACAGATGCACCTTGGCAAGGGCCAAAACCCTCCTTTTGAGTGGGGTGCTGACCTTCTTTCCCTGGTAGAGTGGCAGAATTGCATATGTCAGGCCTTCCTAGCGGGGAAAGGGGCTGGCTGTTCCAGGCTACGGCTGAGTAAAGCCCCACACAGGCCACAGTGCCCACTGGCTGGTGGACTTAGGAGCCAAGCCTGGGCCCCACTGGCTCAGTTTGGGGAGGGACTCGTCTGGGGTGGAATTTCCCTCCCAGCAGTGAGGAAACTGCAGGGCCGGGGATTTGCCTTGGGAGAACCCCACTGAGGAATATTCCCCAAGCAGAACCCCTTCCTGTTCAGAGCCCGAGTCTTAACACTGGACAACCACAGGGTCTTGCTGCAAACTCCAGAGCCAGGTGCCTTCCCTCTGGCGTTTGGGACGTAGCTTCCATGGCCACACAGCCCTCAGCCCCTCCCAAGGACCTCCCCTCCCTTGCCCTTTCCTAATCTTAGCCACTGCCTTCCAGAGCTGGGAGGCCACATGGCGGGGGTGCCTGTGGATCACTCCATGATCGGCCTGGCCCCTTTCCCCTCTGTGGACAGGGACTCTGACGGGCAGGGGGCACCAAGTCGAGCCTCTGAGGCCGACCCAGCATAGGCCTGGCAGGGACATTCACTCACAATCAGCCTTTTTGGACTCTGGAGAAGAGCAATTACCGCTTGGTCATGCCCAGCCCCCAAATCATAATCATAGCTGCTATTTCATGAGTGCCAGCAATGTGCCAGGCACCGTGCCCAACTTTTTACACACAGTGTCTTGCCTAATTCTCATGCCACTCCATGAGACAGGTACAGTTATTACTCCCATTCCACAGACTAGGAAACTCAGAGACATGACATTGTGGCTCTCCCCCGTCACACAGCCAGTAAGTGGCCTCTGACCCCAGCACCCGCCTCTGAATCACTATGCTATGCTGCTACCAGTGCTCCACACTCAGCCCCTCTCCACTGTCAGATCCTTTGCCAGTCAAGCCCCAGATCCCCAGGGGGCACTGTGGCACCCTTTGAGCGTGGCCTCCCTGGAGCCGCTGTCAGAGCCCCGGGCTCTGGGAGTGAGCACGCACACTCCTGAAGCGTCTGCCACAGCCTGAGCTATGCAGACCAGAGCTCTTAACTGGGATATGGGGCTGTCTGGCAGGGTTTCCCAGAACTCGGTTTCCTGTGGTCATAAATATGAGTTTTCCTCACAATGTTGGGAGGTCAGGGAGCGATGCAGCTGGGGTTCCGATGGCCGTGGGTCAGACCTGGCTCCTCTGGACCCCACTGCTGTGACCAAGGAAATCTCACCAGCTGTGTCCAAGATCAATCCTGATCCTGTTACTCCAATGCCTTTGTAGGAGTATTTTTAGCAGAACCTTTTTTTTCCCAAAATAAATGTGAATTGTAAAAATTATCACTTGGACTCAGTATTTCTTTTTCCTCTGAGGTTCCCCAGAGAACAAGTAGGAGCTCCCAGAGGCCCTGAGCAGAGTTCTGAAGCATGACTAGGAGTTTTCCAGGGCTAAGAATGGAGCCAGGCTAGGGCTGGCCCTGGAGCTGGGGTTGGGGTGCGGATTTGGCCTGGGCTAGGGTACAGTGTTGACATAAAGCAACTTCTAAGCGTTCTAAGAACACTCCATTGTGTTAAAGAGTATAAGCTCTGTGAGGGGCCCTGCAATTCATAGCCCAACTCTGCCATTCTTTAGCAGCCTTGAAGAGGTCACATAACTGCTGAGCCTCATTTTCATGTCTGTAAAATAAGGGCAATTGTTTCTAACTCCTAGAGTGTGGGTGAGGAGTTGATGAGATGGAGCATGGGAAGCCTTGGCACTCATAGATATTAGCTATGACTATTGTGCTGGGCAGAGCCGGTGTCTATCATACACTCTTGCTGTGTTCTTTGCAACCAAGATGATGCCTGCTGAATTAGTTCATTCTCACATTGCTATAATTACCTGAAACTAGGTATTTATAAAGAAAAGAGGTTTAATTGGCTCAGAGTTCTGCAAGTCTGTGCAGAAAGCATGATTCTGGCATCTGCTCAGCTCCTGGGAAGGCCTCAGGAAACTTACAATCATGATGGAAGGCAAAGAGGGGTACACACGTCACCTGGTGGAAGCAGGGGCAAGAGAGAGAGGGAGGAGGTGCCACGCTCTTAACCACATCTCACCATAACTCACTCGCTATCCAAGAGCAGCACGGCGGGGATGGTGCTAATCCATTCATGAGAACTCTGCCTCCGTGACCCAACCACCTCCCACCAGGCCCCACCTCCAATACTGGGGATTACAATTTGACGTAAGACTTGGTGGGGACACAGATCCAAACCATATCACTTGCCTCATGCTAAACACTCAATACATATTTGTCATGTAGATATCAGAGACTTTCAGGGAGGGTTCTGTGGTCAAATACCTTTGGCAAATTCTGGAGTAAGGCAAGTTAATCCGATTTATTTATCTCAGGATATTGCAGAGCCTTAAATACGGTAAAAGTGTAGTGTAAATCTCTGAGAAGGCATTACCATTTTCAGGCTTGCCCTCTGGGAGAGCATCTCATGGGACCAGTGTCCCTGGGAACACACTTGGGTAATGCTCTGGGAGTTAGAGGTAGATCTGGGGCTGGGGCTTGAAATTGGGCTTGAAAAACACTATGGCATAGAGGCCAGAGAGGGATGGGAACCAGGAGGCTGTCCTCTGATTCACCATGATTGTAAGTTTCCTGAGGCCCTCCTGGGAGCCAAGCAGATGCCAGAATCATGCTTCCTGCACTGAGAACTGTGAGCTATGAGTGAATCATAACTCACTCACTCACTCATTCATCCATTCATTCAAAAAGTACTCAACTGAATTCCTACTGCACATAAGTACTGCATTAGATGCTGTGGGGGAAACAGAAATGACTCCTGCCCTCAAGAGCTTATCAGGGCATTTGGGCCACTTCACTGCCTATGAACCAGGCACCCATGGAGAGCCAAGCACCAGGCTGGTGCTGGGAGCACTGCAGTGAATGAGACCCCTGCCTGGCCTCATGGAAATGCTCAGTCAGAGGAGACCAGCAGGTATGTGAATAACTACAACCCCAGCGATGTGCACCACATGCAAGGTGTCGACAGCTTCCAGGAAAGGAGCAACTAACCTGAAGAAGAGCCCCTGGGGAGCTGAGCAGGGTTCCAAAGCATGATGGGGAGCTCCCAGGAAGCCAAGGCGGGGTGGAGATAGTATTCCAGGTCAAGGGAATGGCAGACGCAAAGGTATGAAGTCAAACACTGATGTAATACCTTTTGTGAATTTCTGTGTGTTATGGTCTGAATGTCCTGAATGTCCCCAAAAATTCCTGTGTTGAGACTTAATCACAAATGTAATAGTATTTAGTGGGGGGCTTTAGGAGGTGATTGAACCATGAGGGCAGAGACCTGCCGAAGGGTATTGACACCTTCCGAAAAGAGGCTTCACATGGTGCTCAGCTTGCTTGTTCTGCTCTTTTGCCACATGAGGACATAGAGCTTGTCCCCTTTGGCCCTTCTGTCCCTTCCACCAAGTGAAGACACAGAGAAGGCACCGTCTATGCGGAGCAGGCCCTCATCAGACACTGAACCTGCTGCTGCCTTGATCTTGGACTTCGCAGCCTTCAGAACTGTGAGAAATAAATTTCTGCTGTTTACAAGTTACCCAGTCCTAGGTATTTTATCATCGCTGCAGAAACAGACTAAGATACTATGTAAGTAACACTGGCATGGAAGTGACTGCTAGGTTAAATGTGATACATGACCCCTTATGCCAGTTCATACAGCAGGCTGGCAAGGCCGCCAGATCCCTTAAGGAGGAGAGTCTGTGACAGCTCATGGTGAGGTCAGCTGGCTCAGGCACCACACATAGGCACACAGCGTGGTTGGCTCAGCTTGCAAATTCCAGGCCTTCCTTAGGTGTCCTGGGGCCTCTGACCCATCACTCAAGATGCCTTCCATCTCCTAACCTGGTTCCTCTGAGAAGCCTGGATCCCCTTTCTAGTTCCACTTGCCCCAGTTACTGGCCCAAACTGGGCTTTCCTTAGACTTTCCTTGCCGTTCTGAGATCCAGTACAATCTCACAGGGGTCTGCTCCCTGCTCAGGAATCCTGACCCAGGTCCCCAACTCTGAGCTCTCTCATCAAACCCTTATTGGTTCCTCTCAACCTTCTCACTCTTCTCTCCCACCTGTGGGACAGCTGAGACCAATCTTTGCCTCTCCAGGCCCTAAATGGGCACCCACAAACTCAGTCATTTCTCAGACACAGGGGCATTGTGGTTGTCACAAAAGATGTCATCAAGGAGAAAAAGAGAAACAGGAGAGAGCCTTTCCCCATAGCATCTCACCGGGTTTGGAGTTATGACCATGGAAACCCCACTCCCACCCCCATGGGACTGTAGAAATGTTCTGCCCCTCCCCATCTCCAGCACTCCTCCACCAAATCCATCAGATCAGTGTCTGCCTGGATCAGCCCTGCCCCAGAAACTGTGATGACACAGTGCAGGGGATCCTGGGGCCACCAGCCCCCCTGCCCCCTACCAACCACACCTACTGCGAGCACCTCCTTCCTTGCTGTCCCCTCGGAGACACAAAGGTAAAACCAAGACAGCTGTTACAAGCCAGGCACGGTGGCTCATGCCTATAATCCCAGTGCTTTGGAAGGCTGAGGCAGGTGGATCACTTGAGGTCAGGAGTTTGAAACCAGCCTGGCCAACATGGTAAAATCTTGTCTCTACTAAAAATTAGCCTGGCATGGAGGCAGGTGACTGTAATCCCAGCTACTTGGGAGGCTGAGGCAGGAGAATTGCTTGAATTCAGGAGGCAGAGTTTGCAGTGAGCTGAGATCACACCACTGTACTTCAGCCTGGGCAACAGAGCATTTAGTCTCATAAAAAAAAAAAAAAAAAAAAAAAAACCTCTATTGCTACAGCAGAAACCCTGGTGATGGTGAGTCCCCAGGCAGCAGAAAGTGTGCTGGAGTCGACCCCATCCCCTTCCCTCAGCACCCCCAGCCCTATATACTCACACATATCATAAACACCCCCTTTCAGCCAGAGGCACCGCACATTTACACACACTTATTTGTAAGCAACTCCCACGGTGCGCACAATCTTGTCGTCAGCTGCACACAGACACACATCCACACACAAAGCCGTGACATCCCTCCCGCCCCACACCCATGCATACACACAGGCACGCAGATGCAGGCTCGGGCTCAAACTCAGCCCCGCCCTCTGCTTGAGTCACACATACACGCGATCAGCCTCTGTCATTACAACAGAGAACATTCTCCAACACTACTCTGTGTCAGCCACTGTTCTGAGTGTGTTGTCTGTATCATCCTGCTTAATCCTCTAAACTTGTGCTTTTCAAATTATCTTCAGTGAAAGACTAGATTTGTTTTTCCTTTTGTATTTGTTATTTTTTATTATTTTTAGAGATGGCATCTCACTCTGTCACCAGGATGGAGTGCAGTGGCATCATCATAGCTCGCTGCAGCCTCCAGCTCCAGGGTCAAGTGATCCTCCCCACCTCAGCCTCCCGAAGAGCTGGGACTACAGCTGTGTACCACCATGCCCAGCTTTTTTTTTTTTTTTAACTCCCAACCTGTTTCAGAATCCAATAGGTGGTCGGGCTGTGAAATCAACATCCAAACTTGTCCAACACCCAAACCGTGTTCCAAAAGACCACCAATCACATTTGGATGTCCTGCCAATTTCAGGCTGTCACACAAGGTTCTAAAATGTCCGTACCTATCTTGTTATACACTGATAATAAATAATTCTAAGGCCCCAATCCTGGCTATGTTTTGAGTGGCACTGCCCTAAAGCACCCAAGAAAGTAAACAACTGTCATCATCCCCATCTCACAGATGGGAAAAGTGAGGCGCAGTATTTTGAAAGAAGTTGCCCACAGTTACACAGCTAGCAAGGGCAGGAGCCAGGATTCAAACCCAGGTGGTCTGCTCTAAAACTCGTCTCGGGTCCCTTCACACTTGGACACAGAGCTCCACTCACACGCACCACAGAAGACACCTGCATACACATAGGGGCAAGCACTTCCAACATAAGCATGCACAAATGAGCATGTATCCATCCACTGCAGTAAAC
This sequence comes from Saimiri boliviensis, assembly GCF_048565385.1. NCBI lineage: Eukaryota > Metazoa > Chordata > Mammalia > Primates > Cebidae > Saimiri > Saimiri boliviensis. Next base: position 21,232,202 of record NC_133459.1, read on the forward strand.
ACGCATGTGCACACACAGACATACAGCCACAAGTAAATAGATGTCTCTGTTTTGCTAACCAAGAAGGTTCCCAGTGCCAGCACAGTGCTTGACACACAGTAGGCACTCAGAAAATATTCCCAAATAAATCAATACCCTTCTGTTTATTCACCTCCTTAGCCACAATGACACATGAACACATGTGCACAGACTCATGCACGGAGGGACTGAAACAGTGGGCTAAGCACAGGCTTTGGGTTCAGGTACATGACAGTTCAAATCCCGTCTCCATCATTAATGCCGTGTGACACAGTGAAGTGCGTCCCTAAACCTCAATGTCATCATCTAGAAAATGGAGATTAATTCATCTTTTTTTTTTAAGATGGAGTCTTGCTCCATTGCCCAGGCTGGAGTACAGTGGTGTAATCTCCGCTCACTGTAACCTCTGCCTCCTGGGTTCAAGCTATTCTCATGCCTCAACCTGTCAAGTAGCTGGGATTATAGGCACATGCTATCACATCCAGCTAATTTTTTTAGTAAAGATGGGATTTCACCATGTTGGCCAGGATGGTCTCGAACGCCTGACCTCGAGTGATCCACCCGCCTCGGCCTCCCAAAGTGCTGGGATTACAAGCATGAGCCACGACGCCCAGCCTAATTCATTATTTACTGAACAAATATTTATTGACGGCCCACAAGTGATGGTCAGTTCGCCAGGTACTGGAAATAGAGCAATGAACCAATCGGACAAAAACATTTGCCCACGCAGAGCTCACATCCTGAGAGGGGTTGATAGGCACTTAGACAATCAAACACAATATATTAGGTGGGAAGGAAGCCATGAAAAAGTTAGTGGGAAAGCCTCTGGGGAGTTCTTGAGCAGGGCTGCAATTTTACAATAGAGGGATTGAGGACAGAGAGCACGTAATCTAAAATCCCGTTTGTACGAAGATCAAGAAGAGTTCATCGATGGCGATAGAATTCCTAAGAGTAGTTACTTCCGAGGCGTTTGGAGGGCTGGAAATGTTCTACTTCTTGATCTAGTTGGTGGTTGCACAGGTACAGGCATATGTTTAAAAAAAAAAAAAAAAAAGACACAAAGATTACTGCACCAGAAACACTTTTGTACATTATCCCAAGGTTTACAAAAATAGCATGGCCAGGGAAGTTCTCATTGAGAAGACGACATTTGAATAAAGAAATAGCTGAAAAGGGCCAGGCATGGTGGCTTGTACCTATAATCCCAGCACTTTGGGAGGCCAAGGCAGGTGGATCACTTGAGGCCAGGAGTTCGAGACTAGCCTGGCCAACTTGACGAAACACCATCTCTATTAAAAATACAAAAATTAGCCAGGCGTAGTAGGCGCACCTGTGATCCCAGCTATTCGGGAGGCAGGAGAATCATTTGAACTCAGGAGGTGGAGGTTGTAGTGAGCCGAGATGGCACCACTGCCCTCAAGCCTGGGCAACAGAGTGAGATTCTGTCTCCAAAAAAAAAAAAAAAAAATGGCTGAAGGTGTGAAGGAGCAAGCGAGTGGTCCACTGGGGAAGTGTTTTCCAGACAGAGGGGACAGCAGGAGCAAAGGCCCTGAGACCAGAGGATGCCTGGAGTGCTCAAGGAGCTGCAAGGAGGCCAGGATGGCTGGAGCAGAAAGAAGAAGGGGGAGACTGTCAAGAGCTGGGGTCCTCTGTGGACCAGGAGGGGACCTGCACTTTTCACTGCATGAGGTGAAAGCTTGTGGAGTGTCTGAGAGCACCAGTGCCATGATCTGACTTTTAAAAGGATTGCTCTGATTGCCCTGCAGAATGATGGTGGGGGGACATATCAGTCAGCATTCTCCAGAAAAACAAAACCAGTATGATATATACTAAAAGATTTATTTCAAGGAATTGACTTACCCAAATCAGCTAGCATATCCAGAATCCGCTAGGCGGACCAGCAGGCTGGAATGTCTCAGGCAGGAGCTGACGCTGCAGTCCAGATGCAGAATTTCTCCTTCCTTGGGGAAACCTCAGTTTTGCTCTTAAGGCGCCTTTCACCAATTGGCTGAGGCCTACCCAGATTACTGAAGATAATCTCCTTTACTTAAAGTCCACTGATTGCAGATGTGAGCCACATCTCCAAATACCTTCACAGCAACACATGGATTAGTGTTTGAATAATCAGGCTCTACAGCTTAGCCAAGATGACACGAGAAAAGCAACCATCACAGGGAGCCAGGAGAGAAGCAGGGAGACAGTTAGGAAATACCAAGAATAACCCTAGAGGGAGAGGAGAGGGGCTTGGAACAGGGCAGCAGGAGCAGAAGTGGTGAAAAGTGATTGGGTTCTGGGCACAGTATGAAGGTCAAGCCGGCAGGATTTGCTGATGGATTGGATGTGGGTGTGAGAGAAACTGGGACCAGAGGGGCCTCCAAAGTGTCTGACCTGAGCAACAGGAAAGATGGAGCTGCCACCAACTAAAATGAGGCAGACCGCAGGAGGAGCCTGTTTAAGGGAGGATGGAGAATTCCATTACGGGCGTAAGTTAGTGATCATAAATTGCCTGCTTAAACATCAAGCAGGCAATTGGATATATGATCTGGAGGCAGAGGAGTAAATCTGGAATCTGGGATTTCGCCAGATGAGTCTGACAAAGCCAGAGCAGAACCAAGGAGATGAGAGTAAATGCAAGAGTGACAATAGCGGCTGGGCAAGGTGGCTCGCACCTGTAATCCCAGCACTTTAGGAGGCCGAGGCAGGCAGATCACCTGAGGTCAGGAGTTCGAGACCAGCCTGGCCAACATGGCGAAACTCTGACTCTACTAAAAATACAAAAATTAGCCAGGCATGGTGGCACAGGCCTGTAATCCCAGCTACTCGGGAGGCCTGAGGCAGGAGAATCACTTTAACCTGGGAGGCAGAGGTTGCAGTGAGCTGAAATCATGCTGCTGCACTCCTGCCTGGGTGACAGAGCCGAGACTCCATCTCAAAAAAAAAGAAAAAAAAAATGGAGTGACAATAGCCATGGGCCTTGGGGCCAAAGCTAGGTTCAGAGCGCAGGGCAGCATGAGGACAAGGCAAAGGCGTGGGGCCAATGCATTCATTTTGTGGGTGGGGGGAGACTGGAATGAGGATGCTGGAGACGTGACAGGAGTATAAGAGGTAGTGGTTGGAAACCGGGGTCCTTAAAATTAGGATGATTGAGAGGCTGCTGTTGTTAAGTCAAGGGAATGACCATAGGACACAGGAGGTAGGACAGATGGCAAGGGAGGAGTTCAAGGAACCCACAGGCAGGGTGTCAGCAGCAGCATCCCAGGTGGTTATTGAAAGCACCAAGAATGCAGACCCAGCCAGGCACGGTGGCTCGAACCTGTAATCTCAGCACTTTGGGAGACCGATGAGAGTAGATCACTTGAGCCCAGGAGTTCAAGGCCAGCCTGGGCAACATGGCAAAACCCCATCTCTACCAAAAAAAAAAAAAAAAAAAAAGACAAAAAATGAGCCAGGTGTGGTGGCATGCACCTGTGGTCCCAGCTACTCGGGAGGCTCAGGTGGGAGGAGGAGGTGGGAAGTACCGGGTGGGAAGTCTCCCTGATGGCCTGAGAGGCAAGCGGAGAGTGTTAACCTTCTACCTTGCAAGATCTTCATGAGGGCTAAATAGGCCCACCCTATTTAGGCTATTTAGAGAGGGCTAAATAGAGCTAATGGGTGGCCACAGTGCCCAACAGACAGCCTGGCACATAGTAAGAGCTCTGTAAGCGCTACTCCCTGTGACCCCCTAGAAGCAGCCCTGCACTGCCAGTGGAGGATGGGAGGCGGGGCAGGGATGGAGGCTGAGCTTGGCCTCTTTTCCATGGAGCCACTCTGCCCCCTGGGGGATGGGGCGTGCAACAGCTGGAGCTGAGCCCCAGAGAGAAGCATTTTATAATATCCTGGAATAGGTGGGGAGCGGTCGGTATTTGACTCTGCCCCCAGCTTCCCACCCCAGCTGGGATCCAGGCCAATGTGTGGGGAGCTAAAGACACAGTGATGGGACAGGAAGCAGAGAAAGTCAAATCAAAGATTATTTCCCTATCAGCTCCCCTGGGTACCTCTTTCAAAGCCCCCACTTCTGATTTATTAATAATACTGGCTGGGCGTGGTGGCTTACACCTGTAATCCCAGCACTCTGGGAGGCCAAGGCAGGAAGATCACTTGAGGCCAGAAGTTAAGACCGGCCTGGGCCACATGGTGAAACCCTGTCTCTACAAAATAATGGAAAATGAGAAATAATAATGTATGTCAGCTCCAGCCTACTGGCCTCAGAATTTCTCTGCAGGACCAACTCGAGAGCAGCCAGTCACTGGGGTGAGGGACTAGGAGACTGGTCTTGTGGTTGGAGTTACCTAGCCAGGGAGCTGTTTGTCTTCAGATGGCGAGTTTATCGGAGGCAGTCTGGGGAGGGGCAGCCGATGGACACCGCCACCATGACACCTCCATCATGTGTATTTCGTCACTGAATGTCATGACCACCTAGATAGTTACTACCAGAGTGGACTATCACAGGTTTAACAACCAACCTCCAACCTTCCCTGGTTGCCCCAGGGAAGGTTGCCAACCTAACAACCACCCTGGATGCTGGTTGACCTTTCTGTTTAAGTTAAGGGGTAAGATGAAACAGGAAACGGGCCAGGCACAGTGGCTCATGCCTGTAGTCCCAGTATTTCAGGAGACCAAAGCAGGAGGCTAGCTTGAGCCCAGGAGTTTGAGGTCAAGCTGGGAAATATAGTGGGACCCCGTGTCTACCAAAAAAAAATTTTTTTTAATTAGCTATGCGTGGTGTGATATGTGCCTGTAGTCCCAGCTAGCTACTCAGGAGACTGAGATAGGAGGATCATGTGAGCCCAGGTGGAGGTGGTAATGAGTCATGATTGTGCCACAGCACTCTAGCCTGAGTGACATGGTGAGAGCCTATCTCAAAAAAAAAAAAAAAAAGAAAAGAAAAGAAATAATAAAGTTTATGTTGGAACTTCATTCATTCCTCAGTGACAGTGATTTCTATTAGAGAATTTATTTTTTTATAGAGACAGGGTTTCACCATGTTGGCCAGGTGGTCTTGAACTCCTGACCCCGTGATCTGCCCAACTCAGCCCCCCAAAGTGCTGGGATTATAGGCATGAGGCATCACGCCCTGCTGAGAATTTAATTTTTGATGATGACATTAACAACTGGCTCCCAAAATTCCTGGAAATGTACCAGTTGGCTCTTAAGATCCAGTGTGAACTATCTCCCACACAACACTGGGCTGCTCTCCCATTTTACAATGGTGGAAACTGAGGCTCACAGAGAGGGGGCATCTCGAGCACTGAAGGTCACACTGAATGCCTGGTTGGGGTAACACCCAGGTATATTTTGCTCTTACGCTGAGTTATTTCAACTGTTTCCTAGATTTTCAAACTCCCTTCCCAGAAAATTCCAGCATCTTCTCTCCCCACATCTCTGCATCCCTAGAGCACTTCAGCGCAATATACAGAATTTCTTCTTCCTCTTCCTCCCTCTTTGAAACCAAATTTCTGGCAAAGGCAGCCTGAGATCGGCTCCTTCCTCACAACTTTCCAGGGTCATGGCCTCTGGGGCCATGAAGGAGCCCCTGGGCCCAGGAGGGAATGAAGGGAGCCCAGCCCAGCCAGCACACACTCAGGTGAGTCAATAAACCCATTTTTAGTTCACACTTGTAAATCCAACAAGGATTGGTACAGAGAGCTTTAGAGACCTAGAGAGCTGTATTGGGACCCTACTGATAAACATGATCTTGTACAAGTCAGCTCACTTCTCTGAGCAGAATGCGGTTTCTAATTCCTACCCTCAGGATTGCTATGACAATTATCTAATAGCTGCCTTCCTTCCTTCCCAGTTTCCTTAAATGGTGTGATTCACTGGATGCCAGGAGCCCCTCGCTTATTCCCAATGTCAAATTGCACCATTAAAGGGTCATACTTTGGGTTTTTGGCACTGCCTTTTTCCATCTGTTCTTTTTCAATCCTACACTCTTGCAGAAATAGCTGATGAACCCCGCGTACCCTCCGGAGTGAGTTTATCCGGGCTTCCTCCACGCCCGAGGCCGTGGGGCCTTCCCCTTCACCACCTTTCTTCCTCCTCCAGGTAGGAAGGGGCTGAAGCCTGACCTTCCAGCCAGAGGCCCACAGCCAGAGTCCTTAGCTTGGGTCTTCCCTCTATGGAGTCTTAATCTCCCCAGGAGAGGAAAGAAATCCTAACCCCTTGCTTTTCCTCTTCCCCTACAGTGCCCCCAGGTCTTCTGAAGGGTTCCTTTTTTTTTTTTTTTTTAAGATGGAGTCTTACTCTGTCACCTAGGCTAGAGTGCAGTGGTGCGATCTCGGCTCACTGCAACTTCTGCCTCCCGGGTTCAAGCAATTCTCCTGCCTCAGCCTCTCTAGTAGCTGGGATTACAGGTGCAGGCCAGCATGCCTGGCTTATTTTTGAATTTTTCAGTAGAGACAAGGTTTCACCATGTTGGCCAGGCTGGTCTCGAACTCCGGACCTCAAATGATCTGCCCACCTTGGCCTCCCAAAGTGCTGGGTTTACAGGCTGAGCCACCACGCCCAGTCCCTGAAGGGCTCCTTCTGAAGGGCTCTACTGCAACCAGCCCTTAATGTATCTGTCCCTGCCCAGACCTAGCCCGCATCCCAGCTGCCCAGGGTGACCTCTAACCATGGGCCAGAGATGGGCTTCCCCATCCTGGCTCTGCCACTATGTTGCTGTGTGATCTCTGCAAGTTGCTTCCCTCTCTGAGCCTTATTCACCCTTCAGCAGATACTTCTTGAATGCATTCTGCACACCAGGCACTGCCAGTCATGGGGGTCATATCTGGAAACAGGAGAGACAAGACGCTCACCTGTATGAACCCTACAGTCCTTATTAAAACAAACAGAATAAAGACAAATGGTCCTAAGTGCTGGGATGGAAGCCAGCTAACCTCTGTAACATCAGTTCATAGAATGGCAGGGAAAGTGTCTCTGGAGAGGAGCAGGTGGCAGCCACATGAAGAGCGGAGGAAGCAGAAGGTCAGAGAAGCAAAGCCTCCAGCCCCTGACCTCTGGAGGAGAAGGTGGACTGAGTGTGCTTCACTGCTCCTCAGAGTTCAGGGATGTGCCCTAGGGACCTTCCAGGGCACAGGGCCAACCTCTGCCTCTTAACTCCACCTTTTCCAGAATAATTCTGCTTTTAACTATTTTAAAGATCAGATTTACTACTGAACGCCCTGGCTCATGCCTGTAATCCCATCACTTTGGGAGGCCAAGGCAGGAGGATCACTTAAGCTCAGGAGTCCAAGACCAGCTGGGCAACAGAGTAAGACTGTCTCTACAAAAAAAGAAAAGAAACAATCCTGGGCTGTGGTGGCACATGCCTGTGGTCCCAGCTACTTAGGAGGCTGAGGTGAGAGGATTGCTTGAGCTAAGGAGGTCATGAAGCTGCAGTGAGCTGTGACCATACCAGAGCACTCCAGCCTTGGCAGCAGAATAAGACCTTGTCTCAAAAAAAAAAAAAAAAAAAAAAAAAGCAGAAAAAAAAATCAGATTTACATGTTGTTTGAAACAAAAATTACATAGCCACACCCAGGTCTTCACAGGAAACAGAAAAAAAAAAAATTCAAAAACCACTAGAATCTGTTTCACTAGTGATGAGATGATTGCTAAGGATCCTTCCAGCTCTAAATCTTAGAATCTCAGAATCTTAGAAATTCAGGCTGGGAGCGGTGGCTCAGTTAATCTCAGCACTTCGGGAGGCCAAGGCAGGTGGATCACCTGAGGTCAGGAGTTCAAGACCAGCCTGGCCAACGTGGTGAAACCCTGTCTCTACTAGAAATACAAAAAAATTAGCTGTACATGGTGGTGTGTGCCTATAATCCCAGCTACTCGGGAGGCTGAAGCAGGAGGTTGAATTTGGACCCAGGAGGCAGAGGTTGCAGTGAGCTGAAATTGTACTCCAGCCCAGGCAACAAGAGCGAAACTCCATCTCAAAAAGAAAAAGAGAAAAAAATTCCAAATTCAGGGCCGGGCGCGGTGGCTCAAGCCTGTAATCCCAGCACTTTGGGAGGCCAAGGCGGGTGGATCACAAGGTCAAGAGATCGAAACCATCCTGGTCAACATGGTGAAACCCCGTCTCTACTAAAAATACAAAAAATTAGCTGGGCATGGTGGCATATGCCTGTAATCCAAGCTACTCAGGAGGCTGAGGCAGGAGAATTGCCTGAACCCAGGAGGCGGAGGTTGCGGTGAGCCGAGATCGCGCCATTGCACTCCAGCCTGGGTAACAAGAGCGAAACTCCGTCTCAAAAAAAAAAAAAAAAAAAAAAAAAAATTCCAAATTCATAAAAGAGTGACTGTCAGGTCCCAGGAGAGGGAGGGAGAATATTGCAGATGCCCTTGGAAGGAGGGGGCAGGGCAGGTGAACCTCTTGTTTCTGGCTACTTGAGCAGTAGATTCTGGAAGAATCAAAGAGCTTCCAGCTGGATGACCTCAAACAAATTGCTGAACCTTCCTGGATCTCAGTTTCCTCTCCCTTGACACATGGATGTATGTTTCCTACTGCTGCTGTCACAAATTGCCATAAATATGGCGGCTTAAACTACACAAATGTATTATCTTACAGTTCTGTGGACTACAACTCCAATGCAAGACCTGACAGGCGAACTTCGAGGTGTCGGCAGAGCTGGAGGTTCTAGGGGAGGCTCTAGGGGAGAATCTATGTGCTTGTCTTTTCCAGCATCTAGAGGCTTCCTGCATTCCTTAGCTCATGGCCCCTCCTTCCGTCTTCAAAGCCAGCAATGTTGCATCTCTCTCTGACTATTCTACATCTCATATTTCCTTCTGCCTGCATCTTCCACTTTTAAGGACCTTTGTGATTACATTGAGCCCATTCAGATAATCCAGGATAATCTCCCTATTTTAAAAGTCAGCTAAGGGATGGGCACAGTGGCTCACTCCTGTACTTCCAGCACTTTGAGAGGGTGAGGTAGGAGGATCCCTTGAGGCCAGGAGTTCCAGACCAGCCTGGGCAACAAAGTGATACCCCCATCTCTGCAAAAATTAAAAAAAAAAAAAAAAAAAAAAAAACTAGCTGAGTGTGGTGGTGCAGCCTGTGGCCCCAGCTACTCAGGAGACTGAGTCAGGAAGATCGCTCGAGCCCGAGGTCAGGGTTGCAGTGAGCCATGGATCTTACGACTGCACCCTAGCCTGAGCAATAGAGCAAGGCTCTGTCTCAAAGATTAATAAATAAATAAAAATAAAAGTCAGCTGATTAGCAACTGAATTCTATCTACAACTTTAATTTCCCTTTGCCATTACTCTAACATACTCAGATTCTGGAGATAAGGACATGGACATCTTTAGGGCACCATTATTCTGCCCACCACACAGGGTTACATTCCCATGTAACCCATGGTCCCATTTGGGGTTACGGGCCAAAATTCTGGTATCACAGCACTCCCTAACCTGCTCAATAACAAAGCCTCCTACTGAGGCAGGAGAATTGGGAAATAGGGTGACCAGGGGTAAAGGCAGAAGCAAAAGAATAGCAGGTGCAGCCAGTGCTAGGCGAGATTAGGCAGCAGACAGGCCACATCCTCACTCCTGGGGTAACAAGACAGAAGTTTCCACGTCAGCTTCTGATTGGCTAAGGGCCAAGCCTCCACTTCAGTCTCTGATTGGTCACTAGTCAATCTTTCATAGGGTATAACCAATTGGAGGCCTCTAAATGGTATCTAAAGGTGTTACCAAATTAATGGTGGCAGGGGGCGCCTCGTCTTTTTTTGTTGTTGTTTTTTGGTATTTTTTTTGAGACGGAGTCTCACTCTGTTGCCCAGGCTGGAGTGCAGTGGTGTGATCTCAGCTCACTAAAACCTCCGCCTCACGGGTTCAAATGATCCTCCTGCCCCAGCCTCCCAGTTAGCTGGGACTATAGGTCTGCACCACCACGCCCAGCTAATTTTTTTGTTGTTGTTGCATTTTTAGTAGAGACGGGGTTTCACCACATTGGTCAGGTTGGTTTTGAACTCCTGACCTCGTGATCTGCCCACCTCAGCCTCCCAAGTGCTGGGATTACAGGCGTGAGCCACCACACCGGGCCGGGGGTGGGGGGTGCCTCTTGAGCCACTTGCTCAGGCCTGCACCCACTCTATGGAATGTACTTTTGCTTCAAGAAACCTGTGCTTCCGTTACTCTGTTCTTTTGTTGCTTTGTGTATCTTGTTCAGTTCTTCGCTCAACAAGCCAAGAACCTGGACAACTCACAGTCAAGACCTTCCATCCAGTAACACTTTGATCCCCCTGGGGAGGTCCCCTGCAAACACCAGTATTTCTAGGGAAGGGCCCGGAATGGTGTCATTTCGCACATGCCCCCATCTTTGTTTCCCCACCTCCTCTCCAACCACAACCTGTCATTCTTCCTACCAAGTCCAGGTCCCCTTCAGCTGCCTCAGGTAGCCCCAGTAGCTATTCCACCCTGACATGGGCTAGACATTGTGCTATGGGCTTTAAATACATGATCTCATTTAATCCTCACAGTCCACGAAGGGAGCAGTATTAGTGCCATTCTCATTTTATAGGTGAGGAAACTGAGGCACAGAGAGGTTAAGTAGTCTACCAGAGAACCACTAAGAGGTGGAGCCCGGACTGACAACACTGTCCTGTCCAACACAGACCCAAGGAGCCTTCGTCCCTCTGTAAGCAGATTAATTCCCCGCAACCCAGATCACCAACCAGACTGGCATTTTTGACAAGGCCTTACTGAAGGTCCAAGAATAATGGAGGGAATGTTCGGCACAGAGAATGCAACCCCAGGACCATCAGAGAGTGTTTCCCAGGCCCCCGGGCCCAGCCCCAGCCTTGGACACCTTCCCTCCCACACACACACCCCAGGCATGAGGTAGTGGACGGCCCACCCCACCAACGAGAGGCACCTGGAGCTGCCCTACCTTCTGAGCCACACCTAACCTTTGCAAGGTCCAAGAAGAAGAAAGCATCTGCCCTGCACGTGCAGCTGAGATGACCAGTCTCAGTGCGCAATTCCAGGTATGAAACAAAAGACACATATTTATGTCCTTTGACGCAATGAAATCCAGCGAGTCCCCATTGTACTGGACTGGTAGAAAACTTGACCTTGGTAATTACTGGGCTCCTCCTCAGACTTGTGCAAAGGTCCAGGGGCCTTTTGCAGAGCCACCATTGGCCCATATGGATGCCTGCTCTGAGAGGGCCTGGATTTGCACCAGGACACATGACAAGTGACACATGGGCTGGAATTCAGCACCTACGTTCCCACTGGGCACCCCAGGTGCTGCTCTGGAAGCTGCCTGCCTCCACCCTGCTCCAGTCTGAGGATGTCTCCTCCTCTCCCTCAGGGCATCCCAAAACTGCTCCCCTCCCTCCCCACCTTGCACAGGCTCTTTGCAAGTCTGGGCTCTGACCAAAAGAGTGGAGCATCTGCCTTTACGCAGGTTCTCTTTTCTACCCAGCAAGGTTCCCAGAGTGAGAACTAAAAATACTAAAGCCCTGGCGGGTTCCTTTAAAAAAGAGAAAGATGGGCCGGGCACGGTTGTTCACACCTGTGATCCCAGCACTTTTGGAGGCCGAGGCGGGAGGATCATGATGTCAAGAGATCAAGACCATCCTGGCCAACATGGTGAAACCCCATCTCTACTAAAAATGCGAAACAATTAGCTGGGCATGGTGGCATGCACCTGTAGTCCCGGCTACTCAGGAGGCTGAAGCAGCAGAATTGCTTTAACCTGGGAGGTGGCGGTTGCAGTGAGCCGAGATCGCACCACTGCACTCCAGCCTGGCAACAGAGTGAAACTCTGTCTCAAAAAAAAAAAAGAGAGAAAGATGGCTAGGTACAATGGCTCACACCTGCGATCCCAGCACCTTGGGAGACCAAGGCAGGAGGGTTGCTTGAGCCCAGGAGTTTCAGACCAGTCTAGGCAACAAAGTAAGACTCTGTCTCAATAAAAAAAATTTTATAAATTAGCAAAGCGTGGCATGAGCCTGTGGTCCCAGCTACATAGGAAGCTAGGGTAGGAGTATTGCTTGAATCCAGGAAGTCGAGGCTGCAGTGAGCCATAACGGTGCCTGTCTCAAAAAAATAAAAACAAAACAAAATAAAATTTTCAAAAAGAAAAAAATATAGTGAGAACAAACACAAATTACCTTTTTTTTTCTTTTTGAGACAGAGTCTCCTTCTTTCACCCAGGATAGAGTGCGGTGGTGAGATCAATGCTCACTGCAGCCTCAATCTTCCAGGCTCAAGCAATCCTCCCACCTTAGGCTCTCTAATAGTTGGGACCACAGGTGTGCATCACCACACCCAGATAACTAAAAAAAAAAAAAATTTACTAGACACAGGGTCTCACCATGTGGTCTGGGCTGGTCTCAAACTCCTGGGCTCAAGTGATCCTCTTGCCTTGGCCTCTCAAAGTGCTGGGATTACAAGCATGTGCCATTGTGCCTATCCTAATTCTTGATATATTATCCTGCTCCACACTCATCTTCATAGTACAAACAGAACTCGAAACAGAAACACCAAGGCTCAGTGCAGTTTATATCAGTGCTTTTGAAACCTCAGTTCACGACTAAATGTCAGCTGGGTACCTGGTAACTGTCCAGTCTTCTCTTGTCATGTAATAAAGAACTTCAAAACTTAGTAGCTGAAAACAAACAGTAATTGCATTATTAATTGTCAACTAGTTGAATGTTATTATTTTAAGTCATTCATTGTATTATTATTCATATTAATTATTTTAATTAGTCATTAATTGCATGCATGGGTCAGAAGTTCAGGCAGGGCTTGGCTGGATGGGTCATTGGTTCCATATGACATTGAAAGAGGTCATTCAGAGGTATTCAGCAGGTGGATGGGTCAGTCTGGGAATCCAAGGCAGCTTCACTCACACCATGTCTGGGGCCTTGGCAGGGATGGTTGGAGGTCTGGGCTCATCTGAGACTGTCACCCCCAGTAAAGCATGTCTCAGAGTAGTCAGACCTGTTTATGTGACAGCTCAAGCTTCCCAGGGGAAATGGCTCAAAAGGAAGGGAAAACTGCCAGTGCCAGACCCAGTCCTGGAAAAGGGCATCTCATTGCCGCTACATATTCTATATTCTATTCGTCAAGAAGCCCCAGATTCAAGAAGAGGGGACATAAAGTTCACTTATTTATTTATTTATTTATTTATTTATTCAGACAGAGTCTCAATCACTCTTTTACCCAGGCTGGAGTGCAGTGGCCCAATCTCAGCTCACTACCTCCACCTTCCAGGTTCAAGCAATTCTCCTGCCTCAGCCTCCCTAGTGGCTAAGATTATAAGCACCTGACACCACGTCCGGCTAATTTTTTTATATTTTTAGTAGAGACAGGGTTTCACCATTTTGACCAGGTTGGTCTCAAACTCCTGACTTGAAGTGATCCCCCGGCCTCGGCCTCCCAAAGTGCTGGGATTATAGGCATCAGCCACCATGCCCGGCCCCTCACTTCTCAATAAAAGTAACAGCAGGGAACTTGTGGTCATCTTTTATTCACACATATATTTTGGTTAATAAAATACAATTTATATATATATATACACACACACACACACACACACACATATATATATATATACATATATATATATATATATATATATGCATATAATTAAAGAGGTCAGGCCAAGCATGGTGGCTCATGGCTATAATCCTTACACTTTGGGAGGCCAAACAGGTGGATCGCTTGAGCCCGGGAGTTCAAGACCAGCCTGGGAAACATGGCAAAACCCCATCTCCAAAAAATACAAAAATTAGCAGGGCAGGGTAGCTTGTGCTTATAATTCTAGCTACCTAGGAGGTTGAGCTGGAGATAATCACTTGAGCCCAGGAGGCATAGGCTGCAGTGAGCCATGATCACAACACTGCACTCCAGACTGGGCAATGAAGCAAGATCCTGTCTCAAAAATAAAAAAATAAAATAAAAACTCTGTTCTAAATCCATACCAAGCATTCAGGTTAATAGGGAAAGCTGCAAAATATGTGAAACAGAAACTGATAGCACTGAAAAAAGAAATAAACAAAATTACAATTATAATTAGAGACTTCAGTTTCCCTCTCAATAACTGATAGAACCACAGATGGAAAATCATGAAGAATACAGAACTCAATACCTACAACCAACAGAATTTAATCGACATCCAACAATCTCCACTCAACAATAGCAGAACATATATTATTTTCAAGCACCAGTGAAATATATACTAAGATAGACCACATCCTGGGCCACAAAACAAACCTCAACAAATTTAAGAAAATCTGAAATCATATAAAATGTGTTCTGTGACCACAGTGGAATCAAACTAGAAATCAACAGCGTAGAGATAACATGAAAATCTCTGAACCCTTGGAAACAAAGATACACATTTCTGAATAATTCATTTGGTCAAAGAATAGATCTCAAAAGAAATTTAAAAATACATTTACTTTAATGAGAATAAGAATACTCCAAATTAACACATGTGGGGTATAGCTAAAGCAGCAGTGAGAGGGAAATTGATAGCACTAAATGCTTACATCAGAAAAGAGGAAGAGTCTCAAATCAGTAATCTTAGTTCCCATGTCAAGATCCAGAAAAAAAATATCTAGGAAAAAAAGAGCACAATAAACTCAAAGCAAGCAAAGGATTGAAATGATAAAACCAGAGCATAACATTGAAAACAGAAGAGCAAGAAAGAAAATCAATGAAACAAACAGCTGGTTTGCTTCACTGTTTCAAAGTTGACAAACTTCCAGAAAGACTAACAGAAAAAGAGAAGACATAAATTACCAATATGAGGAATAAAACAGGATGTCACTTTAGGTCCTGCAGATGTCAAAAAGATAATAAGAATTAGCCAGGCATAGTAGCACGTGCCTGTAGTCCCAGCTACTCAGGAGGCTGAGGCAGGGGAATTGCTTGAATCTGAGAGATAGAGGTTGCAGTGAGCCAAGATTGCGCCACTGCACTCCAGCCTGGTGAAAGAGCAAGACTCTGTCTAAAAAAAAAAAAAAAAAAAAAAAAAAAAAAAAAAAAAAAAAAAAAAAAACAGATAATAAGAGAATATTATATTATGTATAACTCTACAGGCATAAATTTGACAGCTTTGATGAAATGGGCCAATTCCAGTAAAAGCAGAAACTACCACAACTCACTTATATTGAATAATCCCATAACCATTTAGGAAATTGAATTAACAATGTTTTTTAATTACCAAAAAAAAAAATCTCTAGAGCCACATAGTGTCAATGGAGAATACTACCAAGTGTTTAAAGAAGAATTAACACTATCTACACAATATCTTCCAGAAAACAGAAGAGGCACAAACATTTCCCATTTCCCAGTTCATTTTATGAAGCTAATATTATCCTGATACCAAAACAAAAGATAACACACACAAAAATGAAAAAAAAAAACTGTAGACCAATATGCCTCATGAGTCTAGTTGCAAAAATCCTTAATAAAATATTAGCAAATAGAGTCAGCAATATATCAAAACAACTATATACCATTGAACTGGCCCAATTTCCCCATAGAACTGATGTTTACAAGTTTTTTTTAATAAAATACAAATTGCCGGGCACGGTGGCTCAAGCCTGTAATCCCAGCACTTTGGGAGGCGGAGGCGGGTGGATCACCAGGTCAAGAGATCAAGACCGTCCTGGTCAATATGGTGAAACCCTGTCTCTACTAAAAAATACAAAAAAAAGTAGCTGGGCATGGTGGCACATGCCTGTAATCCGAGCTACTCAGGAGGCTGAGGCAGGAGAATTGCCTGAACCCAGGAGGCGGAGGTTGCGGTGAGCCGAGATCGCGCCATTGCACTCCAGCCTGGGTAACAAGAGTGAAACTCCGTCTCAAAAAAAAATAAAAAAATAAAAAAAATAAAAAAAAATAAAATACAAATTGACCCTTCCAGTCTTGAAGCTTGAGAAATGTACATTTTTCTTATCTGAGTTCCTTTCTCAGGAAATACCTATTTGGCCTCCCAGATAGTATAAGGGAGCTGAAGCTTTCCAGATCACTGTATCTGGATGGTGAGGTGCCAGCCCCCTTATCTATCTGATGCCTGTTGACCAACTCTTATATAAACCCCTAACTTTTCATTGGGGAAAGAGATTTGAGACTTGTCTCTCATCTCCTGGATGACATCACCCACAATAAAGCCTTTCTTCCATGGCAATACTCATTGTCTCAGTGATTGGCTTTCTGTGCAGTGAGCACAACTGAACCTAGGTCAAACCCCTAAAATTCAGTGACAAAATTCTGGCATCCTGACTTGGATTGCATCGCTTGTGACTTGGCAGTCACAGGCTGGGAGAGTTTTGGAAACCCTTCTAGCAAATGCTCAGCCATATTTAGCCAGAGGTTTTAGTCTCTCTCTCTTTGGCCCCAACTGCAGTCCTGATTACCTAGTGTTATATGTAAAATTTTCCGGTGCCACAGAAGAAGTAGCACTCAAATATTAATTTCCTCAGCAAGGCAATTTACATCTATAGAAGGGTGCAGCTCACAGATGGAACAATGGTGAGTGCACACTTGGACAAGGGAGGGGAAGGGGTACTTATTCCTGAAGGAAGTCACCCCTACAGCTGTGTCATTCCCCTATTGGCTAAGGTTAGACCCCCACAGTGTAGTCTAATTCTGATTGGCTATTTTAAAGGGAGCAGAGATACGAGCTGGAGTGGAAGGGTTGGTAGTTTGGCAGGAAGAATGGTTATGGGCAGGTCAGAGCAGGTCACCAGGGGTCAAAGCAGGTGACCAGAGCAGGTGACCAGAACGAGTCAGGACAGAGCAGGGACCAGGGGAACAGATGTGAACTACTGATTAGAACTGGTGGAAAAGGTTGCTTACTGAAACTACAAGGAAGTTAAACTTTAAAATGGAGAATTAAAGAATAAGAGGCCTGAACATACTGACATACTGATTCTCTGAAGAGAAACTTGGGGTTCACTATATCTAACACTTGGAAGAATATTCTTTGAAATTTGACATCTGCATCTGGACAGGTGAGTGTCTTTTGTGGGTACCAGACGGTAGGAGCTGCTTCTGTCAAATTGGGGGATTCTGAAGGAATTTCCATTTGTTGCAGGTTAGACAAGCCCAATCCACTGATGTAAGAGTGGCAAGCACTCATTTCAGTTTGGACACTTTTGGGGCTTGTTAATTACTACTGCAGTTAAAATGCTTTTTGTTTCGTTCTGCTTTGTTTTGAGACCGAGTCTCACTCTGTTACCTGGGCCGGAGTGCAGTGGCACAATCTCAGCTCACTGCTACCTCCACCTCCCGGGTTCAAGTGATTCTCCTCCCTCAGTCTCTCAAGTAGTTGGGACCACAGGCATGCACCACCACACCCAGCTAATTTTTGTATTTTTAATAGAGACAGGGTTTTGCCATGTTGGCCAGGCTGGTCTCGAACTCTTGACCTCAAGTGATCCATCTGCTTTGGCCTCCTAAAATGCTGGGATTACAGGCATGAGCCACCACCCCTAGTCTGGATTGTATTTTGATAAGTGTTTGTGAGTGTGTGTGTGTGTGTGTGTGTGTGTGTGTCGACATAGTCATGGAAAATCAAAATATGACCCCCCAAAAAATAAAATGAATGAATAAATAAATAAATAAAACAAAATTCAACCCCAGAATGCAGGCTGCTCGTGTAAATTCTTCAAAATTGATAAATCATATCTTACAACTAGATTCATTTGCTATCCTATGGGAAATTCCTGACGCCTAAGCGTTTATGCTCCTTTATCAGAATAAACCTGGTCAAATCAAATGTAAAATTTTGACGCCACAGATGGAGGCTTTTAAGAAGGGTGGTGAATCTGCACTTTGCCCTGTGGTCCCCACGTCACCAGCAGAGAAGAATTCTCCTTAGATGAGGCAGTCTGGGCTGCTACAACTTCTATAAGCCCAGCCCAGCCATCTCAGCACTCTCCACCAGCTGCCCTGCAGTCAGCTTCAGCCTCGTCAATGCCTCCAACCCCTGAGACTTCCAAAGCCTGCAAAACTCTTTCCCGACTCCTGCTAGCCCTCTCACTTATGGACAGGACCTGCACCCTAGTTCTGCCAAGATCTTCTCCCATTTTTTCCTTTGCTCTCTCCTTTCAGCAAGGAGACATCTGCGAACCCCAGAGAAATGATATTGTCCTCTTGCACCCATCAGGGGACACAATTTGGCTTGGCTCTGCTACTGTTCCCTATAGGGCAATTCCCTCTAAGACCAGACTCCATTGGGGGTTGAACTGAAGAAGGACAGCCTGCTGGAATGAGGTGAACTTACGTAACTGTAGGCAGAGCAAACCAGCCTGTAGGGGTGACCTGAAACATATGGCTAACCTCTTTGGGTCTGTTTTCATGACTCATCACCCCACATGGGCTGATGTACAGAGCCTCCTTAAAGTCTTGCTGGCATCTGAAGGGTGTCATATAGAGCTAGAAAAGGCTCAGGAGAAGGTTGATCGGTTACACACAGGAGATCCTAATAACGGAGTGAGGACCAGTAATAGTCTGGCAGTGCCCCTCCATGACCCCAACTGGAATCTGAAAAACAGGGTTTCGGGACTGTTTTCTGCTGGGGCTCTGGAAGGGAGTCCCTCAAACCAGAAGTTTAAACAAGATGCAGGAAATTAGAAGAGAAGTGGATGAGAAGCCATCAGCATTTTGGAAAGAATTTTGGAGGCTTATCCAAAATATTCAGATGGAGGCTGGGCATAGTGGCTCGAGCTTGTAATCTCAGCTCTTTGGGAGGTCGAGCCAGTTGGATTGCTTGAGGTCAGGAGTTTGAGACCAACCTAGTTAACATGGTGAAACCCCATCTCTATTAAAAATACGAAAAATTAGCCGGGCGTGGTAGTGTATGCCTGTGTAGGTGTATGCCTAGCTACTCAGGAGGCTGTGGCAGGAAAATCACTTGAACCTGAAAGGCAAGGGTTACAGTGAGCTGAGATGGTGCCACTACACTCCAGCATGAGTGACAGAGTGAGACTCTGAAGAAAGAAAGAAGGAAGGAAAGGAAGAAAGGAAGGAAGGAAGGAGAAAGAAAGAAAGCAAAAGAAAAGAAAGAAAAATAAAAGAAATATACAGATGTAGATCTGACAGTCCTAAGAATTCCAGGTTAATTAATATGAACTCTTTGTAATATGCAGATGATATCTTGATAGCCAGTGAAACGGAGGGTAACTCCATCCTCCATGCCATCAAAGTCTTACATTTCCTAGCAGATAAAGGGTACAAAGTTTCTAAGAAAAAGGCATAGATCTCTCATCCCATCATTCAGTACCTGGGATTCAAACTATCCAAAGGGACTCATAGTCTTCTCTCAGATCACAGAGGCAATAAATCAGGTGGCAGTCTCCAGTATCCTTAAACTATGTGGTCCCTTAGGGATGCCTGGATTTTGTCAAATTTACATCCCTAACTTTAGGTTAATAGCCAAACCTCTCTACAAGACTTTAAAAGGAGAAGAAAGGGTCACCCTTTCTTGGAGTAGAGAATGCTGAAAAGCCTTTCTAACTGTCAAAAAGAAATTGATGACAGCCCCTGCCCTGAGTCTCCCTGACCTACACCAACTTTTGATTTATTTGTTCAAGAAAAACAGGGAATTGGACTTGGAGTATTAACTCAAGACCTTGGAACCTTAAAATGTCCCATGGCCTACTTTACAAAACAGCTTGACAAGGTAACTAAGGGCTGGCCTACCTGCCTAAGGGCAGTGGCTGCCACCTGTGATATATTGCAGGAAGCTCAGAAGTTTACCTTTGGGCAGCCCATGAAAGTACATACTATTCATTCTGTGTTTCCCCTGCTCTAGCAAAAGGGGGCTATTGTTGACTGCCAGGGCTGGAAAAGCACCACGCCATGCTTCTAGATAAACCAAAGATAACTCTTAAAGTTATTTCTACTCTGAACCTGCCACCCAGCTACCAGGGAACCTCCAGCTCCTGTTGATGATTGCATTCAAATAATTGTTTAAGTTTATTCCAGCAGACTGGACCCCACAGATTTGCCATTAACAGAACCCAACCAAGAATTCTTCACTGAGGGAAGCAGTTTCACGGAACGAGGAGTCGGGAGGGCCAGGCTGGGTTAAGGCTTACTTCACCAGCACTGAGAAAGCTGCCGAAGTGGTAAAGGCTCTAATGAAGGAAATAATTCCTCCATAGGGATTCCCACAAACTCTCCAAAGTGACAATGAAGCCATTTTTTTTAACAGGATTTCACTCTGTCACCCAGGCTACAGCGCAGTGCCGCAATCACAGCTCACTACAACCTCAACCTTCCTGGCTCAAGCGACCCTTCCACCTCAACCTCCCTAGTAGCTGGGACTACAGTCATGCACCACCACGCCCAGATAATTTTTGTATTTTTTTGTGGAGACAGGGTTTTGCCATGTTGCCCAGACTGATCTCAAACCCTGAGCTCAATCTACCCGCCTTGGCCACCCAAAGTGCTAGGATTACAGGTGTGAGCCAGCATGCCCAGCCCGAAGCCACTTTTATAGCCCAAATAACCCAGGAAGTATGGCAGCTTCTGAGTGTTCATTGGAAACTGCGTTTGTCTTGGAGACTCCAATCTTCCGGAAGACTGAAAGAATAAATAAGACGTCAAGGAGTTGCTTTCTAAAATTTGCCAAGAGACAAATCTTACCTGGGAAAAGGTCTTGCACCTTGCCCTGCCATGACCAGTAGGGTTTTTTCCTAGGTATTCAAGGCTGGTTCAATATTTTAAATCAACCAATGTAATCTACCAGATTAATAGCCTAAAGAAGAAAAATTACATGATCATATCAATTTATGCAGAATGTTTTATCAAAATTCAAAATCCAGTTATGAGTTTTTTTAATACTCTCAGAAAACTAGGAATAAGAGAATAATTTCCTCAATTTGATTTTTTTAAACCTGCCAAAAACCTACAGCTAACATTTTACTTAGTGGAAAAAGACTGAATGTTTTCCTCTAACATCAGGAACAAGGCAAAGATGTCCACTCTCACCATTCTTATTCAACATAGTATTGGGAATTCCAACTAATGAAATAAGGTAAGGAAATTAAGTAAAAAGTATACAGACTAGCAAGGAAGAAACAAAACTATTTATATTTACAGATGACATGATTGTCTACATAGAAAAATCCCAAGGAATCTACCAAAAACCAAAACAAAACTGAAACAACTCCTAGAATGAATGAATGGGTACGGTAAGGTCATAGAATACAGGATTAACATACAGAAAACAGTTACATTTCTGTATACTACCAACAAACAAGTGGCCAGTAAAATTAAAAATATAAGACCATTTATAAATGCTCCAAAATAATGACATGCTTAGGTTTAAATCTAACAAAACATATGCTAAAGTTATTTGCTGAAAATTATAAACTACCTATAAAAGAAACCAGAGAAGATGTCAAAAGAGAGACATATTGTGATCATGAATTGGAAGACTCAAAAGACTTGAGTGTCACAAATTGATATTCAGATTTAATAAAATTTCTATCAAAACCCTAGCATGCTATTTTATAGTAGATGTAGACAAGATTTCCATAACATTTGTATGGAAAGCAGAGAACCCATAATAGCTAAAAAACAATTTCGAAAAAGAAGAATAAAGTAGGAGAAATCAGTCTACCCAGTTTATAACTTCAAGATTTATATACAGCTATAATGATCAAGACTATGCTGTATAGGAAGGAATACATTCAAACCACAGCACCTGGTGGAGGGAGAGACACATAGATCAATGAAACAGGATAGAGAACCCAGGAATAGTCCCACACAAATGTGCCCAGCGGATTTTTTTTTTTTTTTTCTGAAACAGGATCTTGCTCTGTTGCCTTGGCTGGCATTGCAGTGGCCTAATCGTGGCTCACTGCAGGCTCATCTTCCTGGGCTCAAGCGACCCTTTCACATCTCAGTCTCCCAAGTAGCTGGGACTACAGGTGCATGCCACCATATGCCCAGCTAATTTTTGTGGACATTTTTTTGTAGAGACAGGACTTTGCCATGTTATCCAGGCTGGTCTCAAACTCTTGGGCTCAAGAGACCTGCCTGCCTTGACCTCCCAAAGTGCTGGGATTACAGGATTGAGCCACCATGCCTAGCCCAACTGATTTTTGTCAAAGGTGCAAAAGCAATTCAACAGAGGTGCAATGGTTTGAATATGTTCCTTCCAAAATTCAGGTATTAACATTTTATGGCCAAAGTGATTATATTAATAGGTGGGGCCTTTCAGAGGTAATGGTTCATGAGGGCTCAAATGGGATTAGGTCCTGTGTAAAAGAGTCTTCTCTTCATGCAGCATCCGGCTTGCTTGTCCTTCTGCCTTTGCTGTGAGGACACGTGATCCTCCCCTCCGGAGGATGCAGCAACCATAGCGCCATCTTGGAAGCGGAAAACAACCTTCACCAGACAATCAAACCTGCAGGCATCCTGATCTTGAACGTCCCAGCCTCCAGAACTAAATAAAATTTAGTTTATGAGGAATAAAGTTCCAGTCTTTGTAAATTACCTAGTCTCAGGTATTTTTGTTTTAGCATCACCAATGGACTAAGGCAGGAGGAAAGAGAGCCCTTTCACTAAATGATGCTGAAATAACAGGACTCCCATGGACAAAAACATGAAACCCAACCTAAACCTCACACCTTATACAAAATTAACTCAAAATAGATCACAAACTTAAATATGAAACACATAATGACAGACTTTTAAAAAACACCATAGGAGAAAATCTTTGGGATCTGGGGCTAGGCAAACAGTTTGCAGACTTGACACCAAAAGCACGACCCATAAGAGAAAAAGTTGATAAAGTGGTGTGTTAATTTCCTGTGGGAACTATAATGATTACTACAAATTTAGTGGTTTAAAACAACAGAAATTTATTCTCTCACAGTTCCAGAAGCCAGAAGTCTGACATCAATATTACTGGACCAAATCAAAATGTCAGTAGGTCTGTGCTACCCTTGTTGCTTATAAGAAAGGATGTATTCCTTGCTTCTTCCAGTTTCTGGGAGCTAACAGAGTTCCATAGCTTGTGATTATATCATTCCAGTCTCTGCCTCCGAGGTCACATTGCCTTTTCGTCTTCCATCAGTACTGAATCATCCTCTACCTCTCTCTCATAAGGATACTTGTGATTACATTCAGGGCCCATCTCAGTAATCCAGGATAACCTTCTCATTTCAAGATCTTTAACCTGCTGGGCATGGTGGTTCATGCCTATGATCTCAGTACTTTGGGAGGCTGAGGCAGGAGGATCACTTGAGCTCAGGAGTTCGAGACCAGCCTGGACAATATAACAAGACCTAGTCTCTACAAAAAATTTTAAAACTTTTAGCCAGGCCTGGTGGTGCCCACCTGTAGTCCCACCTACTCAGGAGGCTGGGGTGAGAGGATTGCTTAAGCCTGAGAGTTTGAGGCTGAGTGAGTTGCAATGCACTACTGCACTCCAGCCCAAGGGACAGAGTAAAACCCTGTCAAACACACACACACACACACACACACACACACACACACACACACCTTTAACATAATCACATCTGCAATCACATCTGCAAAGTTCCTTTTTTTTTTTTTTTGCCATAAAATGTACCTTTACATGTTCCAGGGATTAGGATGTATACATCTTTTGAGAGGCCACTGTTCAGCCTACCACAATTGGACTTGATCAAAATTTTACATTTTTTCTCTGCAGAAGACCCAAGAGAATGAAAAGGCCAGCTACAGACGAGTAAAGATTTGCAAACTATGTACCTGACAAAGGACCAGTTTCTGAAATGTGTAAAGAACCCTCAAAACTCAACAATTTTTTAAAAATCCAATTAGAAAATGGGCAAAAGACATAAAGAGATATTTTACTGAAGAGGATATACAGATGGCAAAAAGCATATAAAAATGTTCAACTTCAGCCGGGCGCGGTGGCTCAAGCCTGTAATCCCAGCACTTTGGGAGGCCGAGGCGGGTGGATCACAAGGTCAAGAGATCGAGACTATCCTGGTCAACAAGGTGAAACCCCGTGTCTACTAAAAATACAAAAAATTAGCTGGGCATGGTGGCGCCTGCCTGTGATCCCAGCTACTCAGGAGGCTGAGGCAGGAGAATTGCCTGAACCCGGGAGGCAGAGGTTGCGGTGAGCCGAGATCGTGCCATTGCACTCCAGCCTGGGTAGCAAGAGCGAAACTCCGCCTCAAAAAAAAAAAAAAAAAAAAAAGTTCAACTTCATTAGCTATGAGGAAAGTGCAAATTAAAACCATAATGATACAACACTACACACCTATTAGAATTACTAAAATAAAAAAATAGTGACAGTACCAAATGCTAGCCAGAAAATAGGGGGAAACTCGACCATGCATACATTGCTGGCTAGAATGTAAAAGGGTACAGCCACTGGGGAACAGTTTGGCAGTTTCTTTAAAAACTAAACATGCAACTAACCATGCGAACCATCAGTTGCACTTCTGGGCATTTATCCCAGAGAAATAAAAACTTACATTCTTCATACAAACACCTCTAAACAAATCTACATAGCAGTTTTATTCATAATAGCCCCAAATTGTAAACAACCCACTTGTCCTTCAACAAGTGAATGGTTAAACAAATTGTGCTATATCCATACAGGGAACCACTGCTCTGTAACAAAAAGAAACAAACTATTGATACTTGTAACAACTTGGATGATTCTACAGAGAATGACACCAAGTGGTAAAAAGAATCCCAAAAGCTTACATATTATATGTCTCCATTTACATAACGTTCTTGAAACGACAAAATTATAGAAATGGAGACAGATTGGTGGTTGGCAGAGGTTAAGGGGAGGGTGTGGCTGAGGACCAAATGGGTGTGGTTAGGAAAGGGGAAAGAGGGATTTTTGTGCTAGTGAAAATGTTCTGGACCTTGGCTTTTTTTTTTTTTTTTTTTTTTTTTTTGAGACATGGTCTTACTCTGCCATCCATAGCAGAGCGCAGTGGCACAATCACAGCTCACTGCAGCCTTGACCTCCAGAATTCAAGCAATCCTCCCACCTCAGCCTCCTCAGTAGCTGGGATTATAAACAGACACCACCAAACCTGGCTAATTTTTTTATTTTCTGTAGAGATGAGGGCTCACTATATTGCCCAGGCTGGTCGTGAACTCCTAGGCTCAGATGACCCACCTGCCTCAGCCTCTCAAAGTGCTGGGATCACAGGCGTGAGCCACTGCGCCCAGCCTTGACTGTATTAATGTGAGTATTTTGCTGGTGCTATTGTACTAGAGTTTTGCAAGATGTTTCCATTAGAAGAAACTAGGTAAAGAATACATTGATTATTTCTTACAATTGCTTATGAATCTACAATTATCTCAAATTTACAATTATCTCAAAATCAAAAGTTTACTTTTTAAAAAAGATACACAAAATGCACACCCAGATTTTATACTAGATTTAACAGGCATGAAAATCATCAAAATTTTAAAATTCTGCTCTTCAAAAGACACCATTAAGAACATGAAAAGTCAAGTCAGACACTGGGGGAAAATACTTGTAACGCATATATCAAACAAAGGACTAGTATCCAGACTATATAAAGAGCTTTTACAGCTCAATAAATACATTAAAACCACAGTGAGATAGGACTTCACAACTATGAACACGGCTAAAATGTAGAAGTCTGACAATGCCAACAACTGAACTGTCACATATTGCTGTTAGGAATATAAAATGGTACACAGATTTTGGAAAACTGCACACCAGTCACACCTAGATAGCTACTCAAAAGAAATGAAAGCATGTATTGACACACAGACTTATATAGAAATGCTTTTTCATAATTAGCCCTAATCTGGAGACAACCCAAATGTCCACCAACAGAGAAATGAATAAACAAATTGTGGCATATATAAACAATGGAATAAAAACAATAAACTATTCATACACACACAGACATGGACGAACCTCTAAACCATCGTACTGACAAAGGAGGACAGACACAAAAGACTACACCATATGGTTCCATTTGTATGAAATTCTAGAACAGGCAAAGCTAATCTATAGTGACAGGAAGCAGATCAGCAGATGCCTGGGGCTAGGTGAGAAAGAGAGAACTGACCGCAAAGGAGTAGGGGGAAATCTTCGTGGTGATAAAATTGTCTATATCTCTATTGTGGTGGTGGGCATAAATATGTGTCAAAATCACCCAACTGTACTCCGGTGGTGTGATCATTTTATGTAAATTATAACTCAATAAGGTTGATTTTTATTTTTATCTTTTTGACAGGGTCTTGCTGTGTCACTCAGCCTGGAGTACAGTGGCACGAACATGGGTCACTGCAGCTTCCAAATCCTAGACTCAAGCAATCCTCCTGCCTCAGCCTCCTGAATAACTGGGACTACCAGCCACCATGCCCAGCTAATTTTTATTTTATTTCTGTACAGATGGGGTCTCACCATGTTGCCCAAGCTTAGGTTGATTTTTTTTTTTTTTTTTTTTTTGAGACAGAGTCTCACTCTGTTGCCCAGGCTGGAGTGCAGTGGCACAATCTCGGCTCACTGCAACCTCTGCCTCCCAAATTCAAGTGATTCTCCTGTCTCTGCCTCCTGAGTAGATGGGATTAGAGGCGCCCACCACCAAGCCTGGCTAATTTGTGGGGATGCCTATTAGAAAACCCAGGTAGTTGGCATCCCCACAACCTCCCCTTCCAAACCTCACTCGGGAAAGCTGGGAGACCAGAGACAGGGGGGTTCCAGGCTGAGCCCAGGGTCACTGGGTCTTGAACACCGGCTTGTGCTGCAGTCGCAGCACTCGGTACGTGTTGAGGCCGGGCACGTCGAAGCCAGGGGACAGCCCGTGGTGATCCAAAGGGTAGAAGTTGACCAGCTGCCCATGCTGGGCCTCGAGTGAGAGCCACGCGTCGCCGAGCGGCAGAGCGCAGGGGAACTCGCGGGCCACGTGCAGCTGGAAGACGCGGCCGCGCAGGTGGCGCAGCGCCAGGGTGCGGAATGCTGGGGGCACCAGCGCCTCCACGCGCGGCCCGAACTGGCGCAGGTGCAGCTCGCCAGCCGGCCCGGCGCGCACCTCGTAGAAAGTCAGGTTGGCGAAGGTGAAGTAGCCGGCGAAGGGGCGCGCGCTGGGCGGCGGGGCCGGGTCGGGCTCGGCCTCCCGGAGGGCGCGCTCCAGGGCGGGCAGGAGCTCGTCGTAGACCCGCGCCACCAGGTCGGGCCCGGGCGGCCGCGGCCCGGCCAGCAGCAGCACCAGGCCCAGGCGCAGCGGGGGCACCAGCGAGAAGGTGGCGGCGTAGCCGTCCAGGTCGCCGTCCTTGCGCACCACGCGGTAGCCCCGCTGCGCGTGGAACTCCCACGGCGTGCCCGTCTCGTTGGCGAAGTAGGCGCCGGGGCAGGCCAGCAGCGGCGCCAGCAGCGTCTTGGCCGCGTCGGGCCGTAGGAGCTGCCGGGGCCCGCCCCCCAGGAGCGCCATGGCCAGCTTGGCCAGGTCGGCGGCGGTGGAGTACATCTGGCCCGACGGCCGGTACCAGCCCAGGTCGTAGAGCGGCGCCGGCCGCCCGCTGCCGTAGAAGCCCGCGGCCAGGCGCGCACGCACGACGGGCGTGAGGTCGAAGCCCGTGTCCGCCATCCCCAGCGGCTGCAGCACGTTCTCCGAGACCCAGCGCTGGTAGTCGCCCTGGACGGTGTGGGCTGCCAGGACGTGGGCCAGGAGCGAAAATGCCAGCGTGCTGTAATGGCACCTGGAAGGAGAGCGGTGGCAACTGGGATGGGGCCCCTCCTCACCTGCCCACCCTGTCTGAAATGCCACCAGTTTCATGGGACTGGGTGGGGCTGGGAAGGAACCTGCTCCCCTGCATCCTGGGTGGTCAGACCTGGAAGAGACTTCAGGGCATTGACGCTCTCTCTTCTACATCTGGGAAGACCAAGGCCCAGAGAGGGACAGGGAATTGCCCAGTGTCATATAGCAGGTTGGAAGAGAGCTGGGCTCAGCGGTGCACCTGGCAAAGTTAGCAGACACATCTTATTGGCCCTTCACACTTTAGTAAGATTTACTTTATCGAATGAAAAATTAAAGGCTTACATTGCTCTGGGGAAACAAAAATGATAGTGACCACGTATGAGGCAAGGTCTCACCCCTCCCTTCTTCCAGGCTGGGGCAGACACCAGTAACCAGCAAGAGGCCTCTTTTCTTTCCAGGAGCAAATACCATTTCAGAATCTCTAAAATAGTGCCTCAGGAAGGTGCAAGGATAGGTGAAAATTCACAAATTCTACTAAGCATTCCTGAACTCTAAGCCAACTTCCTTATTTTTGCAGATGAGGAAGATTCGTTAGATGAGTTTCACAGAAATAACGTGCATCACCCAAGGTCACATTGCAATAAATTATTCACAGAGCTGAAAGGAGGACTCCAGCCTTAAGATGTCCAGGCATCTCCCCTCTCTGCATCACCTGGATCATTTCTTCCTTAAGGGACGTGGGGCCTGAGGTTCAGCATTTGGAGAAGCAGAGGGACAAACTTGGAAATGGGTCACCGCCCAGAGGCGGGCCCCTGAAGCCAGAGAGTGCCAGCTGTCCTTTGTCCGGTCCCACAGTCCCACTGCTCCCAGAGTGGGGCTTCTCTGTTCAATGGCCACCCAGTTATCCATTCCCCATCTGGTCAGCAACCCATTTATTTCCAGCCTGGCAAAATCTGTATTCACCTTGCTTATTTGCTCATGGTGTCTCCCTCCCAAGAGTGCAAACTCCATGAGGAGGGCCCAGTTGGATTTCTTTGCTGCTATACCTCTGTGTTTAGCACATTCTGGACAAAGTAGGTTCTCAATAAATGTTAAGTTGGTGAATGGAAAAAACATGCCATTCAAACAGAACTGGATTCTGGGCCCAGCTCTCCCCTGCCTTGCTGGCCTCCCCTCTCTAGGCCTTGGCCTTTCCAGCTGGGGAGCAAGTCTCTCTGATCACCTAGGATGAAATGATGTCAGCTTTTTCCCAGGCAGGTGTGTCTCCCCAGGAGGCTCCTAATGAGAGGCTGGGCATCAGGGTACGCTCCTCACCTGGTTCCCGGGTCCACCACCAGCACATCATCCTTAAGCAGGTTCAGGGCCTCCTGGGTGCTGCCCTTCCACAGCAGTGAAGTGGAGCGGAGCCTTCTGGGCAGCCCTAAGGAGGAGCAGTGATCAGACTTACCGGGCTCAGCTGAGGGTGAGATGATGGGCCCCTGGGTGCACTCCCTCCCCACCTTCCATGAGTTGAGAGATAATAAAATTGTTTTTTAAAAAAGAAGGGCCCAGCGCTGTGGCTCACACCTGTAATCTCAGCACTTTGGGAGGCCAGGGTGGGGGGATCATGAGGTCAGGAGATCAAGACCATCCTACCCAACATGGTGAAACCCTGTCTCCACTAAAAATACAAATATTAGCTGGGTATAGTGGTGTGTTACTGTAATCCCAACTACTCAGGAGGTAGACAGACATAAGAGAATTGATTGAACCAGGACCCAGGAGGCAGAGGTTGCAGTGAGCTGAGATCACACCACTGCACTCCAGCCTGTGCTACAAAGTAAGAGTAGCTGGGATTATAGGCACAAGCCACCACACTGGGCTAATTTTTGTATTTTTAGTAGAGACGGGATTTCACCATGTTGTCCAGGCTGGTCTCAAACTCCTGAACTCAGGTGATCCACCCGCCTCGGCCTCCCAAAGTGCTGGGATTACAGGTGTGAGCCACCCCGCCTGGCCCTTAATATTCTTTTTTTTTTTTTTTGAGACGGAATTTCGCTCTTGTTACCCAGGCTGGAGTGCAATGGCGTGATTTCGGCTCACCGCAACCTCTGCCTCCTGGGTTCAGGCAATTCTTCTGCCTCAGCCTCCTGAGTAGCTGGGATTACAGGCACGCGCCACAATGCCCAGCTAATTTTTTTTGTATTTTTATTAGAGACGGGGTTTCACCATGTTGACCAGGATGGTCTCGATCTCTTGACCTCGTGATCCACTCGCCTCGGCCTCCCAAAGTGCTGGGATTACAGGCTTGAGCCACCGCGCCCAGCCCAGAATATTCTTAAGAGTATTTTCTATGAGCTGTCAATTCTGTTCCTCTCCTTTACCCATTTTTCTGTTGGGCTGTTGGTCTTTGTAATAATTTGCAGGTGACTTTTATATATTAAGGGAAATTAGTCTTTGTAGCATTGTTTACAAATATAGCCTTTTGTGTGTGTGTGAGAGAGGAGATCTTACTATGTCATCAATCATAGCACAGTGTAGCCTTTAACTCCTGGGCTCATGTGATCTTCCCACCGCAGCCTCCCAAGTAGCTAAGACTGCAGGTGTACACCACCTCACCTGGCTATTTTTAATTTTTTTTTAGAGATGGGGTCTCACTATGTTGCCCAGACTGGTTTAGAACTCCTAGGCTCAGGTGATCCTCCCACTTTGGCATCCCAAAGCACTGGGATGGCAGGCATGAGCCACTGAGCCTGGCCACATATTGACTCACTGACTTGCCTTATCAACTTGATTTGGACCTGCCAACTCATCTTGATGTTTCTACTTGGTCTGTTTCCAGGCTTCCCTTCAGCTTTTACCTCGAGAGATGTTTCTTTCCCTGGCCCACCACCCACATCCAGTGAGAGGGAGATAGGGCCAATTCAGGAAGCAGAGGGGAGAGTGAGCCATTTCAACCAGATGAGAATCTGTTCCTCAGCTTCCCCTTCTGAAATGGTTTGGGTCAGCCTGAGTCAGTTCTGAGACTCACCTGAGAGCTGGCTGGCCATCCTTCGAAGGGTGACAGGTGAAGGTCTTGGGGCAGGGCCCACCTCCTGCAGCCCGTCCCTGAGGCCCTGCCGTTCAGGAGCTGATGCCAGGCCCAGCGGGTTGTTAATGGTGAAGGTGCTGGCGTACCGCTCCAGAGGGTCATCTAGAGAGGCCACGACGCCCTCCTCCCACAGACGGTACAGCATGAGCACGGGGAAGATCTTGGAGATGCTGGAGATCCTAGATAATGTTGGGAACACAAGGGGTCAAAGGACATCCTGTTGACCCCACAATCCACATCCACCCTGTGCCCCCAGCCTGCAACCGTTTCGTATTCTAGAGAAGCACTGCATCCTGCTTAAGTCAACATCTCCAGCGGAAATGAAGCAGCCTCTGTGGAACTGCCTTTGGGATGCTTGAGAACACACCCAGAGCAAAGGGGCTGAGGTGGGATGAATATCCTGTGCCAGGCTCTTTACCAGGCATTTCCCATTCAGGAACAGACCTGGATTTGGATGATGCCTCTGCCTCTCACTGGCCCTGTGGCCTTGGGCAAGTTTCTAGACCCATCTGAGATTCCATCTCATTGCCTGCTTCACCGGTGGTATTAATAAAAGGATGGGATGAGGTTGTGTGTGCAAAGTGCCTGGTTACCTACCTGGGAGGTGCTAAGTGCTCAATATGTGAGAGCAGATAGAACTGTTGGCCCCATGCCCGGCACAGAGCAGGTGCCGTTTCAGTGCCGTTCCCTCTGGATTCCTGTAAAGCCCACAGTGTCCCCAGGAACAAATGTGTTCACTCTACATCATGAGCTTTGAGGAGCCTGCAGGCAGCACACAGGAGGGGAGACTCCCAGTTTGCAACTAAACATCCCCAGCTGTTTCCACCTGGGCCACTGTTGCCACTTGATAGGAACCTGGGACAAGGACCCAGGAACTGATTATGGTTCCTTTGTGGCACATGCTCAGGGTTGAGGGGATGGGCACAAGGCAGCCTTTTTTATTGTGGGAGGTTTAGAGCCAAGTTTCTTTCCGGAAGGGATGCCTTCCTGACCTTTTACCCCTGTGATGTAACATCGGGCACCCACTGGTCCTCTCTGGACTTCAGTCTCCTCTTCTATAAAATTGTCAAGACTTAGACGGAGCGCAGTGGCTCACGCCTGTAATCCCAGCACTTTGGGAGGCCAAGGTCGGGGAGATCACCTGAGGTCAGGAGTTCAAGACCAGCCTGGCCAACATGGAGAAACCCCGTCTCTACTAAAAATACAAAATTAGCCAGGTGTGGTGGTGCTAGCTACTCAGGATCCCAGCTACTCAGGAGGCTGAGGCAGGAGAATCACTTGAACCCAGGAGGTGGAGGTTGCGGTGAGCCAAGATCACACCATTGCACTCCAGCCTGGGTAACAAAAGTGAAACTTCATCTCAAAAAAAAATTATCAAGACTTGGTGGGGTGCCGTGGCTCACACCTGTAATCTCAGCACTTTGGGAGGCCAAGGTGGGCGGATCACCTGAGGTCAGGAGCTCGAGACCAGCCTGACCAACATGAAGAAACCCCGTCTCTACTGAAAATACAAAATTAGCTGGATGTGGTGGCACATGCCTGTAACCCCAACTACTCAGGAGGCTAAGGCAGGAGAATCGCTTGAACCCAGGAGACGGAGGTTGTGGTGAGCCAAGATCGCGCCATTGCACTCCAGCCTGGGCAACAAGAGCAAAACTCCATCTCAAAAAAACAATCTTCACGACTTTGTAACAGGTCCTGGCAGATTAGACCCCAGCCATGATTCTCTTCAGTATCCTTACCTCCTAGGTCCCCCTTGCCCTCCCATCCCTTTACCCCTCCACAGGACCCTAGAGATCACCCAGCTGACCTGTACATGGTGTACTCATTGGGGGTCCCAGAAGTCGGGTCTGAGCCATTCTTCTTCCCAAAGTTCCCTGTCCAGAGCACAGTGTCATTGTGGATGACAACTGCAGACATGGCAGCCACGCCTGGGGCAGACATTGCCTGGTGCAGGATCCCGTCCACCTTGAGGGAGAAGAACGGGCTCAGTGACAGGCCCCCTACCCTCACCCTCAGTAGTCATCCTGCACAGCCACACCCTGCACACAACACCCCAGTGAGCCTCCAAACCATGCGCCATGGGCTGGGGCCCCCACTGTTGGGCTTCTTCATAAGATGTTTGCTCAAAGAAACAGTTTCTTAGCAAAAGAAAAAAGGAGAGGGGGTTAAAACTTTTGCTTTAAGGCCTGGTGGGGTGGCTCATGCCTGTAATCCCAGTACTTTGGGAGGCCAAGGTGGACAGATCACCTGAGGTCAGGAGTTCAAGACTACCCCTGGCCAACATAGTGAAACCCTGTCTCTACTAAAAATACAAAAAGTAAGTCGGGCGTGGTGGTGGGCACTTGTAATCCCAGCTATTTGGGAGACTCAGGCAGGAGAATCGCTTGAACCCAGGAGGCAGAGGTTGCAGTAAGCCAAGAGGGCGCCATTGCACTCCAGCCTGGGCGACAAGAGCAAAATTCCATTAAAAAAAGAAAAAAAAAAAAAAAAGCCGGGCGCAGTGGCTCAAGCCTGTAATCCCAGCACTTTGGGAGGCCGAGGTGGGTGGATCACGAGGTCAAGAGATTGAGACCATCCTGGTCAACATGGTGAAACCCCGTCTCTACTAAAAATACAAAAAATTAGCTGGGCATGGTGGCACATGCCTGTAATCCCAGCTGCTCAGGAGGCTGAGGCAGGAGAATTGCCTGAACCCAGGAGGCAGAGGTTGTGGTGAGCCGAGATCGCCATTGCACTCCAGCCTGGGTAACAAGAGCGAAACTCTGTCTCAAAAAAAAAACTACTGCTGTCAAACCCATGTCTGCTTTATAGTCAAACCCATGTCAGATGACCTAGAAAACTTCCAATAGGCCTAGCCTGAACCCTTGATGTTGGAAAATTCACTATTAATGCAGGGCGGTCGGCCCTCTTTGAACATTTATTTGTTTGGTTTTTTTTTTTTTTTTTTTTTTTTACAGGAGGTCTCATTCTGTCTCCCAGGCTGGAGTGCAGTGGCTCACGCACAGCTCACTGCGGCCTCCACCTCCCAGGCTCAGGTGACCCTCCCACCTCAGACTTGTGGAGTAGCTAGGAGTACAGACACATGCCACCACACCCAGTTTAATTGTTTAACATTTTTGTAGAGACGGTGTGTCACTGTACACAAGGCTGGTCTCCATCTCCTGATCTCAGGCAGTTCTCCCACCTCGGCCTCCCAATGTGCTGATTACAGGTGTAAGCCACCTCACCTAGCCTGAACAGTTAGTGAAAAATACTTCATTATTATCAATGATGAAGCACAATGATGGTGATAACAGCTGACATTTATTGGACATTTGGAATGTGCCAGGCTGTTATAGCAACAGTAAAAATAATAATAATAATAATAATTAAAAAATAGAATGTGCCAGGCATGGCCTAAAGTGATTTTCATACCTTGTCTTCTTTAATCCTTGTAAGTCAGTGCTAATTTCTGTCCATTTTGCAGATGAGAAATGAGGGCCTGTGAGATATGGGATGACTTGCCCATGTGGCTACTGATGGAATCAAGGTTAGAACCCTGCCTGCGCCAAGTCTAGCCCCCGTTCTTTTTTGCTGTTGTTTTGTTTTTTGGTTTTTTGGTTTTTGTTTTTGAGACCAGAGTCTTGCTCTGTCACCCAGGCTGGAGTGAAGCGTTGCGATCTCGGCTCACTGCAACCTCTGCCTCCCAGGTTCAAGCAATTCTCCTGCCTCAGCCTCCCAAGTAGCAGGGATTACAGATGGGCGCCACCATGCCCGGCTAATTTTTGTATTTTTAGTAGAGATGGGGTTTCACCATGTTGGCCAGGCTGGTCTTGAACTCCTGACCTCAGGTGATCCACGCGTCTCTGCCTCCCAAAGTGCTGGGATTACAGACATGAGCCACCACGCCTGGCCCGTACATCTTAATTAACTGCCAGACCACCTTGCCAAGTGATTTTACATATCCTTGACTGAGCTCTGTCCACCTCCACTTTCCATCCCTGCACTAACTTTGCCTCTCTGAGCCTCTGTCCCCTCTGTAGATAGGGATCCATGAGGAATGCGTGTAAGAGGCTTCGTGGCAATGGCACCTACCAGGTGCTAACAGAAGGCGGCATGGTTATTATTGTTGTTCTTTTGAGTATCTGCTGTAACTCCTGAAAGCCACATAGCACCTTCTGTTCTCTCCCCTTCACAAAAGCCTTTCAGGTGTTTGCAAACAGCGATTATTGGCTCTGCATTGGCCCATGCCTTCTCTCTTCTGGGGACTCAACACCGCTTTCCCTTTAACTGTTCCTCAGATGTCAGTTTCGAGTCTCCCCCACCATGCTATGGCTCATATATTTCTGATCATGTTTCACTCGTCTCCATGTCTCCCAAGGTGACCCAAGTGGCTGGGGTCTGACTGGCACCTCCCTCTAGGGTTTGGCCATCCTGCAATGGTAAACGTTGTGTTGGGGGCATGGAGTGTTTAATCATATCGAAGTGGCCTCTGCAATATGGGCTCGGTCATCCTCTCCCAGCTCACCCTCCCCACTTCCCACCTATGGCCTCTCAGTTCTCTGCATGTGTCATGTACTTTCTGTAGCCTCCAGGCCCTTGCAGGTACTGTTCCGCCTGTCTGGAGCACAGCCCTCCACCCCAGCCTCCCTCACCAGACACAGGTCATCTGGGCATCTGCTACTTGTTCACACTGCAGCTTAGACACCACTTCCTCCAGAAGCCCTCCCTGATCCTAAGGCCCATTCCTTTGTGCTCCCAAAGTCCCCTAAACTTTTCTTACCCTACTCTTGCCCCAGAGTTATAAATGTTTATGTCCTCACTGTTCTCACTTCCAGATCAGTAATTTCTTGAGAGCAGGTCAGTGTCTTCTTCCTGCCATATTCCTAGTGCCTAGCACAGAGTAGATGCTCAAGAAATACATCTTGGACGGATGAATGAATGAATGAATAAATGAGTGAATGCCACTGCCAGCACAGAGGGACTGCCCTCCCCTTCATCACCCAGGCCTAGCCCACATGCCCAGTTCCCTGATGGGTCATCACTGACCTTTTCCAGGGCCTCCTTCAACACAGGGAGTGGGTGGACCAGGGGCACGGGCTCAGGATGCCGGGGACACATCCTCACAGGGGCAGAGGTCTCCTCTGGCCCCAGGGAACCTGGAGTGAACATCACATGATGAGGAGGGGACAGAGATCAGGACAGGAATCTAGGAGATAGGGGGAAAGTGGTGACAAAGGCCGGAGCAGTGCCTCAAGGACAGCCCTCCCCAGCTGAACTGAAAGATATCAGGGTGCAGAGACCAGCCATAGGCCCTGAGGGGCTATGGAGCAGAGCGTGCCCTTGGGGAGAAGGCCCAGCCCCGCTGGTGACATCCATCAGGCCACAGCTCCTGGTTGGTGGTCACTGCACTCCCCACTCCCTTGCTTAACCAGCTTCCCATCTCCCTGTGGTCCGTGAACTTAGACCATTCTGGCTGCATGAGGCAGGCTCAGCCACATCTGTCTGTACATCTTACCTGCCCTCACCCTGATTATGTGTTTGGGTGGACTTCCAGCCCCACCTATGACTCAGGCCTAAACCACAGCAACAACTCATTGTCTCACCAGAGCTGAGCATCGGGGCTGTGGGGCTGAACCTGCTCTGCCTTTGTCGGGGTGTGTGGCTTCCTCAGCACCTCAGGGGAGATGGTGAGGAGCTGGCAGGCCAGGATTCAGGCTGTGATATCATCACAGCAGCACCCAGGCCTTTTCCTCTAAGGCTGGAGTGGGGTGTGAAGGGGGATGAGCACCCCGCAGGACTATTAATACATCCTCCTCATCTTCCACTTTGCCCTGAGACTCCACCCAAAACTGAGACAAGGTTCCTGTGGGAGGTTGCATATGACCATAAATTCTTTTGTGTTGTTATTGTTGTTGTTATGGAGTCTCACCCTTTCACCCAGGCTGGAGTGCAGTGGCGCAATCTCAGCTCACTGCAACCACTGCCCCCCTGGATCAAGGGATCCTCCTGCCTCAGCCTCCCAAATAGCTGGGACTACAGGCGTCCTCCACCACACCTGGCTCATTTATGTAATTTTAGTAAAGCTGGGGTTTCACTATATTGGCCAGGCTGGTCTTGAACTCCTGACCTCGGATGATCCACCCACCTCAGCCTCACGAAGTGCTGAGATTACAGGCATGAGCTACCACGCTCAGCCATATGACCATACATTCTGTCAGCTCCTTCCGCCTTCGAAGCTGGCTGGCTTTGTGACTTGCTTTGGCCAAAAGAATGAGGCCGAACAAATTGCGACCTTCCTAGGCTAGACCTTTAGGTGCTTACTCCCTGAGAACGCCACCTTGTGGACAGGTCTGCGATAGCGGCCTTCAGAGCGAGAGTCTACAGAGCCCCCCACACCACAAGCTGACTTGCCCTCTGCACCGGAGAGAGCCAGGCTAGACCAGCAGCAGAGCTGCCAGCCAGCCCACAGAATCATGGCAAATAATCACTTGCTTTGTTTGAAGCCAGTAGGCTTTGGGGTGGTTTGTCACTTAGCAATAGATAACTGACACGGTCCCAAACAGGAAAATTACAAACCTCAGGGAGCATGCCTCAACAACGTCATTACGTGGGCTTCACAGGATAGGGTGGTCCCAGCTAGAGCCTAGGCTTTGCTCAGCCTGCGACCCAGGTAGGGGCTGCTGTCGACAGTGGTGCTCCTCCCACTTTAACGCACACACATGAAAAATTACCAAGGAATCTTTTTTTTCTAAGATGGGATTTCGCCATGATGGCCAGGCTGGTCTTGAACTCCTGATCTCAGGTGATCCACCCACCTCAACCTCCCAAAGTGCTAGGATTACAGGTGTGAGCCACCGCGCCCGGCTACCAAGGAATCTTAAACGGCAGGGTTGGCCGGGCGCAGAGGCTCACACCTGTAATCCCAGCACTTTTGGGAGGCCGAGGAGGGCAGATCATTTGAGCCCAGGAGTTTGACACTAGCCTGGACAACATGACGAAATCCTGTCTACAAAAATCACAAAAATTAGCTGGACATGGTGCCGTATGCCTGGTCCCAGATACTCGGGAGTCTGAGGTGGGAGAATGGTTTGAGCCTGGGAGGTAAAGTTTGCAGTGACCCGAGATTGCAACACTGCACTCAGCCTGGACAACACAGTCAGACTCTGTCTCAAAAAAAAAAAAAAAAAAGGCCGGGCGCGGTGGCTCAAGCCTGTAATCCCAGCACTTTGGGAG
Source organism: Saimiri boliviensis (assembly GCF_048565385.1). Classification (NCBI taxonomy): domain Eukaryota; kingdom Metazoa; phylum Chordata; class Mammalia; order Primates; family Cebidae; genus Saimiri; species Saimiri boliviensis. The sequence continues at coordinate 21,270,212 of NC_133459.1, forward strand.
GCCGAGGCGGGTGGATCACGAGGTCGAGAGATCGAGACCATCCTGGTCAACGTGGTGAAACCCCGTCTCTACTAAAAATACAAAAAATTAGCTGGGCATGGTGGCGCGTGCCTGTAGTCCCAGCTACTCAGGAGGCTGAGGCAGGAGAATTGCCTGAACCTAGGAGGCGGAGGTTGCGGTGAGCCGAGATCGTGCCATTGCACTCCAGCCTGGGTAACAAGAGCAACACTCTGTCTCAAAAAAAAAAAAAAAAAAAAAAAAAATGGCCGGGTGAGGCGGCTCATGTCTGTAATCCCAGCACTTTGGCAGGCCAAAGTGGGTGGATCACTTGAAGTCAAGAGTTCAAGATCAGCCTGGCCAACATTGTGAAACCCCACCTCTACTAAATTCCAGGTGTGGCGTCAGGTGCCTGTAATTCCAGCTACTCAGGAGGCTGAGGCAGGAGAATCACTTGAACCTGGGAGGCAGAGTTTGCAGTGAGATGGCACCATTGCACTCCAGCCTGGGTGACAGAGCGAGACTCCAGATTCGATTCAGTGGATACGGGGTGGGGCCTGAGAGTCTGCTTGTCTAACCACCCCTCAGGTGATACCCATGGGAGGGTGAGCACCTAGATCAGCGTGGTCTGCAGACCACAAACTGTTTGTTTCCCATTTGTGACAAATTAAGTACAAGTTTGAGATTAAGCATTTAGAACTTTTCTTGCTGCTTGATGAAGTAATTCTGCATCCATTGAATCTAATAATTGAAAACTTGGGCTTCTGTTTTTGCGTGTCTTTTTATATTTCCCTAATAATTAATTCTTATGTATTTGTAATACTGGTCCGCTGTGAATTGGTAGGTTAGTAGATTGAGAAGCATGGCCCTAGAAGACAGACCAGGCTGCCTACCCAGGATCTATTTGCTTGAAAGGCTAAGAAGCCCTTCATAAAGAAACTTACCCTAGAAAGAAAGGGCTGTGGGTGGGAGAGGAAGGAGCTGGCAAGAAAATAAAAGCAGTCATTTCTGCAAAAATCTCTGTGAGATTGGGAGCCCAGGGCACCTCACTGAGATTTGGAGCATCTGTAACATAGGATGACACAGGAATGGAGACAGGCGTTCTTTCCCCGACTTCTGCAGAGACGTGGGACCCTGGACCACCCAGGATGCCAACGGGTTGGCGGTCCCAGGGATTGCTATACCAACAGTGGGCCCGGTAAGCATCACCAGCAGTGCTGGCTCCTTTATTGGGCCTTGATCCACCAGGAAGAAGAGGCTCCCAGGCATGGCAGCTGCTGCTTCTGAACACCTGTGAGTTGTTCCTATCGAGGTCTTAGATACAGCCTCAGGAGGGTCTTGAAAGGGGACTGCAGCCTGGAGATTCCACCATGGTGGCTGAAGGCAGAGGAAGGGAAACACTGTTTGCTCTTGTGTGTGTGTGTGTGTGTGTGTGTGTGTGTGTGTGTGTGTGTGTGTACCTGAATTTTACCCCCAAACCCCAGTGGCATCAGGATCCTCATTTTATACATGAGGGCATCGAGGCACAGAGAGGCCACAGTTAGTGAGAGTTGGACCAGAATGGAGGATGGAGCTTCTGAGTCTAAATCTTATGGTGCCCCCTACACCTTAGGATCAGGGGTGGCAGCTCAAAGCCCAGGAGGACCCCCGGGGCTATGGGGAAAAACTCAAGGCTGTCTCTGCACTCACCAGTCTTCAGCTTGGGGAGGTGATACTGCCACAGGAAGCAGCCAGTCATGACCACGGAGAGCAGGCAGAAGAAGCTGCAGATGGCCGGGAGGAGCCACTTCTTCTTCACTCTCAGCAAGCTGAGATGCCAGCCAGCCTAGGGGAGCAAGAACATAGGGTACAGTCCCCTTGGGGGTCAGCCAGAGGGAAGAGAAGGACCCTAACCCTGCCCCCTCCTAGCCTCAGGTTAGCCAGATGTCATGAGAGCCCACAGCTTTGGATAAATTTCATACCTGTGAAACCAACGCCCTTCCCAGTGCAACTTTTTCAATAGTTCTTCCTTGCAAGAGCACCCACACCTCTGCTTGCTGTACCTCACTCCCCTATGGACTTAGTGGAATATCTTAAGACCAGCTGAAATGCCACCTCCTCCAGGAAGCTTTCCTCGACTCTCTTCTAATAGTCTGTTCTCACGCTGCTAATAAAGGCATACCTAAGACTGGGTAATTTACAAAGGAAAGAGGCTTAATTGAGTCACAGTTCCACATGGCTGGGGAGGCCTCAGGAAACTCACAATTATGGTGGAAGGGGAGCAAACATGTCCTTCTTCACATGGTGGCAGGAAGGAGAATGAGCAAAATGGGGAAAATCCCCTTATAAAGGGGATCTCCTGAGAACTCACTCACTATCACAAGAACAGCATGACGGTAATCACCCCCATGATTACATTACCTCCTCTCATGTCCCTCCCATGACACATGGGGATTATGGGAACTATAATTCAAGATGAGATTTAGGTGGGGACCCAGCCAAACCATATCATCTCCTCACCCGTGTCTCCTCCCAAGGCACTTGGAACAAGCCAGGGTGCAAATCCAACTCTCTGTAGTGCCATAATCGTTCTACAATATTAGCTGATCTACCTATTAGAGTGGGAGCTCTCCAAGGGCAAGGCCCCTTCTTCACTTTTCTCCTCTGTGGCCACTGGTCTCTCCTGGCTGCCCAATGCGTGCTTATGGAGTGAGTGTGTGGGCGCTGAGGGTGCAAAACGAAGCTTCCCTCCGTCCCTCCCCACACCCACTTGCCAGAACATCTGCCTTTTCCTTTCCTTCAATTTAGTGTTCTTGAACCTGCGAAAGAGCACCCAGCAGGCATGTATAAAGCTCTCAACACGTGGCTGGTACCCCACGGTGCTGGCCAGCTCTGGAAGGCTGGTCACGTTGCCACAGCTCCCATGTTGCTCTGCCAAAGTGAGTAGAAAAACCTAACCTTTACAATGAAAAAGGACCTGTGTGGATACCTCTAGAAGGATGGTGCTGCAGAGAAATGGGGTCCTTTCCCAAAGATGGGTGTGGGAGATGGGTCAGGGCAGGCAACGCAGAGTGTGCCTGCAATGATGTGAGCAGGTCCTAAAGCCTGCCATAGAGGGAAGCAGAGGGCAGGGAAGGAGGAGGCTGAGAGACTGGAGAGGGAGGACGTGTGGGTTTTCCGCCTTTGCTCGGCACTTCTCCTTCCTGCCACCATGTGAAGGACATGTTTGCTTCCCCTTCTGCCATAATTGTAAGTTTCCTGAGGCTTCCCCAGCCATGTTGAACTGTGAGTCAATTAAACCTCTTTCCTTTAAAAATTTCCCAACCTTGGGTATTTCCTTGCCCCCAAGAAGAACTGTGTGTTCCCTCATAGTCAACCCAGACCCTGGAAATGCAGCGCCACTTCCGGCTGGTATCCCAAAGCCTTTTAAGCCCATGCAAAGCCTTTTAAGAGGAATGTCAGTATGAGGCAGGCACTGCTAGTGCCCTTTTGTTACAGATGAGGTTCAGAGAAGTTAAGTGACTTGCCCCAGGTCACACAGCTAGTTGCAGAGCTGGGATTTGAACCCAAAGCCCAGTTTTCAACCTACTCAGCCAAAGTTCTGGAAGAGCCTTAAATATCATTTGTGGAACCTTCTTATTTCTAGGTGGGAAAACTGAAGTTACAGGAAGAAAAGGACCTGTCTAAAGAAGAACAGGCATCATATATTGGATGCTAGCTTTATGCCTTGCCCTGCCCTTGTCCCTTAACTTGTATTATCTTATTACAACTCACAACCTTCCCATGAAGTTGGCTTGCCCATTTTAGAGATAATAAAATGTGCTCAGAGAAGTTATGCGTCTTGCTGAAGATCGCAGAGCAAGGTGGTAGTGAACCCATTCTGCCTGACTCTCATCTGACATGTGACCTCTTTTGAACTATCATCATGTTCCCTGTGGCCTAAACTGTACTGGGATCCGGACTCTTCCCTGCTCTCCCTGATCCTTTTCTGTCTATCTTAGCAGGCCTACAGAATGAGAGCGCTGGCAAGGAATTCAAGATGATTCCTTCAGGGCCAGGCACTGTGGCTCACCCCTGTAATCCCAGCACTTTGGGAGGCAGAGGCAGGTGGATCACAAGGTCAAGAGATCAAGATCATCATGGCCAACATGATGAAACCCCGTCTCTACTAAAAATACAAAAATTAGATGGGCTTGGTGGCATGCGCCTGTAGTCCCAGCTACTCAGGAGGCTGAGGCAGGAGAATAGCTTGAATCTGGGAGGCGGAGGTTGCAGTGAGCCAAGATTGCGCCACTGCATTCCAGCCTGGCACCTGGCAACAGAGCGAGACTCTGCCCAAAAAAAAAAAAAAAAAAAAAAAAATTCCTTCAGGACCCTTATCCTGGGGATAGAGGGCCATTTCCACCTGGAAGTCCTCAAGCATCTAGAACTCGACATCCAGAAAAGACAACTCACTTCTTTCGCCCCCTCCTCCCTCACTTGTATTTCCAACATCAGTTCATGTCACCTGCTTCCACTTAGTCACTCATGCTTCAGGGTCTGCCTGGGCCCTTCTCTGTCCTTCAAGCCCTACCTCCAGCCAGTCATCAAGCCCTGCTGGCCTGTGACAATTAGGAAATATTTCAAGCATACTGAAAAATATACACTGGACCCAGAGGCTCACTCCTATTATCCTAGCACTTTGGGAGGCCAAGATGGGAGGATCACTTGAGCCCAGGAGTTTGAGACCAGTCTGAGTGACATAGTGAGACCTTTTTGTACAAAAAATTAAAAATTGGCTGGGTGAAGTGGCTCACACCTGTAATCCCAGCACTTTGGGAGGCCAAGGCAAGTGGATCACTTGAGTCCAGGAGTTCAAGATCAGCCTGGGCAACATGGCAAAACCTGCCTCTACAAAAAATACAAAAATTAGCCAGGCATAGTGGCGTGTACCTGTAATCCCAGCTACTCAAGAGGCTGAGGCAGGAGAATCACATGAGCTTGGGAGGCAGAGGTTGCAGTGAGCCAAGGTCACACGACTGCAGTCCAGCCTAGGTGACAGAGTGAGACTCTGCCTCAAAATAAATAAATATAAAAATAAAAATTAGCTGGGTGTCATGGTGCATGCCTGTGGTCCCAGCTACTTGAGAGTCTAGGTGGGAGGATTGCTTGATCCTGGGAGGTCAAGGCTGCAGTGAGCCATGATTGCACCATTACATGCCAGTATGGACAACAGAGCAAGACCCTGTCTCTCTCTCCATGTATATATATATATACACACACACACACACATAAGCACACACATTTTATATGTGTGTATATATATATATATATATATGAGAGAGAGAGAGAGAGAGAGAGAGACATAATGTAATGAATCCTTAGCACTCAACTTTGTTGAATCTTAACATTATATCATATTTTTCTCATATATTTACATTTTTCAAATATGTTATGTCATTGGTTATTTACTCTGTTCAGTTTCCCCATCCCGCAGGGATTGTTGTTTGTTTTGTTTACTGAGGTATTCCCAGTACCCAAAACAGTTCCTGGAACATAGCAGACCCTAATAAATATTTGTGGATTTTTTTTCTTTGAGATGGAGTTTCACTCTTGTTGACCAAGCTAGAGTGCAATGGGGGATCTCAGCTCACTGCAACCTCCACCTCCCAGGTTCAAGCAATTCTGCTACCTCAGCTTCCCGAGTAGCTGGGGTTACAGGCATCTGCCAACACACCCAGCTAATTTTGTATTTTTAGCAGAGACAGGGTTTCTCCATGTTGGTCTGGCTGGTCTCAAACTCCCGACCTCACAAGATCTGGCCAGCTCGGCCTCCCAAAGTGCTGGGATTACAGGCATGAGCCACCACACCCGGCCAATAAATATTGATGACATGAATGACTGGACAGAAATAAAACATTCTAGGTCGAGGTGAAGCCCTCTGTGTACCTTTTGTGGATCTCACTTCCTTCCTGCTCCCCACAAACGTGACACCCATGCTGATTTATGCACATGTTTATTCTTTTACTATGTGTTTATGTTTCCATAAACAGCATGCAGTATTGTTTTGCACAGTTTTGAACGAACATAAATGATTTCATACGGTATAATCCTCCTGCAATGCAACTTGCTTTTTATTCAATTAGCTGACTACAGTTCTGGGTTATTCATTTTACCTTCTGCAGAGTGTGTTGTTGTATAGATATACTGTGTGGTGCAATAGTTAGAGCCTGCAGCCAGGCTACCTTAAAAGCATGACCATTTTGCCATACAGTTGGAAACTCTGTGCTAGAAGTGACATTTCTGGGTGGCAAGGTGCAGCCTTCTTCAACTTAGCCACATGCTATTCTGTTCCTCTCTAAAGTTGTCGTTCCAATTTATCCTCCTACCACTCTTTTTTTTTTTTTTTTTTTGAGACAGAGTCTCACTCTTTCACTGGGCTCCAGAGTGGAGGGCAGTGGCGCGATCTCGGCTCTCTGCGACCTCCGCCTCCTGGCTGCAAGCAATTCTCCTGCCTCAGCCTCCCAAGTAGCTGGGATTACAGGTGCGCACCACCACGCCCAGCTAATTTTTGTATTTTAGTAGAGATGGGGTTTCACTATGTTGGCCGGGATGATCTCAATCTCTTGACCTCGTGATCTGCCCACCTCAGCCTCTCAAGTGCTGTGATTACAGGCGTGAGCCACCACGCCTGGCCTGTGCTCACACCACCTTTGATTCTTACTGCTATTAACATTTTTAATCTGCATCATCTTGATGACTAATAACATTGAATATCTTTTACGTGTTTATTGTATGTATCTGGGTTTGATTTTCTGCAGTTGGACTGTTCTCCTTGACCTGGTTCTTTTCTATTTTCTTTTCTTTACTTATTAGAGTTCTTGTTTGTGGCTTGATTTTCACACCGCATTGATAACTTTTGTGGACAGCTGGAATAGCGTAGTGGTGAATCCATGGCCAGATTGCCATGGATTTGCAATCTTAGCTCAGCCACTTACCACTGTGTGACCTTAAGAAAGTCACTTAACCTCTCTTTGCTTCTGTTTCCTCACCTGTAAAATGGGGATGATAATAGTGCCTAACTCATCAATTTGTAAGGATTAGATGAGTTAACATATAAAAATAACATTGTCTGACACATTGTAAGCCCTATTAGCTATTACAGTATTTTGGGATTGTTTTACGCTTTTTTTTTTTTTTTTTTTTGTCTTTTTGTTTTTTTTCCTTTTTGTGGAGAACGGGGTCTCGCTATATTGCCCAGGCAGGTCTCGAACTCCTGGGCTCAAGCTATCCTCCCGCCTCTGCCTCCCTAAGAGCTGGGATTACAGGCGTGAGCCACGGTGCCCAGCGGGATTGTTTTGAGACAGTCTCACTCTGTCACCCAGGCTGGAGTGCAGTGATTTGATCAGTTTTTGTATTTTTTGTAGAGACAGGGGCTCACTATGTTGCTCAGGCTGGTCTCAAACTCATGAGCTCAAGCAAACCTCCCACCTTGACTTCCCAACGTGCTGGGATTACCAGCATGAATCACCGTACCTGGTCTGCTATTACAGTGTTTTTGAATAGGAGGGACTTTGGTTTTGGTTCTGGTTGTTGCCAAATTTATCACTATCGTCTTTTTGGTTTGCATTGCGTGTATGGTGTGTGTGTGTGTGTGTGTGTGTGTGTGTGTGTGTGTGTGTGCTTAAGAAATCTTTTTCTTCACAGAGGTCACAGATAAAAGTTTTTGTACTTTCACACACAAAATAATTTTTGGTTATAGAACAAGATGGGGATCCCATTTTATTTTTCCATATGGATAATCAATAGTCCGGCACTATTCATTAAATACACCAACCTGTCCCCCACCGACTCATATGCCAACTCTGAAATGTATCAACTGTCTGTACATACTGACATCTGCCTTCTGGGCTCTGTTCCAGGAGACTCTCGCTGAGTTTATGTTCCATCCCTCCCCGTCCAAGTCTGCACTCTCTTTCATAACAAAGATCACTCACATATTGAGCACCGTGTGCCAGGCGCGTTTTACAGGAGACAATCTGGCAAGAGAGACTTCCTACGATCCGACTCCGATGAACTCCACCAGCCCTTTCCCTGCACTTGTGTCTTTGTGCCCCACCTCCCACATCATTGCTCCTCTCTGTACCTTTCCATCTGCCATCCCCTGGGGCTGTGGTTTCCTTTTATCCTTTTCCATCAAACTGTGTTCTTCCCTTAACACCCATGGGCATCTGTGAAACCTTCTCATTCTCCTTTAGGCAGAGCGACTCGTGGTTACTGGCTACTACTGGCTTCTTTGTCTGGGTCCCTACGAGGTGAGGATTCTTTCCAACACCAGTAGAGAATTTCCTCCTGGCTCTTACGCCTTCGACACCCGGGACCCCACCTGGCACCAGCAGGTTCTCAGGAAATTCCTTTGAACTTTACATGATCGTGCAAGGTGAAAGACTTGAGTTCAAATCTTAGCTCCACCCCCTGAGTCAGCTGTAACTCTGGACAAGTCTCTTCCCCTCTCTGGGCCTCTACTTCTCCAGTCGTTGAACAAGAAGGTCGGGCTACTTGTAAAGAGCTTACTTTGACATCTGGAAATCTTGCGTGATTTCACAAGTGTCTTCCAGCTGTAGAATCTGGGGGTTCCCACTGAAATCATCTTTGGTCATAATGTTCAAAGACTGGAAACAACCCAAATGCTCCTCAATTGGTGAGTAAATAAGCAAACTATAGTCCAGCTATACAGTGGAATACTACTCAGCAATGTAAAGGAACAAACTACTGATACATGCAATAATGTGGATGAACCTCAAAGGCATGATGCTAAGTGAAACAAGCCAGACCAAAAGGCTACAGACTGTAGAATATCACTTACAGAACATTCTGGAAACGGCAAAATGATAGAAACAGAAAACAACTCCGCGGTTGCCTGGGGATAGGGATTGGGGTAGACTACTAAAGAGCAGAAGGGACTTTGGGGGAGCTGATGGAACTGTGCTGTGTTTATTGTGGTGGTGGTGGTTATGGAATTGTATATATTTGTTCAAACTCATAGAACTCTGGGAGGCCAAGGCAGGAGGATCACTTGAGGCCAAGAGTTCAAGGCCAGGCTGGGCAATGTAGCGAGACCCTGTCTTGTACAAATAAATAGAAAAGATTAGCCAGGCATGGTGGCATGCACCTGTAGACCCAGCTACTTGGGAGGCTGCGGTATGAGGATTGCTTGAGCCCAAGAGTTAAAGGCCATAGTGAGCTGTGATCATGCCACTGCACTCCAGCCTGGGTAACAGAGTAAGACCCTGTCTCAAAAAAAAAAAAAAAAATTCATAGAACTGCACAGATTTTATTTCATGTAAATGACACTTCAAATTTTATAAAATAAAGCCATTAAAGATCCCAAAAGCATTGGGATTCTCCACCTGTTGGAGGAGTAACCCCAGATACAAGACTATGCCTCGGCCACAAAGGAGTGAATGGAAGGCTCTCAGACACTGTCACAGGATCACATGGAAGATTCTCCCCTCCTAGCGTGAACATAGAGCTGCAGGCACAGTGAGGACCCCTCGACGGGAAGGCAACCCGCTATCCCTTAACTGGCACCTAAGATGTGACCACCACATCCTTAGTTTATTTTAGGTGAAAAATAAAATTCAGAGACATTAATTGACTTGCTGGATCCATGGGCAGTGAACAGCAGAGCTGAGAGTCAAGCTCTGTAAGACTGACCACCCCACTCCTCCTCAAAATGCAGCTGGGGTCTCTGTACCCCAGATCTGTAGCCCTCCTCTGGGGCCCAGCCTCATCTCAAATCTGTCTCCAATCTCAGGATTTATTCCAACAGACCCAAAGGTGGGTCAGTATTTAATCTCTAAGCTGCTCGCCAGCTGCTCACATTTTGACTTGCAGTAGGCGCTGGAAATCTCTCTCCTTTCCCTTCCCAGCTGGAAATTGCTGGCAGCAGGGGAGGACCCAGGAAGAACCAGGACCTCCCAAACCCCACCTATAAAATGGCTACACTACCCCTAACCCCTGCTCCTTCTCAGGTGGTCTGTGCCGCAATCACCCTCACCTCCTTCCTCATGCTCACGGACCACTGTGGAACTGCTCTTCTTTGTCCAGTCATTCATGCAGAAAACAATCCCCACGGGCTTGCTGTGTACTGGGCCACATCTGCCTTCAAGGAGCCAGCAGGAAGGTGGCATGGTCAGACCCAAGGGCCTGGGGACGGGGAAGCACGACTTGACTCTGGCTCTGCCTTTACTAGTTCTGGGCAAATGACTTCACCCTTTTGGGTCTCGGTTTTCTCATCTGCATAATGCAGATAACAACTGTTCCTACATCTTACAGAGCTTAGTTGAAAATAATAAGATAGTGCATGTAAAGCCCATAGAAAGCTGTTCACCAATTGGTAGCTAGAGGTGTAATAAGGGGCTTCAGGGCTCACAGATACAGATGAACTCAGCCTAGGGGAGGTAGGAGGAGAGAGTCTTTGAACAGGTAGTTGGGAATGAGCTGGGATCACTCCAGGCGGAGGCCTCTGGGGGTATAAAAAAGGAAAAAGAGTTTCTGGTTCGTTTTGAGAATTCAGTGAGTTTATGTAAAATATTTGCAACTCTTCCTAGTCTGCAGATGCAAGCTCTAGAAATGTGATGATGATGATGATAATGATGAAGGCAATATGGGGGGATTTAGCCCGATATTTGAAGGCTTCTTGGGGCTGTGCCTCACCTGGGTCTTCATTCTCTCCAAGGCATGGAAGATTCTGGCTCTTCGAGGATTCAGGTCTACACCGCAGGAGATCCCGTAAGCAAGAAACTGAGTCCGAGGAGTAAAGGCAAAAAGAGGTCCTGGGGGGGCTGGAAAAAGAAGAGAAGGGCAGAGATAAGCTAGAAAACAAGGCGGGTAGCCAAGGAAGCCGGGGGGAGCAAAGCAACCCTCCCCTTCACGTGGCTCCCCTCCCAGGTGAGAGAAACCCCTGCCAGGTGACCCAGCATCCCAGTTTGTCCAGGACTGTCCTGATTTTAGCACTGAAAGTCCTGCATGCCCAGAAACCCCTGAGTCCCAGGCAAATGGGACCATTGGTCACCCTGTGTGCCCCTGCATTGAATTCCAGCTTCTCTTCCCGCTCCAGCCTGCTCAGAACAATCCAGTCAGGCCCTCAGGCTCTTGGTCACAGCTTACCCTCTTCAGAAAGTTCCAGCAAGAACAGGGCAGTTCAGGCCCCAGCTTGGCTAACCAGTGCCTCTGAGAGTCCCCTGTGTTCTAAAGGACAGGAATGGCTTCCTGGGCTCTGAGGCACAGGCTTTATTTACCAAGCTCTCCAGGGGCTGGCAGATGTGGCGCCTAATTTTCCCAGCACTAATCCCTCAGAGTGGCCTCTGCCATGGGGATTAGCTTCTGGGGGCCCTGAGCAGCGGGGAAGAGGGGGAGATCTGTCAGAAAGCACTGGCTAATACCATGTGACCCGAGTGCGCCACACACAGCACAGTTCCATCACCTCCCCCAAAGTCCCGTCTGCTCTTTAGTAGTCTATCCCATCCCTACTCCCAGGCAACCATTGAGTTGTTTTCTGTTCCTATCATTTTGCCTTTTCCAGAACGTTCTGTAAGTGATATTCTATAGTCTGTAGACTTTTAGTCTGGCTTATTTCACTTAGCATCATGCCTTTGAGGTTCATCCACATTATTGCATGTATCAGCAGCTTGTTCCTTTACATTGCTGAGTAGTATTCCTACTGTATAGCTGGACTATAGTTCGTTTATTTACTCACCAGTTGAGGAGCATTTGGGTTGTTTCCAGTCTCTGGATATTATAACCAAAGATGATTTCAGTGGGAACCCCCAGATTCTACAGCTGAAAGACACTTTTGGTGGAGAAAGGAATACTCTCCCCAAAAGGAGTCTCTGCCAAATCCAACGTGGAAAAGAGATGACAGGAGGCTACCAGGGTCATTTCCAGCTGGAAAGGGAAAGAAGAGAGGTTTCCAGGCTTGGTCCAACCCCATACAAGCTCCTCAGGCACCTCTGAGGAACCCAGAGCTCCAAGGAACCCAGTTCGAAGAACACTGGGGTCAGCCTAAGTGAAATATATAGATAATCTAGATTCAAATGCCAGTGTGCTCCTGCGTGTGTGAGCCTGTGTGACCAGGGATCATGACCTCTTTGCTTCATCTCTATAAAATGAGGACGATAATACTACCTTGGCTAGTGTGTGGGTTAAATGGAATGTGCTCATGAGTTTAAGACCAGCCTGGGCAACATGACAAAACCGCATCTCTACTAAAAGTACAAAACATTAGTTGTGCGTGGTAATGTGCATCTGTAATCCCAGCAGGGGGCCCAGGACCCGGCACCTAGTAAGTGCTCCATAAAGTTTGGCTTCTTGTCATGGATACTTGGCTTTTTTTTTTTTTTTTTTTTTTTTAAGACAAGGTCACAGTGGGTACACTGGGCACAGTGGCTCATACCTATAATCCCAGCACTTTGGGAGGCAATAGAGTGAGACCTTGTCGCTACAAAAAATTTAAAAATAGCCAAGTGTGGTGGCCTTGCCCTGTAGTCCCAGCTACTCTGGAGGTTGAAGCAGAAGCATGGCTTGAGGTGAAGGCTGTAGTGAGTCGCGATGAGATTACGCCAGTGCACTCCATCCTGATGACAGAGAGAGACCCTGCCTAAAAAAAAGAGAAAGTCGTGCTCTGTCACCTAGGCTGGAGTGCCAGTGGTGCAACCAAAACTCACTGCAGCCTCCAACTCCTGGGTTCAAGCGATCCTCCTGCCTCAGCCTCCTGAGTATCTGCGACTACAGGACACACCACTATGCCCAGCTAATTATAATTTTTTAATTGCTTTTGGTACAGATGGGGGGGTCTCCCTTTTTTGCCCAGGCTACTCTTAAACTCTTGGCCTCCAGTGATCCTCCCATCACTGCCTCCCAAAGTGCTGGGATTATCTGGGATTATAGGTATAAACCAAAAATAATATTCTAAGGCCCCAACCATCTGAATGGACTGCCTCCTCAGCCAAGGCACTCTTTTTTTTTTTTTTTTTTTTTTTTGAGACGGAGTTTCCCTCTTGTTACCCAGGCTGGAGTGCAATGGCGCGATCTCGGCTCACCGCAACCTCCGCCTCCTGGGTTCTGGCAATTCTCCTGCCTCAGCCTCCTGAGTAGCTGGGATTACAGGCGCGCGCCACCATGCCCAGCTAATTTTTTGCACCTTTAGTAGAGACGGGGTTTCACCATGTTGACCAGGATGGTCTCGATCTCTCGACCTCGTGATCCACCCGCCTCGGCCTCCCAAAGTGCTGGGATTACAGGCTTGAGCCACCGCGCCCGGCTTCAAGGCACTCTTAAAATTTAACCTGAAAGACCTAAAGACTGGTTCAGGCCATGATGGGAAGTGGGAGTCAGACATGCCTCATCATACCGCTCCAGAATAACATCACGTAACAAATAAGGAAAGAAATCAAAATATTTTAACCCCAAATATATTTCCTTGTTAGGTCTTGAAACTGCCCTGTGAAGTTCGTCTCTTGGGGGGAAAAAAAATCTACATTCTGTAGAGAATCCTCCCTTCTCTTTTTCCTTTTCAAATCCAGGAGATAATCAGCAAAGAGTCAGGCACCCTTTTAAGTCTCATCAGAAAATATTTTACAACCTATTCTCTCTGAAGCCTGCCAGCTATAAGCCTCCTCTGCACAATAAAACTTCGGTCTCCCTAATCCTTTACCTTAGCCCAAACGTTTCCTTTCTATTGATCTCAGGTCCTCAAACTCAACCAACTGTCAACTAGAACATTTTAAAATTTACCTATAGCAGCTGATTGGGCACAGTGGTTCATGCCTGCAATCCCAGCACTTTGGGAGGCCAAGGTGGGAGGATCACCTGAGGTCAGGAGTTCAAGACCAGCCTGACCAACATAAAGAAACCCCATCTCTACTTAAAAAATACAAAATTAGCCAGACATGGTGGTACATGCCTGTAATCCCAGCTACTCGGGAATCTGAGGCAGGAGAATTGTTTGAACCCAGGAGGCAGGGGTTGTGGTGAGCCAGGATTGCGCCACTGCACTCCAGCCTGGCGACAGAGAGAGACTCCGTCTCAAAAAAAAAAAATTACCTACAGCCTGGAATCCCCACGTGGAGTTGTCCCAGCTTTCTAAGCCAAACCAGTGTACAGCTTAAATGTATTTGATTGATGTCTCATGCCTCCTTAAAATGTATAAAACCAGGCAGGTGCAGTTGCTCAGGCTTGTAATCCGAGCACTTTGGGAGGCCAAGGAGTTTGAGACCGGCCTGGGCAACAAGACAAAACCCCACATCTACCAAAAATACAAGACATAAGTTGGGCATCATAATGTGCGTCTCTAATCCCAGCTACTTGGGAGGCTGAGGCAGGAGAATCACTTAAAGCCAGGAGAAAGAGGTTGCAGCCAGCCAAGATCATGCCACTGCACTCTAGCCTGGGCAACAGAGCAAGACTGTCTCAAAAAAAAAAAAAAATGCTGCGCCCCAACCACCTTGGGCACAATCTCAGAACCTCCTGAGGGCTGTGTCAGGGACCATGGTCACTCATATTTGGCTCAGAATATTTCTCTTCAAATATTTCACAGTTTGACTCCTTTTGTGAACATAAGTGTGAGCCACCACTCCCAGCCATGACTTGGCTTTTATGTCAAACTTCTACCTGGCCCCTGTGGCAGATATCAGATCTTTCTCTGTGAACATTTTAGAAGATAATCTATTTTAGTTGATGCAAAAGGTAAAACGAATGTTCCTTCTCAGCCTTAGATGAGGTTACACATTGGGATTACCTGGAGAGCTCTTAAAAACCAGTGGTGTCTGGGTCCCGCTGTAGAGATGCCCAGAGGCACAGTTTGGATCCTGTGCCTCATATTTGGCTCAGAATATTTCTCTTCAAATATTTCACAGTTTGACTCCTTTTGTGAACATAAGTGTGAGCCACCACTCCCAGCCATGACTTGGCTTTTATGTCAAACTTCTACCTGGCCCCTGTGGCAGATATCAGATCTTTCTCTGTGAACATTTTAGAAGATAATCTATTTTAGTTGATGCAAAAGGTAAAACGAATGTTCCTTCTCAGCCTTAGATGAGGTTACACATTGGGATTACCTGGAGAGCTCTTAAAAACCAGTGGTGTCTGGGTCCCGCTGTAGAGATGCCCAGAGGCATAGTTTGGATCCTGTCGTCTTTGAAGACTCCTTGGTGATTCCACAGTGCGGCCAAGGTTGAGAAGCCATGCCCCAGACCAGTGAGTTACTCCCCTGCAACTCACGGATCATACCAGCCTCCACATCATTATTTCAGCAGAGCCTTGAATCACCGTCTCCTTCTGCTGATGCTCAGGGTCAGAGATGGGTGGAGGCAAACCCTTCTGGATCTTCTTCTGTAGCTCCCATAGCCCAAAATCTGAGTGATTTTGTCCAAACTCCACATTGTGTAGCTGACTAAAGAGGCTCACAGAGGGGAAATGATTTACCAAAGTCACATAGCAAGTTTACTGACAATTGACCTGAGACCCAGGTCTTTTTCATTGCACTTAGCTGCTTAGTTAATCTCTTGGCTCAGAGCTGCCAGCCCGTCTCTTGGACACAGACTGCGTGTTGACAATGTGCCACATACGGTCCTTAGTGCTCTCTGTGCTGTGTCCTTCGGTCTGCACCATCCCAGGAGGCTTGTTCTTCTATTCTGTCTCCATTTCATATCTGAGGAAACTGAGGCTCCTGTAAGTGAAGTCCCCAGGAAGTGGGAGGACTGGGATTGGACCAGGAGTCTTGCTGTTCCCCAGACACTGACGAGACTCCTTGGTTGGTGTGGGGTCAAATGGAATGTGCTCGTGAAGCAGGCAGCCCAGAGAGAGCCTGGCACCTAGTAAAGGCTCCATAAAGTCCAGCTTCTTATTATGACTTGGGTTTGTTTGTTTTGTTTTGTTTTTTTTGAGATGGAGTTTCCTTCTGCTGCCCAGGCCAGAGTACAATGGCACAATCTCAGCTCACCGTGACCTCTGCCTCCCCGGTTCAAGTGATTCTCCTGCCTCAGCTTCAGATTACAGCCATGCCCAGCTAATTTTGTGCTTTTAGTAGAGACGGGGTTTCTCCACGTTGGTCAGGCTGGTCTCGAACTCACGACCGCAGGTGATCCACCTGCCTCAGCCTCCCAAAGTGTTTAGATTACAGGCTTGAGCCACCGTGCCTGCTCTTTTTTTCTTTTCTTTCTTTCTTTCTTTCTTTTTTTTTTTTTTTTTTGAAATAAGGTCTCACTAATACTACCTATGAGCAAGTACTGCATCTCATGCAGGTTTATGTCCCCAGACCTAGCACTGACTATTTAAATCAGTTAATCCACTCCAGGGTTCTGCAGCCCTTGCCCCCAGCACACCAGGCCCTCCCTGAGAACTCCTCCCACGCTCCTACCCAAGTTCTGAAGGCTGCCATTTTTCACTGCGGAGACCAGCCCTGCCCCTTCCGAATTTAGCGAGACGGGAACCCACAGCATGTCATACAGCACAGTGACCCCAGGATGGCAGTAAATGCCCGCGTGTAAGATCTCTGGCCCAGCCTGAGCCTCCTTTAAAGGGAAATTTACTTGCATATTTCTCTTCCTCCAGGCCCTTTTCCAGGGGCTTTTCATCCATGAACCAAGATATTCCCCACAGTATCCCCACAGGAAGGAATGATTCATCATCGTTTACACATGAGAGAGCATGTTCATCCTTTGCCCTTCATGGCTGCCTCCTATTCTTTGAGGAAAGAATGAAAACCTATCCAGTAGATGTCCCTGTGAGTCAGACTGCAAGAGTTCAAATTCCAGTTCCCCCACTTATTATCTGTGTGACTTTGGTTGGATTTCTTGGCTTCTCTTGGATCTCAATGTGCTCATCCAAAAAATGGGGTAATGAAGTAGAACTTACCTCCTTGCAGGCAGGAGTGAGGATTGCACGAAATAAAACACCTGAAATGTACAACCCAGTAGCTGGCATGCAGCAAGAGCTCAGCAAATGTTAGTCACTCTTATTATCATGAGTCTCATTGCCCCCTCCTCCTGGGAGAAAGTAATTGTCCTCACTCTCTGCATCAGGACCTTTAAGAAAGAAGAATATAGGCTGGACACGATGGCTCATGCCTGGAATCCCAGCACTTTGGGAGGCTGAGGTGGGCAGATCATTTGAGGTCAGGAGTTTGAGACCAGCCTGGCCAACATGATGAAACCCTTCATGGATGTTTAAGCCCTGATATAAAAATAACATAATATTTGTGTATCACTGACACACATCCTCCTGTTTATTTTAAATTATCTCTAGATTACTTACAACACCTAACACAATGTAAATGCTATGTACTTAGTTATTATGCTATATTGTTTAGGGAATAATGACAAGGGTTAAAAGTCCGGGCCGGGCACTGTGGCTCACACCTATAATCCCAGGACTTTGGGAGGCTGAGGCAGGTGGATCACCTGAGGTCAGGAGTTTGAGACCAGCCTGGCCAACATGGTGAAACCCCATCTCTACTAAAAATATAAAAATTAGCCAGGTGTGGTGGCGTGCGCTTGTAATCCTAACTTCTTGGGAGGCTGAGGCAGGAGAATCACTTGAACCCCAGAGGTAGAGGTTGCAGTGAGCCAAGACTGCACCATCGCACTCCAGCCTGGGTGACAGAGCAAGATACCATCTCGAAAAGAAAAGAAAAGAAAATCATTGACATTTAGATGATACATAAAGCCATCACCAAGATAGTGAGATGGAGAAAAGGGATCTGAGGAGAGAGCTCAAAGGCGCAAGAGAGCTGAGCGTTGAGTGAAGACAAATACCACAAAGTCATTTGAGTGTGGGCTCAGAAAAGTCTTTACTGGAGAAACGCAGAGGGTGGAAGCGGAATGAGGCATTGAGTTGTTAAACCTCTCATCTTCGTTTGGAGAGAGGTGTGGGGAACCAGGGCATAGCTGGAAACACCATAGAGCGCTCCAGAAGGGGAACCCCACCTTCCTACTCTACTGTTTGTATAGGCAAATGTGAGGTTAGTCTTGTAAGTAAAGAAAACCGGCCCCAGCTCAGACACGGGAGGGAGTTGCTTGCAGTGCTGAGGGCACCTGGAGCCCCTGTGGCATGTAGAGACCAGGCAGTCATTTCTGCTTTGGGGAAAGGAGCCCTCTCTGGAGTCCATCTGCTATCGCTTTGCTAAGAGCCTGGAGTGAGCCCCCAGGGACTTCCAATACAACACAACATGGTTTTCCAAAGTTCCTCCCCTTACCTACGGGCTCATCAAACAGAAGCCTGCCCAACAGGAATTGAAATCAACTGGGCTTACAATGGGATTTCCAATGATTGTTGGCAATGCTGGAGAAGATACTGCAGAAGGAGTGAGGCCTGGAGTCATAGTACAAAGCCCACCGTGGAGGCCTGAGCCACCTGGACATGGAGACCATGTGAAGCCCGAGGAAAGAGCCCAAGACTCAGACAGAGGAGTAGCCTGGAGCCATTAGGCATGTTCCCGTGGTAGCTTTGGGCTTCTGGACTTGACCAAAGGTGTTCATCCAGAAACAGCAGGGGATACTGTCCAGTGCAGCTACTCTCCTGCTGGCCAGCAGAATGCAAGCTGTGTGGTCACCCAGCATGACCTGAGTTCATGATAACCTCGCCAGTGAGAATTCCTGGCTGTCCCTGTGGCAATTTCATTTAGGATAGCTGAGCGCTTGTGGATTGTAGATTCTATAGATTCTACCTATTATGGGAGGAAAATCTGCATAAAATGGTGAAATCCATGTACATTAACCAGTAATGTCTTGTCAAAAGCACCAGAGGCTGGGACTGGGAACATTGCTATGCCCGCTGGTCGCGGGTGTCATAAGGGCTCATATGCAGATGGTATTCCTTCCAAAGAGAAAGCAAGGAAGGACCTATATCCAGAACACAGATCAAGTTCCGGGGATACACGAGGCACTGCTCAATATTCTACCAGTTCACCTCCGCACCTTCCTTGCAGGGGATGGGAACATGGTTGTGCCATTTGTAGCTGTAGCCGGAATTCTCCCAACTGAACTCCCCCTGTGAACCAAAAATATCTGAGACAAGTCTCAATCAATTTAGAAAGTTTATTTTGCCAAGGATAAGGACACACCTATGACACAGCCTCAAGAGCTTCTGACAACATGTGTCCAAGGTGGTTGGGGCACAGCTTGATTTTATACATTTTAGGGAGACATGAGATATGAATCAATATATGTAAGATGTACCTTGGTTCAGTCCAGAAAGGCAGGACAACTCAAAGCGGGGGGGAGGCTTCCAGTTCATAGGTAGATAAGAGACAAAGGATTGTATTCTTTTGAGTTTCTGGGAGGAGAAGGTGGCAGTGAGCTGAGATCATGGCACTGCACTCCAGCCTGGGAAATAGAGCAAGACTCCATCTCAAAAAAAAAAGAAAAGAAAAAGCTGCCTAGCTCCCTCACAATTTGCCTTTCACTGCATATACAATTTACTCTGGAGAGGAGCGTAGAGATATAGTCACTTATGCCTCAGTCTGGCTTAGTGAAACAATAGGGGAGAGATAAGCATTTGCCTCCCACAAGCAGAGGGATGGCTTTAAAATCTGCCTTTTATTCACAAGGAATTTCCTTGTGGGCAAATTGTGAGAGAGGGAGGCAGCTCTGTTTGTTTGTTTGTTTGTTCGTGTTTGTTTGTTTGTTGAGACAGAGTCTGCCTCTGTTTCCCAGGCTGAAATGCAGTGGCATGATCTCAGCTCACTGCAACCTTCACCGCCCCGGTCCAACCAATTCTCCCTGCCTCAGCCTCCCTAGTAGCTGGGATTACAGGCATCTGCCACTATGCCTGGCTAATTTTTGTATTTTTAGTGGAGATGGGGTTTCACCATGTTGGCCAGGCTGGTCTCAAACTACTGATCTCAGGTGATCTGCCTGCCTCAGCCTCCCGAAGTGCTGGGATTACAGACATGAGCCACCATGTCTGGCCATATACAGCTTTTTAATCTTTGTAGCTCTCTTGTTTAGGAATAGAATGGGAGGTGGGTTTGCCTACCAGTTCCCAGCTTGACTTTTCCCTTTGGCTTAGTGGTTTTGGGGTCCCAAGATTTATTTTCCTTTCACATCCTAAAGCACAACAGTTTGTGGCAATGGCCAGCTAGAAGCAATTCCCCTGCCATGGTCAGAGAGTGAGACACCAACAAGGTCTCCCATCGTTTGGCGTGGAGGGCAGCAGTCGTGGTGGTGATATATTCGGTACTGTAGGTTTGTGGAATGGAGCCTGGCCTAGGTAGCTGCTAGAAGCTGTTGAAGCTTTTCCTGGCCAAACCTGGAAGAGTAGGTGAGAGGTTATTTACTCTTCGACCGTGATCTGTTTCCTAATATTGCTTGCGCATGTTCTTGCTACATCAGCTGAGGTCTCTCATGCCCCCAGAATCAGATGAATGATCTGTACTTTTTCTTAGAGCATTGGCCTCACAGAAACCCAGCAGTCACTATTCTGCCCTCAAGGACAATCTCTTGAGACTGAGGATGATGGCTACAGCGCAGAAGGAACCGGTTGCACAGGCCTAGTGACAACAGCAATGTTCTTCATTTGCAGAGGAGATGGATGGTAGGAACGCTGCCCTCCTCAAGGTAAAGGCAGTGTCAGAGTTGCCTGTCCAGGGTATAGGTCCATCAAGTGCCCTTCAAAAAAGGCAGAAAAAAAAAAAGACCCAAAGTCATGTCCACCCTGTTAGCCTCAACTAGAGCAATGTTAACTTACCAACCAAGGTCAGAGTTAATGCTCAAAAAAGAAGGGGCAATTAGGTACGGATTCAGGGCCCACAACCGTAAACAGCACTCTATTGTCAGATTGTATCATACCAGGAAAGTCCAACACGTGACAAAGATAATCATCACAGTTCAAGAGTCTGGATACAAGGCCGGGCGCAGTGGCTCACGCCTATAATCCCAGCACTTTGGGAGGCCAAGACAGGCAGACCATGAGGTCAGGAGTTCAAGACCATCCTGGCCAAGATGGTGAAACCGCATCTCTACTAAAAATTAAAAAAAATAAATAAACTGGATGTGGTGGCGGGCGCCTATAATCCCAGCTGCAAGGGAGGCTGAGGCAGGAGAATCGCTTGAATCCAGCGGGGCAGAGATTGCAGTGAGCCGAGATTTTGCCACTGCACTCCAGCCTGGGTGACAGAGTGAGACTCTGTCTTAAAAAAGAAAAAAAAGGGTTTGGATGCTACCTGCTTGTTGGAAAAGAACAGCCACCTATATATCTATAGCATGCCCATGGTAATCAGAATCCTCTGTAACCAACTATCAATTGTGAATTGGTCAAACAACAAGTTATTATGCCAAGTCTGCTCTGAGCCACAGACCCATGTTGCTGGCAAGTAATACACTCTCCATGAGCACCAGTGTCTTCTTCATAGGTCAAATGAACCCTCATTGGGTCACCTCTGACCTCCCTGGGGGTGTAGCTATTGCAGTAGATCCAAGCATGGATCTAGTACACCAAAGGGGATGTGACACCCCGTCACCTTGATCAGCTTTTTCCTTCCAGACGCTCTCTTCAAGATGCAGTGCCTTACTGTGGCTCGTGTGTATGTCACAGGCAGATTGAGTCTGTGGCTGAATTGCCATATTTGTTTCCATGGCAGGGATTACCACATAAATAACTGGGGGTCTCTCACGTCCCCGGGGATCAGTCAATGATCCATACAGGAAACCTGAAAGAAGAGAGTCATGTAGAGGGAGGCTCCCTGGGACCCAGCCAGCCCAAAACTTGCCTAAGGTGAGCCCACAGGAGAAAGCTGGGGGAGTAACGACTCCAACATGCTCCTTCCCTCCAGTCTTGTTCCAGAGATTCCCTGTTGGCCAAACTCAGCTGAAAGCCATAAGGGAACACAATGATGTAATTCATACAGATTGGCCCACTGGCAGGAGAAGCAGAGGAGGGTTGGAGAGTGGACCTGGAAAGGCAAGAGGAAGAAAACTGGCACACAAGAAGGGGGGTGACTCAAAAAAGGGAGGTGAAGGGAGTCCTCACTAAAAAGAAGTCATTTGAGCAAAGATCTGAAGGAGTACAGTAACCTGTCTGCTATGGCCCAAATGTGTCCCCAAAAATTAGTGTGTTGGAAACTTAATCCCCAGTGTAGTAGTTATACAATACAGAAATGCATAGCCTTCTAGGAGGTGGTTAGGTCATGAAGGCTCTGACCTCAAGAATGGATTAATATCCTCATACAAGGGCTTGACAGGCCAGGCACGGTTGCTCGTGCCTGTAATCCCAGCACTCTGGGAGGCTGAGGCGAGCAGATCACAAGGTCAAGAGATCAAGACCATTCTGGCCAACATGGTGAAATCCTGTCTCTACTAAAAATACAAAAATTTACTGGGTATGGTGGCATACACCTGTAGTCCCAGCTACTCAGGAGGCTGAGGCAGGAGAATCACTTGAACCCAGGAGGCAGAGGTTGCAGTGAGCCAAGATCGTGTCACTGCACTCTAGCCTGGTGACAGAATGAGACGCTGCCTCAAGAAAAAAAAAAAAAAAAAAAGGTGGCGGCCAGGTGCAGCGGCTCATGCCTGTAATCCCAGCACTTTGGGAGGCCGAGGCCGACAGATCACAAGGTCAAAAGTTGGAGACCAACCTGGTCAACATGGTGAAACCCCATCTCTACTAAAAATACAAAAATTAGCTGGGTGTCTTGGCAGATGCCTGCAGTCCCAGCTACCCCGGAGGCTGAGGCAGGAGAATCGCTTGAACCTGGGAGGCAGAGGTTGCAGTGAACCAAGATCGCACCACTGCACTCCAGCCTGGAGACAGAGCGAGACTTTCATCTCAAAAAAAAAATAAAAAAAGGTAGGGCTTGACAGAAGGAGTTTGTTTCCTTTTGCCCTTCCACCTTCTGAAATGTGAAGACACAGCATTCCTTCTTTCCAGAGGACACAGAGTTCAAGGTGTCATCTTGAAAGCAGACACTGGGTCCTCACTAGACATTGAACCTGCTTGTGCCTTGTTATTGGACCTCCCAACCTCCAGAACTGTGAGAAATACATTTCTGTTCTTACAAATTAAAATACTCAGTCTGTCATGGATTGCTTAAGTCCAGGAGTTTGAGGCCAGCCTGGGCAACACAGCAAGACCCCATCTCAAGTAAAAATATTACCCAATTTGTGGTATTTTGCTATAGCAGCACAAAATGGACTAGGTCAGAAACCAGTACCAGAGGAGTAGAATGTTGCTATAATAAACCAAAAAATGTGGAAGTGGCTTTGGAACTAGTGAATGGGTAGAGGCTGAAAGAGTTTTTCATTGTTGTTTTTTTTTTTTTTTTTTTTTTTTAAGATGGACTCTCAGTTGGTCGCCCAGGTTGGAGTGCAGTGGCATGATTTTGGCTTACTGCAATCTCCACCTCCCTGCTTCAAGCGATTCTCTCACCTCAGCCTCCCAAGTAGCTGGGATTACAGGCACATGCTACCATGCCAGGCTAATTTTTCTTTTCTCGTAGAGACAGGGTTTTGCCATGTTGCCCAGGCTGGTCTCGAACTCCTGAACTCAAGTGATCCTCCCACCTCAGGCTCCCAAAGTGCTGGGATTACAGGAGTGAGCCACCACGATTGGCCTTTAATTACAGTTGACTATAGATCTTTTCCTGAGACGGAGCCTTGCTCTGTTGCCCAGGCTGAAGTACAGTGGTGAGATCTTGGCTCACTGCAACCTCCATCTCCCAGGTCCACGCTATTCTCCTGACTCAGCCTCCCAAGTAGCTGGGATTATAAGTGCCCGCCATCACTCCTGGCTAATTTTTGTGTTTTTAGTAGAGAGAGAGTTTTGCCATGTTGGCCAGGCTGGTCTCGAACTCCTGACCTCAGGTGATCCACCCACCTCAGCCTCCCAAAGTGCTCGAATTATAGGCATGAGCCACGCAGCCAGCCTAAAAGTTTTGAAGGGAATGCTGGGAAAAGTTGTATTGCCATGAATGAAATAGTGAGGGGATTCTGATGAGGACTCAGAGAAGAGCCCCAGGGAAAGCCTCAGTTTTCTTAGAGGTTGCCTAAGCAGTGCTGATCAGAACGCTGGTAGAAAGATGGACAGCAAAGGCCATTCTGATAAAATCCCAGATGAAAATGGAGCAAGGTATTTGAAACTGAAGGAAAGTCCATCCTTGTGATAAAGTGGCCAGGAACGTGGCTGTATCGTATTCATGTCCTAGAACTTTATGGAAGGCAGAACTTAGAGTGTGAAATGAAAATAAATCTCAGAAGTCCAAAATCACTAAACCAAAGGGAAAAGTCAAGCTGGGAACTGTGATGGCAAACCTGCCTCCCATTCTCTTCCTGACAATGATAGCTACAAAGATTAAAAAGCTACATACTGCCGGGCTCGGTGGCTCAAGCCTGTAATCCCAGCACTTTGGGAGGCCGAGGCGAGTGGATCACGAGGTCAAGAGATCGAGACCATCCTGGTCAACATGGTGAAACCCCGTCTCTACTAAAAATACAAAAAATTAGCTGGGCATGGTGGCGTGTGCCTGTAATCCCAGCTATTCAGGAGGCTGAGGCAGGAGAATTGCCTGAACCCAGGAGGCGGAGGTTGCAGTGAGCCGAGATCGCGCCATTGCACTCCAGCCTGGGTAACAAGAGCGAAACTCCGTCTCAAAAAAAAAAAAAAAAAAAAAAAGCTACATACCTCCCTCACAATTTGCCCACAAGGAAATGCCCTGTGAATAAAGGACAGACAGAACTGAAAGCCATCCCTCTGTCACATGAGACAAATGCATATCTGATTGCTTCCTCTGCCCTATTGTTTCATCAAGCCAGACTAAGGCATAAGGGACTATTCCTTTACCCTCCTCTCATGAGTAAATTGTGTATTCAGTGAAAGTCTAATTAGAAACTTGAAAGAATACAATCATTTGTGTCTTATCTACCTATGACCTGGAAGCCCCCTACCCACTTTGAGTTGTCTTCCCTGTCCCTGAACCAACATACATGTTACAAATATTGATTGATGTCTCACGTCTCCCTAAAATGTGTAAAACCAAGTTGTGCCCGACCACCTTGGGCACATGTCCTCAGGACCTCCTGAGACTGTGTCACAGGCATGTCCTTAACCTTGGCAAAAGAAACTTCCTACATTGATTGACACTTGTCTCAGATACTTTTTACAAATTGGCAATCATGAAGTGATTCTGAATGGAAGTGGCCCTGACTTTTGACAAATCTCCTATTGGTGTTTGGTACCAGCTTAAGCTATCTTCATGGCTCAACCCAATAGGACAATTTGCTGAGGCCTGGGAGCTCCCCTCCTTCCAGAGAATTCTTGAACTCCCAAAATTCGGTAGAGATCTAAAGTTTATTTTGCTGTACAACTGCTTTTCTGAAGTTTTACATGCTTTCAACAAGGAAGGCAAGTTTTCTTGCTTCCACAGCCATAGAAGGCAGGTAACTCCGGAGGTTAAGCTCACTCCCAACAGGGAAGCTGAGTTTGAGTTTCTTCCTACGTCTAAGATGGTAGGGAACAGTCTTCAGCCTGCGGCTCATTTCAAGGTAACTAGCTGAAATGGATTTTTGTTGTTGTTGTTGTTGTTATTTGTTTGATCTTGGAAATTCTCCTTCATGACTGAAAGTTAAAATTGACAGCTAGGCATGGTGGCTTACACCTATAATCCCAGCCCTGTGGGAGGCAGAGAGAGGCAGGTAGATAGCTTGAGCCCAGGAGTTCAAGAACAGCCTGAGCAACATGGTAAAACCCTGTCTCTACAAGAAAAAAAATACAAAAAATTAGCCAGGCACAGTGGCACACACCTGTAGTTCCAGCTACTTGGGAGGCTGAGGTGGGAGGATCACTTAAGCCTGGGAAGTCAAGGCTGCAACGACCCATGATCACACCACTGTACTTCAGCCTGCGTGATAGGAGTGAGACCTTGTCTCGAAAAGAAATAAAACTGACAACCAGCTGGTCTTAATTTCTCCTTACCATGAGAACACTCAGTGATCATATTGTTGTGTTTTTTTGTTGTTGTTCCAGTCTTTGTCCCATCAGATTTTTCCAACTCTTGGCAGTGGCTCACACCTGTAATCCCAGCACTTTGGGAGGCCGAGGCAGGTGGATCACAAGATCAGGAGATCGAGACCATCCTGGCCAACATGGTAAAACCCCGTCTCTACTAAAAATACAAAAAAAATTAGCCGGGCATGTGCTAGAGGTTTCTTCCCTCCTAGGAGGTTGTTTAGGGTTCTAATTCTAGTTCAGAGGTGCATTCTGGAGTCTTCTTCATTGTTGAATTTCCTCTGGAAATTAATCTCAATTGGCTTGTGTGAGCATTTGCATGAAAAACTGAACTGTGGTGTTCATAGACAAACGAGAGACTGAGTTTCTTGAGCTCCGAAGAGAAAGGGCATTTTGCTCCCCCTAGGCGCAAACGGCACCCCTAGGTCACTGGGGGCTAGGTGGGAGTGTCTGGGAGATTGACTTCCAGCAATGTGCGAGGGCCCTACAGGAAACTCTTAACAAAATTAGTTTAAAAGGCTAATTCAGGCTAGTCTCAGTGGCTCACGCCTGTAATCCCAACACTTTAAAAGGCCTAGGCAGGTGCATCACTTGAGGCCGGGAGTTTGACACCAGCCTGGCCAATGTGGTGAAACCCCTTCTCTACTAAAAATGCAAAAATCAGCCAGGCATGGCGGCACATGCCTATAGTTCCAGCTACTCGGGAGGCTGAAGCAAGAGAATCGTTTGAACGCAAAAGGTGGAGGCTGCAGTGAGCCAAGATCACACACCACTGCATTCGAGCCTGGGAAACAGAGTGAGACTCCATCACAAAACAAAACAAAACAGAAAAACAAACAAAAAGGCTAATCCCGAAAGCAATTAGGAGCTGGTCACTCCACACTTTGAGCCCTCCTGGAGGTACCAAACCTCTGGAGAGAAAAACAGACAAATAAAAGGGCAGAAACACCTCAGTGGTGACACATTGTGGAATCCCACCCACAACCAGCACATTTCAATCCACTCCGCTAAACCCTAGACAACAGCTCAGTTCCTCCTTTTAAGAAAAAAAATATGGGGCCAGGCACAGTGGTTCATGCCTGTAATCCCAGCACTTTGGAAGGTTGAGGCGGGTGAAATACCTGAACTCAGGAGTTTGAGACCAGCCTGGGCAACACAGTGAAACCCCATCTCTACTAAAATACAAAAAATTAGCCAGGCATGCACCTGTAGTCCCAGCTACTCAGGAGGCTGAGGCAGGAGAATTACTTGAACCTAGGAGGCGGAGGTTGCAGTGAGCTGAGTTTGCACCACTGCCCTCCAGCCTGGGTGACAGAGTAAGACTTAGTCTCAAAAAAAAAAAAAAAAAAAAAATTAAAAATTAAAAAAAAAATGTGGGATACAAATCATTTAAGAATGAAGATAGATAAACAGGCCAGGCACCATGGAACATACCTGCAATCCCAGCACTTTGGGAGGCCAAGGCAGGCAGATCATCTGAGGTCAGGAGTTCAAGACCAGCCTGACCAACATGGAGAAACCCTGTCTGTACTAAAAATGCAAAATTAGCCAGTTGTGGTGGCGCGTGCCTGTAATTCCAGCTACTCGGGAGGCTGGGCAGGATCACTTGAACCCAGGAGGCGGAGGTTGCAGTGAGCTGGAATTGTGCCATTGTGTTGCAGCCTGGGCAACAAGAGCAAAATTCCATCTCAAAAAAAAAAAAAAGAAAGAGGATAGACAAGGATGGGCACCCCATTTGGTTTTATGGTGCCTCTACTTGCAAGTGGTTGTGTAAATGGAAGGGCATGCCCTATTTTCTCATACTCCAGCTGGTTACACATTAGGTCTGTTCTTGTGCACATTTTAAACTGAGGGGCCAATCACATCAAGAAAAATTTGGAGCCTGAAGGTCAACGTACAACTATACAGTTCCTAAGTTCGCTCTCTTCTTTCTTTTCTGCTTGCTTTAAGTCTGGTGTAATATTTCTACTGAGACAAAATCCACTGTTTGTATCCAACCATTCCTTTTTGTTATTGTTTGCAAACTGATAAGTTTGTATTAATATCTCATAGTTCTGAAGTAAAAGCTATAAGATCTTTGTATGAGTGTGTAAGTATATGCACCCATATTTTGTTATGTGTTTTTGGCCACAGGGTACCAAACTGGCTTAAAGTTAAAGAGTACTCAAAAATTAAACAATAAGCCTAAGCCGGTTACTGTAGCTCACACCTGTAATCCCAGCACTTTGGGAGGCTGAGGTGGGCAGATTACCTGAGTCAGGAGTTCAAGACCAGCCTGGCCAACATGGTGAAATTCCATCTCTTCTAAAAATACAAAAATTAGCCAGATATGATGGTGGGCACCTGTAATCCCAGCTACTCAGGAGGCTGAGGCAGGAGAATCACTTGAACCTGGGAGGCGGAGGTTGCAATGAGCTAAGATTGCACCATTGCTTTCTAGCCTGGAAGATAAGGGTGAAACTCCATCTCAAAATATAAACTAAAATAAAATAATTTGGCTAGGCATTGTGGCTAACACTGTAATCCCAGCACTTTTGGAGGCTGAGGCAGGTGGATTGCCTGAGGTCAGGAGTTCAAGACCAGTTGGGCCAACATAGTGAAACCCCATCTCTACTAAAAATACAAAAAAATTAGCCAGGCATGGTGGTATGTGCCTGTAATCCCAGCTACCTGAGAGGCTGAGGCAGGGGAATCACTTGAACCAGGGAGGCAGAGGTTGCGTGAGCCAAGATCACACCACTGCACTCCAGCCTGGGTGACAGAGAAAGACTCTCTGAAAAAAAAAAACAACAAAATTAAATAACTAATAATTTGGTAAATGTAATGGAATAAAATTTGATTTCCAAAATCAAATTTTGACTATGGTCCTCATTAATTTTTTTACATTAGTGCCCTGAAGTCCAAAAGAGACATATTCAGCTTATTCAATATAATAATATTGTACAGAAGTATTGTCAAATATGAAACAATGTTTAACTTTCTTTGGATTATATTCATATAAATGTGCTATTAGTATGTGTTCTAGAATTGTATTAAATCCCTGTGTTTCTGATATGTCTTAGCATATGTCATCAGTAATAATTAAGATTATTGGGAGGCCGAGGCGGGTGGATCACGAAGTCAAGAGATCGAGACCATCCTGGTCAACATGGTGAAACCCCGTCTCTACTAAAAATACTAAAAATTAGCTGGGCATGGTGGCGTGTGCCTGTAATCCCAGCTACTCAGGAGGCTGAGGCAGGAGAATTGCCTGAACCCAGGAGGCGGAGGTTGCGGTGAGCCGAGATCGCGCCATTGCACTCCAGCCTGGGCAACAAGAGCGAAACTCCGTCTCAAAAAAAAAAAAAAAAAAAAAGATTATTGTGTAAAATTGTTGTATACCACAGAAATAGCCAAATTCCCTTGTCAATTGTGTCTTTATGATTGTTCTAAGACTTGTGTTTTACTTTTATCCTTTTCAAAATGTGGTTTTATAATCAGCAGAGGACTCTGACAGGTGCTCCTGAATGCAGATTTCTGATAATTTTGGAGATTGTGACTCTAGGATAGAGGAAAATTGTCCAAGACTCCCATGGAGAGCTAAAATGTTCATCAATATCAAGCAGAACAGGAGTTAACTGCATAGACTGAACTAATAGAAGACTGAATAATCCTTTTTATGACTTATTGCTTAAAATGTTTCTGATCCTTTGTTTTTCAGAGCCAAGAAAACTTTTCTTTTGAGCTACTTACAGCAGTTAATAATTCAGTAAAGTATACCTCTATAA
Source organism: Saimiri boliviensis (assembly GCF_048565385.1). Classification (NCBI taxonomy): domain Eukaryota; kingdom Metazoa; phylum Chordata; class Mammalia; order Primates; family Cebidae; genus Saimiri; species Saimiri boliviensis. The sequence goes on from NC_133459.1 coordinate 21,299,932, forward strand.
ATAAAATGTGGAGCATATTTCTCTGCACCTGATTTCTCCAAAATTCGGAAACTAGTTGTGAGTATTCTTAACTTATGACAATATAGTTATTTGCAGTATAGTTAAGTGCAAGAATAATCTGTTTTCTTTTGTAGCAGGACACAATTGGAGACACTAGTTGTTTTACCAAGGTTTTGACTAGAATGGCATGCTTTCAGATACAGACTCCTTTAAGAAATCAAAGTTGACTTACAGAGTCAATAGAAGCCCCTTGGGAAAGCTGGTCTCATATCTTGTCTACACAGTCCCTGTACAGGTTCCTGACCTGTGGTAAGTAAAGAATGTCACTTTCTGACAGGCCCAGGAACCCCAGGTTTTCTTGAGACCTTGAGGTGAGGAAATCACCCAATTAATACAGGTATTTGTAGGCACAGGCTGGCCTTAAGACATTAAAGTTGAACCTGAGATTCCTTATGGGATAAAGTCCCAGCAAAGCCAATTAAAAAAAGGTGGGGAGCCTATATGGCAAATTATTGCTGACTTTATTCAAATACTCTGGCCAAGTATAACAAGACTAAAACTTATTTTGAAAACGAATTTGTGCCGGGCGCGGTGGCTCAAGCCTGTAATCCCAGCACTTTGGGAGGCCGAGGCGGGTGGATCACAAGCTCAAGAGATCGAGACCATCCTGGTCAACATGGTGAAACCTCGTCTCTACTAAAAATACAAAAAATTAGCTGGGCATGGTGGCGTGTGCCTGTAATCCCAGCTACTCAGGAGGCTGAGGCAGGAGAATTGCCTGAACCCAGGAGGCGGAGGTTGCGGTGAGCCGAGATCACGCCATTGCACTCCAGCCTGGGCAACAAGAGCGAAACTCTGTCTCAAAAAAAAAAAAAAAAAAAAGAAAACGAATTTGTCCTGTGAATTGTCTTTAGTGAAAATGGAACCAGAGAGAGAAAAATTATGTTTCAAAATAAACTATAGTACACCTGTTGTTAGAGTCTAGTCTTGCCTGATGTTTTTCCATTTTTATTATTTTTTAGAGTTTGGCTGAATTCTAAAATTTTCCAGGCTAATGTTTTCCTTTTTTTTTCTTCTTGATTTTCCTTTTCCCTCCTATTTTTCCTGATTTGAAGTTACTAAAAATTAAGCTGTGCTTTCTTAAAGTCCTGTAAACTAAAGCCAGACAACTTAAACTTCAGAAGAAAATAACAGCACTAGATCATGCCACTATTTACACACATAAACTACTTTTATACCTGCCTACTGATGTATGGACTTCAGAGTAATATGGCCTATATTGATTTTCCAGGATTGTTCTTCATTTATTATTATTTTTTTGTTTGCTGTTGTTTTTCTCTCCTTTCCCCTATTTTCTCTTCACAGGATGTAAGACTTCACAATCTGCTAAAAATGAGCTTTCCTAATAACATGGGACCTTCCTGTCTACGAATAAACCATCCTACCCCATGAAAGATCAGACAAAACCTGAGACCAGGGCAGGTGTGGTGGTTCACTCCTATAATCCCAGCACTTTGGGAGGCTGAGGTGGGCAGATCATTTGAGCTCAGGAGTTCAAGACCAGCCTGAGCAACATAGTGAGACCTTGTCTCTAAAAAATAAAAATAAAAAAAACCTGAGACCAGAGACTCAGTCTCTTCTAAAATGCTTTCTCCAAAAGATTTTTAAAAGAAAAGCGGGGAAGTGTGAAAAGAAAATAAATCTCCAAATCCCCAAATCATTAAGCCAAAGAAAGGGAAAGGTCAAGCTGGGAAGTGCTTCCCATTCTACTCCTAAAGAAGATATCTACGAAGATTAAAAAACTACATACCTCCCTCACAATTTGCCCAGAGGGAAATTCCTTGTGAATAAAGGACAGACAGAACTCAAAGTCATCCCTCCGCTCACATGAGACAAATGCATATCTGATTGCCTCCTTTGCCTTATTGTTTCACTAAGCCAGACTAAGGCATGACTATTCCTGTAAAATGCATATTCAGTGAAAGGCTAATCAGAAACTCAAAAGAACACAATCATTTGTCTCTTACCTACCTACAACCTGGAAGCCTCCTCCCTGCTTTGAGTTGTTCCACCTTTCAGGACCAATGTACATTTTTTTTTTTTTTTTTTAGAGATGGAGTCTTACTCTTTTGCCCAGGCTGGAGTACGGTGGTGCAATCTCAGCTCACTGCAACCTCCACCTCCAAGGTTCAATCGGTTCTTCTGCCTCAGCCTCCCTAGTAGCTGGGATTATGGGTTCCCACCACCATACCAGGCTAATTTTTTTGCATTTTTAGTAGAGATGGGGTTGCACCACAGTGGCCAGACTGGTGTTAATCTCCTGAGCTCAAGTGATCTGCCCACCTCGGCCTCCCAAAGCCGATATACAACATATACATATTGATTGAGGTGTCATGTCTTTCTAAAATGTGTAAAACCAAGCTGTGCTCCCTTTGGGCACACATGTCGTCAGGTCTTCCTGAGGCTGTGTCACAGGTGGGTCCTTAAACTTGGCAAAATAAACTTTCTAGATTGATAAAGCCCAAGAAGAGAGAAATCATTTAAAGATGAAACTTACAATTAAAAGAGAAGCAGGCTGGACATGGTGGCTCATGCTTGTAATCTCAGCATTTTGGGAGGCCCAGGCAGGCGAACCCCTATGAGCTCAGGAGTTCAAGACCAGCCTGCCCAACATGGTGAAACCCCATCTCCACTAAAAATACAAAAATTTGCCAGGCATGCTGATGGGTGCCTGTAATCCTAACTACTTAGGAGGCTGAGGTGGAAAAAATGCTTGAATCTGGGAGGCAGAGGTTGCAGAGAGTGGAGATCATGCCGCTGAACTCCACCCTGGGCGACAGAGCCAGATCTTGTCTCAAAAAAAAAAAAAGTTTTGGACGTACTTGGGGCCTGTTAGTCCTGTCTTCTTTTCTATTTCTCCCTTTTGGAATGGAAATATCCGTCCTATGCCTGTCCCACCATTGTATTTTGGAAGCACATGATTTGTTTGATTTCACATTTGTTTGCAGCTGGAGGGAAATTTGCCTCGAGATAATTGTACCTTGAGTCTCACCCATATCTGATTTAGATGAGGATTTTGCATGTGACAAGGACATAAATTTGGGGGACCAGGGAAGGAATGTTATGGTCTGAATGTGTCTCCCAAAATACATGTGTTGAAAAAATCTCCAATGCAACAGTATTCAGAGGTGTGGCCTTTGTGGAGGTATTTAGGTCATGAGGGCGCTGTCCTTGTGAATGAATCAATGCCGCTATAAAATGCTTGATAGAAGGCGTTTGTTCCCTTTTGCCCTTCTACCTCATGCTTGATGAGGGCACAGCATTCTTCCTCTCCAAAGATATAGCTTTCAAGGTGCCATCTTGGAAGCAGAGAGCCAACCTCACCAGATGCCACAGCCTTGATCTTGGACCACCCAGCCTCCAGAACTGTGAGAAATAAATACCTGTTGTTGTTATTTTTATTTATTTATTTATTTATTTATTTATTTATTTTTGGCTGAAGGAATGTTATTTTTATATATAAATTATCCTGTCTCAGGTATTTGTGTGTATGTGGCTGGAGTGCAGTGGTGCAATCTTGGCTCATTTTGAATTCTGCCTCCCAGGCTCAAGCGATCCTTCGATCCCAGCTTTCCAAGTAGCTGGGACTACAGGTGCACACCACCACACCCAGCTAATTGTTTTTGTTTTTGTTTTTTGAGATGGGATCTCACCCCGTCACCCAGGCTAGAGTGCAGTGGTACACTCATGGCTTACTGCATGCTTGACCTCCCAGACTCAGGTGACTCTCACACCTCAGCCTCTCAAGTAGCTGGGACCACAGGGATGCACCACCATGTCCAGCTAGTTTTTTTGTATTTTTTGCAGATACAAGGTTTCACCAAGTTGCCCAGGCTGGTCTCAAACTCCTGGGCACAAGTGATCCTCCTGCCTCTGCCTCCTAAAGTGCTGGGATTACAGGCATGAGCAATCACATCCAGCCAGGAATTTTGTTATAGAAGCACAAACAGACTAAGACACCATCTATAAGACACCATCTATAAATTCTATAAGATTCACGGTGTTAATCTGCCCATCTTACAGTTAAGGACACTGAGGTGCAGGAAGAATAAACAACCGTGAGTTGTTCATGATCACACAACGGAGAGTTGGTAAGTTAGGATTTAAGCAGTTTAGCCCCAGGCAGTTTAGCCCCAGAGACTCTGCTCTCAAACAAAATAGGATATAGGAGAATCATCACAAAATGAGAGGACAGAGAAAACGTCTGGATACATAAGACATTGATTTTTTTTTCTTTTTCAGATGAAGTCTCACTCTGTTGCCAGGCTGGAGTTCAGTGGCATGATCTTAGCTCACCGCAACCTTCACCTTCCAGGTTCAAACTATTCTCCTGCTTCAGTCTTCTGAGTAGCTGGGATTACAGGTATGTGCCATCACATCTGGTCAATTTTTGTATTTTCAGTAGAGACAGGTTTTCACCATGTTGGCCAGGCTGATCTCAAACCCCTGACCTCAGGTGATCTGCCTGCCTTGGCCTCCAAAAGTGCTGGGATTACAGGCATGAGCCATTATACTTGGCCTAGATATTCTTTATTGAGCACCGCCTGTATACTAGCCACTGTGTTAGGTACTACGGGTGGAGGAGGGATACACAGATGAACAATATTCTGTGCTTGTCTTCAAAGATTTTGTAGTCTAGTGGAAGCATGGTGAAGGACTGTAGTAATGTGTACAAATCAAATCCCAGCAGATTGTGATTCATTTTATTGTAGAACTACAGATAAAATGTGGAAGGAATGCTAAGGAAGAAGATTCATCATAGCTGGGTTGAGGGGAGCTTCCTAGACATGATGGTTTTGGAAGAAGTAAAGAATTATTAACAGCAGAAAGGAGAAAATTAGGGATCACAGGGGAAGAAACAATGTAAGCAAAGATGTGGCTGCATTTGGGGAATGGCAGGTCCTCTGGTTTGGTTAGAATACATGAGACTTGCATGAGAGAGAGGATTTTAGGTAGAACACCAACATAACACTAAGTCGCACTGAATCAAACAGTGAGATAATGATTTCCTTTCCAGTTCTCATTACAAAGAAAAGTCTTGGCTAAGTGCCTGCTTGTCTTTCAAGCTCTAACACTTGCTGATCTCACTTTGTAACACAAAACTCACCAGCTCAGATCTGTCAGTGGGCAACCGAGCTCTGGTTGAAACTCAATAACATGAGCTGGGCACGGTGGCTCATGCCTGTAATCCCAGCACTTTGGGAGGCCGAAGCAGGTGGATCACCGGGGGTCAGAAGTTCCAGGCCAGCCTGGCTAACATGGTGAAACTCTGTCTCTACTAAAAATACAAAAATTAGCCAGGTGTGGTGGCAGGCGCCTGTAATTGCAGCTACTTGGGAGGCTGAGGCTGGAGAATCACTTGAACCCAGGAGGTGGATGTTGCAGTGAGCCGAGATCACGCCATTGCACTCCAACCTGGGCGACAAGAGTGAAACTCCATCCCTCAAAAAATAACGAGAAAGGGACATGGTCAGAGATAGGCTTGGCAGGGCTGACTCTGGCCTCTGGGTGCAGGATGAGAGGGGAGACTAGGGGCTGGGACAGTAGTGGGGAGACTCAGGGTGAACAGCATAGGGCCAGGGAGGAACGAGGATAGATACAACTGAAATAGAAGGCTCTAGAAAGGGATGGTTCTAGAGCCCCATTAGGCCATGACACTATGTGCTACCTGGTAGACCTGCTGTGTAGATTTCTTTTCCAGAGGCAATCTTTCAGCCTCTGATCCTCCTCCTGGCTCCTGGGCACCTTTCTGTTACAACTTACTATGAACATGCAATAGGCTGTGACTGGGTTTTACTGAGTCAAGGTAACATCCACAGAGGCCAGCCCACCTCAGCCTCATTAGCTGGGGGAACTGGAAATACAGTCAGACAGGGTGGAGCAAATCGACTCATGCCTCCTCATTCTGTGTTTCTTCATGGGAAAATTCCGATGTCTGCTTGACCGCCTGTGGTGATTCATTTTATTCCACATGATGAACATCTGATTCTCTAGGACCTTCAGCTTCATTTCACTGAACAGAAGCCGTTGGAGGACCTTGTCCTGGAGGGCAAAGCAGGCATGCATTCTCTCAACTTCTTTTGTGTTCTTGGCCTTGTTGTTCTTGGAGTCGTTTTCGGAAGTCTTTGGTTTCTCTTCTTCCTTCTAAGCTCCCCATCGCCAGGAAAAGGGGAAAGTTGGTTAATAATGATAATCCCTTCCTTGTTTGAACACCTGCTCTATGCCAGGTGGTTTACAAACATTATCTTAATAGAGTCTCACCACTGCCTGCAAGGGGAGTGTCTTTGCCTCATTTTGTGGAGACTTGGGACCCAGCAATGGAGATTACTTTCTTTTTTTCTTTTTTTTTTTTTTTTTTTTTTTTTTTTGAGACAGAGTTTCGCTCTTGTTACCAAGGCTGGAGTGCAATGGCGCGATCTCGGCTCACCGCAACCTCCGCCTCCTGGGTTCAGGCAATTCTCTTGCCTCAGCCTCCTGAGTAGCTGGGATTACAGGCACGCCCCACCATGCCCAGCTAATTTTTTGTATTTTTAGTAGAGACGGGGTTTCACCATGTTGACCAGGATGGTCTCGATCTCTTGACCTCGTGATCCACCCGCCTCGGCCTCCCAAAGTGCTGGGATTACAGGCTTGAGCCACCGCGCCCAGCCCACTTTCTTATTTTTAAGACAGAGTTTCACTCTTGTTGCCTAGGCTGAAGTGCAATGGTGCCATCTTGGCTCACTGAACCTCCACCTCCTGGGTTCAAGTGATTCTCCAGCCTCAGCCTCCGGAGTAGCTGGGATTACAGGGGTCTGCCACCATGCCTGGCTAATTTTTGTATTTTTAGTAGAGATGGGGTTTTGCCATGTTAACCAGGCTAGTCTCAAACTCCTGACCTCAGGTGATCTGCCCACCTTGGCCTCCCAAAGTGCTAGGATTACAGGTGTGAGCCACCACTCCCAGCTGGGAAGTCATTTTTTCAGCATCACACAGCCTCAAATTCCTGAGTCCCCCGCTGGCCTTTGGTTCATAGGAATGCATGAGATGACTCGCTAATCTGCCGGTCACAATGGACATAAAGCCCTTAGCCTAAATACATCTATCTCCAGGAGACTGTTTTTCCAACGTGCCTCTCTGAGCATTTTGTCAGACTCAGCATGATCTCAAACTGCAAAGTCTCAGTGGTCTCATGACATACTTTTATCTCTATGATTCTCTTCTCTCCCTCTCCTGGTTAAAAATAACACTCAATTTTTTTTCTTTTTGGACTCAGCTACAAACTAATGGTCTTTAAAAATATTTAAAAATTAGGCCAGATGTGGTGGCTCATGCCTGTAATCCCCACACCTTGGAAGTCCAAGGCAGGACAATCGCTTGAGCCCAGGAGTTTGAAACTAGCCTGGGCAAGATGGTAAATCTCATCTCTACAAAAACTAGAAAAAATTATCCCTGTTCACACCTGTAGTCCCAGCTACTTGGGAGGCTGAGGTGGAAGGATCACCTGAGCCCACGGAGGTCGAGGCTGCAGTGAGTCATGGTTGTGCCATTGCATCCAGCCTGGGCCACAGAGCGAGACCTGTCTCAAAAAACTAAATACATAAATAAAATAAAATAAAATGGTTAACTGAAAAAAATTAAACATATCTGACATGCAAAAAAAGCTAAATAATACAACAAATGCTCATATTCCCATATTAACTTAAGAAATAAAATATAAATATAACTTCTCTGTGTACTCTCACCCACAGCGTTCCCCACCCCCGTCTCTGAATATCGTCATCTCAACTGTAATCCTGCATTTAGTATTTATTTTTCCATGCATTTCTTTATAAAGTAGTTCTCAATGGAAGGCATTCTGCCCTCCCCCCTCCCCGGGAACATTTGGCAATGTCTGGAAATACATTTAATTGTCACAAAATCAGGGGTGTGCTACTTGGCATCTCGTGGGTGGGGGCCAGAGATGCCCCTAAGCTAACAATGCACAGGTGATAGGTGAGCCCCCCACTATGAAGAATCATCTGGCCCAAAATGTCAATAGTGCCATGGTTGAGACATCCTGCCTTAAACTACTTTCACTGCACATATGCATCCATAATCAAGATAGGCTGTTGTTTTGCTTTGTTTTTCTTTTTTGAGATGCAGTCTTGCTCTGTAGCCCACACTGGAGTGCAGTGGTGCGATCTCAGCTCACTGCAACCTCTGCCTTCCATGTCCTGGTTCAAGCAATTCTCCTACCTCAGCCTCCCAAATAGCTGGGATTACAGGCACGAGCCACTATACCCAGCTAATGTTTTGTGTTTTTTAGTAGAGACAGTGTTTCACCATATTGGCCAGTCTGAACTCCTGACCTCCTGATCTACCTGCCTCGGCCTCCCAAAGTGTTGGAATACAGGCATGAGCCACCGCACCCAGCCTGCTTTTTTTTTGGTGCGGGGAGGAGACGATCTCATTCCGTCACCCAGGCTGGAGTGCACTGGCATGATCACAGTTCACTGCAGCCTCAACTTCCTGGCTCAGGTGATTCTCCAGCCTCAGTCTCTTGAGTAGCTGGGACTATAGGCGCATACCACCATGCCTGGCTCATTTTTGTATGTTTTGAAGAGACATAGTTTCGCCATGTTGCCCAGGCTATTCTCGAACTCCTGGCTTCAAGTGGTCCACCTGCCTCGGCATCCCAAAGTGCAGGGATTATAGGTGTGAGCCACTGTGTTGGGCTGTTTTGCATGTTTTTTGTTTTTGTTTTTGGTTTTAGATGGAGTCTTGCTCTGTCACCCACGGTGGAGTGCAGTGGCATGATCTCAGCTCACTGTAACCTCTGCCTCCCAGGTTCAAGTGATTCTCCTGCCTCAGCCTCCTGAGTGGCTTGTATTACAGGTACACTGTGTTGGCCAGGCTGGTCTTGAACTCCTGACTTCAAGTGATCCACCTGCCTCAGCCTCCCAAAGTGCTGGGATTACAGATGTGATCCACCGCACCCGGCCTAGCATTTTTTTTTTAACATTAAATGAAAGAAGTCATAATCTATGTACATTTCTGCTGTCTTTGTTATTCTATTTTAGAGTTGTATCTATGTTCATCCATTTTAATTTTTAAAATTTTTTTCACATTAAAGTAGTTGTTACTCTTGCCAAAGCACGCTGACATCAAACATGAAATAGGAGAGTCTGGGGTGGTCCTGATTTAACAGCTGAGGCAACTGATGCCCCTTGTGGAGGGAAGAAATTTGCCAGCACCACCTAAGAGGAAGCTGGAGAATGGTGATTTAGACCAGAGTCTTGGATTCCCCAGTCCAGCCCCATTATTTCAACACCTCCCTATTCCCTAACCCCCAACCTAGTCTAGCTACAAATATCCGCTATCCCTGAGCTGAAGCCAAGACCCGTCTTGCTCACCTTCTGGGGCTCTGGGAGGGTGAGCTTGTGTTCATGCTTGACCAGCCAGTTGCTAAGCAACAGCAGAAGGAATAGGAACCCAAACAAGACTGGCTTATAGCTCATCAGCCAAATTGCCACTGCTCCCATGGTGCCCGAGGAGGCAAGTATCCCATGGAGACTCCTAAAGAGAAATATCAGTTCTGCCAGCATTATGGCGTGGAGGCACACAGGCCCCAGGACCCTGCCTCAGTCCCCTCCATGACAAGAGTCACGGCTACCCATGCCTCTGAGTCATAACCAGCTCCCTCCCACCACCCAGTTGCCACATAACAATAATAGTAACTTCTCCTATGTCTGAAGCACCCACTATGTGCCAGACTCTTTGACAAACAGTTTGCAAGTATTATCTCATGATGTCCTCACAACAGCCAGGTGATGTAGGCCTCCTCATTCATTCACCAGTATTTCTGGGCCTAGCCACCGGCAAAAAAAATGGCCAATACAGAGCCCCTACCATCACAGGGGCAAAGAAAAGCTATCCAAACCTGGACATAACTGCTTTCACAGTTATACTAGCCCATCTTGATGCTTTAGGGAAAGGTAACTTTGTTTAATATAATATATATAACAGACAAACCTATAGCAGAAAAAAAGAAACAATATAGTATGTAATATTGATTAGGTTTTGGACTCTGTACAGTTAGACATTAACTTTTTATTATTATTTTATTTTATTTTTGAGACAAGTTCTCATTGTGTTGCCCAGGTTGGAGTACAGTGGTGCAATCACAGTTCACTGAAGCCTCCAACTCCTGGGCTCTAGTGATCCTCCTGCCTCAGCCTTCCGAGTAGCTAGGACAACAGGCCTGTGCCACTATGCTCAACTAACACGAAAAAAAAAATTTTTTTTGGCCAGGCACGGTGACTCACGCCTGTAATCCCAGCACTTTGGGAGGCCAAGGCAGGTAGATCACCTAAGGTTGGGAGTTCCAGACCAGCCTGACCAACATGGAGAAACCCCATCTCTACTAAAAATAAGAAATTAGCTGGGTGTGGTGGCTCATACCTGTAATCCCAGCTACTTGGGAGGCTGAGGCAGCAAAATTGCTTGAATCCAGGAGGCGGAGGTTGCAGCGAGCCAAGGTCACTCCATTGCACTCCAGCCTGGGCAACAAGAGCGAAACACCATCTCAAAAAAATTTTTTTTTTTTTTTTTTTAAGAGACAGGGTCTTGCTATATTGCCTAGGCTGGTCTCAAACTCCTAGCCTCAAGCAATTCTCCCACCTAGACATTAACTTTTATTATTTTATTTTATTTTATTTATTTATTTTCTTTTTTGAGAGGGACTCTTGCTGTTGCCCAGGCTGGAGTGCAGTGGTGTGATCTTGGCTCACTGCAACCTTCGCCTCCCAGGTTCAAGCGATTCTCCTGCCTCAGCCTCCTGAGTAGTTGGGATTACAGGCACACACCACCACACCTGCCTAATTTTTGTAATTTTATTAGAGACAGGGTTTCACTACGTTGGTCAGGCTGGTCTCAAACTCCTGGGCTCAAGCAATCCTTCCACCTCGGCTTCCCAAAGTGCTGGGATTACAGATGCAGGCCACTGTGCCTGGCCCTTACTGGGTTTTTAGGTTAGTTCTCCTTTATAGTTATTATGTATGGTGGACATGGGATGCGAATGGGGTTGGGGGCCAGACAGAAAGAAGAGTGAACAAAGGCTTGGAGACAAGACCAAATCCGTCTGGACTCAAACATGGATTTCCTAACTTCTCTCCATTTGATTACCATTGAAACCGCTGTGCTCTCCAAGCTTTTTGCCCAGTCCAAGCAGGACAGTTATGAATAAATAAGACGCCCTATCAGCATGATTTGTTTTCCCCCATTAGATTCTAAGTTCTTTGAAAGCAAGAACTTCATAATGTAACCCTTGTTACGTAGTAGGCAAGCACTAATATAGATACTGGTTGAATTGACGAAAAATTGGATGAGTGAATGAATGAACGCACGCATGCAAAGCCTCAAGTCCCTAGAGGACATGGTCACCTTCGGAGGTTTAGTCTGGCCCAGAAGCCCTAAGACCACTGACTGTGCCGGGTCCAGTTCCGAAAGCCGGGGAGACGCTCTAGGCAAGCTACACGTTCTTGGCTGCGGTGCCGCTCTAGCCGCGAGGACGCTGCTCTATGGCTGCGAGGGAGGGGCGGGGCTCGTGGGCGTCTCCGGCCCTTTTTGTCCCGGCGCGGCGGGAGCGCGCTTAGCGCTTGCGCACGCGACGGCGGTTGGCGGCGCGCGGGCGACGTGAAGCGAGGCGAGTCAAGGCGGTTCGGACCCACGGAGCGACAGACCGAGCGGCTCCTACGGCCGTCGGCGGCCCGGCGGCCCGAGATGTTGTCTGGGAAGAAGGCGGCAGCCGCGGCGGCGGCGGCTGCAGCGGCGGCGGCCGGGACGGAGGCTGGCCCCGGGACTGCGGGCGGTGCCGAGAACGGCTCAGAGGTGGCCGCGCCGCCCGCGGGCCTGTCGGGCCCAGCCGAGGTCGGGCCGGGGGCGGCTGGGGAGCGTACGCCCCGCAAGAAAGAGCCTCCGCGGGCCTCGCCCCCCGGGGGCCTGGCCGAACCGCCCGGGTCCGCAGGGCCTCAGGCCGGGCCTGCCGTCGTGCCTGGGTCTGCGACCCCCATGGAGACTGGAATCGCAGAGACTCCGGAGGGGCGTCGGACAAGCAGGCGCAAGCGGGCGAAGGTAAGGCTCGACCCCTCCCTCGGACGACACCGCGGGGTGCAGAGCCGCCCCAGGCTGCCCCGCTCGCCCCCGCCGCTGCCGGGTCTTGGGCCCTTCGCCCACGACCACCCACCCCTCCCCCTGTGCGGCTGTCCGCGCCGCGTCCCCTCTAGCTGGACGGGTGGGGTGAGAAATGCAGGGTCTTTGCAGGTGTTGACTGCGGTCTTTGTGCTGGGTCGCTGGCGGCGTGGGCAGGGGGCATCGATGGTCGCCGGCGGGGGTGTTTTACTCCTTAGAGCTTACTTGCACACCTTTTCATTTGCTTGGCTGGAAAAATGGCTCCCTGACGTGGAGCTACGCTTGGCGTTCTTGGAGACATCACTTGTTTGTCCACAGATAGGTCTGGAAGCTGTTCGGCGATGTTGATGGCGTTTCGGCTGGGTGCACGAGGGGGCTGTCGGTTGTTGCTAAAAGAAATCGCCTTCGTGGTGGAGATGGAAAAGAAAGGGTCGTTTTTTGTTTTTTTGTTTTTGTTTGAGCCTCTGCTGTGTGATAGGAGTTGTAGGCTTTTCTTTCTTCCAATCCTCTCAGAGATCTTTTGGCATAGAATTTTGCAGATGAGGAAGCTGCTGATTGAGAGGGCGAGTAACAGTCAAAATGCAAATATTTGGGAAGAAAAAGATTTGACTCCATCAGTCTATATGCAGACAATGACTGCCTCAAATCTCTGTGTCCTAGATGCTGTGTTCAGCGTGTCACCAACATTACTTTGTTTTTTGTTTTTCCTAAATACCAACGGGCAGGTATTGCTAACCCTATTTTAGGAATGAGTAAACTGAGGCACACAGTTTAAGCAACTTGCCCAAAGTCACAAAGCTAAGTAAGTGATGGAACTGGAATGTAGTTTCCCTATTCGTGTTACAGGGTATCATCAGCCCTTGAAACAAAGGACCACATGGGACATTGTGCAGGGCACTGGGGCAGTATTAGGCCGCAGACTTTAGACTAGGGCCTTTTTTGGAGATTTTATGGTCTAGTTGGAAAAAAAAAACTGGATATGTATGTGTATATAACCAACATTTAAGTAAAAATTTGCAAATTACGTAATTTATGCTTGTAAAAAATTGTCTATACAAGTTTTTTTTTTTTTTTTTTTGAGACGGAGTTTCGCTCTTGTTGCCCAGGCTGGAGTGCAATGGCGCGCTCTCGGCTCACCGCAACCTCCGCCTCCTGGGTTCAGGCAATTCTCCTTTCTCAGCCTCCTTAGTAGCTGGGATTACAGGCACGCGCCACCATGCCCAGCTAATTTTTTGTATTTTTAGTAGAGACGGGCTTTCACCATGTTGACCAGGATGGTCTCGATCTCTTGACCTCGTGATCCACCCGCCTCGGCCTCCCAAAGTGCTGGGATTATAGGCGTGAGCCACCGCGCCCGGCCATGCGGAGCTTCTTGAGGTGAGTATTAGCCCGAGTGAGAGCCCTCAGATTTATCTGCCTACTTGAGCTAACTCTCTAAAATATAACCAGTGCTGGGTAAAATACCGTTTTGGAGGCAAGACTTTCTGGAGCTTTTACCAAAGCATGGGTTAGGAAAGCACAGAGGTTGGTGACACCAGCCCTCAGAAATGAAGTAAAGGGCAGAGTGTTATTTTACGATTTTAGCAGACAGGTGGCCAGAAGCCATGTATAAGATGTTTTTAAAAACAGGTTTAAGGCCGGGCGCGGTGGCTCAAGCCTGTAATCCCAGCACTTTGGGAGGCCGAGGCGGGTGGATCACGAGGTCAACAGATCGAGACCATCCTGGTTAACATGGTGAAACCCCGTCTCTACTAAAAATACTAAAAATTAGCTGGGCATGGTGGCGTGTGCCTGTAATCTCAGCTACTCAGGAGGCTGAGGCAGGAGAATTGCCTGAACCCAGGAGGCGGAGGTTGCGGTGAGCCGAGATCGCGCCATTGCACTCCAGCCTGGGCAACAAGAGCGAAACTCCGTCTCAAAAAAAAAAAAAAAACAGGTTTATTGGCCGGGCACAGTGGCTCATGCCTGTACTCCCTGCAATTTGGGAGGCTGAGGCGGGTGATCACCTGAGGTCAGGAGTCCGAGATCAGCCTGGCCAATGTGATGAAACCCCCTTCTCTACCAAAAATACAAAAAATTAGCTGGGCTTAGTGGTGGACGCCTGTAATCCCAGCTACTCTGGAGGCTGAGTTAGGAGAATTGCTTGAACACGGGAGACGGAGGTTGTAGAGATTGTGCCACTGCACTCTAGCCTGGGCAACAAGAGCGAAATTCTGTCTAAAACAAAACAGATTTATTGGGATAATGTATGTATAATAAAATTCACTATTTTAAAATGTGCAATTCAGTGGTTTTTGGCATATTTACAAGATTGTACAACACCGCAATTGATTTTAGAACCTTTTCATCATCCCCAAAGACACTTGGATCATTGGCAGTCACTTTCCATTCCTCCCTACCCCTAGTCCCTCACAATCACTAATCTACTCTTTGTCTATGGATTTGTCTATTGTGGACATTTTATATAAAAGTCTTACAATATGTGGCCTTTTGTATTTAGCATGTTTTCAGGGTTCATCCACGTTGTACTTCCTTTCAGTACTTATGGCTAAATAATACTCCATTGTATGGAGATATCAAATTTTGTTTATCCATTTATCATTGGATGGACATTTGGATTTGTTTCTGTGTCTTGGCTATTTTGCATACTGCTGCTGCTGTGAACGTAAATGTACAGTTTTTCTGTGTGAATATGTTTTAGTTCTCTTCGGTATGGGCCTAGGAGTAGAATTGCTGGGTTTTATGTTAATTCTAGGTTTAACTTTTGAGGTGCAGCCAAACAGTTTTCCACAGCAACTGTACCATTTTACATTCCCATTAGTAAATATATGAGGGTTCCAGTTTCTCCAATATTCTTTTTTTTTTTTTTTTTTTTTTTTTTGAGACGGAGTCTCAGAAAGCTGGTGTGATCTCTGCTTACTGCAACCCCCTCCTCCTGGGTTTGAGCGATTCTCCTGCCTTCGCCTGCTGGGTAGCTGGGGTTCCAGGCACCTGCCACCAACCCTGACCAATTTTTGTAGGGTTGGGGTTTCACCATGTTGGCCAGGATGGTCTCTAACTCCTGACCTACCTCAAGTGATTCACCCATCTCGGCCTCTCAGAGTGCTGGGATTAGAGGTGTGAGCCACCTTGCCCAACCTTCATGTGCTTCTTGATGTTTGATATTGTTTGTCTTTTACTATAGCCATCCTAGTGGGGCTGAAGTGATACCTTGTTGTGGTTTTGGTATGCATTTAATGACTAATGATGTTGGACATCTTTTCATGTGTTTATTGGCCAATTTTATATCTTTGATGAAATGACTATTCAAATCGTTGGTTCATTTTTAAAAATTGAGTTGTGTTTAACTCAATTTAAAAATTGAGTTAAAAATTGAGTGTGGTGGCTCAGCACCTGTAATCCCAGCACTTTGGGAGGCTGAGGCAGGTGGATCACCTGAGGTCAGGAGTTTGAGACCAGCCTTTCCAATATGACAAAACTGAGTCTCTTTACTAAAAATAGAAAAATTAGCCAGGCATGGTGGTGTGTGCCTGTAATGCCAGCTACCCACGAGGCTGAAGCAGGAGAATTGCTGGAACCCGGGAGGCAGAGGCTGCAGTGAGCTGAGATTGCACCACTGCACTCCAGCCTGGGCACCACGGCAAGACTCCATCTCCAATAAAAAAAAGAGTTGTTGTTATAATTTTCAACTAAGAGTTCTTTACATATTCTGGTTACAGAAAATTTTGATTTTGATGAGATCTGATTTATTTTTTCTTTTGTAGCCTCTGCTTCTGGTGTTATATCTAATAAACCATTGCCTTGTCCAATGTCATCAGGATTTACTCCTATGTTTTCTTCTAAGAGTTTTATAGTTTTAGCTCTTGCATTTAGGCCTATAATCATTTCTCAGTTAATTTTTGTATATGGTGTGAGGTAGGGGTTCAACTTCATTATTTTGCATGTTGTCCCAGCACAGTTTATTGAAGACCATTCTTTTCCTCAACTAATAGTTGGCACCCTTGTTGATTGACTGTAAGAGTTTATTTCTGGACTCTCAAATCTGTTCCATTGATCTATTATGTATTTCCATCCATGCCAGTACCACACCATCCTGATTAGTTTCTTAAGTTTGAAATTAGGAAGTGTGAGTTCCCCAACTTTGTTCTTCTTTTTCAAGATTGTTTTGGCTGTTCTGGATCCTTTCCATTTCCATATGAGTTTTAGGACCAGTTTGTCAGTTTCTGCAAAAAAGGCTGCTGGGGGGCCAGGTGCGGTGGCTCAAGCCTGTAATCCCAGCACTTTGGGAGGCCGAGGCGGGTGGATCACGAGGTCAAGAGATCGAGACCATCCTGGTCAACATGGTGAAACCTTGTCTCTACTAAAAATACAAAAAATTAGCTGGGCATGGTGGGGCTGCTGGGATTTTGGTTGTGATTGTGTTGAATCTGCAGATAAATTTGGGACACGCTCTAAGATTTTACTATTACTTACTTTTTAATCTGTCTCCTACAAGAAAGATTTCTTAGTTACCTTATGGACTAATTTTTTGGAGACAAGATCTCACTCTGTCACCCATGCTGGAGTGCAATGGTACAATCATATCTCACTGCAGCCTCAACCTTCCAGGCTCAAGTGATGCCCTTATTTCAGCCTTCTAAGTAGCTGGGACTACAGGTGTGTACAACCACACCAGGCTAATTTTAAATTTTTTGTAGAGATGGCTTCTCCCTATGTTTCCCCATCTAGTCTCAAACTTCTGGGCTCAAGCAGTCCTGCCTTAGCCTCCCAAAGTGCTGAGTTTACAGACATGAGCCACCTCACCCAACCAGTATATTTTTCTTTGTAATTTTAAC
This sequence comes from Saimiri boliviensis, assembly GCF_048565385.1. NCBI lineage: Eukaryota > Metazoa > Chordata > Mammalia > Primates > Cebidae > Saimiri > Saimiri boliviensis. Next base: position 21,316,977 of record NC_133459.1, read on the forward strand.
TCCTCTTATTTATCCTGTTTTATTATTATTATTATTATTAGGTCTTAAACTTGCAGAAGAAAAAATTAGTTATGTGTTTATGTGGAGCAGCAGCTAGGAAACTAGCAACTAGCCAGTCTTGGGTTCCAGAGGAAACAGACTTTAGAGGATAGAGTATCCATTTAAGGAATAGAAAGCAAGCTGAGGCTGGGATAGACAGGCCCTGTTTCAGTAGTTCTTAGGTGTATGCAAGGAAAAAAGTGTATATATTTTATGACTTGGGAGCTTATTCAGTTTTCGGGACTGTACTTTAACAAAATTACATCATAACATAGTTAAAATCATGTTTAGGGTATTGGAAGGAGTCCATGCAATTGAATGTCCCTGAAGTTTCAGTTTCATTAGTTTCACTTTTGGGTATATATATGCTAATATTATGGCAAAACATTTAAGGTTTGAAATTGGTAAATTGGGTTGGAACTTCAGGAACAACATACTCCTTTAGGAATGGTGGCCTTGAGCTCGGCCATGAAACCGCAGAATTTAGAAAATGTTCTGGAAAAGGGTGGCCTTTTTGGAGTTAAGTGTTTCCTTTTCCTCTGATTCATTTTCCTCAGGTAAATAAGTCCTTCCTTGTAAAGCTCAGATATAATATAAACAAAATGCTTATTGCAGTGTTTGACATATAGTTAGTAGGTGACCAGTAATTAAATACTACCAATGGAGAAAGGGAAGTGGTCTGAGAAGCATCAAGGGAATCCAGAGTGAACAACTGAATGTTAAGAACAATGGACAAATCAATTTAGTTAGAGACAGGAATTGTCTAGGATCAAGACAGATTGAAGGGACCAGTTTTGTTGGGGTTGTAGACTTGTGTCCAGTTGTAGTTAGCATTAGATTCGTGCTGTCCAGTGTGGTAGCCAGTAGCCACATGTGGCTATTAAGTTTAAATTGAAATTAAAAATTGTTTCTTCAGTCACGCTAGCCACATGTAAGTGCTCAATAGCCCATGTTGAGGCCACAGTATTGGAAGCACAGATAGAGAACGTTTCCATTATGACAAAAAGTTCTATCAGACAGCCTTGAACTAGATTATGAAGTGCAGACCGTGAGTGCTATGAGACTTCAGAGAAGATAAATATATATATTTTTAAATTTAGAACAATTAAGAAATAAGCTGCAGAGGAGGTGGATCTTGAATTTGTTGCATTGGATTAAAAGAAAAAGATGAAAGTAGCTTTTGGGAGTTTAGAGGTTGGTAGAACAGCATTGAGGATGTTTTGAGAGTTCTGTTACTGATTAGAATTAAGTTTGAATTCAGGCCAGGCATGGTGGTTCATGCCTGTAATCTCAGCACTTTGGGAAGCTAAGGTGGGCAGGTCAGTTGAGCCCAGAAGTTTGAGATCAACCTTAGCAACATGGCAAAACCCTGTTTATACAAAATTACAAAAATTAGCCAGATGTGGTGGCATGCACCTGTAGTCCTAGCTACTTAGGAGGCTGAGGCAAGAGAGTTACTTGAGCCTGGGAAGCAGAGGTTGCAGTGAGCTGAGATCATGCCACTGCTTTCCAGCCTTGGTGACAGTGAGACCCTGTCTTAAAAAAATTTTTTTAAAGGCAGTTTGCACAGTTAAAGCCAGAGAGTTTATATGCCAGTTTGAAAATTTTGATGTTCATCTGTTAAGCTATTAGAAAATATCACATATTGGGAAAATTAATCTGGCGTTTGTGCCCTAGATAAAAGGGAGAAAGGTTTTGTTTGTTTAATTTTTTTTTTTTTTTTTTTTTTGAGATGGAGGCTTGCCCTGTCACCCACGCTAGAGTGCAATGGTGCCATCTCGGCTCACTGCAACCCCGCCTTCGGGTTCAAATGATTCTCTGTCTCAGCCTCCCAAGTAGCTAGGATTATGGGCGCCTACCACCACGCCCAGCTAATTTTTGTATTTTTAGTAGAGACAGTGTTTCACCATGTTGGTCAGGCTGGTCTCATTCTCCTGACCTCATGATCTGCCTACCTTGACCTCCCAAAGTGCTGGGATTACAGGTGTGAGCCACTGTGCCTGGCGTTTTTTAATTTTTAATTTTTGTGGTACATGGTAGGTGTATATATTTATGGGGTATGTGAGATATTTTGATAAAGGAAGGAATGCAATGTGAAGGCAGAAAAAATTTTTTTTTTTTTTTTTTTTTTGAAACAGTGTCTCACCTTGTCACCCAGGCTGGAGTGCAATGGCCTGATCATGGCTCACTGCAGCCTTAACCTCCCAGATTGAAGTGGTCCTCCTGCCTTAGCCCCCCAAGTAGCTGGAACTACAGGTGCATACCACCACCTCTGGCTCATTTTTGTAGAGATAGAGTCTCACGATGTTGCCCAGGCTGGTCTCGAACTCCTAAGATCAAGCGATCTGCTCACCTCAGCCTCCAGAGTGCTAGGATTACAGGTGTGAGCCACCATGCCCAGCCCAAGAAAGATTCTTTTTAAAGACTGATGTTTCAAGGTGATTGAGGAGTGAATGAATCATTGTAATAAGGGTAGGAGGAGAAGGAAGAGACTAAAGATTTTTTTTTTTTTTTTTTTTTTTTTTGAGATAGAGTTTCGCTCTTGTTACCCAGGCTGGAGTGCAATGGCGCGATCTCGGCTCACCGCAACCTCCGCCTCCTGGGTTCAGGCAATTCTCCTGCCTCAGCCTCCTGAGTAGCTGGAATTACAGGCACGCGCCACCATGCCCAGCTAATTTTTTGCACCTTTAGTAGAGACGGGGTTTCACCATGTTGACCAGGATGGTCTCGATCTCTCGACCTCGTGATCCACCCACCTCGGCCTCCCAAAGTGCTGGGATTACAGGCTTGAGCCACCGCCCCCGGCCTGAGACTAAAGATTTAAATTTGGCCGGGCGCGGTGGCTCACGCTTATAATCCCAGCACTTTGGGAGGCCGAGACGGGTGGATCACCAGTTCAAGAGATCGAGACCATACTGGTCAACATGGTGAAACCCCGTCTCTACTAAAAATAAAAAAAATAGCTGGGCATGGTGGCGCACGCCTGTAGTCCCAGCTACTCGGGAAGCTGAGGCAGGAGAATTGCTTGAACCCAGGGGACGGAGGTTGCGGTGAGCCGAGATTGCGCCATTGCACTCCAGCCTGGGTAAAAAGAGCGAAACTCCGTCCAAAAAAAAAAAAAAAAAGATTTAAATTTGAGAGTCATCAATGTAAAAGTAAGAATAATTACCCTACTCACTCATAGTCTGCCTACTGGGACATGTTTATGTCCTTGGTTGTAAATAGTTGTAGAATCTCTGAAGTCTTTGGGATTTTTACTTAGGTATGAGAGATTCCCAATCCTTTAGGTTCAAAGTACCCATTCCTTTTCTCAGGGGAATAGTTTTTATTAAAGTTCGTATGCTTCTTTCAGATGGTTTTAAAACTTTATTAAATAGTCACTTCTCGGCTCTGGGCAATTTAAAAATTATCTAAAAAAAACTTTATTAAATGAGGAAACCCTTTTTTACAAAATAAAATTTTATGCAAAATCCCAAAATAAAACATACTACTATTAAGTAATATTAAGAGGTTAAAATTTGGCCGGGCGCGGTGGCTCCAGCCTGTAATCCCAGCACTTTGGGAGGCCAAGGCGGGTGGATCACGAGGTCGAGAGATCAAGACCATCCTGGTCAACATGGTGAAACCCCGTCTCTACTAAAAATACAAAAAATTAGCTGGGCATGGTGGCACGTGCCTGTAATCCCAGCTACTCAGGAGGCTGAGGCAGGAGAATTGCTTGAACCCAGGAGACGGAGGTTGCGGTGAGCCGAGATCGCGCCATTGCACTCCAGCCTGGGTAACAAGAGCGAAACTCTGTCTCAAAAAAACAAACAAAGAAACAAAAAAAGAAGTTAAAATTTATAACATTTATTTTAGTTGTCAGTCTATGGAGAAAATGAGGCTATTGGTGAAACCGGATTTGAGATTGGAAATTAAGCATGATAGTCTTGTTTCAGCCTTAGAATCCATTTTTTCCCTGTAGGCACTAGACTACCAGGGAAGAATCCAGTTGTGTTTCTGTATTTCGTTTTGCTTATGATGTATTGTGGCAGTCTGGTACTGATTTGACAAGTTGTACAAACGGTAGAAGGTTGGTTTTGCTTGCTTGCTTTTTTTTTTTTTTTTTTTTTTTTTTTTGGAGACAGGGTCTTGACTGTCACAGAGGCTGGGGTGCAGGGTTTTGATTATAGCTCACTGTAGGCTTGACCTCCTGGGTTCAAGTGATCCACCTCAGTCTCCTGAGTAGCTGGGACTGCAGTTAATGCCACCACACCCGGCTAAGTTTTTTTACTTTTTGTAAACATAGCGTCTCGCTATGTTATCTAGGCTGGTCTAGAACTGGGTTCAAACTATGCTCCTCCTTCTTTCTTCCAAAGTACTGGGATTACAGGCTTAAGCCGCCACTCCCAGCCTTTTTTTTTTTTTTAAAGCTTGGCTTTATCATGACCTCAGGATGCTACCAGTTGAACAGAGATCCAGAAGAAACTTCATTTTTTTTTTTTTTTTTTTTTTAGGCGGAATTTCGCTCTCATTACCCAGGCTGGAGTGCAATGGCGCGATCTCGGCTCACCGCAACCTCCGCCGCCTGGGTTCAGGCAATTCTCCTGCCTCAGCCTCCTGAGTAGCTGGGATTACAGGCACGCACCACCATGCCCAGCTAATTTTTTGTATTTTTAGTAGAGACGGGGTTTCACCACATTGACCAGGATGGTCTCGATCTCTTGACCTCGTGATCCACCCACCTCAGCCTCCCAAAGTGCTGGGATTACAGGCTTGAGCCACCGCGCCCAGCCTCTTCATTCTTAAATCTACCCAAAATTGAGTTACCCAAGCAGCACAAATTAATGTGTTGGTGGAAAACAGTTTTGTTTTCAATAATACCATCAGTTATTATTGCCCCTACCTGTAGGTATTTTTCTAATCCCTTTTGTTCCTAAAGACTAAAAACCCTTTCTAGACCAGCCTTTTCCAAGTGTATTTCTTGTTAATTATTTCTTTGTCAAGACATTGGCTTAAACAATGTTAAAAAGATTGTTTTTGCTGCAAAATTTAGTATCTTTATTTTTTATTATTTTTTGAGACAGGATCTGTCTCTGTTGTTCAGGCTAGAGCGCAGTGGTGCAGTCAGAGATTGTAGCCTTGGCCTCTTGGGCTTAAGCGGTCCTCCTGCCTTGGCCTCCTGAGTAGCTAGAACTACAGGCATGTGCCACCATGCTAGGTTAATTTTGATGCTTTTTTGTAGAGACAAGGTTTTGCCATGTTGCCCAGGCTGGTCAAACTCCTGGACTCTGGCAGTCTGCCCACCTCAGCCTCCCAAAGTGCTGGGATTACAGGCGTGAGCCACCACACCCGGCCTTCTCAGTACCTTTAATGTGCATTATTATAATTCTCCTAGAGGGGGCCTGTAAAGTCTGCATTTTTCCAGACTTGGTGTTGGATCCTTTACTCCTTCAAAGAATATAGTATCTAGGTTTTCTTCTAGGGTTTTTATGGTGTTAAACCATTCAGGACATAGGCATAGGCGAGGACTTCATAACTAAAACACCAAAAGCATTGGCAACAAAAGCCAAATTAGACAAATGGGATCTGATTAAACTCCAGATCTTCTGCACAGCAAAAGAAACAGTCATTAGAGTGAACAAGCAACCAACAGAATGGGAAACAATTTTTCAATCTACCCATCTGACAGAGGGCTAATATCCAGAATCTACAAAGAACTAAAAAACAGATTTATAAGAAAAAAACATCCAAACCCATTCAAAAGTGGGTGAAGGACATGAACAGACACTTTTCAAAAGAAGACATATATGAGGCCAACAAACATGAAAAAATGCTCATCATCACTGATTATTAGAGAAATGCAAATCAAAACCACATTGAGATACCATCTCATGCTAGTTAGAATGGCGATCATTAAAAAATCTGGAGACAACAGCTGCTGGAGAGGATGTGGAGAAATAGGAACACTTTTACACTGTTGGTGGGAGTGTAAATTAGTTCAACCATTGTGGAAGACAGTGTGGTGATTCCTCAAGGACTTAGAAATAGAAATTCCATTTGACCCAGCAGTCCCATTACTGGGTATATATCCAAAGGGTTATAAATCATTCTATTAAAAAGACACATGCGCCGGGTACAGTGGCTCAAGCCTGTAATCCTAGCACTTTGGGAGGCCGAGGCGGGTGGATCACGAGGTCAAGAAATCGAGACCATCCTGGTCAACATGGTGAAACCCTGTCTCTACTAAAAATACAAAAAATCAGCTGGGCATGGTGGCGGCTGCCTGTAATCCCAGCTACTCAGGAAGCTGAGGCAGAAGAATTGCCTGAACTCAGGAGGCGGAGGTTGCAGTGAGCCGAGATCGCGCCATTGCACTCCAGCCTGGATAACAAGAGCGAAACTCCATCTCAAAAAAAAAAAAGACACATGCACACATTATGTTCACTGTGGCATTGTTTACAATAGCAAAGACCTAGAACCAACCCAAATGCCCATTGATGATAGACTGGACAAGGAAAGTGTGGCGCTTATGCACCATGGAATACTACACAGCCATAAAACACGATGAGTTCGTGTCCTTTGTAGGCACATGGATGAATCTGGAAACCATCATTCTCAGCAAACTGACACAAGTAACAGAAAATCAAACACCACGTTCTCACTCATAGGCAGGTGTTGAACAGTGAAAACACATGGACGCAGGTAGGGGAGCATCACACAACTGGGATCTTTTGGAGGGGACTAGGGGAGGGACAGCAGGGGGTAGGGAGGTTGGGGAGGGATAACATGGGGAGAAATGCCAGATATAGGTGACAAGGGGAAGGGGGGGGTATGGAGGCAGCAAGCCACATTACCTTGTATGTACCTATGCAACAGTCCTGCATGATCTGTACATGTACCCCAGAACCTAGAGTACACATTTTCTTAAAAAAAGAATATAGTATCTAAGGGAATGTCCTTTGGGAAAAACCGAATTAGTAAAATAGAAAGGATTTTGTATTATTCTTTTTGTCTCAAAATTTGCACATTGTCCAGTTCCATATTAGGTACCCGTTAAGTGACTATTGAATGAATGGGATTGATGGGCAGAGGATAAAGGGATTGAATCTTTGGGGAAGGGAAGAGTCAAGCACTATTGAGGGGTAAAAGGAGAAAGAAAATTGCATACTATAAAAGTTTATAGCCTATTCTGACTTGTCTCCCGCTTTGAAACTTTTTTTTCCTCTTACTGCTTTTTCATCCATTGTCCTGAGGCCTATTTCCACAGTTTATCTGAATCAGTTAGGTTACAGTTTAGTATAATAACATCTACATTTTTGGAGTCTTATTGCAAAGGCCGTGTATGAGATGGTCACCTGATCAGGATCATTTAATTGCAACTAGATTTTCAGCTTTTTAGAGGCAGGGACACAGTCAGTCATAATTGTTTTCTCCATTATACTGTGTACTCAGTGTTCAGTATTTGAGTAGTTGAATACATTTATTCATGTATTAAATAAGATTCTTAGAGCATGGTTCTCTTTGCTAATGACATACTTCCCTCTCCTCTGTTGCCAGTGTGCATTAGGAGTAAGATCTGTATCCTCCATGTCCATGTCACTTACTTCCTAATTTATCTTATTTTTTTTTTTTAGGCGGAGTTTCACTCTTGTTACCCAGGCTGGAGTGCAATGGCGCGATCTCGGCTCACCGCAACCTCCGCCTCCTGGGTTCAGGCAATTCTCCTGCCTCAGCCTCCTGAGTGGCTGGGATTACAGGCACACGCCACCATGCCCAGCTAATTTTTTGTATTTTGAGTAGAGACGGGGTTTCACCATGTTGACCAGGATGGTCTCGATCTCTGGACCTCGTGATCCACCCGCCTTGGCCTCCCAAAGTGCTGGGATTACAGGCTTGAGCCACCGCGCCCGGCCAATTTGTCTTATTTTTATTAAGACAGAGTCTCATTCTGTTACCCAGGCGGCAGTGCAGTGGTGCGGTCTTGGCTGACTGCAACCTTCACCTCCCAGGTTCAAGTGATTCTCCTGCCTCAGCCTCCCGAGTAGCTGGAATTGCAGGTGCCTGCCACCATGCCCACGTAATTTTTGTAATTTTAGTAGAGACGGGGTTTCACCATGTTGGCCAGGTTGGTCTTGAACTCGTGACCTTAGGTGATCCACCTGCCTTGGCCTCCCAAAGTGCTGGGATTACAGGCTGAGCCACCGTGCTGGGCCTCTCCTAGGTAAATTTTTTAAGCAATTGCACCTTTTTATAGTTTCAGTTTGACCGTTGTTATTTTTCACTCCATGCCCTCCTTTGGTTTTTGGAATTCTTTTGCTGTTTTCATTTGGAATAGTAGAATAGTCTAATGCCACATACTTGGCATTAGACAGAGTTAGTATTCTAGTTAAGTATATTTTTGTCTGAGGATTATTTTAATCTTTTGTTGGAATTTCTGGCATGTGAGCATGATACACACAATTTAAAAGTTTCTTGAGAGTTGTAGAGAGCCGTAGAGTCAATGGTTTGAATGTCAGTGCTATGATGTAAAAGTTACAGCTTTGGGCCGGGCATGGTGGCTCACGCCTGTAATCCAAGCACTTTAGAGGCCAAGGCGGGTGGATCTCCTGAGGTTGGGAGTTCAAGACCAGCCTGACCAACATAGTGAAACCCTGTCTTAAAAAAAAAAAAAAGTTACAGCTTAGTGTAAACCTGAACTGACACAACATTGTTTCATGAGGACTTTGTTTTTAATAACTACGTATTAAAAACTGGCTTGTTCCTTGTTCTTCTTCCCTTAAAATGTGAAGTTAATTCACATTAACTGATGGTCCCACATAGACTCCTGATTTTAAATGTTCACTGTATTTAGCTTTCCCTGGTATGATTTCCATATAGGTAGAGTACAGAGAGATGGATGAAAGCTTGGCCAACCTCTCAGAAGATGAGTATTATTCAGAAGAAGAGAGAAATGCTAAAGCAGAGAAGGAAAAGAAGCTTCCCCCACCACCCCCTCAAGCCCCACCTGAGGAAGAAAACGAAAGTGAGCCTGAAGAACCATCGGGTGAGTTGTTGTATCCAACCACAGTTCTGTTTTGTTTTAGAAATAATAAGGAATGGATTTATTTCCATTCTGCAATATTATTTATATCTTCATCTTTGGTTTATACTTCTGCTGTGTGTGTCTTTGTGTGTGTGTATACATATACACGCATATGGGTGTGTATGTATACACATACATATATAGTGGTACTGATACTCTTTTTGTGCATCTGTACAGGAGGAAAGTAAAGGATGGGAATGGAAGGACAGTGGCAATATGAAGTGGTTGGAAAGTAGGAAAAAATAAATGATTAGAGAAAACATACAGAAAGCCAAATCCAAAGCACCAGACTTCTCAGTGACAGCTCTGATTCAGAATTTTTTCTGGCTAAATGATGTATTTACCATGTAGTTAGATACTTTCTGATAAAACCTTCATGATGTGGATCAGTTTTGAGAAGTGCCTTTTCCTGGTGAACAAATGTAAAAATATGTTCTAGGCCAGAAAATCTAAGCTCACACAAGCTTCCTTATATCCTAGAAAGATTATGGGACTCTATAGTTTTGGTTTCAGAGCTTCAAACAGCTTTAAAGAATTCTCACTAACATCTCAATGCTGAGTACTGGCTTTCGGAGAATGGCTGGACCAATCAGGGATACACAGCTTTCTGTTTTGAAGAGACTAAGCAAAAGCAATATTTTAATGAATTTTTGTATCTTGTGCCCTTAATGACATTTTATTTACTCTTCTTGACTTTGAATTTTTACTAAGTTTCTCTTGAAATAATTTTTATATTTTGGATAGCCCAGACCCACTCCTCTCTCCATTTCTTTTTTTGTCCTCTACCTTTTAAAAACAATTTGGTGGTTTCAGACCCCATCTGCTGGATCTTTCATGACTTGTAGGTACCCAGATTAGGACATTTTTAAAGTTTTTTCTCCCCCATAATGTTACTGTGAATTACCTACTGATGCTTCACTTGACGGCATTAACTAGTCAAGTGTTATTTTAGGTTTGGAGCTTATCAAAGTATGGCCAGAACTTAAAAATCAAATTTATAATTTATAGGATTGTAATAAAGTATAATAAACAATACAGTTTGAGAACATTCAGAAAAAGACAGATTAGATTCTGGTTTCAGTTCATTCAAAAGTCAGGGGTTTTCTAAGAACAGTGGTTTTCCTAAAACTTTTTAAAATGATTTCTTGGGCAACTCCTCATTGGAAGATTTCTAGTCAGTGGTATATTACCTTTGGGGCTAATGTCCCCCAGGCAAGTGTATCTGCCTTTTTACTTTAACTACACCTTCTCTCATTGTTGATTTTTCTTCTTCTTCTTTCTAGTCTTACACATTTAATTCTCTTCTTTCTGTTCTTACCTCCAACCTTTCCCTTTGCCCTATGCTTTTTTCTTTGTATTATTTTTAGTTCTTACATTTGTTTCTTCTATCTTTGCTGTAGACCTGCTAATGAGATACTTGAGGATAACCCTTTTGATGTCTGTTGTGGCTCAAGAGTGAGCTGACCTCTTAGTTCAAGGGCTCTAAGTATTATGCAATGATGATCTGATACCTGAGATGCTGCCTCACCTTTTTTGTGTGGCTTTGTCTTCAGTAAATAATTGATTTACCATAGGCTCCAAGTTGATAAACTTTTCTTTGTAAATTTTAAACCAAGTCTTGTTGTTGCTGTTTTCCTTTTTTGAAAGGGTTTTTTTGTTTTTTTGTTTTTTAATTTCATAAATCAGGCATTGTTCCCACAAAAAGTAAATTCTTAGCAAAAGGATTTAGGATTTGGGAGCTGTCTTTATTGTGATCTAGTTAATTGTAGTGCAGTGGTTTAGTTTAAGTTAATCTTTGGTTTTGGGGGGGAGTTAAAGTTTTAAGTTGGTATCTTCAGTGCTTAGAAATGTATTGATAACAGCCAAAACTTGCTGATACATTATTTGTGATTATGAAAATAGTTATTGCTCCTTTAAAACAATTTAATGTTTCTTGAAAATTCTGGGGTGATTTGGGGATGTACATTTCCCTAGAAAAAAGTGACAGCCTAATTGGCCTAAACTACTTATGTAGTTTAGCAATAGACCGGGGCCCTGATGGTGAATCATAAAATATATCATAAAATATTTAAGATGAGTCAAATATTTGGACACTGTCCAGGGTTTCTAAGTCTTTTGTCTTATCATCTTTCACAGGAGTTTTTAGTCAAAAATTGAGTGGAAGCATTGCTTCCATTCAGTGACCATGTTAAAAGCTTGAGAGAAGATAAGGGTTTTTTTTTTTTTTGGAGACGGAGTCTCATTGTTGCCCAGGAGGCTGGAGTACAGTGGCATGGTCTTGGCTCACTGCAATCTACCTCCCGGGTTCAAGCAATTCTCCTGCCTCAGCCTCCTGAGTAGCTGGGATTACAGATGTGCACCACCACACCCAGCTAATTTTTGAATTTTTAGTAAAGACGGGGTTTCGCCATGATGGCGAGGATGGTCTTGATCTGACCTTGGAATCCACCCGCCTTGGTCTCCCAAAGTGCTGGGATTACAGGTGTGAGCTATGGTACCCAACTTGTGGGTTTGTTTCTTTACCAAACCTTTTCTTGTTCTCAGTCCTTTAAGCAATCACTAGAAATTAACTTATTCTGTCAAAAAAAACATAGGTAAGGGCTGGCTGGGCGCAGTAGCTCTTAACACTTTGAGAGGCCGAGGCAGGTGCATCATGTTTCCACTAAAAATACAAAAATTAGCCAGGTTTGGTGGCACGTGCCTATAATCCCAGCTACTTGGGAGGCTGAGGTGGTAGAATCGCTTGAACACAGGAGACAGAGGTTGCAGTGAGCCAAGATTGTGCCACTGCACTCCAGCCTCAAAAAAACAAAAAATTAAGGTTTGAATACATTTCATTCTTAACAACTTTTAAATTTGTTTAGAAAATTTGGCTTTGCTTTCTGCAGTATATTAATCTTAAGAGGAAGAAAATATTTTGTTAATTACAAAACACAAGGTATTCTGAAGTCAGTGGGTCAGTTTGGAGAAGTTTCCTCTGGGAGAGTACTGAGAGGAATCCAGAAAGATGGGAGCCAAATTGTGAATAAGCCTGGCTTGATTGACTTAAGCCAAGCTAAGGAATTTGAACATTAGGAGTGTCAGGGGTAGTCTTGAAATTTTTTGAGCAAGGAGGGTTGTACTGAAATATGTTTTTGGAAAGATCAGTCTCATACTCTCTAAGGGTGAACTAAAGGAGTAAAGAAGCTGAGATTGGAGAGATAATGTAGGCTATTGGTCAATGGAAAAATGTTCTTAATATCAAAGTTGGATTTTTAGGGAAAGAAGAAGTTTGGGTGTTTTTGTTTGTCTGATTGAACTTATTTAATTAGGAGGAAGTTCTCTCTGTTGACTTAAACATTGTTTTTAGATTTGTCAATTTTTGACCATAATGTGGCATTGTAGTCCTATGGTAGTCAAAATGGGTAAATAATGGATTTTTCATACCAAATATTACTGTTTATATTTTAAAACCACCTCATTTTGTTTTCCTCAACATTTCCATGCATTTTTATGTTTACTATACTTTTGAATATATTTGTTTTAACAAATGATGGTTTTATTTGGTTTCCTAGTACCTTTTCTGTGAAGATGAAGGTTTTTTTAGGTCATGCCAAAGTGAACTTGAACAGGTTGTCTTTGGAATTGAGAGTGTTTGGTTACTAACAGTGTCACATAATTGTGGAGCTTTTATAAAATAGAGTCAAATCTCATTCATTTGGACTTCATTGATTTAGAATAATTGTCCCCTGGTAAAGTACCCTTTTATTTTTTGGAGAAATGCCTTTTTCCTGTCTTTGCTCAGATTGTTACCGTGTGTACCTTACATTATTTTCCTCAGTGAGTTTTACATTCCTGTATTAACTGATTTGTCCACACTTGTTTTTTTAATTTTCACATGGAAACATGATTCGATTTTTTTTCCCCCTCCACTGCCTTTCAGCAGTTAAAATTTACCAGAAACTCTTACTAGTTAGTTCCTGGATTTAAATTTTATGTTGGGTAACTTTTCACTAGAGAACTCAAGATATATTCTGGGTTAGAAGTAGCTTAGTTGTACATAGCCTGAGACTTTAATGAAACTTATCCCAAAATAAGTAAAAGGAAATATGAAATGGGTTATTAAGATGCCTTCTCAAGCCTTCTTCAAGTTAGTGTATTTCTCAGTAGAGGCATCAGAAATGTGATTGTGTGTGTATGTATATATGCATGTGAGTGTGCATATCATTTTTCTAGGCTCAGTGATGTTCTAATACTTAACACTATAATGAAGCTAAGAGGCTTCCATTATGTCATTGGTTAACTCTTGAAATAGATATTGTTAGATATGATTGGTAACAAGTCTGTATTATAATTCATTTTATGGAATGACCAAGGGAAGAATCACTTTATCTCCTTGTTTATATTCTTATGCGTACCAGAGGAAGCTCTTTTCTCTATTATATATGGTAATTTTAAAAGTTTGTAGATATGTGTTTTTAAAAGATGTAGGCTGTTTTGTTTTGTTTTGTTTTGTTTTGTTCGTGTTTTTTGTTTTTTTTTTGAGACAGAGTTTCACTCATGTTGCCCTGACTAGAGTGCAATGGTGCAATCTTGGCTCACCGCAACCTCCGCCTCCTAGGTTCAAATGATCCTCCTGCCTCAGCCTCCGGAGTAGCTGGGATTATAGGCGTACCTCACCATGTCCAGCTAATTTTGTATGTTTAGTAGAGACAGGGTTTCTCCATGTTGACCAGGCTGGTCTCGAACTCCTGACGTCAGGTGTGAGCCACTGAGCCCTGTCAGGTTTTTAAATAAATTAACAAAAATCACTGATGTGAGAGAGTGGTATGATAAAAAAATTTAATTAATTTGGGGCTTGTTCACACAATAGTCATATTGTAAATTGAAAGGATTTTTTAAATGTACATAAAAGGTGATGTTAACGTGAATTAGTAAAAATGCTAAATTACAGAAAATACATGTTTGGATAGAAGAATTTAGTTTAAGATTTAATGAAATTTGATTTCAAATGCTGTCATAATGAAAATTTCATATAACAAAAGATTGAGGACCAAAAATTTGATGAATTATTTATTTAGTAGAGCAAATATTAAAAGGCAGAATCTTTTAGACTATTGTATAGAACTTAGTATAAAAGAATTTGACCAGAGAAGAGTTGAAGATTAATTTTAAGAGGAAAAAAAATAAGTGGGCCTAATATTTTCACCTTATATTAGTGTAGTTCTTTGTTTATGAGGTACCCTGACTGATCTCTCCCCTGTGAGGCATTCATGCTGAGTACAGTCAGTACAGCCATGTGTGCTGGTTGCCAAGTACTAGGTTTGGCAGCATGGATAGTAGTGGCCAGAGTTCAGGTGAACTATTTTGTTTTTTTTAAATCATGCTGTAACTATTCTAATCCCAGGTTTTTCTCTCTGATTTCTCTCTCCATGCCTACAAATGGAACCAGAAAGGACTAGCTTTCAGGTTTGGTGAGAATTGACTCAGGTTACCCGCCACAGGGAAGATGACAGGATTCTGTTATATCCCCTGGCCCAGCAGGAGATCCTGTTTTGCAGGTTTACCAGAAATGGCTAGAGAGTTCATTCCTGATAGAGTTGTCTGTGTTGTAACTTTGACATACTAGTGTAAAGTAAATGCCTGAAATCATTTGAGTTCTCATATGAAGTATGATGCATACATTCAGAAGATTGACATAGAGTTAGTTTTCTTGCCCCTACTTTTTTTTTTTTTTTTTTTGAGACGGAGTTTCGCTCTTGTTACCCAGGCTGGAGTGCAATGGCGCGATCTCGGCTCACCGCAACCTCCGCCTCCTGGGCTCAGGCAATTCTCCTGCCTCAGCCTCCTAAGTAGCTGGGATTACAGGCACGCACCACCATGCCCAGCTAACTTTTTGTATTTTTAGTAGAGACGGGGTTTCACCTTGTTGACCAGGATGGTCTCGATCTCTCGACCTCGTGATCCACCCGCCTCGGCCTCCCAAAGTGCTGGGATTACAGGCTTGAGCCACCGCGCCCGGCCTTTTTTTTTTTTTTAAGTATCATTTCAGTGTTCTGGCTTGGATCTATGCTCCCAAATACCTTACTGGAGGGCTGAGGGAAAAAAAAGTGACAGGCTGAAAAGGTAATTCAACAGAATTCTTACATTTTTATATTTTGAGGTACTATGAATGGATTGAATAGATCAAGATAAATACACTAGGCCAGGCATGGTGGCTTATGCCTATAACCCCAGCACTTTGGGAGGCTGAAGCAGGCGAATCATGAGGTCAGGAGTTCGAGACCAGCCTGGCCAACATGGTGAAAGCCCGTCTGTACCAAAAATACAGAAAAAATTAGCCACGTGTGGTGGTGGGTGCCTGTAATCCCAGCTACTCAGGAGGCTGAGAAAGGAGAACGGCCAGAACCCAGGAGCAGAAGTTGCAGTGAGCCAAGATCGCACCACTGCACTCCAGCTTGGGCAACAGAGTGAGACTCCGTCTCAAAAAATAAATAAAGATAAATATACTATGCAACACATGGTCCCCACTCTCAGACAATTTATCGCCTAGTATGAGACACAAATGTAGACATAAATGCATAATGGAAAGCAAAATACTTTTAAGCATGATATCAATATAAAAATTCTAGAGGCATATACAGGTAGAAAGGGTGAAGAGTAGAGAATTGGTGGTATGGAGGAAAATTTTTTTTTAAATAGAGGCATTTTCTACAAAAAAAATAAGATTTTCCCCAAATGTAGTAGTTCCTCCTTGACTTTATTCTACATATATAATGATAATATTTTGTTGCCGTCACAGGGCCGGATTCTAAGAGTTCAAAGAGAAAGAGTATATCCTCCTGCAGAGAATTTGCAGTCCAGTGGCCAGTTGTGGTGGTGCATGCCTGTAATTCTAGCACTTTAAGGAGGCTGAGGCAAATGGATCACTTGAGGCCAGGAGTTTGAGACCAGCCTGGCCAACATGGTGAAACCTTGTCTCTACTTAAAAAAAAAAAAAAAACATTAGCCAGGAGTGGTGATGCATGTCTATAATCCCAGGTACTCAGGAGGCTAAGGCATGAGAATCAGTTGAACACAGGAGGTAGAGGTTGCAGTGAGCCAGGATCATGCCACTGCTCTCCAGTCCGGGTGATGGAGTGAAACCCTGTCTCAAAACAACAACAACAAAAGAATTTACAGTTTAGTTTGGAGTTATAGATGTTAATAATTAGCTACAATGAAGAAACTACAATAGAAATATATAGGAAGTGTGGTGAGAACTCAGTTTTTATTTTTTAAATTGATAAATAAGGTTGTATTTATCATGTACAGCATGGTGTTTTGAAGTATAAATACATTGCAGAATGACTAAATTTAGCTGAATGCGTTACCTCACGTGGTTATCATTTTTGTGGTGAGAACCTTACCACTCGGCATTTTTCAGGAATACAATGTATTGTGATTACTGTAGTCACCATGTTGTACAATAGATCTCTTAGAAGTTGTTTTTAAGTAATGTTTCTTCCTAAAATTGGGTTTTGGAAATTTTGTGTTAAACATGAAAGGATGAAGCAGTTTTAGATGCTTGATTTTTAACTTTTTACTGCTTTTGGCAGATAAGAACCCTTGAATCAGACAGACGCTACAAGTTTATGTTTGGTCTTTAAGAGATTGACGTGCTTTTCTTAATGATGTCATTTCATTGATTATTTTGTTGTACTTTTTATTAAGGTAAAATAGTACTTTGTTTAGCTGATCACGTTATTTTTATAATTTATTTGAATTATTTTTGTTGTCGTTTCTTGGATCTGATCATGTTGTAATAAAGGAACAAGATATTTTGTGAGGATTTTCTCATCTACAAAATGAGACTTGTTATGAGAATCAAATGAGAAAATGTGAAATCCACCTTTATGTATAAACATCTTGTATTTATTAAACAGAATTGATTTGAACAAAGAATAGGGTGGATTAGTGTTTTATTTAGAAAAAAAATCAGGCAGGCCAGCTTTGGACCAGGCAGACACACATACTGTGTTACTTTGGGAAAGTGTTCGTGGTAGGCCATTTTCAGTAATAAAATAACTTATAAAATAACTTTTTAAGCATCCTGAGCTGTTGGGGGGTGTGTGTGTGTGTAAAACTTAAATCTTGGTATTAATCTTTTATGTTAAATCATGAGAATGACAGACACTGGGACTTTCTAATATAGATTTTTTTTCCTTTCCTCAAGAGAATAACATAATTGAAATCTTGCATCAGCTGTCGAGTTACAGCAAATGTTAACATTTTTGCCATGTTTGCTGATCACACAGGAGTTTTAAACATTTGAAGATAGGGTTGGAGTTTTGCTTTGGGGTGTGTGTGTGTGTGTGTCTGTCTGTCTGTCTGTCTGTCCGTCTGTCTTATTTGAAGATAGATGAATGCCCATGGTTAGTTAATGCCTTAGAAGTCGTATCTTCCTCACAGAGGTAGGTAGACACAAGGCCTACTTACAGTAGAAGCAGCCTCTGATCCTATCAAATGTAGATAGCCAGAGTTCTACAAACTTGCCTGAAAGGAAAAGGGGATTCTCTTGTTAGGAAACTCATCTCATTGTTTCCAGATGTAGAATGTTAAAATGGTTTTCTTAATAGGTGGTCCAGAAGAAAGTTAAATACTGTCCTTAAAGTAAGCTTTGTTATGAATCAGACACACCTTAAGCTTGGTAGTTGGATGACATAACATCTGAGTTGTAAGCTTTCTCTAGAACATTATGAAAAGTGAACAACAAACCAAGACTGCAGCAAAATAAGTAAGGATCAGGAAAATTTCTACTATGGAATGTGGAGGGAAATTATGTGAAAGAGTAAATTCTTTCCATTGGCTTCTAAAGCTTTGCATTTCTCTCTAGCTTGTAGGGCCTTTTACTTTCTTTTGATAGGATCCTTGCTACTACTCAGTAGAAGTCTTTTTTTTTTTT
The DNA here is from genome assembly GCF_048565385.1 of Saimiri boliviensis. NCBI lineage: Eukaryota > Metazoa > Chordata > Mammalia > Primates > Cebidae > Saimiri > Saimiri boliviensis. Next base: position 21,335,003 of record NC_133459.1, read on the forward strand.
TTTTTTTTGAGACGGAGTTTCGCTCTTGTTACCCAGGCTGGAGTGCAATGGCGCGATCTCGGCTCACCGCAACCTCCGCCTCCTGGGTTCAGGCAATTCTCCTGCCTCAGCCTCCGGAGTAGCTGGGATTACAGGCACGCGCCACCATGCCCAGCTAATTTTTTGCACCTTTAGCAGAGACGGGGTTTCACCATGTTGACCAGGATGGTCTCGATCTCTTGACCTCGTGATCCACCCGCCTCGGCCTCCCAAAGTGCTGGGATTACAGGCGTGAGCCACCGCGCCCGGCCAGTAGAAGTCTTTAAGCAGCCGGGCGCGGTGGCTCACGCCTGTAATCCCAGCACTTTGGGAGGCCGAGGCGGGTGGGTCACGAGGTCAACAGATCGAGACCATCCTGGTCAACATGGTGAAACCCCCTCTCTACTAAAAATACAAAAAAGTAGCTGGGCATGGTGGTGCGTGCCTGTAATCCCTGCTACTCAGGAGACTGAGGCAGGAGAATTCCCTGAACCCAGGAGGCGGAGGTTGCGGTGAGCCGAGATCGCGCCATTGCACTCCAGCCTGGGTAATAAGAGCGAAACTCCGTCTCAAAAAAAAAAAAAAAAAGTCTTTAAGCACAAATCTGTGGTGTAGTAGTTCCTTCAGTAGTCCAGTGGAAGTTTCAGGCAAGCTCCTACTTCAAGCAAAAAATAAGAAATATTTTTTTCTAAACCTTAAGGCTGTTTTAGTTCAGTATTTTAAATGACACTGTAACCCAGGGATTTCTGTTCTAATTGGAACTCATAATTTATTTTGAATGTTGCTCAGGCTGGTCTTGAACTCCTTGTCTTAAGTGATCCTCCTGACTTGGTCTCACCCAAAGTGCTGGGATTACAAGTGTGAGCCACCGTCAGTCAATTCCTTTTTGAAACTGTGACTTTCCTTGTGCTCGTGAGATTAGTCATGCATTTATGACTCCTTCAAATTCCCTGAGCCTATTATTACCTCCATGCTATTTTGAAGCCTTTTAGTCCCATTCTTTCTTCTGAATTCTGTTCTTTAATTTCCGACCATCGTTAGAACATTTCCATTTAATTTTACTAGCTGGTCTCCCAAATTTCCTATTTTGTTTATAGCATTACTAGTCTTCCGAACTTAAAACCCTAGAGTCATTCTGAAAGTTCTTTATCCCTTTTTAGCAAGTCTGTTGTAAATTCGTGCATCTTACTATGCAGTCTTTTTCATTTGTTAGGCCTTACCCATTTTTATTGTCACCTTTTTCTAGTGAGTTTCAACTTGTATCTAAATTATTTCAGTAGCCTTTCAGTTGGATCTCCTTTATCTAGGTTTTCCCTCTAATCCATCTGGTACAAAGTGGCCAGATTAGTTTAACTAAAATAGCATTTGTTTTGTTGTCTTTGTACGAAAGATCACACCGTTTTCCTCCATTATTACTAAAATCACGTTCAGGTTTGGATATTGGAAAGTGCTCATTTTACCAAGCCACTTGATCTCTCACTGCCCTTTCAGACCATCTCCTTCAGTAAGTAGGTACTGTGTAGTCCTCTGCACATACCATGCCTGTGCTTTGTAAATATTCTGGACACAGTGGTGGTTTCACTGTGTCGCGCTCTATCCAGATCTCTCCGGAATTGTTCTGAAAGCCTGATTCTCTAAGATGTGTCAGCTTCTTGTTTCTTAACAGCAACAACAAAAGTTTCCTTGTAGGTATTTTTCATCTTTTCCCAACTGGATTATAACCCTTTGAAAACAGAGTCTACCTATTCTACTTTTTATTTGTGCTTTGGAGTTTTGGGTGGTTATAGTAAACATTGAATTAGTGAGATTATTAAATAAACTCAACTAGTGTGTGAATACGATGAAGACTTATATTCCAAGTTGGCTTTAACTTTTGAAGTTTTTTTTTACCTGCTAATTTATCAAGTTTAATTGAAATCAACAGGGTGGCATTCACTTTTATTCCATAAATTTGGCCATTTTGATAAATTCATCTTCTATAGGGAAATCATTGCTTCCTAGATGTAGAAGTTTCTTAAAATGTTTATAATTTGAATGTGATTTCAAGAAACTCGTCAAAATGTGAATCTGTGTTCCCGGGAACAGCCAACCAGTGATTTTTCACCTCCTTGTTTGTTTGCCACATAAAAGCATTTGAAAGTTAACATAGACTTCCTTTTAAGATCTTGGAAGAGTGGTCTTTTGAGTATTTGAATTAAGATGAGAAAACATTGAGTAATGTGATTATAACTACAACACGTCACTGTTCAAGAAGGACTCTTAGATCTGAAGGTCTAGAGGACTACTGAAAGGCTGTTACATAAGATAAATGAAAAGAATCTTCATTTTCAATTTGGAGTTGCTATGTACAAATAAGCTGTATGAAGAATCTCTGCTTTAGGCTGATTGTGGTGGCTCATGCTTATAATCCAAGTGCTTTGAGAGGCTGAAGTGGGAGACTAGGAGTTCAAAAACAGCCTGGGCAACGTACCAAAAGCCTGTCTCAAAAAAAAAGAAAACATTTAGCCAGGTATGGCGGTACATGCCTGTAGTCCTAGCTACTCAGGAGGCTAAGGCAAGAGGATCTCTTGAGTCCAGGAGTTCAAGGTAACAGTGAACTATGATTGCACCACTGTATTCCACCCTAGGTGACAAAGCAAGACCTTGTCTCTAAAAATAATTAAAAAATTAAAAAGAGTCTCTGCTTCAAGCTTGAGGAATATTTTGTAGATTTGGTGGTTTGGGATAAAAACAATAGTCTCTTGTGTAGTGGTGCCAAAATCAGGGTGTTATTAAAAAGTTGCTTTTGAATATTTTCATTTTCTATTTTGAATTTGCACTCATGAAAAGCTAACAGTGCTACTTTCCTGCTGTTAACGTGTCTCTGAGCCACTATCAGAAGCAGAGTCCTAGGCTGGAAAGACCCAAAAAGCAGATGAATAAGGCATTTTATATATATCATAATCAGAGACTACCTGGATGAAAAGTTAGCTGCAAATGTTCTATGTGTGCTGTTTTTAAGAAAATGGGCAAGAATTGGTCCATAATATACTGCTAATAAAGATGATCTTTCACTTGTCTTTGGAGAAGTAGTCACCTTCAAAATACTCTGGAGTATGATTGGAATGAAAATAGCAACTTCATCCTTTATTTCCAAGCAAGTTAACATCATCAAGAGATAAATTATCTTGTTTCTTAATTTTTTAAGCCCTTTTAAATTTTGTTTTCCATAATTTCTTATGTTATGTGGTACCTTCTGCTTGGTTTCCTTCTACTTCTCTGCTTAAATAATACTTTGGAGTTTCATTTCTCTCTCTCTCTCTCTCTCTCTCTCTCTCTCTCTCTTTCTCTTTCAACAAGAGTCTTGCTCTGTCGCCCAAGCTGGAGTGCAGTGATACCGTCTTGGCTCACTGCAACCTCTGCCTCTCAGGTTCAAGTTATTCTCCCACCTCAGCCTCCTGAGTAGCTGGGATTACAGGTGCACATCACCATGCCAGGCTAATTTTTGTATTTTTTTTTTTTTTCGAGACGGAGTTTCGCTCTTGTTACCCAGGCTGGAGTGCAATGGCGCGATCTTGGCTCACCGCAGCCTCCGCCTCATGGGTTCAGGCAATTCTCCTGCCTCAGCCTCCTGAGTAGCTGGGATTACAGGCACGCACCACCATTTTGGTAGAGACGGGGTTTCACCATGTTGACCAGGATGGTCTCGATCTCTCGACCTCGTGATCCACCCGCCTCGGCCTCCCAAAGTGCTGGGATTACAGGCTTGAGCCACTGCGCCTGGCCAATTTTTGTATTTTTAATAGAGACACGGTTTCACCATGTTGGTCAGACTGGTCTTGAACTCCTGACCTCGTGAGCCACCATTCCTGGCCTGGAGTTTGATTTCTTTTTTGACATTTTGTTGTTATGGGATACCTTTAAAAATCTTCCCAGGGTATTGAATATTTTCTGTATCTCCCCTATTTTTTAAGTTAAAAAAAACAGTATCTTTTTTTTTTTTTTTTTTTTTTTTTTTTGAGATGGAGTCTCACTCTGTAGCCCAGGCTGGAGTGCAGTGGCGTGATCTCAGCTCACTGCTACTTCTACCTCCCAGGTCCTGGTTCAAGCAATTCTCCTACCTCTGCCTCCCAAGTAGGTGGGATTACAGGCACGAGCTACCATGCCCGGCTAATTTTTTATTTTTTAGTAAAGACAGGGTTTCACCATGTTGGCCAGTCTGGTCTTGAACTCCTGACCTTGTGATCCACCCACCTCGGCCTACCAAAGTGCTGGCCAAAGAATAGATTCACAGATTCACACCTGGCCAAAGAATACAGTATCTTTTTTAAAAAGTTTTTAAATTCCTTTCTTCAAAACCAGAAGACAAAAAAGACTGCTTCATTGCTCTTTTGTTCTTGTTAACCTGTTGAGTACACAAGTCAGGGGTAAGAAAACCATATTTTTTTTGTGAGTCAAAGCACCATTGATTCACATACAAAAATCAGTCAAGAGCTACCTGTAGGTTAAATTAATGAGTTCATTGCACGACATGTGTAATAGTTGGAAAAGAAGAAAAATGATAGAAATACGAAACATAGTAATTCAGACTCAGGCTAGCTTGAAAGTGTGTTTTTTGGGTTTTTTGTTGTTGTTTTGCTTTTTTTAATCTAAGTTTCTAGTAGTGGTGAGATACCTTCGTGACAAGAGATTGTTACTTTTATTTTTGCCAAGTCAGAAACATAATTTGAAAGAGAAGAGCTGTGTTATTCGGAATCTTAAATGTGATTCTTGGAAACTATTTGTTTCATTGTTCTGAATCCCTCCCTGCTTTTTCTTTTTTTCTTCCCCAAATACAATTCAGTTTTCTGATCCAGTCTTGCTCTTGGAACCAAACAAAACAATGACAACATTTTTTGAAACCCTATGAAATATGTATAAATATATATATATATATTTTTTGGGACGGAATCTCACTCTGTCGCCCAGGCTGTATTAAGTGGCACAATCTCGGCTCTTTGCAACCTCTGCCTCCTGGGTTCAAGTGATTCTTCTGCCTCAGCATCCCAAGTAGCTGGGATTACAGGCGAGTACCACCACACCTGGCTAGTTTTTTTTTATTATTATTATTTTTAGTAGAGACAGGGTTTCACCAGGCTGGCCAGGTTGGTCTTGAACTCCTGACCTCAAGCGATCCACCCACCTTGGCCTCCCAGAGTTCTGGGATTACAGGCGTGAGCCACCATGCCCAGCTCTGCAAAGTATTTTTTATGAATAAATCCAGAATTTACTAAGAACAAATATATCTGATTTAAACTTTATCATACAGTTTAAAATGTAGGACGTATATTTTTGAGATAAGTTTGCAGATGGATCCAGTAAGCTGATCTTCTCTTCATAATTGTAAACCCTTTTCCAAGGGCTATAAACAAGTATACCTTGGGCCTTGTCTGAGAAGCATAATAAACTTAAGTACCCTTCAGACAAGAGCATAGTGGAACAAGTTTAGAATGAGATTCTATTCTACCTTCACAACAGAGTAACACATTCTCATATCATTGTTAGAAATAATTTCCTGTATCTAAATACCTTCTTAGTCTCTTTGTTCCCTTCTAACTCAAATGGTGGAATAATCAATCTGCTTTCTTATTGGGGTGTTTAAATACACTGTTTAATGAAGCTTGTCTGAGTTTATTTAGATAATTGGAAGGTAGTGGTTTATATCTTCCAAAGATCATGCTCATTTTCTTGTAGTGTACCAGGTGACTAGAAGCTTAAGAGCATTATAACATCTGTCTTGATGGTAGATTTTGGAAGAGTTCAGAAGTCAGTCTATTCTTTTTCAGATTGAATTTTCAAGCTTTGATTCTTTTCTTGAAGTTACTTCTACATATTAATCAGTGAAGAAAATTTCTTGACAAAGCTTCTTATATAGCATGAAGTGGAAGATCCAAGATCTTGCCTGCCTTCCTCTATGTTCCCACAAGTGTGTGTTTATCTACACTGCTTGGCACATGTGTACAGAATGTCTTATGTATTCTTTAGTTTTATTTAGGAAGCACTGGCATATTTAGCTGTAGTAGTGTCTACTGTATATAGTAAATGAAACTTGTCTGGGGACTGAGTCTTTTAGTTATACTCCCTGCTTTGAAGTGAAGGAGAGAATTTTTCATTAAAATTAGAAAGTTGAAGGGATACTGAGTTGAGATGCTGAAATGCAACTCCAGGTTCTAGAGTCTCCGTTTTCAGTCTAGCAACCATTAGTGAAAGACCCATGGAATCTATTTTCCCCCATCCAGACTATTAATACTAAATAAGACTGACAGCAAGGATTTAGTGATTAGAAATACTATGTACTTTGTTCACTGCCTTTCAACAAGAATCAGCATGTAAAGTTGAAACTTCCTGACCAGAAAATGGAAGACTATGATGTAATTCCCTGGGCCTTGATTCCAGAAGAAGGAGCTCTCTGAAGATGGGTTTACTAGTTGGTGGTGAATTCATGAGTCGCCAACTATTAGGCCTTTATGTCCAGATATTATCCTAATTTATGGAGTAAGGTCCCTGAGTTCTCCTCTTTCCTTCCACAGGGCAAGCAGGAGGACTTCAAGACGACAGTTCTGGAGGGTATGGAGACGGCCAAGCATCAGGTGAGGGTGGCATTAGATGCTTGCCACTTAGTAGCAAGAGCCGCCAAGTCAGGAATTGATGCTTGCAAGTGTTTTTGGCTGTGGTATCCACATTGTAGCCAGAAGCGCAGGTGAAATTTAACTCACAGGACATAGTAGTATTGTAGGAGAAAGTGTAGCCAGAACAAAGGCAAGCAAAACCTTTTGAAGTCCTCAGGCCGATCTCAGCCCTCCACTCTTTGTGTTTTCGAGGAGATGGCGGGTACTTTTCTCCCCAGCAGCCTTTATATTAATAGTAAACACGATATAAAACGTAGACTTAGGAATCATAGGACCCTTAAAGGGAAATACAGCAGTATACACAGAGAGGAAATGCCACAGGCTCACAAGTCTTAGAAAAGACTGAGAGGCATTCTAGGACTAGTCAGGAACCATGTGGCCAAGTGACATCTTTTTAAAAATGGTTGTTACATGGTATTCGGTACGTTTTTTTCAACATTACACAGTTAATCATTCTTCAGTTTAAACATGTTGTTTCTCATGTGAAAAATGTCTTTTGAAAAGTCTGTTTGAAATACTTCTTCTGTTCAGACCAAACGGTATGAGATTTTTTCTTCTAGGAAAAGGTAAAGAATTTGTAGGGGCCACCATCTGGCACAGTTAAAATTTATCCCAGCAATCCAAAATAACATACCTGGATTTCATCCTTTGCCTCTTGAAGGATGTTTTTGTTCCAGTTGTTCAAAGCTGGTTCATAGATACGTTTTGATAGATTTGGAGTAGGCGCTACTTCACTTTTGGAAGTTGTCATTTTTCGACTGTCTTAGGTCTACTTTAAAATTATTTGTCTCTTTCAGTTTGCATATAACAGGTCCTGGGACTATTTGTATTTACTCTCTTGAATCAAAGATAGTTCATTTTTAATACAGCAATTAGTAGTTAGGGGATCAGCATGTTAGGAGTAGACTTTTAAAAATGATGTCCCAAAGATTGCAGGTTGATAATCAGTTATCTTAGCAGAATTAAACCCCGTTCAGAGTGTATCTGTGGCATGTAAACCTTCAAGAATGCTTTTCATCAAGTGACTCACAATTAGATCTTCCATGGAACTGTTGAAGATCAGCAGTAGCCTTTAGAGTTTTAATCTTAAAGAAAGAAATTAGGTTTTCTTGTTTTTTGTTTTGTTTTTATGTGACTATTTACTCTTTTGCATAAGTAAACAATGTCATATATTGCTGAAAGTAAAAGCAGACTTTCATATAAAACAGTGGTGTTGCTGATTACTATTAGTAGAACATGAATTTTAAGTGTTGCCAGGAATGGTGGTGACTGTTGTAAACCCTTCAAGATCTCTCTTCAGGTCTTTGTCATGTTCAGAAGCATGCATTTGTGAAATAATCAATCAAGGTTAGAAACGTGCTTGTAAGAGATCAACATTCTTCTCTTAAAGCCAGATGACCCTCATGGGTATCTTGGTGCCAGGATCATGTCTTTACTTCTTAAAATCCACCTCAAGTTGGTGTACACATCCTAAATCTTAGAGCTAGAAGAGAACTTGAGGTCATCTTGTCTCACTTCCTGCCTTCAAACAGTATTATATCTCCCCTATTTTATGGATTAGGATCTGAAACCCAAAGAATTAAATAAATTGACCGATAATGCACCAGCAGTTCTGGAGAAGGAAAACCCAGGGTTCTCGCTGCTTAGTGCAAAGGCTATTCCTTATACCCTTAGAATCCTTTAAAATAAAGTATTTAATATATAGATTGCATCAGGCTTTTGTTTTCACATTAGAAATCTAGTTATAGTTATGTACTTGATTTAAAAAATCAAAGGCAAGTAACTCTCGTGGAGGCCTTTTCTTTGTTAATTTTTATATCTGTTACCTTACTGCTGTCAAGATGCTGCCTACATTGTACAGAATCAGGAGGAAAATAGAATAGACCTGTTATCTCCCCTGCCTCTCCTACTTTTTCTCCTTCTAAGTAACCTAGTTCAAAAGGTCTAAATTGGCCAGGCGCGGTGGCTCACGCCTGTAATCCCAGCACTTTGGGAGGCTGAGGCAGGTGTATTATAAGGTCAGGAGTTCAAGACCAGCCTGACCAACATGGTGAAACCCTGTCTCTACCAAAAAAAAAAAAAAAAAAAGGTCTAAATTATTTCTTCAGATATTTATCAGAGAAAGTAGAAGCCAGTCAGACCATTATAAAGGGGAAAGTTCTGCTTTAGTGTGACTACCTTCTGAAAGGTGATGCTGGGATTTCCTGTATAAAGATGGTAAGCAGGAACAAATTGAACAGAAGACCAAGCTGGTATATAGGCAACCTTGGAGCTTTTTAATAATTTTAGAACGTTTCAAAAACAATATTTTGGAAACATTCTAAATTTTCAGAATACCAGATTCCTTTACTTAATGGAAAACGCGAACACCAAAGTACACAACTATTAGAACCAGTGTAAATTACTTCTGAATTATGTGTACTGTTGGTACTTTTAGGATGTTATTAAAATCATTTGTATTCTAAAAGGTTTTTTCTCTGAAAGACATAGGTACTCATGAGTTAGATTATCCAAAGTGGTGTCTATTACTTCATTTTGCTACTATCCTATAAGAAGGATGTTTTGAGCTTTGCGCAGTGGCAGTATCATAGCCAGTGAGGTTTATCTGAGGAGCGATTATTGCTATTTGAAAACTTTTCCCTGTACCCCGCCATGACGACTTGCAATACAGTCGGCACTGGCAATTTTTGACAGTCTCTACGGAGACTGATAATTTAAAAAAAAAAAGGAAGGATGTTTTGATTTAGCTTCTCAACAGTTTAGGTTACAAATTAACATACATTTTGTTTTTTTAAGAAAAGGTTAGCTTTTTATCTTGCAGGCTTTCGACCCTGGTTTTGATAATGGTCTTTATTCCTTAAAATAAGTATCGCTAAAAATCAAAGGGAAGGAAATAATTATTGAGAGTTTTTAGAGACCATTTTTCATTTTTAAAAATGATATCAGAGTATTGAGAATAGCTAGTTTTTTAAGATGCTGTTTTGAAGATAGACATGAAGAAGAGTATTATTCCAAGCATATATTAGTGTCACCACCTTTAGTTTCTTGAAATGCCTTTGTTTAAACTTCTGATGTTTGATTTAGAGATACTTTGAAACTGCTGACATATAAATAACATTTTAAAATCATTGCATAGTCTCAAAAGTTCCCCAAATTAGCCAACTACATTAGAGTGATTTTTGATAAGAACATCTGAGAGCCGGGCACAGTGGCTCATGCCTGTAATCCCAGCACTTTGGGAGGCAGGTGGGCAGATCATCTGAGGTCAGGAGTTTGAGACCATCCTGGCCACCATGGTGAAATCTCATCTCTACTAAACATACAAAAATTAGCCCGGTATAGTGGCACACACCTGTAATCCCAGCTACTTGGGAGGCTGAGGCAGGAGAATTGCCTGAACTTGGGAGGCAGAGGTTGCAGTGAGCCGAGACCATGGCAGTGCACTCCAGCCTGGGAGACAGAGCAAAAGACCCCGTCTCAAAAAAATAAAATTAATAAAACAAAAAAAAAAATCTGAGGCCAGGTCCAGTGTCTCATGCCTGTAATCCCAGCACTTTGGGAGGCCAAGATGGTGTATTGCTTGAGCTCAAGAGTTTGAGACCAGCCTGGGCAACATGGTGAAACCCCATCTCTACAAAATATAAAAAAATTAGTTGGGCATATTGTCTTGCGCCTGTAGTCCCAGCTACTTGGGAGACTGAGGCAACCTAGCTACTTGAGCTCAGAAGATGAAGGTTGCAGTGCAAGATGGTGCCACTGTGCTCCAGGAGCCTGGGTAACAGAGGGAGACCCTGTATCACCCCCACAAAAAACATCTGCAGTAAGGAAGAAACCAGATGTACTATAAAATTTGGTATTTTCTCTTACGTGATTTTTCTGTTATTGAAAAATAGTATTTTGCAGTAGGATATTCAATGACTACTTACTAAATGTATGGAAGATAATATAGCTAAGAAAGAAAACTTCCATTTTTGACAGGGAGAAGTGGAATTTAATAGAGATAATTGATTCATGTTAATATTACACATTTAAGAATTATACCTACTTAGAGATATTTAGAAGAAAGAAGTAACCTACTTAGAGATATTTAGTTCAGATACTCAGAATTAATCTGTAGATAAGTTCCTTAAAATGTGAGATGTTTTTGGTCTTGCTTTTTTGTTTTGAGTTTTTATTTATTTTGATTTGGGAATAGGGGCTGGGAACATCAAAGCCATATAGTTTTAGAAAGTTTCACATTACTGAAATAAACTGTATCCACAGTAGTAAGCATTTCTTCTTTTCTTGCCTTAATTTCATGCTCCACCTACAGTATGCCTCTTACTTTTTTTTTTCCTAAGGAATAAATTGTTCAGACAGTCTTTAATTTTAGGTATGGATTAATTGTAAGGATTGTTGATTTAGTAACATGAGACACAGTGTTTATGCCCTCATTTATCTACAGAGGATGGATAGCTTTTTCTCTTTTTCTCTAAGAATAGTATTTCTTAATGTGTGGCCCATAATTAGCATTAGGCATTTTTGCTTGATCACTTGTTAAATGTGATTTTTTTCTAGGTAGTGTTTGCCGTTTGAATGTCTCTGTGAAACAGACTCCTTAATAGCTTAGCTATACTTTCCTGAATTACATCTTTAACTGCCTTTTTTTAACTCTCCTAATCTTACTAATAATGCCTTTGTATTAGTTTTGCTTTCACTATCAGTGCTTCCAACTTCTTGTTTTATGTGCTTTAAATGATTATATATGGTCTGAGTATGGTGGTTTATGCCTGTAATCCCAGCACTTTGGGAGGCCAAAGCAGGTGGATCACTTGAGGCCAGGAGTTCAAGACCAGCCTGGCCAACATGGGGAAACCCCATCTCTACAAAAAAGAATTAGCCAGGCATGCGCCTGTAGTCCCGGCTACTCGGGAGGCTAAGGCAGAAGAATTCCTTGAACCTGGGAAGCAAAGGTTGCAGTGAGCCGAGATTGTGCCACTGCACTCCAGCCTGGGCAACAGAGTGAGAGTCCCTCTCAAAAAAAAAAAAGAAAAAGATTATATATGGATATCTGGTGCCTATTTTGTTATTTACATATAATTAAATGGTATGGAATTTTGCAGCTCTTTAAATTGAGTCTTGATAGTTTTATAGTTTTATAAGCTGGTGGATAAGTACATCTATAAGGTGATCTTATAAATACATTTGCATTTATTGTGCTTTTTTTTTTTTAAAGACAGAATCTTGCTCTGTTGCCAGGGTGGAGTATAGTGGCGTGATCTCAGCGCAGTGCACTCTCTGCCTCCTGGGTTTAAGCGATTCTCCCGCTTCAGCCTCCCAAGCAGCTGGGACTATAGGTGCATGCCAGCATGCCCAGCTAATATTTTATGTTTTAGTAGAGATGGGGTTTCACCATGTTGGCCAGGATGGTCTCGCTATCCTGACCCTGTGATCTGTCTGCCTTGGCCTCCCAAACTGCTGGGATTACAAGTGTGAGCCACTCCGCCTGGCCCTGTGCTTGTGTTTTTAAGATCACCTTATAAAGATGTACTTATCTACCAATTTATAAAACTATCAAGATAATACCCAATTAATTAAAAGTTGGAAAATAACATACTTTTGGGAGGCCGAGGTGGGTAGATCACCTGAGGTCAGGAGTTCGAGATGAGCCTAGCCAATGCAGTGAAACCCCATCGCCACTAAAAATACAAAAAAAAAAAAAAAATTAGCCAGGTGTGTTGGCGGTTGCCAGTTATCCCAGCTACTCAGGAGGCTGAGGTAGGAGAATCGCTTGAACCTGGAAGTGGAGGTTGCTTGTGGGGTTGCAGTGAGCTGAGACTGCACCACTATACTCCAGCCTGGGTAAAAAGAACAAAATTCTCTCTCAAAATAAAAAAGAAAATAACGTATTTTACTTGCAGTGTATAATGGATGTATACACTATACACATATGTTATATAGTATATGTAGTAATATTTTACTTGTAGTATATAGTAAAGCATTTCTAATGTTTCTGTCAGAAAAGATAAATTCCTTGCATTCTTCTTATTGTTGTCTGCTTAATTTCTCTCACTGCTTGCCAACGTTGAATTATGATTACTAATGGATGGTACTATTGATGGGATTGTGGTTTTCTGCTGTTGATTATTAAACCCCAGCGTCATCTTTCTGTTTCGTGCTATAATTCTAAAAGAAGGCGTAGGGTTGTGCGTTTCACTCCACGGCTTCTTTTTTTCACTTTCCTGTTAGTGCATTTTTCTTTATTCTGGTTCTTTAGTTTTAAATGTTATTGTATCGGTAGTGCTAATTTTGATTAGATCATCTAATATGATAAAGTTATTTTATGGATGAAGAAGCTATTTTAAATGCCTTTTCTTATAAGGTATATTGTTTCAGTAAAGTATAAACTTTAGAATGTTAAGCTCATACAGGTGGCTAATATCTAAGGAAGTTTCAGCTATTGAGACAATTGAAAAGTTTAAAAAAAAATCAGTCTGTGAATGAGGCAAAGGAGTTCAAGCATTATTACTACCCCTGTTTTGTATTCACTTGCACTTTTCCTGGATGTCCTTTGCTTTATTCGTTAGGTGTGGAGGGAGCAGCTTTCCAGAGCCGACTTCCTCATGACCGGATGACTTCTCAAGAAGCAGCCTGTTTTCCAGATATTATCAGTGGACCACAGCAGACCCAGAAAGTTTTTCTGTTCATTAGAAACCGCACAGTAAGTTTCCATGTCAGGTTTTCCACCTGGATTATAACAAGTACATTTGGCTTTGATAGAGAATATGGGAAAAACAGAAAGGGAAGGAAGACTTTAAAAATTATCTCTAATACTATTTCCCAGAGACAACCATTGTTAATAGTTATTTTTCCTTTGGGTATTTAAAAAATGTATATATAATTTTTGTTTTCATAAAATTGAGATCCTTCTTGGATATATTCTTTTGGATCCCTTTTATACTTCACAGCATAAATACAACATAAATACATACTATATTCATAAATACACATTAAAAATATTTATTTAAGCCAGGCACAGTGGCTCACACCTGTATTCCCAGCACTTTGGGGGGCTGAGGCAGGCGGATCACCTAAGGTCAGGGGTTTGAGACCACCCTGACCAACATGGTGAAACTCTGTCTTTATTAAAAATACAATAGTTAGCAAGGCATGGTGGCAGCCACCTGTAATTCCAGCTACTCAGGAGGCTGAGGCTGGGGCTGGAGAATTGCTTGAACCCAGGAGGTGGAGGTTACAGTGAGCCAGGATGGTGCTACTGCACTCCAGCCTAGGCAACCGAGTGAGACTCCATCACTAAAAAAAGAAAGAAAGAAAACACACAAAAAAAGCTTTATTTAAGCATTAAAAAATGTTTTTAAAAAATCTCTTTGTCCTTCCCACTTAAGGTAAGAGAAATCCTTACCCTGTTCTGCTCATCCTGTTCAACTTCTTCCTCTGGCTGAATGATTTAACTTCAGTATCTGCATAATATTTGGTCTGACAGTTGTGTTATAATTTCACTGCTGGACATTTGTGGCCAATTTTGCTTCATTATAATTAACTCTGGACAGTCTTATGCATTCTTGACTCTACCTATGGTTATTATTTCCTTATGATAGAGTTCTAGAAGGAAAACTACCTTGTCAAAGGGTTATGAACACTTTTAAAAAGTTTTGGTACTTATTGCCAGATTGCTTCCCAGAAAGGCTGAACCAGTCAACAGCCCCACTGCTCTGCCATTTTTATTAAAGCAGTGATAATCTATGCTACTATAATAAGCCCAATCCATTTCAGTTCTCTTTCATATCTTGGATTACTACTGAGACTGACTGCTTTTTCACATTAGTAATTTATATCTCTTCTGTAAATTTTTCTTTTATAGCCTTTATTCATCAGGAATTCTTATTTAGCCATAGAGTATGTAGATGAGGGAAAAGTGCTATTCAGAACATATTCATGTTACTCTAGGGTGATACAAAGCAGAAGAAATTTACCTCATGATTCAGCTAATTTGAATATGAATATAGCTCAGAGAGATTATGGATATGTCTGCTTTTTAGCCACCACCAGTTTCTTTATTTTGGCTTTTAGATTGCAAAACCACTGCTAAATTTGGATTGCTAAATGTCATTTAGCTAGAGCAATTGATTCTCCTGGGTTTTTGTAAAACAGAAAAGACAGTGAAGAAAAGTTGATGAGTATTTTAAAAAATGAACAGAAAATTCTTTGTAGTCTAAGGCTAATTTGTCTTATAATTGAATCAGTTTCTGTTTGTAGCATATCAACATTTGCTCTAAGTGGATTTTTTGAGGGGGGCAAAATTGTTGGGGGTTTTTTGTTTGTTTTTTTTTAATCTGAAGGGAGTTTTCACTTAGATTTGAGCAGCGGATTTATCTCTGTCTTCTCCGGTTCACCAAAACTCCAGATTTGGGGAAGGGTTGCCCCATGTTAGATATGTGGTCTCTGGCTGTGAAACAGAACATAAATCAAGCTCTGCTGCAAGAATTTTATCGATTTTCTAGTCTTAAACTATAGTACTTTAAAATTGCAACTTTAGGATTATTGAAGTACAGTGTGACCTAAGCATTATTTTATAGGAGGAGAAGGAAGACTTGTGTTGGGAGTGAGGAACTTGGGCTCAGTGTGCACTTGAGGAAATCTATTTACTTTACAGTGGCCATAGAGTAGAGTATCTGTGCGGATTTGTTCATAATCCCTTAGTAATTTGGTTTATTTACATATAGCCAAATTAATTTCTTCTTGGTTGAAAGTTGTCTTATGGAGCAGTCTTTATTAATTTTTAGCTAAGACTTAAATATGACCCAGCGCAGTGGCTAACCCCTGCAATCCCAGCACTTTGGGAAGCTGAGGTGGGTAGATCACCTGAGGTCAGGAGTTCAAGACCAGCCTGGCCAATATGCCAAAACCCCATCTCTATTTTTTAAAAAGTTCAAAAATTAGCCAGGCATGATGGCAGGCACCTGTAGTCCCAGCTACTCAGGAGGCTGAGGCAGGAGAATTGCTTGAACCCGGGTGGCAGAGGTTGTAGTGAGCCAAGTTGTGCCACTGCATGACTTGCCTGGGCAACAAGAGCGAAACTCCGTCTCAAAAAAAAAAAAAGAAAGAAAAAGATTTAAATATAGTAGTAGTAAATAGTTTGTCTTGCATTTTGCAAGTATATATTCACTTTGGGGAGAATTCATTGTAGAGCCTATTGATTGTACCATAATGTTTTTTATTCCTCATCTTACTGTTGTTTTTTTTCCAGCAATATTTGAAATAACTGACTGCTCCTTTCTTAAACACAGTACTTTTTTGGATTCGATAACTCAGTATTCTGGTTTTTCTCCTGCCTCCCTGGTTGTCTTCTCTGATTGCTTTGTAGGATGATCCCTAACAATCCGCCATTACCTGAACCAACTCCCAAGTTGGTTCTCCTCTCACCATGTTTTCTCCTCTAGGAACCCTTTTCAGTGCATTTGACTTCAGTTATTACCATAAGCAGATGACTCCAGACCTTTTCTGACTTCTGAGCTCCAGGCTTTATATCCAGTTATTTTATATCTCTTCTTATCTTGGAGCTAAACTCATTATCTTATTTCTTCTTTCAGTGATTCCATTCAGTGTCTGACATACCTACTCGCTTAGTTGTACCAAAATGGAGGCACTGTCCTTGACACCTTTCTCCCCAACCTCAACATACCTTGTTGAACATTAGATTTTGTGGATTTTATCTACTTAGTATCTCTGGAGTCATATAACCCGGGTTTAAATGCTAGTTGCTCCCTGCTAGCGGTATGGAGTTGGCAAGTTATTGGGTGGTTTTCTCTCTTAGGCTAAATAACCCCAGCTTCAGTAATTTACTTATTTGATATGGTTTTGTATTTCATCCATTTCTTTGTCAGGAGTATAACCTCACTGTTTTAATTAAAGGGAAGCCCATGTCTGGGGCCTTAAAGTTAAAAGGGTGATTTTATTTATTTTTACTTTTTGAGACAGGTTCTTGCTCTGTTGTCCAGGCTGAAGTACAATGGTATGATCATGGCTAACTGCAGCCTCGATGTCCTGGGCTTAGGCAGTCCTTCTGCCTTAGTCTCCTGAGTAGCTGGGACTACAGGCATGTGCCACCATACCCAGCCAATTTTTATATTTTTAGTGGAAATGAGGTCTCACTATATTGCCCAAGCTGGTCTCGAACTCCTGGGCTCAAGTGCTCCTTCTGCTGCAGCCTCCCAAACTGCTGGGATTATAGGTGTGAGCCACTGCAGCCAACCAAAAGATGATTTTAATGATGGTCAAATGGCATATGTCTATTTGTATGTAATACAATTTATGTCATTTAAATGCAGTTGCAGTTGTGGTTGGATAATCCAAAGATTCAACTGACATTTGAGGCTACTCTCCAACAATTAGAAGCACCTTATAACAGTAAGTAGTGTGTTCAATAGGACTAGTTTTGTACTGGATTATGAAAGTTGATATGTTCTTCTAGGAGCCTAATGGTTCCTTGATAATTAATTATTTCATTCATATTTCCATTTTGTTTCAGCTTGTGCTGTGCAAAAATAAATTTTATAGAAAACCTGCTTTCTAGGTTTTTATTCATTTTCTGCTCTTGAAATTGTGTTAACACATGAGTGCAAGAGATTGCTAAGTACTCTTCCTAAACCTGTTGTCCAGCTTTGATCCATGGAATACTTCAGCACTTCATTGGCTTCCTATCTGGTTTTCTTATTCCCACTTACACCAACAATGCCTTGTGATGTTTTTGCCAAAGTAAATGACTGTTATAACTACTTTGTGAAGGTTTGGTTTTATTCTCATTCCATCTGTGGTGGTGTGAAATTCTTTAAAATTCTTATTTAGATAGACACAGTGTTGTACACCTATAGTCCCAGCTACTCAGGAGGCTGAGGTGGGAGGATTCCTTGAGCCCAGGTGTTTGAGTTCAGTCTGGACAATGTAGTGAGACCCTTGTCTCTCAAAAAAAAAAAAAATTAAAATTAAATCAATACAATTCCAAATTTTGTGTTATACATTTTGACCTGCGTCACAGACTAATAGTTCTAAGAATCACATTGATTGATTAATTGATTGATTGATTGATTGATTGACAGGGTCTCCCTTTTTTGCCCAGGCTGGAGTGCAGTGGCGTGTTCACAGCTCACTACAGCCTTGATCTGTCAGGCTCAAGTGATCCTCCCACTTCAGCCACCATGCCCAGCTGGTTTTTAAAAATTTTTGGTAGACTCAAGGTCTCACTGTGTTGCCTAGGCTGGTCTGGAACTCCTGAGGTCAAGCAATCAGCTTGCCTCGCCTCCCAAAGTGCTGGATTACAGACGTGAGCCACTGCACTTGGCCAAGATTCAAATTCATTCATTCATTCATTCATCCATTCGTTTATTTATTTGAGACCTGATCTCACTTTATTGCCCAGGCTAGAGTGCAGTGGTACAATCATAGCTCCCTGTAGTCTGGAACTCCTAGGCTCAAGATCCTCCTTCCTCTGCCCCCCGAGTAACTAGGACTATGGGCATGTACCATCATGCCTGGCTAATTTTTTGTTTTTTTGTAGAGACAGGGTCTTGCTGTGTTGTCCAGGTGGGTCTTGAACTCCTGGCCTCAACTGATCCTCTCACTTCAGTCTCCCAAAGCCACTAGGATTACATGTATGAGCCACCACCCCCAGCCTTAGAATTACTTTTTTAAAGGAGTCACATAACCTAAAGTTTAATGGAAAGGTTTTATTTTTTTTGAGATGGAGTCTTGATCTGTTGCCCAGGCTGGAGTGCAGCGGTGTGATCTCGGCTCACTGCAACCTTCACCTCCTGGGTTCAAGCAATTCTCTTGCCTTAGGCTTCCGAGTAGCTAGGACTACAGGCACATGCTGCCACACCCAGCTAATATTTTGTATTTTTTTTTTTTTTTTTAGTAGAGACGGGTTTCACCATGTTGCTTAGGCTGGTTGCAAACTTCTGAGCTCAGGCAATCCACCTGCCTCGGCCTCCCAAAGTGCTGGGATTACAGGCGTTAGCTACTGCACTGGCCGGGAGAAGATGTTTTTAAGGACTTGATGATGGGGAAATGGAAGAAGTTAGAAGAATATTGTTTAAATTGCTGAAAATAAAACAATATTTTTAATCCACTTATTCTGTAGGTGATACTGTGCTTGTCCACCGAGTTCACAGTTATTTGGAGCGTCATGGTCTTATCAACTTTGGCATCTATAAAAGGATAAAACCTCTACCAAGTAAGGACCTCCTGCCTGTCTAATAAATTTTACCCTTTTAAGTTACGGTTTCAGGATCGTATTTTATATCTATGATGACGTTCGCATTTTATATTGATTCGTAAGTCTATATTTAAAAATATTTCCAAGTTTATCTTCTTGTAAGTCAAGTTGAAAATAAAATCTCTTAATGTGCATTCCACTTAATTTCTAGTTTGATAGCTACTTAGAAAAAGTTACTGGATTTCTAATTTTAAAAACAGAATAAAACAATAAAATTTGCTTAAAATGAGAGGAGTTCATTTTGCAAGTAGATTTGAGGTTTTTCTCTCATTGACCCATTCTTTATGCTAATAGTTGCTTTTTAAAAAAATAATCATTTTTTTCAAAAAGAAGTACCAAAGACTACAAGGGTAGAGGTTAAAGGAAATAGATTATATGCAGAATATGTCCTAATATAATTATGAAATAAATGAAGCAGATTATTAACCAATTAACTAGGAATCACAGATACTAAAACACATGCCTGAGGTAATGAAAAAATAAATCTTAAGATAATGGATTTGATTTGTAAATGTTCAACATTGAATTTGAGTTCTTACGTTTCAGATATTTGTTAATTTGTTTTCAAGTGGTTTCCATATTTTGAAAATAACTCTCTGAATTTACTTTAAGATATTATAATATGTTAAGAAACTAGAGGTTTTCATGAAATAAGACTCTTAAGTACAAACTTTTATGCCTACAACAAAATATTATTTTTTTCATTTCTTGCTTTTAGCTAAAAAGACAGGAAAGGTAATTATTATAGGCTCTGGGGTCTCAGGCTTGGCAGCAGCTCGACAGTTACAAAGTTTTGGAATGGATGTCACACTTTTGGAAGCCAGGGTAAGAATTTCATTTTAAGTTTAGAGGCTTGAACTGATGGAAATACGGTAAGGAAATTATCTGTTGCAAATTAAGGATTATACAACTTGAACTAAGCCAAATTGATTTGTATAATAGTATTTTGGATAGTGTTACCGTTTTGAAAAAGTATTTTTTATAGTAAGGCTTTGAAAAGTACTCTGTGAGTAGGGTTTTAGAGTATTTGTTTTCTTGACAGATATTTTCAAGTCATTGTTTCTTGTAGTTAGCTCTCAAGTTTGGGGCCTTCATGGGCATATCCTTTGTTAGGAGGCAGTTGTTTTTGGTGATGGAACAGAGTGAATTCCCTATTTTTGATAAAGAAAAAAAGTTGCTTCTCAGGCAGGAACCATCTTTTAGAAGCCAAGATATTGGTTCTTTTCTGTTAGTCCTGGAGAGAGAAATGGAAACAGAAGGAGTAGTAAGGGATAACGGCACACAGTAGGAAAAAGAGCATCGTATTAGGATGCTACTATTCAAGCTATTTTCATGAATAATTTTTGAGATATAATTATCTTCAAATGGCTTTAAAGTGCTAGTTTTTTAAGAGTATGGGGAAATTGAAATTAAATATTTTCTTGATATACTATTATTAAAATATTCAGAAAACATTTTTGTGCACTTTGTATAGTGTGTACTAAAAAATACATAAGGAATAATAGGACCATTATGATTCCTATCTATGAGGAGTTTATAATCTAGTGTATACATTTTTGTTTTGTTCTGCATTTTTGTTTGAAGTTCCCAGAGTACTGTTACATTATTATAATCATTATTAAATTATTGCTGCATCTCAGCCATACTTGAAAATGCCTGGTCAGCAGTGATAAACCTGGGCCTATTTAGGGATGAAAGGTATTGTGAACAGGCTGTGTTCAGTAGACGCTCTGCACCTGGGCATAGGGCTGCACTGGAGAACCATTTGTTAGAAAAATTATCCATCAAATTTTTCCCAGATGACTTTGGGGATCAGGGTGTAAGAGTCAGATTACAGTGGTAAAAAGTTGGTATTTAGTGTTGGTCTATGTGGTTGGCCCTCATTCATCCTGTACATTAAAAGGTATTATAGGCAGCTGGGTGGAGAGGTACCTGTGACTAAATATATCTTCCAACTGTCAAATTGTTTTATATCACATCATTTAATTCTGTGTCATTTAGTTATATGACATTTAATTACATGTCATTTGTTACCTGCTTCTCCTTCAAATAGTCTTCAAGTTAAACTTCGTTTGTTCTTTGTGCCCAGACATCTTTATTTTTAAATTATAGAAGACAGAGCCATGGTATGGTATGTACACAAAATGCCAGGTTTGTGTTTAAAACAGAATTGATGATTTTGGCTATTTAATTTCTGAAACAGGATCGTGTGGGTGGACGAGTTGCTACGTTTCGCAAAGGAAACTATGTAGCTGATCTTGGAGCCATGGTGGTAACAGGTCTTGGTAAGTAGCTATTGGTTTGTGCTATAGTACATGGTCTGAGACTCAAAAAATGTTTAAAGCCAGAGATGCAATTTTAAAATATATTGGTTTAGGATAGTCGTCTTCTGTTAGTGAGAGGTGAACTGCCAAATAGTCTTCCTGAAAGGATATAGCAGTATGTGTAAAATGTAAATTTTACATATCTTTTGACCTAAAGTGTCTTTTTCTAGTTCTAGGAAATTATCCTAAGAAGATAAGTAGATAATGTTGTGTTTGAAGCATTTTTAATATGGCATTGTTTTTTGTTTTGAGACATGGTCTCACTCTTTTGCCCAGGCTGGATTGCAGTGGCATGATCTTGGCTCACTGCAACCTTTGCCTTCCATGCTCAAGTGATCCTCTCACTTCAGCCTCCCTGGTAGCTTGGAGTACAGGCATGTACCACCATGCTTGGTTAATTTTAATTTTTTTGTAGAGATGAGGTCTCACTGTATTACCAGGCTGATCAGAATTCCTGGACTCAAGCAATCTTTTCAAAGCACTGAGATTACAGCACTGGTTTTGAACTCTTGACCTCAGGTGATCCACCCACCTCGGCCTCCCAAAGTGCTAGGATTACCAGCATGAGCCACTGTGCCCAGCCTAAACTAGCTTTTGAACAAGCTTACAAGACAAGTACAAAGAGCCCCACTAATTTATGCTTATAATTACAAATACGTTTCATGGCTTTAGAAATCTAAAGAGGTAGGTCAGTAGCTTTATGAGCCACCACACCTGGCCTTGTTTGTTTTTAATAGAAACAAGGCCTTGCTCTGTTGCCCAGGCTGGTGTTGAACTGCTGGCTGCAAGAGTTCCTTCTTCCTTAGCCTTCCAGAATGTTGAGGTCATGAGCATTAGCCAGCTTGCCCAGCCCTGGCATTGTTTTTGATAGCAGAGCATGAGAAACTATAGATTAGAAAATTAGAATATAATACAATAAGAAATATGCAGCCACTAAAAATCATGTAGCTTCATATTAATGTAAAATGACATCTACAGTACATTGCTAAGTTGAAAAAAGATTATAAAATAATACATTATGATCCTTTTACGTGTGTGTCTATAATTTTATACACTTAAACTCTAGAAGGATCTGTAATAAAATGTTAATTAGTAGGATTATAGGTATTTTTTTTTGCATTCTTCCTATTTATCTTACATATTTTTGCTTGGAGTGTTTTTTTTTTGAGAAATTTGCATACTGTAAGCTTTTGAGCATTTCTTATTTTGAGTAAAAATATTTTTTACTTTGAAGTTTTTGTTCTCTTTTCATAGACCTATTGAATTTAATTGCTCTGAGTTTTTTCTAGGAGGGAATCCTATGGCTGTTGTCAGCAAACAAGTAAATATGGAACTGGCCAAGATCAAGCAAAAATGCCCACTTTATGAAGCGAACGGACAAGCTGTAAGTTGAGGACAAACAGAATTTTTCAACATTTCTTTGGTTCAGTTGAAAACAATTTTAGGAGAATGGTATGGATGAGCAAATACATATATACACATATACATATATATACCTACGTAAGTGTTTATATATAATCTAAGGGTAGAGATGATGTAACATTATTCTGGTTGTTTCTTAACTCTGAGCTGTGTAGGAAGGGATTATTATATATACATTTACATGTCTATTTAACATTTATCTTTAGATATTTAGTGAAGGCTAGCTAGACAGTTAATCTTTTTATTTGGCTGTGGCCACCCTACTCCAAGGGACTTGTGGAATTGAAGCCTGATCCTTCGTTTTGTTTGTATTGTGCTTTCCATCATGTGCTTTAGCTCCATGTGTTCTTTATGACTTCAGTTTTGTGTTTATAGGCTAAAATTTTTGATGGGCTAATAGCCAAATGATACTTACCCAAATGCTTAGATAGGCTAAAGTATTTGTTGACCAGAGGCATAGGAGCTTCCTATACTTACTGTGACGGTAGCATGGAAGTGATGAATGGTAAGGGGAGTGGCACAGTTTAACAACTGTAAAATAGGTTTCAATTACGTGAGTCGGTCCTAATTTTTTTAGGAGTGAAATTCAAAAGTTTGTATTTAGCAAAAATTTTACTGACTCCCTTTATCAAGATGAGAGCCCACACTTCTTAGGACATAAGCACATATTATCTTTCTGTTTGAGGGCAGGGGAGATTTCTTATGTGTATGGTGGGTTTAGCTATTGTTACTAAAATTGGTTCGATCCCAGCTCTTGAATTTTGTGTGATAGGTCTCAAGGAACATCATCACTTATTCCTGTCTACCTTAAGGCTTTATGGGGTTCATATCAGAGAAGGACAGACTCTTAGGGAATGCTCTGGTTTCCATCCCCACCATCCTGGTCCAGATTTCCCACCAGGGCCTGGGTGGGATAGGTAACAAGAGGCTTCTTGCAGAAAAAACTTAACAGAATGAGAAAGAAAGGGTGAAGTAGAGATTAACTCAACAATTGAGTAAACTTCTCTTACTCTACCAAGACCTGTAAGGGATGTAGAGATGAATAAGCTAGTCCCTGTTATAGTGGTACTTGTACAGAAATAATTCTTTTTTCCAAAATTTTTATTATAGAAATTTAAAAACATGGGCAGAAGTAGAAAGAGTACTAATAGTGAACCTCTGTTTTCCCAGTTTTGTTTTATCTGTCCCATTCCTGCATCTTTGAGTCCAGGGAAGTCTGGAGTATTTTAAGGCAAATCACAAACATATCACCCATAAATATATTCATACCAGTAACACAAAGTCAACCCAAGGATTAGATAGAAGAACAAATTACTGTAGAAGAACCAAGATGGCAAGAGGGTGTATGAAGATGTGAGGGGAAGGGCAGTAAGAGATTTGAAGGGAAGGCGATCATTTGTGAATGGCAGATCCAGGACTTCAACATGTGTTTATGGAAGGGAAAAGCATTGCAGGCAGAGGAGGTTTAAGTCAAAGCAGAGAAATCTGTAAAGGAGGATGGGATTATACCAGTGAGGATAGGAAGATAGAAAGTTTAGGGTGGGGCCATGTTGTGGAGAATGTTGCTTGCTAGGCTTGATTGTAGGTTGGAACTTGAGAGGTTTGAGGACAGGGGACGTGACATGATTAAATCCATGTTTTAAATATAATATTAATAGTAGGCAATAAGTACAGAATTGAGGTGAGGGGAAGCAAGGCTCCAGAGTGGCTAGTATTATCCTTAAGAAGTGATAGAGTCCACAGTAAAGATTAATCACTGATCATTCAGACACCATCTTTTTGTTTTTTTTTTTTTTTGAGACGGGGTTTCGCTATTTACCCAGGCTGGAGTGCAATGGCACGATCTCGGCTCACCGCAACCTCTGCCTCCTGGGTTCAAGCAATTCTCCTGCCTCAGCCTCCCTAGTAGCTGGGACTACAGGCACACGCCACCATGCCCAGCTAATTTTTGTATTTTTAGTAGAGACGGGGTTTCACCATGTTGACCAGGATGGTCTCGATCTCTTGACCTCGTGATCCACCCGCCTCGGCCTCCCAAAGTGCTGGGATTACAGGCTTGAGCCACCGCGCCCGGCCCCATCTTTTTCTTTAGACTTTCCTGAATGTAGAGCAGGTTCATTAAGTCTTTCTAACAGTAAAGAGAAAACTTTTTTTCTAGTAGAGCTGCACAGAGAAACGTCTGTTCTTGGTATTAGATAAGCTTTAGCACATTTTTTAAAACATTTGTTTCTCTACCACTACTGTCCTCAGGTGGACATGCACTGGCTGCTAGTCTGTGAACTAACTGTTGGTTACCAGTGTGGGATGAGATAAAAAAAAATTACGCCACTAACCACACTATTAATTCAGATGGTGACTTTTTTTTTCCTAGTAGCAAAACTTTCAGAAGTGAAGAAAGTGGTGCATTGATTTATCCATATCTCACCAGGACCAGCCCTTTGAGTAGCACTGTAAACAGTTGTTAACCTTCTGTGGTTTTCAGCATTTTGAATGCAGGGATATTTTTCCCCATGAAATTGATAGTTGTCATTCAACTCTGATCTATATAGGATTTTCTAAGTTGATACATTTGTATTTGGTGTAGTAACCAAGCGTTAAGATTTTAAAGCATTCTCAAATTTGGGAATGGATTCTTTGCAGCTTTGAGTTAGGATTGCTTTAGTTAATCAAACATAAGGCATGCTAATGTTTCTCTACTGCAGTCTCCAGTAGTCTATCTCAGAGTAAGAATGGGCAACCATTAACTAGTAAACTAGCTTTTTTTTGAGAGAGAGTCTGGCTCTGTCACCCAGGCCTGCATGCAGTGGCACAATCTTGGCCCACTGCAACCTCTGCCTCCTGGGCTCAAACGATTGTCCCGCCTCAGTCTCCCGAGTAGCTGGGATTACAGGCGTGCACTACCACACCTGGCAATTTTTTTTGGCATTTTTAGTAAAGATGGGGTTTCTTCATGTTGGCCAGGCTGGTCTCGAACTCCTGACCTTAGGTGATCCACCTGCCTCAGCCTCCCAAAGTGCTAGGACTACCAGCGTGAGCCATCATGCCTGGCCTAAACTAGCTTTTGAACAAGTTTATAGGACAAGCGCAAGGAGCCCCACAATTTATGCTTATAATTACAAATATATTTCATGGTTTTAGAAATCTAAAGAGATAGGTCAGTAGCTTTATTCTTTTATTGCAGGAGAAGAAACTAAAGCTCACACATGTGTTTACCTAAGGTTATCATAATCTAAGTTGAAGAACCAGAATCCATTGCCCGATATTCTGGTTCAGATTCCCATACTTGTTTGACTACGCCTGGCTGACATTTCAAGGAAGTTGAGGGTGGGGTGAGTGCACATCAGCTAAGTCTCATCTGAGAGCTTTCTTTCAGTAGTTACCCTAGGAGCCAGCAAGGCCCACGTAAAGTAAGAATTCATTCAGTCTTTGATTTTTCTTTAGTAAACTGTTAGATGAAATGGGGTTCTGTTTCTTTATGCTTTGTGGACAACTTCGGTCAAAAAAGGAGTAATTGGTTCTCTTGTTAGTATGTAGAAATTAATGATGTCATCCTGTAGAAGGCCAGAAAGTTACTCAGAGTTATATCACTTGTAATAGTGTCTTAAGGACATATCTCTGTACCCAGACACTTTGTTGCTGTAGGAAAAGAAATCATGTAGCAAGTGATTTTTATTTTATGTTGTTTGAATCACAAATCACAAGAATCCCTCAAAAAGTTTACTTCTGTGTTCTCTCTCCTACATTTGTAGTTAGTGTATTGAGTTTCTGTGTTTGTTTTTGACAAGGGAAGTTTATGTCATGGCTTTGAATGACTAGAACAAGAGCTTCACTAATGAAGATATTAATATTAGGGATATAATATAGAGATATAAAATAATATAGGGATATTAAGCATATTCCTCTAAGTAGAAGGGATCTCCACTCATTAAGCCTACAAAACAATCAGAGCTAGTATAGCAGCTGCCTTCATTTGATTGGTGATGGAATTATACTCTGACCTATGCTATAATCAGTAGCCGCTTTAACTGGACATGGAGAAGGTTGGGAAATAGAGTAATTCACATTTCAGGGAACATTTTGTAGGTCTCTGCTGAGGGGACTGAAAACACAATTGGTGGGAGAGATGGTGGAAATGGCTCTGAATGTTTTCTGCATCTCCTGTACACCAGCTAGTAACTCAAGGGCTTTGCTTTTTTTTGGAGAGGGATGGTAATCAAAGGGTATCTTATTCAAATTCCCACAGTGCTGTAGTATTCTGTTTCACAAGGTCTCTGGTCTCCTGTGGAGAGTGTGTGTGTGTGTGTGTGGTTACCAAGTGAGATCCAAAGGGTTCCATAACTGCTTTGAGAAACTGAGCTTTGATTTTTCTTCTTGGGAATGGCTCAGCTGTTAAGAGGAACAGTGACAGGCAGCATGTGAAAAGTAATTGGTGTCAGGTCTCTTACAAAGACCATTAACTATGTGTATATTAGGTATCTATCATAACTTAGCCAGTTTTCATTTGTATTCTTAAACAGTGGTGCTTAGCTTAGTACACTTTTGACACAGGCCTGTTGGCCTTTTGGTTTTCCTCCTTTGAAGAAACATCTTCAGTGTCTTTATGACAGTCTTTCTCCGCCCTTTAAAATCATTACTGCCAATCCATGCTTGTGTATAAATGTAAAAATCTTATGCCTGCCTTTAATGGTCCTGAAGTTGCAAATAGTTTTTTTCCCCCTTAAATATAGTTATAATACTAACTTTGTTTTTCCAAATTCTATTAAGTTATTCATTTAACAAGAATTTACTGAACACCTCTACTATATGCTAAAAACTGCTAGAAAGAACTGCTTAGACATTTTGTGTGTACCATTTCTATACATTCTAATCACTGCTCTAAGGAAGTCAAAAAGATTCCTTATGTGGTGAGAGTGTGAGGAGACAACAGTTTCTATAGAATCACACTTGATTATTTTTATTTTTGGAGACAGGAGGATCTTGTTGTGTTGCCCAGGCTGGAGTGCAGTGAGCCATGTTCTGCAAACATGGCTCACTGCTGCCTTGCCCTCCTGGGCTAAAGTGATTCTCCCACCTCAGCGTCCTGAGTAGCTGGGACCACAGGCACATACCCCTATACCTGATTTTAAACAATTATTTATAGAAATGGGGTCTCACTATATTGCCCAGGCTGATCTCAAATCTGGGCTCAAGTGATACTCCTGCTTCAGCCCCTCAAGGTGCTGGGATTTACAGTTGTGAGCTACTGTGCCTAGCCGAGAATCACATTGAATTTTATTTGAATTAAAGATGTATTCCCTCTGTAGGGATAATAGATATATCTCATTTCTCTTGGCTGTTGAGGATCGGAATTAGACTCCTCAGAAGAAAATTTCTTCTTCCAGGTTTTACCAAATGAACTAATCTTAATCTTCTGCTTCACCATAATTCTAGAAGTGCTCGATGGCATGGGATGGGGAGGTGGAGATTGACCATGGCCTCCACTAGCCATATTTGGCCATTACTGCTTTTTTTCCTGATTCTTTCTGGGGATTTCTCTGGCTAAATCTCAGAACTTTCTTACCTAGTGTACGTTGCTTCATTTAACTCCATTCTCCTCTGCTGCTGGAGAGTTTATGAAGACTTGGCTGTACAATATTTTTTTAAGACCTAAAGAGATTGTTAGAATGAAACCAGAGGTTGAACTAAAGAGAGCTGTCCTTATTCCTTTGAGATGACTTCTTGCAGGATCAGGGACCTTGTCCAGAAAGTTGTTTAGCTTTCCCACATTCTGCATGGGCTAGACCCATAGGCTTTCCTTCCCCTGGACATATTTAGTGATATAATCTACAGAACCAAGACAATCAGGATTGAACCTGTTTGGAACAATTAGACTCTTCAAGATCTCTTAGTCTTGAAGGAGCTATTTACCTGGAAACTTTCATATAGAAATAAACGGCTTCAAAAAGTCAATCAAAATGTGTTCAAAGTGATACCCATTTTGTTTGCTTCTTAGATAGAAAGTTCTTATTTTATTGGCCTGTTCCCCAAAAATGCTTCTCGGTTTGCTGTTACGAATTCTCACTATTTGCACTGTAAAAATACTTAAAACCTGTTGTAATCATTTGTTGAGTTTCTTTCTCAGGATACAAGTTAAGTATCTAGATTAGAATAGTCAGGTAAAATTTAAATTATTATGACTTATGTTTAGCGATTGCCAATATTTCAATTCCATTTTGTTACTGTTACATAATTATTTGTAGAACTAATAGAATCCAGGGATTCTCATCAAGGGGAAGTAAATGACTTAAAACATGGGTAGTTTGGGGTTGTTGGGGTAGTCATTTGTTAGTTCCTTTTATTGTCTGGGTATGTCAAATAGAATATTTCTAACTAGCTTGTTTTTAAAATGATTCTGATTTAAGGGTATTAAAAACGCATTTTTGTTTTCTCCCAGTCAGTGTTGATTTCTTAAGGGACAAGTATTTTATGTATTATTTTCCAAATTTTCCTTTAATTTCAAAGTGAAATTTTAATGTTAGTGGGGGAAAGGCAGGTTGCAAAGCTCTCCCTGGTTGCACTTGCAACACTCCTGTAATTGCTTAACTAGGTGGAAAATGAATGGGGCCTGGTGACTGACAATCTCACATAATCTCATACAACTGAGCCTCGGGTTAGAGTGGTGTACCGGAGATGCAGTCCTGTCATCTGGTGTCAGTCAAATGTGGCAGCAATCTTTTGGTTTGGTTTTTGTTTGTTTGATTTTGTCGTCGTTGATGTTGTTACTGTTCTGTGTTTTTCCTTTCCTCTTTTGAGTTTTACTTTATTCCTCACTTTCTGACACTTCCCTCTCCCCACCCTCCCTCGCCTTTTTTAACTGCCTTTCTTTTGGCCATTTCTATGCCTTGACTTTCCCATTTGGTCTCTGTACAATCTGTTCCTTATTTCTCTGGTGGTTGCAGCTTCTGAGCTAACAGACTGCTTCTGTCATGCTATGTGTTTAAAGCCTTGATTTTATTGCTGTCATACAAAACTAAACTTGACGTGGCTGTTGGGCTGTTATTTACAGTTTATTTCTCTCTCTGCTGCACTGGTTAAAAGGACACTGTCAAGGTATTTTTTTCATAATTTTTCAAATCATTTTCCTCACTGTTTACAATAACCCATTAAAAGCTTGAAACCTAAATCTTTTCCTTTCAGAGATCCTCTCCATCATGCATTCACACTGGTTTGTTGTTGTAGAGTTGCGCCTATATGTTGGGCTGGTGCCATCTGAGTTTTTGTCATTGAAAGTGCGTGTAAAACATTAGGTTTTTTGTGGTTGGTGTGGGTGGACTAAGGGGGAAAGTGTAATGAATCCAGTGGGCTGCTCAGCAAACAGGGAAGAAACAAAGGTCAAATTTGGTCCCTCTAACCTTGACAGTGTCCCTTTAAATATTTCTCTACCACACACCCTGGACCCCAGTTACTGAGCCTGAGTGCTGTGTACTTTTTCAGTTTGAACTTCCCTATGTGACTGTCATTCTAGCTGCAAAGATTAAAGCTTGTCCGAAGCAAGCCATCCAGTTGACACTGGAAGAGCTTTAATCTGTACAATTTGCACACTTGTGTGTTGACACATTCTGCCCTGTTGTAGAGGCACATGTGATCTAGTCCCTCTTGCTGCTATTGCATCCTCTTGCTAGGCATTTTAGAAGCAGCACATAGAAATATCCCTTTTGTACTCCATGAAAAGCAGTTATGTGCATTGCATCTGTGATCAGTTAAGACCTCATAACTACCTAGATTTCACATTGAAATGTAATTGTTTACTTTTTGAAAGAAGAACCAAATTTAGATCTCCAGAACCATCTTTTATAGCATCATTGCAGAATTTACACTAGAAGTAGCATGTTTCTGAGCAAAATTTCAGCACTGTTTGAGTTGCTCTGTATATGACCATTACATATCACATCAGTGAGGAAAAGTAGCTGAGAAAGTAAATGAAATTCCTGACAAAAGGGTCTCTTCCATCAGCTCTCATAGCTGTGTAATAAGAACAAGCTCTTTTTTTTGGCCACGGAGTAGAATGAGTAGTAGGTCAGAGGTTTTTGAGCCGCCAATCCTAGGTACCTTCCTGATACAAATGGCACCAAGCATCCAAAGCCTGATTCTCTGCCTCATTTAACACAAACTAGAATATTTTAGAGATTTAGATTTTCTTTAGGCTAAGGGTATTATAAAGATATCCTGATCTCTCCCATGTATATAGTCTTTTAGAACTTAACTGCTTTGAATATGATTTTCATTAAGTCAGTTATGGTGTCTGTCGTATTAACAGTTCAGAGGAGAGTTGCAGTCCTCCTTCTTTTTGGGGGCAGATTGCTCTTCTTGCCAGATTCTTTCTGCCACACATTGGCTTATCTCATTGAGTTACTTGTATGATCAGTGAAGGAGCAGAGGCTGGTGTTTGAAATTGTCTGTTGGGTTGGGAAGTACAAAAACCTGGAGTTTCAGATGAGAGGTAGAATCTTATTGGGATGGTCTTGTCAACAATCAGTTACCTCTGACTGTAAAAGGTTGCTCCTCCTGAGTCTTAGTGTTTACTAGAATTTACTTCAGTGTTTTATTTTTGTGTTACCAATTTTAGGGTCACTGTATTTTAATCACATTTCCCAGCTGATCTCAGCCCAGCTTATTAACAAGCAATGCTTGTCTTAGACATATTTTTTCTTTCTCTCGCTTCTGCCATGAATTCAGCAATAGGATTGCAGATACAGTTTACTTTTGGGCTGAATTAAGCAGTAGCGGAGGGGTGTGTGTGAACTAGCTGATATTATCAATAGGCAGGGACACAGTGTGACTTAGGATCCTGCTCTTGCAGCTTGATGACCTGCTTTGTAATCTGTTTTCTTCATCCACATCAGTGAGGAACCAGATCTTCTGATCCTTCATTTACTCATGGATATCTTAAGAGCTTTGTACATTCAATTCTGAACTTACTGGTGCCATAAAATATTATTACCCTGCAAAAGAATAAAGGTGCTACTGTGTTCTTACTAGCAGCCATGAATTTCACTTCTCTCTTCCCTCCTCCCACCTGAGATTCATCTTTGAGGGGAAGCAGATACCTTGGGCTTCTTATTTTCCCATCTTGCCCTTATTCTTGGAAGGTCCTCAGGTGTGTTAACATAGTATTTGTTCTCTGGGACTTTTCTAGTGTGTTGTTTGCATGTCAGCCAGCTCAATTTAATGCATGTCAGCTCAGTGCCCCTTGTGCTCCATGTGACTTCAGTTAGCACCAGTGTAAATCTTGTGACTGTTAATAATTGAGGTGGAGTCCCAGCTCTGAGGGCAGAAATGGGAGAAGAGGAAATGTCAGGGCCCAAACATTTCATATCTCATTCAAATGGATTTGATCACTTCATAGAAAAGAAAATTGAATCATTTTGCTCAAAGGTTTCCCCTTTGAGATACATATTTTAACCTTTATAAACTGTAGAGCATTTGTGTTTTCATAGATGGTTATATTTAGTTTTATAAGGACCAACTCTGCTATACTTCGGATTTTCAGGTTCCTAAAGAGAAAGATGAAATGGTAGAGCAAGAGTTTAACCGGTTGCTAGAAGCTACATCTTACCTTAGTCATCAGCTAGACTTCAATGTCCTCAATAATAAGCCTGTGTCCCTTGGCCAGGCATTGGAAGTTGTGATTCAGTAAGTATTTTGATACTGCTTACTGTGTAGTGAGTTCCATGTGTAAAGATTTGCTATTTATGTTTTCAGTTTTTCTGCAAGTCTTATTTGAGCTAGTTTTTACTTATTTTTGTGTGAAACCATTGAATTCCAAATTAAAAATTATTTAAAATAATTATGTGATCCCTTAAGGTCCCTTTCACTTCTAAAATTCATTGTTTTTATAGTATTATACTATATTTAACATAGCCTAGGAAATAATTTCCCACTAGCCAACTTTCTTGTTCCTAAGTATTAGACGTTTCAGTGGGCCCTGATGCCCTTAAATGTTTTTGATGGGCACCTGTCTTATTCTGCAAAGTTGACTGTGAGACCAGGTTATACATATTGTCTCTCTTAGGTTGCAAGAAAAGCATGTCAAAGATGAGCAGATTGAACACTGGAAGAAGATAGTGAAAACTCAGGAAGAATTGAAAGAGCTTCTTAATAAGGTGAAGTTTTGTATTTTCTTCATAGCTGAAGAAGCTTTAATAGGAGAAAAAGTCTTTAATTTAGAAATTTTAAAAGCATTCCTGAGATTTTTTCCTCCATGGAAGAGAAAGTCTGCACAGTTGGGATTCATTCTTAAGAAAATAATGAGTAATAAAAGAGACTGTTTTATATGTCAGTCTTTCAATGTGGCATTGTTGATAAATTGTTGCCAGAGGAAACAGATCATCTTTCCTCTGTGTCTGGTCCCCTTTAGCTCAGGGGTGTCCAGTCTTTTGGCTTTCCTCAGTCACATTGGAAAAAGAAGAATTGTTTGGGGTCACACATAAAATACACTAACACTAATGATAGCTGATGACCTAAAAAAATAATAATAATAAAAAATCAGTGTTTTGAGGAAGTTTATGAATTTGTGTTAGGCCGCATTCAAAGCTGTCCTGGGCCCCAAGTTGGACAAGTTTGGTTTAGTTATTCTAAAGTTATCCCAATGTCCTCGGCTGAATTCTAGGACTAGCAGGGGATTAGCTGTACTGGAGCCAAGTTTCCATTGGTGAAGACCAACAGATCAGCAGCCAGTTCATTGGCATAATTATTTATCTTGAATTGCCACCACCCCCACGTCTGTTACCCAGGGCAGAACTGTTAGGGCTCTTCTCTGCCACCACTTTCCAGAGCCCCAGGCTCCAGAGCATTAAAGTCCAATCATTTGTTTCTCCTCACACTGCTAGCTACAAAGGTCACATCAGCTTAGAGAGAAAATAGCCCCTGGAGGGGTCCTTTATGGTGCATACTCAGGGTGTGCCTGTGACTGGACTCTTGCCTCACTCTCACTATGCCTCATTTCTTCATCCTGTCTAATGAAGAGGTCTCCAGCTCACAGTCTTCGTGGATTGTGGTAAGGATGAAATTTAAAAACTGCCCCAAGTGGGGCCGGGCGCAGTGGCTCACGCCTATAATCCCAGCACTTTGGGAGGCCGAGGCGAGTGGATCACGAGGTCGAGAGATCAAGACCATCCTGGTCAACAAGGTGAAACCCCGTCTCTACTAAAAATACAAAAATTAGCTGGGCATGGTGGCGCATGCCTGTGGTCCCAGCTACTCGGGAGACTGAGGCAGGAGAATTGCTTGAACCCAGGAGGCGGAGGGTGTGGTGAGCCGAGATCGTGCCATTGCACTCCAGTCTGGGTAACAACAGCGAAACTCTGTCTCAAAAAAAAAAAAAAAAACTACTACCAAGTGGCAGGATACCTATATGGTGCCCAGTCTCAGGCTTTGTCACTCTTCTCCTGTGCAGTATCATCAGAAGCCTGAAAAAAACTAACATTAAGAATGATTCCTTAAGATTCTTTGGCCAGGTGGCTCACGCCGGTAATCCCAACACTTTTAGAGGCTGAGGTGGGTAGATCATTTGAGGTCAGGAGCTCAAGACCAGCCTGGCCAACATAGTGAAACCCCATTTCTACTAAAAATGCAAAACATTAGCTAGACATGGTAGCACACACCTGTAATCCCAGTTACTTGGGAGGCTGAGGCAGGAGAATCATTTGAACCCAGGAGGCAGAGGTTGCAGTGAGCTGAGATTGCGCTATTCCTCTCCAGCCTGGGTGACAGAACAAGACTCCGTTTCTTAGGGGAAAAAATTATTTGACCTTTTGCATATTTAAAAAATACAGTATGACAATTTGTTTTCCAAAATAAGTTTAAATTACATTAGCAAGAGTTTCTTTTTGGTGGAGATTAAATTTATTTCAACACTGGGTTTTTTTTGTTGTTGTTTGTTTAAATTAATGGGACACTCCTTGTCCTTCTTGTTCATTTTAGAAGACAGCACCGATCTTACTTACCAGATAGAGTTGTGGTACCTTTATGTCAAGCCCTATAAGATTTCTTTCCTGTTTCCTAGATGCAATGATGTAGGTTAGAACAGGTATTTAAGAATTCTAAGGACCTTGCATTGTAGCCTGTTTTGTTGTGATAGCAGTTTTGAGGAGCCAAAACTAAGGGTACATGTGATATGCATGAACTACACTACTATTTGGAATGGTAAATTTGTACTTTTCCTTCTTAGATGGTAAATTTGAAAGAGAAAATTAAAGAACTTCATCAGCAATACAAAGAAGCATCTGAAGTAAAGCCACCCAGAGACATTACTGCCGAGTTCTTAGTGAAAAGCAAACACAGGGATCTGACCGCCCTATGCAAGGTGTGGTACACATACAGGCCTAACTCTTCTTACTTGACATCCTAAGAAATAGTACAGATCTGAGAATTTTGGAAAAGAGAGCCGCTAGCCAATCACAAGTGCCTACAGTGCAGTGAAGACGGTTTGGTACATACGGAACCATGGGAACTTAATGGGTTAGCTTGGTTTAAGACCTGCTTGTCCTGCAGATACTTACCCTGTCTTAATAATCTCATCATTTTATCTGAAATACCAGTTTAGCCCTACCAGTTTAGAATAACAGTAATAAACAGGGAGGGACTTCAGAGTCATTGGGGTCCAACTGTCTGATTCAAATCCCTAACTTGGTATCTCAAGCCATGTTACCTTGGACTTCTTAATTGTCTCATTTGTGGCATAATTGTAATACCTGCCTTGAAGGGTAATTGTGAAGCTTAAATGAAATTATGTATGAAGTACTTACCCGATGCTAGGGACATAGGATGCTCATGAAATGGTCCTTGCTATGATCTTTCATCTCTACTTTGTAGCACACTAGTATGTTTCTTCCATTGTTTTCTCCTGTGTGCTCCCTGCCTTCCCCTAATATTCCAGGCCCACAATGGTAGCTTGTCTCCAAAAAAAGAAATCTCTTGAATTCTATCTAACCCCAGCCTAAAACTGAGCCACACTTCCTATACATGTTCTGCAGAGGAAATACGATCCAGACCTTATACTTTGTGGTATAAAGAAAGTAGGTGGATATCTGACCCTTCAGGATAACTCAGATTCACTTAATTTTTATCAGGAATATGATGAATTAGCTGAAACACAAGGAAAGCTAGAAGAAAAACTTCAAGAATTGGAAGCGAATCCTCCAAGGTAAGGAAAACAGACAAAAGTTTACAGGGATAGCTTTTACTATTCTTTCACTTTGATTTAGAAGGAAAATTCTAAAGCATAGTGAACTTTTTTTTTTTTTTTTTTTTTTTTGAGATGGAGTTTCGCTCTTGTTACCCAGGCTGGAGTGCAATGGCGCGATCTCAGCTCACCGCAACCTCCGCCTCCTGGGTTCAGGCAATTCTCCTGCCTCAGCCTCCTGAGTAGCTGGGATTACAGGCACGCGCCACCATGCCCAGCTAATTTCTTGTATTTTTAGTAGAGACGGGGTTTCACCATGTTGACCAGGATGGTCTCGATCTCTTGACCTCATGATCCACCCACCTCGGCCTCCCAAAGTGCTGGGATTACAGGCTTGAGCCACCGCGCCCGGCCCATGAACTTTTATTTATGTCAGTGAGTGGTTTAAATTGTTAAATCAATGGAAAATACCTGACCGTATGACTACTTGTGAGGTTTCTAAATCCCTGCCTCTATATTTTAATGTGTCCTAGATACCTAAATAGATTGTTTGTAAAGAGAGAGCCTTTCTCCATAAGAACTGATATTTGGATAAAGATAAAATAGATGGAAATTATCTTTTTTAAGGGAGTAGAAGGTGCTGTTGCTTTACATTTCCATAATTTTGGGGACTAGAGAGGTATTATGCTTTATTTCCACTGGGTTTTTGACAGTGAATGCTGGTGAAATGTTTTCATATACATCCAGCCTCCACATAAATCTGCTTTGTTCTGTATTCAAGGATGCTGCCCATCCTTTTTTTTTTTTTTTTTTTGAGATGGAGACTCGCTCTTGTCACCCAGGCTAGAGTGCAGTGGTGTGATCTCAGTGGCTCACCGCAACCTCCACCTCCCAGGTTCAAGCGATTCTCCTGCCTTAGCCTCCTGAGTAGCTGGGATTACAGGTGCCCGCCACCATACCCAACTAAGTTTTGTATTTTTAGTAGTGATGGGGTTTCACCATGTTGGCCAGGCTGGTCTTGAACTCCTCACTTCAGGTGATCCGCTCGCCTTGGCCTCCCAAAGTGCTGGGATTTACAGGCGTGAGCCACTGTGTCTGGCCTACGCATCCTTTCTATAGCGTCTATGCTGTATGCTGTGTGTAAGATATAATAAGACAGGTAAGATCCTACTTATAATTTCTTCACATAAGGCACAGCCCTGGCTTAGGTTCCGACCTAGTGAGATCACCTACATCACACTAAGTGTGAAGAACTAGTGATATCTTTTAATAATCCTGTGCTCCTTTGTACTTTTGCAGTGATGTATATCTCTCCTCAAGAGACAGACAAATACTTGATTGGCATTTTGCAAATCTTGAATTTGCTAATGCCACACCCCTCTCAACTCTCTCCCTTAAACACTGGGATCAGGTAAGTAAATTTCCTTAATTGTTTATTTTATTGTGCATGTCTTTGAGAGGGATTGTAAGAAAAACACTTAATTTTGTGTGTTTTTAAACAGCTTTAGTAAGAGACATCATTTATATACAGTGAAATTCACCTATTTTAAGTGAACAGTTTATTGATTTGCCAGACCTCATCATAAGCCCCACACAAACAGGATATAGAACATCTCCATAATCCTGAAAAGTTTTCTCCTGCCCCTTTGTAGTTAATCTCCCATGCTCTGGCTCCTGGCCCTGGACAGCCACTGATTTGCTTGTTACCACTACAATTTTGTTTATTCTACAGTTTCATTTAAAGTGAATCATACCGTACATAGCTTTTTGTGTGTGATGTATTGCATTTAGTGTAGTTTTTGAGATGTGCATGAAGTTTTGAGATTCATCTTTTTTTTGCTTATATCAGTAGTTTGTTCCTTTTTATTATTTAGTAGAATTCATTGGTGCCTTAATAGGCATTTGGATTGTTTCCCTTTTTTGACTGCTAATGAATGAGGTTGCTTAAGAATGTTCATGTCTTCCTCTTGAGTAAATATGAGTGAAATTGCTCAGTACTGTGGAAAGTAGATTTTTAACTTTATAAATCAGCTTCCAAACTGTTTTCCAAATTGCCTTCCCACCAGCAATGTATGAAAATTCCATTTGCTCCAAATCCTCACCAATCTTGGTAATGCCCATTTTTAAAATGTCAGACATTCTAATAGGTATAGTAGTATTTGCATTTCCCTGATGACTGGTGATGTGGAGCACGCTTAGGAGCCATTCATATGTCATCTTTGAGTAAATGTCTGCTCAGATCTTTTGCCTATTAAAGTCTGTCTTCTTGTTGAGTTTGAAGTTTATTATGTTCTTTAAATTCTAGGCAGAAGTCCTTAGTCAGATTTATGTTTTGCAACTATTTTCTTCTCATCTATGGCTTGCCTTTAATTTTCTAAATCTGTCTCAAAGAGTAAAAGTTTTTACTTGAATTTTTTTCTTTTATATGAGACAAGGTCTTGCTTTGTTGCCCAGCTGGGAGTGGCATGTTCATGGCTCCCTGCAGCCTTGACTGCATGGGCTCAAGTGATCCTCCCAAGTAGCTGGGACTACAGGCACGTGCCACCATACCTGGCCAATGTTTTTAAATTTTTAGTAGAGACAAAGTCTCCCCACATTGCCCAGGCTGATCTTGAACTCCTGGGCTCAGGTGAGCCTCCTGCCTTGGACTCCCTGTCCTATTTCTAAACTTTTTATTTTAAACCATGTTCTTTTTGTATCCTGAAAAAAATCTGTGTCTTACCTGAAGTCACAAAGATTTTATCCTGTGTTTTCTTCCGGAAATTGTATAGGTTTAGCTCTGCAATCCATTTTGAGTTCATTTTTTTGTATATGAAAGCTAAGTGAAGGGTTCGTGTTCTTTCATGTAGCTATGTAATCATTCCAGCACCATCCTTTTCTTCATTTGTCTTGGCACCTTTGTTGAAAATTAATTGGCCATGTAAGCATGAGTATTTAAGGTTCTCTTTTCTGTTAATTTATCTGTCTATCCATATGTCACTATCACACTGTCTTGTAAGTTCTCCAAGTTTGTTCATTTTTGAAATTGTTTTGGCTATTTTAAGGTTTTACGTCTTTCCATAACAATTTTAGAATCAACTTGTCAGTTTCTATAAAAATTACCTTCTGGGATTTTGATTAGGAGTGCATTAAATTTCTAGATTAATTTAGGGTGAATTGCCCTCTTAATATTGAGTATTCTTATCCTTAAACACAGTATACTTCTCCAAAAATGCTTTTTCATTTATGTCAATGATGTTTATAGTTCTCAGTGGGCAGGGCTTTCCCATGTTTTCTTAAATTTCAGTGTGATTTACTCTTCAAGTGAGAAGTCACAGGGCTTCTTGGACCAGTCTCTGTATCTGATACTTCGGCCTGACTTACGACTGTATGGGCCAGGCACAGTGGCTCACTCCTGTACACCCAGCACTTGGGGAGTCAAGCCAGGCGGATCAGTTGAGGTCAGGAGTTTGAGACCAACCTGGCCAACGTGGTGAAACTCTCCCTGTCTCAACTATAAATACAAAATTTAGCTGGGTATGATGGCACACACCTGTAATCCCAGCTACTTGGGAGGCTGAGGCATGAGAATCACTTG
The DNA here is from genome assembly GCF_048565385.1 of Saimiri boliviensis. Lineage (NCBI taxonomy): Eukaryota > Metazoa > Chordata > Mammalia > Primates > Cebidae > Saimiri > Saimiri boliviensis. Next base: position 21,374,424 of record NC_133459.1, read on the forward strand.
AACTTGGAAGGTGGAGGCTGCAGTGAGCGGAGATTGCACCATTGCACTCCAGCCTGGGCAAGAAAGCAAGACTCCATCTCCCCACCTCCCAAAAAAAAAAAATGTATAGAAGTAAATTATTATATTTTTACTTATATATTTTAATTTACATTATACATTTTCATAATAAAAATTATTTTGACAGGCAGGCCATGGTGGCTCATGCCTATAATCCCAGCACTTTGGGAGGCCAAAGTGGGTGGATCACCTGAGGTCAGGAGTTTGAGACCAGCCTGGCCAACGTGGTGAAATCCCATCTCTACCCAAAATACAAAATTAGCTGGGCATGGTGGCTTATGCCTGTAGTCCCAGCGACTTGAGAGACTGAGGCAGGAGAATCACTTGAAACCGGGAAGTAGAGGTTGCAGTGAGCCGAGATCATGCCCCTACACTCCAGCCTGAGCAACAAGAGTGAAACTTATCTCAAAAAAAAAAAAATTATTTTGACTTCCTAATCATCTGATTATAAAACTGCTATTTTTAGTATTTGAAGAGTTGGACTTGTCAGAGGTAAAGTCTTGCAGAACTACCAGTTCCTTTATGGTTTTTCATGTAAATACTAATTTAGGCCCTTCTAGTCATTGATTTATCATTTGATATTTCAAAATGTGTCTATTTGTAATAGTATTAAATTTTAAATGAGTGATTTCAACTGAAGTAGTGTTGCTGCTAGCCCAGTATTTGGATCTAATTTCCCCAAGAATTTCATGAAATTAGAAATCCTTACTAGCTTACAAAAAAAAAAAAAAAAAAAAAGTTATATAGAACATTTTCAATAAATTCAAAGAAATAAGATCATTTTGGGGATTCGTAAATTCCAGGTCAAATCTTGGCTTTTTCACTGCATGGACTCTGTTGAGCCACTCTTTATGATCCCAGATTACCTTCATCTAGTTTGACAGACTTAGTTTTGGAAGTCTTCCCTCAACTTTTTAAAACCTGTAAATTTAAAGAATAAAAACTGATTTTGCTCTCAGGTAACAAAATGTAATCAGGACTGTGACCCTGATATCCTTCAAGTCTGTAATATATTCAAAAGCCAGATGAATAAACTTGAATGATATCTAATCACCTGAATTTCCTGGATCATCAGTTCCCCCTACCACCTCCCTACCCTAACCACCGTAGAAGATCAGGACTTGGCAGTATTGGACTGGGATGATAAATACTATCCAGGGAAGGCCAGGTGCAGTGGCTCACACCTGTAATCCCAGCACTTTAGGAGGCTGAGGTGTGTGGATCAGGAGTTTGAGACCAGCCTGGCCAACATGGTGAAATCCTGTCTGTACTAAAAGTACAAAAATTAGTTGGGTGGTGGGCGTGTCTGTTACCCCAGCAGCTACTTGGGAGGCTGAGGCAGGAGAATCACTTGAACCTAGGAGTCAGAGGTTGCATGAGCCAAGATTGGCACCACTGCACTCCAGCCTGGATGACAAAGCAAGACTCTGTCTCATATATATATATATATATATATATATATATATATATATATATATGAAAGAAAGAAAAGAGAGAGAGTGTTGTGTGGGTGTGTTTAGACACATTTTGGTGTTTTCTCTTTTTCCTGCGGTTTCCTTTGATAACTGTAGCTGAATACTGAGTGATTTGTTCTTTAGTTTGCCTTGAAATATTGACTGTTTCCACAAGCTTGTGTTTGTTTTACAGAACTAGGTGCAGATGATACAGGTTAAGAAAAGGTTGGAAATATGTTCTCTTCTCTCCTTTTTAGGATGATGACTTTGAGTTCACTGGCAGCCACCTGACGGTGAGGAATGGTTACTCATGTGTGCCTGTGGCTTTAGCAGAAGGCCTAGACATTAAACTGAATACAGCAGTGCGACAGGTTCGCTACACGGCTTCAGGTACGTCACTGCTTTCCAGAATGTAAGATAGAACTCTCCTGAAACAGGACTGATCTTTGTTAGGTATCACCTAGTAGGTACATTCCCTGATAGTGTGTTTAAACTATGACACTGTAGGTAAAAATTGACATTTACAGACAATCAAACCTATGGAGTCTTTGGTGGTTCTAACCCTATCATTTTATAAAACAGGAAATTGAAGCAAGTTTTAGAGTTTCCAGTTTGTCATGAACTAGTTGGATATTAGCATCTCTAATCAGAATATCTGAAATCTACAATGCTGCAGTGAGCATTTCCTTTGAGCACCATGTCAGTGCTCAAAAAGTTTTCAGCTTTGGTGAGCCAGTGAGTTTGCATCTAATTTGGCTCAGTACATTTAAAATACTAGGATTTTGGCCCCTGGGCTCCAGTAGGATCTGCTCCTTACATTTCACCACCCACATCTTGGTCTTTGGATTCATTTTGGCCTTTTTTATTCAGCTGGGCTAATTCACTTAGGTATCGTTCCTAGTTCTGGAGCAGTCCTGCTAATAAGTTGACTTCAGAGATGGAGTTTCCCTGTGCTTGCTATGGGGATAGGCTCAATGCTCATCATTATTGCTGGCTTGAGACTACCTTTAATGTAAAGTGCAGAGCACTGTTGCATTTTGAACTCCTTAAGATAGCTAGTCACCTCCCTCTCCGAGAACCATGTGTGACTATAAGCATGAGAAATGGAGACGCAGGCATCAGCCTTCCCTGTGTGGCCCCTTTCCTTAGAGTTGCTGAGATCACCACAGATTTTTTTTTCTAAGAACCAGTGAAACAGTTTTCCATTTAATTTTCCCATCAGAGGCAGCTTCCAGGTGACAGTGCTGAGATCTGTAGCCTTGAGCCTTTTGCAGGCAGGCAGAGAACGGTGAGAAGAGATGTTGTGCCATTTTCCCCTAGTTCTGCAGCCACAGAAAATTAGCATGTACTGAGCTTTCATATTTATTTTGATATATATAATATAATATAAATGGACATTCATTTAAAAACAAATGAGGAAAATGATGTTAACGTAATTTCAGTACCCTTCCTGAGGTCAGCCTTGACAGACGGAGGCTCACTGCGTTCTCAGGCGCAGCATGCTTCACATTTTGAGGCCGTCTCCCCTAGATCTGCATCACGGTCTTCTGGTAGCATTCTTCTGCTGGCTAATAGTGAGCAGCTAACCAGAGTCAGAAGACATTGGTTCTATTGGGATGAGCATTTTACTCTTTATTTTTGGTCTAAATGTACTTAACTTGAATAAATGGTAAGGTGCTTTCGTTAGTCTAGATCACCAATATATTGGGAGGGTAGTGTTGGGGTGACAATCGAGGACTCTGAAGTTGACTACGAGGGTTTGAATTCTGACACTTATTACCTGTGTGGCCTTAGATGAGTTCTTTCACCTCTACCTCAGTTTTCTTACGTGAAACATGATGGTAATGAAAATAGAAAGATAAGAATTGAGAGATGGATGTCCATCTGTTGTGTACTAAATGTTCAATATTCAGTGCCATATTCATCACCACTTGTCTTTCCCCACCCACCCTCCCTCTCCAGGATGTGAAGTGATAGCTGTGAATACCCGCTCCACGAGTCAAACCTTTATTTATAAATGCGATGCAGTTCTCTGTACCCTTCCCCTGGGTGTGCTGAAGCAGCAGCCACCAGCTGTTCAGTTTGTGCCACCTCTTCCTGAGTGGAAAACATCTGCGGTCCAAAGGATGGGATTTGGCAACCTTAACAAGGTAACTTGCCCGAGGCACTTGTGTCTGCAGATCGGATACACAAGTAGCAATCTTAGTCGTTTACTTGGTGAGGAGGGGGCCTTGCATTTTTGGACGTTTGGCTATATTCTCAACTGTGACATCAGGGCTGAGGAGTGTCAGTTGATTCTCTTCAGTGCCTGAGTCTATCGTCAAGTGTCTGTTCATATGGACTTACCCTTATGGGGCCATTTCACAAACTTGGGCCTATAAAGAGGGGGGTGTAAATGTCATCCTAAATAATTTACAATAAGCATTTCTGGGCTTACTTTGAAAGCAGATGAGAAGAGACTTTGAAGAGGTCGAGGCCCAGCTCTGTTGAAGCCAGTATTACCTGGCCCCTGTCACTAGCTCATGTGCTTCTTTCTTGTGGCAGGTGGTGTTGTGTTTTGACCGGGTGTTCTGGGATCCAAGTGTCAATTTGTTTGGGCATGTTGGCAGTACGACTGCCAGCAGGGGTGAGCTCTTCCTCTTCTGGAATCTCTATAAAGGTAAATGCCTTCTAATTTTAATCTTTTCCATATCCTTATAGGAATATAGAATTTGAGTTACTTTGGGTTTTCTCAATATATACGCCTTCTCTTTTTAATTAACAAACAATTCCAGAAATATCTTCTAGGTACTGGGGTATGAAAAAAAAGTACCTGTCTTCAGGGAACTCAGAACTTAGTGGGGACACAGTAAGCGGAGAAATAGCCTTAGAACAAGGCACTAGGTACAGTGACTGGCTGAACACCCAGGTTACTGGAGGTTCACTCAGACTGGAGGGACAGGCCCAGGGAGGCTGCCTACCAGGGGAAGCTTGCGTTCCTCATTCTCAGGCTGACTTGCCCCTGATTCTTGGATTACTTCCCTTAGAATGTACTTACCAAATTCCTACCTCCTGTTCAGTTTTCTTCTGTAATTGGACTTAACTCTATGTAGACTTAAAGAAAGTATATTTGTACCCCACCTCATTCCAAGAAAAGGCTATAAAAACAGTAAGGCCTCATCAGTGTGGACACGTCGGCTAACTGGCTTGCCTCCCACCCCCAGTTCTTTCCATTACTCCTCATGGCCCAATGGTGAATGGTCTTTCACACCCCAGGGCCTCTAACTTCACAGAAGAGCACCCGGTCCCCTGAGCACCTTGCTTTCTGACAACAGCAGCGTGTCTTTTCCCTTCCCACCCAGGCTGTCAAGTCCTGTCAGTGCCAGCCTTACAGTCTCTTGCAAAGCTGTTTCCTTCTACTGCCTACCTCCCAGTCCAAGCCATTCTTACCTGTTTCCTGGACGGTTACCAGTAGTTTCTACTGATATTCCTGCTTCTTTTAATGACTTTGTACTGCTGAAAGAAAATGTTCAGACTCCTTATCTTGGCCTGTACTGAGGTTCTTCGTTATCTAGCTCATCTCTGCTTTGTCCATCCCCAGGTTCCAGACACATTGGCCTGTTCTCACATCCTGGAAGGCACCATGCTGTTTTCTGCTTTAGGGCCTCTGCGTGTACTGTGGTCTAGACCTGGGTGGGGGCTGCTTCTCGCCCCACTCCCATCCCCTTGGCCCCTCTTCCTTCCTAACCTGTCTTACTCTTCTCAGCATACAGGGCTTGACCTAAATGTATTGCAAAGACTTCCACGACACACACATCTCCACTGCCCTGAATGTAAATTAAATCCCTGTATTCCTTCCCCTGTAGCCTATGTTTTTCTTCATAACTTCTATCACAGGTAATAATCATCTGTGTAGTTTTGTATCTGTTGCTCTGTTGGAGTATATAGTTGATCTTTTTAACCCCCTCTTCTAGGAGTGTGCCTATCATGTAAGTCTGCTGTGTACTCACCAGGTGGGTGACCGAAGACAGGCCTGGGATGGCTAAAAGGAACGTGTAGCTATTGTCATGGAGCTATCTGAGGTAGTCAGGGTTCAGAATTCTGTGCCAAAACAAAGGGATGCTTAATAATTCCCTTTTATTAGCAAGGTCTAAAATACATCTTCATAACTGCTGTGTTTTGCCAAGTTAGAAGCAGTGAGGTGCCTGTGTGTCTTACTTCACTCTGGCAACAAGAGTTCTGTACACTGTTTCAGAAACATAACTTGTCTCTCTGCATTTGAGTGGTGCTGCATGTGTCTTACCAGATTTCAGAGTCCTAGGAATAAGGTGAGGCCCGATAAGGAAGTTTTTGAGGCAAAGTCTGTGGGAAAATGCTAGAATTATGCTTTCTGTTTCCCCAGCTCCAATACTGTTGGCACTAGTGGCAGGAGAAGCTGCTGGTATCATGGAAAATATAAGTGATGATGTGATTGTTGGCCGATGCCTGGCCATTCTCAAAGGGATTTTTGGAAGCAGTGCAGTACCCCAGGTAAGTAGGCGAATGGGGCAAATGTATTTGCAGCATGTTCTTGGTCAGGACAGTTTAAGCTTGAATTGAGGTATGCCTTTTTACATGAATATTAATGTTCGGAGTTCAGGGCGTAAATATGGGGTTCAGAAAACCCCCCAGAACAAGAGCTGGGGAATCTGAAGGCTGTTAGCTGCATTTCTCCTCTGGCTTTAGGGTCACACTGTACCCCTGCCATTTTAGACAAAATGCCGAACTCCAGTGAGTATCTCGAGGACGTCTTCAACCTCTTGGTACTTTTTCCTGTTCTTTAGGCCCTTTGAAATACTTCAACCCCTTGGGATTCCTTTCAAGGGAAGCATATTAATGCTTCATGTGAATTTTTATGAAAGAGAATAAAAGTCAAGCCCTGTGTAGTAGACTCTGGATTCACAGACAGGAAGGCAGCACGGAGGTGTCCCTGGTGTCTGAGGTCCTGTGTCCACGTCTTATTTTAAAGCAGAGCATTCATCACTTGATCACTTGGCTCTCACATCTGTCGCCTCTTTCTCTCACTTGTATCCCCACCCACCATTGCCTTTCCACTTCTCAAGGAATGATTTGTCCTTGGTGTCTCATAATGGCTTTTGCTCCTGGTCTTTCTTTTAGCCCAAAGAAACTGTGGTGTCTCGTTGGCGTGCTGATCCTTGGGCCCGGGGCTCTTATTCCTATGTTGCTGCAGGATCATCTGGAAATGACTATGATTTAATGGCTCAGCCAATCACTCCTGGCCCCTCAATTCCAGGCGCCCCCCAGGTGAGAAACTGACAAACTGTCTGGGCCTATTTGGGAAGAGACCAGGATCTCATGATGTCATTGATTTTTCTTTTTTCCCAGATTTTAGTCGTTCTGTCTTCGTACCTTTTCAGATAACCAAGAACAGAGTTAAAAGGAGGAACAGCATTTCTGATTTCTCATAATTTGGTTTTTTAAATCTAGGCAGTCTGCATTCAAAATGGAGGAGTCCAGAGTATAAGTCAATAACATTTTTCCTTATTTAGGTTTTCCCCCTAAAAAATAAAACCATTTTTAATTGCACTTCCATTTTGTAATGGCTCATAGGATTGTTGCAAGGTCTCAATTACCAGGGGCTTCCAGGGTATTCCTGAGAAGTAACACTGGGTCCTTATCTAAGACCCTTATGCCAGACTCCAGTCCAAAGAGCAGTAAGAGTTCTCCAGTGTCATAGTTCAGACCTGCTCTGAGCTGCAAGGCTGAAGTGTCCCTGATCACCCAATGTCCTGTGCTTCAGGGTAGCAAGGCTTCTTCCCAGAAGGTACTGTGTTATACATGAGGGAGGGGAGCTCTAGAATTGGCTGTTAGTAACTGATAAGAGCACACGTTAATAAGCTTCACTTTAGGACCGAGGCTAGCTGTAGTTTATTGTCCTATTTCTACTTGTCAGTTCTGGGAAAATGCCTACTGATGGGGACACTATTGGATAGAATGAAGGAATAGTAATTGGGGTATCAGCCTTTAAAAGGTCAATAGGAATTTAGCAATTTTAAGTACAAGAATAAAGGTGTAAGTGCAACTTGCCAATTTTCTTTTTCCTCTAAATCTCCTAAATTCCCCAATTTTCTCTTTCCCCTAAAATAGCCGATTCCACGACTCTTCTTTGCGGGAGAACATACGATCCGTAACTACCCAGCCACAGTGCATGGTGCTCTGCTGAGTGGGCTGCGAGAAGCAGGAAGAATTGCAGACCAGTTTTTGGGGGCCATGTATACGCTGCCTCGCCAGGCCACACCAGGTGTTCCTGCACAGCAATCCCCAAGCATGTGAGACAGATACATTCTAAGGGAAGAGACCCTTGTGCTTGTCTTACGCTGTATAAGCAAGGCTCTTCTAGCAATACTAGGTCCCACGGAGAACCTCCCACCCTGGCATCCGGGCTCCTGATTGGCTGATGGCGCTCCTGATTTGACAAAGGAGCTTGCCTCCTTTGAATGACCGAGAGCACAGGGAGGAACTTGTCCATTAGCTTGGAATTGTGTTCTTCAAAAACACTGAGGCAAGCAAGTGCTGTGAAATAACATCTTAGTCCCTTGGTTTGTTGGGTTTTTTTTTTATATTCGGAGAATAAAACTTCATATAAAATTAACCCTCTGTTCCTTTGGGTTGGAGTTACAGACAAGATGGGGGTATTACTCCTTCGGAAATGCCAATTTTATCCTATGGCAATAGTAATACATATGTTTTCTCCACATTTAAATAAGGAGGATGTTTATATAAAGGAGAAAAATGGTTTGATCAGGTCAGAAGATGGGGTGGTCCTGTAGAAGCAGTGGACTTTCTGGTCAGTGGACTAGACATCCCCATGTTGGGGAGGGTGCCAAGAACATGGTTATTAGGAACCTTGATGCACTTTCAAGACAAAACATAAGAGCTGAAACAAAGTTTGAGCCTTTGGGAGACCAGTCTGCCTTTATTCCTGATTTCCTCCATGGGTATGTGCCAACTTCCCCATTCTGCTAAAGGTGGTGGTATACATTTTGGGAAGTACTACATATGATGATCAAGGGCTTAGGCAACTTCGGTGGTTTAACAAATTGCCACAAACTTAGTGGCTTTTTGAAAAACAGAAATCTGGCAGCCAGGTGCAGTGGCTCACACCTGTAATCCCAGCACTTTAGGAGGCTGAGGTGGGTGGATCATGAGGTCAAGAGATTGAGACCATCCTGGCCAACATGGTGAAACCCCGTCTCTACTAAAAAATACAAAAATTAGCTGGACATGGTGGCACATGCCTATAGTTCCAGCTACTTGGGAGACTGAGGCAGGAGAATTGTTTGAACCTAGGTAGCACAGGTTGCAGTCAGCCAAGATTGCACCACTACTCCAGCCTGGTGACAGTGAGAGACTCCATCTCAGAAAAAAAAAAAAAAAGCCAACGAAATCTGTCCTAAGGTTCTGGATACCCAGTCTAAATGGGTCTGCAGGGCTGCATTCCTTATGGAGCCTCTCAGAGAGGAGAGAATCATTTCATTCCCTTGCCCTCTTCACCTTCTAGGGATGATGTTCCTTGGCTTGTGGCTCCTTCCTTCATCCTCGGAGCACATGACTCCAGTCTCTGCTTCCACCTCCATCATCACATTGCCTTCTCCCGTAGTCAAATCTTCTGTCTCCGTCTTAAAAGGATACTTACCACCTGTGATTGACTGCATTTAAGGGCCATCTGGATCATCCAGGATGATCTCCCTCATCCCAGAATCCTTACCTGCAAAGTCCCTTTTGCCATATAAGGTGAAAACATGTTACATGCCGTTCCTTCCCAGGGGCTCCTAACAGATGTCCCTTTAAACGCGGTTTTATTCTTAGTATGAGTTAAGGGATAATATATATATATATATATATATATATATATATATATAGGTGGTCTGACTGGAAGATGACAGTGGAGGCCCTTTTCCCTGGTCTTAGTATTAGTGACAGTAATGGAAAGAATCCACACACCAGGATCAGGGCAAGTGGAAGAACTGACGAGGTGACAGCACTGTGCAGTGCACGGACCTTGGCATCCACCCGCATTTGAGTCTCGGCTCTTCCATCAACGTTGTACCTCACGGGGATGAGCTAAGGTACTAATCCAGGGCAGGTCTTTTAAGAGTATTTGCTTTTTAAACCGAAGGCTTAGGCACCTTGGGAGAGAGAGAGAGAGAGAGAGATGACGCTTTCTGGCAACAGTGGACAAGCCTAAAAATTAAATGTTGCAAAGAAATCGCTGATTGTGACTAGCTGAGCCGTGTGGGTCCTCCGCGCGTCCTTTTCCAAGCCTCAGTTAACGTTTCCAGTCCTTACCTTCCAGTAATCGGTTCGGTAAAACCTTCCAGTAATCGGTTCGTACAACGAAATACACTAGAGCTGCGCCAATGCAGGGATGACATTAACAAATCTGGCATCACGGACTCAGAGTATATGGAAACGAGGGAGCTTTATTGGTTACATATTGTACTGCAGAGCCAACAGAGAGCATTAGAGCCAGAGGATACATGCAGACAGGCAGCTCCAACTAGACACATGCACCCAAGGAGCCCTGAGCTACTGCTCACGGCTTTGCCCTGGTTTCCAGCGACAGGTTCCGGCCTCCTTGGTCCCATGCTTGGAGCGGGAATGTAGGAGCTGCTGCACCGAGACTCCAAGGGACAGGTGTGAGACCAGGGCACCTGCCTGAGCGAGTAGGTGTGGACCAACAGACCGCCCCCCCCCAACAAAGGGGCCTATAATGCAATAACAGTTTGAGGGCTACCTTCTTAGCCCTCCCAATCTTTAAAATACAAAAAAATAGACTTTATTCTCTTAAAAATACATTCCATTCAGTATATGTTCTGAGCTGTGAAGCAGCAGGAAAATAGGGCCCCTTTCCTATGATCTTAGGTGTGAGGCTTTGAGGAGAACCCTGTTCCCCACTCGGGGTATTCAAAAAATAATCCCTAAAAGCAGCTCTTTCCAAAGCAATCTTGTCAGAGAAACAACAAAACCTCATGATAAGGTAGCCAGGGACCCAGTGTCTGGGTCCCTATTCCTTTATTGGGAAGTGGTAGCACTTGGCACTGACCCACCAAATATAAAGAACTAAAACTGCCCCAGGACAACAAGTCCAAGAACAGTATAGCACCCCACGCCTCCCTAACACTCCAATGAGAGGGGGTGATTTATGTGCAAGCTTGCCTGCAGCTGAGGGTGGCATGGCATCCTTGACCCCACTGCAGATCCCTTTAACCCACACTGTGACTCTTTTTCATTGCCACTCAAAAGCAAAAAAAACAGCCACAGCTGCTTTATCCACCTGCAGCTTTCTCTGGTTTAGTATCAGAGTGGGAAAAAAAAGGCAGGTAGAAGAGATCAGCTGCTGGTATTAAGCCAGCTCCACTTCTTCCAACCAAGCAGCTCTACTGCCAGGTGCCCCGACTCACTAGGAACCCTCCAACCACCACATACCTGCCAGTGAAATTTAAGAGCCAGCTGCAGAAGAAACTTGTCATAAAAGTGGGTTTGTTGACTGGGGCAGTGGGACTATTTGGCTTGATTAAACAACTATTCAACTACCAGGTCTCCCCTCTACTTGGAGGCTTCCTCCAGGACCCCTGATGATGAGGTCTGGGTCCAAACAATCACACCTCACTTGCTTTTCAGAAACATGCCTTCCAACTTTGGGATTTGAGAGCCAGCCTTGCCAGCCATTGGAAGCCCAGATAAACTGAGCCTCCAGCTTTTACTTGCTATTACAATGTTATTTTCTGCAATGCTGAGAACATTTAAAAATAAAATCTATCTAGAAAGTATGCAGATTAAAGAAACAAAATATCCTGAAGTAACTATTACAATCAAATCCTATTGCACTCAGATTTCAAGATGGCAGCCCCAGCAAAAGGGCATCACAGCTGTCCCTCTTCCACAGAGCATTTTGAGTAGCAGCAGATGTTGGTGCTGCTGAAATGTGGAGAGATCCAGACTTTGGCACCAGGAGCTACAGCACCAGAATCCAGGGCTCCAACACCCAAAGACAAGAACTACTGGCGAGATCTTTTTAGGCATGGTTTAGCGCCCTTCTGTTTCCATCAGCAGAGAAGAACCATAGACTTACTAGTTTCCTATGGCTTCAGTTGACCACCACAGAGTGATTTCCTTTGAACTCTCAAGGTTGCCAACCAGTGAAGGAGAATGGCAGGGAGGCTGCAAGTGAGAGACTGCAGCCTTGAGTGAGCTAGTTTCTGGCCAGTGAGCCAGGAGAAGCAGCAGGAAGAGATCTTGGAAACAGTATCTTGAGCATCAGGTGGGGACGTGGAGAGGAAAGGCAGGCCACATGACAATGCCTTTAGATTGCCGAAACTCTAGAATAAACAGAAGTATGAGCAATAGATTCCTGTCCCTGAAAGTAAGGTAGGTGCTCCCCAAGCCTCCTCACTGCCAAATCTGATGCAGACAAGGGCAGAATGAACACTGGTTCCCATGCTGAGTGGAAGCAGAGAAGATAAATTCCTCTGGAGGAAGTCTTGAGTCTTCCTCTTGCCAGGAAAGTCATAGGAGATGCACAGGAACAGGAGATACACAGACCTGGGTACTTTCCGTAACACGCAGACTCCTAGAAAGCCAGAAGACACCACGTGGCAGCCTCAGAGACCACCTGATTTAATCCCTTTACTTTGTAGACTGGGAAACCGGCCCAGGGAGCTTCTCTGAGCTCATCCCCATGAAATTAAAACGTGGGGAAACTAGAAAACAAGGCCCAGAAAAACAATGAAGGGCAGGAGGGAAGAACCCGTGTGGATGATATCCTTCCAAAAGCAGAAACCATCCCATACTATTACGGATAGTGAAAACGGGAGAACCTTAGAATACCAGATCTGGTGCCCTTAGAGATCATCCATTTCAAATAACTAATTTTACAGATAGGGAAACTGAGGCTCCAAGAAGACAATGACTCACCCAAGGTCACACAGCAAGGACGTAAAGCCATGGGGAAAAAAATCCAGCTTACCAGACTACTAGTTTAATGTTCTCTCATTCTGAGGGCAATAGTGTCTGCTTCATAAAGATAGCCTTTGAAAGGGGGTCCCTTCTTTGTATTGAGAGAATGCTATAGAAAAAGCAGCGCCAAGAATATACTTTTCAGCTTCCTCATTTGAATGGTATAAGGAACCTAACCAATTTATTTATGTGGCTTTCTGAAAGGTTTGCTGCATTTTGAACTACATAAACCTGAGGCCCTCAATGGGTGTATGCATGTATCACCTCTCCTCCAACGAAGTCATGATAGTCGACTTGCAGAAATCCCGGGCCCACTTGCCTAGGAATGCATCAGCGGGGTAAAGTGCGATGCCTCCTCCATGGGGGATGGAGAAGGAGGAACAGGAGGGAGTAGTCTTACAGTCCATCCCTCTCATGGAGCTATTGCTTGTGCAGTGACTAAAGGGGAGTCACTTTGGGTCTGCTTTCCCCCTTACTGGGCACTTCCTAGAAGGCAGAGTATGCTGGGTCAGGCCCAGCTTAGCCTAGGGATTTTCCCAAGGTGGAAACGATGAAGTCAGCCTGAAGTCTCCACTGGAGAGAGAGCAGGTGATGCCAGCAGCACTATCGGTGCTCAGGAAAGGAGATGCATGAGGCTTGCACCTCCAGGTGCCTTTGAAAGGTGAGCAGAGAGAGCCAGGGTTGGGGAGGGATGACATCATTCCAATGGGTATCCACATGGGTATCTGCATGCTCTGCCCCCAGGAAACTGGTCAGCCAGGGGGCCAGGCCAAACTTCACCCTAAAGGGTAGTCTCAATCCTTTAGAGGCAGCACATACCTCTTCTTTAAAAGTCTGAGGAAAAGAACTCCAAGGGGAAAGAAAAGGAAGCCCCCTAGGTGGAGCTGATGGCTGGTAAATCTTACTGAGTACTTGGGCCCGTAGGGCAAATGAGGAGTAAAGTGGATAGAGTGAAGAGACTGAGGAATCAGAACATTAACCACACAGACAGCGGCTGCCCTATGATCCAGAAACAAGCCACCAAGGAGCAGAGAAGAGCTTTTGATGGCTGCTGTGTGGTGGGGACTTTATCATCCCGTTTGGGGGCCAGAATGGTCCAACTACTTGGGGGACAGGGACAAGGAAAGAGAGAGGACTCGTGCATTGGGGAAGGCGGGGCCTAGGTGACTGTCCAGCTTGTGGTCTCTGATTCCCTCTGGCCAACTGGCAAAAATTACCTGAGCCACAGCCTGGCTCTACCACAGTTTCCCAGCCCAAGGCCTTGTGTCTTGCTTGGTTAACTGGCCTTAAATCCTCCATGGGGCAGGATGGTGGAAGAGCTGAGAAGCAGGAGCAGAGGGCAGACAACAGACAACCAGCTGGCTCAGTTCTCCTCAGCACAGGGCCTGGTTGGCCGTAATCGTTCCTCAGCCCGTACACGACCAGGCTCTGGAGGCCCCTGCTTCACAGGCAGTTCAGATGGGTCCAAGGAGTTGTGCAGTTGCTTGCAGACACTGAGTATACAGTCTTCCCCTTCTTCCTCCTGTGCCAATAAGTAACAAAAGTTTTTGAGCTGTGGAGGTCAGTAAAGTGAGGAACAAGATACCCTCACCTGCTACCCCAACGGGTCCTTTCCAACCTAGCCAAAGCAGATATAACCCAGACAGGCCTTTTAAAAAGGTAACTGCAAAGATATGCTTTTGCCTCAGTATGGGCCAGTATGTAAGTTCCTTAGAAATCAGGTGAAACAGGAATTCCAAGCTGCTGGGAACAATCAGGGTAGACTAGGAGGAGGCTCACAACTGAACAGGAGCCTTATAGAGGACAGAGCCTGGCATAGGGGCATGGAACTGGTACCCCTAAGGAGGGGCCATCGGTCTCTGAGTTCTGCACAGGCATGTAAGCTGCATGATTCTGGGGATGAGATCCACATCCTCAGTGGGGAGCAGGAGAGTATGCCGAAGAGAAGTCCAGACAGCTCTTCCTCCTTCCCACATACAAACTACCAAAAAGCTCACATGCCTGTCTCTCATGCTTTATCTCTCCTCTTAAATGTCCAAAGCTTCAAGGGCCCAAACAGCTGTCTTTCTCTCTACTCCTAGAATTTTATCTTTTTTTTTCTTTTGAGACGGAGTCTCGCACTGTCACCCAGGCTGGAGTGCAGTGGCACGATCTCAGGTCACTGCAACCTCCGCCTCTCACATTCAAGAGATTCTCTTGCTTCAGCCTCTGGAGTAGCTAGATTATAGGCATGCGCCACCATGCCAGGCTAATTTTTTTTTGAGATGGAGTCTTGCTCCGTCGCTCAAGCTGGAGTGCAATGGCACAATTTCGACTCCCACAAACTCTGCCTCCCGGGTTCAAGCGATTTTCCTGCCCTGCCTCAGCCTCCCAAGTAGCTGGGATTACAGGTATGCGCCACCTCACCCGACTAATTTTGTATTTTTAGTAGAGATGTGGTTTCACTATATTGGCCAGGCTGGTCTCGAACTTCTGACCTCTATACGCCTTGGCCTCCCAACGTGCTGGGATTACAGGCGTGAGCCACTGCGCCCGGCCAGAATTCTACCTTTTTAATGTTCTACTTGGTTCCTCCAAGTAAATGCAGATCAAAGAGTAACATAAGTAAGAGTAAGAAAGGTTAGCAGCGTAGAAAGAGCATTGGATTTAGAGACAGGAATCTTGGATTCAAGTCTTAGCTCTTCCAGTAACTCACTGGGTGACCTTGGGTAAGATACTTTGTGTCCCTGGCCCTTAGCTTCTATATCTGAAATATGGGAAGGCAGATATTCAAGGGGCTGAATGAGATAGTGAGTAGTGAAGTGCTTTTGTCCAGTGTTAAGTACCCTGTAAAGACTAACAGGGCTTTTCAAGTTAAGAGTCATCTGCTTTTTTGAAGAAGGGAGCACTGTGTCTAAGCCTTAAGACATTTTTCATCATAACAGGTTTCACATTGAAAAGACACTCCCAAGGGCTTCTCCAGATGCTGTTCTGACACTCTGACCCTCATTCATATAAGGCAGGTGGTTCTGGATTTATCAAAGCTGTAATGAGCCATACTGAACCAGCCCTGCACTCAGACCAATGATATGAGACAACAGCTCTCTGAGGGGCAAAAGAAAGTGTCACTTGGAATTGGGTATAAGCTTACAAAATAGGGCCAGTGTAAGCCCCAGCTCCCTTCATCCCTGAGAGGCCAGCAGCCTGTGAAGATCTGCTGACTGAGGTGGCCGAAAACGTGCTGACCTGACTCCTCTCACTGTTCCCTACAGAAAGGGTACAGGCCTTCTACTGTTGCCCAGAGCTCCCCATCAGCCACAGCTGCTCCTTGTGCCTCTGTGCTGCTGAGGCCCTATGGGGAGGCTCCTTTAGCTGTCCTGGCAAACCAAGGGAAGAGAAGACATATTTCCTTTTTGTGTCACCTTCATCTATATATACATGAGAGCAAAATGAAGAAGACAAATCGTAAAAAGGGATTTTGGAAAGCCATGCTGCCAAAAACCGTCTTTAGGAGAAAGCTCAAACCCACCTGATTTTTCAACAGTTCTCTAAGGAAACCAGTTCTAATCAGTGTTTTCCAGCCCCAAAGTTCTTAAGTTCCTGAGTCACCGGCCAGAGCGGAGGAGAAAAGGGAAAAGGCAAAGAAGGAAAGGGAGAGAGAAAGGAAAAGAGAGAGGAGAGAAAGGGAAAGAAATGGAACTCACCATGCCTGCCGAGTGGTTCCAGGCTACAACAGTGACAGTGTCTCCTACCCGATTCCGACGGGTAAGCACTTCGGACACAGTGAGGCTACTTTGGGTCCTTCTGGAGGAGGGCTCGGTGGCATCCCCTGAACTTAGTCCTACCCTTCGAGTGCCCTGCTCAAAAAGGTTGGCCCTGGGCTGTTCAAGTTCTGAGAAGTCTGTGGAAGACCGCTGGGTGTAGGCATTGGTAGATTCCATGCTTTTACCTATTCGAGTTAGGGGGTCTTCTAAAGATTTCAAGTCTCGCCTACTCTTCCAGGCATTCCGCACAGTAACATGTCTGGCATCTGAGGAGCCCACTTCTGAAGGGGCGCTATGGCTTTTCCACCTGATTGTCTCCGCTGGAGGTGCATGGCTATTCCTCTCTACAGGATCCGATGGCTTGATGATAATGCTGCTCCGAGAGACCACTGTTTCTGGCCTGTTCTTCAGGGGCCCATCTGCCATTCTCTCAGCTTCTGCAAGCTGCAGGGTGATGTCATGTTTGTGGATGGAGAGCTCAAAAGGAGAGCTGATGTGGTTGCTAACTGATGTGAGCTCCGGCGGCCCCACCTGGATATTGCTGGTGGATGTGTGCCTCTCCCTCGGGGCCTCGCCTGGAGCGGCTCTGGGGCTGCTGCTGTCAGAGGGATAGATAGTGATGCTGCTTGTCACTTTGCTTGGCCCTGGTTTGGAGATGAGTTTCTGTTTCTCCAACGTAGTCTCTGTTCCAGATCCTCCCATGATTTTTTTCACATCCTTATCAATGATAACAGGCTTGATGACAGCTCTAGACCGCAAGGCCTCTCTGGGGCTAAAGGGCCTCTGGCTTTTTACCCCAGCACCATTGGTATCTGGGAGCTCCATGGCATTGGAGGAGGCTCTGTCAGATTTCACAGATTCATTCTCTATTCCAGCATCCTTATCATTCTCAAACAGGGAGGTTCTAGGTACCCCTCGGGATTTGGCCTTTTCTCTAGAGTTAGGCTGTAGTCTGGACTCGGGCTCTGGAGTGATGGTGGTATTTACCAACTTGGCAGTAACAAGAGACGCTATGTCCAAGTCATCATCCGAGTCCTGCTTCTCTCTGCCACTGGATTTGATAACTCGACACCTCAAAGCTTCATGTTGACTGCTGTCTTCCACCACAACAGCTACGGGTTGATCAACTCCTTCTTTATGCGAGGTTGAAAATCCCTGAAGGATGTTCTCTTGGCTTCTAGAGCTATAAGGATACTTTGATAAAACAGGAGCCTTGGAATTTGGGGAACTGGTATCGGCCTCAAGGCCATTGGCAGCCTTTCTGCCTTTAGAGAGCCCTTCTGAGGAGGATCTTCGAGATGAGGCCAGAGCTCCAATGGTCTTATTAGAACATCCAGAGTTTGCAGCCTGAGTTACCTGACTTCCGATGCCAGGCACGTGTCCCCTCTTGCCAAACACAGTCTCAGAGGAGGTGTCAGAAGCTTTGTCAGCCCTACCGAGTGCATCACTGGGAACTGATCCATGGGTGGTGTCGTTCAATGTTCGTGTTGTCTTCTCTACTTTCCCCTTCAGTCCACTCTCAGTGCCCAGCTTGGGAGTCCCCTTCCACACTTTACTGTGCTCCTGAGCAGCGGGCGGGTAGCGACTGAGCACCGAGGGCTGCTCCCTAGACTTCTTCCCCTCGCTCTGGGAGGATCCGGGTGTAAATCGGTCTTCAGTTCTCTTTGTCTCCTGAGTCCCACTGTCTGTACTTGCCCCGATGTGAGCAGCTTTTGCTGCCCTCCTGTTGGTGAAACTGGGAGAAGAAACCTGCCTGTTGCTCAGAGGATAGTTCTCATTGTTAGCAAGCTCCCTGTTCCGGAGTCGTTCCCGCTTATGCTGAGGAGACAGTTCCCGTGGTGTGTGCTTGGACACAGGAGCCTCACTTCCATGGCCTCTAAACTTAGTCCTTTCATGTCTGCCTTTGCTGGACAGGAAAGCATCTTCCCCTTCTACCTCCCCATTTTCTAACTCTTTCTGTTTCTTGATTTGTAGCTTTATCTCCTCCAGTTGGCTGGCTAATAACTTGTTTTTATTTTGTTCACTTAGGTAATTATCCTGAAGGTCATTATTTTTGGCCTTCATTTTCTTAAGCTCTTCTTCCAACGATTCAAAGTGTTTGATTTGCGTCTTCAGTTTCTCAATCTCTTGGTTAAGGTCTTTGACTTTGTTGTCTTCCTGGTTTCGGTTCTTTTCATTTTCTGATTTGTTTCTTGTTTCATTCTCCACCTGCTTTAGATAGTCCAGAGCCCCCTTCCTTCTTGACTCTTTGGACAGCAAGGTGGAGGAGATGCCATCCTCAATCCGTAGGTCATTTCTTTCCAGATTAGAAGCATTCCTTGTATAATCTCGGTTCATTTTTTTGTTCTGCTCTAGTTTTTGAGTGAGTTCTTTTATCAATTTCTCATTTTCTTTATCCTTTTCATTTAAGTATTTTCTCTCACTTACAAAGCTCAGAGTTAACGATTTCAGCTTTTCTAACTCCAATGCTAAACTCTGCTCGGTTTTATCCAGGCGGTCCTCAGAAGATTCTAGTTCCTTCACTTTGACTCTGAGCATTTCCAGCTCAGAGGAGATTTTCTTGGTCAAATTTCTCTCCTCATTCAGGCTCAGACATAGCTGGGTACAGTCATTCTTACTCCTGCTGAAGGCCTCTTCTAACTTCTCTAATTCAGCCATTCGTTTCTGAAGCCGCTCAATCTCAGATTTCAGCTCCCGGGTGAGGTTTTCTTCCTCTTCAAGTTTCTCCTTCATCAGACGACACAGATCCTCTGCTCTCTTAATTTCCTCATCTTTGCCTTCAATTCTCAGTACCCGCTGGCGCAGCACTTCGATCTCCGCCAACATGCTTGAGTTGCTACCTTCCGCCTGAATCACCTTGTCCTGGAGATCCAGGAGTTCATCCTCTGCTTTCTGGAGGTTTTTTGTGGCTTCCTCCAACTCATCAAGGCGGCGGCTTAGACTCTGTAGCTTAAACCGCAAGTGGCGGCTGGAGGCCGTCTCCTTGTAGCTTGTAAATTCGGCCATGTCTACTGCCAGCCAGTGTGGGCTCCTAGAGGCATCCAAGACCACTCAAGGGGATGAGAAATGGTTACCTTTCTCTTGGCAACCACAATCTTCTTTGGCAGCTGGAGACCATCATCACTCTACAGAGGAAAGTGGAGAGAACGTCAATCAGCAAATGTCAAACCTGCACTTTAGCTCCCAGTTACAGAAAAGAGCTCCTATCTGTTTCTGGTGCCTGGAACACAGCAGAGGCTCAAACCTACTGAATGAATGACTTGAATAAACCTGCAAGAAAAGACTGATTCTATAGAGCTGATAATGAGTTGATACCTAGTTTCGCCCTAATAAAGAATATCACCAGTGGCAGCATGGCAAAAAGACATATAAGAAGGCCTTGGCGGGCCGGGCGCGGTGGCTCAAGCCTGTAATCCCAGCACTTTGGGAGGCCGAGGCGGGTGGATCACGAGGTCAAGAGATCGAGACCATCCTGGTCAACTTGGTGAAACCCCGTCTCTACTAAAAATACAAAAAATTAGCTGGGCATGGTGGCGCGTGCCTGTAATCCCAGCTACTCAGGAGGCTGAGGCAGGAGAATTGCCTGAACCCGGGAGGCGGAGGTTGCGGTGAGCCGAGATCGCGCCATTGCACTCCAGCCTGGGTAACAAGAGTGAAACTCTGTCTCAAAAAAAAAAAAAAAAAAAAAAGAAGGCCTTGGCTGGGCACGGTGGCTCATGCCTGTAATCCCAGCACTTTGGGAGGCCAAGGTAGATCATGAGGTCAGGAGCTCGAGACCAGCCTGTTCAGCATGGTGAAACCCCGTCCCTACTAAATATACAAAAATTAGCTGGGCATGGTGGCACACGCCTGTAATCCCAGCTACTCAGGAGACTGAGGCAGGAGAATCACCTGAACCCAGGAGGCAGTAGCTGCTGTGAGCTGAGATTGTGCCACTGCATTCCAGCCTGGGCAACAGAGCAAAACTCCCTCCTAAAAACAAATAAATAAAAAGAAGGCCTCAAGTCTCACAGTAGGGTATAATAATATCATTACCATCTGCCACCTGCATAATCTCAGGAGAGTCATTAACAATGTAAACTGAGCCTCAGTTTTACTTAGTAGGAAAACGGGCATAATGATGTCTACCATATTTCTCCCCGGTGTTGTTCTGAGACAGTATGTGGAAAGATCTTGGTAACAAAGCAATAAACCATCCTAAGATTATTATTTTAAAAAATATATTATCTCTCATGAGCTACTATGACTTAAAAGTGATACAAATTAACCCATGTGCCTTGCTATAAATGGTGAGCTTCACAATATACTAAAGCAATCTCCCCACACCTGTTTTCAGTATCTCTTCACCCAAAAATATATTCATAAGTGGAAATCAGGTATGAGTTGGCCCAACCCAGCCAACAGCCAGCTTCTACAAAATGTATCCTCTGGCACTGTAAAAGAAATGCCCCAGATGTTCAGGCTGATATGGAGACTGGTTTGTTTCAAACCATTTCACTGGGAATATAGACCAAACATATAATAGTATCCCAAGGAAAGAGAAAGAAAGAAAGGGGAAGGTTTAGTTTTGTATGTAATTTTCTCATTTTAAAAGTAGGAGAATATATTAATAAATGTATTTTAAACAACTTTCATGAACAATAAGTCCTACAAAATTAAAAAGCAGACAACAGACTTCCATTTTTACCAGTATGGCAATCCAGATAACCTGGAAAACCTCTAATACTATAAACAACTAAAAATATTGAATAAAATGTAACAATCACTTAAAATGTATAGTTGATCACACAGAAAGTAAGTGACATTCCAGCTAAAACTAGAGGAAAAAGAAGACTAAATGAAAAATAATATTAAATTTAAACTACAACCGAGCTATCCATATTAGTGGCTTGCCAGTCTCCAGAACCAAGGAGTTTTGGTTCTAACACTCATGCAGGTATGAGAGACAAGAGTTGGGGCTCCACAGAGACGGTAAGCTGAAAATGAGACTCCAGTCCCCAGTCTGAAGCAAGGACTACTGAAGAACTACAGCTTCAGGATAACTAGTGAAAAAAGACACCTCCCTGATACAGGGAGATAACAGGACCTGGGATCCATTAGGAGTTAAAGGAGGATTATCCCTAGAGAATTTATAATCTTAGACCTGCTCTCATTTGAATTCAGAATTCAAATTTATACCACCTGAGTGGTCTAGAGCCAATCTGTTCTCATTGAGAAACTAAGATAAAATGGCCATCAGTCTACTCAGGAAACTGAAGAATTGCTTGAAATGGGGGGCAGGGGGAGACGACAGAGTTGCAGTGAGCTGAGATCACACCACTGCACTCCAGCCTGATTGAAAGAGCAAGCCTCTGTCTCCAAAAACAAAAAAACAAAAAAACCCATAAATCTATTTCCTCACAATTCCGGAGTCCAAGAAATACAAGATCAATGCACCAGCAGGTTTAGTGTCTGCTGAGGGCCCAGTCTCTGCTTCCAAGGTAATACCTAGAATGCTGTTTCCTCACAGGGAAGAAGGAATGGAACAAAAAAGGCTGAACTCATGCCCTAAGGCCCTTTTTTAAAGGTGCTGATCCCTGATATTACCTCCTTAAAGGTCCTACCTCTTAATGCTATTGCACTAGGGGTTAAGTTTCAACACGAACTTTGGAGGAAACAAAAACATTCCAACCACAAAAACAATTTATAACAACCGAACCACTTCTCAGCAGAAACTTTTAAGTAGGTAGCAGGTAGAATGGACTACAGGGGATAAGGGTGAGATTAGGAAGACCAAATAGGAGACTATTATAGGAGACTATTGTAGTAATCCAGGCAAAATACAGTTACGGCCTAGACCAGGATAGTTGCAGTACGTACATTCTAAGAGCATGTGACCAAGACAGTGAGAAATGGTCAGAATTCTGGCTGTAGGAAGGTACAACCAAAGGATTTGCTCTTAGACTATATGTGAAGCATGAGACAAAGAAAGGAATTAAGAAGCCGAGTGTAGGCCGGGCACGGTGGCTCAAGCCTGTAATCCCAGCACTTTGGGAGGCCAAGGCGGGTGGATCACAAGGTCGAGAGATCGAGACCATCCTGGTCAACATGGTGAAACCCCGTTTCTTTTTTCTCTCTCTTTTTTTTTTTTTTTTTTTTTTTTTTTTGACAGAGTTTCGCTCTTGTTACCCAGGCTGGAGTGCAATGGCACGATCTCAGCTCACCGCAACCTCCGCCTTCTGGGTTCAGGCAATTCTCCTGCCTCAGCCTCCTGAGTAGCTGGGATTACAGTCATGCGCCACCGTGCCCAGATAATTTTTTGTATTTTTAGTAGAGATGGGGTTTCACCATGTTGACCAGGATGGTCTCAATCTCTTGACCTCGTGATCCACCCGCCTCAGCCTCCCAAAGTGCTGGGATTACAAGCTTGAGCCACCGCGCCCGGCGAAACCCCGTCTCTACTAAAGATACAAAAAATTAGCTGGGCGTGGTGGCACGTGCCTGTAATCCCAGCTACTCAGGAGGCTGAGGCAGGAGAATTGCTTGAACCCAGGACGCGGAGGTTGCAGTGAGCCGAGATCGCGCCATTGCACTCCAGCCTGGGTAACAAGAGCGAAACTCCGTCTCAAAAAACAAAACAAAAAAAAAACCAAAACAAAACAAAAAAAAGAAGCCGAGTGTAATGGCTCGTATCTGTAATCCCAGCACTTTGGGAAGCTGCGGTGGAGTTTAAGACTAGCCTGGGTACAACACAGTAAGATCCTATCTCTATTAAAAATAAAAAAAGGTTAACAAAAAAATTAGCCAGGTGCAGTGGCACACACCTGCATTCTCAGCTACTTGGGAGGCTGAGGCAAGAAGACTGCTTGAGCCCAGGAGTTTAAGGCTGCAGTGAGCTATGACTGTGCCACTGTACTCCAGCCAGGGTGACAGAGCAAGACCCTCTCTCTAAATAGATAGATAGATAGACAGACAGACAAGAATTAAGGCAGACTCTAAGGTGGCTGGGCTGAATTTGTAGAGGGCTGGCATTATCGATTCAAATGAAGATGACCACAGATGGAGCAGTGTGAGAAGAGTTCCGTCTGGGACATGTATATGAGATGTGTATTAGCTGTGTAAGGGCCCACTTGAAATTCCTGGATGACTTAAAGTGAGACCTATCAACAAAGTTCTCTCTTTTTCTCCAGCCTTGTTCAGCTGAACAGATGATGGAACAGAGAAGCCAGCATTGGACTGAGCCAGGTCGAAGCACTGCCTAACAAAGAAACAGGACAGGGGAGCGAAGGGTGTGTGAGAGGGAGTTCAAATTCACTCAGTAAAGAAGGAGGTGAAGAATAGTGAAAACATAATAGAAACTAATGAACTAAAGGTCCCGGGGGGCTTGAAGGATTTTTAGAGTAAGGGTACCAGGTACCAGAGGAAATTAAGCCTCAGATATAGAAGACAGGAATCAGAGAGGGACTTCAAGAAACTGAAATTATGGAGGCAGTATAGTTATTGATAATGTCAAAAACGAAGGTATTAATCACAGGAATCCTGCAAGGGAGTAGGGAGAAGTACAAAACAAGGATTGTTAGAGGAGAGAAATAATTGAGAGGTAAAGGTGTTGAAGGGGTCACTGGCATGTAAGCACCACAAATTAACAGGAATAATGCTGGAAAGAGTGACATTAAGACAGAATCTGAAGTTGTTAGGAGCAGTGACTCAGGGCATCAATAGATGACAGCAACAGTGGGGTATTAGGTGATGTCATCCGATAAGATTACATTCAAAATTCAAAGATAAGAGTGAAGAAATGACTCCAACAATGATCCTATGAGAAAGCTTAGGGCAAAAGAAAAACAACTGAAATTGGGCCTGGTGGAGATACCAAATGCCGATTCTCTCCAAGTCTTGAGTTCTTCCACTGGCTGCACTATAAGCCTAGGGCCACCAGATGGAGCCCATGCTCAGCTCCTAAAAAACATCAACGCTTGAAGGTGTTGAAAAGACCAACACCTCCCCCTTCCTACCTGGGACATTCAGATCCTGTCCACCCTGATTATTGTTCCCTGTCCATCACTCTGCTTCTCTGGGCACATCTTTGTCTGTCCTCTCATCTTTGCCTCTTTTGGTCCCCCTTCTTTCCCCAGACTACCTGCTTCCTCATTCTCAAAAACGGAGAGGGAAAAAAACCTCCTATGTTTATGTTTTAAGAAAGCTTTTCCCTTTTAAAAACTCTTGCCTTTGGCCTTCTGCCCAGTGGTACAGTTTAAACCTTGTCAATTTATACACAAGGTTGGTTTGGGGGGACTTAACTAAGTACAGACCATAAACCAATTTTAAACCAGTAGATAGATACACAGGATCTGAAGTTGCCATCACAGTCATCAGAAGACAAATGACATATGATGCATCTGTAAAGTACTTTAAAACAGCATATCCTCATAAATAGGCTTAAACCATTAAATTGTATACTTGAAAGAGATGAACTTCATGATATATAAAGCATATCTCAATAAAGCTGTTAAAGAAAACACAGCTTATCCTCAAACTGTAGCATTCTCTCAGCACATCTTATTTATACTAGCTTATACTATATAGTTTTCACAATCCCTTTTTCAAAAGAAGGAAACGTTAAACCTTAATATAGCCCTGTCTATAACAATTCTAAAGTAGTAGAGTCTTGGAATTATAACATTTTTATTTATTTGGCTTTTAGTCCCAGTTTTATATGTTCTATTCAAGACTCTGGATGATATCAATCAACCAGTACACACAGGCAATGAAAAAGCTAACCCCGGCAGGGCACGGTGGCTCACGCCTATAATCCCAGCACTTTGGGAGGCCGAGGCAGGTGGATCACAACGTCAAGAGATCGAGACCATCCTGATCAACGTGGTGAAACCCTGTCTCTACTAAAAATACAAAAATTAGCTGAGCATGGTGGCACACGCCTGTAGTCCCAGCTACTCGGGAGGCTGAGGCAGAAGAATTGCTTGAACCCAGGAGGCGGAGGTTGCGGTGAGCCAAGATCACGCCATTGCACTCCAGCCTGGGTAACAAGAGTGAAACTCTGTCGCAAAAAAAAGAAGAAAGAAAAAGCTAAACCCAGTAAGTATGTAGCAAATACTTACTGGAAACACACAGACAGAGAAAGCAGGTATTACACGCCACTACTTAAAACCCTCTAAAAGTCCCGGCTACCGTTAGGATAAAGTCCAAATTCCCCTGATGGCATCCAAAGTCCTTCATGATCTGGCCCCGCCAGCCTCTTCATCTACGTTCTCACACTCCCTCTTCCCTCTGGGCCTTCACTAGTTTGATTCCTTCTCATTTCTTCAGATCCCATTTTAGACAAGACATGCTTCCGGAAGATTCTGGAGGGCCTTCTTCAAATCCCAATTCAGATCAGGGCCTCTCTTTTTTGCTTTCACAGTCTGCTACATGGTTCCCATCACAGAACCTATGAAGCTTTATTTACTCAAGTCATCTCTCCAACTTGTGTCACCACTGTATTCTCAGTACCCAGTAGGGAGCCTAGCACAAAGTGAATGCTGAAAATTCAATGAATTTGACTGATGAGTGAGCCTCCTAATTATCAAATACCTTTGGCAATGACCATTAACAGAAAATAATAAAAATGTCCATGACCTAATAATGGATTACAAAGGAGAAAACAGATGGCAAGAGTGACCAGACAGCACAGAATCTCGGGCCCTGTGGTAATGCTCTGAATGATCTCATCCCTAGCCCTGTGCCACTTCCACAATGTCTCAACCACTATAGTTTCCCCCTGACCTGCTGGGAAACCCTTTCTTGAAGGTCTGTGCCATGCAAACGGGACATAGATACCAAAAAGCACAACACTCATAGGATGTCCAGCTCTAGTTACTGGATCTCCTTATTTTAGAAACAAGGAAACAGACACAGAAGTAAATACTGTGCTTTCTCCAGCAGTTTAGCAAAGCTAAGGACTTCAGTCTCTTGACTCTATATTCAGGATTCTTCTCACTGTGCAAAATCACCTCCCTATAACCTCGTAAGCATTTTTACAAAATGAGGAGTTCTGAGCACTACTCTATAAACAAACTAACCATGACAAAAGGGTATAAGGGAACAAGTAAGTACAACCACAAACAGGACACATGCTTTCTGCAGGAATCCCAGATCTACCATTTACTTTACATGTTCTTACATTACATGTTCTTACATTACTCCACTGAGGTCTTCCCTCAATGTATGGTAATCCCTGGGCATGTAAAATGCTTAGCAGAATACCTTGCACATAAGTCACAACAAACAGTAACTACTATTATTCTATTCAGCTTTCACAATAACCTTATGGGGTAGGGACTTTCCCAAAGTACACAGCTAGCAAGGATAGTCAGAGTGAATCCAGGTCCGATTCCAAAGTTCATACTCTTTTAAGAATAATACACTGTTTGGCCAAGTCCCTGATTTTCTCTATGCTGCTTTAGTTCCTCTGAAAAAATAAAAGAATATCAACTCAACTACCTTACAGCAACACTATGCAATAAAGTTAGCAAAAGCACTTCGTCAAGTCCTATGCATACCTAAGGTAAGTTTCATCAGGCAGAATCCTCTCCTAAAAATAGTGATTCACTAAGATCATCCCTTCTCCCCAGGGTAAACAAGGAAATATTCTGAAAATGGGGTTAGGAGATCACTTATCTCTGACCTTTTGGCCCTAAGCATGGCCAAAGTAGGAAATGCTTTGCTACTCCGGGATCATCAAAAAGCAAAGTAGACACCTCTCCTCCTACTGCCTCCCTTACTCTGTTAAGTATGTTTACCTGGGGCAGAATTTATTTATTTAGCAGGCATTTATGGAACATGTGTGATGCACCCAGCATTTTGCCAAGATAATTAAAAACTTTATCCTTGCCTTTAAGGAATCATACAGATATAACCAATTAAAGAACAATGATAAAGAAGCCTTCCCTGACCACCTTACATAATATAGCACCCACCCTTTTACGTCCTGTCCTCTATCCTGCTTTTTTTTTTTCTTCCTTAGCACATTGTACCATCACACATATATACCGGAAGCTCAGAAGAAGTGATTAAATGTGCCTGAGGGTGGGGTCTGGGATGGAAATTGTTTATATTAAACCTCGGAAAAATCATAGGAAGGTTTTTAAAAAGGGAAAGACAGTCTCACTTTTTCATGCCAACTTCCCCTACATTAGTACTTAACTCAGTTCTAAGTCACACTAGCAAGATACAGTGCCAACTGTTTCTCATTCAGGGCTCTTTCTATCAAAGCTCCTGAACCCAGTTCCAAGTGGCCCTATCCAGCATTTTGGAGGGTGGCTCTTCTTCCTGTCCTGGCAGATCAGGAAGGTCTGAAATAGAACATAATCAGGCCTGCCCTGCCCCTTCTTCCAACACAGCTGCCATGATTCACTTCCTGTTCCCGACAGTCATTTAAAGAGGGGTCCTCAAACTGTTTTTTAAAGTTTGATAGTATACATATAAGTATGCAAACAGCTTGAGAGGAAATATTTTAGGCTTTAAAGGATCTAAGGTTTCTATTCCAGCTACTCAACTCTGGCAACGTAGTGATGAAGCAACCACATACATACTGTATACAAGTGAATGAACATGGCTATGTTTCAATTAAACTTGATTTACAAAAACATGCAGTGGGCAGGGCATGGTAGCTAACATCTTCATCCCAGCTCTTTGGGAGGATAAGGAGGGAGGACTGCTTGAGGCCAGGAGTTCAAGGCCAGTCTGAGCAATACTGCGAGACTCTGTCTCTATTTAAATAAATTATTAAAAATTTAAAAAGCAAAAGACAGTGGGCCTGTCTGTCAGAATTTGCCAATTTCTGATCTAAAGGATGAGAGTGTTTTTTAAATTTATTATTATTATTATTTTGAGACAGGGTCTACCAGGCTGTCATGCAGTGGAGCAATCACAATTCACTGTAGCTTCAACCTCCCAGCCTCAAGTGATTCTCCCACCTCAGTCTCCCAAGCAGCTGGAACTACAGGCACGTGCCACTAGAGCTGGTTAATTTCGCGCGCGCTCTCTCTCTCTCTCTCTCTCTCTCTCTCTCTCTCTCTCTCTCCCTGTGTGTGTGTGTGTGTGGGGGGGGGTGTTGGTTTTTTTTGTTTGTTTGTTTTGGTAGAGAGGGGGTCTCTATGCTACCCAGGCTAGTCCCAAACTCCTGGACTCAAGCCATCCTCCCACTTCGGCCTTTGAGCCTTCCAAAATACTAGGATTACAAACGTGAACCACTGGCCCCAGACAAGGGCTATTTTCAAGCAGCTTCCTCCTGGCCACCTGCAGTTACCTGTTTTAAAACCTTAGGCTGTCTAAGCCTCACCATCAATTATTGAGTGTTTCTATTTAATTTCAGGGCTTACATTATTTTTCCCAGAATCACAAATTCATGTATTTTGGATATGCAAACTCAGAGTTAGGAGTCCAGCTAGCATACAGAGATTCTTCATGTTGGAAAGGATTCAGAGATCATCTAATCCAACCTCCCACTCAGTGCAGACGTTATCTAGAAAAGTAGTCACTCAGCTCCTGTTTAAACACTTCTGATGACAGGAATGACAGTCACTTCCTCCCAAGGCAACTCACTCCATCTTTGGACAGCTCTAAGGAACCTACTTATTTTTCTTCTTGGCACATTTAACCACCTAATTACTTGTAAATTTATTTACCGGCTGATTCTTCTTACCAGAAAGTAGGATGCGTGAGGTCAGAAGCATAGTTTTTTTGTAACTTTTTACTGCTGTATCCCCCACCCCTTGAACAGTGCCTGGTACATAAAGAGTATAAAATAGTTGTTTATTGGGAAGGAGGGAGGGAGAAAGAAAGGGAGAGAGTGAGGGAAGGAAGGAGGAAAGGAGTGAGCAAGCTAACAAAATAATGCTGCATTCAGGGAATTTAATTCAGCATGGCTGATATCAGAGACACAAGGGGAAGAACAGAGTAATTAACTGGTAAGATTTGAGGGCTTTGAAATCTCACAGCACGTGCAGAGACTGATCAAGGAACATTTCCTTATCTTCCTTCCAAGCTCCCCCACCACGCCATTCCAATGGTAAACATCTTTTTTTTTTTTTTTTTTTTGAGATGGAATCTGGCTCCATCGTCTAGGCTGGAGAGCAGTGGCACAATCTCAGCTCAATGCAACCTACACTTCCTGGATTCGAGCAACTCTCCTGCCTCAGTCTCCAGAGTAGCTGAGATTACAAGTCTGTGTCACCACGCCCAGCTAATTTTTGTATTTTTTTTAAGTATAGATGGGGTTTCACTATGTTGCCAAGGTTGGTCTTTAACTCCAGATCTCAAGTGATCTGCCCACCTCAGCCTCCCAAAGTGCTGGGATTACAGGTGTGAGCCACCACGCCTGGCCCAATGGCAAACATACTTTAACGCATCTGTTCTTTGAGGCCTTTTCAAACCATCCTTCCCCACAACAGAAATGCACCATCCTAAATTTTGTAAATGCTTCTCTCACTATACCCATGATACTTAAAATATTTGTTATCCTCTACTGGGATCTGAGAACAGGGACTGTGTTATCTTCATTTTTCAGTCCTGGTCACTGAATACACTGATAGGTGCAAGGTAGGAACCTTATAAACATTTTATAAATAAATTAATGTAATAGTTTCATTGTATTCTGTACTAGCCAAATTTAGATAAAGGGACTACTTTCAGATCTAGGTCCTACATTCTAGGAAAGATGCTTAGCCTTTATGCCAAAGGCTGCAAATGCAAGTGCCAAAGAGATGAGGCCAATGATTTAAATGATTAAAAGGCCTAGAAGGACTATGGCTAAGAGGGTCTATGCCCTACTTTTATATACAATCTCTTCAATGTAGCCAATAAATTCAGAGTTTAAAAGAGAAGAAATAAAAAGAATACCACTGTATAGTTTCTCCAAAACACACATGATATGCCTACAAGTGGATATGGGAAGAAAATTTGCAAACCGTATTGGGCAAAGGGATTAAGTAAGGGAGTAACAACCAGAACTGCAGTTTTTGAAAGATCATTCTAGCACGATAAACTAGGGTGCTATTGTCATAGTCAAGGTCAGAGATGGGATAAGGGCCTGAACCAAGACAGCAGCAACAGGGTAAAAGGGTGGGATGGATAAAAGATGACCTGGTCTGCCCAATTCTAATAATGAAGTCCAAAATTGCATGAACCAATCTGGCAGCCACAGTACCAGTTTGCAGGTTCATACTGATTTTGCTTTCAAATAAACTGTTAAATCTCATTTTCAGTAACTGAAATATGGGGCTTAATTCTTTTGCAGGCAATACAATACAATGATAAAGTTTACAAACTCTGAAGCCAGGCAACCTAAGTTCAAACCATGACTTTACTAGTTACTAGCTCTGTGGCCCTGGATAAGGTCACTTGACTTCTCTATGCTTCCACACCTGTATGGTTATGGTATGTGTCAATGAGTTAATGCAAGAATTGCTTAGACTAGTACCTGGTCCATATTAAGTGTCACTTAAGTTTCAGCTTAAATTATTATTATTTTTTATTTCAACCCCTTAGTTTCAATCCCTAAATATTCTCTACACTGTCTAGCCTGCAAACATTCACTGTTTAAGTCTCATAGGCATGTCTTTTCTACACCTTCATCCAAAACTGATGTTCAAAAACAATATAACCAAAAACAGCCCTGCAGAATGTCACTAAAAACAGCTCCTATAAACACTGGTCCATTAATTGATACTACAATTCCAGAATGCAATTTATTCAACAAGCTCCAAACCAGGTCAAATTTTCTTTTGTCTTGGGATCACATGAGAAAACACTAAATACCTAATTTTACCACTTCAGACACATTACCTTTGTAGCATATTCCAATCCTCCAGCAACCTAGGAATCTTTCCAAAAATGAAATGCTCAGTTAGATACCAAACTGCTATATGGTAATCATCCTGGATGGCGTGCTTTTTTTTTTGTTTTTGCTTATATCTATTCTCAAATATTTCTATATTAAACTTGTACAGATAGTTTAAATAAAATCATGGCAAGACTTAAAGAAGAAAAATAATTGTTATCAGCAAGCATGATTTATTCTTAGTGAACACAAGCTTGCTTCTAGGGGTTGCTGTTGTTCTCATTCTTTGATCAATCTATTTCAGAATTTTTACCAGGGGTCGCTGTCAAGTTTCCAATGACATCCTCATATCCATGTGACCCAGAGGCTAACTCCAAATAAATCAAACATCTTAGCTGGGCATGGTGGCTCATTCCTATAATCCAAGCACTTTGGGAGGCCAAGGCAGGCAGACAGCTTGAGCCCAGGAGCTCGAGACCAGCCTCGGCAACACAGCAAAACTGTGTCTCTACAAAAAGTACAAAAATTAGCTGGGTGTGGTTGCATGCGCCTGTAGTCCCAATTTCTTCTCAGGAGGCTAAGGTGGGAGGATCATCTGAGCCTGGGAGCTTGAGGCTACAGTGAGCTGAGATAACACCCCTATATTCCAGCCTGGGTGACAGAGTGAGACCCTGTCTCTGAAAACAAAACCAAAAAAAGTAAAAAGCAAAAAATCAGGGGCAGGGAAAAAAAAAAATCAAACATGTCTATGGGGAGAATTAGAATTTGACAGCCTTCAAAATATGTCTAGAATCCATTGCTTTCTTCAGCACCACTACCACCCAGGTCCAACCCACCATCATCCCTACCCTGGACACTGATTACTGAAAAAGCTTCCTAACTGCTCTCCCTGCTCCCATCATTGGCCATCCTTCCCCGCCCTCCACAGTCTGTTCTCCCACAGCACCCAGAGTAACCTTTTGAAGAATCAGTCAGATCAAGTCACTCCACTGCTCTAAACTCTCTGGTGCACCTCACTTAGAATAAAATACACTCTAAAGATGCCACATAGCTGTATGGCCCTACATGATCTAGGTCTAATATTTCTATATTAAACTCTCACTCACATACAATATTTCTATATACAACCCTCACTCATCTGCTGTTCCTTCCCTACTACTCACTCCAACCACGTGGCCTCCCTATGGGTCCTTATACATGACCCTCGGGGATTTTATACC
This sequence comes from Saimiri boliviensis, assembly GCF_048565385.1. Lineage (NCBI taxonomy): Eukaryota > Metazoa > Chordata > Mammalia > Primates > Cebidae > Saimiri > Saimiri boliviensis. Next base: position 21,406,714 of record NC_133459.1, read on the forward strand.
TGCTGTTCCCTCTGCCTAGGATGCTTTCCCCCAGATAACTCCCTGGTCGATCTCCTCACTTCTTTTAGATCTTAGCTTAAAATATCACCTCATCAGAGGTCTCCCTTGATTGCTACACATAAGGAGCAATCCCTCAGCTTCCCATCACTATCACCTTACCCTGTTTTTTGGTCTTCTTAGCATACACCATCTAGTGGGATGTTATTTATCTATGTACCTGTTTGTTTATTTATATTTAATTATTCATTTTTATCTGTTTCTACCCATTAGAATACAATCCTTGAGAGCAAGGACTGTTTCTATTTTGTTTAATGCTGTAAACTTAGTTCCAATAACTAAGGCGTGTAGTAAGTGGTCAATTTTTGTCATCAGAACATTAGCTCCAGTAAATAGCAAAATATTTTATTTATAATAGGTACATATAGGCCAAAGCCAGTGGCTCACACCTGTAATCGCAGCACTTTGGGAGGCTGAGGTGGGCAGATCACCTGAGGTCAGGAGTTCAAGACCAGCCTGGCCAACATGGCAAAACTCTGTCTCTACTAAAAATACAAAAATTAGCTGGGCATGGTGGCACACACCTATAATCCCAGCTACTCAAAAGGCTGAGACAGCAGAATCACTCGCACCCAGGAGGTAGAGGTTGCAGTGGCAGTAAACCAAGATCGTGCCATTGCACTCTAGCCTGGGTGACTGAGACCGTCTCAAAAAAAAAAAAAAACCGTAATAAATTTTATGAATAAAATGGTTGTTTTCCCCCAAAATTTCACCAAATATATTAAAACACCATTGGTGCTTCCATTAAAAGAGACCAAATACTGGCTGCCACTCGCCCAACAAGAAGTCAATTTTACAACCCAGTTCTCTGAGGTAAGTGAAATGCTCCAGGGAAAGGAACAGAACAAGAATCCTGAACCAATTAACAGGTAAACAGTTTGCCTTGATATTTTCCCACTCCTTCAAGAAGAGTTCTGTATTATGCCTAACTACAGCTATTTCCTAAGAAGGGCTGATGTGAGAGCAAGAGGCTTTGTTAAGATTCTTTTCCTATGCCCAGTCACTGCTATGATGAGAACCCATTTCACACTCATTCTGAGTTAGCCTATTGCTCTACTTCCCTAGGGAAGCTTTCTCTAACTATCATCCAGCTATCAGTAGCAACCAAGACCACTGGGTGTCTTGGTCACTCACCATTCAAGTTCTCAATTCTCTCTCTTCTATTTCATTAGTGCTCTCCTCTGCTTTAGGCAACGCCAACCAATAAAATACTGGCACATAAAATCCATAAATGGCTAGGAAAAGAAGCTAATTGTTGATCAAAAGGTTTTGTATTTTGCTTTGCTTTTCCAAGGTTAAACCAGTCACAGCCTCAACCAAAAGTAACTTTATCAAAAGGGATACATTACAGTGTAATGACAATACCAAAGGCAGTGGCTCACACCTGTAATCCCAGCACTTTGGGAAGCCACCAGGGCAGTGGCTCACGCCTCTAATCCTGGCACTCTGGGAGATGAAGGCAGGAGGATTGCTTTAGCCCAGCAGGTCAGGACCAGCCTGGGCAATAGAGACCCTGTCTCTTTAAAAAAAAAAAAAAAAAAAACACATACATACACACACACACACACACACACACACTAGCTGGGCATGGTGGTGTGTACCTGTAGTCCTAGTTACTCAGGAGGCTGAGGTGGGAGGATCACCTGCGCCCAGGAAGTCCAGGCTGCAGTGAGCCATGATCATGCCACTGCCCTCCAGTCTCAGAAAAAAAATTAAAGAAAATAACACAGGTTTTAGACCTAGTTCTACTACTTGTGTTAACTTGGAAGAATTATTTAATTTATTTATTTAATTTCTTTAAACTTGTTTCCTTGTGGTGATGACAACAGTACTTACCTCACAAAGTTGCAGAGAGATAAGATGTCCAACAGGACTGTGCCTGACATAGAGTAAATATTCAATAAATGGTAGCTACTTATTAAGGGTGGCAGGCCTACTTCTTAAGGTTGCTGACTTCAAGCAAGGATTTTTCACCCTCATCAGGTTGGTTCAGTTAAAGGAGAAAACATGTAAAGTACTCAGCATAGTATTTGGTTCATAATAGGCCATCACAAATACTGACTTTCCTCTCCACTTCCAACAGTGGCAAAATTACCGTGGCTTCAGAAACCACCCAATTCTCGGTATGCCCAGGTTTCACAGCACAGCATACTTACCATTTAGGTAATACAAGCTTTTCATCAATACTTCCGGCAGCTCTCTCGGTGCTTTCTGATTTGGAAATAGTCACTATCTTTCAAAGGCAGTTGTCTCTTGACCTGAATAGAATATAAACAGAATAGAAGAGATAGGTAATGCATGAATCATACCAAGACAGAGCTGACCCCGAGGGCTGTCCCAAAGACTTTCACATAGAATTCACCGTCAGCAATGGCCCAAAGTAAGATCTGTATCTAGATCCTAACACTAAAGGAAGCTGGCTAAGCTGGCTAGGTCTCTCTCGGGGAAGTAAAGAAAGAATCTGGCTATAGGAAACTTCCCCTTTCCTATAAGATGATATGGTCCCTAGGGTAGAAGCCACTGTCTTTGCTTAAATTAAAATACCTAAACATTCCTCAATAGTCTAAAAATGTATATGACATCTTACAGCTAGGAAGCATCCCAGAAATCAACTACAGGTTGAGCATCCCTAATCTGAAAATCCCAAATCCAAAATGCTCCAAAATCTAAAATGTTTTGAGTACCCACATGACTCCACCAGTGGAAAATTCCATACGTGATCTCATGCAATAGTTCGCAGTCAAAATATAGGCAACACAATACTCAGGGTTTATTCAACATCCCCTGGGAAAAAATAAAATTACCTTCAGGCTATACGTATAAGGTGTATAGGAAACATAAATGAATTTCATGTTTAGACTTGGGTCTTATCCCAAAACATGTCACTATACACATGCAAATATTTTTTTAAAATTTTGAAATCTAAAACGCTTCTGGTCCCAGGGATTTTAGATAAGGCATACTCAACCTTCCATTAAATGCCCTTGTTTTACGGAAGGAAACTACAACTGGGAAAGGGTGAGTCACAATTAAAGCAAGGATTCCACTAAAAATAATATGTTCTAGAAGATAACCAGGAAAAAAGCATCTGTGGAGTATTTACCAACCCTGAGCACTATACTTATGTTGTATATAAGACAATAACAAGATAATGTTACCTCTACCTTAGAGAATCTAAGAATCTAAGTTTCAAGAAGTGACTTGTCCAAGGTCTTACAGCTTGCTATTAAATGACAGGGTTTAAACTTAAGTCTGTCTGACTTTGAAAGTACCTTCACCATGCTGGCTCTCATTTTGTTGCCTTCTCAAATTGGTTCTCAAAAGAGCCCTGAACCACCCAATATCAATCAGAACTAAAAATAGAAGCTTCTCTGTCTGTAAACTTACCCTCCAGTTTTGTAACAAGCAGCCTTCTATAGGAGAATTGAAAAGCCTACCATTCCATTGTATCTTACCCTAAAATTAGAGAAGAGCTACTAGAGACGGAAGATCTGGGTCAAACATCTTGTATATTTTACTCTTGAGGAAAATGGAAAGGTAGCTTCTAAGCTAGTGGTAAACCTAAAGCTTTTGTACACGATCTTACATTCAAACTATCTCCACTTCTTTCATCACAACTGCCTCCCTTGCACATCCCTGCAAGCCACCTGTGGTCCTTCCAAGACAATTGGTCCCTTTAATCCAACCGCCACACCTCCACCTAAACACATACACATGCTTGCGCACACACAAGAATCCATCCTCTATCTTCCTAGAGAGCAAGAAAACTAGAATTAAGATGGAGAAATAATGAGAGTTTTTTAAAATAACTTAAAAGAGCCGGGCGCGGTGGCTCACGCCTGTAATCCCAGCACTTTGGGAGGCTGAGGCGGGTGGATCACGAGGTCAAGAGATCGAGACCATCCTGGTCAACAAGGTGAAACCCTGTCTCTACTAAAAATACAAAAATTAGCTGGGCATGGTGGCGCGTGCCTGTAATCCCAGCTACTCAGGAGGCTGAGGCAGGAGAATTGCCTGAACCCAGAAGGCGGAGGTTGCGGTGAGCCGAGATCGTGCCATTGCACTCCAGCCTGGGTAAGAAGAGCGAAACTCTGTCTCAAAAAAAAAAAAAAAAAAACTTAAAAGATGAGGGGAACAGGAGTAACTCAAGCCTCAAGCCAATAAAAGTTGAAAAGAATTTTTTTTATAGTGGTGGGGTCTCACTATGTCGCCCAAGCTGGTCTGAAACTCATGGCCTCAAGCAATCCTCCCACTTCAGCCTCCCAAAGAGAAGTTACTGATAATATCAGCTAGGAACAGTGGCTCACTCTGGGAGGCCAAGGCAGGAGATCACCTGAGGTCAGGAGTTCGAGACCAGTCTGGCCAACATGGTGAAACCCCATCTCTACTAAAATGACAAAAAATTAGCTGGGTGTGGTGGTACGCGCCTGTAGTCCCAGCTACTTAGGAAGCTGAGGCAGAAGAATAGCTTCAACCCAGGAGCCAGAGGTTGCAGTGAGCCGAGACTGCACCACTGTACTCCAGCCTGGTGGTGGAGCGAGACTCTGTCTCAAAAATAAAAATAAAAAAGGATCTATATATACCAAGGGCAGCACCCAAGAGATGGCTTAGGTCAGGCGTCCCCAAACTATGGCCCACGGGCCGCATTCGGCCCTCTGAGGCCATTTATCACCCCCCCCACCCCCCACACTTCAGGAAGGGGCACCTCTTTCATTGGTGGTCAGTGAGAGGAGCACAGTATGTGGCAGCCCTCCAACAGTCTGAGGGACGGTGAACTGGTCCCCTGTGTAAAAAGTTTGGGGATGCCTGGCTTAGGTTGACGTGGGGGAAGCTTTAGCTCTCCAGCCCCTCCTTTTAAAAAAGAATCCACGGAAGTTAAAGTAAATGTGACTGGTATTCAGATAGTTTTAGGACAGTCCCAGAGACCTTCTGATCTGTCCCATTACCACCTGTCTCTTTCCCCTCCCCACCAACCCTACACTTCACACACACCCCACCCCCACCCCCCCACACACACACCTTCTTCTACACAGCCTAAAACCTCTCCTACATAAAAATTTTGAACTCAGAAATGGTCACATAAATCTCGTCTACCTCCCCTGAGGTCTCTGCAGCCCTAACAATGATCCCAGCACTCCTGCTGAAAGCTACTGTCCCAGCACCTACCACCTACTGCCAAATTTGCTGACATGTTACTAAGGTCCAGGGGCTTTCCTCTTCAAAACAAGATAGAATGCACTGCCAAAAGTCAAAGACGAACTCCAGCTGATCCTGATTTGTTTCCAACTGTACATTCTCTCCTATATATAAGGAGTAGAAGAAACCAGCAACTGATTCTTTTTTCTGAATGCTATTTACTGCTTGCATCCTCAGCATACTCGCCCTCCATCCCCAGAAACAAGAGGATGACAGTAAACATCCTCACATTCCTTAGTGATGCCACTTCAGAGAGCTTTCCACCATGACAGACCTGTCCTCATCACTTCCCTCAAGCATCTTTTCTGGCACTTCTTGTTGTTACTGTTGGTGGTGGTATGTGTATACGTGTCTGTCTGCCTAGAAACAGACATTAAAGGATCCTTACAGATCACAACCACCTCATTTCCCAGAGGAGCAAGTGAGTTCCACAGAGAAAAGGAGTCTTGCCCAATGTTAAAAACAAGTTCAAGTTAACGTTTTTATCCCCAAACACTTTAATAATAGATAAAAATGTTAGTATGAAATTCTGCTTTCAGTATGACCCTCCCACAGACAACAACTATACTCTGGATAAAGTAACAAAAAGCAACTATCTGAAATGAACAAGGGCTGGCAGATTTTGAAAATAAGTTGAAAGTTGGAAGAAGGGGCTGACATGGAAGGAACTCCCCATTTTTTGGAGCTCTGGCCTGACGATGGTCCAACCGAAGTTGAAATTAAAAAACAAACCCTTGGCTTTCTGTCCTGAAGAAACAGCCCATAGCAGCCACAGATCATGAGAAGTAAGAAGAGAGCCAGAAAATAAGTCTTGGGTTCTGTGTGTTAAATTCTGCCCACTCACTGGCTGAACCCTGAGCCATGCAAGCACAGGGCAGAATCCAAAGACCTGAGCTAAGGAGGAAAGAACTGAACTGAGATTTGAACTGCCATACACTGCAGGTGTGACAGTTTGCAGTTTTGAGTCTAAGTTATTTTCTACTAAATTAAAAACATCAACAGAAACCAAAGTCTCCACAATACAGCATTCGCAATGTGAAGAATACAATTCCAAATTACATAAAGAACTAGAAAGATCATCTGGGCATGGTGGCTCGTGACTGTAATCCCAGCACTTTGGGAGGCAAAGACAGGAGGATCATCTGAACTCAAAGTGTTTTTGAGACCAGTCTGGGCAACACTGAGACACTGTCTCTACAAAAAAATTTTTTTAAAGTGAGCCAGGTGTGGTGGTGCATGCCTGTGGTCGCAGCTACCTGGGAGGCTGAGGCAGGAGGATCACTTGAGCCCAGCAGTCAAGGCTGCAGTGAGCCATGTTTGTACGACTGCACTCCAGCTTGGGCGACAGAGTGAGACCCTGTCTCAAAAAAAAAAAAAAAAAAAAAAAAAAAAAAAAAAAAAAAAAAAAAAAAAACCTAGAAAAATTAAACGCATTTGCAAAGGAAAAGACCATCAGCAGAGGGCAACTCCAAGATGACCCATATGCTGAAATCCTCAGACAAAGATATTAACATAGCTATTATAACTAAGTTCAATGAGGTAAAAGAAAATATGCTCAAAATGAAGAGGAAAAACAGTAAATCTCAGAAGAGAAGCTGAAAAAAAAAACTTTTATTGGAAATTTTTGAACAGAAATACAGTATCTGAAATTTTTTGATTCACTCGATGGGCTTAAGGACAGAATGGAGATGAGAGAGGAAAGAGTCAGTAAAACATGGAAGTAGAACAGTAGAAATGATTCAAACTGAAACAACTCTGGGTCATTCAGTCTCTAGAAAAACCACCCTCAGACTCAAAAGTATACACAAGGATAACTCTGTTACGAGAAAAATTGGTATCAGAGAAAAACAAATAACTTGGGATCACAGAGTTTTCTAGTGTTCCTAAGTTATATGGAAAGCAAGGGGAAAGTAATTTTATTTTTCCCCCTATAATTGCTGAAGTAGCATTCAGGATTGTTCAGGAAAAAAGCCAGGAGGGATTTTAACAGTTTTTCTGCCCTGCGCAGTCTCTTCACCAAAAAGCCAACACAGTAAATAAGCTGATGGCAAAACAGGGTAAGGGCCAGTCGGGCGTATGGGGATAACGAAGTGGCGGCAGCTTGCTCTGTATAAGCTAACCTAGGTGGTAAAGGCAGCTGCCCTGAATGCCATCACTGAGTCACTTCTCACACTCAAGTCACTTCATGTTGGAGTTCAGAACACTCTAGATAAAAAGTGGGAGAAAAATTTTGTTGTACGAAAAAAATTTAAAAATTAAAAGTGGAAGAAAAAAACACAAGCTCCGGAAGACATGTCAACTTCAAGACCTGCCTTTTTCTCACTCCCCTCCTCCCTACCCCACTTACCAACAAGAAAGAAAGAACAGAATCCAGAGCCAGTGATCTTTTCTGACTAAAGTGGGAAACTGAGAGTAAGACAATATGCCTTCTAAGTGTAGAGAAACTTGGATGGAGAGTGAGAAACTCAGGTGTCAGGCTCTAGTTCTACCACTAACATATAGTTGGACCTCAGGTAAGTCTTTTATACTTTCTGGGTCTCAGTTTCACCAATCAAACAAAAAAGCCAGACTAAACCATATTTAACAATGATATACTCTTGTCCTTTCCAATAACACTATGAATGACATCTTTAACCATACTATCTCCATCAGCCCTTGAAGAAAATATAAAAAGGCCTGAAAAGACAGAAGTAGAGGCACATCATTTGATTCATTCGAGTACCTCATGTTATACAAATTATTCAAACTTTTCAAATAATTTTTTAAGTCTTTCCATTGATTCTTTTTTTTTTTTTTTTTGAGACGGGGTTTCGCTCGTCACCCAGGCTGGAGTGCAATGGCGCGATCTCGGCTCACCGCAACCTCCGCCTCCTGGGTTCAGGCAATTCTCCTGCCTCAGCCTCCTGAGTAGCTGGGATTACAGGCACGCGCCACCATGCCCAGCTAATTTTTTGTATTTTTAGTAGAGACGGGGTTTCACCATGTTGACCAGGTTGGTCTCGATCTCTTGACCTTGTGATCCACCCGCATCGGCCTCCCAAAGTGCTGGGATTACAGGCTTGAGCCACCACGCCCGGCCTCCATTGATTCTTAAATTGCGTCCATAATACATATTTCAGTACCCATGACAGAGGACTGCTATAATGTCTTTCATCTGAAAGTGCTTCTAAATCTCCCAGAATAACTTTTTAAATCTACATAACCTTTAAGAAGAGAAGGTAAATACTCTTATCTCATATGACAGATAAGCAAACAAACTAAGGGACTTGTGAGATCTTTTTAGGAAGCTAGTAATAGACCAGGCGTCCCCAAACTTTTTACACAGGGGGCCAGTTCACTGTCCCTCCGACCGTTGGAGGGCCGCCACAAACTGTGCTTCTCTCACTGATCACCAATGAAAGAGGCGCCCCTTCCTGAAGTGCGGTGGGGGGCTGGATAAATGGCCTCAGGGGGCCGCATGCAGCCCGCAGGTCATAGTCTGGGGACGCCTGTAATAGACAAACAAAACTAGAATCCAGCAATCCCATCTCTATGCATCAGGTTCTTTTTCATCTTGTCAAAGAAACCTTACCAAACAAGAGTATAAACAAGCTTAGAATTAGAAAGGACTTAAGAATTTGTGTGCACTTTGGGAGTGTTTATTAATAAATAATTGATAAAACTAGCTTAGGATTAATGTATCTGTCTGAAAGCTGGCACTCAAAGAGCCGGTTCTGCTACTTCCTTTTCTTTGTCTTTTTTTTTTTGAGACAAAGTCTCGTTATGTTGCCCAGGCTGGAGTGCAGTGGCACAATCTTGGTTCACTGCAACCTCAACCTCCCAGGTTCAAGCAATTCTGCCTCAGCCTCCCGAGTAGCTGGGATTACTGGCACATGCCACCACACCCAGCTAATTTTCGTATTTTTAGTAGAGAAAAGGTTTCGCCGTGTTGGCCAGGCTGGTCTCAAACTCCTGACCTCAAGTAATCCACCCACATCAGCCTCCCAAAGTGCTGGGATCACAGGCATGAGCCACCATGACCAGCCCTGCTGTTTCCTTCTCTAACCAGTAATCTGTAATTGAGACTAGGCTTCTTAACCATGTTTATGAAGTTTAGCAACAAAACCACATCTAAAATTGTTATTCACCTGCTCAGAGAAAGTTGGCCAAGGCCAAGCACAGTGACTCAAGCCTGCAATTCCAACTGTTACAGTGAACTCCAAGTTTTTCTTCAAAGAATCAGTATGTCAGTATGTTCAGCTCTCATTCTTTAATTCTCTATTTTAAAGTTTAACTTCCTTGTAATTCCAGGAAACAACCTTCTCCTCCAGTTCTAATGAGTAGTTCACATTTGTTCCCCTGGTCCCCCATCCTAACTCATCCCGGTGACCTGCTCCAGCCACCTTCTTTGACCTAGGTCGCCCTGGCTACCTGCTCTGACCTGCGCATAACCATCCTTCCCACCAAAACACCCACCCTGCCACTCCAGCTCAGACCCCTGCTCTTTTTTAAATAGCCAATCAGGATTAGTCTAAGTTGTACCGTCTAACCCTAGTCAATAGGGGAACAACACAGCAGTAGAGTCGACCCCCGTCAGGCTGAGCACCTCTTCCCCCTCGTCCAAACGTTCGGCCACCATTGCACCATCCTCAAGCCACATCCTTCTATAAAAGTAAACTGCCTTGCTGAGAGGATTTATCTTCAAGTGCTTTCTTTTGTAGCATTGAAATTTTACTTATGACAACATTTTGGGAAGCTAAGGCGGGAGGATCACTTGAGCCCAGGAGTTTGAGACCAGCCTGGGAAACATAGCGAGATCACGTCTCTCCAAAAATAAAACCAGGCCAGGTGCAGTGGCTTATGCCTACAATCCTAGCACTTTGGGAGGCCGAGATGGGAGGATCACTTGAGCTCAGGAGATTGATACCAACCTGGGCAACATAATGAGACCATTTTTCAACAAAAAAATTTAGAAATTAGCCAGGTGTAGTGGTGTGTGCCTATAGTCCCAGCTACTTGGGTGGCTAAAGTGGTAGGATCACTTGCTCTAAGAGATCGAGGCTGCAGTGAGCCATGACCACGCCACTATACTCCAGCCTGGACAAAGTGAGACTCTGTCTCAAAAATATACATATGTTAAAATTTTTTAAGTTTACAAATTTAAAAATTGGTCAGGTTGGCTGGGTGTGGTGGCTCACACCTGTAATCTCAGCACTTTCGGAGACTGAGGCAGGCGGGTCACCTGAGGTCATGAGCTCGAGACCAGTCTGGCCAAGATGGAGAAACGCCTTCTCTACTGAAAATACAAAAATTAGCAGGGCATGGTGGCACGCACCTGCAATCCCAGCTACCCAGGGGGGCTGAGGCAGGAGAATAGCTGCAACCTGGACGCAGAGGCTGCAGTAAGCCAAGATTGCACCACTGCATTCCAGCCTGGGCGACAGAGCAAGACTCCATCTCAAACAAATAACAACGTGGTGAAACTAAAATTAAAAAAATTAATCTCTACTAAAAATTAAAAAAAAGTAGCCGGGCACAGTGGCATGTGCCTGTGGTCGCAGCTACTCGGGAGGCTGAGGCAGAAGAATCGCTTGAACCCAAGAGGCAGAGGTTGCAGTGAGCCAAGACGGTTCCATTGCACTCCAGCTTGGGCAACAGAGCAAGAGACAATCTCAAAAAAAAAAAAAAATTAAAATTAAAACAAAACTCACTCACATTCAAACACCACGCAGTACAATGGGCAGTAGAATCCTGAGTTTCTAGTCTTGTCTCTCCAACTTACTAGAATAGCTTCCTCATTTGTAAACAGAAATGACAAAGCATCTTGACTACAAGATTATAAGGACCAAACAGAAGAATGTATGTGAAAGTAATTTGTACACTATAAAACATGGTTATTGTTATATTATAAGTATAGAAAGCAGTGAGTCTACCTTTGGCCAGTTTAGGTGTTAAGTTTCACTTCAAAAGGCCTCAGTTCTACAATACTCTATTTCTGTGATCCAAGGCTGCTGAAAATTTTATATTGTTGCCCTAATTTCACTTGATTCCCTTATGTTCCTCAAACTTCTCTAACCAAATCGGCTCCATGTCTCCAAAATGGTATAGACCACTAGAACTGATCACCTCTAACTATCCTTTTGGTTCTAATATTCCAAGATTCTTGTGTGTATGCTCCCAAAGCACTTTGTCCGTAACTCTTTACTTGAACAATTTTCTTAGCCTACTTTTCATTACAGGTTTATCTGACACCACCTCTTAAAGAAAAAGTCAAAGGTAGGTTGTCCTATGTTGTTTTATATTCCCCGTAGCAATTAACATGGAGCTTTATACACAAAGTACTAAAAAAGTATTAATTGGGTTGACTTGATGCTAATTTCTCTCTTTTTTTTGGATGGAGTCTAGTCTAGCTCTGTCACCCAGGCTGGAGTGCAGTGGTGCCATCTTGGCTCACTGCAACCTCTGCCTCCTGGGTTCAAGCAATTCTCTGCCTCAGCCTCCCAAGCAGCTGGGATTACAGGCACCCATCACCACGCCAGGCTAATTTTTGTATTTTTAGTAGAGAAGGGGTTTCACCATGTTGGCCAGGCTGGTTTTGAACTCCTGACCTCATGATCCACCTGCCTCAGCCTCCCAAAGTGCTCGGATTATCGCCTCCCAAAGTGCTGGGATTTATACTTATCCCTACTACACCATAATTATAGACCACCTTATTCTTTTGTACTGCCATTAGCCTGGTACAATGTGAAACACATAGTCTATATTTTTTAAGGACCTGATGTGACTAGTTCTTTTGTTGTTGTTGTTGTTGTTGTTGTTGTTTTGGTTGTTTGTTTTTGGAGACAGGGTATCACTCTGCTACCCAGGCTACAGTGCAGTGGCACAATCAGAATTCACCGTAACCTCAAACTCCTGGGCTTGAGCAATCCTCCTATCTCGGCCTCTCGATTAACTAGGACATAACTGAAAGTGAAAGCAAGTATGACAACTCAGGTCTTAGTTTTAGTTTTAAAAATGACAAGCTCTGGGTGTAACCTTAGGCAAACTGCTTCATTTCTCCAGGCCTAAGGTATCTCTCAAAACTTTTAAACAAAGTCTGGAGAGGAAGTTGAGAGGAATCAAGTAAGAACAAGCCCTTCTGAAAAACCCTAGGTTTATCTCTAGTATAACACTTATCATTCTGTATTATAATTGTCTACTTGCTACTGTCCTGTACCAAACCTTGAGCTCTTGAAAGGCCAGAACTATGTATTTCATCTCTCAATCCAAACATGTGCACAGAACACGGCACACAGTAACAGTTCAGTCAGTAAATGTTCAATGGCCAAACTGCTGAAAATTACAAGTGTCTATACTTACAAAGATTTTTATGTATAAGTGGACTTATATAAACTTACAGGAAAGAATAATTCATCTCCCACATGTACCCCACTTTCAAATAACATTAATAATAGTATTTTCCTTATCATCACCAACTAAAGTCCAGGTTTTGTTTTTTGTTGGTAGTGTTTTTGTTGTTTTTTAAAGACAGGGTCTTGCTCTGTAACCCAAGGTGGAGTGCAGTGGTACAACAAACAGCTCACTGCAGTCTCAAATCCCTGGACTAATCAAGCAAATCCTCCCACCTCAGTTCCCAGAGTAGCTCGGACTACAGGGATGTGTCAACCCAAACGGCTAAATTTTGTATGTTTTGTAGAGATGAGGTTTCATCATGTTGCCCAGGCTGGTCTCAAACTCCAGAGCTCAAGCAGTCCACCCACCTCAGCCTCCCAAAATGCTGGAGTTATAGGTGTGAAACACCACACCAAGCCTAGGAAGTCCAATTCTTGAATGCCCAGAATCATCTGAAATTCAGGATCCCTAGAAGATATCCTAACAGGGTCCTCAAAAGTACATGCCTCCTACATTCTAAATATACCTCCTAATAATTACATATATATATATATTTGGAGACAGGTCTCACTCTGTCACCCAGGCAGGACTGCAATGGTCCAATCATGGCTTACTGCAGCCCCAACCTCCTGGACTCAAGAGACCCTCCCACCTCAGCCTCCCTAGTAGCTGGGACCACAAGTGTGCACTAATATGCTCAGCTAACCTTTTTTTTTTTTTTTTTTTTTTTTTTTTTTGTAGAGACAGGGTCTCTCTTTGTTGTCCAGGCTGGTCTTGAACTCCTGGCCTCAAACGATCCTCTTCTCTCAGCTTCCCAAAGTGCTAGGATTACAGTCATGAGCCCCTACACTTGACAATAATATCTAATGCTTATAAATTATTTCATAGTTCAAAGCACTTTCACATCCATACTCTTAATTAATCCTTGATAATGACCCCACAAGAAGGTAGTATCAAATTCATTTTACATTTGAGGAAACTGAGGCTCATATTTTAAATAATTTGCTAACCTAAAGCAAGCTGACATCAACTAAGGAAGGGCTTTCACATTTAGCCTCTTGCTTCAATGCCCAAAAGAGGGAGAAAAAAGAACACCACCATCTCCACTCCCCTTGCCTTTACAAACGAGCTGGATCAGACCACTATCTGATACTGCTTTACTGAACTGACTACCTTTTTTTTTTTTTTTTTGGAAACGGAGTTTCGCTCTTGTTACCCAGGCTGGAGTGCAATGGCACGATCTCGGCTCACCGCAACCTCCGCCTTCTGGGTTCAGGCAATTCTCCTGCCTCAGCCTCCTGAGTAGCTTGGATTACAGGCATGCGCCACCATGCCCAGCTAATTGTTTTGTATTTTTAGTAGAGACGGGGTTTCAACATGTTGACCAGGATGGTCTCGATCTCTTAACCTTGTGATCCACCTGCCTCGGCCTCCCAAAGTGCTGGGATTACAGGCTTGAGCCACCGCGCCACTACCTTTTAAGTTTTTCTTGTCTCCAAAAAATCAGTTACCCAGAGTGTTTTTATTATGTCTTAAGCAAAAAATAAGACCAGCCCAGGGAGAAAAACTCCTAAGACTACAAACGGCCACATTCATAAGCTGCTGGCTTATATTTTTATAAATACAAAGTTAAAGAAATAAGGGGAAAACTTGCTCCAACGGGGGAGTTGTAAACCCTACTGACTAAACAGCCCTTCAGTTAGTTTATACACAGCTAGTTGAGTTTGTAATCGTTTTTTACTTTCTTCAATAATTTGTACTGCCTATTGTTTTCTCTAAACCATTCCAAAAGCCTACAGAGCAAAGGTCACATCTTTCTAGTTAATTTACATCTGTTCCTGTACAATGACCATAGAGTACTCAAACCAAAACTGGACTACAAACCACGTTTTTCTGGCCTAGAAATTTATATAAAGTCTTATCCAAATTTAAAAATTAAAATACATGGGCTGGGCACGGTGGTTCATGTCTGTAATCCCAGCACTTGGGAGGCTAAGGCAGAAGGATCACTTGAGGTCAGGACTTCAAGACTAGCCTGGGCAACATAGTAAGACCTTGTCTCTATAAAAAATAAAATAATCGGGGCATGGTGGCACGAACCTGTCCCAGCTACTTGGGAGGCTGAAGTGGGAGGATAGCTTAAGCCTCAGAGGTCAAGGCTGCAGTGAGCCAAGATCATGTCACTGCACTCCAGACGACAGAGCAAGACCAGCCTCAAAAATTAAAAAATAGTCTGGGCACAGTGGCTCACACCTGTAATCCCAGCACTTTTGGAGGCTGAGGTGGGCGGATCACCTGAGGTCAGGAGTTCGAGACCAGCCTGGCCAACATGGCGAAACCCCATCTCTACTAAAAATACAAAAATTAGCTAGGTTTAGTGGTGTGCACCTGTAATTCCAGTTACTCGGGAGGCTGAGGAAGGAGAATCGCTTGAACCCAGGAGGCCGAGGTTGCAGTGAGCCAAGGTCACACCACTGCACTCCAGCCTCAGCAACAGACTAAGACTGTCAAAAATAATAATAATAATTTTAAAAAGACTTTAAGTAATTAGCAAGTTGACATTCTTCAAATGAGTAACATTTATAAAATCTAGAGTTTCTAATAAAGAAACCCCAAAAGACACAACACCTACAATGGTGCCAGGCATACATTTGAGTGGGCACTCAAAGTTGTGCTGAATGAATAACTGAGAGTTTAAAATCCATTAAAAACCACTTAAGGTACAGTAAAATATCCAGGACAAGAACCAAAAGAAATGTCTAGAGACTGTCAAATTAATTGGAAAAATGAGATTCTAAGGCAGTTCCACTCAAAGTCAAACTTAGGGTACCACAAGTGAACACTATGGATTTAAGCACCACATTGTATCTAGAGCCAAAGTGAATGCATTAGGACAGAGGCTTAGCAAGAGGGTTCTCTCTGTTCAGACCAGCAGTATCCAACCAGCAGCAGCTTGCTGCCCCTTACCCACATTAGTCCCCATTACAAATGCCCTGAAGCCTAGTCACAGAACAGCAGTAGTAAAGCCAGGCAGTATTAAAAGTTAGAAGGAAATGAGCTTGCCACCTGACACTTTTCTGGCACAGGCTAAGCCAATTAGTTTAGGTTACAAACATGACTACAAGATTCCAGTACACTGATGAAACTACTCTTTTTCTACAAACTAAAAATAACTGATTAAAACGGGAGTGTTCCTCAAGTATTTCTGCCCTGCCAGCAATCCAAAGTTCCATTTCCTCAAATCCTTTATCTAGTCTAGTCTTATTGGATCCAAGTCTCCACACCTCCCCCATCTTCCCCACTCTTCGTACTATGAACATAGTAAAAGACCTGAACTCCTTTTCTAACTCATGCTTTTAACGTTTCTTTTCCAGTAAGCAAACACGCAGAACTTCTATGGCTCCTTCCTTGTGCAGACCACAACTGGAAGATATGCTAAGATGCAGCAAAGAATTATGAAAAACAAAGAAAAACTGAAGGACAAGATGCCACATGCTGGGGAAGTTAGCTAAATGCTTTTCATTCAGGCAGGAATAGAACAAGCCTCACCTACCTAGAAGAATAGAGCATAAGGACAAATGGTGTCTAGTACAGAGCCAGACTATACTTTATCACTTTAGAACAAAGCCATCAAACATGCTCTAGAGATGGACTCATATCCAAATAACTTTAGTAGCCTATAAGAATCTTTAGGTTGGCTGGGCACGGTGGCTCATGCCTGTAATCCCAACACTTTGGGAGGCTGAGGCAGGTGGATCATGAAGTCAGGAGTTAGAGACCAGCCTAACCAACATGGTGAAACCCCATCTCCACTAAAAATGCAAAAATTAGCTGGGTGTGGTGGCACATGCTCACAATCCCAGCTACTCAGGAGGCTGAGGCAAGAGATTCACTTGAACCCGGAAGGCAGAGGTTGCAGTGAGCTGAGATCATGCCACTGCACTCCAGCATGGTGACAAAGCTAGACTCCATCTCCCAAAAAAAAAAAAAAATCATTAGGTTATCTCAGGGTTGAAGTGACATTTTCAGGGTAAACAAATTCCCATCATTTAAGCCAAATAAATCAAGCTTGAATTGCATATTTTCTGGTCTTACAGAGCTGAGAGAGGGACTCATGTCATACTACTAGGAAGTGGAAATTCCAAAGAAGCTAGAAAACTCTGTCCTCAGTAGCTCTTTCTGCTCTCAAACCCTGAGGTAAGCCAGCACTTCCTCTCCAAGGTCAAAAATTAACCACAGACTTTGAACATCGTTGTGCTTTGCAATAGCATCAGGAAAATGCCACAATGCTATATCACCCTATAGAGACCTAAGACATTTGCTCTTCTTGATTACTCCTAAGAGTAGTCACTTGGGATACTCATTAATGTACTTCCTGAAGATCCAAGCTTCAAGTAGTTTTCTCATTCTTATTTTTAACTTTTCATCACCTCTCTTTAAAAAAACAAAAACAAAAACAAAAACAAAAGCATTCAGATGTCTTGGAGCACAGAAGGAAAAAAAAGGAAAGAAAAAGAAAACAGCCGGGCGCGGTGGCTCACGCCTGTAATCCCAGCACTTTGGGAGGCCAAGGCGGGTAGATCACGAGGTCAAGAGATCGAGACCATCCTGGTCAACATGGTGAAACCCCGTCTCTACTCAAAATACAAAAAGTTAGCTGGGCATGATGGTGCGTGCCTGTAATCCCAGCTACTCAGGAGGCTGAGACAGGAGAATTGCCTGAACCCAGGAGGCGGAGGTTGCAGTGAGCCGAGATCGCGCCATTGCACTCCAGCCTGGGTAACAAGAGTGAAACTCCGTCTCCAAAAAAAAAAAAAAAAAGAAAACAAAAGTTGGCTTATCTATATAATCTATACTCTCAGAAAAATTGCTCCTGGGGGGGAAAAAAAAAATTAGCCTAAGAACACCCAAGGTACACTGTGGTAAAGTTTCAATGCAGAATCATGCTGTGAGCAAGAGCAAATGGCCAACTGCAGCCCTTCATCAAATAGCATTAGAATCTTCCAAGATTCATGAAATCAAAGAGTATCACAGCTGGAAAGATACTTAGGGTGCAATAATCTAGTATAAAAGACAGGGAAAATAAAGTCCAAAGAAAGGAAATGGAGTTTTGAAGCAAAGCTGGACCTAGGACCTAAGAGGCCAGACTCCCAACTCTAGTGTCTTCTCCACACCATACCTCTTCATACCTCTTCACAAGATTGACTTTAAGGGAGTCAAGTGGCTAAGGAGAGGGTGGGCAAAAGAAAGTAAACATGGTACCAAGCAAATAAACCAATTCTTTGTGAATTCTCCTCTGTTGCTTTGTGGTGTGACTAAGGGAGGGTTATTCCTCCTCCTTATGCCTTAATTTCAAGAGTTTTTATCTTAAATATTACATAATTTTTACTAAGAAACAAGATACAATTACCAATCATGCCTTAATGGGGCCTCTCAATCACTATATAGGTAAAGTCAAAAACAACTGACTATTAGAATGGAAAGACTATGAGAACCCTTAAACAGAAAGATAACATCCTTTTGGGGCAAGGAGGTACATTTTTTTAAAAGATTACTCAACTGGATGACTCCACCGAAGGAATCCACATCACCTGACTTCACGGTCTAGTATGTAGACTCTGAGGAAAATACGTTCACTTTTCTGAATCTTGGTTTCTTTACCAGTAAAATGAAAGGTACAGACTTTCATTCATTCTAATGCCCTTTCAAGCTCTAAATGACCTAAACTTGACAGGTGCCACAACAGCACACAAAAGGCAAGGTATGAAAAGTGTTGAGCTTGCCCAGGTTTATAGGTTTGTCCCATCATTTAAGCCAAATAAATCAAGCTTGAATTGCAGATTTTCTAGTCATACAGAGCTGAGAGAGGAGCTCAAATCATACTGCTAGGAAGTGGAAATTCCAAGGAAGCTAGAAAATCCTGTCCTCAGTAGCTCTCCCTGGGAGCTGGCAGAGACGCCTGATTATCTGCTAGCTTAGTCCTATGCATGGGTCCTAGCAGATATGCTTACAGCCCAACAGTATCAGTGGGACCATGAAAATTAAAACAGAGAAAACAGGACATACTTTCTTCAAAAGTATACCTACTAAAATGTTGGCTGTGAACCCTCTAAGGATCTAGCTGGACCACTGCAGATGCTTTAAACTTGCCATCGCTGATTTTTTCCATCCCCTACCTTGATACCAAGTATTTACTGTCTTACTACTAAGTATATCATATACTTTCTCAATATCCTCATTCTCTGTTTTTCTCTTTCATTTTAAGTGCATGTTAGACACTTAAAGATCTATGAAAAATATATAAACCCTTAGTAACAGGTAAATAACTAGAATTATCTAATTATCTAAATCTTTTTTTTTTTTTTTTTTTGGAGACTGAGTTTCACTTTTGTAGCCCAGGCTGGAGTGCAATAGTGTGATCTTGGCTCACTGCAACCTCCACTTCCCAGGTTTAGGCAATTCTCCTGCTTTAGACTCCCAAGTAGCCAGTATTACAGGCATGTGCCACTACACCCAGCTAATTTGTATTTTTTAGTAGAGATGGAGTTTCTCCATGTTGGTCAGGCTGGTCTCCAACTCCCAACCTCAGGTGATCCGCCCACCTCGGTCTCCCAAAGTGCTGGGATTACAGGCGTGAGCCACCATGCCCGGCCCAATAACTAGAATTTTCAATAAACAGAGAAGAAAACGTGCTGAGTGTGAGAAAGATTTTTACTGAAGCACATCGGTCTACAGTCAATTCAGCATTCTCTGTTCAGAGGCTGCCTCTTTCTAGGGATGTGGCTAATAGTGAAAACAAAATAATGTGAGGAAAGAGGACAAAGGTTTCATTTTCCTCTGTCTCATCGGCACATCTTAATATGGAGGACACAGTATAACAGATTAAAGCCAGAAGTTAAATCAATGCAAAAGGAAATGTAAGCTCCAATGTCAATTATGAAAAGTAATGAGTCTTAAAATAAGCAAGTACTTGCCTGCCTGCCTGCCTACTAAGACTGGGTTAAAGATTATTTCTATCAACAAGGTTATAAACAGTAATTTTCAACCCTTAGTATGGATATACAATTACCTGGGTACTTGTTAAAATTACAGATTCCTGGGTACCATTTTCAAATCTTCTGGTTAAGTGGATCTGTTGCAGAGCCCATAGACTTGCATTTGCATTCTGATACAGATAGTTCACAGACTATACTTTTTAAAAATACTGTGGGCCAGGCGCGGTGGCTCAAGCCTGTAATCCCAGCACTTTGGGAGGCCGAGGTGGGTGGATCACAAGGTCAAGAGATTGAGACCATCGTGGTCAACATGGTGAAACCCCGTCTCTAAAAATACAAAAAATTAGCTGGGCATGGTGGCGCGTGCCTGTAGTCCCAGCTACTCAGGAGGCTGAGGCAGGAGAATTGCCTGAACCCAGGAGGCGGAGGTTGCGGTGAGCCGAGATCGCGCCATTGCACTCCAGCCTGGGTAACAAGAGCGAAACCCTGTCTCAAAATAAAATAAAATAAAATAAAATAAAATAAAAAAATAAAAATACTGTGAAGTGTGTGTGTGGGAGGGGAATCATTAGGTCTCCTGGACACCTAAATATGTGTCTTCTGGAGTGGTATAATCCACAGTAAAATATGTGTTCCAAGGATGGCATGCAGGCCAATTTTTAACTGCACCAGACCCACTCCCACCTGTAGACATTTTTGAGAATCCATATGAGCTGATTTCAATCACTTAACAAAGTGATCCTCCCTTCTACCTCCTAAAGCAATTTCTGAAGTCAGGGCTCTCTCTACTCACATAAAGCACTCTTCACGACCAAAACACACTATATTGGCTCCTTTTCTTTAAGGATCACTCAGCTTCATCCTGGGTTCTGTTTGTCACCAAAAGCTTCCATATTATTCTACCTAAAATAAGATCCTATTTTAAAACAAGCAAGGCATATGCAGAGGCTCATGCTTGTAATCCCAGTACATAGGGAGGATAAGGCAGGAGGATCAGTTGAGCCCAGGAGTTTGGGGCCAGCCTGAGCAACACAATGAGACCTAACATACTTGCTTCTCCTGTTTTACTTCCCGTCATGGTTCTTAGTTATTTCCTGAGATTCTTTCCTTTTGAGACGAAACTCTGTTGCCCAGGCTGGAGTGCAGTGGCGCAATCTCGCTGCAACCTCCACCTCCCGGGTTCAAGCGATTCTCCTGCCTCAGCCTCCCAAATAGCTGGGAATATAGGCATATACCACCATGCCCAGTTAATTTTTGTATTTTTAGTAGAGATGGGAGTTTCACCATGTTGGCCAGGATGATCTCAATCTCTTGACCTCATGATCTGCCCATCTTGGCCTCCCAAGGTGCTGGGATTACAGAAGTGAGCCACCGTGCCCAACCAAGATTCATTGTATTTTATATTCATTTACACTCTCTCACGTGAATGTAAGCTCTATTAGAAAAGGGGCTTCCCCACCTCTATCACTGTATTCCTAGAACCCAGAACAGTACCTGGCATATGACAGATGCTCAACAGAAGTTTATACACGAAGAAGGTACCATTTTAGAAAACAAAATCAGTTCTTAGTCTTATGCCCTGTTCAGTTTATTACTGTCAGCTGTACTTTCATCCTGGATGGCCATTCTTGCTTTTGATGTTTACAGATTCAGGAAACTGAATATAGGTATCAGCCCAGAGAGGCTCCCTGCTACCTGATTTTCACTACTCTATGGTAATGTGCAATTTCTCTCCCAATTGAACTACACAGAAGTTTAAACGTCTAGCCTACAGATAGAAACAGACGTTTCCACATGCCTTAAACACCACAGGAATGAGCTGGCTTTTACTATGTGAGAAGTCAAATGTAATGCTGGCAAATACCAGTGTGAGAGCTACAAGTTTCAACAAAAGCAGCGCATGGTACACTGACAGCCAAAATCACTTCACTCTACTCTGCATTAGGTCAGTCAAACACTTCCTGTCAAGACTCAGTAACTCTCACCACACATTTTTATCTAGTCATTCGTCTATAGGCAGTAATGTCTTATAAAGCACATATTATACTAAGTGCTTTATATACATCACCTATTTCTCAAAATAATTCATAAGTATTATTATTATTTTAGAGATTATGAAGTTGAAGATCCAAGGGGCTTAGCAATTTGCAACTAACAACTAATTAACAGGGCTGGAATTTGAATTCAGGTCTACCTGACTTTAAATTCTTTTTTCACTGTAATAATTTAATTCTTAAGGCTTCCCCCACCACCTCCCACCCTTTGCACTAAGCCTGGCACACAGAAGATATCTGATATTTACTGAATCCATCAAAATTAAAAAGGATAATTTAATTCAAACTCAAGGATCTGTCTAGGATCAAATTCTTCTATTCCAATTTTAATTTTAAAAAGAAAAAATTAAGCCAGGCACAGTAGCTCACGCCTGTAATCCCAGCACTTTGGGAGGCCAAGGTGGGCGGATCACAAGGTCAGGAGCTCAAGACCATCCTGGCTAACACGGTGAAACCCCGTCTCTACTAAAAATACAAAAAAGTAGCTGGGCGTGGTGGCACACACCTGTAGTCCCAGCTACTCGGGAGGCTGAGGCAGCAGAATCACATGAACCCAGGAGGGGGAGGTTGCAATGAGCCGAGATCGCGCCACTGCACTCTAGCCTGGGCGACAGAGCGAGACTCCATCTCAAAAAAAAGAAAAAAAGAAAAAGAAAAAAATGAAGTTCATTCAATTCCCTTTGAATTTTTTTTTAAAAAGTGGAAAATACAGGTTTTTCAATTTAAAAAAATACTAGGTTTATTCCAAAATGGAACCCATCATAACATAATTCATTACTATGGGAATCTGGATAGAAAGCAAGTGAAATCATAAAAGGCAGCATAGCTTAGTGTACTAAGAGGTGGATGTGAAGTAAAATCTGAATTTTTTAATACATTTCAGCGAAAATAGAGATAAATGTATTTGCCTCCCCATCTAACAATCATGCCCTAAAGTTCAAATGTGCTAATGCTTATAAGAACACTTCAAAGGGCCAGGAACGGTGGCTCAAGCCTGTAATCCCAGCACTTTGGGAGGCCGAGGCGGCTGGATCACAAGGTCAAGAGATCGAGACCATCCTGGTCAACATGGTGAAACCCTGTCTCTACTACAAATACAAAAAATTAGCTGGGCATGGTGGCGTGTGCCTGTAATCCCAGCTACTCAGAAGGCTGAGGCAGGAGAACTGCCTGAACCCAGGAGGCGGAGGTTGCAGTGAGCCGAGATCACGCCATTGCACTCCAGCCTGGGTAACAAGAGTGAAACTCTGTCTCAAAAAAAAAAAAAAAAAACACTTCATAAATGTAAAGTGTTATTATAAAAAATTAATTAGTGTTAATTGAGCCTTGAAGACAGAATAAAAGCCTCTAAGGCCAGCATTATTAAAAATCCCACCATATTTGAAGCATTTTAAGGTAAACATCTTAAACTAGTTTATTCTTTTTTTTTTTTTTTTTTTTGAGACAGAGTTTCGCTTTTGTTACCCAGGCTGGAGTGCAATGGCGCGATCTCGGCTCACCGCAACCTCCGCCTCCTGGGTTCAGGCAATTCTCCTGTCTCAGCCTCCTGAAACTAGTTTATTCTTAAGAAAGAAAGGAAGTGGCTTTACCTGTTACTAATCTTTTTATAGTATGTCTAAGTGCTAGCTCTCCAACTGACACTATTAAGTCTCCTACAGCAGAGAGCTGGGATACACACCTAAATATATTGTTTTATTTTGAGAAGGATTATAACCCTGGTCTCATTGTGGGAGAGGGACACTGGGTTCTTCTATAACTAGATAATAATTCCCTCCTTTCATGCTAAAGCACTTATCTATTCAGAACATTAGTTGTCAGATCTGTAACACTGAGTGATAAAAAAAAATTCCAGATTATTTCTACCAGCTATAAAAGCTATGCTTCTTAGAAGGAGACAATAAACATTAACAGCATAAGCCTATATATTGGACTTAGTCTTCTCTAAGCTAAAGAGAAAATAAACAGAAAATACTCAATAATCTTAAAAGACCATAGCATCAGTCCTAACGAATGTCACAAGGTGCATTTATTGATGACATTGCTGAGACTGATATGAAATGATACAATATTTTTAAACTCAGTGGAATTTGGGTAGATGAGAGACTGTTTAGAAGCTATTGGGATTGTGTGTATGGAATGTATATTTTAAATAATGATCAAGATAGGAAAATATCATCATTAGACTCACCATTCTCTTATTTTCAGCCCTCAAAAATTAATGACCATTGCCCTACCAAAACACAGATTATAAAGATGACAGTGAGGCCAGGCACGGTGGCTCACGCCTGCAATCCCAGCACTTTGGGAGGCCAAGGGGGGCAGATCACCTGAGGTCAGGAGTTTGAGACCAGCCTGGCCAACGTGGTGAAACCTCGTTTCTACTAAAAATACAAAAATCGGCCGGGCGCAGTGGCTCAAGCCTGTAATCCAAGCACTTTGGGAGGCCGAGGCGGGTGGATCACGAGGTCAAGAGATCGAGACCATCCTGGTCAACATGGTGAAACCCCGTCTCTACTAAAAATACAAAAAAATCAGCTAGGCATGGTGGCGCGTGCCTGTAATCCCAGCTACTCAGGAGGCTGAGGCAGGAGAATTGCCTGAACCCAGGAGGCAGAGGTTGCAGTGAGCCGAGATCGCTCCATTGCACTCCAGCCTGGGTAACAAGAGCGAAACTCCGTCTCAAAAAAAAAAATACAAAAATCAGCCAGATATGGTGGTGCACGCCTGTAATCCCAGCTACTCAAGAGGCTGAGGCAGGTGAATCATTTGAACCTGGGAAGTGGGGGTTACAGTGAGCTGAGATTGTGCCACTGCACTCCAGCCTTGGCAACCAAGACTCTGTCTCTAAATAAATAAATAAGACACTGAGCTTCAGAATCTTGCAACGCATTTTAACATCAGCATAGCCTTATCATTCTACATTTTCTCCAACCATTCCACCCCTACTAGAGAAACAAATTCCATCCCATCAAACGTTCCTAAGGAAGTAAGATAAGTTAAAAGATTCTCCTCCCCTGGTTCATTCATTTTCTGCATCTGTATCTATATTTATATATTTACCATGTGCCAGAATCACAATTCCATTTTATATCTGCAAGTGATCAGGGCTGAGTTTCAAAGAATACATGTGCACATAGCAGACAATGTTATAAATATTATAAATAAACAGATTTATTTATAAATGGTGGATGTGAAGTAAAATCTGTGAAGACTAACACATAAGTAAGACGTATAAGGGGTATCCACAGTAACTACAGATTAGTCTAAATTCATTAATGCATCACTGAAGGCCCTGGCAAGCTGGCGGTTACCGTTTTCCTTCTGTGGACAGACTGATCTACTCATTTCCTGAAGACAAATAACTTCACGTTGTAACTTTTCCCAGACATTTTCCCTGCCTGGAATGCCCTCTCCATCTTATCAAATCTATTGAAGAAATTCAATGCTATCCTCCTCTTCAGTGGAATCTTTCCACACTTACTACTCTTTAACTCTACCCTTGTTGAAAACTTACTGACATTCAGTATATACGCATATATTACTACGATAGATGTACTGTTCTTTCATACAGGACGTGCGTAAACATTTGTATGTTTATGTCATAATACTCCAACTAAAATACAAAACTCCTTGAAGGTACAGAACTGTTGTTTCTTTGTATTTTTACCTGTACAATATTATGAATATAACAGTTACTCAATACAGATCTGTTTAGGAAAAAAAATAATAAAAGAGGGAAAGAGAGGGTTATCCTCAGGATCCACCAGTTAATCATTTCCTTTTTTTGTTGTTGTTGTTGTTGTTGGTAGAGATGGGGTCTCACTATATAGCCCAGGATGGTGCTGAATTCCTGGGCTCAAGCAATCCTCCCACCTCAGCCTCTCAAAGTGCTGGGATTTCAGGCATGAGTTACCATGTCCAGTCCACAAATTAATAGTTTCTTGAAATTAAGCCCTTATCAATGGCCTGAATCCTTAGCTGTTTTATGGAGTACCATTTGTATTCATCATTCGTTTCCCATCAGAATAAAACTCTACGGAATATGGATATTGTCACCCCTCCTACTTTATCTCCTATCATTACCATTCTCTCTGATCCCTCTCACTCACTGTTCCATATACATTGGCCTCCTGGATCCTCACATCGGCCAGGTCATTTCCACTTTAAGATCTTTCTAGCTGGGGGCCGGACATGGTGGCTCATGCCTGTAATGCCAGCACTTCGGGAAGCCAAAGTGGGCAGATCACCTGAGGTCAGGAGTTCGAGATCAGCCTGGCCAACAGGGTGAAACCCCAGCTCTACTAAAAATACAAAAATTAGCCAGGTGTGGTGGTGGCCACCTGTAATCCCAGCTACTTGGGAGGCTGAGGCAGGAGAATTGCTTGGACCTGGGAGGTGGAGTTTGTAGTGAGCCAAGACTGCACCACTGCACTCCAGCCTGGGTAACAGGGCGAGACTTCATCTCAAAAAAACTGATCTTTCTACTTGGAGCTTTCTCTGCCTTCCCTCAGATCTTCTCATAGGAACTACCTCCTCCTAATTCAAGTCACAGTTCAAATATCATTCCTCGGAAATGCCTTAGCTGATAATCTTAGCTAAAGCTGTACTCCTCTCACATTACTTCCTAGTATGTGAAACTTCTCTTTTTCTCTATCTCAATCTGAAATTATTCTGTTGATATGCTTACTACTCATCTCTCCCAACTAGTATGTAAACTCCATGAAGATTTTGAGTTTCGTTCACCACTGTATCCCAGTGCCTAGCCTAGAATACTAGCTGATATGCAGAAGGCTGCAGTCAATAAATATCAATTAAAAAAAAAAAAAAAAAAAACAGAGTTTGTTTCCTATCAGCTAATACTTAGTTCTCCTCAGGAGCAAGAACATTGTTTCTTGCTGGGATTACAAATGCCTGCCACCACACCCAGCTAACTTTTATATTTTTAGTAGAGATAGGTTTCGCCATATTGGCCAGGCTTATCTCGAATTCCTAACCAAAGTGCTGGGATTACCGGCGGAAGCCACCACATCCGGCCCTCCTGCTCCTTTTTAAAAGACAGGGTCTCACTCTGTGGCCCAGGCTGGAGTGCAGTGGTGTGATCATAGTTCACTGCAGCTCTAACTTCTGGGCTCAAGCAATCCTCTTCCCTCAGCCTCCTGAATAGCTAGTACTGAAGACAGCTGCCACCACGCCTGACTTTTTTTTTTTCCAGACAGAGTCTCGCTCTTGTCACCCAGGCTGGAGTGCAATGGCATGATCTTGACTCACTGCAACCTACACCTCCCAGGTTCAAGTGATTCTCTTGCCTCAGCCTCCCAAGTAGATGGGATTACAGGCACCTGCCACCACACCCGGCTAATTTTTTGTATTTTTGTTAAAGACGGGTTTCACCACATTGGCCAGGCTGGTCTCAAACTCCTGATCTCAGGTGATCCACCTGCCTCGGCCTCCCGAAGTGCTGGGATTACAGGCTTGAGCCACCGTGCCCGGCCTGTCCAATTCTTAATATGCGTCGGTCTCTCATCTACTATTATTCTTCAAGATAACATTTCTTTAAAAAAAAAAACAAACAAACTATATAAGACATTCTTGAGAAATCTGGAGACATCTGAACATGGACTGACTGAAAAAAAAAAAAACAACTGTTTAGATGTGATAAAGGTATGGTAGTTATGTAGCAGATTATCCTTATTATTTAGGGTGGCACATCTGCACCTTGTCAACTGTTCAGAAAAAAAAAGTTTTGAAATATACAGAGACACAGATATTAACAGCTACTTAAGTATAATAAGGCAAACAGTTGACAATTACAGAATTCCAGTGAATATTCTAGTAAGTATTCTATCAACTTTTCTCTATACTTGAAATTTTTCATAAGAAGTTGGTAAGAAGAAAATGTTTTAAGAAGATTATTACGTACAGTTTTCTAGACCATCTACTTGATGGTCTTTAATACAAGCTTGATCCAGAAAATACTACAAGACTCAGAAAGTAAACCACTAAAACACAAGACATACTGACCTAAGAAGTAAGGAACCCAAGGCAAAAACTACTTCCAGTCCAGCCTAGGCTAGGTCCCTTACTTTTTTTTGTTTGGTTTTGAGACAGTCTCACCCTTGTCAGCCAGGCTGGAGTGCAGTGGCGCGATATCAGCCCACTGCAACCTCTGCCTCCTGGGTTCAAGCAATTCTCCTGCATCAGCCTCTGGAGTAGCTGGGACCAAAGGTGGGCACCAACACACCCAGCGAGTTTTTTGTATTTTAGTAGAGATAGGATTTCACTGTGTTGGCCAGGATGGTCTCGATCTCCTGACCTTGTGATCCGCCTGCCTCAGCCTCCCAAAGTTCTGGGATTACAGGGATGAACCATCATGCCCAGCAAGGTCCTTTCTTCTTAAGCAGCCTTGGGCTCAGAAAAGAAAGACACTCTTAGCAAACTAACACAAGAACATAGAACCAAACACCACATGTTCTCACTCATAGGGGGAGTTGAACAATGAGAACACATGGACACAGGGAGGGGAATATCACACACCAGGGCTTGTTGGGGGACCAGGGGATAGGTGAGGGATAACATGAGAAGAAATACCTAATGTAGATGATAGGTTGATGGGGGTGGCATATCACCATGGCACGTGTACACCTACGTAACAAACCTGCATGTTCTGCACCTGTACCCCAGAACTTAAATAAATAAATAAAAGACACTCTATTTTGGAAGCCTGCTTCTAGAAAGCACAACACACGCAGATCCAATCTTTCAGTCTTACCCTCCCAAGGAGACAAGTCTATGATGGGAAACTAAACTACAGAAATCACAGTGACTATATAAATGAATAGAGCTTCCTAAGCTCACAGGCATTTTAAAAATATAATTTAATTATTATTGCTATTATTACTTAAGCAGATATTAAGAACTATAATCACAACCACCAGTGTAAACATTGATTCAAGCCAAGATTATTGGTAGATGCTAAAACCATTTGGTTGGAAAATAGGATATTCATACTCTCTCAAAGTCACCCCACAGATTTCTTACAAAGGGAAGTAGGAATCCTTACCATCAACAATAATGAGACAAGCTGGGTGTGGCAGCTCATGCCTGTAATCCCAGCACTTTGGAAGGCCGAGGCGGGTGGATCACTTGAGGTCAGGAGTTCGAGACCAGACTGGCCAAAATGGTGAAACCCCATCTCTACTAAAAATATAAAAACTAGCCACGCATGGTGGAACACACTTGTCATCCCAGCTACTTGGGAGGCTAAGGCAGGAGGAGCACTTGAGCCTAGGAGGGGGAGGCTGCAGCAAGCCGAAATTGAGCCACTGCACTTCAGCCTGAGCAACAGAGACTCCGATTCAGTAAGGGAAAGGGAAAAGGAAAGGGAAGGAAGGGAAGAAACAGATTGACATGATATGACTCCCAATACAACACACAAGGCGAAGTACACAGCGGCATCTGTGTAATATTTCTTCCCAAAAATGTTTATCCTGAATCTAAGTATAAGAAAACAATCAGCCAGGCACGGTGACTCATGCCTATAATTCCAGCACTTTGGGAGGCCAAGGCAGGTGGATCACCTGAGCTCGGGAGTTCAAGACCACCCTGGCCAACATGGAGAAACCCCAACTCTACCAAAAATACAAAATTAGCCAGGCATGTGGTGCATGCCTGTAATCCCAGCTACTCGGGAGGCTGAGGCAGGAAAATCACTTGAACCCAGGAGGCAGAGGTTGCAGTGAGCCAAGATTGCAACATTACACTCCAGCCTAGGCAACAAGAGTGAAACTCTGTCTCAAAAAAAAAAAAAAAAAAGGAAAAAAAGAAAAAGAAAAAGAAGGAAAAAAAAGAAAGCAATCAGACAATTCCAATTTATGGGTCATTATAACTGGCCTGGACTTTTCCAAAGGAGAATGTTATTAAAGATACACAAACACTGATTTGCAGTAGCCTAAAAATTAAATAAATAATAAATTTAAAAAATAAAAGACATACACACAAACAAGTTAAAATGGACTGTTCCAGATCAGGGATCTGCAAACTCAAGTTTTATAGGAACACAGCAATACCCATTTGTTTATATATAATTAATGGTTGTTTTTCCCTCACAAGAGACAAGATGGCCCATAAAGCTGAAAATAGTATCTGGCTCTTTATGGAAAAAGTCTGCTAACTCCTACTATAGATTAAAAGAGACATGAGGCCAGACATAATGACTCACATCTGTAATCCCAACATTCTGGGAGCCCAAGAAAGGAGGATCACTTGAGTCCAGGAGTCTGAGACCAGCCTGGGCAACATAGTAAGAACCCCATTTCTATAAAAAAATTTTAAAACTGCCGGGTGTGGTGGTGCGCATCTGTAATCCCAGATACTCAGGAGGCTAAAACAGGAGGCTCACTTGAGTCCAGGAGATGGAGGCTACAGTGAACTATGAACACACCTCTGCAGTTCAGCCTTGGTGAAAAAGTGAGACCCTATCTCAAAAAATAAACAAGGCCAGGTGTGGTGGCTGATCCCTAAAATCCCAGCACTTTGGGAGATAGAGGCAGGAAGATTATTTGAGCTCCAGTTCAAGACCAGCCTGGGCAACATGATGGAAACCCTGTCTCTATAAAAATTTTTTTTTTTATTAGCTAGGCATGGTAGTGCATGCCTGTGGTCCCAGCTATTTGGGAGCCTGAGGCAGGAGAATTGCTTGAGCCCAGGAAGTTACGACTGCACTAAGCTATGATCAGGCCACTACACTCCCTGGGGGAAAGCACAAGACCCTGTCCGAAACAAAAACAGCAATAGAAATGAATTGCCGTGCCGGGCGCGGTGGCTCAAGCCTGTAATCCCAGCACTTTGGGAGGCCGAGGCGGGTGGATCACGAGGTCGAGAGATCGAGACCAACCTGGTCAACATGGTGAAACCCCGTCTCTACTAAAAATACAAAAAATTAGCTGGGCATGGTGGTGCGTGCCTATAATCCCAGCTACTCAGGAGGCTGAGGCAGGAGAATTGCCTGAACCCAGGAGGCGGAGGTTGCAGTGAGCCGAGATCGCGCCATTGCACTCCAGCCTGGGTAACAAGAGCGAGACTCCGTCTCAAAAAAAAAAAAAAAAAAAAGAAATGAATTGCCGTGCTTTCTTTTCCCCGTAATTTCCAACTTTTAAGTTCAGGGGTACATACGCAGAATGTGCAGGTTTGTTACACAGGTAAACGCGTGCCATAGTGGTTTGCTACACAGATCATCCCATCACCTAGGTACTAAGCCCAGCATCCATTAGCTAGTCTTCCTGATGCCCTCCCTCCCATCACCCCCATCATGCTTTATTAACCAATGAAAGCTCAATACAAAAAAACTCAATCCCCTGGAGTATGGTTCAAGAAGAATCCGTGTAACAAGGAACTATCACCAACAAAACAAATACCAATCCACAATTCTTTGTTTGGGGCTAAATGTATTTTGGAATTCAGATTTTTTCAAACTTTGGAAACTTAACAGGGAGTAGGGCAGCACCCAAAAGGCAAACAATTAATATTTCTACAGTTAAATATGTGAATAATCAAAAAAGTGAGATAAAGATTATAAATAGCCTACTTCAATTCAGGTCAGGTTTTGCCACGAAGCTAATTACTTAATTCATTTTTAAATGTATTCTGGTTTTTAGAATTACTTACAAAGAACTATGGACTCCTTGGAAATATTCTACACTTGTATCAAATCATTTAATCAGCCTACTTATGTGGGGGCAGTTGGGCAGACTTCAGATTCCAAGAGAACTGTTATTTGTGATTCCAATATAGTTGCAAACTCCACTAAGATTTGGAAAAACCACATTAATATGAACAAGTGGTTAGAAACAGGCACAGTACTGGAATAAATCATTTTAATCAGGATTCAAAGCAACCAGAGAGAACATGGGTTGGGATAGCAGAAAAGTACTCATGTTGGACTGAAGTTGCTGTAAATATATAACACATAGCCAATTCAAGGGCTTAGAGATACATGTAACTGTGTAAGGCTGCAAATAGGTCCTTAAAGGAAGGGAAGATTATTAAAATTTTAAACTACAAATCAGTTTATACCTAAAATATGTAACAAATACATGTTGGTTTTACTTGATGCTACAAATTATTAGGGATCAGAATTTGGAGACAAATCATCTTAGCTGAGAAGCTGCCAAAGTCTTGATATAATTCCTTAACCATACTCCAATCTAGTAATCCATGACAAAGCAGTATGCTGGAAATAGTGGTGAATTGAAAGTCCAGGAGACCTCAATTCTCCTAGTATCTAATTATACCCCTGAGCCAGAAATATAGTAGACACCCAGCAAATGGGTTACTAAATCAATGAACTTTTTTTATGCCTCTAATTCATCATTTTTTGTCACAGAACACTGGATTAAAGAAATGTGAAGGTTTTGTTTAGCTATAAATTTTTTTTTTTGGGTGGGGGTGAGGGGATGGAGTCTTGCTCTGTCACCCAGACTGGAGTGCAGTGATACGATCTCAGCTCACTGCAACCTCCACTTTCCAGGTTCAAGTGATTCTCCTGCCTCAATCTCCAGAGTAGCTGAGACTACAGGCTTGTGCCACCATGCCTGGCTTATTTTTGTATTTTTAGTAGAGACAGGGTTTCACTGTGTTAGCCAGGATGGTCTCAATCTCCTGACTTCAAGTGATCCGTCCCCTCAGCCTTCCAAAGTGCTGGGATCACAGGCATGAGCCACCGCAACCAGCCTAGCTATAAATTCTTAAATAAAAATGCAGGTTTAGGCCGTGGTGGCTCATGCCTATAATCCCAGCACTTTGGGGGCCAACGTGGGCAGATCACGAGGTCAAAAGTTGGAGACCAGCCTCACCAAAATAATCTCTACTAAAAATACAAAAATTAGCTGAGAATAGTAGTCCCAGCTACTTGGGAGGCTAAGGCAGGAGAATCTCTTGAACCCAGGAAGCAGAGATTGTGATGAGCCAAGATCAGACCACTGCACTTCAGCCTGGGCAACAGAGTGAGACTCCACCTCAAAAGAAAAAAAAAGGCCGGGCGCAGTGGCTCAAGCCTGTAATCCCAGCACTTTGGGAGGCCGAGGCGGGTGGATCACGAGGTCGAGAGATCGAGACCATCCTGGTCAACATGGTGAAACCCCGTCTCTACTAAAAATACAAAACATTAGCTGGGCATGGTGGCACGTGCCTGTAATCCCAGCTACTCAGGAGGCTGAGGCAGGAGAATTGCCTGAACCCAGGAGGCGGAGGTTGCGGTGAGCCGAGATCGCGCCATTGCACTCCAGCCTGGGTAACAAGAGCAAAACTCCGTCTCAAAAAAAAAAAAAAAAAAAAAATGCAGGTTTATTCAAATGACTAGAGTTGGTCAGAATTAAATATGACTAGGCCGGGCGCGGTGGCTCAAGCCTGTAATCCCAGCACTTTGGGAGGCCGAGGCGGGTGGATCACGAGGTCAAGAGATCGAGACCATCCTGGTCAACATGGTGAAACCCCGTCTCTACTAAAAATACAAAAAAAATTAGCTGGGCATGGTGGCGCGTGTCTGTAATCCCAGCTACTCAGGAGGCTGAGGCAGGAGAATTGCCTGAGCCCAGGAGGCAGAGGTTGCGGTGAGCCGAGATCGCGCCATTGCACTCCAGCCTGGGTAACAAGAGCGAAACTCTGTCTCAAAAAAAAAAAAAAAAAAAAAAAAAAAAAGAATTAAATATGACTAATTTTAAAGAGACAGAGGGTCCCCTTCATTAAAGAGGAAAAAACAAAAAATTTTCCGGCAAAGGTAAAACAGCATTACATAAATTCTGTGGTAAGAACAGAGGGAGTATCATCTGATCTACAATACATGTGCCCCCCCGACCCCCAGGACCTTATCAACTCAAACTTTAGTATTGGGTGACCTTAAAAATTAGTCCAAATCATGCACTTTATATAAGTGAAGTAAAAAATTCTGACTCTGAAAAAATTACATAATATGCCCAAGGTCATACTCTCTGGCTGCAATAATGAAAGGACTAAAACCCAAAGTTTCTCAGCTCCTGGTTAAATGTTTACTTCCTTTCTTGTAATCAAATACTTCTAGGACTGCATAACAATGATGCTATCTGTCATATGGCAATCACTTCAGTCAACATATGCTCTGACAGAACCTCTAGTTCCACTATATCATCTTTATATATGGCATGGGCAATGAACTCTAGGCAATTAAATCCAAAAACCCACACAGGAAGTATCTGCAAATCCTATATCCAAGAGACAAGTATCCAGAATATATAGCTACAGAGAGCTTATGACTCAACAAAAAAAAGATAAATATCTAACTAAAAATGGGCAAAGGATTTGCATAGGCATTTCTCCAAACAAGATAAATGGATGGCCAATAAGCATATGAAAAGATGCTCCACATCATTAACTGTTAGGAAACTGCAAATCAAAACCAAAGTGAGGCTGGGCACAGTGGCTCACGCCTGTAATCCCAGCACTTTGGGAGGCCAAAGCGGGTGGATTACCTGAGGTCAGGAGTTTGAGACCAGCTGGCCAACATGTCGAAACCCCACCTCTACCAAAAATACAAAAATTAGCCAGGTGTGATGGTGTATGCCTGCAATCCCAGCTACTTGGGAGGCTGAGGCAGAAGAATTGCTTGAACCCAGGAGATGGAGGTGACACTGAGCTGAGATCATGCCAACTGCACTCCAGCCTGGGCGACAAAAGTGAAACTCCATCTCAAAAAAAAAAAAAAAATGAGGTGACACTTCACCCCCACTAGTATGGCTACAATTTTAAAAAGACAATAACAAGTATTACGAGAATGTGGAGAAACTGGAACCCTCATACATTGCTAATGAGAATGTAACATGATACAGACATCGCGGAAAAAACTCTGGCAGTGTGTCAAAAAGTTAAACACAGAGTTACTATATGACCCAACAATTCTACCTAGGAATACAACCCCAAAAATGAAAACTTACATCCATACCAAAACTTGTAGAACAAGCATTGTTCATGACAGCCAAAAAGTGAAAACAACCCAAATATCCATCAACTAATAAACAGATAAACAAAATGTAGGGTTTTTTTATTTGTTTGTTTGTTTTGTTTTTTTGAGACAGGAGTCTCGCTCTGTTGCCCAGGCTGGAGTACAATGGCATGATCTTGACTCACTGCAACCTTCACTTCCCAGGGTTCAAAAGATTCTCCTGTCTTAGCCTCCCAAGCAGTTGGGGTTACAGGTGCACACCTTCACACCCAGCTAAGTTTTTTTTATATTTTTGTAGAGATGGAGTTTCACCTCGTTGCCCAGGCTGGTCTCAAACTCCTGAGCTCAGGCAGTCAACCCACCTTAGCCTCCCAAAGAGCTAGGATTATAGGCATGAGCCACCGCACCTGGCCACAAAATGTAGTATTATTATACAACCAGTTATTAATCCTAAAAAAAACGAAGTACTGATAGATACTACAAAATGTGGATGAACCTGGAAAACACTACAGAAAGAAGTCAGACACAAAAGTCTACCTATAGTATGATTCCTTTTATACAAAAAGTCCAGAATACACAAATCCATACAGATGGAAAGTAGATTATCATAACTGGGGGCTGGAATAGCAGAGAATAGAGTGACTGCTAATGAGTATGGGTTTCTTTTTGGGGTGATAAAAATGTTCTGAAATTAAATAATGATGATGGTTGCACAATCCTGTGAATGTATTTTTTTAAAGCACTGAATATACACATAAAATGATTTTTATGGTATGTGGATTATGTGTGTGTGTGTGTGTGTGTGTGTGTGTGTGTGTGTGTGTGTGTGTGTGTATTATATATATATGAGGCTGGGTGCAGTGGCTCATGCCTGTAATCCCAACACTTTCGGAGGCCAAGGTGGGCGGATTACCTGAGCTCAGGAGGTCATCACCACCCTGGGCAACATGGTGAAACCTCATCTCTACTAAACATACAAAAATTAACCAGGCATGGTGGCACATGCCTGTCGTCCCAGCTACTCAGAAGGCTGAGGTGGGAGGATTGCTTGAACCCAGGAGGCAGAGGTTGCAGTGAGCCAAGATCATACTGCAACACTATACTCCAGCCTGGGTGACAGGACAAGACTCCATCTCAAAAATACATATATCTATACACATCATATGAATATATATATATATATAGTACATATAATGTATATGTGTATATATTTTTTTCTTTTTTTTTAAACACACACACATAGACACCAAAACGTACTTATCACTTATTTCTCATTCATGCCCTCTCTGGTTGGAAGAAGCAAAATGCCAACACAAGGTGAAAACATCAAGGTCTCAATTCAGTATCTATTGAGCAAGGCATGTGCTATAAAGTGGGAATACAGAGATAGTCTGTTCTTAGGATATTCATAGTCTATTATAAATAGACAAAAGTATGCAAATAATTACAATACAATGTGTCAAGTGCAACAACAGATATAAAAAGGGCAGAAGGAGGTATAGTTGACCCTTGAACAACATGGGTTTAAACTGCACAGGTCCATTTACGGATGGATTTTCTTCTACCTCCGTTACCCCAAGACAGCAAGACCAACCCTTCCTCTTCCTCCTCAGCCTACTCAATGTGAAGATGACAAGGAAGACCTTTATGATGATCTTCCTCCACTTAATGGATAGCAAATATATTTTCTCCTGCTTATAATTTTCATAGCATTTTCTTTAGCTTAATTTATTCTAAGAGTACAAGTATATAATACACATAACACAGAAAATATGTGGGTTTTATGGGTTTAATGCAGTGGTTCACACCTGGAATCCCAACACTTTGGGAGGCCACAGCAGGAGGACTACTTGAGGCTAGGAGTTCAAGCCCAGTCTTGGCAACATGACAAGACCTCATCTGTACAAGGAAATTTCAAAAATTAGCTGAGCTTGGTGGCATGTACCTATAGACCCAGACACTTAGGAGGCTAAGGTGGGAGGATCACTTGAGCCTGGGAGGCTGAGGCTGCCATGAGCTGTGATCATGCCACCGTATTACAGCCTGGAGTGCAGAGCAAGACTCTGTCTCAGAAAACAAACAAACAAACAAAATGTTTAAGTGTTTCTGTTATTAGTGAACAGCAGGCTATTGAGTTTTGGGGAAGTCAGAGATAACACTCAGGCCTGGGAGAGAGTAAGGGCTGGGTGTATTTTCAAGCTGAGGGGCCACTCTACTACCACCCCTGCATCGTTTCCTCCAGGAGTGCAAGAGCCTAACTATTCCCCTTGGTGCTTCCTTCAGGAGTTGAAGGACCTGGCCATTCTTCTCACTCCTGTAGCAGCACCTACCCAGTAGCACCTATCCAGGCTCTCTGCTGTTTTCTGCCTTAGGGCAACTACAACCATGCCTGACAGATGCTGGTAGCCACTCACATGGGTAGGGGGAAGGGAGACCAGTACTACTGGTCCTACACATGTTACACCTACACCAAGCTCCTGGCCATCTCTTGTTGCTTCAAGCAGAACCCCAAGGAGTTCATGATCACCTGAATCTTGCAAGTACACAACCAGGGGAGCCACGCCCTGTCCTTGAACTCCTGGGAGCTGGCGGTGCTACTGGACAAACTGACTCACAATGCCATCTTCAACTACCACTGCAATGCCTTGTCAGGCAGTGGCATGGCACTGCTTGTCTGGCTGCTCATAGCCTGCTACCAGCGCTAAAAGTCCTTCCTGCCCTTAGAGGCCACCAAGTTGCCTTTCTAGCTCTGGACTACCAAGGAAGAGCGCATCCAGCTAGTGTACAAGACGGACATCCTCAATTGCATCCACTGTGAGCTTCTCTCAGCCTCCTTGACCCCTTGCCCCCCTCATATGAGCCAGTGGCACCCAAGGACATATCCTTCACTCAGGGTCTGCAGCAGTGTCTGCTGCTGGTGATACCTGCTGATGGCAGCACCCTCAGAGCTACAGTTCTCAATGGTCACTCTGCTAGAGGCTATCATGGAGATCCAGACCATCCCCAACGTTGGCCTGCTCTGGCATCAGAACTAGCCAGGCCGTATCAGGCTTATGCTGGGGCCCAATCCAATGCTCAAGGACCTCACAGGCTGGCTCCTCAGCCACAATGTGCCCAGAAAGAAGGTGGATAAAGAGCCCACCAAGGTCCTCCTGGAGCCATCCAGCAAAGAAACCAAGTACAGCCACAGCTACCTGGTCCACGGGCTGGGATAGGAGCAGTCCCTACCACCCCTCTATTCTGACCGGGCCAACAGGGAGGAATCATCAATGCATGACAGCTAGCCCTCATCCTGGCTCTTGGAGAATGGGACACAGCCCGGACCCACATTCCTGGAAGCTGAGGGAAAGAAGGGAGGCTAGATTTCATGAAAGCTGCTTTCAGCTTCGAGTTCAGAGGAGCCAGGCAAGGGAACCTGGGACCTTGCAGGGGAGACAAAAAGCCTTGGGCAGTACCTTCCCAGTATATTCCTTGAGCCTCCTGTAGGCAAACCACACCCTGATGCCATGTTCAAGAGCCGCAGAAGACAGGTATGTCCTTGCCCTCAACCACTCACATGAGTCTCACTGGTCAGAGCTGATGAGGAGAGCAAGCCATGTCGGTGGCCACTTGCAGTGAGTCTCTGGTGTCCGTGGAGGAAGTGAGAGTACCCAGGGGCATAGTATTCAGTCTGTTATATTTTAACCTGGGTGGCAAGGTGGGTGGGCACAGCAGCACAGCCACACCCCTGCACATGGGCCACCAAAGCACTATAGGCCAAGCAGGGAGACCTCATGGCCCATAACATGAAAGTATCTTGAAATTTTTATTCTAATCATTGGTTTTTTGGGGTCTCACTGTCCCCAAGGCTGGAGTATAGTGGCAAGATCATACATAGCTCACTGGAGCCTTGACTTCCCGGGCTCAAATGATCCTTTCACCTCAGCCTCCTGAGCATCCGCACACACCACCATGCCCAGCTAATTTTTTAAAATATTTTGTAGAAACAGGATCTTTCTATGTTGCCCAGGCTGATCTTGAACTCCTGGCCTCAAGTGATCCTCCTGCCTTGGCCTCCCAAAGTGCTGAGATTAAGGCATAAACCACTGCACCTAGCCCACTCTAAATTGTTTTACAGTTTTTTTAATGAAATATTTTTACTTAATATTCTATGGATACATGACACTTTAATTCTGGTGACAGTGACAGTCATTTCTCCTTTTGTAACTTTTTTTTTCTTTTTTTTTTTTTAGATGGAGTCTCGTTCTTGTCACCCAGGCTGTAGTGCGCTGGCACAAACTTGGCTCACCGCAACCTCTGTCTCCAAGGTTCAAGTGATTCTCCTGCCTCAGCCTCCCAAGTAGCTGGGATTACAGGCACCCACCCAGCTAATTTTTGTATTTTTAGTACAGACAGGGTTTCAACATGTTGGTCAGGCTGGTCTTGAACTCCTGACCTCAGGTGATCCGCCAGCCTCAGCGGATCACTTTGGGATCACTTCCCAAAGTGCTGGGATTACAGGCATGAACCACCCCACCCAGCCTCTATTTTTTCTTTTAATTAAAAAAAAAAGAGATACTAGAAGTGCTTACCAAGCTGATAATGGGAGCAAAGATGCTGCATATCAGTCCATGGATTGATGTCATTCTAAATGTCATAATGGCATTTATAAATGGGATAAATCATTTCTCCAGAGTTATCTGAGAAAGCTTTATGGTGAAATTTAAGCTGACTCTTTCAGAATGAGTAGAATCTATGTATAAAAAAGAAAAAGGACTAGATTTCCAGATATACTAAGGAAATAATAGTGGGCAAAATATAACTGGAAATGCATATATTTAGTTCAACACAGCCAGAGTAACCCAGATTGCTGAAGCAACACTGGCTAGTTACTGGTGATGGTATGATTTCAGTAGAAATACTGTACAGTGTTTAGTTGCTTCAGCTGCTGTTTGTACATATTCTTACCATAAACATCCCCCTAGGATTGCTACGCTGGATAAAACCTTTGTGCCAGGTTATCTGTTTACTATCCTTATTTAATTTTTACAAGAAATCTGAGATAAGTATCAATACCCCAATTTTAAAAAGAAACTCAACTTCGGAAAGGTTTCTAACAGTTCACAGTAAGGAATACATCCCAGCAAATTTATTATCTCGTTTAACTCTTCAAACAGCCCTAAGAACTAGGTATTTATTACTGGTATTTCTATTTTACAGATGAGAATAACTGAGGTTCAGGGAGGTTATGCAATTTGCTCAGGGTCACACTGGTATTAAGAGGCAGAACTCGGGATTAAATTCAGGATTGCCTTATCCTAAAGCTCTCTTCCATTAAGTGTAATGCTTTATCTATATTCATCCTGTCTAATGCAATATGCTGTTATACTCTCTGCAGTGCCAGTAACTAGCATGGTAGTAGCCCCTTCCAAGGACAGGTGCAATATGCATTTGCTAAAGACAGTGTTTTTATGCATTAGATATAAGGGAAGGCTACAGTCAGAGAAATGCTAGCCAAGAGAAGCCCCAACACAAAGTGACTTCACAATGACTCTTCAGGTTTTTCTAAAAGGGATGGAAGAGTCTCCGGTGCTATAGCATACTAGCCTGAGGGATAAATGCAAATAAATCTTTTCATCAAAGAGATGGAAAGACTACATCTGACCGAGGTCTGGTTACAGCAATGAAGAGATCATGCAGTACATACTGCAGCAAAATCAGGTGCTGACAGCTGAGAGATATCAAGTGGCATAAGGCTGTAAAAAGGAAAAAAAAAACCCTAGAAGCACTTAGATTCCAAAAATGTCTCTAAATGACTGCAGGAAACTGACACACAACAAAAGAGTGGACTCAGTTAAATCAGTTTAAGGGTTAAATTGGTGAAACAATTCACCTAACAACAACAGATCATACTAGTAGCTCATGTCTCCCCTCATTTTACCTTTTTTTCACATGAAAAAGGTAAGCTGTCTTCTCAGTTCCCAGCAAATGTGACATCCTTTAAATATTGTTTCTCAGCTTCCTAGATGGCTAGGCTAGACATAGCCATCTAGGAAGAGGACGTAAGAAAGATGCAGCAACATCCTCCTGACCTCCCATCTAACAGCAGGAAGAGAATCAAAAACAAAAAGAAGAGCCGGGCGCGGTGGCTCAAGCCTGTAATCCCAGCACTTTGGGAGGCTGAGGCGGGTGGATCACGAGGTCAAGAGATCAAGACCATCCTGATCAACAGGGTGAAACCCCATCTCTACTAAAAATACAAAAAGTTAGCTGGGCATGGTGGCGCGTGCCTGTAATCCCAGCTACTCAGGAGGCTGAGACAGGAGAATTGCCTGAATCCAGGAGGCGGAGATTGCGGTGAGCCGAGATCGCGCCATTGCACTCCAGCCTGGGTAACAAGAGTGAAACTCCGTCTCAAAAAACAAAAAAAAACAAAAAACAAAAACAAAAAGACGAAAGGAGTAGCCAGCAATGATCTCTTCTCTCATTCCAAATACCACAGCTTAGTCCTGCTTATGTAAGACAGGTAACTATTAGAACACATCCCAAGTCCTTTTTTTCTCTCTTTCAGATTGGGGTTAAGGAATGTTTTATTTATTTATTTATTTATTTGAGACAGAGTTTCGCTCTTGTTACCCAGGCTGGAGTGCAATGGCGCGATCTCGGCTCACCGCAACCTCCGCCTCCCGGGTTCAGGCAATTCTCCTGCCTCAGCCTCCTGAGTAGCTGGGATTACAGGCACGTGCCACCATGTCCAGCTAATTTTTTTTATTTGTAGTAGAGACAGGGTTTCACCATGTTGACCAGGATGGTCTCGATCTCTCGACCTTGTGATCCACCCGCCTCAGCCTCCCAAAGTGCTGGGATTACAGGCTTGAGCCACCGCGCCTGGCTAGGAATGTTTTAAATTGTATTTCTTGCCGGGCGCGGTGGCTCAAGCCTGTAATCCCAGCACTTTGGGAAGCCGAGGTGGGTGGATCACGAGGTCAGGAGATCGAGACCATACTGGTCAACATGGTGAAACCTCGTCTCTACTAAAAATACAAAAAATTAGCTGGGCATGGTGGCACATGCCTGTAATCCCAGCTACTGAGGAGGCTGAGGCAGGAGAATCGCTTGGTAACAAGAGTGAAACTCCGTCTCCAAAAAAAAAAAAAAAAAAAAAAAAATTGTATTTCTTTTCATTTTGGTGGGGGTTTTTACAGGTTCTTTTGTTTTTTGTTTTGTTTTGTTTTATGTTTTGAGACAGGGTTTCGCTCTGTTGCCCAGGCTGCAGTGCAATAGTGTGATCACAGCTGACTTCATCCTCAAACTCCCAGACTCAAGTGATCCTCCCACCTTAGCCTCCCAAGTAGCAGGGAGCACAAGCACATGTCACCACACTCAGCTGATTTTTTTGTATTTTGTGTGTATGTAAAGACAGGGTTTCACCATGTTGCCCAGGCTGGTCTCTTAATGTCTGGGCTCCAGGGATCCTACTGCCTCAGCCTCCCAAAGTGCTGGGATTACAGATGTGAGCCACTGTGCCCAGCCTATTTCTTTTAATTTTATTCTGGTTCCTTAAATTCCTTCATGGATTTCTCATCTGTAAAACAAGACTTAATGTAACAGACTCTGGACTCTACCTCTCTCAGAGAAATGCTATTTGAAGGAAATGTTAAAAGTACCCAAAAAACTTAAAAGCGTAACACAGTAATAACAGGTAATATTTATTGTGTTTGTGTCATTTAAAGCCCTTTGAGTGAACTAATGTATTGTCTCACAACAACCCTGTGAGGCAGATAATATTAATCTCATTTTGCTTTGTTTTGTTTTGAGGTGAAGTTTCGCTCTTGTTGCCCAGGCTGGAATACAATGGTGCAACCTTAGCTCACTGCAACCTCCACCTCCTGGGTTCAAGCGATTCTCCTCTGTCAGCCTCCTGAATAGCTAGAATTACAGGCACATGCCACCATGCCTGACTAATTTTTGTATTTTCAGTAGAGATGGGGTTTCAGCATATTGGTCAGGCTGGTCTCAAACTCCTGACCTCAGGTGATCCGCCCACCTTGGCCTCCAAAGTGCTGGGATTACAGGCATGAGTTATCATGCCCAGTAAACTGAGGCCCAGAAAAACAGAGTTCCTTTCTCTAGTTTACACAAATATTATATGGTACCACTGGAATTCAAATTCAGCCCATCTGAGTCAATAAATTTGAGTATACATTACTCAAATATACTTATAACATGTAATGAAAATTATGTTCGAATATTACTACACATGCATTAAGGAAGCAAGCACAATAACCTAATAGAATATTCAACAAATATCTGAATTATCTGTCCCCACCATCATACACCATTATCTTTATGCATTCTGAGATTAACATGTAACAGATAAATTTATGCGGAACAGAAGCTCTGGAGTCACACAAACCTAGTCACACATTGTCACTTAATAGCAGTGTGGGCCGGGCGCGGTGGCTCAAGCCTGTAATCCCAGCACTTTGGGAGGCCGAGGCGGGTGGATCACGAGGTCAAGAGATCGAGACCAACCTGGTCAACATGGTGAAACCCCGTCTCTACTAAAAATACAAAAAAAATTAGCTGGACATGGTGGCGCGTGCCTGTAATCCCAGCTACTCAGGAGGCTGAGGCAGGAGAATTGCCTGAACCCAGGAGGCAGAGGTTGCGAGATCGCGCCATTGCACTCCAGCCTGGGTAACGAGCAAAACTCCGTCTCCAAAAAAAAAAAAAAAAAATAGCAGTGTGGCCAAGTTACTTAACTGTCTCAGTGTCCTCATTTGTAAAATAGGGATAATACCTATTACACAGAATTTAAGAACCAACTAGGGCGTACAGGCAGTGCCTCATACCTGTAATGCCAGCACTTTGGGAGGCCAAGGTGGGAGGACTGCTTGAACCCAGGAGTTTGAGACCAGCCTGGGCAACATGGCAAAACCCCATCTCTACCAAAAAAAATACAAACACTAGGTGTAGTGGCATGCATCTATAGTCCCAGCTACTTAGGCGGTAGACGTGCATTAGGATTATAGGCCAGACTTTTTGAAAGAATGATTACAGATTAATTAATGATTACAGATTAATTCCTTTGATAAGTGCTTGTTAAGATTTGAAGTGCCACAAAAAATTTGGAAAATTTAAATATCAGTTGGTGGTGTAAATGAGAAAAGTTTGGTGTATTCTTTTTTTTTTTTTTTGAGACGGAGTTTTGCTCTTGTTACCCAGGCTGGAGTGCAACGGCGCAATCTCGGCTCATCGCAACCTCTGCCTCCTGGGTTCAGGCAATTCTCCTGCCTCAGCCTCCTGAGTAGCTGGGATTACAGGCACGCGCCACCATGCCAAGATAATTTTTTTTTTTTTTTTTTTTTTGTATTTTTAGTAGAGACGCAGTTTCACCATGTTGACCAGGACGGTCTCGATCTCTTGACCTCGTGATCCACCCGCCTCAGCCTCCCAAAGTGCTGGGATTATAGGCTTGAGCCACCACGCCCGGCCTGTGTATTCTCTTTTATTTTAGTATGGTTTTCATGGAAAGGTATTTCTGAAGAAACAAATCAGATTCTATCACACTGAGAATCTCGGCAGAATAGAATTCCCAAGCACCACTTACTTTCAGGAATATTTGCTGTAACATTGCACTGTGACAGTTCCCTGGAGTTTGTCACTAGAATTTTGAGCTGACTTTGCCCAGTTTTAGAAAGTTGCAGCAATAGCTGGGAAGAAGTAGCATTAGATTTGGGTTAGGCTAATACAAATTTAGTAAAGCAAATTTTTG
Organism: Saimiri boliviensis; assembly: GCF_048565385.1. Taxonomy (NCBI): domain Eukaryota; kingdom Metazoa; phylum Chordata; class Mammalia; order Primates; family Cebidae; genus Saimiri; species Saimiri boliviensis. Next base: position 21,451,114 of record NC_133459.1, read on the forward strand.
AGATAACCTAATTTTTTTTTAAATTGCATTTTAAGTTTTGGGGTACATGTGAAGAACATGCAAGATTATTGCATAGGTACACACATGGCAGTGTGGTTTGCTGCCTTCCTTCCCCTCACCTGTATCTGTCATTTTTCCCCATGCTATCTCTTTCCACCTCCCCACCCCCCTGTCCCTCCCCCATTTTCCCCCAACGGACCCCAATGTGTAGTGCTCCCCTCCCTGTGTCCATTGGTTCTCATTGTTCAACACCCGCCTATGAGTGAGAACATGCGGTGTTTGATTTTCTGCTCTTGTGTCAGTTTGCTGAGAATGATGGTTTCCAGGTTCATCCATGTCCCTACAAAGGACACAAACTCTTCATTTTTGATGGCTGCGTAATATTCCATGGTGTATATGTACCACATTTTCCCTATCCAGTCTATCATCGATGGGCATTTGGGGAGATATCCTAATTTTTTGAGAAGAAAACAGTACTGAGTTATGCCACTTCTGTTGTTGTTGTGCTACATTAAATGACCTTTGAAGATCTGCTTCTTGAAATTTTTTTTTTTTTGACCTTGGGAGATTTGAGTCATTCACTGTTTTCAGATGTTTATCACCTCACCTGACAAGAAACAGAATTATTCAGCCCAGAGAGATGAAAAAGAGCTTTGAACTCACTCTGAAGGTTCTGGGTCGGTCTTTATCATTGTCTACCTGCATGAACTTGAGCAAGTCACAAGTCACTTTACCTTTTGGGCTTAAGATTCGTCAAATGAAAAAGTAGAGTAAATAATTTTAAGAAGATACTACCTATTTTAATTTGGGGCATGTGATAAAAAGCCATACAGAGTGACTCTCAAATGTCATCAGAAAAGTGGCAGTTTGTATTAAGAGATAAGAGTTTGCAGTATTATCACTACACATAAGAAATACAATGTAGCTATTGTATTCTTGTATTTCCTAAGTTCAGAATGGTAGAACAGATGCTCACATAGGCAACAACATTAGTTACATGGATTATAAATTTACTGGAAAATATTACCAAAGTATGGAGACACTGGAATGTAAAATATAAAACATATGCCCATTTCCAGATTACTTGGTAGCTCTGAGGCAAACATTTTTTAGATATTTGTTTACATGGAAAATGGCAAAGAAAAATGAAATCAAAATATTAATAATAATAGCGAATGGTGTTTGCTTAGCACTTACTATGTGCCAACAACTATTCTGAGATGAGCTTATAATCCATTTAGTTTTTTAAGAGACTGGGTCTCACTGTGTTGCCCAGGCTGGTTTCAAACTCCTGGCCTCAAGTGATCCTTCCACCTCAGCCTTCCAAAGTGCTTGCTGGTTTACAGGTGTGAGCACCGGGTTCAAGACCAGAATACGCAATAAAGGGAGACCAATCTCTACAAAAAATTTGTTTTAATTAGTCAGGTGTGGTAGCACACGTGCATGGTCCTAGTTACTCAGAAAGCAGAAGTTGGAGGATTACTTGAGCCTGTGAGGTCGAGGCTGCAGTGAGCTGTGATGACATCACTGTATTCCAACCCAGGTGACAGAGTGATAACTTGTCTCAAAAAAAAAAAAAAAAAAATTTCAATTCAAAAATAAAAATTAAGAAAGTCCACTCTCAAAACAACTTAAGACTTTTACATATTATAAATTTAATCAGAGTCAAGACCAGAAGTGAGCAACCCATTTTACACACAAGCCACAGCAGGACCAGAGAGAGAGGAAGAGAAAACAGGAAGACTAGCAAGTCAAATCAATTATTTACTTAAAAGTCCACAGAGTACAGAGCACTATAAGATGTATAGTGCCAACCTGCTCCACCCTTTCTGCTAGTCAGTACAGGACACAAGATGAACATCAGAGTCCAACAACCAGCCAAATGCCAGGCAGAATGGCCTTACTAGGCTACATGGGGTCAAACACGAACATTTTTAGCTACCAGTCAAAGATGCTAAAGGAAGATGATCAACAACCTAAATATGACCGGGGATGGGGTTCACGCTATAATCCCAGCACTTTGGGAGGCTGAGGTCGGTGGATCACAAGGTCAGGAGTTTGATACCAGTTTGGCCAATATGGTGAAAACCTGTCTCTACTAAAAATACGCCGGGCGCAGTGGCTCAAGCCTGTAATCCCAGCAGTTTGGGAGGTCGAGGCGGGTGGATTACGACGTCGAGAGATCGAGACCATCCCGGTCAACATGGTGAAACCCCGTCTCTACTTAAAAGTACAAAAAATTAGCTGGGCATGGTGGCTCGTGCCTGTAATCCCAGCTACTCAGGAGGCTGAGGCAGGAGAAATGCCTGAACCCAGGAGGCGGAGGTTGCGGTGAGCCGAGATGGCGCCATTGCACTCCAGCCTGGGTAACAAGAGCGAAACTCCGCCTCAAAAAAAAAAAAAAAAATACAAAAATACAAAAATTAGCCAGGCTTGGTGGCATGTGCCTGTAATCCCAGCTACTCAGGAGGCTGAGGCAGGAGAACGGCTTGAATCCAGGAGGCGGAGGTTGCAGTGAGCTGAGATCGAGCCACCGCACTGCAGCCTGGGTGACAAAAGCGAGACTCTGTTTCAGAAAAAAAAAATAATGCAGAGCTGCAGAGATATTAAAGAAAAAAAAAAGACTAGGAAAATACCTGAACATACAGATGTTGGGTCTTTTGAATGTACATTTACAGTAGTGTTGGGGACAGAAAGAAGACAGGAAAGGTGATAAAAAGTGAGTGTAAAAGCAAAAGCTGCATATAGAATGCCACTTTAAAAATGTTTAGAAATAAAAGAAGAAAAAGATGGCAGTAATTCAAAAAGATAAAAAAGCAAAAAATTTTATTTGTTTTAGGATAGATAAGACCTCTATGTTTGTAGTCTGAAAAGAAAGACTCAATAGCAAAACTGAAGATGGAAGAGAGAAAGATAATTGATGAGAGTGAGGTACTGGACAAACTGAATACTAGAAAATGCAATGGAGAAGAAAACTGATCCATATGGATCCTGGACGTCATCAGACAAAAGCAGTAAAAATGGGGAGAGAACAGATGGTAGGGACTTTTTGAAAAATCAGATGCTGTGCAAAAATGGCAAAACAATGGTCTAGAGGGATAGGGAATGACTAGAACTACACTGATTGCTCCCCTCGTTCAAGGAGTTGTGGAGTATTCAAACCAGCAAAACCAGAAATAATAATATTCATTAAATAAAAAGTCTTGTTTTCACTTATGGGTTATGAGATGGAAGAAAAAGGATTAAGAATCTAGGACTTTGCTCACATTTGTACACAGGTTCTACCAGACCCAGCAGAAACAACTGGTAAAGGAACATCAAGAATGAGGTAAAAAGCTGGGCGCGGTGGCTCAAACCTGTAATCCCAGCACTTTGGGAGGCCGAGGCAGGTGGATCACAAGGTCAAGAGACTGAGACCATCCTGGTCAACATGGTGAAACCCCGTCTCTACGAAAAATATATAAAAAAATTAGCTGGGCATGGTGGCGCGTGCCTGTAATCCCAGCTACTCAGGAGGCTGAGGCAGGGGAATTGCCTGAACCCAGGAGGCAGAGGTTGTGGTGAGCCGAGATCGCGCCATTGCACTCCAGCCTGGGTAACAAGAGCGAAACTCCGTCTCAGAAAAAAAAAAAAAAAAAAAAAAAAAAAAGAATGAGGTAGAGAAAATAATGGGACTGAACTTTTAAAATATTGAGGCAATAGCAGCAGACGGAACTTTGAGATAACTTTTTACCAATGGTGAAGATGAAGGAGGGTAATCTAAAGAACTTCATGGCTGCAGAGGATGAGGAGAATGAAGAGGAACATACCAAAAAACTGCTGGATACTATAGACAATGAGTCTTCAGCATTAACTAGCCCTAACTTTCAAGTAGAATTATCTCCAAAACCCACTTTCCCAGAAGCTGGACCTGAAACATTCTTTAATTTCATTTGCCAAGACTAGTGATTTGCTGAACTGTGTCAACACTTTGTGTTTGTTTTTTGAATTAGACATTTGTTTTTAATAAGAATTTGTTGCATTCTACAAAGGCATGGGAGGGACATTACCCAAAAGATAAATGAATGCCACATGACTAGTACTGGGTCTTTTATTTTTATTTATTTATATAGATTTAGAATTGGGTCTTTTTTTTTTTTTGAAACAGTATCTCGTTCTGTTGCCCAGGCTGGAGTGCAGTGGCATGATCTTGGCTCACTACAAATTCGGCCTCCCAGGTACAAGAGATTCTCCTGCCTCAGCCTCCCGAGTAGCTGGGATTAAAGGCATGCACCACCATGCCCGGCTAATTTTTTTTGTATTTGTAGTAGAGATGGGGTTTCGCCATGTTGGACAGGCTGGTTTCGAACTCCTGACCTCAAGTGATCCACCCACCTCGACCTCCCTAAGTGTTGGGATTACAGGCGTGAGCCACCACGCCCGGCCTACAAGGCTGATCTTTTTTTTTTTTCCGCAACCTCCGCCTCCTGGGTTCAGGCAATTCTCCTGCCTCAGCCTCCTGAGTAGCTGGGATTACAGGCACGTGCCACCATGCCCAGCTAATTTTTTTGTATTTTTTTAGTAGAGACGGGGTTTCACCATGTTGACCAGGATGGTCTCGATCTCTCGACCTCGTGATCCACCCGCCTCGGCCTCCCAAAGTGCTGGGATTACAGGCTTGAGCCACCGCGCCCGGCTAAAGCTGATCTTAAACTCCTGACCTCAGGTGATCTGCCTGCCAGCCTCCCAGAGTGCTGGGATTATAGGCATAGAGCTACCATGCCCTTGAACTCCTTATATCAGGTGATACACACACCTCGGCCACCCAGAGTGCATAAGCCACTGTGTGCCTGGCCAGAACTGGGTCTTTTAAGCCCCCTTTGCACGTTCAGACAGGATGGAAAAGGCTAATTAACACCAGTTAATATTAGGTTAGCAATTCACTGATTCAAATTACTATCTAATCAATAATCCCAACTAACCCACTCTTTATCCCTATTCTTTTTTTTTTTTTTTTTTTGAGATGGAGTCTTGCTCTTGTCACCCAAGCTGGAGTGCAGTGGCGCAATCTCGGCTCACTATAACCTCCGCCTCCTGGGTTCAAGTGATTCTCCTGCCTCAGCCTCCCGGGTAGCTGGGATTACAGGTTCCTGCCACCATACCTAGCTAGTTTTTTTTTTTTATTTTTAGTAGAGATGGGATTTCACTACTTGTTGCCCAGGCTGGTCTAAAACTCCCAACCTCAGGTGATCCGCCTACCTTGGCCTCCCAAAGTGTTGGGATTACAGGTGTGAGCCACAGCATCCAGCCCTCTTTTTTTTTTTTTTTTTTTGAGACAAGAGTCTCACTCTGTCGCCCGGGCTGAAGTACAGTAGTGCAGTCTCAGCTCACTACAACCTCCACCTCCTGGGTTCAAGCAATTCTCCTGCCTCAGTCTCCTGGGTAGCTGGGATCACAGGTATCCACCACTACACCCAGCTAATTTTATGTTGGCTAGGCTGGTCTCGAACTCCCGACCTAGTGATTCATACGCCTCAGCCTCCCAAAGTGCTGGAATTACAGGCGTGAGCCACTGTGCCCAGCAATAAACTTTTTTTTTTTTTTTTTTTTTAGACAGAGTCTTGCTCTGGTACCCAGGCCAGAGTGTAGTGGCACAATCTTGGCTCACTGTAACCTCGGCCTCCTGGGTTCAAGCAATTCTCCTGCCTCACCCTTCCAAGTAACTGGGATTACAGGTGCATGCTGCCACACCCTGCTAATTTTTTGTATTTCAGTAGAGACAAGGTTTCACCATGTTGGCCAGGCTAGTCTCAAACTCCTGAGCTCAGGAAATCCACCCTCCTCGGCCTTCCAAAGTGCTGGGATTACAGACGTGAGCCACCATGCCCAGCCTCTATTCTTAGGATGTCTAATCCAAGAATAGACGAGAAAAAATATGGACTCTGAAGTAACTAATCTAGAATTCTAACTCTACTGGTTCCCCAGGGATATTTCTTAAAACTCTAGGGGCTTCTATTTCTTCATCTATAAAGTAGAAATAATAATACCTATTTCACGAGGCAGTTGTAAAGATTAAAGTGTTCATACAAGTCAAGTACCTACTACACAGTAGATGTTTAAGAAATGGTAGGTAATGGCTGGGTGCGGTGGCTTATGCCTGTAATCCCAGCACTTGGGGAGGCTGAGGCAGGAGGATCATGAGGTCAGGAGTTTGAGACCAGTCTGGCCAATATGGTGAAACCCTGTCTCTACTAAAAATACAAAAACTGGCCGGGCGCGGTGGCTCAAGCCTGTAATCCCAGCACTTTGGGAGGCCGAGGCGGGTGGATCACAAGGTCGAGAGATCGAGACCAACCTGGTCAACATGGTGAAACCCCGTCTCTACTAAAAATACAAAAAAAAAAAATTAGCTGGGCATGGTGGCGCGTGCCTGTAATCCCAGCTACTCAGGAGGCTGAGGCAGGAGAATTGCCTGAACCCAGGAGGCGGAGGTTGCGGTGAGCCGAGATCGCGCCATTGCACTCCAGCCTGGGTAACAAGAGTGAAACTCCGTCTCAAAAAAAAAAAAAAAAAAAAAAAAAATTAGCTGGGCGTGGTGGCACGCACCTGTAGTCCCAGCTACTCAGGAGGCCGAGGGAGGAGAATCGCTTGAACCCGGGAGGTAGAAGTTGCAGTGAGCCAAGATCGCACCACTGCACTCCAACTTGGGCAACAAAGCAAGACTCCTTCTCAAAAAAAAAAAAAAAAAAAAAAGGCCGGGCGCGGTGGCTCACACCTGTAATCCCAGCACTTTGGGAGGCAGAGGCGGGTGGATCACGAGGTCAAGAGATCGAGACCATCCTGGTCACATGGTGAAACCCCGTCTCTACTAAAAACATAAAAAATCAGCTGGGCATGGTGGCACATGCCTGTAATCCCAGCTACTCAGGAGGCTGAGGCAGGAGAAATGCCTGAACCCAGGAGGCGGAGGTTGCGGTGAACCGAGATTGCGCCATTGCACTCCAGCCTGGGTAACAAGAGTAAAACTCCGTCTCAAAAAAAAAAAAGAAATGGTAGCTAATATACTCCACATGTTGCAATGACAGAAATGGAAGACTATTTTAACTAATATCATTATAAACTAAATCATCCAAGCTGAACCACAATTTACTGGTTACTGTTGTTAATACACACAGGGCAAATTATGTTAAATCATAAACTAACAAATGTTTCCCAAAAAGTCCTCTCTACCTAACAGGTAACCTAACCTAACTAAGGATGATGGTATTTATTAGGGTATGATTTTATGATTTCCATAACTAGGAACTTACACAATGTTTCATGGTTTGAAATGTAGTGTATTTTTTTCCAAATGAGTATTTCCAAATAAACTACATTTTAACTTCCAGCTTAATCCTGGGGCAATTTTAGAAAATCTCAACATCTTGAAAAATAAATGGAATTGATAAAGCATATGGATATAATGCAGTCAGCAGAGAATTTGAGGGTAAAAGAGAAAGGCTATGTCTTATCCCCTTTCCAACTTCAGTTAACTAATATCACAAACGTTCCTCAATTCTACCAATTTCATAAGCTCAAAAGCTATCTTCAGCCAGGCATGGTGGCTCACACCTGTAATCCCAGAACTTCAGGAGGCCAAAGTGGGTGGATCACCTGAGGTCAGGAGTTAGATACCAGCCTGGCCAACATGGTGAAACCCCATGTCTACTAAAAATACACAAATTAGCTGGGTGTGGTGGTATGTGCTTGTAATCCCAGCTACTAAGGAGGCTGAAACAGGAGAATTGCTTGAACCTGGGAGGCGGAGGTTGCAGTGAGCCAAGATTGCGCCAATGCACTCCAGCCTGGGCAACAGGAGCAAAACTTCATCTCAAGAAAAAAACAACAACAGCTATCTGCACTTTAGTTTCTTCTTTCTCTGTATTATTAAGTCCCATCTCTTCCTTCTCCAAAATCTCTCCAGTGTACTCCTTTTTCTTTCTATTCCACTTGCTAAAGTCATGCCTGTACAGCATTTACAACTGTATTTCTTTTTTTTTTTTTTTTTTGAGATGGAGTTTCGCTCTTGTTACCCAGGCTGGAGTGCAATGGCACGATCTCGGCTCACCGCAACCTCCGCCTCCTGGGTTCAGGCAATTCTCCTGCCTCGGCCTCCTGAGTAGCAGGGATTACAGGCACGTGCCACCATGCCCAGCTAATTTTTTGTATTTTTAGTAGAGACGGGGTTTCACCATGTTGACCAGGATGGTCTCGATCTTTTGACCTCATGATCCATCCGCCTCGGCCTCCCAGAGTGCTGGGATTACAGGCTTGAGCCACCGCGCCCGGCCGACAACTGTATTTCTTTAAAAAAAAATCCTTACTAGCCTTTCTGATAATCTATATAACCCTTCTTGATTAATGTCATAATTCCAAGTTCATCAAGTCACTGCTTCAATGATTCCCAAATGTTAGCAAGATCAAGTCCAAATTCCTCAGTATGACTGTTAAGACTGTTCATACTTTCAATGAGCATTACTTCACTACATCTTATCTCCTTCCTAGTCCATAATCTAAACTCTATTATTGGATTAGACAAGTATTCACAGTTCCCATCAATAATATAAGTTTTTTCTAATCTCCAGCTTTGCCCTTGATTTGCTCTTGCCCAGAAAACCATCCCCTCATCCTTACTTTTCTCAAATACAACAGAAAAAAATTTAAAAAGTAAAAGAAAAAAAAAGAAAACCATCCCTTTCCTTTCTGCCTCTTCAACTTCTATTCATCCACCACTGAAAAACTCTAGTCTAACTGCCTGCATGAAGCCCTCACAGCCACTTCAGCCTAAACCAATCTCAGTAAACAATAAGCTGTCATTTCAACATAACAGACCTCCTAGCAGAGTCATTTTAGTCAATAATATTTTCACCAAAGAATAGTAAATTTTTCATAAGGTTAAATGATTCAACATGAAAAACTCCTTTAATCTGAGATGATGCCCTTCCTCTTACCTGTTAATTTTTCTTTTGGTTTTAAGACAGGGTCTCAGCCAGACATGGCACTTTGGGAGTTCGAGACCAGCCTAAGTGATGTAGCAAGACCTCGTCTCCACTAAAAATAAAAAAAATTAGCCCGGAATGATGGTGCAAAGCTGTAGACATCCCAGCTACCCAGGAGGCTGAGGTGGATGAATTATTTGAACCTGGGAGGTCGAGGCTGCAGTCCCAACCTGTGCAACAAAGTGAGACTCCATCACACACAGACACACACACACACAACCCAAATGCTCCTCAATTGGTGAATGAACTATAGTACATCTATACAATGGAATACTATCAGCAATGTAAATGAATGAGCTACTGATATGTGCAATAACATGGATTAACCTCAAAAACATGATGCTAAGTGAAATAAGCCAGACTAAAAGGCTATAGACTATACAACACCACTTACAGAACATTCTGGAAAAGGGAAAATGACAGGACCAGAAAACAATTCAGTGGTTGCCGGGGGGTAGAGATTGGGGCAGACTACAAAACAGCAGAAAGGACTTTGGGGAGATGACAGAACTGTGTTAAATCTTGATTGTGGTGGTATCTGTTGGACTGTATACATTTGTCGAAACTCATAGAATTTTGGGAGGCCACAGTGGGAGGATCACTTGAGGCCAGGAGTTCAACACCAGCCTGGGCAACATAGGCAGACCCCCATCTCTACCAAAAAAAAATTTTTTTTTAATTATCAGGCCTGGTGGTTTGTGCCTGTAGTCCCAACTATTTCGGGAGGCTGAGGTGGGAGGATTGCTTGAGCCTGGGAGATCAAGGCTGCAGTGAGTCATGATCACATGACTGCATTCCAGCCCTAGCGGACAGAGGGAGAACCTACCTTCTTTTTCTTTTATTTTCCTTTTCTCTCTCTCTCTATAAGTTACCTTATTATTTCCGTATTATTTCTCCCTGCTCCATTAACTGTCTCACTATCCTCCCATCTGTTTTTCCATCACATTTCTTTAAGATTCTGGGAGTCACTTTAAAACAGCCCTAGCATCTAGTCTCAAAACAAAATTCTTGATATAATCATAAATCCTCAGATTCCTACAAAAAATATTTTGGCATATGTTGGAAAATGTCTAATTTTATCAAATCCACTAAGAATATATCATATTGCACTCCATTACAGCTGTGGCAGAAAGCATAAAAACTGGTATTCCTGATTTAAATCTACCAGGGACCATTACTTTGCTTACACAGCCTAACCACATTTTAAGTATCTCCGTAAGAATCTTCCATATTTAACTAGCTTCTGTATACTTCTGTACAGTCTTCCATTTAATGAATTTTTAAGTCCATCAAGATCTAAAAATGGCATTCTTTTGATCCTAGGAAACATAAGACAATGTTGACCTCATTTACTTAGAGGGCAGGGCACATAGTTCATAAAATCATTGTGTTCTGGTTAAAACAATGTAATGTTCAAGAGTAAGCCAAAAAGTCAAATTCTAGCTTGGTAATGATCTTGGGGCAAACTTATCTCACAACTTAGAGTTTCAGTTTTTTTCCTCTGTGAAATGGGGATAATAATAGTATTAATATCTACCCTAAAGGGTTGCTGAAAGGAGATTAAACACATAAAAAGTACTTAAGTACTGTAGCTGTCACACAGAAGTCAGCGTTTACTTTCATCATTAGTCCTCAATGACTAAGAATTCTTAGAAAAATTTCAATTACAGGGCCGGGTGCGGTGGCTCACGCCTGTAATCCCAGTACTTTGGGAGGCCGAGGCGGGTGGATCACGAGGTCAAGAGATCAAGACCATCCTGGTCAACATGGTGAAACCCCGTCTCTACTAAAAATACAAAAAATTAGCTGGGCATGGTGGTGCGTGCCTGTAATCCCAGCTACTCAGGAGGCTAAGGCAGGAGAATTGCCTCAACCCAGGAGGCGGAGGTTGCGGTGAGCCGAGATCGCACCATTGCACTCCAGCCTGGGTAACAAGAGCAAAACTCCGTCTCCAAAAAAAAAAGAAAAAGAAAGAAAAAGAAAAAAAGAAAAAAAAAAAAAAAAAGAAAAATTTCAATTACAAAACTTAAATGAGGCTGGGCGGGTGGCTCACGCCTGTAATCCCAAGCACTTTGGGAGGCTGAGGTGGGCAGGTCACCTGAGGTCAGGAGTTCAAGACCAGTCTGGTCAACATGGAGAGATCCCCACCCCACCTCTTAAAAAAAAAAAAAAAAAAAACTGTAATCCCAGCTACTCAGGAGGCTAAAACAGGATAATCGCTTGAATCCAGGAGGCCAAGATGACACCACTGCACTTCAAACCTGGGCAACAGAGCAAGATTCCGTCTCCAAAAAAAAAAAAAAAAAACACTTAAATGGGCCAGATGTGGTGGCTCACATCTATAATCGAAGCATATAGATGTGAAAGGCCAAGGCAGGTAGATTACTTGAGATCAGGAGTTCCAGATAAGCCTGACCAACACGGTGAAACCCTGTCTCTAGTAAAAATACAAAAATTAGCCAGGTGTGGCAGCAGGCACCTGTAATCCCAGCTACTTGAGAGGCTGAGGCAGGAGAATCGCTTGAACCTGGGAGGCAGAGGTTGCATAGAGCCAAGATTGCACCACTGCACTCCAGCCTGGAAAACAAAAGTAAAACTCTGTCTCAAAAGAAAAAAAAAAAACTTAAGTGAGCTGCTTATTCACTGGTATTTAGTGATATAAATCACTAAAACGGTCGAAATCAGATAAATACCCCTAGAAAACTGGGAAAAAGGCACATTTTGATAAAGCTGTTCAAGACTTGCAACAAAAATTAACTTTATTTATCTCAACATAACATTTCCTGTTAACTTGAAACTAGATGAAAACAGAGATTCATGTTTAGAAACAGGAAAATGCTGTCAGACCAAGTTAAATGACACCATTTTTTTATTTGAGCTCTTCAGCCTCTGTAGAAAGCCTATACAAATAAAGCCAGCCGAGCACAATGGCTCACGCCTGTAATCCCAACATTTTGGGAGGCCGAGGCAGGCAGATCACTTGAGGTCAGGAGTTCGAGATCAGCCTGGCCAACATGGTGAAACTCTGTCTCTACTAAAAATACAAAGATTAGCCGGGCATGGTGGCACAAGCCTGTAATCCCAGCTACTTGGGAGGGTGAGGCAGAAGTTCCAGTGCCACTGCACTCTAGCCTGGGCAACAGAATAGTTCAAATCTGTTCCTATACAGAGTTGCCTGTCAACAGACTAAAAATGTTTAAAATTTAAAAATAATTTATTAAGGTTATAAATAAAATCACAGTGACATTAATACAAGCTAATGTTTTCATTAAGAGAATTCCAATTTAATTGGAATACAAGTTATGTTCATACCATGATTTGTTTCATAGAGGTTTCAGCACTGAACACCAGTGCTGTTATTCAATGGCATCATCTTGGGAGGTAAGATCTTCCAAGAATTGGGATGGCTGAACACATCTTCCAATCATGTGGCCAAGACACAAAACTTTTTGAACATGTCATTTATAGGATTCTCAAAGACAAACCTCATATACACACAATATCCTAGTCTCCACCTTTTAGAATTACATTTCATTTGTGACCAAACACAATGCTGACCATCCACTTCGTTCACCAGACTTTCCTGTCTCCAAAAGTTAAATAGAAGCACCCATAAAATGAAGACTTAACCAGAATTAATAACGTGCAATATGCTCTAAAGACAAATTCAAGGCCGGGCGCGGTGGCTCAAGCCTGTAATCCCAGCACTTTGGGAGGCCGAGGTGGGTGGATCATGAGGTCAAGAGATCGAGACCATCCTGGTCAACATGGTAAAACCCCATCTCTACTAAAAATACAAAAATTTAGCTGGGCACGGTGACGCATACCTGTAATCCCAGCTACTCAGGAGGCTGAGGCAGGAGAATTGTCTGAACCCAGGAGGCAGAGGTTGCGGTGAACCGAGATCACGCCATTGCACTCCAGCCTGGGTAACAAGAGCGAAACTCCGTCTCACTAAAAAAAAAAAAAAAAAAAAAAAAAAAGACAAATTCAAAAGAAGTATACCAGATATTTCAGAATTTGGAAATGCCACTAAAATAACTACGTAACTTCCAAGGCAGGGAGCAGTAGCTCACACCTGTAATCCTAACACTTTGGAAGGCCAAGGTGTAAGGATCGTTTGAGCTCAGGAGTTGTAGAGCAGCCTGGCAACATGCCAAAATCTCATTTCTAACAAAAAATATAAGAATTAGCAGATGTGGTTGCCAGGCACAGTGGCGCATGCCTATAATCCTAGCACTCTGGGAGGCCGAGGTAGATGGATCACCTGAGGTGAGGAGTTCGAGACCAGCCTGAACAACATGGTGAAACCCCACCTCTAAAAAATAAAAACAATAAATTTATTTAAAAAAAAAAAAAAAGAAGAAGAATTAGCAGATGTGGTAGTGTGTGCCTGTAGTCCTAGCTACTAGGGAGGCTGAAGTAAGAGGACTGCTTGAGTCTGGGAGTTCAAGGCTGCAGTGAGCTGTGACCATGCCACTGCAGTCCATCCTGGGCAACAGAGTGAGACCCTGTCTCAATCAAATAATAATAATAACTTCCCATTTGGAGGGTTCTCACGTTTGTTTTTAAAAAGCAGTCCTAGGACAGGTGCAGTGGTGCCCACCTATAACCCATCACTTTGGGAGGCCGAGGCAGGAAGATTGTTTGAGGCTAGGAGTTCAAGATTCACCTGGGTAACACATCAGGACCCGTCTTGCCAGGTACGGTGGCTCATGCCTATGATCCCAGCATTCTGGGAGGCCAAGGAGGGCAGATTACCTGAGGTCGGGAATTCAAGACCAGCCTGGACAACATGGTGAAACCTCATTTCTACTAAAAATACAAAAATTAGCCCAGCATGGTGGTGGGTACCTGTAATCCTATCTACTCAGGAGGCTGAGGCAGGAGAATTGCTTGAACCCGGGAGGCAGAGGTTGCAGTGAACAAAAATCAGGCCACTGCACTCCAGCCTGAGCGACAAAGATGGAAGACTCCATCTAAAAACACAAACAAACAGACGGGAGTGGTGGCTCATGCCTGTAATCCAAGCACTTTGGAGGCCAAGGCAGGCGGATCACCTGAGGTCGGGAGTTCAAGACCAGCCTGACCAACATGGTGAAACCCCATCTTTATTATTAAAAAAATAAAAATTAAAAAAAGACACACATACAAACAAAACTGTCCCTACCAAAAAACAATTTTTTAAAATTAGCTAGGCATGGTGGCATGCACCAGTAGCCCTAGCTACTTGGGAGGCTGAAGCAGAAGGATCACTTGAGCCTAGGAGTTCAAAGCTGCAATGAACTATTATTAAGCCACTGCACTACAGCCTGGGTAACAGAATGAGAACCTATCTCTTTTATTTAAAAAAAAAAAAAAAAAGGGGCCGGGCGCGGTGGCTCAAGCCTGTAATCCCAGCACTTTGGGAGGCCGAGGCGGGTGGATCACAAGGTCAAGAGATCGAGACCATCCTGGACAACGTGGTGAAACCCCGTCTCTACTAAAAATACAAAAAATCAGCTGGGCATGGTGGCACGTGCCTGTAATCCCAGCTACTCAGGAGGCTGAGGCAGGAGAATTGCCTGAACCCAGGAGGCGGAGGTTGCGGTGAGCCGAGATCGCGCCATTGCACTCCAGCCTGGGTAACAAGAGCGAAACTCCGTCTCAAAAAAAAAAAAAAAAAAAAAAAAAAAAGGCCAGGCACGGCGGCTCACACTTGTAATCCCAGCAATTTGGGAGGCCGTGGCAGCCGGATCACAAGGTCAGGAGTTTGAGACCAACCTGGCCAACATGGTGAAACCCCGTCTCTACTAAAAACACAAAAATTAGCTGGCACGTCTATAATCCCAGCTACTTGGGAGGCTGAGGCAGTAGAATCGCTTGAACCCAGGAGGCAGAGGTTACAGTGAGCTGAGATATCAAGATCGCACCATTGCACTTCAGCCTAGGCAACAGAATAAGACTGTCTCAAGAAAAAAAAAAAAAAGGCCGGGCGCGGTGGCTCAAGCCTGTAATCCCAGCACTTTGGGAGGCCGAGGCGGGTGGATCACGAGGTCAAAAGATCAAGACCATCCTGATCAACATGGTGAAACCCCGTCTCTACTAAAAATACAAAAAATTAGCTGGGCATGGTGGCGCATGCCTGTAATCCCAGCTACTCAGGAGGCTGAGACAGGAGAATTGCCTGAACCCGGGAGGCGGAGGTTGTGGTGAGCCGAGATCGCGCCATTGCACTCCAGCCTGGGTAACAAGAGCGAAACTCCGTCTCAAAAAAAAAAAAAAAAAAAAAAAGGTAGTCATAATACCTTAATAAAACTACACAGTAACAAAATTGGAAATGTGAAATATACCAGATCTGTGTAAAAGCAGTAATATGATACTGAAAAGTAATGAAAAACAACTGATACTGCCTAATTTGAACATTGAAACTCACACTTCTATTAACATATTTGCTTCCAGAGTGCTCCTGAAAGCACAGTATTTAATATGGTTTTTTTTTTTTTTTTTTTTTTGAGACGGTGTTTAGCTCTTGTTACCCAGGCTGGAGTGCAATGGCGCGATCTCGGCTCACTGCAACCTCCGCCTCCTGGGTTCAGGCAATTCTCCTGCCTCAGCCTCCGGAGTAGCTGGGATTACAGGCATGTAATCCCACCGCGCCCGGCCTAATATGGTTATTTACATCCATTCATCTTTTTATACTTGGTTCACCTTGGTTTGAATAAACTGGCATTTTCCGAAATACTTTCCATATTGTTTGTTTTGTGAAATTTTTCTTTTAAAAGATGGGTTGAGGCCGGATGTGGTGGATCATGCCTGTAATCCCAGCACTTTAGGAGGCTGAGGTGGGCAGATCATTTGAGGTCAGGAGTTAAAGACCAGCCTGGTCAACATGGTGAAACACCATCTCTACTAAAAATACAAAAATTCGCCTGGTGTGGTGGTGGGTGCCCGTAATCCCAGCTATTCAGGAGGCTGAGGCAGGAAAATCATTTAAACCTGGGAGACAGAGGTTGCAGTGAGCTGAGATGACAGAGCAAGACTCCATCTTAAAAAAAAAAAAAAAAAGAGAGATGGGTTAGGGGCAAGAGAGATCACCTCAGTTTAGCTTACCGAATGCTGTACTAATATATTTTTTTTTTTTTGTCTTTTTGTTTTTTTCCTTTTTGTGGAGAACGGGGTCTCGCTATATTGCCCAGGCAGCTCTCGAACTCCGCGCCTCTGCCTCCCTAAGAGCTGGGATTACAGGTGTGAGCCACACGCCCGGTCGTGTAGTAATCATTTGAACTACAGTTTACTAGACTTCAAAATTTGATTGCTTCCTGCTGAACACTCTAGGGAGAAAGACAAAAAAAAAGAAAAAGGAAAAAACAAAATTGATTGCTGTTCCCCTCCCAAAGATAAAAATCTAGCACAGAATTAATTCATGCCAAGATGGCAGTATTGGTATTCTTTAAAAATAATCCCAATCTGGGGCTGGACATGTTGGTTCACGCCTGTAATCCCAGCACTTTGGGAAGTCGAGGCAGGTGGATCACTAAAGGCCAAAAGTTCAGGCCGGGCGCGGTGGCTCAAGCCTGTAATCCCAGCACTTTGGGAGGCCGAGGTGGGTGGATCACGAAGTCGAGAGATCGAGACCATCCTGGTCAACATGGTGAAACCCCGTCTCTACTAAAAATACAAAAAATTAGCTGGGCATGGTGGCACGTGCCTGTAATCCCAGCTACTCAGGAGGCTGAGGCAGGAGAATTGCCTGAACCCAGGAGGCGAAGGTTGCGGTGAGCCGAGATCGTGCCATTGCACTCCAGCCTGGGTAACAAGAGCGAAACTCGTCTCAAAAAAAAAAAAAAAAAGGCCAAAAGTTCAAGACCAGACTGGCCAAGATGGTGAAACCCTGTATCTACTAAAACTACAAAAATTAGCCAATCGTGGTGGCATGCACCTGTAGTCCCAGCTACCTGGGAGGCTGAGGCATGAAAATCACTTAAACCCGGGAGGCAAAGGTTGCAGGAGGCTGAGATCACCCCACTATACTCCAGCCTGGACAACAGAGTAAGAGTTTGTCTCAAAAAAAAAAAAAAAAAAAAATCCCAATCTAACCCTCAACAGCTTTGTGACATTGGACATATAGCTTCTGTGTGCACCAGTTCCTCATCTGTAAAATGGGGTTAAAATAATAAACTATATAATTACTTCATGGGTGTGGTAAATAATACATGAGATTATGTGCTTGAACCATGGTAGGTATTCAATAAATATTTGCTGAGTGAATGAGTAAATAAATTAATGCACATAAAATGATTAAGATTATGCTTGTCACATAGCCAATGGCTAACAATATCAATACCACACCAGGCCAAGTGGCTCACACCTGTAATCCCAATACTTTGAAAAGCCAAGTCAGGAGTCTGAGACCAGCCTGGCCAACATGGTGAAACCCTGTCTCTACTAAAAATACAAAAATTAGCTCGGGCTGCAGTTCCAGCTACTCGGGAGGCTGAGGCAGAAGAACTGCTTGAACCCAAGAGGCAGAGGTTGCAGTGAGCCAAGATCTAGCCACTGCACTCCAGCATGGGTGACAGGAGTGAAACTCCATCTCAAAAATAAAAAAATTACTAATTTACCCGATAATCTTCTCTTATACCTTCAAAATAATCGATGATTTAAAATACACAGTAGATACCTCCTAAAAAATATTTATACTGGCCAGGCACGGTGGCTCAAGCTTGTAATCCCAGCACTTTGGGAGGCCAAGGCGGGTGGATCACGAGGTCGAGAGATCGAGACCATCCTGGTCAACATGGTGAAACCCCGTCTCTACTAAAAATACAAAAAATTAGCTGGGCATGGTGGCACATGCCTGTAATCCCAGCTACTCAGAAGGCCGAGGCAGGAGAATTGCCTGAACCCAGGAGGCAGAGGTTGCGGTGAGCCGAGATCGCACCATTGCACTCCAGCCTGGGTAACAAGAGCGAAACTCCATCTCAAAAAAAAAAAAAAAAAATTTATACTTACCACTTAATTTGAAATACATACTGAGTTAAATCAACTCAGTTGCTACTAATTTAAATTTGCATTTAAATTGGCTTACAGAACATACATTCCTCTGCCTTTAACACAAGAGGAAGAATAACTACTGAGAGAGCTTACCAACAGATCAGACAAAGCAGCTTTAAGCAGATTTAATTGGCTCAAGATTTTCATTGTTGACATCAAAACGTTAGTCAACGGAATAATTCAAATAGAGTACTACCTAGTGTCTCGTTTCTATTAGTAACTCCAATCTGAGAGCATTAAATAAGCACTGATTAAGCATTTTTTCCAAGAAGGAAAACTGAATAGTTAATTCTACACCAGTGACAAGTTCCAAAGGAGTTATGTTCTTTGTGGCATTAGGACTGGACTCCTGTACTTCACACCTTAATAGTCTCTATATCGTCTGAAGCAGTTGGTGTACTCCAGGTCTTTAGATTAGAGAAAATACTAAGCAGGATTCTAATAAAAAGAATCCACATTAATAAGCTTAAGAAATTAAAATTGCTACCTATACATAAATATCATTGATCGACCAACAAAAACTCTGAGGATCTACTATGTGCCAGTGAAAAGAACTGCGGAGGGCATTAGCTAAAACAAACAGCTTCTGATCAAGAAGCTTCCAGTCAAATTAGGTAATTAAGGTATTAATGGAAGCTGATCAAGTTAATCAAAAATATGATGGGTACTGGCATTACAGGCTACAAGATTTCTGAGAAAATAAGAAGCTTTTGCTACAACTAGATAAATTAAGATATGTGATATTGTGACTTTCCATGAACATGAGGTGGTATTGGCAATAAATGCTATAAAATTTTAGAGAAGAGATTAAGTGTTGCAAAGTCACCATAAACTTCAAAGAGGGAGCTGAGTCTTGAGGGGTGGAAAAGATTTAAATAGTTTAACAGCATAAGAGAAAACGACAAAAGAATGAGAACAAAGATGCTGAATTGGGAATATGGCCATTAAATATTTATTAAATGCCTACTATACATCAACCACTGTGTTAGGTACTAGACATACACTGGAGAACAAAACAGATGAGTTCTCTGCTTTTGTGGAATCTAGTGGGGAAGACATAAGAATCACGCACACAGATATATCATTATAAATTGTAATAAGAGCTATGAAAAGAAGCAACAGAAGCCAGTAATAGTGAATAATAGGAAAGGAGATGACAGAAAGTATCCCTATTTATACGTAAGCTCAGACCTGAAGGCAGTCATGCAAAGAGCAAGGGAAAGAAATGTTCGAGGAAGACAGAGCTATGCATACAAAGGCCCTGAGGTAGGAAACAGCTTGTTGAATTTAAAAATAAATAAGGCCAGTGGCTCCTGCCTATAATCCCAGCTAGCTGGAGGCCAAAGGACAGCTTGAGAACAGGAGTTTGAGACCAGCCTGAGCAATACGGTAAGACCCCATCTCTAAAAATTAAATAAATAAAATAAGAATAAAAATAAATAGCCGGGCACGGTGGCTCATGCCTGTCATCCCAGCACTTTGGGACATCCCAGCACTTTGGGAGGCCGAGGCAGGTGGATCACAAGGTCAAGAGATCCGAGACCAGCCTAACCAACATGGTGAAACCCCATCACAACTAAAAAATACAAAAATTAGCCAGGCATAGGAGAGCGCACCTGCAGTCCCAGCTACTCGGGACGCTGAGGCAGGAGAATCGCTTGAACCCAGGAGGCAGAGGTTGCAGTGAGCAGAGATCCCACCACTACACTCCAGCTGGTGACAGAGCCAGCTCTGTCTCAAAAATAAAATAAAATAGGCCGGGCGCGGTGGCTCAAGCCTGTAATCCCAGCACGTTGGGAGGCCGAGGCGGGTGGATCACGAGGTCAAGAGATCGAGACCATCCTGGTCAACATGGTGAAACCCCGTCTCTACTAAAAATACAAAAAAAAAGTAGCTGGGCATGGTGGCACATGCCTGTAATCCCAGCTACTCAGGAGGCTGAGGCAGGAGAATTGCCTGAACCCAGGAGGCGGAGGTTGTGGTGAGCCGAGATTGCGCCATTGCACTCCAGCCTGGGTAACAAGAGCAAAACTCCGTCTCAAAAAAATAAATAAATAAACAAAAAAAAATAAAATAAAAATAAATAAGAAGCTAGCATAACAGAAGCATAATGGGCAATGAGATTGGCATAAGATGCCAATTGCCTACCCAAAAGGTAGGCAGGGGCTGGGCCATACAGGGTATTATAGGTCAAAATAAAGAGCTGAAATGGCTGGGCGCAATGGCTCACGCCTGCAAACCCAACACTTTGGGAGGTCGAGGTGGGTGGATCAAAAGGTCAGGAGTTCAAGACAAGCCTAGCCAAGATGGTAAAACCCCATCTCTAGTAAAAATACATAAATTAGGCTGGGTGCGGTGGCTCACGCCTGTAATCCCAGCACCTTGGGAGGCCGAGGTGGGCGGATCACAAGGTCAGGAGTTCAAGACCAGCCTAGCCAATATGGTGAAACCCCATCTCTACTGAAAAATACAAAAATTAACTGGGCATGGTGGCGAGCTCCTATAGTCCCAGCTACTCGGGAGGCTGAGGCAGGTGAATCCTGGAACCTGGGAGGCAGAGGTTGCAGTGAGCTGAGATCGCACCACTGCACTCCAGCCTGGGTGACAGAGTGAAACTCTATTTCAAACACACACACACACACACACACACACACACACACACACACACACATTTGCCAGATGCCCATAATCCCAGCTACTCAGGAGGCTGAGACAGGAGAATCACTTGAACCCGGGAGGCAGAGGTTGCAAGTGAGCGGAGATCCAGCCTGAGCAACAGAGCCTGAGCAACAAAGTGAGAAGTCTTAAAAAAAAAAAAAAAAAAAAAAAGCTGAAATTTGGATTTTTTTTTTTTTTTTTTTTTTTTTGAGACGGAGTTTCGCTCTTGTTACCCAGGCTGGAGTGCAATGGCGCGATCTCGGCTCACCGCAACCTCCACCTCCTGGGTTCAGGCAATTCTCCTGCCTCAGCCTCCTGAGTAGCTGGGATTACAGGCATGTGCCACCATGCCCAGCTACTTTTTTTTTGTATTTTTAGTAGAGACGGGGTTTCACCATGTTGACCAGGATGGTCTCGATCTCTTGACCTCGTGATCCACCCGTCTCGGCCTCCCAAAGTGCTGGGATTATAGGCTTAAGCCACCTCGCCCGGCCAATATACATTTTTTAAATGTTATTTTGTCCAGACAAAAACAGGAATAGACTGCTCACTTCCACAGCACAAATACTAAAATTGGAACAGCTCAAAGATTAGCTTGTACTCTGCACAAGGATGACATGTTAATTCATAAAGCATTCGTATTTTTTTTAATTTTTTTTACAAAAATAAATAAACAGGTATAAAGGGCCACATGCAAATATGGCAGATCTTGAATGAAAGATTACCCTGATAGAAGTTTTCGGACGTGTATAAAATAGGGAGGCCGGGTGCAGTGGCTCATGCCTGTAATTCCAGCACTTTGGGAGGCCGAGGTGGGCAGATGAAGAGGTCAAGAGATCGAGACCAGCCTGGCCAACACGATGAAACCCAGTCTCTACTAAAAACACAAAAAATTAGCCAGGCATGGTGGCACACACTTTTTGTCCCAGCTACTCAGGAGACTTAGGAAACAGAATCACTTGAACCCGGGAGGGGGAGGTTGCAGTGAGCAGAGATGGCACCACTGCACTCTAGCCTGGGCTACAGAGCAAGACTTCATCTCCCAAAAAAAAAAAAATGGGGGCGAGGCAGATAATCAAATAGCCAATGATTCAAGTGCCATGTTTATAAAGAATACGGTCGGATGCGGTGGCTCACACCTGTAATCCCAGCACTTTGGGAGGCAGAGGCGGGTGGATCACAAGGTCAAGAGTTTGAGACCAGCCTGGCAACATGGTGAAACCCTATCTCTGTTAAAAGTACAAAAATTAGCTGGGCGTGGTGGCGTGTGCCTGTAATCCCAGCTACTCAGGAGGCTGAGGAAAGAGAATCACTTGAACCCAGGAGGCAGAGGTTGCAGTAAGCAAAGATTGTGCCATTGCGCTCCAGGCCAGGCGACAGGGCAAGACTCCATCTCAAAAAAAAAAAAAAAAAAAAAAAAAAAAAAAAAAGAATAAATGTTGGGACCAGGTGACACTCATGCTTGTAATCTTAATACTCTGTGAGGTCAAGGTGGGAGGACTGCTTGAGCCTAGAAGTTCAAGACCTGTCTCTACAAAAAAAAAAAAAGTTTCCTGATTAGCTGGGCATGGTGGTACACACCTGTAGTCCCAGCTAATCAGGAGGCTGAAGAACTCCCTGAGCCCAGGAGTTAGAGGCTGCAGCGATCCATGATTGCCACTATACTCTAGCCCGGGAGAAAAAGCAAGATCCTGCCCCTCAAAAAAAAAAAGAAAGAAAGATGGCTGGGCAAAGTGGCTCATGCCTGTAATCCCAGCACTTTGGGAGGCTGAGGCCAGGAGATCACAAGGTCAGGAGTTCCAGACCAGCCTGGCCAGCATAGCGAAACCCCACCTCCACTAAAAGTATAAAAAATTGGCTGAGTGTGGTGGCAGGCAGCTGTAATCCCAGTGACTTGGGAGGGTGAGGGAAGAGAATCACTTGAACACAGGAGGCGGAGGTTGCAGTGAGCTGAGATCGCACCATTGCACTCCAGCCTGGCAACAGAGCAAGACTCCATCTCAAAAAAAAAAAAGAAAAGAAAAGAAATGCTGGGTCTGGGAAGAAAGCTGTGCAATACTAAAGGATTAACTATAAATTCCTTAGAACATAAGGAAGAATCTCTAGAAATTAAGAAACTAATAGATGAAAATAGCAATGCCTAAAAAGGTTAGCAATGCTTGTTATGTTGTGGTTCATACTTTAATATGGTATTTTCAAGCTCTTCAGAGGTTCCAAGCATTTTCTAAGATAGAGACAGAGACTTAAGCTAAAGCATACTGGGAGAAGTTCAATGATTTCAGAAATTATGAAAAGGGAAAAACAGTCTTCCCAGCAAGCTTCAATTGCTACCTAATGTATTCTTCTCTTTGTGGAATATTACTTAAAACAAGTGAGAGATCACCACTAAGGATATTCTGTCATAGGTGGAAAGGGAAGGCCTTCAACCACTTTACAGCATCTCCACCCTTAAGTATTATTTGAACAACCATAATTCGTTAAGCACTTCTTAAATACAAACAAAGAAGTTTTATTTTTCAGAAGCTACCATTTCAAAAGAAATAAAATAAAAAGTTCAACTCTTTAATAAATCTCTGGGTAACTTTTCCCCCAAAATGTACCTTCTGTCCTAAAAGTTACTAAAATCTAGTTCCTCCTGAATTTATTCTTTTCCCTGATCCCAATAAATCTCTCTCTCATTCTTCCCGTTTACCTCACCATTAAATACCTAAGGTTTTCCTGTTTCCTCCCAAGTTGGCCCACTAACACTCTAATACTCATTCTGATCTCACAGTATTGAATCTGAACGTAGAAACCTCATAACATTTCCAGGGATATATAGGCTACCCAATTCCTATAAAAGATAACACACAGTTTAGAAAAAAACAAACACGGTGGCAATTATACAACTGTACACATTTGCCAAAGCTCGTCAAACTACACATTTAAAATTGGTGAATTTTATTGTATGTAAATACCTCACTAAAGCTGGTGTTTTTATTTTAAGAATGCATTAAGGCAGTGCATGACAGCTCATTCCTGTGATCCCAACACTTTGGGAGGGGGACACGGGAGGATTCTCTAAACGCAGGAGTTCCAAGAGACCAGCCTGGGAAACACAGGGAGACCTCATCTCTACAAAAAACAAACAAAAAAAAGTTAGCCAGGGATGGTGGCACACACCTGTGGTCCCAGCTTCTCAGAAGGCTGAGGTGGGAAAATCACCTGAGCCCAAGCAGTTGAGGGTGCAGTGAGATTTCATGACACCACTGCACTCAAAAGAAAAAAAAGGGGGGAAATGTGTTCATTCATTCATTAAATTTGCCATATATCTATTATATGCATCAAAGTTTATACCACATCTTTCAGTTTGGACTATCGGGGTCCTATCTACAGTGTACTTTACTCATAAATTGACACTGTCCCCAAAAGCTGTATTACATGAAAAATGGTTCTGTTTCTGATAATAAATGTTACCTTAATGATGGCCTCTTTACAATGGAAGGGCCATTAGCTATCCATCAACTTCCATTACATAAATGAAATATATGATTACTTAAGTACTCTCCGTTTTAACAGAAATGCTTCCATCATAAGAAATAAGTAGGCCAGGCACGGTGGCTCATGCCTATAATCCCAGCACTTTGGGAGGCTGGGGCTGGTGGATCACTTGAGGTCAGGAGTTCGAAACCAGCCTGTCCAACATGGTGAAACCCGTCTCTACCTAAAATGCAAAATTAGCTGGGCAAGGTGGTGCATGCCTGTATTCCCAGCTGCTCTGGAGGCTGAGGCAGGAGAATCGCTTGAACCTGGGAGGCAGAGGTTGTAGTGAGCCAAGATCATGCCGCTGCACTCCAGCCTGGGCAACAAGAGCAACTCCATTTCAAAAAAAAAAAGAAAGAAAGAAAGAAAGAAGTAAGTACCACCCGGCACTGTGGCTCATGCCTGTAATCCCAGCTCTTAGGGAGGCAGAGGTGGGAGGATAGCCTGAGCCCAGGAGTTCGAAACCTGCCTGGGCAATATATAGCGAGACTCTGTTCTCCATAAAAAGGAAAAGAAAAAAAAAAAGAAAAGAAATAAGTAAGCACCTAGTGGCAAACAATACATATCACTACTACAACTTTATGTTTGTCTTTTTACAAAAAAAAAAAAAAAAAAAGCACCCTTCAAGTGCTTGCTGACAACACTGCTGAAAGAAAAGGCAACAGTACTGAAGAACAGACTTAACTGACTTTTTCTAGGGCCCACAGTGACCCAGTCTGAGTCAAAGGCCAAAGATCTCGTGATTCCCAAGGCACTATGCACAGTGAAGAGACAACCACAGACCTGAGAAAGAGACCTGGGTTTGAATTCCAGCTCCACTTCTTACCAGTGGTGTGTGTGAACTTGGGACAGTCACTTTACTTTCTGACCTTTGGCTTGTTCATCTATAAAACAGGGATGCCAACTGGGAGCAGTGGCTCATGCCTGTAATCCCAACACTTTGGGAGGCCAAGACAGACAGATCACTTCCGGTCAGGAGTTCAAGACCAGCCTAACCAACATGGTGAAACCCCATCTCCACTAAAAATACAAAAATTAACTGGGCATGATGGCACGCACCTTTAATCTCAGCTACTCAGGAGGCTGAGGCATGAGAATCGTTTGAACCTGGGAGGCAGAGGTTGCAGTTAGCCGAGATCATGCCACTGCACTCCAGCCTGGGTGACAGAGTAAGACTGTCTCAAAAAAGAAAGGAGGGGGGATGCCAACTACCACCTCACAAAGTTATTGGGAAGACTGTAAGATATATACCACCTAGCACAATTACTGGGCACAGAATAGACAACTCAACAACGGTTCCTTTTCTTAGTCTTAACACCTCATAATCAAGGAAGGCTAATTAACAATCTGTATTATTAATTACTGGTCAACAATGAACCTGTTTGCTGCCTTCTTCATACTCCAACCCATTCCCTTCCCAGCTCACTATTTCCAGAACTTCAGTTACTATGTTTAGAAAAGTGATTTAATTTTAGAAACCTGGAAAATTATTCTAGGAGTAAATTGAGCAAAACCTTAATCTGCCCCAGGGGAATTCTGAGCAAAACAATTATTTCTGACAAGAGAAGAATTTTCTACCGCGGTAATTCAATTTAACTGCATGAATACTACCAAAGCTTCAAACAAAGTGACAGAAGGCAATCTGGAACATATCGTCCAGATTCCCCAAAAATAAATGTCCTCCTAAAATCCAAATCCCTCCTTCCCTAATCTGAGGTAGTCAAATCTTACGGTGTGATCTGAATTCTCCCGGCTCTGACAGCGGTCCAGCTCCTTAGGCCAGAACTGCAGCCGTTAGTAAAAGAAATACCCTGAGCAAACCCCACCCCTCAAAACATCCCCAAAAGGCAGGGAGGTCCAGAGAGTATCTTCTCCTCCAACCACAGATAAGGCACCAGGGGCTCAGCAGCACAATCTTTCCCCCAAGGTCATTCGAGTCAGTGAAGGTGCGACAGCGGAGCTGCAAGCTGTCTCGCCTTCTGGAAATCACACTGCAGGGGTTTGGGGGGTGCCTAATCTCTTCCCCTCTCCCACCCGCAAGGGTGAGCACTGGCCTCGGCATTTCCGAAACAAGCCACAACAAGCTCTGCAGTGTTAGGAAAGGGGCTGACGCGATGAAGAAACAGATGCTCCAAAGCAAGACGGTCTTTCTCGGCTCGCAGAGCCTCCTCCAAGGTTATGCACAGAAACCGCAGAGACCTCCGAGAGCTCTAAATGGGGCTCCCAAGCCCCAGCGCGGCCTCTCCGGGACGCCGGCTTCCCTGCAGGCAGGATCCGCAGCCAGAGGCCACCGGCCCCAGAAACCGCATTTCATTCCTGCGCTCCGGGAAGCCATGGCTCCTTCCCCGCCCGGGCCGCGGGGCGGGGGCCGGGGGTGCGCGGGGAGGCGGGCCCCGCGCTGCGGAAAGTTCACCACGGCGGGCGGGGACGGCCCCGGCCCCGCTCGCCGGCGTCCCCCTGCAGATTCCACCATTAATTAGTCCTAAGGACTGTCTACTGGCAACTTAAACAAAGCAAATGCCTCGAATTCCTTCCCGGCCCAGCGGTCTGGCTGCGAGACCAGCGGAGCGCCCGGGACCCGGGCCGGCGCGACCGACAGCTGCTGCGGCGGCGACGGGACCCCTCCCCGCCCGGCCCGCGCCCCGCGCCCCGCGCCCGCAGCTGGCCCCGCACGCCGGCCCGACGCGTTCCCAAACCGCCCTCCTCCTCCTCCCGCTGGTGCTCCCGGGCCCTTCCTGTCTGATCACTTCCTTCCTCCGGTGCCCGCCGGGCCCCGCGCAGCCCCCTCCCCGGCCGCCCCGCCGCCCCCCGCCCCAAGCCGGCCCGCGCCCCCGCCCCCCAACCCCAAACTCGACCCCCGAAACTCTTGGCCGCCCCCTCGAAAATGTCTCCTCCGCGTCTCTGCCCCAAACATTTCTCCTCAGAGTCTCGCTCCCACGAAGAAGTCTCCTCAGAACCTTCCCTCCCCCTCCCAAGGAAAAAAATCTCCTGAGTCTCTTCCTCCAACTCCACAAACATGCGCCGGGTCTCGCCCCAAAAGGTCCCCTCCTGAGCCCCTCCTCCAAAACCCACTCCAACTCTCCCCCAACTCCACACCCCCATCCCTCCCCGGCTGCGCCCGCGGTTTCCTCTGCCCCGTGGCCCCTCTTGCCCCGACCTCACCGGGGACCGGCCCCCCACCCCCGCCGCCCTCCTCTCCCAGCGCCCGGTGCGGCCCCCCGAGCCGCGCTCCCGCCGCCGTCCCGCGGACCCTCACCTCGGCGACCCCGGACCGCGCTCCCGCCCGCCGAGAGGTCCTGCGCTCAGCTCCCGGCGGCCGGCGCCTCCTCCGGCTCCGCGGGACTGACAATGAGGGGCGGGGCCAGATTGTGACGTCAGCGTTCTGGAAGGCGTGGTCATTGCGATGGGCGGGGTTGGTCTACAGGCCCCCGCCCGCTCCGTCCTTTTTTTCCTTCCCAGGACTTAGACTCCACCAAGTTTTTATTACCTCCCAAGCTAGGTCCTGTGGTAGGCAGGCGCTCTGGGAAATCGCAATGGAAGACAAGACTTCCCGCTTTCAGGAGGGACACTTTCGGGCCGCGTGGTGGCTCACCTCTGTAATCCCAGAACTTTGAGAAGTTGAGGCGGACGGATCGCCTAAACTCAGAAGTTCGAGACCAACCTGGGCAACATGGGGAAACCATCATTATCATTATAAAAAATACACCCTGGCGTGGTGGCGCGCGCCTGTAGGCTAAAGTGGGAGAATGGCTTGAGCCCAGGGGCTGCAGTGAGCCGTGATTCGTGCACTCCAGCGTGGGCAACGGTATGAGCCTCTATCTCAAACGAGAAAACGAGAAAAAAAAACGGTATGAGCCTCTGTCTCAAACGAGAAAAAAAAAAAAAGAGGGCCATTCTCAGTGGGGTTGTGAGCATTAAATGAGATAATCAATGGAAAGGACTAGGGCCTAGTATGGAATATGACTCAACAAATGCTATTTCTATTACTACACAAATGTGGAGAAGGAGGAGGCATGGGTTCCAGTCCCCAGCTCTGCTACTAATTCATTGTGTGATGCTAAATAAGTACTTTCCCATCTATATTCCTGATTTTCATCTTCTTTAAAATCCGAGGAGGGAATAACCAAATGATCTCAAAATCCCTTCTGATACTTCTATGACATATTTCCTGTAATTCTACTATCTAAAAGGTATCTAGGGCCCAGAGAAGTTGGGAGGAGGGCTTCGAAGACAGCCCAAGACCCACATCCAGCATAGTACAGGACATAGCCAGAGACTGCTCTTGCTGCTGATGCCCTCCCACACGCTGGCACGCAGCAGCATTCGCAAGCCAGGACACAGATGGGCTGAGAGCTGCTTCCTCTCTGACTACAGCAGCATGGTTGGTCTCTTGAGACATCTCTTGTGTAAGCTCTTTATTGCCTATGGAATAAAGGCCCAAGCCCTGGCCTGGTATGATCACTTCCTACCTTTACACACACACACACACACACTGTAAAGTTTATCCAAACTTCTCTTAGCACACCCACTGCTTTCCCACATTTGACCCTTTGCTCAAGCTCTTCTCCTGCTGTCTCATCTCCCAGTTTCCCCCAGGCAGAAGGCAATCCTCCCTGCTCTGAATCCCCAATGGCAGTGTGTTTAACTCTCATCTGGGCATGAACACTACAGCTTAGAACCAACTCACCTCCCATTTGTTTCTTAGCACTTCCTGGAGGTCAGAACCCACACGTTTGTGGAGCTCAAGTTTTGATGCCAGAAAACCCTGGAATCATATGTTACAGGGTCATACTAGCTGTCTGTCCCTGAGCCTCAGTCTTCTCATCTGTAAAATGGAGATGATAATATAGTCTTGTGGTGTTTGTTTCAAAATCACCTAAGATACTGTATGGAAAGCATAAGGCACAGTGTTCCACAAACAATATGATTGTCATTCTATTCTTTCTTTCTTTCTTTCTCTTTCTTTCTTTTTTTGAAACAGATTTTCTCTCATCACCCACACTGGAGTGCAGTGGTGCAATCTCAGCTCACTGCAACCTCCGCCTTCCAGGTTCAAGAGATTCTCCTGCCTCAGCCTCCCAAGTAGCTGGGATTACTGGTAATAGCAGCCATACCCGGCTAATTTTTGCATTTTTAGTAGAGACAGTATTTCACCATGTTGGCCATGCTGGTCTCGAACTCCTGGCCTCAGGTGATCCATTCACCTTGGCCTCTAAAGTGTTGGGATTACAGGCGTGAGCCACCACGCCAGGCCCCTGTCGTTCTTATTTTCAATAGTATTATATTGACCAGGCACCATGGCTCATGCCTGCATTCCCAGCACTTTGGGAGGATCACTTCATTACAAGAGTTTGAGACCAGCCTGGGCAACATGGCAAAATCCTGTCTTTACAAAACATATTTTGGAAGGCCGGGCGCGGTGGCTCAAGCCTGTAATCCCAGCACTTTGGGAGGCTGAGGCGGGTGGATCACGAGGTCAAGAGATCGAGACCATCCTGGTCAACACGGTGAAACCCCGTCTCTACTAAAATTACAAAAAATTAGCTGGGCATGGTGGCGCGTGCCTGTAATCCCAGCTACTCAGGAGGCTGAGGCAGGAGAATTGCCTGAACCCAGGAGGCGGAGGTTGCAGTGAGCCGAGATCGCGCCATTGCACTCCAGTCTGGGTAACAAGAGCGAAACTCCATCTCGAAAAACAAAAAACAAAAAAAAAAAACAAAAGAAAAAAAAAATTAGCTGGACCTGGTGGCACGCATGTAGTCTCAGCTACTTAGGAGGCTGTGGTGGGAGGATCCCTTGAATCTGGGAGGTGGAGGTTGCAGTGAACCATGATAATGCCACCGCATTCCAGCCTGGGTGACAGATGGAGACTCTGTCTCAAAATATATACATATATTATACTATATATATTATTACTATCATCAGTATTTCTAGTTCCTAACACCACACAGCACCCCGTGACAATTCACCCAATCATTTCATGTGGAAGACTTTAAGATCTTGAGAAAGGAACAGTCTTGCTGAAAGTGGCCCTGCAAAGCATTGCCATTGGAATAGGAACCAGCACTCCAGTCTGCAGACCCCCGATGGATTCTGTAGAGTCACATCTGATGCCCCAGGGCATCTCTGTCATTCAGCACGCCTCCAAGCTTGACCCTTTGCTCAAGCTCTTCTCCTGCTGTCTCATCTCCCAGTTTCCCCCAGCCAGAAGGCAGTCCTCCCTGCTCTGAATCCCCAATAGCAGTGTGTTTAACCCTCATCCAGGCATGAACAGATGTGAGTTCAGCTGAGCTGACCTATTTCTGCTTTGTGCCTTTCTCCTCTCACCTTCCTTATAGAGACATGGATCTGTGTTAAACTGCCCTTGGCATCTCTGCAGTCCTCTAGGAGAGCTGCAATGAAGCACTGGGTGTTTCCAGAGCACTGGCCTGTGGGAGGAGGGGAAGAACTTTGGGGTTCTGATTAATTTCCTATGCTGCAGGCAGGCACATGGCTATCCTGAAATGCCTGGCCCAGTCCTCAAAAGCCCCTAATGAATTATAGCTTATTTTTAGAAAAAAGATTTTAAAACACCACTTCCTGTGAAAAGTAAGCATGGCCATAAGATTGCTGGAGGCAAAGGAAGGAACTTTACTGAATTGCTCCTAAGGACTAAAGCTGATTCCAAGTACTACAAACCCTTGGAAGGAAAAACCCAGGACAGACAAGGGAGGTTCTGAACAAAGAACTTTCTCCGTGGGACCCATGATCCCAGCAACGATGTATTCATTTATTTATAGAAAAAGCTTTGGCACAGGAAAATCGGGATTCAAAACCCAGATCCACCACTTACTGGTTATGTAACCTTGGGCTTTTAAGTCTCTACCTCAGTTTCTCATCTGCAAAATGGAAGTAATAGTACCTTTCTCACAGTGCCTGTCCGGGTTAAACATGTGAAAGAGCTTAGTTCAGGGCCTGTTAACTAGTTCATGCCAGGATATAGTGGTTGCTGTTACTGTTTGAACATGTCCTCGTCCTCCCAGCAAGACTTCCCATAGGCTGGCCTCTGAACTGGAAATAGAGCTAAATAATAGCCCTGCCCTCAAGAGGCTCCATTAGTAAAAGGAAAGGCATAGATGTTTGTTTGTTTCTCTCTCTCTCTTTTTATTTTTATTTTTTTAAAGATAAGGTTTCACCATGTTGGTCAGGCTGGTCTTGAA
Organism: Saimiri boliviensis; assembly: GCF_048565385.1. Classification (NCBI taxonomy): domain Eukaryota; kingdom Metazoa; phylum Chordata; class Mammalia; order Primates; family Cebidae; genus Saimiri; species Saimiri boliviensis. Next base: position 21,482,546 of record NC_133459.1, read on the forward strand.
CCCCCCAACTTCAGGTGATCCGCCCGCCTTGGCCTCCAAAGTGCTTGGATTACAGGGCGTGAGCCACCATGCTTGGCAGGAAAGGCATAGATTTGTATGATTATGCAATAAAAGGTGTCTATTGGGTATGGTATAGTTAAGTGAAAAGAGTAAGAGTAAGTTGCTAAATTACAGTGTAGTAGAATTCGATAGTTATAATTTGAAATATATGCTCAGTATATGCATAGAAGAGTATGCGGACTATAAAAAAACCAAATAGGGCTAGGCATGGTGGCTCACACCTGTAATCCTAGCAGTTTGTGAGGCCGAGGCTGGTGGATTGCCTGAGCTCAGGAGTTCAAGACCAGCCTGGACAACATGGTGAAATCCCATCTCTACTAAAATACAAAAAAATAAAATAAAAATTAGCCAAGATTGGCAGTATGCGCCTGTGGTCCCAGCTACTTGGGAGGCCGAGGCAAGAGAACTGCTTGAACCCAGGAGGTGGAGGTTGCAGTGAGCCAAGATTGAACCACTGTACCCCAGCCTGGGCAACAGAGTGAGACTCCATCTCAAAACAAACAAACAAAGAAAAAAACCTAAATAGGCCACAGTGACTCACACCTATAATCCCAGTGCTTTGAGTGGCCAAGGTGGGAAGTACAGTGGCAGGATTTGGACTTGCTGCAACCTCTGCCTCCTAGGTTCAAGCAATTCTCCTGCCTCAGCCTCCCAAGTAGCTGAGATTACAGGCATGAGCCACCACACCAAGAAAATTTTTGTGTTTTTAGTAGAGAGGGGGTTTCACCATGTTGCCCAGCCTGGCCTCGAAAGCCTGGGCTCTAGCAATCCTCCAGCTTTGTCCTCCCAAAGTGCTGGGATTTCAGGCATAAACCACCATGCCCAGCCAAATTTTTATTTTTTTTTTTATTTTTATTTTGAGACAGAGTCTCACTCTGTCACCTAGGCTAAAGTGCAGTGGTGCAATCTCGGCTCACTGCAAACTCCACCTCCCAGATTCAAGCAATTCCCCTGCCTCAGCCTCCTAAGTAGTTGAAATTACAGGCATGTGCCACCATGCCTGGCTAATTTTTGTATTTTTAGTAGAGACAGGTTTCACCATGTTGGTCAGGCTGGTCTAGAACTCCTGACCTCGTGATCTGCCTATCTCAGCCCCCAAAAGTGCTGGATTACAGGTGTGAGCCACCACCAGACATGGTGGCTCATACCTATAGTCCTAACTACTCAGGAGGCTGAGGAGGGAGAATTGCTTGAGTCCAGGAGCTAAGAGGCTGCAGTGAGTTATGATCTCACCACTGCACTCCAGACTGAGTGACACAGAAAGTCCCTGTCCCTATTTAATAAATAAGAGCTAAATAGAGAACTTTCAGCTTTGGTCTTTCTTTTTGCTTTGCTGGGTTTGTTTTGGTTTTAGTTTTTTGTTTGTTTGTTTGTTTGTTTGTTTGAGACAGAGTTTCGCTTGTCACCCAGGCTGGAATGCAATGGCGTGATCTCGGCTCACTGCAACCTCCGCCTCCTGGGTTCAGGCAATTCTCCTGCCTCAGCCTCCCGAGTAGCTGGGATTACAGGCACGCGCCACCATGCCCAGCTAATTTTTTGTATTTTTAGTAGAGACGGGGTTTCACCATGTTGACCAGTATGGTCTCGATCTCTTGACCTCGTGATCCACCCGCCTCAGCCTCCCAAAGTGCTGGGATTACAGGCTTGAGCCACCACGCCCGGCCTTAGTTTTGTTTTTTTTGAGATAGATTCTCACTTTGCCACCCAGGCTGGAGTACAATGGCATGATCTTGGCTCACTATAACCTCCACCTCTTAGGGTCAAGTGATCCTCCCATCTCAGCCTCCCAAGTGGCTGGGACAACAGGTGCCTGCCAACATGCCCAGCTAATGTTTTACCGTGTATTTTTGGTAGAGATGGGATTTTGCCATGTTGCTCAGGCTTGTCTCCATCTCCTGAGCTCAAGCCATCCACCTGCCTTGGCCTCCCAAAGTGCTGGGATTACAGGTGTGAGCCACTGTGCCTAGCCGGCTTTGCTGTTCTCTGTGTATGTAAGTTGATAACTTTCTTTTTTTTTTTTTTTTTTTTTTTTTTTTTTGAGACGGAGTTTCGCTCTTGTTACCCAAGCTGGAGTGCAATGGCACGATCTCGGCTCACCGCAACCTCCGCCTCCTGGGTTCAAGCAATTCTCCTGCCTCAGCCTCCTGAGTAGCTGGGATTACAGGCACGTGCCACCATGCCCAGCTAATGTTTTGTATTTTTAGTAGAGACGGGGTTTCACCACGTTGACCAGGATGGTCTCGATCTCTCGACCTTGTGATCCACCCGCCTCGGCCTCCCAAAGTGCTGGGATTACAGGCTTGAGCCACCGCGCCCGGCGTAAGTTGATAACTTTCAAAAAGATTTTGCTCGGCCAGGCACGGTGGCTCAAGCCTGTAATCCCAGCACTTTGGGAGGCCGAGGCGGGTGGATCACGAGATCGAGAGATCGAGACCATCCTGGTCAATGTGGTGAAACCCCGTCTCTACTAAAAATACAAAAAAATTAGCTGGGCATGGTGGCGCGTGCCTGTAATCCCAGCTACTCAGGAGGCTGAGGCAGGAGAATTGCTTGAACCCAGAAGGCAGAGGTTGCAGTGAGCCGAGATGGCGCCATTGCACTCCAGCCTGGGTAACAAGAGCGACACTCTGTCTCAAAAAAAAAAAAAAAGAAAGATTTTGCTATGTAGGGAAAGGGAGTAAAAATACAGCTATAAGGTAGACCAGCAGTGGCATCTGACCCAACTGTGCATACTGCAATAGAAAGTTCCACAGATTTCATCTCATTCTTCAGGGACTTACAGGAGAGCCCATGCTAAGACAATTTTATCTTTCTCCCCTCGCTCTAGCCCTTGGTTGCATTTGAGCTTTCAATGCCACCATCCAAAAGTAAGACACCTCATAGAAGTCCCAGAAACCATGACAAGGCCAGGACAAAAAGACTTTTAAGCAGGCAGAATTTTTTTTTTCTCTCTGTCTTTATTAGTCAGAGTTCTCCAGAGAAACGGAACCAATAGAAACCAATAGTATGGATGAGGGGGTCTCACTATATAGATACACACACACACATACACACACACACACACACATACACGATGTATATATAATATACATGAGATATATATATATATATAGATTAAATTTATTTATTATGGGAATTGGTTCACAAGATTATGGAAGCAGAGAAGTCCCATAGCCTGCCTTCTACAAGCTGGAGAACCAGAAAAGCTGGTGATGCTAAGAATGGGGGTTTGTGGGCAGAGGAGTGCTAGTGTAAGTCTCAGAGTCCAAGGGTCTGAGAACCAGGAGCTCCAATGTCCAAGGGCAGGAGAAGATGGATGTTCCAGCTGAGGAAGACAGAGCAAATTTGTCCTTCCTCCTCTTTTTTGTTCTGTCGGGCCCTCAATGAATTGGTTCATGCCCATCCACATTGGTAGAAGGCAATTTTTTCTACTCAACCTACCAATTCAAATATTACCCTCTCCTGGAAATACTCAGAAATAATGTTTTACGACTGGGTGCAGTGGTTCATGCCTGTAATGCCAGCATTTTGGGAGGCTGAGTTGAGCGGATCATGAGCTCAGAAATTCAAGACCAGCCTGGCCAACATGGTGAAATCTCGTCTCTATTAAAAACACAAAAATTAGCTGGGCATGGTGGCACATGCCTGTAATCCCAGCTACTTGGGAGGCTGAGGCAGGAGAATTGCTTGAACCAGGACCCCGGGAGGCAGAGGTTACAGTGAGCCGAGGTCATGCCACTGCACTCTAGCCTGGGCTATAGAGCAAGACCCTGTCTCAAAAAAAAAAAAAAGGAAAGAAAGAAAGAAAGAATGTTTTACCAGCTATCTGGGCATCCCTTAGCCCAGTCAAATTGACACTTAAAATTCACCATCACACTGTGTCCTAGGCCCCTTTCACACCTTCCCAAGAATCACAATATGTCAGTACCTTGTGTCTACCATGTCTAAACTTGCACTTTCATTTTCACTCATTATATCTTTCTGCAATTTAATTTTTTACAAGGAGCAGCATTACTGTGTCATCAGAAAAAAAAAGGCAATAAAGATATACATCAAAAAAAAAAATGCCAACCAAGCTGGAGTTGGCTCACTTTTGTTGGTTTGCAAACAATCAATGATTACCCAGTATGGTTGAGGCCAGTGCAAAGTCTGCCAAGAATCACAGAAAGTGAGAATAGGAAGGAATAAAATCGCCCTCAATTCTCCTACCACCCCCAAATGGCATGATTTTAAGTTCCCTCCACTCCTTTGCTTCCTCATGTCTCAAGGGCAACCACTACTACGTGCATTTCATGCATTCACTCGTTCATTCCGCAAACATTTATAGATCCTTTATGCTGAACCAAGAATCATGCTGGGTACTTTACAGATACGATCTCTTAAAGGTTATGGGGTCATTATTGCTAGTATATTGCATGTACTATCTCTTAAAGGTTACAGGGGGTCATTATTGCTATCTTGCAGACTGGGAAAACAGGCTCAGACAGGTAGTCACTTACTGGTCACACATCTAGTAGGATCTCAACCAAAACGTGTGCAGTATCAGAGCCCAAGTCCTGGAGGAAATGGGCTGTATTCCAAAGCAAATAATGTATGCACTCTGGTAGCCATTATTGGCTGGATGGCTTTGGGCAAGTCAATGAATTCTTCTCAGGAGCAGTTTTCCCACCTCTGCAGAATAAATGTACACCTAGCTATTTCATGTATGGTAAGTGCTTTGTAAATTGTATCACATAATACAAAAGAAAGGCATATCAGCTTTTCAGGGACTAGGTCTCACTCATCTTTGGATGTCTTGGTGCTTTCCCACTAGTGTTTTCCTCCATTACTGTTCGTCCCCCATTAGCGCACTTAGGACAGTCTTTCTCACATGCATCTTATTTCCCCCTCCAGCCTGGGACTTCCTCAATGATAGGAATCATGCTTATTAATTTCTGATCCCTTTCTGCCCCTAGTACAGTATCTGGCCTGCATCCCTCCATTCCTTTGATCTTTTATTTATTTCACAAGAAATGGCTGAGTGCCTAACATGTGCCAGGCACTACACAGACTGCAATACAGCAAAAGCTCCACGTTTCTTGGACTGGAGGAGTGGAGAAACAGGACAACATTAAACAGCATTACTTAACAACAATTGCATTAAGTGCTGCAAAGAATCAGGCCACATGCCAGGAGGGCTTGGAGGATGCAGGGTGGGAAGCTGAATTGGGCAACTGAATTGAGGATCCAAGAAGTCTTCCTAGAGGAGGTGGCCTGGAGGCTCAGAGAGAGTAAGGAACACGCTCAAGGTCACACAACTGGTAAGTGGGAAAATTGGGATTTTAACCCAGGAATGCCTGACTCCAAAGCCCATACTCTACTAGAAAACATTGTCTTTTATTTCCTTCCTCCACCTTTTATCACATTTTATTTCCTTGACTTTTGTTTGTTTGTTTGTTTGACAGAGTCTTGCTCTGTCACCTGGGCTGGAGTACAGTGGCATGACCTCAGCTAACTGCAACTTCCGCCTCCTGGGTTCAAGCGATTTTCCTGCCTCAGCTTCCCAAGTAGCTGGGATTATAAGCGTGTGCCACCACACCCAGTTAATTTTTGTATTTTTAGTAGAGACGAGGTTTCACCATATTGGCCAGGCTGGTTTAGAACTCCTGATCTCAAATGATCCACCCACCTCAGCCTCCCCCAAAATTCTGGGATTACAGGTGTGAGCACTGTGCCCGGTCTCCTACTTCCTTGACTTTTATTGGTGAGAAAGGAGAAAAGCCTGTCCAAATGCATGCTCTAAAGCAATATTTTTTCCCAGCTTTTGGGGGAATCACAGATCCTTTTGAGAATCTGGTAAAATCTATGAAATCTCTCTCCAGAATCCCATGTATACAGACAGACCCATAAAATCTTACCTACAATTTCAGAGAGTTCATAGACATCCTGAGAGCCAGATTTAGAATTCATTCTATGGAGGACCATAAGACCTTATAGTGAGATTCTCAGAACTGCAGAAGACACACCAGGACCCCATAAAGACCTCAAATCCCCAGAGAGATCTCAAGACCCTATAGAAAGAGTCTCAAGCCAGTAGAAAGATCCGAGATCATGCAGAGGTCCCCAAGTTGCTACAGAGTAACAGCCGGGGACCTGCAGGAATGTTCTTAAGAGGCTGTAGACATAGAGGAACCTCAAGCCCTCATGAAGCTGGAGTCCTCATAGCGGGCTTGGAGAGCTGTGATTTTTTGAGTATTTTGGTTTCTGTCTTTTGAGACAGAGTCTGGTCTCTGTCACCCAGGCTGCAGTGCAGTAATACAATCACCCCTCACCACAGCCTCAAACTCCTGGGCTCAAGCAATCCTCCTGTCTCAGCCTCCAAAGTAGCTGGGACCAGAAACGTGTGCCACCATGTCCAGCTAATTTTTAAAATTTTTCTGTAAAGGGGAGGGGGGTGGTCTCGAACTCCTGGAATCAAAAAATCCTCCCACCTCGGCCTCCCAAATTGGTGAGATTACAGGCATAAGCCACCATGCCCTGCAGAGACCTATAAATTCTTAACCCTTTTTGGATTGCTGACACCTTTGAAACTTCAAAGAAAAATGCAACTGACACCACATGTTACACAATTTCAAGGGGTGCACAAGACCTCTGAGAGGCCATCGGTAGACCCCAGGTACAGAACTCCGGTTCTTTGAGGTGCTGCAAGAATATAACCACCCCCCCACGCCCACCCCGCAATACCTCAAGAACCTGGACCAGAACCACAGACCCAAGACACAAACTTTAGGGTGCAACAGACCCTGAGTTGCATCCCGGCCCCGCTGTTTACTAGCCATGACCTTGAACACTCACCTAGAAACCCTCAGGCCTCAGCATCTCACCTGCCAAAAGAGAGGGCTGGACACCCTTCCCTCCCCAGCCCGGCCCCCAGTGGCGTGCGCTCCGTGCCGAGTGGGGCGCTGGCACTGGCGGGACTCAGCCTCTCTCCGCTCCTGCGCCAGTGAGCCATGAATCCGGCTGCGGCACTTGATGAAATACTCAGGGGCGGACTGCACCAGGCAGCCGGGCGGCGGGGGAGGGGGCCGGCATGTTTGCAGTTTGCCGCAGTGACAGCTCCAAGCCGCCCGCCCGCCGCGGGCCTGGGAAGCCGCCGGTGCCGGGCGCGCTCTCGGCCTTTCCCACCCACCAGGCAGGGCGTTCCCGCCAGCCGGCTTCCTGCAGCCGAGGGCCGGGGAGGAGGGACGGCGCTGAGGGGCCGCAGGGCCTGGCAGGCCTGGTTCCTGGCTTTCTCTCCGCGTTTCCTGAGCAGGACCGGCCGGGGGATGGGACCCAGCGCAAACCTCCTTCTCCGGGAGCGCAGCCAGGAAATCGCGTCCTTGTTAATTCAGGTTCCTCCTCTGCGCAGAATGGGGCTGGTTTCCGTCCGCGATCAAGTGGGCATGATGCGACCCACTTACCCCATGAGGAAGCGGAGAGACGAAATGGCAGCTCCAGACCCCACGACACAGCAAGATTCCAACCCCGTGATGTCAGCGTTAACTCCATCCTACGGATGAGAAAGCTGAGGCTTTGAAAAATGAAGTGACTTATCCAAGGTCATCATAAAAATATTGCTGCTAATAAAATAACCTGCTTACTACATAGAAGGCGCTGTGCTACAAATGCTCCGGGCATATTTTGCCATTGGGTTCTTGTAATTTATGAAGATAACTGTTGTTACTAGTTCATAAATGAGGAAACAGAAACAAGAGGCCAAGTGGCTTCTCCAGCGTTGCACAGCTATGAAATAAAACAGAGCTAGGAATTAAATTCCAGTCTCCCATTTCCAGAGCTCAGACTTTTTCTAGCCTGCTTCCGCATTTCAGTTGAGTAACTGAAGGGCCATGACCTTGTCTCATTTGTTTCTGGGTTCTCAGAGCCTTACTGAGAACTTGACACAAATTAAGTGCTTAGAGGTGACTAGGGAATCTTACCTGGAAGTTCACACTTAGAAGGACTGATAGGAGGCATCTTTTTTTTTTTTTTTTTTTTGAGACGGAATTTCACTCGTTACCCAGGCTGGAGTGCAATGGCGCGATCTCGGCTCACCGCAACCTCCGCCTCCTGGGTTCAGGCAATTCTCCTGCCTCAGCCTCCTGAGTAGCTGGGATTACAGGCACGAGCCACCCTGCCCAGCTAATTTTTTTGTAGTTTTAGTAGAGACGGGGCTTCACCTCTCTACCACAAGATGATGTCTAGTGCCATTATGTGTTCCTAACCATTAGATAGGACACTGCCTCTGCCCTCCAACCTGACCCAGAATCGTGCTTCTCTCCTTAGCCAACCTGCCTTTCTAGGCCGTCTGATTACATCCAAAGATCTCCTAGGATACACCTGCTGGTGGGACCACCCACTCTTCCTCTCTGGCCCCAGAACAGCCCCTTACCCTGTGGGAGCTATCTCCTGGGCAAGCCAGACAAATTTTGGAGTGCCCCTGGGCCGATGAGAAGCTCTGAGTGGATGAAAAATAAGCCATCATTGTCATCACCCATTCCAGCCTGCAGTTCTTCTGGTTGGACTCTGCCTCCAGGCTCCCCCACCTCCATTCTTTCTTTTGTTTTTGTTTTTTTGAGATGAAGTCTCGCTCTATCACCCAGACTGGAGTGCAGTAGTGTGATCTCAGCTCACTCCAACCTCCACCTACCCAGTTCAATCTATTCTCCTGCCTCAGCCTCCCGAGCAGCTGAGATTACAGGTGTGCGCTATCACACCCAGCTAATTTTTATATTTTTAGTAGAGATCGGGTTTCACCATGTTGGCTAGGCTAGTCTTGAACTCCTGTCCCTAAGTGATCCACCCAGCTCGGCCTCCCAAAGTGCTGGGATTACAGGCGTCAGCCACCACACCCAGCCCATTCCTTCTTTTATACACAGCTTGAGTGATTGCTTTCAACACTGATCTAACTGTATCATTCCTCTGCTGAGTAATCTTCAATAGCTCCCTGTTGCTCCCAGGGTAAAGTTCAAAGTAGATAGCTTGGTCGAGTCCCCAAGGCCTGGCTTACTTCTCCAACCCTCTCTTTCTTCTCAGGCACTCTAGACTTGCAGCACCCCCAAACTCTAAACTCGTAGCACCCTTGAATCATTCGTTATTTTCAGCCTCAGGCCCTTTGTACATCCGTGTGTTGTGAGACGAACAGAAGTGCCGAAGAGCTTTCGGGCCTATCCTGGGCGAAGAAGGTGTTGGATTCCATTAGCCTCACCTTCTCTGAGTGGCAGCAGAGACTTCCTGCCTTCTGGCAGAAACTTCTCTGCTGGACTGGAGTTGCCCATCAACTGTCTGGAAAAGGGACCAGTCAGAAAGAGGGCACCAGCAACTCCAACTCTGTGTAGAGCTCTGAAAAATGAGGACCTTATCTTTTTTATTCTTTTTAAAATTAAAAAAAAAATGTTTTTTTGATAAATAGAGACAGGGTTTCATCATGTTGACCAAGCTGGTCTCAAACTCCTGCCCTCAAATGATCCGCCTGCCTTTGCTGGGATTACAAGCGGGAGCCACCGTGCCTGGCTGGCCAAGGACCTTATCTTGTACCCAGATCTATTTTTATTTATTTATTTATTTATTTATTTTTATTTTTATTTTTATTTTATATATATATTTTTTTGAGACGGAGTTTCGCTCTTGTTACCCAGGCTGGAGTGCAATGGCGCGATCTTGGCTCACCGCAACCTCCGCCTCCTGGGGTCAGGCCATTCTCCTGCCTCAGCCTCCTGAGTAGCTGGGATTACAGGCACGTGCCACCATGCCCAGCTAATTTTTGTATTTTTAGTAGAGACGGGGTTTCACCATGTTGACCAGGATGGTCTCGATCTCTTGACCTTGTGATCCACCCGCCTCGGCCTCCCAAAGTGCTGGGATTACAGGCGTGAGCCACCGCGCCCGGCTGTACCCAAATCTAAGTGTCAGAGGCTACCTGATAAGGTAGGTGTCAGGGAGGTCCCCGGCAGCAAAAGGAAGCAAGATTTCCTACCCTGTCTTGTGTGATGCCTGCATCCAGGCTTTTAGCCATGATTCCATGCTACCTCCTGGAATGAGGCAGAATGCACCTATGTGTATGTTTGTATATGTATATGTATATGTATATGTACATTGTATACAGTATAATGCTGTCCCAGCCTCGACCTCCTAGGCCCAAGGGATTCTTCCACCTCAGCCTCCTGAGTAACAGGGACTACAGGCATGCACCACCACACCCTGCTAGTTTTTGTGTTTTCTGTAGAGACAGGGGTTTCACCGTGTTGCTCAGGCTGTTCTCAAACTCCTGAGCTCAAGGGATCCGCCCACCACAGCCTCCAAAGGTGCCGCAGTTACAGCTGTGAGCCACCACACCGGGCTGGTTTTGCTATTCCCCTCCTCACCATTCCCCCTTGCTCAGGAAAATTGACCTAAAGAGGAAGGAGCTCACCCACCTTTGATTTCCGCACTTTTTCCTGGTGTCCCTGCGCCACCTGGTGGCCATACCTAAAATAAATTGATTTCTGAAGAAAGCTCTAAGGAGGTCTAGGGTGGGTCCACTTAACAGCAAAATTTTCAAGAGCAAACTTTTCACCCCAGCCCACATTTCTCTATAGGGCCCCAGGTCTCACCAGTGCCAGAGGTTATGAGAAAGGCAGAAGTGAATTCTGTCGCACTTAAGAATTTTGGGCCGGGCGCGGTGGCTCAAGCCTGTAATCCCAGCACTTTGGGAGGCCGAGGCGGGTGGATCACGAGGTCAAGAGATCAAGACCATCCTGGTCAACATGGTGAAACCCCGTCTCTACTAAAAATATAAAAAATTAGCTGGGCCTGGTGGCACGTGCCTGTAATCCCAGCTACTCAGGAGGCTGAGGCAGGAGAATTGCCTGAACCCAGGAGGCGGAGGTTGCGGTGAGCCGAGATCGCGCCATTGCACTCCAGCCTGGGTAACAAGAGCGAAACTCCTTCTCAAAAAAAAAAAAAAAAAAGAATTTTGGGTCTGTCACTGCCCCTTTCTGGGCTCAGTTTCCTCATCTGTTTTTAAAAAAGGCAGGAGGCCAGCTGCGGTAGCTCACGCCTGTAATCCCAGCACTTCAGGAGGCTAAGGCGAGTGGATCACCTGAGGTCAGGAGTTCAAGACCAGCCTCGCCAACATAGTGAAACCCCTTTTCTTTTTTTTTTTTTGAGACGGAGTTTTGCCCTTGTTACCCAGGCTGGAGTGCAATGGTGCAATCTCGGCTCACCACAACCTCCGCCTCCTGGGTTCAGGCAGTTCTCCTGCCTCAGCCTCCTAAGTAGCTGGGATTACAGGCGCGCGCCACCATGCTCAGCTAATTTTTTGTATTTTTTTTTAGTAGAGACGGGGTTTCGCCATGTTGACCAGGATGGTCTCGATCTCTTGACCTCGTGATCCACCCGCCTCGGCCTCCCAAAGTGCTGGGATTACAGGCTTGAGCCACCGCACCCGGCCGAAACCCCTTTTCTACTAAAAATACAAAAATTAGCTGGGTGTGGTGGTGCACCTTTGTACCAGCTACGCAGGAGGCTGAGGCAGGAGAATCACTTGAACCCGGGAGGTGGGGGTTGCAGTGAGCTGAGATCACGCCACTGCACTTCAGCCTGAGTGATAGAGTGAGACTCCATCTCAAAAAAAAAAGAAAGAAAGAAAAAGGTAGGAGGGGCCTGGGCCCTACCAGCTCTGACATTCCAGGATTCATGTCTAAACTGACTCTTCCTCTTCCGAAGCTCAGTGAGCAAAAGGTAAGCTCCAGGAGGTGGGGGAAGTTGCTGGCTTGTTCACTCTATCCTAAGTGCATGAGGTAGTGCTTTGTACATAGGAGATGCTTTATTGGGTTTGGGGCTGTATTAATAGAAGCACTGTGTGTACAGTGAGGGAGTGAGTCATTTCTGTCCATGTCTAGAGAACTGTGTTCCATTTTGGGATTAGAACTTTGATTGGAACATGGAGAAAGTATAACTTACCCATCGGATGATGAATAGGATGATGGCTGGGGGACCTCAAAATCACATTTTATGGAGAACAGTTGAAGAAGTCACTCTCTGACTCTGGTATAGAAAAGACTGAGGGGGTACAATGCGTCCACCTTCAAACATCTGAAGAGAGCATGTGGGCTTTGAGAACCAGGAACCAGAGGCTGCCACTTCTGGGAGACAGATTTTTCTTCCCCCAAAACCAAGGGAAGCTTTCAGTCGAAGCTGGATAAAGAACAAATATGCATTTGATCTCGGTTTGTTCCTAACGTGCTTTATAAGGTTGGCAAGTTCCTTCACGACTTTGAGCCTCAGTTTCTCACATATAAAAAGGACATAATATGGAACATGCAGGACTGTTATGAGGGAATCATAGAAGGCATGTCTAAAATGCCTCGGGGGCCTGGCATGGTGGCTCATCCCTATAATCCAGCAATTTGGGAGGCTGAGGCAGGCAGATCACCTGAAGTCAGGAGTTCAAGACCAGCCTGGCCAACATGGTGAAACCCCATCTCTACTAAAAATACAAAAGTTAGCCAGGCATGGTGGCAGGTGCCTGTAATCCCAGCTACTCGGGAGGCTGAGGCAGGAGAATTGCTTGAACCCAGGAGGTGGAGGTTGCAGTGAGTCAAGATTGTACCATTCCACTCCAGCCTGGCAACAAGAGTGAAACTCTGTCTCAAAAATAAATAAATTGGCCGGGCGCGGTGGCTCAAGCCTGTAATCCCAGAACTTTGGGAGGCCGAGGCGGGTGGATCACGAGGTCGACAGATCGAGACCATCCTGGTCAACATGGTGAAACCCCGTCTGTACTAAAAATACAAAAATTAGCTGGGCATGGTGGTGCGTGCCTGTAATTCCAGCTACTCAGGAGGCTGAGGCAGGAGAATTGCCTGAACCCAGGAGGCGGAGGTTGCGGTGGGCCGAGATCGCGCCATTGCACTCCAGCCTGGGTAACAAGAGCGAAACTCCGCCTAAAATAAATAAATAAATAAATAAATAAATAAATCGTACCAAGTGCAAGGCCTAGTGCCTGAGTGGTCCTGGGTTAGTGTTGCTATGGTTAAAAAAAAATACAGAAAGGTGATGAGCACCCTCTTGACAACTGGTACAAGTGTTGCCAAGGCAGGTGGCTGGCCATGCTGGCTCTCGGGTCATACTGCTAGATGTAAATGTTGGCTTTGCTATTTATTTATTTTTCTTTTTATTTTTTGAGACAAAGTATTGCTCTGTCACCCAGGCTGCAGTGCAGTGGCATGAACATGGCTCACTGCAGCCTTGACCTCCCAGACTCAAGGGATTCTCCACCTCAGCCTCCTGAGTAGCTAGGACTACAGGTGCATGCCACCATACCTGGCTAGTTTTTGTGTTTGTTTGTTTGTTTGTTTTGTAGAGATGGGGTTTTACCATGTTGCCCAGGCTGGTATCAAACTCCTGAGCTCAAGGAATCCACCCACCTCAGCCACTCAGTGTGCTGGGATTACAGGCTTGTGCTATCATGCCTGTCTGTCTTTTCTATTTAGTTGCAGCGATACCTTGAGTGAATTACTTAACCATTCTAAGTCTCAGTTTACCAATCTGCAAAATGGGGATAATAGTAGTTCCCACTTCACCAATTATGATGCATGAGCTGCTGCTCTGATGTTAGTGATCTGATTGGGGTTGTTCTGGATGCCCTTGAAGGCCCTCTCCCATCTGATATCCTCTAGGTCTGGAAACCCTACTCCTCCCCTTGAGAGCAAAATACAGGGGGCTCGGGGAAACAGGTGAAGGCACTATCCTAAGACCCTCAGATGTGGAGGACTACTCACATCTATCCTTGCCAGTGACTGTGTAAAAAGGACACGTCTGCCTTCCTCCCCCCGAGTCCACCTCTTCCTGTGACAAGTGGCTGGAATGCACCTGAGGAGCCTGGAGGAGAGGCGTGCAGCACAGGCTCGGTGGAGGACAGGCTGTCTGGCTTTGTAATCTGTTTCATGCACTTTGGTCTCCAAATAAACTGTGAGCTCCGTGAGGGATCCAGCTCCCGTATGGAGAACAGAAATTAGTCAGTAACATGGGGAGGATCATTGCGGAGGAACAGAGGTTACCAACTGGTGGCCTAGAGGCCAAACCTGGCTCACAGGCTTGTTTTGGTGGTCTGCATAGTTGCATTGTGGTGTGTGTGTGTGTGTATGTGTGTGTGTGTGTGTGTGAGTGTTTTGTGTGTGTCTCAGCCTCCCAAGTAGCTGGGATTACAGGCACATGCCACCATACCCAGCTAATTTTTGTATTTTTATTAGAGACGGTGTTTTACCACGTTGGCCAGGATGGTCTCGATCTCCTGGCCTCAGGTGTTTGCCCGCTTCGGCCTCTAAAGTGTCGGGATTACAGGTGTGAGCCACCGCGCCCAGCCGTGTGTGTGGTTTTTTAAAAGTTAATTCCTTATAAGTTAACTGTGGCCTAGTCTCATTCAATAACATCCCCCGGGTTGAATGCTACAAAGCTGAGCACAGGCCCCAGCCACCCTGAGGTTGACATTATTATTATCCACATTGTACAGAAAAAACTGAGGCAGAGAGACATGAAGCAAGACAGTGGAAAAACAGGTTCATTGGTTCACAGATCAGTGCTTCCTTCACTACTTTATGCTCTCCTCAAAGGCACATGCGATTTTGGCCCTGGCCATATCCACTGGGGGTTAAGAATGAGGATTCTAGGCTGCAACTGTGTCTTGAATTCTGGTTCCACCCATTATCAGCAGTGTGAAATTATTTTATTTCTTGGGGCTTCCAGTTCCTCATCTGGAGGACAGTAATAGGACCAACTTCATGCAGGTTAAGTGAGTTAATGCTCATAAAATGCTGAGGGCAGTACCTAGGGACACAGTAAGAGCTCAATAGACGCTAGCTGTTATCATTAATTGAGCACTGGCTGTGTGCCAGATACTAAGAGTACAAAGATCAATGAAATAGTCTGCAGTGCTTCTAGTCTGATGAGCGATCATGGGACAGTGACATGCACCTTAAGGAGCCTGGCCGAGAAAGCAGAGGTGGGCTATGGTGCCCACTTGTCAAAATACTTTGACAAGTATTTAGTCAAACTTCAGGATTCACCTCTGACAGGCTGGGCCCCATTGCCATTTAAGCTGACCTGAAGCCTGGTGTGATGGTGCGTGCCTGTAGTCTCAGCTACTTGGGAGGCAGGGGCAGAAGGATCACCTGAGACCAAGAGTTCCAGGCTGTAGTGTGCCATGATCACACCTTTGAATAGCCACTGTACTCCAGCCTGGGCAACATAGTGAGACCTCACCTCAAAAACAAAAACAAAAACAAAAAAATGGACGTAGGGTCCTGTGACCAGGAAACAGGATTGGCCGCAGGGCAGGCACTCGGCAGTGTCTGCCCACTTACATGCATGAGAAATTAGCAGAGTTCTGTGCTAGACAGAAATCAGCACCACCCTCTCTCAGCATCGTCCCCATCATGCTGTGTGTGTGTCTGTGACTAAGCATGAAGAAATTAGGGGCATCACAGGGATGGGCAGGAAGAAGAGAAAGTCTCCAAACACAGGCTTCCCCACGGTCATGAGAAAAAGTTTATCTTTAATTTCTTTTTTTTTTTGAGACAGAGTCTCACTCTGATGCCAGGCTGGAGTGCAGTGGCACAATCTCAGCTCACAGCAACTTCTGCTTTCAGGTTCAAGCAATTCTCCTGCCTCAGCCTCCCAAGTAGCTGGAACTACAGGCGCATGCCACCACGCCCAGCTAATTTTTAAATTTTTAGTAGAGATGGGGTTTCACCATGTTGGCCAGGATGGTTTCTTTTTTTTTTTTTTTTTTGAGACGGAGTTTCGCTCGTTACACAGGCTGGAGTGCAATGGCGCAATCTCGGCTCACCGCAACCTCCGCCTCCTGGGTTCAGGCAATTCTCCTGCCTCAGCCTCCTGAGTAGCTGGGATTACAGGCATGCGCCACCATGCCCAGCTAATTTTTTTTTTTTGTATTTTTAGTAGAGACGGGGTTTCACCACGTTGACCAGGATGGTCTCGATCTCTTGACCTTGTGATCCACCCGCCTCAGCCTCCCAAAGTGCTGGGATTACAGGCTTGAGCCACCGCACCCGGCGGCCAGGATGGTTTCTATCTCTTGACCTTGTAATCTGCCTGCCTTGGCCTCCCAAAGTGCTGGGATTACAGGTGTGAGCCACTGCGCCTGGCCTTTTTTTTTTTTCTTTGAGACAGGATCTGGCTCTGTCACCTAGGCTGAAGTACAGTGACATGATCATAGCTCACTGTAGTCTCAACCTCCCCAGCTCAAGCAATCCTCCCACCTTAGCCTCCCCAGTAGCTGAGACTACAGGTGCATGCCACCACATCTGCCTGATTTTTTACTTTTATTTTTATTTTTTCTGAGACGGAGTTTTGCTCTTGTTACCCAGGCTGGAGTGCAGTGGCGCAATCTCGGCTCACTGCAACCTCCGCCTCCTGGGTTCAGGTAATTTTCCTGCCTCAGCCTCCTGAGTAGCTGGGACTACAGGTACCCACCACCATGCCCAGCTACTTTTTATATTTTTGGTAGAGACAGGGTTTCACCATGTTGGCCAGGATGGTCTCAATCTCTTGACCTTGTAATTTGCCCGCCTTGACCTCCCAAAGTGCTGGGATTATAGGTGTGTACCACCATGCCCAGCCTCTTTTTTATTTTTTCTTTCTTTCTTTTTTTTTTTTTTTTTTTTTTTTTTTTTTTGAGGCAGGGTCTCATTCTGTCTCTTAGGCTGGAGTGCCACTGCACTCCACTGTATGATCAGGGCTCACTGTAGCCACAGCCTCTGGTGGGATGATCAAGTGATCCTTCCACCTTAGCCTCTTAAGTGGCTGGGACTACAGGGCTGCTCCACCATGTCCAGCTAATTTTTGTTGTAATTAGAGACGAGGTCTCCCTATGTTGCCCAGGCTGGTCTCAAACTCCTGAGCTCAAGTAGTCCTCCTGCTTCAGCCTCCCAAAGTGCTGGGATCACAGGCATGAGCCACCACACCCAGCCCATACGCAGGTTTCTTTACCTCATCTCTAAAATCAAGATGGCAAGTAAATGGGAAAATGTATGCAAGGAACATTATAGGCACTTAATAAATGTATGCAAGGAACATTATAGGCACTTAATAAATGTATGCAAGGAACATTATAGGCACTTAATAAATGTATGCAAGGAACATTATAGGCACTTAATAAATGTATGCAAGGAACATTATAGGCACTTAATAAATAGCAGCTGTTATTTTTATATTGCTGTTTGACCTTGAGTAGGTCAGTTTAAGCGTTCTTGTGCCAAGCATTGTAGTAACTTATACAATAACGTATCTATTATTATTCCCATTTTATAGTTGAAAATGAGACAAAGAGAGATCAAGAGACTTGTCTAGGCCAGATGTGGTGGCTCATGCCTGTATTCCCAGCATTTTGGGAGGCAGAGGCGGGAGGATTGCTTGAACCCAGAAGTTTGAGACCAGCCTAGGCAACACAGTGAGATCCTCATTTCTAATTTTAAAAATTTTTAAAAATTTAAAAAAATTTTATGGTGGTGTGAGCCTGTGGTCCCAGCTACTCAGAAGCCTGAGCCTGGGAGGTCAAGACTGCAGTGAGCCCTGATTGTGCCACTGTACTCCAACCTGGGCAACAGAGTGAGACTTTGTCTGAAAAGGAAGGAGGGGAGAGGAGGGAGAGGAGGGGAGGAGAGGGGAGAGGAGGGGAGGAGAGAACTTGTCCAGTTTCATCCGGGAGAAATTGGCTGCACTTGGATTTGAGCTGAGGCATCGGGTCCTGAGCCTTTTCGTTCTTTCTTTTCTGTCTGTCTGTCTTTCTTTTTTTTTGAGGGATATGCTCTTGCTCTGTCACTCAGGCCAGAGTGCAGTGACATGGGCATGGCTCACTGCAGCCTCAGTCTCCCAAGCTCAAGTAATCCCTCTCACCTCAGCCTCCCAAGCAGCTGAGACTACAGGTGTGCACCACCACGTCTGTATAATTTTTGTATTTTTTGGTAGAGGCAGGGTTTTGCTACCTTTCCCATGCCGGTTTGGGCTCAAGCAATCCTCCCGCCCTAGCCTCCCAAAGTGCTGGGATCACAGGCGTGAGCCACTGAATGTGGCCTCTGAGCTCTTAATCATCACACTATCTTTTCTTTCTCACATCCTGTTAGGAGGTATAAGTGCCAAGGCTGGGGCGTGGGGCCTGGCATGTGATAGGTGCCCAACGAATGCTAGAGACTGAATCGAGTTGAATGGTTTCTACATCCAGGGAGGGGGGAAAAATCACCCAAAGGCTTTACTGGCCATGACATCTCATGCTTTTTATTTGACAAGACTCAACATCTCTAATGCATTTTCAGATCTCCAATAAGAAAGAGACGTAAAAAAATAATTGAGGAAAAAAAAATTCAGAATGGTGTCCCACTCAAAGCTTGGGGGGCATCTAAAGCCCATCAGTCTACCTCAATGGGGTGATCATGGGTTTTTAACGTCAAACCTGAAGGTGGTGCAGGGATATTGGGGAAGAAGGAAGGATACAGGGTAGTCAATCTGGTCCCAATCATCCTACCTGCCCTGCCCCTAACCTCTGAATCTCTCTCCAAGTCACTCTATATCATCGGCACTGCAAATACTTTCTTTTCATGGGCAACTGGGAGATATTTAATCGAAGTAAGACTCAGTGCAAGAAATGCATGGATATTATTTTCCAATCAAGGTGCCACACAGAATGGAGACCCATCCCAGCTCCAAATTCTCTTTCAGCTCAGGTCATTAATCTTATCCACCCTCCTTTAAGCTCCATATAGATCTCAGGTAGATCAGAAAGCCTTCCCTTTGAGCCTGGGGTCTTTTCTATAGTCAGACAACATGTCACCTGAACTGTATCAACAGGGAATCTCATAGGTCACATTTCTTCCAGCAAAGAGGAACTGTGAAAATATTATGTTGGCCAGGCTCAGTGGCTCATGCCTGTAATCCCAGCACTTTGGGAGGCCAAGGAAGGGGGGATCATTTGACGTCAGGAGTTTGAGACCAGCCTGTCCAACACGGTAAAATCCCATCTCTACTAAAAATATAAAAATTAGCTGGGCGTGGTGGTGGGCGTCTGCAGCTACTCGGAAGGCTGAGGCAGGAGAATGGCTTGAACCCTGAAGGTGGAGGTTGCAGTGAGCTGAGATGACACCACTGTACTCCAGCCTGGGTGACAGAGTGAGACTCTGTGTAAAAAAAAAGAAAATAGGATGGGCGTGGTGACTCATGTCTGTAATCTGAGCACTTTGGGAGGCTGAGGTGGGCGGATCATGAGGTCAAGAGATTGAGACCAGCTTGGCCAACATGGTGAAACCCCGCCTCTACTAAAAATACAAAAATTAGCTGGGCGTGGTAGCACATGTCTGTAGTCCCAGCTATTCGGCAGGCTGAGGCAGGAGAATCATTTGAACCCGGGAGCCAGAGCTTGCAGTGAGCCGAGATCGCGCCATTGCACTCCAGCCTGGTGACAAAGCAAGATTCTGTCTCAAAAAATAAAATAAAATAAAATATTATGCTAAGTGAAGTCTTCAGTCCTCCACCCCACCCCCACCAACAGCTCTCCAGTTTTTAGTGGCTCAGAAGAAAACAACAGGAAAAAGAACAAAGAACAATTCTGTTGATTGAACCAAGACTCAATATATCATGAATTAACCCAAGTCTCAGAAAATAAAAAAAAGACAATCCTAATTAGGTTACAGCACACAAAGATAACAAGTATCATCACCGAATAAGACTAGGAGGCCTTCCGGAAAGGGACAATTTTCTGAAAAGCTTGCCGAAACTCTTCATTAAACACAGTGTAGATTATTGGATTGATGAGGGAGTTTAAATAGCCTAGCCAGGTGAAGAAGTCAAAGAGGGCCGGGTGGATCCAGCAGGAGTCCCGGCAGATGGGGAGGACCAAAGACACCACGAAGAAGGGCAGCCAGCAGATGATAAAAGCCCCCAGAATGATGCCCAGGGTTTTCGTGGCTTTCCTTTCTCGAGCAGCGGAAATCCTCTTGCGTTCCAGGGCACTGTCAGCAAGCTTGATTTTCACGTGGTTGAAAAAGAGAGGGGAGCCGGCCAAGTGCGAGTGCCCCTCATGGAGGCTGGGGTTGAGTGAGCAGAGCGAGGACCCTGCAGAGCCTGTGATGAGGTGAGCCGTGGTGAAGCGCTTCCCATAGAGTGAGGGTGGATTCAGGATGCGGTTCCGGGCAGCCCGGTAGATCCGGCCATAGAGGATGATGAGCAACACCGAGGGAATGTAGAAGGCCCCACAGGTGGAGTAGATGGTGTAGGAGATCTGAGAGGTGTTCACCAGGCAGTCCGACATCTCCTCCTGGGCCTTGGCCTGCCGCCAGAAGAGTGGGGGGATAGAGATGCAGATGGAGATGACCCAGACGATGGCGATCATGGTGGCCGCGTGGCCGGCCGTCCGGCGTTTACTGTACTCCAGGGCATCTGTGATTGCCCAGTACCTGTCCAGAGCAATGACACAGAGATGCAGGATGGAGGCCGTGCAGCATGTGATGTCAGAAGACAGCCAGATGTCACACAAGATTTGGCCAAAGTTCCAGGTGTGGGTGATGGTATAGGCGATGCTGATGGGCATGACCAAGATGGAAACCAAGAGGTCAGTGGTGGCCAGGGAGCCAATCAGGTAGTTGGCAGGGGTGTGGAGCTTCCTGGTGAGAAAGATGGTGGTGAGTACAAAGGCATTGGAGAGGACTGTGGCCAGTGTGATGATGGAAAGGGCCACGGCAAGGGAGATCTTGAGCGCCTGGAGGGTCCTGGGATCCCAAGCCCCTAGGGTTTCTGTGGCATTCAGGGATCCGTTGGAGGCCTCCTGAGGAAGGCCTTCTGCCGACTGGTTCAGTGGGGACATGCTAGGTGGCTCTCTCTTCCCACAGACTTCCACACATTTGGCTCCTTCTTTCAAGACTGTCCCACCAACAGACCAAAGTCATCCTTCTGCTTCACGCTGGTGGGAACCATACACCAGAACAGATCACAGTGAAAAGGCCTCAAGACCAGACTATTCTCCAAGTACAGCAGCAATAAAATAAAATTAAATAATAATAAACAAGACTGGACTATTTGAAGAATGCTGAGACAACTACCAGCTGGTAGTTAAAGGTCTTTCCTAAACCACAGGAATCCCAAGATGTCTCAGGGTTCTGGAACTGTGCCCAGCAGATGGTCATGCCCAGGGGACGCATGCTGAATTTGTTGGACAATTATCAAGGGATCACACCCATGTGGGCAATGCCCTGGGATTCTCGCCTTTGGCATGCTGGCTCTTTTCAAAGCTTGAGACATCCGTATGTTTAATGAGAACTTCAGAATTCCCCTTATAATAATTGAAAAGATTCTGGATTTTGAGTTGCCTCCAAGGAGCTTTTAAAATTAGGGCCATAAAGAAGTTTCAGCTGATTCAGAAAAGCAGTCCGGTCAGCACTGCAGCTCACGGTTTTCCCAGGTTCACCTTGATGCATCCCGAGCTACCTAACTTCGGATCCTGTCCAACTGATCCTTTAGAGCCTGAGCAGACAAATCATCGGTTACCAAGACTCGAAGAATGCATAAGTTGGGAGCAGGCAAAACAGATCACTGTGGGCTCACAGAGCGGGGACATGTTCAGAAGCTCTGGAGTTTAGAAAAGAAAAAAAAAAAGGAGTTAGGTTCTAGGACAATGTGAAAGGCTGAAATGATCTATACAATCACAAAGATACTGCTTAAAGCTGACCATGGTGCTGTGAAACAGGCATTCTATCAGGAGAACACAGAACAGGGTGATGTGCCCCACCCATGCAGTTCCCAGAGGAGATAAAGTATCATAGTTGTTGGAACCTCACAGGCTTGTTAGAAGTACATGAAATCAGCTCTGTAAGTTGTAAATCAGAAAGCATCATTCTATTTATTTAGCAACAATGGAAACAAAGTAAAACTGTACACAAGGAAAGATAAAGGCCATGAGGAAATAAACCAAATTGTTAAGATACATTTCTCTACAAAGTATTGGGGGGGGTGCTTTTTTCTACTCATTTGAATTTTCCAAATGTTCTACAGTGAACATGAATGATTTTTTTTTTTTTTTTTTTTTTGAGATGGAGTTTCCCTCTTGTTGCCCAGGCTGGAATGCAATGGCATGATTTTGGCTCACTGCAACCTCTGCCTCCTGGGTTCAAGCAATTTCCCTGCCTCAGCCTCCCAAGTAGGTAGTTGGGATTACAGGTAACCGCCACCACAACTGTCTAATTTTTTTTTTTTTTTTTTTTTTTTTTTTTTTTTTTTTTTTGAGAAGGAGTTTCGCTCTTGTTACCCAAGCTGGAGTGCAATGGCGCGATCTCGGCTCACCGCAACCTCCGCCTCCTGGGTTCAGGCAATTCTCCTGCCTCAGCTTCCTGAGTAGCTGGGATTACAGGCACACACCACCATGCCCAGCTAATTTTTTGCACCTTTAGTAGAGACAGGGTTTCACCATGTTGACCAGGATGGTCTCGATCTCTCGACCTCGTGATCCACCCGCCTCGGCCTCCCAAAGTGCTGGGATTACAGGCTTGAGCCACCGCGCCCGGCCTAATTTTTGTATTTTTAGTAGAGACAGGGTTTTACTACATTGGCCAGGCTGGTCTTGAACTCCTGGGTAATCTGACCGCATCAGCCTCCCAAAGTGCTGGGATTATAGGCATGAGCCACCATGCCCAGCCATGATTTTTAAAACAAAAAAAAGATATGAGTGAAAACAAAAAACACTGGCCAGTCATGGTGGCTCATGCCTGTAATCCCAGCACTTTGGGAGGCAGATGGCGGCAGACTGCCTAAGCTCAGGAGTTCAGAATCAGCCTGGGTAACATGGCAAAACCGCTTTTACAAAAATTATCCATGTGTGGTGGCATGCCCTTGTAGTCCCAGCTGCTCAGGAGGCTGAGGTAGGAGGGTCATTTAAGCTGGGTAGGTCAAGGCTCCAGTGAACCAAGGACAACCCATTGCACTCTAGCCTGGGCAACAGAAAGATCCCATCTCAAAAAACAAAAACAAAAACATCTTTTTGTTAAGCAAAGACATTAACTGCGAAAATTAAAACCCTGAGCGTTGTTCATTATGGAAATATTTTTTTAAAATTTTTATTATGTTTCTTTTCTTTTCTTTTTTTTCCATTGTGGAAGTTTAATCCAGAAAATGCATTCAGTTTTCCAACTGGAAACTGGAAACTTAGTCACAAAAAAATCGTGGGAACTTCCAGGTTGGTAAAAGTATCCAGGTGTCTAGAAGGTGGCATCCTCCAACTCCACAGGAATAGAAACGCCTGCCCTTGAAGCTTTTTTTTTTTTTTTTTTTTTTTAATGGAGTCTTACGCTATTGCCCAGGCTGGAGTGCAGAGGCACAATCTCGGCTCACTGCAACCTCTGTCTCCTGTCAGGTGATTCTCCTGCCTCAGCTTCCCGAGTAGCTGAGATTACAGGTGTGTGCCACCACAGCCAGCTAATTTGTGTATTTTTAGTAGAGATGGGGTTTCACCATGTTAGCCAGGCTGGTCTCAAACTCTTGATCTCAGGTGATCTGCTTGCTTCGGCCTCCCAAAGTGCTTACAGGCATGAGCCACTGCACCCGGCCTCTTGAAGCTTTTTCAGGCCTTGTCCTATGTACCTTTTCTTCTGGTTGTTCATTTGAATCCTATATAATAAACCAGTAATTTTAAAAATTATTTATTTATTTATTTTGAGATAGGATCTAGCTCTGTCCCCCAGGCTAGAGTGCAGTGGCATGACCACAGCTCACTGCAGCCTCAACCTCCTGGATTAAGTGACCCTCCAACCTCAGCCTCCCAAGTAGCTGGAACCACAGGTCACACCACCATGCCCAGTCAATTGTTGTTTATTTGTTTGTTTTTGTAGAGGCAGGGTCTTGCTATGTTGCCAAGGCTGATCTCAAACTCCTGGGCTTAACCAATCCTCCAGCCTTGGCCTCCCAAAGTGCTGGGATTACAGTCACGAGCCACCAGGCCTGGCCCCACCCCAGATATCTTGAAGCCTCATTTCCTTGTCTCCTCTGTGTGCCTCTGGGATTCAGTATTTGGCATGTGGGCAAGCCTTGAGGTTCCTGGGGCTGGGGGCCTTGGATGATCAGGGTGAGGTGAGCCACAGGGCAGAACCAGTGTAAGCCCACATCTGGTATGACCCCAGCTGAAGTCATGGGGCCTGGCAGGCAGCCCTTGGGTGCTCTGGGGTTAGCAAGAAGAATGCTGAGACCACTTATACCCACTCCCCATGCCCTTCAGGGAATGCTACAACTCCACCATGTTTGCATTTTATTTCTTCCAGGTTAACTCAGCAAACAGGTCCTGCCCTGTCCTGGGAGCATTCACAGCCTTGCAAGGGAAGCAGACAGGTTGCTTCATTCAAGGCCCAGGAAGAAGCCAGCAAGCAGAATGTGTACATACACACACACACACACACACACACACACACACACACACACACACACACTTTATAAAAAGTTATCAGCTGGGCCCAGTGGCTCATGCCTGTAATTCCAGCCCTTTGGGAGGCCAAGGCAGGTGGATCACCTGAGGTCAGGAGTTTGAGACCAGCCTGGCCAACATGGTGAAACCTCATCTCTACTAAAAACACAAACATTAAGCAGGCATGGTGGCAGGCACCTGTAGTCCCAGCTACACGGGAGGCTGAGGTAGGAGAATCATTTGAACCCTGGAGGCAGAGGTTGCAGTAAGCTGATATCGAGCCATTGCACTCTTGCCTGGACAACAGAGCATGACTCAGTCTCAAATAAAAAGTTATCATTATGATTATGTACAAGTTTGTTTTACAGTGATTTTCAACTTCATATATTTTGGACAATGTTCTATCAATCACTCCTACATCAATTTTTTGAGACCAGGTATTTCCATCACCCAGGCTACAGTGCAATGATATGATCATAGCTCACCGTAGCCTCAAACTTCGGAGCTCAAGTTTTATCCTCCTGTCTCAGCCTCCCAAGTAGGGTTACAGGCATCCACTACCACACCTGATGAATTTTCAAAAATGTTTGTAGACGGATGTCTTGCGTTGTCTGGGTGGCCTCCAACTGTGGGGCTCAAGCAGTCCTCCTGCCTTGGCCTGAGATTATAGCCACTGTGCTTGGCCAGTACCACATCATTCTTAAAGGCCTCATTTTGTTCCAATGGGTAGCTATATTAAGGGGAAGAGTTTCACAGTCAGAGCTGGGAGAAATGGCATTCCTGGTGGCTGAAGAGGCAGGAGCAAAGGCCCAGAAGTCAGAAAGTGCAAGGCATGGTTAGAGGAAGGCAAAAAGACCAGCTAGCTGGAGTGTGGAGGGCAGTGTAGATAAGGCTTAGGAGGTGGCTGGTGCCAGAGGTGGGAGACAGCAGGGCACAAATAAGAGTTTGGCTTGGACTAGGGCAATGGGCTCTAATCTCTGCTCTATCCCAGCCTTTCTGTGTAACTTTAGCCAAGTCCCTTCCCTTTTCTTTTTTCTTTCTTCTTTTTTTCTTTACACTTCTTCTTTTTTTCTTTTTCTCTGTCACCCAGGCTGCAGTGCAGTGACATGATCATAGCTCACTGCAGCCTCGACCTCCCAGACTCAAGTGATCTTCCTACTTCAGCCTCTCAAGTGGCTGGGACTACAGGTGCATGCCACCACACCTGGCTAATTTTGTAGAGACAGGTTCTCGCTTTGTTGACCAGGCTGGCCTTGACTTCTTGGCCTTAAGCAATCTTCCTGCTTCAGCCTCCCATAGTGCTTCCCTTTTCTGAGTCTCAGATTTCTTCCCCTAGGCAGTGGCTGACCCACCTGCCTTCCAGGGCTGCTGTAGGGCTTCCATTGCTTCTGGCAAGGTCGACCTTGGTACCCAGGAAAAAGCTGAGAGGTGCCCAGAATCATTACCATCCTACTTTCCTTCCCCATGGCTCAGCTCAGGGCTCTGTTGAGAAGATTACTTCTCTGTCTGGTGATTGATTTTTTTTTTTTTTTTTTTTGAGATGCAGTTTTGCTCTTGTTGCCCATGCTGGAGTGCAATGGCACGATCTTGGCTCACTGCAACCTTCACCTCCCCAGTTCAAGTGATTCTCCTGCCTCAGGAGTAGCTGGGATTACAGGCATGCACCACCATGCCCAGCTGTTTGTATTTTTGGTACAGATGGGGTTTCTCCATGTTGGTCAGGCTGTTCTCAAACTCCCGACCTCAGGTGATCCGCTGCCTCGGCCTCTCAAAGTGTTAGGATTAAAAGCAAGAGCCATTGTGCCTGGCTGGTGATTGACTTTTAAAACATTAAGAAGCTAAACCTGCAATGCAGCATTTTCCCTCCTGCTCCCCAAATTTGTGGGTGCTTCATTAAAAAAACAAACAAACCTGCCTGGAGGAGAGGGTAAAGCCTCCATTTAAAAAAAAGAAAATCCTAAGCCACCAATTCCAAAACATATCTCACAATTTAAAAGATATAATAACAACATCTTTTAAAGAGCTCTTGCTATGTTCCAGGCACTGAGCTAGCTTTGGGGCTAAAAGTCATTAACCTGTAAAGCCAGCAACATGGCCCCACTTCCAATGACCCAACCAATGCTCTGAGAGGTGATGTCACCTGCCCAAGGCCACCTGGCTGGAAGTAGAAAAACCAGGTCCAAAGCTCTAAAACATTTTTACCCTTGTCTACATTGCCTCAGTTGAGGATGAAAGGCCTTAAGGCATGCGTGTACAGCTGGTTTGATGACCCCTCCTGCCCCTACTTGCCTCCAGCTGAAGTTTCGCTCCCATTTTGGTTCACATGGAAAATGTGAACTCTGGTTGGCTCGTTTGAAACTTTCTCCCCTGCAGACAGTCTGGGTGACTGAGGTACGTCATTTCCTAAGGAAGGCTGGTGTGCCTGCCCCACAAACTCATGCGGTCACCCCTTGAGTTCCAAGCATTCCAGTGACCTCATTTCAGTGAAAGGCGTGGGTTCAGAAAGGCTGGAGGGGCTGGTGGGTTGTGCAAGCCCTCCAGCCCTTGGTGACATCTTGGGAAGAAGGACAGGGACACAGGAACACAGGGCAGCCTTGGTCAGGAAGGCTAGGCTGTAGTTTTGCAAGAAGTAACATGATTCGGAGGCTGTCCCCTCCTCTCCTACCTGCTTTCCCTCCCCATTGTGAACAAAGGTGGGAAAATTTCTCATAATCCAGCTACCTCTGGAGACATGGACTGTAGTCCTATAAGCAACTATCTCTTTCCCATTACACTTCAAATAATAACATTTAAAATACAGGCCGGGTGTGGTGGCTCATGCCTGTAATCCCAGCACTTTGGAAGGCCAAGGTGGGTAGATCACCTGAGGTCAAGAGTTTGAGACCAGCCTGGCCACATGGTGAAACCTCATCTCTACTAAAAATATAAAAATTAGCTGGGCATTGTGGTGGGTGCCTGTAATCCCAGTTACCTGGGAAGCTGAGGCAGGAGAATCGCTTGAATCCAGGAGGCAGAGGTTACAGTGAGCCAAGATCACGCCATTGCACTCTGGCCTGAGCAACAATAGCGAGACTCCATCTCAAAAACAAAACAAAACAAAAAATCAAAATGACAATGAAGCCTGGGTATGGTGGCTTACGCCAGTAATCCCAACACTTTGAGAGGCCCAGGTGGGAGGATCCCTTGGGCCCAGGAGTTCAAGACCAGCCTAGACAATATAGCAAGACTGTCTATTTTAAACGACAGAAAAAAGAAAGAAAGAAAAATTAAAATGACAACAAGATATCATTTTTACCTGGCAGAAGAGTACAAAATTTTAAATCTGATCATGTCATATTAATAAGAGTGTGAAGCTTTGGAGGCTGAGGCAGGAGAATTGCTTGAGCCCAGGAGCTCAAGACCAACCCTGCCTCTTAAAAAAAAAAAAGAAAAGAAGAATGTGGAGCAATTTTCTACCACTAGTAGAGTAAAAATTGGAGAAACTTCATAAGCAAACAATTTGATATTATTTCATAAAACTAAAGATGTGATGACTACCTCGTGATTCAGCAGTTCCACTCCTGGGTACGCATGGCAGAGAAACTCTTCTGTGTTCACTAGCAGACAGGAACAAGAACGGTCCTAGTAGCATGAAATAGCAAACAACTAAAAACAACCAAACGTCCATCAACAGCAGAACGGTAGCATATGGCACATTCCTACGATGAAGTGCTACAGAGAAGCAAAACAGAGTAAACCACAGCTACACACACCAAAATGGAGATTATCACAAACAAGGCGAGTGCCAACGTCAAAAACTCGCAAGAAGAAACAAACTGTTAGAGAGATAAATATATGTGGCAAAACCATAAGGAAAAGCAACGAAATTATAAATATAAAATTCAGGATAGCGGTTACTCCTGGAGGGAAAAGGAAGAAGGAATATAATTATAAAGGGTTTTTAAAGTTTCAATTATGTTCTTTTCATGATCTTGGCTCACTGCAACCTCCAGCTCCTGGGTTGAAGCCATTCTCCAGCCTCAGCCTCCCAAGTAGCTGGGATTACAGGTGTGTGCCACCATACCTGGCTAATGTTTGTATTTCTTTTTCTTTTTTTTTTTTTTTGTATAGATGGGTTTTCACCATGTTGGCCAGCCTATCTCAGCCTCCCAAAGTGTTGGGATTACAGGTGTGAGGCACTGCACCAGGCCTTTTTGAGACAGGGTCTTGTTCTGTCACCCAGGCTGGAGCGCAGGGGCATGATCAGAGCTCACTGCAGCCTTGACCTCCTAGGCTCAAGTGATCCTCCCACCTCAGCCTCCTGAGTAGCTGGGACCACAGACACATACTACTACACCCAATTGATTAATTTTTTTTTTTTTTTTGTAGAGATGGGGTCTCCCTATATTGTTCAGGCTTATCTTCAAACTCCTGGACTCAAGTGATTCTCCTATCTTGGCCTCCCAAAGTGCTGGGATTACAGGTGTGAGCTGCCATGCCTGGTCTTTTTTTTTAGAGAGAGGATCTTGCTCTGTCACTCAGGTATAGTGGCATAATTATAGCTCACTGCAACCTTGAACTTCTGGGCTCAAGGAATCCTCCCAAATTGGCCTCCCAAAGTGTTGGGATTATAGGCATCAGCCACCATGCCCAGGGTGAGGTTCTATTTTTTAAGGCGGTGGTGAGTACATGAGTATTTATTGTTTTTTTGTTTGTTTGTTTGGGGTGTGTGTGTGTGTGTGTGTGTGTGTGTGTGTGTGTGTGTGTATGTGTGTGTGTGTGTGTGTGTGTGTATATATATATACATACTGCTTTGTAGGGAATTATGTATCTGTAATTTTTCTGTCTTTTTTTTTTTTTGGAGATGGAGTCTTGCTCTGTCACCCAGCCTGGAGTGCAGTGATGCAATCTTTGCTCACTGCAACCTCCGCTTTCTGGGTTCAAGCGATCCTCCCACCTCAGCTTCCTGAGTAACTAGGACTACAGGCATGCACCACCATGCCTGGAAAATTTTTGTATTTTTAGTAGAGACAGAGTTTCACCATGTTGGCCAGGCTGGTCTCGAGCTTCTGACCTTAGGTGATCTGCCCACCTTGGCCTCCCAAAGTGCTGGGATTACAGGCATGAGCCACCACGCCGGGTAGTATGCGCAATTTTGCTCAATCTATTTTGTATATTATGAAAAAGAACCCTATTACCAACAATAACATATTGATACATTAATACCTACTAATAATTTTTAGTGCAGAAGATCTGCATTCTGGTCCCAGCTCTGCCACTGAGCAGCTGGGTAACCGTGGACAAACACAACCTCTTTGACCCTTAGTTATGTCCTGGGTGAAATGCGAACACAAGCCTGGCTCTGCTGTCCCAGAGGAGTGTCGAGTAGCTCCAGCAAGATCATGTATGTGCTGTGTTATAGAGTCCTGAACAAATGTAATGACGCTAATGAAGGAGAACAGTGGCTGACAGTAGGCATTCTCAGGTCCCAATTCCTGTTGCTTCACTTTCTTGCTGTGGCCACTGGGCAAATCACTTCACCTCTCTGAGCCTACACAGCCTCAGTGATGAAGATAGCAATCCAAATCTCACAGGAGTTTAGGGAGAACTGTCAATATCATGGATACCAAAATGCTCAACATAGTAAATGGTTTCTGTTTATTTCTTTATTTCTTTATTTATGGATAGGGTCTCCCTATGTCACCTAGGCTGGTCTCAAATTCCTGGCCTCAAGTGATCCTCTCACTTTGACCTCCCAAGGTGTTGGGATTGATAGGCCTGAGCCACCACACCTGGCCTTGTAGAAAATGGTGACCACAAATGTGACTTCTCTGGTTTCTCTATGGTGCATCCAACCAAATTCAAGTCTCCTGGCAACAAGATCACTTCCCTCACCAGAAACAAAGTGTCACTGCCCGTTTTGGTGAGAGAGATCTGCCATTGTCAGAAACCCAGGCATACCAAGGAGCTTCCTCCCTGCCCACCCATTTTCACAGGGGCCATGACATGCAGCAGCAGAAGCAAGGAACTTTCTTGGCCCAGCTCCACTTCCAGGCCACCAGCATCTCCCCTGAAGTCCGGATCACATGGACTTCAGCCACACCATGTATTTCCCAGCTCTGGCATCTCTAAGAGGGTTGGAAAGAAAAAAGCAGACAGACAGACTTATGTCCCAATCCCAGACTATTCCAGAGACCACCTTTGATCATAGCTGATTGGACCAGCGTGGATATGTGACCCAAAATGAGCCAATAAGATTCTCTCTTGGGAATTTAGAATGAAGACCATGGGCAGCTGGGCTGGATAGAACATGGGGAAAGAGAAATCTGCAGGCCAAGGGTCCTGAGGTTGGAGTCAGGCCACAGCCTTTAGTAAAGCCAAGGAAGGTTTTAGGGAAAGAGAAAAGCCAAAGGCAAACAACAACAGGTCTGCAGAGAGAGGCAGGAGAATGGAGCAGACAGAGAAAGAAGCTGAGAGAGAGGAACCTGTCCTGGAGAGAAGAAGGCAGGAGGCGTCCAGGCCAAGGAATACTCCTGTCCATCCCTGTATGTCCATGAATGATCTTCTATCCAGGAAAACTCATTTGTACCAACTCATGTTTTCCCAGCTAAGCCAGTTCGCAGGGACACAGCAGGCTCTGAGAAATGATAGTAAGACAGGAGATTTTCTTCTTTTCATTTTTAGAGACAGGGACTTCCTATCATCCAGGTTGGAGTGCGGTGGCACGATCATGGCTCACTGCAGCCATGATCTCCCAGGTTGAAGTGATCCTCCCACCTCAGCCCTCCAAGTAGCTGGTACTACAGGCACAAGTCACCATGCCTGGCAAATTTTCAATTTTCTTTTATAGAGATGGGGTCTCCCTGTGTTGCCCAGGTTGATATGGAACTCCTGTGCTCAAGCGATCCTCCTGGATCAGCCTCTCAAAGTGCTGGGATTATAGGCTGAGCCACTGTGCCCTGCCAAGACAGGGGACTTTCCGCTCCTTCCCACCAATCAATCCCTACTGTGGGGTCCAAGTCCTTTCACTTCCTGGGCCTTTCTTCCTCACCTTTAAATTGGGGTAATGACATCTTTCACCCAGGATTGTGATGTGGCTTCAATGAAGTAGGGAGAACAAGCCTAGCACAGTGGCTGGCACACAGCAGGTATGACTTTTTTTTTATTTTTTTTATTTTTTTGAGACAGAGTCTCACTCTGTTGCCCAGGCTGGAATGCAGTCACACAATCTCAACTCACTGCAACCTCTGCCTCCCAGGTTCAAGCTATTCTCCTGCCTCAGCCTCCTGAGTAGCTGAGATTACAGGCGTGCACCACCATGCTTGACTAATTTCTGTATTTTTAGCAGAGATGGGGTTTCACCATGTTGGCTAGGCTGGTTTCATACTCCTGGACCTCAAGGGATCTACCCACCTCGGCCTCCTAAATTGCTGGGGGATCCGCCCGCCTCAGCCTTCCAAAGTGCTAGGATTATAGGCATGATCTACCCTACCCAGCCAGCAAAAGCTGGCCTCTTATGAAAGCTTTCTACCAAGGCTCATTCACCCTACAGGAAGATCTGCCACCTCGAGTTTCTGAGGGGCCTTTAAGTGAGTCATAAAACCTTGCCAGAAACAAAAAGGATGTATGGGTTTAATGTGTCCTTAGAAGCCAGTCTCATCTTTTTGGAGGAAAAAAGCAAGGCTCTGTGATAAAAAGATTTGTTGCAGTAGAATACATCCCCCACAGAGTAATTTGTGGCGTTCTTTCTGAAGAAGCTGTGTGGTACAGATGAGTGAGCTCTGGATGGAGAAATCACTCTGCGCAAATCTGGACAGGGCTTTATATTTTACAAAATGCACCCACAGCTGTTATCTCGTCTCATTCTCCTTCCTGCATGGGACCTCCTACAGCCTCAGTTTTCTCCTCCGCAAAGATCAGGGTATCAAGTCTACCTCCCAGAGACATAATGAGGGTTGAATAGAATATGTGTGGGGAAGAATCTGGAATGGTTCTTTCTTTCTTACTTTTTCTTTTCTTTCCTTTATTTCTCTTTCTCTTTCTTTCTTCTTTCTCTCTCTCTCTTTCCCTTCCTCCCTCCCTCCCTTCCTTCCTTCCTTCCATCCTGACAGAATCTCACTCTGTTGCCCAGGTTGGAGTACATTGGCATGATCTTGGTTCAGTGAAATCTCCAACTCCCAGGTTCAAGTGATTTTCCTGTCTCAGCCTCCAGAGTAGCTGGGATTACAGGCGTGCACCACCACGTCTGGCTATTTTTTGTATTTTTAGTAAAGACAGGGTTTCACCATGTTGGCCAGGCTGGTCTCGAACTCCTGACCTCAGGTGATCCACCCACCTCGGCCTCCCAAAGTGCTGGGATTACAGGCGTGAGCCACCACGCCCAGCCAAATCTGGAACTTTTTAACATGGGTATGGGTGTGTGTATACGTGTGCATCTCTTCCCATCTTTTTCTCTCCTTCTACCTACATCTGAGTGACAGTTTTAATATCTAATCAGTATCTTGAGGTTTAAGCAAATCAGTCTTGCACCTCAGTTTCTCTAATCATAAAGTCTGGAAAATGGGCAGGGCACGGTGGCTCATGCCTGTAATCCCAGTGCTTTGGGAGGATGAGGTGAGATCACTTGAGGCCGGGAGTTTGAGACCAGCATGGCAGACATAGTGAGAGATCATCTCTCCAAAATAATTAACAATTAGCCAGGCATGGTGGCATGCACCCGTAGTCTTAGCTACTTGGGAGGCTGAGGCAGGAGAACTGCTTGAGCCCAAGAATTTGAGGTTACAGAGAGCTGTGATGGTGCCACTGCACTCTAGCCTGGGCGACAGAGTGATTCCCTGTCTAAAAACAAAACAAAACTCTGTAAAACATAGAAAATTAAAAGTCGCCAAACTTCCAGCCCAGTACTTCCACTCCTAGTTGTACACCCAAGAAAAACACATATGTACATCAACCAAAAGATACATGCAAGAATTGTTCATAGCAACACTGTTCATAACAACCCCAAACTGCAAACTGTCTAAACAAACATCTACAGAAGAATGGGGCAAGGCACAGTGGCTCACACCTATAATCCCAGCACTTTGGGAGGCTGAGGCAGGAGGACTGCTTGAGGCTAGGAGTTTGAGACCAGCCTGGGCAACACAGGGAGACCCAGTCTCCAGAAAAACATGTTTAAAAATGTTAGCACTTGCCTGCCGCCATGCAAGACATGACTTTGCTCCTCCTTTGCCTTTCACTGTGATTGAGAGGCCTCCCCAGCCATGTGGAACTGTGAATAAAATTTTCTTTTTTCTTTTACTTTTTTTTTTTTTTTGAGACAGAGTCTTGCTCTGTCACCCAGGCTGGAGTGAAGAGACGCAGTCTCTGCTCACTGCAACCTCTTCCTCCCTGCTTCAAGCAATTCTCCTGTTTAAGCCTCCTGAGTAGCTGAAATTATGGGTGCGTGCCACTGCCACACCTGGCTAATTTTTGTATTTTTAGTAGAGATGGGGTTTCATCACGTTGGCCAGGCTGGTCTCAAACTCCTGACCACAGGTGACCCACCCACCTCATCCTCTCAAAGTGCTGGGATTACAGGCATGAGCCACCATGTCCAACCTATTTTCACTTTTTAAAAATGTGGCTACTTTGAGATTTCCTAAATTGAAAAAAATCACATTTGTCGCTCACATTGTATTTTTTTTTTTTTTTTTTTTTGAGACGGAGTTTCGCTCTTGTTACCCAGGCTGGAGTGCAATGGCGCGATCTCGGCTCACCGCAACCTCCGCCTCCTGGGCTCAGGCAATTCTCCTGCCTCAGCCTCCTGAGTAGCTGGGATTACAGGCACGCACCACCACGCCCAGCTAGTTTTTTGTATTTTTAGTAGAGACGGGGTTTCACCATGTTGACCAGGATGGTCTCGATCTTTCGACCTCGTGATCCACCCGCCTCGGCCTCCCAAAGTGCTGGGATTACAGGTTTGAGCCACCGCGCCCGGCCGCTCACATTGTATTTCTATTGGACAGCGCTGCTCTAGAACCGGTGGCTCTCAATGGGGTGATATCGCCCCCTAGGGCTCACACCAGGACTCTGTCCTCAGGGAACTGCATTTCCAGGGAGGGCGTTGGGACAGCGTGGTGGGGGAGGTGCTTTGTGGGCATGGGAATGGGGAGGGGTTGGAATGGCCCCAGTAGTAAAGTAGTGCCCAACATTTACTGGGAGTTTACTATGTGCCAGACACTGTTCTAAGCTTCTCGTGTATTAATTTAAGTCTGACTGCAACCCTCTGAAGTTGGCTCTATTATTATAATCATCATTATTATTAATTATTCCCACTTCCCAGGGGAAGAAAGTGAGACTCAGAAAAATGGCTTTCCTAAGGCCCCGGAGCTAGGACACTGTGGATCTAGGATTGGAATCCGGGCTTGCCCAATTCCCTGCTCCACCATCCATGAAAGATGCCGGGTAAAGTCAGTTCCACTTCCTTCTTTCCACAAATACTTATCCCACACAGCCAAGAAATCTGTCCTGGGTACCTATGATGTGCCAGGCTTCATCACCGTCACCTGAACAGGACCTCTCCCTGACAGGCCTGGTGACAGAGCTCAGCACAGCCTAAAGGAGGGGGAAGGAAGGGGTGACTGTGGCGCTTCTCACACTTGAATGTGCACCTAGGGATCCTATTAAAGATGCAGACTCTGGCCGGGTGCAGTGGCTCACACCTGTAATCCCAGCACTCCGGGAAGCCAAGACAGGTGGATTACCTGAGGTTGGGAGGTCGAGACCAGCCTGACCAACATGGAGAAACTCTGTCTCTACTAAAAATACAAAATTAGCCAGGCGTGGTGGCACATGCCTGTAATCCCGGCTGCTTGGGAGGCTGAGGCAGGAGAATCACTTGAACCCAGGAGGTGGAGGTTGTGGTGAGCCAAGATCATGCCATTGCACTCCAGACTGGGCAACAAGAGCAAAACTCCGTCTTTAAAAAAAATGTGGGTTCTGATTCTATGGGTCTGCAGGGTTTGTTGTTGTTGTTGTTGTTGTTGTTGTATTTTGAGACAGGGTCACTGTCACCCAGGTTGGAGTGCAAATGATGTGATCTTGGCTCACTGCAACCTCCGCCTCCTAGTTTCAAGTGATACTCCTGCCTCAGTCTCTTGAGTAGCTGGAACTACAGGTATGTGCTACCATGCCCAGCTAATTTTTGTATTTTTAGTAGAGACAGGTTTTCACCATGTTGGCCAGCCTGGTGTGGAACTCTTGGCCTCAAGTGATTCACTCGCTTCAGCCTCCCAAAGTGCTAGGATTACAGGCATGAGCCACCGTGCCCGGCTGGGTCTGCAGTTCTGACAAGATCCCAGGTAATGCTGCAGCTCTTCCATATGGTGGTAGTGTGAGGGGTAGCAGTAGGGTCAGCCCTGGGATTTCAGAAGGATATCAGGGTGTCAGATGAGAAGGACTCTTAGGAATCATCTAGTCTGACTCCCTCATGATGCTGAC
This sequence comes from Saimiri boliviensis, assembly GCF_048565385.1. Lineage (NCBI taxonomy): Eukaryota > Metazoa > Chordata > Mammalia > Primates > Cebidae > Saimiri > Saimiri boliviensis. The sequence goes on from NC_133459.1 coordinate 21,518,511, forward strand.
AGGGAAATGGGCTCAGAGAGGGCAAGACACTTGCTCAAGGTAACACAGTGTGTTGCAGGCTGAGACCAAGTGTTCAGACTCCTACCAGGGCTCCTTCTACTGGCTCCTGCTTGCAGCAGGAATTTGCGATGAAGGACAGAAGTATCCAGAGGCTCTCAGGCCCATTTCACAATATATGCTTCCGGCATTTTCAAATCTCCCCCCTTCTCATCTGAGTTTCCATGCTAAGTGGGTAATCCTGGGAGCCAACTGGCAGGACTGACCACACTTTGCAAGAAGCCTTTGGAACTGCATCCCCCGCAACTGGAGCCCAACCTGTCTCCTCTCTTCTTCCCCAGATGCTGCACACCTGGGTCCCCACAGAACACTTGGAGCTGATGGAGTGAATATTTCCAGGACAGAGGAGAAGCTATCTTCTCCAAACTGGATAAACAAGGTACTAACAACAGGAATTCATTTTCTTGAAAACAAACACCGAATTTGTTAGTGTTTACAGGATACAACCTTGTTATTCACCATCTGCTTTCTCTTCTGGGAGGCACAATACAGCTGTCATTCAGAGCGCAAGCTTTGGAGCTAGGTACAGCCATGGAGTCATTTAGATTGAATTACATCTCAGCCCAGCCATTTACTAGCTCTGTGACCTTAGGCAAGTTACTCACCCTCTCTGAGTCTGTTTCCTCATCTATTCAACTACAATATACTTAAAGCCTACCACATGTGGGCATTAGCAATGCAGATGCGGACTCTGTTCTTAGGAGGACTTACAATGGCCCTGGGGAAGTGGTCCTGCCTTGGGGACCACAGATGTGATGAGGATAAAGGTGGGGCATGCAGGGAGCCAGGGGAAGGAAAGTAGGGGGACAGGTAGCCTGATGCAACCCTGAGGTTTCACTCCTGAGAGGGGCTTTGAAGCTGCGCGTGGGAGGACAAACAGAATTAATAAGTGAAATTGCATACCATGTCCTGAGTTAAAAACAAACAAGGAATTAGCAAGTGAAGAGAGGATGGGGCCAATGATACCTATTCCACAAGATTGAAGCTTGGAGAACTCTTCCCTGCAATACACTCCAAATCCGATTTATTAATTTATTTATTTAAGACAGTCTCTCTCTCTCTCTCTCTCTCTCTCTCTCTCTCTCTCTCTCTCTCTCTCCCCCTCTCTCCCTCCCTCCCTCTCTCTCCCTCCCTCCCTCTCTCTCTTTCTCTCTCCCCCTCTGTTGCCTAGGCCAGAGTACAGTGGCACGATCATGGCTCACTGCAGCCTCAACCTCCTGGGCTCAAGCCTTCCTCCTGCCTCAGCCTCCCAAGTTGCTAGAACTACAGGTACACCATTATGCCTGGCTAATTTAAAAATATATAGAGAGCCGGGAGCGGTGGCTCAAGCCTGTAATCCCAGCACTTTGGGAGGCTGAGGCGGGCGGATCACGAGGTCAAGAGATTGAGACCATCCTGGTCAACATGGTGAAACCCCGTCTCTACTAAAAATACAAAAAATTAGCTGGACATGGTGGCACGTGCCTGTAATCCCAGCTACTCAGGAGGCTGAGGCAGGAGAATTGCCTGAACCCTGGAGGCGGAGGTTGCGGTGAGCCGAGATCGCGCCATTGCACTCCAGCCTGGGAAACAAGAGCGAAACTCCGTCTCAAAAAAAAAAAAAAAAAAAAAAAAAAAAAAAAAAAATATATATATATATATATATATATATATATATAGAGAGAGAGAGAGAGAGAGAGAGAGAGAGAGATGGGGTCTCCCTATGTTGCCCAGGCTGGGCTTGAACTCCTAGGCTCAAGTGATCTTCCTGGCTCAGCCTCCCAAAGTACCAGATTACAGTTGTGAACCATCATGCCCAGCCCCTAATCCTTTCTCTACATTTCCTGTTGTTTACTATCCAGAGATCACACAGCCCAGTCATTTCCTCTCATTCTCTGATTCACCTGGACTGAACAAAAGACCCCACCTCCAGTCCACCTCTTGGCTGAGACCTCTGACTGCAAACCCACGGCAGTTCTCCCACTTAACCTTGAGTCTTTGCACAGGCTATTCCCTCTACCTGGAATGCCTTTCTGCTCATCTCCCCCGCCCTCTCTGGAAGTTTCCTGGTAACTAGGGAGGGAGTGGATCACTTCCCTTCTTTCCAGCCCCCTGGCCTTGTAATGTATACATCACACTGGACTCTCCTGGACTGGGCTCACTTGATCATCCCACTCCTCTATCCTTGCTGGACTTGAGTTCTGGAAGGAAGGGGAAACTCATGCCATGAAGCCCAGTGCCCTGCCTGGGGGGTGTCCTTCCCTTTTACCCACCATCCAACTCCAACTTCAATCTGAAGACCAAGTTTAACTGTCTCTCCTCTTTACTGAAATTTGTCCTCATCCTTGTGCCCAAGTGGAGCCAGCACAGTGCCGCGTGTTTATGATTTGTAATACACATCTTATTATCCTGCAGTCCATGCCTGTGGTCTGTCTCCCCACAAGATAATGCATTCCCGAGGCAGGGATACAGTTTTCTTCACAGCTTTACATTTTAGGCTTAATACTTGCAGAAATTGAGATTTACTCAAAGAATGAATAAAAAAAGAATAATGACAGTTTTACCTTTCTCTGACCCCTTCTGGCCCCAATATCCTTTGGTCATCCCTCCTCGATGTCCCACAAGGACCCCAAACTCAAGCCACCTCACTTACAGGAAGCCCTCCTGAGTGCTTTTTTTTTTTTTTTTTTTTTTTCCCTCTCTAGACGGAGTCTTACTCTATTGCCCAGGCTGGAGTGCAGTGGCTTGATCTCTACTCACTGCAACCTCTGCCTCCCAGGTTCAAGAGATTCTCAATCTCCCAAGCAGCTCAACCTCAGCACCTCAGCCTCCCAAGCAGCTGGGATTACAGGTGCATCCCACCACATCCAGCTAATTTTTGCATTTTTGTAGAGACAGGGTTTCACCATGTTGGCTGGTCTCAAACTCCTGACCTCAAGGAATCTGCCTGCCATGGCCTCCCAAAGTGCTGGGATTACAGGGGTAAGCCATTGTGCCTGGCCAGTACCTCTTCTGTAGCAGGCCTTAGCCTGTTCTTCCTCACATAGCCCAAGCTTTGAATTATCCCTCACTCTCTTTCCCAGTGCTTAACCAATTATTTCATAAAACCAATAAGGAAGCAGAGGCTCACATATTAATGGCAAGGTCTACGGCCTTTCTCTTAACAGGCCAGACCTTTCGCTCTCCTACATGTTCTGTGTTCTCTCCCTTGTCTTCTCTACACATATTTAGGACATTCATGTCTTAATTCATGCAGTTTCATCTGCCTGGAACAGCAATCTTTTCCATTCCCCTTCGTAGATATCTATGGTACTCCTGTCTTCTTTCTAAATTTTTCTTTTGTTTTTTAGAGATGGGGTCTCATCATGTTGCACAGGCTAATCTCGAACTCCTGGGCTCAACCAGTTCGCCCACCTGGGCTTCCCAAAGTGCTGGGATACAGGTGTGAGCCACCATACCCAGCCCCTCTCTCTGCTTCCTGAGGTCCTTTTCAAAAGCTACCTCCTCCAGGAAGTCTTCCCTGGTCAACTGAGTGCAAAATCTCTCCTTGAAGCCCTCTCCTGACTCCAGGTTTGTTTGTGCCTCGTATTTTCTACAGCTGGAAGCTCCTTCAAGATTTACCTGTTTCCTTCCCACTCGTGTTCAGAGCACAGAAGGCTGGCAAACAATAGAAAATAACTTCTCTTGCAAGGCTCAGATAGGCCCTGGAGAAAGATCAGCATTTCCTCCTCTCCATTTAAAGTTTTTGGCTGGGTGCAGTGGCTCACACCTGTAATTCCAACACTTCGGGAGGCTGAGGCAGGAGGATCGCTTGAGCTCAGGAGTTCAAGACCAGCCTGGGCAACATGGTGAAACCCCATCTCCACAAAAAATACAAAACTTAGCTGGGCATGATGATGCACGCGTATAGTCCCAGCTACTCCAGAGGCTGAGGTGGAAGGATGGCTTGGGCCCAAAAGGCGGAGGTTGCAGTGAACCCAGAGCGCACTGCTAGGTGACACTCCAGCCTGGGTGACAAAGCCGGACTCTGACACACATAAATAAATACAATTCTCCAACAGCTCCCACTTCACTCTGAATAAAATTCAAAACTCTTCTGGCTTACAAGGCCCTACACGATCTGCTGCCACCCCTGCCACCCCTCTGACCTCATTTCCTACCAGCTGGCCCTCTTAAAATATCGCCCCTTTGGCAACACCTTGACCAGCCAACATAAAACAGCTCCCGTCCTCCACCACATCACCCTGGTTTGTGCTCATTTTAGCACTTATATTTTCTGCCTGTTTGTTTATTGCATGTCTTTCCATACCTCACTCCCCGCCAGCCCCCTGCCCTGCTAACACACGCCTCCTGTCTAGCTCATCCCTTTATCCCCAGGGCCTAGAATGGTGCCTGGCTGAAAATAAATAGGTGGGTCAACAGCCTAAGGAGCTATCTGGGCTGGAGACATGCATGTATGAGTCATGTACATAGATGTGATAACTGAAGCCAATGGGGTGGGTGAGATCACCCAGGGAGACTGTCTACTAGGAGAGGAGCAGAGGGCTTGGGCGAGCAGAGCATTTAAGGGCTGTAGAAAGGGGAAGGAAGCTGCAAAACAATACAGAAGATGAGGGAAAATGTAACAATGTCAAGTCATAGGAGCCCAGAGAAAAGAGTGTTTGGGGGAGAAGAAATGGTTAGCAGGGTCAACTGCAGCTGAGAGCAGTGAAAGGCTGAGCAGGCCAGGCCCCATGGCTCATACCTGTTGCCCTAGCACTTTGGGAGGCCAGCAAGGGTGGATTGTTTGAGCTCTGGAGTTCGAGGCTAGCCTGGGCAACTGGCGAGACTCTGTCTCTACAAAAAAATGCAAAAATTAGCCAGTCATGGTGTTGCATGCCTGTAGTCCCAGTTACTGGGGAGGCTGAGGCAGGAGGATCACTTGAACTCAGGAAGTTGAGGCTGCAGTGAGCTATGATCACACACTGCACTCTAGCCTGGGGGACAGAGCATGACCCTGTTTCAAAAACAAAAACAAATAAACAAAAAGACTGAGTGGTGTCTGCTGAATTCAGCTTCTTGGAAGACATGGCTGACTTTGGGCAGACCCTTGCTCCAATGTGGACCTTAGATGGGAACCATCTGTGTCATGAAAGAGACCTCTAGCATTTGGGAACTCCACACTCTCAGAATCTGTATTTCTGCTCACATTCATATCACTCTTACCAAAAAGAACAGTCATCCATCTGTGGCCTAGGAGAGAAGGGATGGCCCAGTGGACCTGCCCTCATTGTTGATCCATGGGGTAGCTGCCAAATTCTGAGGAAGCGTCTCTGTATTTCTGGCCCTGTATTAGGTTCTGGAAGGTGGTGAGCCAGCAGGTGGGTCTGGGACTGGGAAGCCAGCACTAGAGCTGGGGGCTTCTGCAGCTGCAGAGACATGACCTCCATCCTCTGCCCCCGGGGCTACACTGGGACTTACTTGTTCATGAGGTCAAAGTCTTGGTCTGAGAGCAGGCCCCTGAAGTGTTTGTGGAGGTTGTTGTAGGGGTAGAGGCCCTAGGCCCTGCCAGGCAAGTCCAGCTGGCCTGGTCCCTCCCTCCTGGCCACCCTCTAGGTCCCGGCTTCCTGGATAGCTCAATGACAAAGCCTGCCTACTTCTCCCCACCAGCTGAGCAGGACTAACGACTGAAAAAGGCCAGTTATCCTAGTGGCCTCACTTGCTACTCATAAAATGCCCCCAAATGTCCTTGTGAGGGGGGCTGAGATCCTGGCCAGTGGCTGTGTGATCTAGAGACCGCACAGACCCACACTGCAGGACACGGGAAGCTGGTTGCAAAGAAGAGTGGAGGGGCTGGGGCTGCTGCTGCTGCTGCTGCTGCTGCTGCTACTCAGAGAAATGATGACCACTAGTGGCTGAGCTGTTGTTTGGAGCTAGGGGCTGTGCTGAAAGACGATCCCGTCTTGTACAGTAAGCCTGTGGGGTGAGCATTGTTATCCTCACCTCATATGGAAGGAAACCAAGCCTCAGAGAAGGTAAGGGCTTTCTTGAGGTCACACAGCTAGGAGGTGGCCAAGGCTAGTTTGCTAATGCAACCAGCCTGACTGAGAGTCCTGCTCTGAATCCTTGAACTTTCCCAGACCTGGGGACTTTAGATTCTTCTACTGGTAATGTGACCTTGGGCAAGACATTTCTAATAAAGCAGATTTCTTAGTGCCCTTCCAGTTCTGGCATTATGTGATTAGCTGGGATTTATACAAAACTTTTCAGTTTCTGAAAAAGCACCTAGCAGGAGTCTCACTTATTCCCACGGACCCTGCAAAGCGAGAGAATTCCCCTCTATTTGATAGACGTGCAAACTGAGGCTCAGAGAGATGCAGTGACCTGCCCAAGGTCACAGAGCCAGTCAGCCCCAGCCGGGAGCCAACTAGGGCTCCACACCAGACCTTCAACTCTCTCCTGAGGTGGGCGGCCCCGCCGCGGCGCCGCGCCCGGACCTGGCCAGCAGGGGGCAGCGCCCAGCTTCCCTCGGCGCCCGGGGCCACTCGGGGGGCGTTGCAGCCCCAGGCCGGCGGGTGCCCCCTGCCCCTCCACAGCTCGCCTGGGCGCGGGGCACCCCCAACGCGCGCGTGGGATTCCGCAGCCGCCCCGGGCGATGCCTCGGCCCTTCCTTCCCTCCCGGGGCTCTGGATTGCGACCCCCGATAGCCTCCCTCGGGCCGGGCAGGTCCTCCGGAACTCTCTCCCCGGTGCGCGCCCATCCGAGTGCGCAGAGAGGCGTGACACCCCTGGGCTCCGAGGCCCCCAGGACGGGCGCCGCTCCCGGCCCCAGTTCCCTACGGAAGGCCACTGGGACCCGGCTGCAGACGCGCCCCCTCCCTGGAGAACACACGGCCCGGAGCACTTACCCGCTGCCCCGCGCGCAGGTGCGCACACCCGGCGTACTCGCTGGATCCCCTTCCTTGCGCAGCATCTCCCCGCGGCGGTCGCTTTGTCTCCGCCGCGACCCCCGCGGAGCTCCGGGGGCCGCCCGCCCCGCCGCCCCGGGGCCCTTCTCGACTTGCGCCCTCGCTATCCCGCACCTGCCTCCGCCCCACCCAGCGGCCTGCGGCTGATCCTCCGCGCTCCCCTTCCCGCGCCCGCCGCTCCTCCTCGCTCCCTCCTCCAGCTCCTCCCTCACCCGGCTCCCTCCCTACTCGGCCCCCCGCCCCTGGCCTCCCCGCCCGAGCCTCGTGGCAGCCCCTGCCCAGCCCCCGGGGTGGGTGCGCGCTGCGGAAGGCAGGTGGAGAAGGCCCTGGGCCAGCGTTCTCCGGCCCCCACCTGTAGGAGGGCAGGTGGGCTGGCTCTGGGGTAAGGGTCTGCAGGGAGGTAGGCCGTGCCCAGAGACACTTGGTCAAAGTCCAGCCTCCTCTATCTGTCCCGGTCCCCGGTGTTCATCCCTAGTTGGATTTTTTTTTCTCGATCTAATAAATATGCATTGATCTACTATGTCAGGCATGTTCTAGGCAATGGGAATACAGCAGTGAACAAAACAGAGGTAGACCTAAGGGCGCTTCCGTTCTCTTGTGGGGAGACCATACATTTAATAAGCAAAATGCATAAAATATGTATAGAGGTAAAGGGTAGGGAGGAAGAGAAAGCAGAGAAAGAAGGTAGGGAGTGGAGGTGAGGGCTCAGGAGGACCTCCCTGCAAAAGTAGCATTTGAGCAAAGTCAAGAGATGAAGGAGCGGGTCTCGGGAAAGACCCTGAGCGGGACAGTGTCCAGGCTGGGCGAATGGAAGGAGGGGAGGTCTGAGAGGTAGGGGAGGGGCAGCTCCCAGCCTCCTTCAAAGGACAGATTCCGAGCGCCAGCTCCCAGCCCCCAGCAGGTGTTGGGGCGCTGAGATGAACCAGCCTGGTTGCAGAGAAGCAGGGGAGAGAGAAGACTTGAGCACAAAGACAGGACCAGCAAGAGGCTTCCACTGAAGACCCTGAAGAGGCACGTACACTGGCCACGCTTGTGTCCAGGTTTCTGGCAGCTCATGCGGAACTGGCCTTGCCTTCTCTATCCTCACTGGATCGGTTTTTAATCTACTTGTTCTTCATGTGTTTTGAAGACTGTTAGTTAGTTAGGAGCATTAAGATTGCTGTCATTTCTTTTTTTTTTTTCTTTTCTTTCTTTTTTCTTTTTTTATTCTTTTTTTTTTTCAATCTGCACAAACTCTTTTTAGCCTTCATTCTTTTTTTCTTCCTTTTTTTTCTTTTTTTTTTTAGAGACAAGGCCTTGCTGTATTGTTCAGGCTGGTTTCAAACTCCTGGGCTCAAGTGATCCTCTTGCCTTGGCCTCCCAAAGTGCTGGATTACAGGCGTCAGCCACCGCAGCCAACCCTTTTATTTCTTCTTGATGAATTGACCCTTCTATCATTATGAAATGACCCTCTGTCCCTCATAACATTCTTTGTCTTGAAGTCTCCTTCGCTGGGTGCAGGGAGAGGCCAGCAGCACCCACCCACACTGGTTTATTTGCAGCCCACACAGCTGTTGGACATCTGGCACACCCAAAACTCAGCAGCTCATTCAGACTCTATTCTGTGTCCTTCTGTGTCCTTCTGTCTCCGCATAACGCTCCATCAACCTAGCCCTCCTCTCCTTTCTTCACACCCCACCCTCTTGGTTTACCATTTGATGGTTGGCCTGGAGCCTCCATCTCTCTCAATTGCTCTCTTTTTTGAAAGGCTGTGATCAATGATCATTAATAATGCAAATGTTCTTTTCGAGTTAGCGCAAATCCCAGGCAAATAAATCACTGGCAAATAGGAGTTATCGGCAACCACGCCTTGGTGTCCTCTCTACTTAGTCCTTGGGCTCTTTTCTCAAATAGGTAATAGGAAGCTTGAACAATGCCAAATGTAGGCATTTCCCAAAATAGGCACTTATGCCCCAGGTTGAAGTCATGAAGGAGGAAAGGGTCCTGTCTACACAGCCAAAGCAGTCGCAGCTGCTGTTGGGGTCCTAGCCTAAGATCCTACAGCTGACAAATCCAGGCAGAGTAAATATAGACACATCCTGGATGTGTGTCCTCAATGAAAAGACCCTGACAGCCCCAGAAGCTGCCCTGATCAGGACAAACCTTGTACAGCATCTCAGCACCTTCTAACAAAGCATCTGCTGACAACTTTGAACAATACAAGCAGCTGAAGATGGTAATTGACATTGGAAAGCTGGCTGAAGGAAAAGACTGGGACTGCTGGAGAGGGTTCACTTCAGCTTCTGAACCCCTACTTTGGGCCATGGATGTGTTAAGCACAGTCCCTGCCCTCAGGGAGCTCACAGTCCACAAGGGGAAACCCACACACAGTTAAGCACAGCACAGTGGGGAAGACCAGGAGAGAGGTAGCAGGCGGCCCTAGAGGCTCGGATTGGAGTGCCTGGGAAGTGGGCAAGCAGTCAGGAAGCAGCTGGAAAGGGTACCCCTAGGCTGAGTCTTGAAGGATGAGTGGGAGGCATCTAAGCAAAGCAAGAGCAAGGGAAGAAGAGAAGTTCCTTGGCAGAAGGAATGCTTGTGCAAAGGCACAGAGGCTAGAGAGAACTTGGTTAGGCCGCTGCAAATCTTTAGGTGTTACTAGAGTTGTGGAGAGTGGTTGAGATGAGGCTGGAGGAGGAGAAGGGGCCAGCATACGAAGAGCCTTGAATGCCAGAAAAAGGAGCTGAACTTTATCCTGAGAGTGATGGAAGCCGGGGAAGGGCTTTGAGCGAGGGAATGACATGATTAGACAGGACACGTTGGTAATTCCTGATGCCCTGAACCTTAATATCCAATATTTTTCCTCTCAATTGCCCAAGATTCCTCTTAAATTATACCCAATATATTTCTTTGAAATTTTGGGTTTTCTCAGTTTCTTACTTTATATATGCATCTCAAAAATTTGTACCGCAGTACTCCAACGTCAGGGAAAATCAGAAAACTCTAGGAACTTGTGTATATGAAACACAGTGGCTCACTAAAAATGTAGAATTATTTTGAAATCTCATTTTTATTTTTAAAATCTGTAAAATTTTTCACTTTATTCTATCAATATTTAATAGAAATAATGTATTTCAAGTTACTCACCATTGAGTAAACTTGACCCTGTTGGAAAAAAAAAAAGTATAAACCCAGTGATCAGACTGGGTTTGGATCTCGATTTTCCTGTTTAATAGCTGTGCAACCCTGGGCAAGCTATCTAACTTCTGCAAGCCTGAGTTTGCTCATCTGTAAAATGATCACAATTAAGCATTCCTATCTCATGGGGTTATGATGAGGGCCAAATTGAAATCATGCATCGAAAGTACACAGCACAGCGCCTGGCACACAGGAAGCTCTTCAGGAGTATTCCCTATGACTCTAATTGTAGTTGGGATTTTTACAATGATTTTGTGTTCACCTCCACCAATATTATGAGTTTCTAGAAGCCAGCTTGTGTCTTATTTACCTAGGTATCCCCAGCGTCTAGAATCTGGTACGTTGTTAGCATTCAAACAAGGATGGATAGATGGGTAGATGGATGGATGGATGGATAAATTAATGAAAGAAGAAACCACCCAGTCACTCCGATGCCCATAGAGTCCCCCTCTGCTTCTTTTCTAAAGAGTGTTAAATGAATCGTGTGTCTGGGGACTAGTGTCTGGGGCAAGCTTTGTCATTAGACAGTCTGTGGTTTGCAGTTTCTTCAGGGGAGAGCTGTCTAGACAGAAGGGAGGAACAGGGACTGCATGGGAATCAGGATCCTGGGGAGGGCTTCTCAGGGAATGGGAAGCCCTGGCTTCTCGCTCTTTTTTTCTTCCTCATCACTCAGGATCTGTCTGAGCATCGTTTCTACCTGCTCCCAGCCGTGGAAATAGGTTCATAGCTTTTACCTGGGGACAGCAAAGAGAGGTACAGAAAACCCCTCACTAGCTAGTGATAGGGTGAAGTTTTTTGTTGTTGTTTGTTTTTGTTTCGAGACAGAGTCTCACTGTGTTGCCACAGCACTCTAGGCTGGAGTACAGTGGTGTGATCTTGGCTCACTGCAGCTTCTGCCTCCCAGGTTCAAGTGATTCTCATGCCTCAGCCTCCTGAGTAGCTGGGATTACAGACACATACCACCACGTCTGGATAATTTTTTGTATTTTAGAAGAGACGGGGTTTTGCTATGTTGCCCAGGCTGGTCTCGAACTCCTGAGCTCACATAATCTGCCCACCTTGGCCTCCCAAAGTCCTGGGTTTACAGGCATGAGCCACCATGCCCAGCTTTTGTGTGAGAGAGTGTGTGAGTGTGTGTGTGTGCGCGCATGCCTGCGTGTGCGTGTGTGTGTGCCAAGCACTGCACTTAGGGCCGAACATGCATTCTCCTCTCCATAGCCCTGCAGGGAAAGTACTATTGTGTATTTCCACTCTATAGATGAAGGAACAGACTCAGAGGTTGAGTGACTTTCTCTTGCAAGGGTAGTGACAGACCAAGGTCCCCAGTTACATCTGACTCCCCATGAATCAGGTGTCCATCTGGTCAACAAGTAATTTGAGCACCTTCTCTTTACACATTGCTGTGGTAAGTAGGGTGGGGCCAGCAAGGATAATTAAGATGTGATTTCTACTTTGAAGAAGTTTCTAACCTGAGGACAGAGATGAAGACTTCCTTATCTTTGTGTTCCCAGTTCAGGGTCTGGCAATAGAGTGACTGTTGAATAAAGCACAGGTTGTTAGAGCTGGAAGGGTCTTTGGAGTTTGAGGGTACCAATTCTGTTAATTTACAGTTGGGAAAACTGAGACCTAGAAGGAGAAACTACCTGGAAAATGCAGCTCTGGAGCCAGCCTACTTGGTTTCAGCTCTACCACTTACTAGCTGTGTGACTTTGAGTTGGTCACTTAACCTCTCTGATTCTCGGTTTTCTTATCTGAGAAAGAGGAATAAAGTTGTGAGAATTAAGTGAGATCATCCATGCGTGGGGTTAATTATTATTCTTTTGAGATGGGGTCTTATTCTGTCACCTAACTTGGTAGATTTCTATGTATTGATATGATAATTTTCTATGCCAAGTATGAAAAGTTTTTAGCATTTAGCTAGAAACTAGGCTAGAATGCAGTGGCATGATCTCAGCTCACTGCAACCTCCGCCTCCTGGGCTCAAGTGATTCTCCTGCCTCAACCTCTCGAGTAACTGGGACTACAGGTGCATACCACCATGCCTGACTAATTTTTTATATTTTTGGTAGAGATGGGATTTTGTCATATTGCTCAGGCTGGTCTCAAACTCCCGAGCTCAAGTAATCTGCCCACCTTGGCCTCCCAAAGTGCTACAATTACAGGCATGAACCACTATGCCTGACCTATTGTTATTATTATTATTTTATTAATTTGTTTTTAAGGAGTTTTGGCCAAGTGCAGTGGCTCACATCTGTAATCCTAGCACTCGGGAGTCCCAGCTACTCGGGAGGCTGAGGCAGGAGAATCACTTGAACCCGGGAGGTAGAGGTTGCAGTGAGCCAAGATTGCCCCATTGCACTCCAGCCTAGTGACAAAATGAGACTCCGTCTCAAAAAAAAAGGAGTTTGAGTTTTAGTCTGTCATCCAGGCTGGAATGCAGTGGCTCAATCATAGCTCACTGCAGGTTCAAACTCCCAGTTTCAAACAATCCTCCTGCCTCAGTCTCCCAATCTGCTGGGACTACAGGCGCATGCCACCACATCTGGCTAAATTTTAAATTTTTAGTAGAGATAGGATCTTCCTATGCCCAAGCTGGTCTCAAACTCCTGGACTCAAAAGATCCTCCCACCTCAGCTTCCCAAAGTGTGGGATTACAGGCATAAGCCTCCACACCCAGCATGTGTGGGGTTTAGCGTAACACTTAGCACACAATCCACAATACATTTTGCTCTGATTACTATTAAACAGTCACATAGTGAGTAAGTAACTCACGGCTTCCTGACTCCCAGTCCAGTGCTCTTTCCAGCTCCCCATGGTTCCTGCATCTACTAGAGTGTAATGCGGGGGTGAGGGGGCAAAGTCTGGTATGTATGGTGTGATCACATGTCCACTGTCCTTGGGGACAAGAGCTCCATGTCCCTGAGCCCATATCTCAGTGTCTTTTGCCATGGCTTTTCTTTGAAGCCTCCCCAGCCTCCCCCATTGACTGGAGTCCAGAGACTCACCTCTAAATGGAGCACGCAATGAGACTCCTGATAACAACTTTCACCTCCCATTGCAATTTCCTCTGGGCCAGACGGGGTGAGGCTGAGCCTGGGAAGGAGCCAACAGGAAATTCCCAGGGAGCAGCAAGGGATGGATGTCCAAGGGCAGTCAGCGATACCATCTTCAGCTTTGAGTCTCTGCGCCAGGAAGAGACAGGTCTCTCAGGAGAGGTTTTGCTGTTTGTTTTCCTCAGGCTTGACTTCTAACGAGAGAATTTAATTAAGATCTGGACTGCCTCGCCTGGGGAATAGAAATCCAAGGGGCCTGCAGAGCTGAGGCCAGTGGCCAAGGGGAAGGGAGGGACGGGCCTCTTTGGACTCAGATTGAACTGTGATGGGTTTAAGCTGCAGCAGAGAAGTTCGGCTCACAGGGGTCTTTTGATCTAATCCCAAGACAAGACTCTTCTCCTAGAGGAACTTGGAAGTTTTAGCTTCTGTGGCACAAATTCTTTTTTCTTTTCTTTCAGGGTTTCTGACAGGTGGGCTTGGCTTCCCAACCTCTAACTGTGGTGCAAATTAAAAGATATTTAAACCAGCTAAGGAAGCAGGCAAAGTTTGATATTCCCAATTATTCCCACTCACACTGTTAAAGAAAAAATTATTCTTATTAATAATAAGGCAATGGTGGGCCGGGCACGGTGGCTCACACCTGTAATCTCAGCACTTCGGGAGGCCAAAGCAGGCGGATCACTTGAAGTCAGGAGTTTGAGATTAGCCTGAGCCAACACCAAGAAACCCCTGTCTCCACTAAAAATACAAAAAATAGGCCAGGTGCGGTGGCTCACACCTGTAATCCCAGCATTTTTGGTAGGCTGAGGCAGGCTGATCACTTGAGGTCAAGAGTTCGCAACCAACCTGGCCAACACAGTGAAACCCCTGTGTCTACTAAAAGAATACAAAAATTAGCCGGGCATGATGGTGGGTGCCTGTAATGTCAGCTACGTGGGAGGCTGAGACAGGATAATCACTTGAACCCGAGAGGCGCAGTTTGCAGTAAGCCAGTGCACTCCAGCCTGGGTGACAGAATGAGACTGTTTCAAAAATAATAATAATAATAATAGCCGGGCATAGTGATGCGCACCAGTAATCCCAGCTACTCAGGAGGCTGAGGTGGGAGAATTGCTGGAACTTGGGAGGCAGGGGTTGTAGTGAGTTGAGATCACACCTCTGCACCCTAGCCTGGGAGACAAAGCAAGACTCCATATTAAAAAAAAAAAAAAAAAAAAAAAAAAAAAAGGCATGGTAAGACAGACTTCATTCAGGACTGCCAGGATAAGTAGTACAGGGACCATGACAGTGGGATTTTTGTAGTGGAGGAGAGAGATTGGGTCCAACTCCAAATGTAGCACAGGCAAGTGGGGATTTATAGCCAAGGAGCAGGGTGGGGAGCAATGGATGGAAAATTAGGAAAAGGCAACATCAGGGGTTAGGGAATTCTGGTGAAACTGACCTAAGAGGAATCCTGCTGTCTAATCTGCTGTTAGCAGGTTCCTAACAGGAACTGCTGAAGGCAGGCCAAGGCCAAGCATCACCTGGGGGATGGTGGAAGATGAGGAACCTGATCAGTTATCAAGGGCGACCAGGTGTGGAGGACGGGAGTGGGGGTGGGGTTCTTGCTAAACAGACTTAGCAGAGAGTTGATTGCTAGATTTTAAAAGGATGTATGCAGATGGGCCTAGGAGAAGGTTCAGAGGCTTGGCTAAAGTTTGGTCAAGTTGAGAATCTTCATTATTTTAACAAACATCATTGAATAATTTTTCCATTAACAGCACTTTCATTATCTTCCCTGAGGCTGCTGGGGTACAGCAGAAAGTCAATGGGCCTGAGTTCAAATTCCAATATTTACACCCCGCTGAGCCTCAGTATCCTCCTCTGTAAAATGACAGCTCTACCAACCCCATTCACATGGTCTACCTATGAAATGAGGATAATAATACTTTTCTTGTAGAGATACAGTAGTTCTCCCTTATCTGTAGGGGATACATTCAAAGATCACTAGAGGATGCCTGAAAATCTCCGATAGTAACAAAACTTACACATAATCTTTCTCGCTCTTTCTTTCTTCTCTTTTTTGTCTCTCTCTTTCTCCTTCCTTCCCTTTGCTCTTTTTTTTTTTTTTTTTTTTTTTTGTAAAGATGGAATCTTGCTATGTTGATCAAGCTGGTCTCCAATTCTTGGCCTCAAGCAATCCTCCCACCTTAACCTCCCAAAGTGCTGGGATTACAGGTGGGTGTGAGCCGCCACACCTAGCCTGTTTTTTCAGTCCGATAACAGATATGACTACTAGCTGACAAATGGGCAGGTAGCAGGTACAGCATGGAGAAGCTGGACAAAGGTATGATTCAAGTCCCGGGTGGGATAGAGTGGAATGCCCTGAGGTTTCATCACTCTCCTCAGAACATGCACAATTTAAAACCTATGAATAGTTTCTTTCTGGAATTTTTCATTTAATAGTTTAGGATTGCTGTTGACTGCAGGTAACTGAAACCCTAAAAAGCAAAATAGGGGGCTGGGCATGGTGGCTTACACCTGTAATCCCAGCAACTTGGGAGGCCAAGGCAGGCCGATCATTTGAGGTCAGGAGTTCAAGACCAGCCAGACCAACATGGTGAAACCCAGTCTTTACTAAAAAAAAAAAAAAAAAAAAATTAGCTGGGCATAGTGGTGTGTACCTGTAATCTCGCTATTCGGGAGGCTGAGGCATGAGAATTGCTTGAACCCGGGAGGCAGAGGTTGCAGTGAGTTGAGATAGCACCACTGTACTCCAGCCTGGGCATCAGAGTGAGAATCCGTCTCCAAAAGAATAAAAAGAAAGTGAAACGGGGGCTAATGGGGGATCAGCATAACGTGTCCGAGAGAGAAGAGCACGGGCTTGGGAGTTAGAGAAGGCTGGGAGGAAATCCCAGCTGTGCTGCTTGCCGGCTGTGTGATCTTGGGTGGGAACAGTACCTCCCTGGGCCTCCCTTTGCTCATCTGTAAAACGGGAATACTAGTGTTTGCGTCACTGGGTTATTGTGAGAATTAAATGAACAAGATGTGGAAGTAGCTACCATCGGATCTGGCCCACAGGAGGCACTTGTTGAATGCTAAATCTGAACATCTCTCTCCTCCTCCGTCATCACCCAATCCCAGAATTTTTCACAAGGAAGGAGTTTCTGAGGGTGGGTTGTTTATGGTTTAGCATAGTCTCCTACCCCTGGGCTCTCTGGGGCCTCTTGGGGCTGGGTTGGAAAGTTACGCATTTGCAAAGAGGAGGATACATTTTCCTTGACTTTCTACAGGGCTGAGGTACAGGCCAGGGGCTAGATTAGTCATTTTAATGAAGTCTATTGATCAGTCCTGTTAAAAACAAAAACAAAAAAGCAACATTTGACTTAGCTGAACTAAGTCATTGCAGCCGGAAGGGCTAAAGTGATTTTTGAATGGAGGTGCACCGCCTCCAAAGGAGCTGATCCTCTGGTGTGTTGATCTAACATGCAACAAAGCCACTGGGGAAGAACTTTGATGTTTCTGCCCCCAGATAACAAGGAGGCAGCCTCTGTCTAGACACCCCAGCTCCGTTCAGACTTCAAGCAGAGAACTCGGTGGCAGTTCCTTCTCAGGATACAGTATGTCAGCTGAAGCCGACTTGCCCTGCCCAGACCCTGAGTATGGCCTGATTCGGGGCACAAGGGCAAGAGACCCCGGCCTGAGGCTGCCCCTGCCCCGCCATATAAACCTTGGCCTCCAGGGGCAACTGACAGGAGCCAGAGTTCCCTTCTCCCAGACAGCGTCCTTCCTGCTTTTCAGCCACATCCCCTGGAACCGGGGAGCAACTCTAAGTTCTTCAAGGAAGATCTGAGGGAGTGAGAAGCAGAGACAAGAACCACGTGGACTTAGGTTCGAGTGCTTGTTCCCCCGCCAACCGTGAGCCCCTGCTAGTGACCTGGGCCAGAACCCATGATCTCTCGGAGCCCCCGCTGCTTCTCTCCCACGCTTCATCTGGTTTTCCGCTCAAACGTCTCCTGCTGGGAGCCTTTCCGACCTCCTCACTCTCATCATGCTCCATCCTCTCGTCTCCTTTCAGTGTGTTCTTCTCGGCACTTACCTAGCATCATATTGGATCCTGTTTGCCATCCATCTCCTCCATTTTTGTCTGTTTGTTGGCTACTCTATCTCCAGGACCTAGATGTTTTTGTTTTTGACACAGGGTCTCACTCTGTTGCCCAGGCTGGAGTGCAGTGGCAGGATAACAGCTCACTGCAGCCGTGAGCTCCTGGGCTCAAGTGCTCCTCCTCTCTCAGCTTCCTGAGTAGCTGGGACTACAGAAGCACACCACCATGCTCAATTAATTTTTTTTTTTTTTTTTTTTTGGTAGACGCAAGATCTTACTGTGTTGCCCAGGGTGGCCTCAACTTCTGAGCTTAAGAGATCCTCCCACCTGGGCCTCCCAAAGTGCTGAGATTACAGGCATGCACCACCATACCTGGTTACCCGAGACCTAGAAGGATGCCTGCACACATTAGACACACAGTAAGTGTTTCCCAAATGAATATAATAATATAAAGCAGGATTATTAGTTTCCTCACAGGATTGTGTGAATTTTCTAGTTTGTTCACATCCCAACTCCTCCCTTGCCTGCTCATCTGGAAAATGGGCATCGTAAAAGTATTTACCTGTGTTGTGAGGTGCATGTGAAACCATGCCGATAAAGTGTTTAGCATGGGGCCAGGTGCATAGAAGTACCCAGGAAAAATCAGGGGTTTGAATACACAGTAAAGGTTTACTCCACACTTGTGTGTGATATGAAGAAAACTCCAGAACTCGATACAGGATGCAGGAAGACAAGGGTCTGAATGAGGGAGACTGTTGTGAGAAGTGTGGGGCCTGACTCTAGGCAGTGGTATGGGAAAAAAGATGAGGGGACAAAAATTAGGACATTTCTGAGAAGTCCACTAGTTTTTTGTTTTGTTTTGTTTTGTTATGAGACAGTCTTACTCTGTTGCCAGGCTAGAGTGCAGTGGCACGATCTTGGCCCACTACAACCTCCGCCTCCTGGGTTCAAGCTATTCCCCTGCTTCAGCCCCCTGAGTAGCTAGGTCTACAGGTACGCAACACCACACCCAGCTAATTTTTTATATTTCTTCATTTTCTTTTTTTCTTTTTTTGCCCACCTGCAACTGTCTTGATTGAGTTACATAATTTTTTGTATTTTAGTAGAGATGGGGTTTCACCATGCTGGCCAGGATGGTTTCGATCTCCTGACCTCGTGATCCACCCGCCTCGGCCTCCCAAAGTGCTGGGAATACAGGCATGAGCCACTGTGCCCAGCTTTTGTTTTGTTTTTTGAGATGGAGTCTTGCTCTGTCACCCAGGCTGGAGTGGGTGATTTCAGTTCACTGCAACCTCCACCTCGCGGGTTCAAGTGATTCTCCTGCGTCAGCCTCCCAAGTTGCTGGGACTACAGGTGTGCATTACAGTGCCCAGCTAATTTTTGTATTTTTAGTAGAGACATGATTTCACCATGTTGGCCAGGCTGGTCTCAAACTCCTGACCTCAAGTGATTCTCCCACCTTGGCCTCCCAAAGTGCTGGGATAACAGGCATGAGCTTCCACGGCTGGCTGAAGTCCACTAGGTTCTAACAGGACTGATCCCAGACTTGAGGGACACAGAGAGCATCCTCAGTTAATCCCACCACCTTGCACAGTCTTGCCAGTCACCCCCCATATATTGGGCTAACAGAGTATTCTAGGACAACACTCCTCTGAACATTTCAATCGATAAGAGAAAGCTCTGAGGTCACTCAGGAAAACAGAGGAAGCCAGGAAGGTGACCAGCACTGCTTCCCCCTCTGCTACGTTCTTCAGCTCCAGCAGCAGCACTTAAGTAATTCCTTAATTAATCTTCACAACAGCCTTTGGGGAGGGGAGTTATCATGCTCATTTTATCGATGAACAATCTATAGCTCAGAGGGCTGAAATAACTCTCTCCGGTTATCTTGGGGAGCTGTAAAAAAACAAGAGCTACCTGTTAACAGGGGTTTACTGGGTGCCAGGCACCGGCTTCAGAAGCACTTTGCATATGAAATCTCCCGGTCGGTCCTGACGTCTGCGTGCTTTGTTATCCCCATTTCACAGGGAAGAAAATAGCACAGGGAGGGTGGTCACTTGCCCAAGGTCTCAGGACTAACAAATGACATTGCCAGGATTCCTGTGTAGGCAGCTTGCTCTGGCTTGGTCTGAGTCTGTTTCTCCAATTATGAAATAGCAATCGCAGGTTGCGTGCGGTGGCTCGTGCCTGTAATTCCAGCACTTTAGGAGGCCGAGGCAGGTGGATCGCTTGAGCCCAGGAGTTTGAGACCAGCCTGGGCAACATGGTGAAACCCCGTCTCTACAAAAAAATACAAAAATTTTCCAGGTGTGGTGGTGTGCACCTGTAGTCCTAGATACCTGGGAGGCTGAAGTGGGAGGATTGTTTGAGCCCAGGAGGTCGAGGCTGCAGTGAGCCACCGTACTCCAGCGTGGGCAACAGAGAGAGACCTGGTCTAAAAAAAGAAAAAAAGAAAAAAAGAAAAAAAAAAAAAAAGGCCGGGCGCAGTGGCTCATGCCCGTAATCCCAGCGCTGAGGTGGGTAGATCACGAGGTCAAGAGATTGAGACCATCCTGGCCAACATAGTGAAACCCCATCTCCACTAAAATGCAAAAATTAGCTGGGTATGGTGGTGCATGCCTGTAGTCCCAGCTACTAGGGAGGCTGAAGCAGGAGAATTGCTTGAACCCGGGAAGTGGAGGTTGCAGTGAGCCGAGATCGCACTACTGCACTCTAGCCTGGCACCTGGCGACAGAGCAAGACTCTGTCTCAAAACAAAAACAAAATCCCAGCAATAGTAACGTCTACATTTACAAGACTGAGGTTAAAGGATCTTAGGGAGAGTAGCCAGCAGTGTGCCTGGTGCCACTGACAGCTCTGAACAGTTACTTCCCTGCCTTGCTCTTCATCGTTCCCCTAAAGCACACAAGACCCTTGCTCCTGAAGGGTTTTTTCTTTAGAATGCATGTGTTTTACATTCTCATTATAGAGAGGAATCTGGTAAGGAGTGGGTTGGTTCCTTCTCTCTGTTGAGTTGAGCAGAGAGAAATCGGGCTGATGTGGTAAACCCACACACACCAGTCTCATCACCTTAGAGTCTCATCATACCACTCCCACAGTGATCCAGCCAAGCTGAAAAGCAGGACTGAATTCTAAAAAGTGGTTTGGAAAAAAATAATAATACATGAATGCTGCTTCTAAATTTAACCTTCAGATATTGTAGAAAGAGCAGCTCTCAACTCTCCAAAGACAAGACAGTTTGACAGTCTCTGAAATTCAAGGGAACTTTCTGGAATAGATAATTAATAGACACATTTGAGATTCCTGAGCATCCTTTCAAAAATCTCAGGTATTCTTTCCAAAACATAAAGAACCTCCAAATTCCACGTAGAAATAAACATTCAGGCCAGGTGTGGTGTCTCACGCTTGGAATCCTGACACTTTGGGAGGCAAAGGTGGGAGGATTGTCTGAGGCCAGGAGTTCAAGACCAGCTTGGACAACACAGGGACACCTCATCTCTACAAAAAAAAAAAGAAAAAAAAAATTGGCTGGGTGTGGTGGCATGTACCAGTATAGTTCTAGCTACTTAGGAGACAGAGGCAGGAGGATCACTTGAGCCCAGGAGTTAGAGGCTGCAGTGAGCTATGCAGTGAGCTGCAGTTTGAGACCAACCTGTGTGACAGAGTAAGATCCTATCTAAAAAAAAAAAAAAAAAAAAAAAAAAAATCTTAAGCTAAAAAAAGAAAAAATTATTATTCAAAAGATAATTTTGGTACAGTCCCGATGGTTCAAGCCTGTAATCCCAGCACTTTGAGGCCAAGGCGGTTGGATCACCTGAGCTCAGGAGTTTGAGATCAGCCTGGTCAACATGATGAAATTCCGTCTCCACTAAAAATACAAAAATTAGCCAAGCAGGGTGGTGCACTCCTGTAGTACCAGCTACCTGGAAGGCTGAGACAGGAGAATTGCTTGAACCCAGGAGGTGGAGGTCACAGTGTGGTGAGATTGAGCCGCTGCACTCCAGTCTGGGCCACAGAGCAAGACTCCATCTCAAAAAAAAAAAAAAAAAAAAAAAAGATAATTTTGAATTAGAGTTGATTTTCGCCCATCAGACTGGAGAAATTAAGAAAGATTGATAATACTGAGTATTGGCGAGAGTGTGAGGAAATACCCCAGGATTAACTACTGGGAGAAATGCACATGCAGGCAGTCTTTTTTTGGAGAACAATTTGCCAGCATCTCTCAAAATTGTAAGTAAGCATGCCTTTTGATAATTCCATTGCTAAGTACCATCTGACAAAAATACCCTCCTAAATGCACACAGATGAATGTTTAGCATAGTGAAAAAAAAAAAAAAAAGATGTCCTAAACGCTTTGAATTGCCTTTGGCTAATAGATGATACTGTATCTACATTAGGAGCTACCATAAGGAAATTTAAAATAACTTGGTAGATTTCTATGTATTGATATGATAATTTGCTATGCTAAGTATGGTAAGTTTCTAGCATTTAGCTAGAAAAGTAACCTGAGAGGATTCACAGCAAACTGCTAACAGTGGCCAGATGCAGGGAGAGGGAGATGGGGCGGGTACAAGGAACTTTCCCTTTTTGTTTGCTATGTACAGTATTCTTGGCATTTTTTTACAGGCATGTAATTTGTGTGATTTAAATAAAATAAATATATTTGAGGGACTGAGGCAGGAGGATCACTTGAGCCCAGGAGTTTGAGACCAGCCTGGGCACCTTCAAGAGACTCTGTCTCTACAAAAAAAAAAAAAAAATTTTTTTTTTTTGAGATAGAGTTTCACTCTTGTTGCTCAGGCCGGAGTGCAATGATGTGATCTCAGCTCACTGCAACCTCCGCCTCCCAGGTTCTAGCAATTCTCCTGCCTCAGCCTCTCAAGTAGCTGGGATTGCATGCGGCCGCCACCACGCCTAATTTTTGTATTTTTAGTAGAGATCAGGGTTTCACCATGTTGACCAGGCAGGTCTCAAACTTCTGACCTCAGGTAATCCGCCTGCCTTGGCCTCCCAAAGTGTTGGAATTACAGGCATGAGCCACTGCGCCTAGCCCAACAATTTTTTAAAAATTAGCCTTTTGCAATGGTGTATGCCTGTAGTCCCAGCTATTTGGTAGGTGAAGGCGAGTGGGTCGTTTGGGTCCAGGAGTTGGAGGTTACAGTAAGGTGTGATTGCACCACTGCCTTCCAACCTAGGTGACAGAGCAAGACCCTGTCTCTCAAAAATTAAATTAAATAAAGAAAGGAGAAAAAGTAATTCTGAAGCTGTGAACAAGCTACTTTATGTCAGCAAGCTTCAGGCTTTACCTTATGTAAGAAAAGTTACTAAAGTTACTTCTGGCTCTAAAATTCTACATTACTTCCTTTTTAAAAGCATTTTCTTTTCTTTCTTTTTCTTTTTAAGACAGGGTCTTGCTCTGTCACCCCGGCTAGAGTACAGTGGCACTATCTCAGCTCACTACAGCCTGGACCTCCTGGGCTCAGGTGATCCTCCCACCTCAGCCTCCCAAGTAGCTGAGACTACAGGCACGTGCCACCACACCAGCATTTTCAGTGAAGCAAAGAAAAGAAATTTTTTTTTTTTTTTTTTTTTTTGAGACGGAGTTTCGCTCTTGCTACCCAGGCTGGAGTGCAATGGCACAATCTCGGCTCACCGCAACCTCCGCCTCCTGGGTTCAGGCAATTCTTCTGCCTCAGCCTCCTGAGTAGCTCAGGTTACAGGCATGTGCCACCATGCCCAGCTACTTTTTTGTATTTTTAGTAGAGACGGGGTTTCACCATGTTGAACAGGATGGTCTCGATCTCTTGACCTTGCGATCCACCCGCCTCGGCCTCCCAAAGTGCTGGGATTACAGGCTTGAGCCACCGCGCCCGGCTTTTTTTTTTTTTTTTTTGAGAAAGAGTCTCACTCAGTCACTCAGGTTGGAGTGCAGTGGCCTGATCTCCACTCACTGCAACCGCCACCTCCCAGGTTTGAGTGACTCTCATGCCCCAGCCTCCTGAGTAGCTGGGACTGCAGGCCTGTGCCACCACACCCAGATAATTTTTATATTTTTAATGGAGACAAAATTTTACCATGTTGGGCAAGCTGCTCTCAAACTCCTGGCCTCAAGTGATGCACCTGCCTTGGCCTCCCAAAGTGCTGGGATATACAGGTGTGAGCCACCTGGCCCCAAAAATGCTTTTAGACTAAAAGTTTTCCAACCTGGCCTGAGTCAGGATCACCTGTGAAGCTTGTTCAGCATCTCTGCGGATTCTGAATCTGTAGGGCTGATCTCAAAACTATTGCTGAGTTGTTTCATTTTCATGTGTTGTTATTTTAACAAATGTGATCACTGAGGCTCAAAATGGGGCAGACATTCTCAAAATCCACAAAGCAAGTCATCCCTGAGTTGGTGGCTCCTCCCCTCCTGCCCCAGGACCAAGGCAAAAAAAAAAAAAAAAGATTAAAACATTAAAAATTTCCCCCTTTGCCGGGCGCGGTGGCTCACGCCTGTAATCCCAGCACTTTGGGAGGTCGAGGCGGGCGGATCATGAGGTCAAGAGATCGAGACCATCCTGGTCAACATGGTGAAACCCCGTCTCTACTAAAAATACAAAAATTAGCTGGCATGGTGGCGTGTGCCTGTAATCCCAGCTACTCAGGAGGCTGAGGCAGGAGAATTGCCTGAACCCAGGAGGCAGAGGTTGCGGTGAGCCAAGATCACGCCATTGCACTCCAGCCTGGGTAACAAGAGTGAAACTCCGTCTCAAAAAAAAAAAAAAAAAAAAAAAAAATTCCCTCTTTTTACCCCTCAGCCACCTCCAGATTGATTGGACCAGCTGTGAGCACCACAGAATTAAACTTCAGATATTCTAAAGCAGCTCCAAAAACATTTCCTCCCATGTGGAGGAACAGCATCCTTTGAGAAAGATGCTAAATTGCCTTAATTATATTTCTTTCGAAGGCAAGACGTGCCCATCTGCTTTCGTGGTGGGGGGTGTGGATGCATGCTGAGCACAAATATAAATCAACCCCAATACAAACATAATTAGCAGGTCTGTGCCTGCCTCCTAATCTCGAAAAAGCAGGAGCACTATGCCACGGCGGTGCCCACAGGGTGGGTGACAGGTCTGCTCCAGGGCTCCTCTTGAACCTGGGTTCTCATTGAGCATGCTGGGGCTATGACAGGCACTGGCTTTTTTTTTTTTTTTTCTTTTTTAGACAGAGTCTTGCTGTGTTGCCCAGGCTGGAGTGCAATGGCGTGATCTTGGCTCACTGCAACCTCTGCCTCCTGGGTTCAAGCAATTCTCCTGACTCAGCCTCCTGAGTAGTTGGAACTACAGGCACATACCACTATGCCTGTCTATTTTTGTATTTTCAGTAGAGACAGAGTTTCATCATGTTAGCCAGGATGGTCTCAATCTCCTGACCTCATGATCCAGGCCATGATCCCCGCCTAGCCTCCCTAAGTGCGGGGATTATAAGCATGAACCACCGCACCTGGTTGGGCACTGACTGTTAACAATAGGGGCTGGGGAGTGGAGAGCACAGAGCTATACTGGGGAGAGGCTGCAGGAGTGGGGGCCCCGGCTAGGACAGTGTTGGCCCCATGCAGCAGCAAGTCTGTAAAAATCACAGCAGCACTAAAACCCAATGGAACCCACTGCTTTCCAGTGAAAGTTTTGGGTTGTCATAGAGGAAAGAATATATGTACTCAATCAGACAGCTCTAGATTCAAACTCTGGCCCTGCCAAGCTATGTGATTTTGGGCAAGATATGTTACCTCTCTGGGATCTCTACTTCTGTAAAATGGGAATGGTCATACCTAACTTCATGCAGGAATGCAGAGGTGACATATATCCAGCTCTTGAGGCCAGGCATAATTAAATGCTTAATACTTAATACTTGGCTCTTGTTATTATTATTTAAAAATTATTATTATTTTTTTTTGAGACAGAGTCTTACTCTGTTGCCTAGGCTGAAGTGTAGTGGCATGATCTCCGCTCACTGCAACCTCCAGCTCCCAGGTTCAAACAATTCTCCTGCCTCAGCCTCCCAAGTAGCTGGGACTACAGGTGCACACCACCATGCCTGGCTACTTTTTGTATTTTTTTCTTTTCTTTTCTTTTCTTTTCTTTTCTTTTCTTTTTTCTTTTTTTTTTTTTTTTTTTTTTGAGACTTGCTTTGTCGCCCAGGATGGAGCACAGTGGCGAGATCTTGGCACACTGCAACCTCCACCTCCTGGGTTCAAGCAATTCTCCTGCCTCAGCCTCCTGAGTAGCTGGGATTACAGGCAAATGCCGTAACACCCAGCTGATTTTTTGTATTTTTAATAGAGACAGGGTTTCACCATGTGGGCCAGACTGGTCTCAAACTCCTGTCCTCAGGTGATCCGCCCACCTCGGCCTCCCAAAGTGCTGGGATTACAGGCATGAGCCACCACCCCTAGCCTGGCTCTCATTATTTTCTGTTTGTACATCCATTCCTGAAAAGCCTAGAGTTGACCCCACATGGTATTTCTATATTCTGTTTTGCTTCTTAAGCAGGAAGAATGCAGAGAAGAGATGAGGCAATTTGTACAAAGGACAGCAACTGTATCCATGTCCCAGAAGGAAATCTACACAACCGTGAGTATGCCCCCTCGCTCTCTTGGGACTCAGTTTCCCCATTTATAGCACAAGTTCTAGAGGACATTTCAGCTCTGACCACCTGATGGGTGTTTTTGTTTTGTTTTGTTTTAAGAGACAGGTCTCTCTCTGTCACCCAGGCTGGAATGCAGTAGCACGATCACAGCGCACTCGAACTCCTAGATTCAAGAGATCCTCTTGCCTCTGCCTCCTAAGTAGCTGGCATTGCAGGCATGAGCCACCACGCCTGGCTCACCTGGTGTTTATGCATGATGACAGCAACAAGTTTGTCCTGCCTGGGTACCTCTGGAGCTCATATTGAGGGGTGACCCAGAGAAAACAGATCAGGGAAGAGAGACCCCCAGAGACTTGCTTATCACTTAGAAGAGGGTGACTGGGACCATTTAGGGATGTGCCGAGGATGAGGGTGATTCTCTGGCAAAGAAAAAGACTTGGTGTGTGGTAGGCAGTGTCCAGGAACTGATGGCACCATCAATGACCATGGCAGCTTCTTTTTTTTTTGAAACCCACTTGGTGCTAGGCTCTGCATAGGGCATTTTACATATTTAAAATCTTTTATCCTTGTAACACTACTGGGAAGAAATGACCCCTTTTAAAAGATGAGGAAACATTTAGAGAGATTAAGTCCCTCAGCTAAAATGGCAGAAATGGGATTTGAACCCAGGAAGATCTGGCATCAAATTCCTGTGCTTTCTGAGGCACCACTGGTTGGGAATTGCTGGAGATGGAGGAATAGAAGTTAACACATACATATTTCCTCCTATATGTTAAGCAGGCAGACACTGCTTATTTTAGCTAAACACTACAGCAATCTTATTTAAGAGAGGTATCGATGTTCCTTATAAGAGAGGTAGCGATGGGCAGACTGAGGTTCACCAACGCTAAGAATTGGATTCATGGAATAACAGCAGGGCTAGGTTAGGAATTCCTAACCTGCTCTTATGTTGAGGACCCCTTTGGCAATCTGGTACAACCTATGGACTCCTCCTCAGAACGTGCCTTTTAGTTTTTTATTTTAGTTATTATGTTTCAGACAGATTCTTGCTCTGTCACCCATGCTGGAGTGCAGTGGCAGGATCTTGGCTCACTGCAACCTGTGCCACCTGGGCTCAAGCAATCCTCCCACCTCAGCCTCCTGAGTAGCTGGGATCACAGGCATGTGCCACCATGTCCGGCTAACTTTTTGCATTTTTAGGAGAGATGGGGGTTCTTACCATGTTGTTCAGGCTGGTCTTGATCTCCTGAGCTCAAGTGATCCACCTGCCTTGGCCTCCCAAAGTGCTAAGATTATAGGTGTGAGCCACTGCACCTGGCCTATTTATTTTTATTTTTTGAGACAGTGTATCGCTCTGTCACACAGGCTGTAGTGTAGTGTCATGAACATAGCTCACTGCAGCCTCAACCTCCCAGGCTCAAGGGATTCTTCTGCCTCAGCCTCCTGAGTAGCTGGGACTACAGGCACGCACCACCACACCTAGCCAGTTTTTTTTTTTTTTTTTTTTTTTTTTTTTTTTTTTTTTTGTGGAGACAGAGTTTCACCATGTTGGCCAGGCTGGTCTCAAACTCCTGAGCTCAAGATTCTCCCACCTCCACCTCCAAAAGTGCTGGGATTATAGGCAAGAGCCACTGTGCCCAGCTAATTTTTGTATTTTTAGTAGAGACGGGGTTTCACCATGTTAGCCAGGATGGTCTCGAACTCCTGACCTCGTGATCTGCCCGCCTTGGCCTCCCAAAGTGCTGGGATTACAGGTGCGAGTCACTGCCCCTGGCCTATTTTATTTTTAAAATGTCAACTTTTATTTTAGATTCAAGGGGTACATGTGCAGGTTTGTTATGTGAGTATATTCCGTGATGCTGAGGTTTAGGATATGAGGGATCCCACCACCCAGGTACTGAGCATAGTACCCAATAGGCAGCTTTTCAGCCCTTGCCCCTCCTTTCCTTCCTGCTCCAGGAGTCCCCAGTCTCTATTGTTCCCATCTTTATGTCTATGTGTACCCAGTGCTTAGCTCCCATTTATAAGTGAGAACATTTCATATTTGGTTTTCTGCTTCTGTATTAATCACTTAGGATAATGGCCTCCAGCTGCACCCATGTTGCTGCAAAAGTAATGATTTCGAGGCCGGGCGCGGTGGCTCACGCCTGTAATCCCAGCACTTTAGGAGGCCGAGGCAGGTGGATCACGAGGTCAAGAGATCAAGACCATCCTGGTCAACATGGTGAAACCCCGTCTCTACTAAAAATACAAAAAATTAGCTGCGCATGGTGGCGCGTGCCTGTAGTCCCAGCTACTCAGGAGGCTGAGGCAGGAGAATTGCCTGAACCCAGGAGGCGGAGGTTGTGGTGAGCCAAGATTGCGCCATTGCACTCCAGCCTGGGTGACAAGAGTGAAACTCTGTCTCAAAAAAAAAAAAAAAAAAAAAAGTAATGATTTTGTTCTTTTCTGTGGCTGTGTAGAATTCCATGGGGGTATATGTATCATATTGTCTTTTCTTTTCTTTTTTTATTTGAGATGGAGTCTCCCTCTGTTGCCCAGGCTGGAGTGCAATGGCACAATCTTGGCTCACTGCAACCTCCGCCTCCTAAGTTCAAGCAGTTCTCCTGCCTCAGCCTCCCTGAAGAGCTGGGACTACAGGCAGGCGCCACCATGCCTGGCTAACTTTTTTTTGTATTTTTAGTAGAGACGGAGTTTCACTATGTTGGCCAGGCTGGTCTCGAAGTCTTGACCTTAGGTGATCCACCTGCCTTGGCTTCCCTAAGTACTGGGATTACAGGCGTGAGCCACTGTGCCGGCCATGTTTTCCTTATCCAATCCTTTGAGGGGCACGTAGGTTGATTCCATGTCTTTGCTATTATGAATAGTACTGTGATGAACACACAAGTGCATGTGTCGCTTTGGTAGAATAACTTATTTTCCTTTGGGTACATACCCAGTAATGGGATTGCTGTGTTGAATGGTAGTTTTTATATACATACATGTATGTATTTTTTGAGATGGAGTCTTGCTCTGTCACCCAGGCTGAAGTGCAGTGGCACAATCTCGGCTCACTGCAACCTCCACCTCCTGGGTTCAAGCAATTCTTCTGTCTCAGCCCCTTGAGTGGCTGGGACTACAAGTGTGCACCACCACACCTGGCTAATTTTTGTATTTTTTTGTAGGGACAGGGTTTCACTGTGTTGGCCAGGCTGGTCTTGAACTCCGGACCTCAACTGATCCACCCACATTGGCCTCCCAAAGTTCTGGGATTACAGGCGTGAGCCACCACGCCTGTCTGTAGTTCTATTTTTAAGAACATGTTTTGGCCAGGCGCGGTGGCTCAAGCCTGTAATCCCAGCACTTTGGGAGGCCGAGGTGGGTGGATCACGAGGTCAAGAGATTGAGACCATCCTGGTCAACATGGTGAAACCCGGTCTCTACTAAAAATACAAAAAAGTAGCTGGGCATGGTGGCGCGTGCCTGTAATCCCAGCTACTCAGGAGGCTGAGGCAGGAGAATTGCCTGAACCTGGGAGGCGGAGGTTGCGGTGAGCCGAGATCGCGCCATTGCACTCCAGCCCGGGTAACAAGAGCGAAACTCCGTTTAAAAAAAAAAAAAAAAACATGTTTTTAAATGCATAAAATAAAATACGTAGAATTGCTAAGGAAACCAATTATAAGGCAGTTGTCAAAAAATATATATTTTTAAAGCCTGACAAATCCATGACATAATAGTGCTCCTTTATTAACACATTACATAACAAGATCTAGTGGCTGGTCTAATAATCATTCTGATTTCAAAGCAGTGATGAGCATGAAAAATATCTTCTGCAAAAACCATAAAGTGATGCAAAAATATCTGTGATTTTCATGGGTAAGAAAGCCACAGAGATTACTAAGAATAAGTGGTTTGGCCAGGTGCAGTGGCTCACGCCTGTAATCCCAGAACTTTGGGAGGCCGAGGCAGGTGGATCACAAGGTCAAGAGATCGAGACCATCCTGGTCAACAAGGTGAAACCCTGTCTCTACTAAAAATACAAAAAATTAGCTGGGCATGGTGGCACACGCCTGTAATCCCAGCTACTCAGGAGGCTGAGGCAGGAGAATTGCCTGAACCCAGGAGGCGGAGGTTGCGATAAGCCGAGATCGTGCCATTGCACTCCAGCCTGGGTAACAAGAGCGAAACTCCATCTCAAAAAAAAAAAAAAAAAAAAAAGAATAAGTGGTTTATAATCTCCATTCATAACTGAAGTGATGCTAACTTTCAGATAGATGATGGTAAGAACACAGATGTAATTTTTCCCTATCCAGGATCCATCTGAATTCTGACCATGAAACTATTGTGGGGGTTCATAGGCATAGCTTAACACTCCTTCCTAGATTGTAACTGTGGTCTCTAGATTAAACTATTTTATTTATTTATTTATTGAGACTGAGTCTGGGTCTTTCTCTGTTGCCCAGGCTGGAGTACAGTGGCACACTCTTTGCTCACTGCAACCTCTGCCTCCCTAGTTCAAGCAATTCTCCCACCTCAGCCTCCCGAGTAGCTGGGACTGCAGGCATATGACACCATGCCCAGCTAATTTTTTTGTTGTTGTTGTTTGTTTGTTTTTTTTGAGACGAAGTCTCACTCTGTCACCCAGGCTGGAGTGTAATAGCACGATCTCAGCTCACTGCAACATCCGCCTCCCAGGTTCAAGTGATTCTTGTGCTTTCAAGTGATTCTCGTGCCTCAGCCTCCCAAGAGGCTGGGATTACAGGCTCCTGCCACCATCCCTGACTAATTTTTGTATTTTTAGTAGAGACAGGGTTTTGCCATGTTGGCCAGGCTGGTCTTGAACTTCTGACCTCAGGTGATCCACCCACCTTGGCCTCCCAAAGTGCTGGGATTACAGGTGTGAGCCACCATGCCTGGCCTGAACTATTGTAGAAATGAGACTTTGTTTTGCTTTGGTAACCTCCTGATGGCTTGTTTCATTGAAGATTGAATGATCAGATGTGTGATGCTCTCCAGCTCCACTGTACACACCCGGGGAAGGAAGCCTAGTGCTTGGATGACCCATACAAGGGGACAGGACCACCCAGACACTGTGATAGTGATACAGGGAGGCTCCGCCTGGGCAGACCAATTATTTCTGGTTCTTAGTGGCTTCCTTGGGGATCTTGAGTATGTGACAATGTGCTGCCCAAAGTTTTCTTTTCTTTTTTCTTTTTTTTTTTTTTTTTTGAGACAGAGTCTCCCTCTGTTGCCAGGCGCCAGGCTGGAGTGCAGTGGTGTGAGTTCAGCTTACTACAACTTCCGCCTCCTGGGTTCAAGCAATGCTCCTGCCTCAGCCTCTCAAGTAGCTGGGACTACAGGCGCGCCCCACTACACCCAGCTAATTTTTTTTTTTTTTTTTTTTTTTTTTTTTTACTAGAGACAGCATTTTACCACATTGGCCAGGATAGTCTCATTCTCTTGACCTCATGGTCCACCTGCCTCAGCCTCCCAAAGTGCTGGGATTACAGGTGTGAACCACCGCGCCCAGCTCTTTTTTTTTTTTTTTTTTTTTTCAATAGGCAGTGTCTCACTCTGCCACCTACGCTGCAGTGCAGTAGCGCTATCGTAGCTCACTGCAGCCTTAAACTCCTGGGCTCAACCTCACCCTCCTGAGTAGCCAGTACTACAAGTGTACACACTATAAAGAGTTAATTATTTAATTTTAATTTTAATTTTTTTGAGATGGAGTCTTTCTCTGTTGCCCAGTCTGGAGTGCAGTGGTGCAATCTCAGCTCACTGTTTGAAACCTCTCTGCCTATTGGGTTCAAGCGATTCTCCTGCCTCAGCCTCCCAAGTAGCTGGATTCAAAGGCATGCGCCACTATACCCGGCTAATTTTTGTTATTTTTAGTAGAGACGGGGTTTTGCCATGTTAGCCAGGCTGGTCTCGAACTCCTTACCTTAAGTGATCCACCTGCCTCTGCCTCACAAAGTGCTGGGATTATAGGAATTTTTTTTTCAGAGATAGGTCTCGCTGTATTGCCCAGACCGATCTCAAACTGCTGGCCTCAAATGATCCTCCTGCCTCAGCCTTCCAATGTGTTAGAATTATAGGTGTGAGCCACTGTGCCTAGCCCCAAGTTTCTTCACGCTCTCTTAGATAAACTTTTTTCATACCATTTTAGACTTCTTATCTTAGACCTGGCTCTGTTTCCAACAGATAAGTTTTCTTCTCTCCTAAATGAAGGCCTTCATTAATTAAGACCTACCATGTGCCAAGAAGCATAGCAGCAACTGAGAATGCATTTATTCATTCAATTTGCAGTTTTTGAGTGTACTGTTAGTCAAGGCTCTTTTGAGCTAAGATTCCAAAAAAAGTGGGAGGGGAAAAGAATACTTATTGGCTCACATAACTGAAAAAGTCTAGGAATAGCACCAACTCAAGTATAGCTGGTTCATTCTCCGTTTCTTTACCTGAACCACAAGGCCTGAGTGGGAGAAGGGGAGGGAGAGAGGGACTCCCAGTGGGAAAAATCAAGTTGCTGACACCATGAGAAAAGGGAATGGATGCTGAGAAAGGGCAGCAGATGCCCTCTGATCTGTTTACCGCCTACGCACCCTGTTGGTGAGAGAAAGACCTCACCCTAAATAGCACAAGATGGCAGAACATATGACAGCCAACAATGAGCAGATGAAACCTAACAGCAGGCTGGGCATCGTGGCTCACTCCTGTAATCCCAGCAGTTTGGTAGGCCAAGATGGGAGGATTGCTTGAGCCCAAGGGTTGGAGACCAGCCTGGGTAGCAGAGGGAGATCCTCTATCTACAAAAAATTAAAAACCGGCTAGGCATTGGGACACAAGCCTGGAGTTCCAGCTACTAGAGGGGCTGAAGCAGGAGGATTGCCCGAGCCCAGGAGTTCAAGGCTACAGTGAGCTATGATTGTACCACTGCACTCCAGCCTGGGTGACAGAACAAGACCCTGTCTCAAAAAAAAAAAAAGAAAGAAAGAAAAGGAAACAAACAAAAGTTGATTGCAGGGCCACAGAAGGGTTGCATTCAGGGACAGAACAAACAGGGCCTGGCAATAAACAAGAGGGTGTGGTGATTCCCAGTTTCCAAGGGAGGATGTGATTGGCTTGTTTGAATGATTTCTTGGGCTGGCAGAAAGATGGAACTGGGTATGTTAAGGACCAAGTGGATGAAGCTGGTCTGGCTGAATGGGGAACTAACAGGGTGGGAACTGGCCTTTGGGGCCCCATGAGACTCAAAGATGCCAGGGCAGCATATGAAATGTCAGACCTTACAACATACCACTTAAAGGGCCTAGTATGTGCCCGGTGTGCCCTTAAACAAGGGGGCTGCTGAGGTGAGTGGTACCGCATACATCTGGTGCTCCTGACTTGAACTGGAGTCCCTGGCTCCAGTAGGTTTATTCTGAATCCCACTCTTTTTTGTTTGTTTGTTTGAGACGGAGTTTCGCTCTTGTTACCCAGGCTGGAGTGCAATGGCACGATCTCGGCTCCCCGCAACCTCCGCCTCCTGGGTTCAGGCAATTCTCCTGCCTCAGCCTCCTGAGTAGCTGGGATTACAGGCACGTGCCACTATGCCCAGCTAATTTTTTGTATTTTTAGTACAGACGGGGTCTGTCTCTTAAGTCATGCCTGCCCACAGCATGACTACTTCTCATGGAATCCGGACCCACTTTTTTTTTTTGAGACGGAGTTTCACTCTTGTTACCCAGGCTGGAGTGCAATGGCGCGATCTCGGCTCATCACAACCTCCACCTCCTGGGTTCAAGCAATTCTCCTGCCTCAGCCTCCTGAGTAGCTGGGATTACAGGCACGCACCACCATGCCCAGCTAATTTTTTGCACCTTTAGTAGAGACGGGGTTTCACCATGTTGACCAGGATGGTCTCGATCTCTTGACCTTGTGATCTACCCGCCTTGGCCTCCCAAAGTGCTGGGATTACAGGCTTGAGCCACCGTGCCCGGCCCCGGACCCACTTTTGAACATTTAGGAACTTAGAAATTACCTCCTCATGTGGAGTTGTCTTTGTTTTGCCCTAAATTAGATTTAAAAAAAACCTTACCTATGGAATGACCCATAAATCTTAAAACATTTACCCATAAATCTTTAAAACATTACATTGCCTTCTACACAAAAGTGTACTGGTTCTTCAGGGACAATGAATCTCACTAAGGATGCCACCCCAGGCTATGGGGCTTAGGCTCAAACCCAGACCTGGATGTGGGGTCTTGGCCAGGTTACTTGCCTCTCTGAGCCTCAGTTTCCTCGTCTGTAAAATGGTGATGAAAACAGTACCTATCACAGGATTTGTTTCTGGGGTGATGAACGTGTTCTGGTTTAAACAACGGTGATGATTGCACAACTTCGTGAATATACTAAAAAAAAATCACTGAATGGTATACTCTATTTTTTTTTTTTTTGTCTGAGACAGAGTCTCGCTCTGTCGTCCAGGTTGGAGTGCAATGGCACAGTCTCGGCTCACTGCAACCTCTGCCTCCCTGTTTCAAGCAATTCTTCTGCCTCAGCCTCCCAAGTAGCTGGGATTACAGACGCCCACCACTGCACACAGCTAATTTTTTGTATTTTTAATAGAGATGGGGTTTCACCATGTTGGCCAGGCTGGTTTCCAACTCCTGACCTCAGGTAATCCACCCACCTTGGCCTCCCAAAGTGCTGGGATTACAGGTGTGAGCCACTGTGGCCAGCCTGAATGGTACACTTTAAAAGGATAATTTTATCTGTGAATTTTATTTCAATTTTAAAAATGAGCCTGGGCAACACAGTGAGACCCTCTGTCTCTAAAAAAAAAAAAAAAAAAAAAAAAGTTGGGCATGGTGGAGTATGCCTGTAGTCCCAGCTACTCAGGAGGCTGAGGTGGGAGGATCGCTTGAGCCCAGGAATTTAAGGTTGTAGTGAGCTATGACTGTGCCGCTGCACACCAGCCTGGGCCGTAAAGCCAGATCCTGTCTCAAAATAAATAAATAAGTTAAAAAACAAAAACAAAAACAAAAAAACCTGACCTCCAAAGGCTGATGTAAGGATGAAGTGAGATAATGCGTGTGAAGAGTCTAGCACAGCACCTGGAACAGGAGAGGTGTTTTCGTCATCACCATCATTATCATCCGGAGGGAGCAGAGTCCTTTGAAACAAAGGAATATAAGCAAGCTCGATGTTATCAACTGATGGTTATTTTCTGTTTTCCACTTTACCTGGAATGGTAAAGCATATGGCTAGCAAGCAAAATCAACACTCATAGAAATTACACTATCTAAATTAAACATGTATTTTTACAGATAA
The DNA here is from genome assembly GCF_048565385.1 of Saimiri boliviensis. Lineage (NCBI taxonomy): Eukaryota > Metazoa > Chordata > Mammalia > Primates > Cebidae > Saimiri > Saimiri boliviensis. The sequence goes on from NC_133459.1 coordinate 21,553,714, forward strand.
AAATAAATTTCTTTTTCTTAAAATATTATGCTTGACAGATTTGACGATGCAAAAAATAAATTTTTCTTTATGGCAATGACACTGTAAACAAAGCCAAAATAACAGATTAGAGACAAATATTTCCATACAAAACAAAGGGTTCATGCAAAGAATTAACCTAAGAAGTGCATAGGGGCTGGGTAAGGTGACTCACGCCTGCAATCCTAGCACTTTGGGAGGCAGAGGCAGGCGGATCATCTGAGTTCAGGAGTTTGGGGCCAGCCTGGTCAACATAGTGAAACCCTATCCCTACTAAAAATTCAAAAATTAGGTGGGGCGCAGTGGCTCACACCTGTAATCCCAGCACTTTGGGAGACAGATGCAGATGGATCACCTGAGGTCAGGAGTTTGAGACCAGCCTGGCCAACATGGTGAAATCCCATCTCTACTAAAAATACAAAAAGTAGCCAGGCATGGTGGTAGGCACCTGTACCCAGCTACTTGGAAGGCTGAGGCAGGAGAATCGCTTGAACCTGGGAGGTGGTGGTTGCGGTGAGTCAAGATCACACCACTACACTCCAGCCTGGGCAACACGGTGAGATTCTGTCTCAAAAAATAAACCAACAAACAAAAAAAACCACACACACCAAAATTAGCTGGGCATAGTGGCACATGCCTGTAATCCCAGCTACTCAGGAGGCTGAGGCCCAAGAATCGCTTGAACCTGGGAGGCAGAGGGTGCAGTGAGCTGAGATCACACTACTGCACTCCAGCCTGGGAGACTCCTTCTCAAAAAAAAAAAAGTGCATAGGGAGACAAAGAACCCACTAGAAAAATAGGCAAAGGACACAGATAATTCATTGAAGTTGACTGCAAGTGGCCAAAACACTTACAACACAGTGCTCATCTTCATAGGGAGGTCAGGGAATACACATTTAGAACCAGGAGATACTGCTTTTCTCTTACAATACTGACAACAATTTAAACAATTAGTAATATACAGGGAAGTGCTAATGTGCCACACATTGCTAGCACCCTACAACCTTTATTCTTTAGAGATAGAGTCTCCCTGTGTTGCCCAGCATGAAGTACAGGGCTACTCACAGGCATCATTGTCATGCACTGCGTCCTCAAACCCCTGGGCTCTGGCAAGCCTCCCACCTCAGCCTCCTGAGTAGCTGGGACTACAGGCACGCACTACATGCCCAGCTAATATTTTTGTTATTGTAGGAGTTCAACAGTCTTGCTATATTGCCCACACTTAAAAAAAAATTGAAATACAATTCACACATCATAAAATCACCCTTTAAAGCTTGCTACAATCTTTGAGAAAATAATCTGACATGATTTATTAAAATTTAAAACATGCATACATAATCAATAACTACATTATTAAAAATTAAAATGCATACTTTTTGACACAGCAGTTCTACCTCCAGGAAGCAAAAGTATGAGTGCTTTCATTAAAGAGACGTGTGCAAGGAGATTCACTGAAGCACTCCTCATAACCGCAACAAACAAAAAAACTGGACGCTAGCTACAAGGCCACCAGTGAGAGAAAGCTGAATGAATGAGTCTACATATCTTACATAGGATGTTACTAGCTACTAAAAGGAATGAAATGTTGCATATGGATATGAATGGCCTCTAGGATATGTTATTATAGTAAAAAAAAAAAAAAAAAAAGCAAGATACGGTAGCTCACGCCTATAATCCCAGCAATTTTGTAGGGCAAGGTGGTCAAATGCTTTGAGCCTAGGAGTTTGAGACCAGCCTGGGCAACATAGCAAAATCCCATCTCTCCAAAAAATTTACAAAAATCAGCCGCATGTGATGGCACACCCCTGTAGTCCCAGCTACTTGGGAGGCAAAGGAGGGCGAACTGCTTGAGCCCAGGAAGTCGAGGCTGCAGTGAGCCGTGATCATGTCACTGCGCTCTAAGTCTGGGCCTAGAGTGCAATGGCACAATTATGGGCCTTTAAGACCCTGTCTCAAAAAAAAAAGAATGCAAGGTGCAGAACAGTGTGTATTGCATGTACAAGACGTATAGTACATCCTGTTATGTAAAATGGGAGGGGCAATGCATGTACATACAGTAATTGCTTATCCATGCTTAAGGCAGTCCTGGAAGGATGCACAAGAAAGGTAACAGTGGCTGGGCGCCGTGGCTCACGCCTGTAATCCCAGCACTTTGGGAGGCTGAGGAAGGCAGATCACGAGGTCAGGAGATCAAGACCATCCTGGCCGACATGGTGAAACCCTGTCTCTACTAAAAGTACAAACATTAGCTGGGCATAGTGGCGCGTGCCTGTAATCCCAGCTACTCGGCAGGCTGAGGCAGGAGAATCACTTGAACCAGGGAGTCCAAGGTTGCAGTGAGCCGAGAATGCGCCACTGCACTCCAGCCTGGCAACACAGCAAGACTCCATTTTCAAAAAAAAAAAAAAAAAAGTAACACTGGAAGCTTTTGGGGAGCTAACCAGGTACCTGGGGTACAGGTGAGGAGGAGGCTCATTTTTTAATATTCTTGTGTACCTCTGGAATTTTGAATCATGTGAATGTATTATGTATTAAAACTGTAGATTAATTAATAGATCTAAATCTGTATGGGACTCTGGTGCATATAGCCAGTAAATCAATCCAAGAAAGCTGTCCACTATATATTGTTAAATGAAAAAAGTATATTTCAGAATACTATAGAATGATTCTTTTTGTAGAAAAAGAAAAGAAAGCAAAGTAAAGGGACGAAACATCCTAACACTCTGCACACATACACGCACATGTCTTTGTTTAGGCATTAAAAAAGGATTGGCCAGGTGCAGCGGCTCACATCTGTAACCCCAGCACATTGGGTGGGTAAGGTGGGAGGATGCTTAAGGTTAGGAGTTCAAGAGCAGCCTAGGCAACATACTAAGATCCCATCTCTACAAAAAAACTTCAAAAATTAGCCAGGCATAGTGGCTTGAGGCTGTAGTTCTAACTACTCAAGAGGCTGAGGCAGGGGATCACTTGAGCTTAGCAGTTCGGGGCTGCAGTGAGCTATAATTGTGCCAATGCACTCCAGGCTAGGTGACAGTACAAAACCCGACCTCAAACAAAACTAAACTAAAAAAAAAAAAAAAAAAAAAAAATGAAAGAAAGGAAAGAAAAGAAAAGGTAGGGGCTGGTGGCTCACGTCTGTAAGAAAAGAAAAGGTAGGGGCTGGTGGCTCACGTCTGTAAGAAAAGAAAAGGTAGGGGCTGGTGGCTCACGTCTGTAAACCCAGCACTTTAGGAGGCTGAGGCAGGGGAATCCAAGGTCAGGAGTTCGAGACCAGCCTGACCAACATGGTGAAACCCCATCTCTACTAAAAAAACAAAAATTAGCTGGGCATGATGGTACTCGCCTGTAATCCCAGCAACTTAGGAGGCTGAGGCAGAAGAATCGCTTGAACCTGGGAGGCAGAGGTTGCAGTGAGCAGAGATCCTGCCATTGCACTCCAGGCTGGGAGACGGAGGGAGATTCAGTCTTAAAAAACAAAAACAAACAAAAAAGTGTTCTTTACATATGACCGTGCATAACTTTCGTAATTTAAAAAACAGTATTAAAAACAAACTGCCATGGTTTCTGTTTGTTGTCACAATCTTAATTAATTTTGAGCTGAGGATTCTGGACTGGAAGATTTTCATGCAAATTCTCAGTATCTCAGACACAGCAGGAAGAGCTTCTCTTGTCACTCTGAGACCTACAGTGCAGGTTGGACATTACTATCCCTGTCCTCAGAACAGGTTTTGTATTTTTAACCCAACAGCCTTGGCTCTCTGAGCACCTTCCTGCACAGGTGAGAAACATGCAGACTTCCCAGGATGTGAAAGAGATCGGGGGAGAGGGGGTGTTTTGGGAAACAGAATGGGAGAGACAGGAGCAGGGGGAGGCACGGAGGCTCCTGGAACCCAGTGCCAGCCTCTGCCCTCAAGGAGGCAGACTGGGCATAGGCCCTTCCAGCCCCACATGGCTGCCTAGGTGTCAGTTCTGTTCTGGCCCCTGAGAGTCACATTTTTGTTATTTTGGCAGGGGTAGATGGTTGCAGGACTTCATTCTTCAGTGACGTCCCTGTGACACTTCATTGCCACATACTGTGAAGGGCTGGGCTGAGTTTCACATGGTTAGCCCCAGTGGGCTCTCCAGCCAGCTTGGATTCCACTAACCTGCCAGCTTTCTTGGACTGATTTACTGGTTATGTGCACCAGAGTCCCAGAGACCTTGTCCTCAACCCTGTCTCTGCACATACTATGTATGGGATTCCGGGCAGATGATTTAACTTCTCTAAGCCTCCGTCTCCTCATCTGGAAAATGGGGATGAGGGCGAGTAAGCGCCACTCGGTGAAGATTTTGTGAGAGGCATGATGCTGCTAGTGAGTCTGGCGCAGGGTGGATGCCACATCTGAAGCCACTGGCCTTAGGCTCCGTGGGGTCACAGCAAGTGGGAGGCGGCACTGTGAGGTCACAGCAATGGCTCTGTCCTGAATGGTCTGTAATCCTGGAGTAACCTCATGATGGCAGCTGGACGGGCACTGCATGCGTGGGCATTTGTGTGGGAGTGTGTGGGCCTGAGTACGAGGGAAGGCCTATCTAGAGTAGTCTCTTCCAGGTGATAACACGACTAGCTGGTTCAGTGAGAACTGTGGGCCAACTGTCTGCCACCTTGAAGCCCAAAAAGCAAGAATCAAGGGGCTGGCTCAGCAAAGGCTCTAAGGCCCAGTTTATCAAAATAGCCCTCTAGGCTGTGTACGGTGGCTCACGCCTGTAATCCCAGCACTTTGGGAGGCAGAAGCAGGGGTATCACGAGGTCAGGAGATCAAGACCATCCTGACCAACATGGTGAAACCCCGTCTCTACTAAAAATACAAAAATTAGCCAGGTGTGGTGGCACGGGCCTGTAGTCCCAGATACTCCAGAGGCTGAGGCAGGAGAATTGCTTGAACCTGGGAAGTGGAGGTTGCAGTGAGCCAAGATCATGTCACTGTACTCCAGCCCGGTGACAGAGCAAGCTTCCGTCTCAAAAAAAAAAAAAAAAAAAAAAAAAAAATAGCCCTCTAAGTCCCTTGTGGGGCACAGGGAGCAACTCTCCCCCTTGCTTTTTGCTCCTCACACCTGAGTGAGATTGGACAAGCACTGACATTAATTATTTCAGAAGTAACTGAAGCGGCACTTGCCAGCCCAACAGCTGAAGCTGCAAATGCCAGGTTGGTTTTTGTTCTTTTTCAGGGAAATAGTTGCATCCAGCCATCACAAGCCCATCCTGTTGAGTGCCCAGCAGTGGATTGGGCTGGGTGAGGGGCTGGTACCTAGTTCTGGCCCTGATAGGGATCTTGGGGTGGCCTGGAGCAGGTAGGGAGAAAGGCCACTTGAGAACAAACCAGTCCCCTGCTCTGGGAGGCTGGCTTAGTGCGGAGCTGGGCCTCCGAGTGTGGGAAGGACTGCGATAAGTGGGGGTGAGAACCTGGGTTTGTGTCCAGGCTCCTCGCTTCTTAGCCATGTGACCTTGAGCAAGGTCAACACCTTGCCTGCATTTCCTCATCCTAGGCATTGGCCAGGCTTTGGAAACATCACACTGGGCGCTGCGGCTCATGCCTATAATCCCAGAACTGTGGGAGGCCAAAGCGGGCAGATCACTTGAGGCAAGGAGTTTGAGACCCTGGCCAACATGGTGAAACTCTATCTCTACTAAAAATAGACAAAAATTAGCTGGGCACGGTGGTGGCATGCACCTGTAGTCCCAGATACTTGGGAGAATGAGGCAGGAGAATTGCTTGAACCCCGGAGGTGGAGACTACAGTGAGCTGAGATCGCGCCCCTGCACTCCAGCCTGGGCAAAAGAGTGAGACTCTGTCTTAAAAACAAACAAAAAATATTTGGGTGGGAAAGGGGTGAGAGATAAAAGACTACAAATTGGGTGCAGTGTACACTGCTCAGGTGATGGGTACAGCAAAATCTCACACACCACCACTAAAGAACTTATGTTACCAAACACCACCTGCTCCCCAGTAGCCTATGGAAATAAAAAATTAAAAAACAAAACAAAACAACCCATCGTGCTGTGGAAGCATTGGGAATAGCCAGAAGAGAAAACAGAGGTTCAGGGAAGTACAGGGACTGCCTGAGGCCACACAGTGGGTTGCTTCCAAGCAGGACCCTCAAGAGTCCCAGCTCAGGGTTGTGGCCTCTGTACTCTCTTTCCCTTGGCCTCCTACGGTTCTCTCCTCTTCCCAGGACCATTCCCAGGGGCCACATGTGCTTGGTGGTTGCTCTCCTCCAGTGATCCTGGAAACAGGCCTGGCACTGCCCAGCTAATCCAGGTCTCCCATAACTGTCCTTCCCCTCCAGTGCGTGAAGTTGTTAAATGCTTCATCTAAGTTCTGAGTAGGTCCAAATGATGGCTCATCTGAAAAATGTTGGCGTGAGACATGCTAAACTCCAACACTGGGGAATGGAAGGGATTTTCCTTTTGCCCAAGGACCCCTTTGAACCTTAGGGATTTCTGTCTCGAATTCAGGCTATTCCCACCACTTCCATAGTATGAAGCTTCCAAATTTCTGTCCAAGAGCCTAAGAAGTTTCAAATACCAGCTCATGCAGCCTGGTTGGCAGCAAGGCTCTGAAACCTCACTGTCTGCATTTAAATCCCCGATCCACCGCTAACTAGTTGTGTGACCTTGAGCAAGTTGCTTCACTGATCTGTGACTCCATTTCCCATATGAAAAATTGGCTGGCAGCAGGCACAGTGGCTCACACCTGTAATCCCAGTACTTTGGGAGGCCGAGGTGGGTGGATCACCTGAGGTCAGGAGTTTGAGACCAGCCTGACCAACATGGCAAAACCCTGTCTCTACTAAAAATGCAAAAATTAGCCAGGTGTGGTGATGTGCACCTGTAATCCCTGCTACTTGGAAGGCTGAAGCAGGAGAATCGCTTGAACCTGGAAGGTGTAGGTTGCAGTGAGCCAAGATCACACCATTGCACTCCAGCCTGGGCCAAGATTGCACCATTTCACTCCAGCCTGGGTGACAGAGTAAGACTCCGTAAAAAAAAAAAAAAAAAAAAAGGATGGGATGGCTTCTTTGGTTTTCTTGTAAAAAAAAAAAAAAAAAAAAAAGACAAATGGGAATAATATTAGTACCTACCTGATAAAGTTAGTGTGAAGTTTAAATGAGATAACACATGTAAGTGCTTTACCCGGTGCAGGCCCATAATAAGGGCTCAGTTAGCTAAACACAGGACTATATAGGTCATTTCTGTGTATCTGTCTCCCTATCTAGAGTGCAAGCTTGTTGAGGACAAGGACCATGTCTGTTTTGTACCTTGCATATAATGGACGTGAAAACAAACAAACAAACAATTTAAATTTAAATTTGCTAGACCGGGCAAGGTGGCTCATACCTGTAATCCCAGCACTTTGTGAGGCTGTGGCAGGTGGAATTCCTGAGCCCAGGAATTTGAGACCAGCCTGGACAACACAGCAAAAGTCCATCTCTGTAAAAAATGCTAAAATTAGCTGGGCATGGTGGTGTGCATGCCTGTAGTCCCAGCTACTCTGGGTGCTGAGGTGGGAGGATCCTGAGAGCCCAGGAGGTTGAGGCTGCAGTGAGACATGATGGTGCCACCGCACTCCAGCCTGGGCGACAGAGTGAGACTCGGTCTCAAAACTAAATAAATAACAATAAATAAATAAATGTGCAGAAATGTATTTTTCGTAGAGATGGGGTTTCTCCATGTTGGTCAGGCTGGTCTCAAACTCCTGACCTCAGGTAATCTGCTCACCTCAGCCTCCCAAAGTGCTTGGATTACAGGCATAAGCCACCGTGCCCAGCCAGAAAATATCTTTTAACCCATTTTTTACCTCTTAACAGTCTAAAACTTCCTGGGATATATATCTAAATATCTCTGTGGGGCCTCAAAACACCTTAGGGCAGGTGTCCCCAAACTTTTTACACAGGAGGCCAGTTCACTGTCCATCAGACTGTTGGAGGGCCGCCACATACTGTGCTCCTCTCACTGACCACCAATGAAAGAGGTGCCCCTTCCTGAAGTGCGGCGGGGGGCCGGATAAATGGCCTCAGGGGGCCACATGCGGCCAGCGGGGCCGTAGTTTGGGAAGCCTGCCTTAGGGCAATAAAAGCCCTTATACGTGGCTTTCCTTAGGAGTCAATGCTGTCCTGTTCATAGCCATAAAGATTATATCCTTTCAGTTGGGAGTACTAATTAGCTTTGCTGTTTCCCCTTCTTTCTCTACTCCTATTTTCCCCCCTGCATTTCAATCCACAGACTGAAGAAAAAAACAAGAAAGGAAAGAAAGCTCCGAGTCATGCAGTTTCTGCCCTTACCAGAAGCAAGAACCTTTCAATTGCCTTTTCCTGAGCGGAAAAAGATTTCTCTTCCTCTGCTAGCTTTTCTCTAGTGATTTTTTTTTCTCCTCTTCTTTTCTGGAGGAAATTGCTTGTAGCTTCTCCCCTTCTCTCCTGACCGATTACTTGGCTGGGCATGCTGTAAAATAAAGTTTACATTAAATAGTTTCCATGGCAACCTCCCACACCACATCTCTGGTTTTAAAGCAATCTTATCCCTTTTCCCATTCAAGCTTGACAAAAAGTAACTTTTCTTGAAAGTACACAGATAGAAAGAACCTAATAAGGTTTGTAAAGAGAGATAGACTGGTTGCACAAGATAGGGATCCCTTGATGGAGTACATGAGATGAATTCCTGAAAAAAAATCTCCTGTAAATCATGGTTATTTACATTGTGCTCAGGCCATTTTAAGTCTGCATAAGAAAGCTTGTTGAATTGCAAATAACAGGGAGAGTTCTCATTTTTGGAGCACCACCCACTCCATGCTAGACACTGCTCTGAGCACTTCGTATCCATGAATTACCTCATTTACTTTAATCCTGGATGCATCCTGCAGAGATTTTTTTTTTTTTCCATTAGATTGTCATTAGTGCCATTCGGGCATCTGCTTATGTGGAAATATTTCAGTCTCCAAATTAACTACTTAGAATCGAAGTGTTCTTACACATACCTCCTAATAACCATGACAGCTGCCCTTTACTGTGCTATGCCCACTGCCTGGAGATGTGTTCACCTCCTCTCAGTTAATTGTGAGCACAAGCTTAGGAGATCCTATTATCCCCTATTATAGATGAAGTAATTGAGGCTCATGGAGGGAAGGCAACTTGCCCACACAGCTGTAAGTTGCAAAGTTGGAATTTGAATTTAGGTGGGTTCAGTCCCTGCCTTAGTTTGTTTGGGCTGCTATAACAAAAGACCATAGACTGGGTAGTTTATAAACAACAGAAATTGGGCACGGTGGCTCACACCTGTGATCCCAGCATTTCGGGAGGCTGAGGCCGGTGGATCACCTGAGGTCAGGAGTTTGAGACCAGCCTGGCCAACATGATGAAACCCTGTCTCTAGTAAAAATACAAAAATTAGCTGGACGTGGTAGTAAGTGCCTGTAATCCCAGCTACTTGGGAGACTGAGGCAGAAGAATCAGTTGAATCTGGGAGGTGGAGGTTGCAGTGAGCTGAGATCACACCATCGCACTCCAGCCTGGGTGACAAGAGTGAAACTTCATCCCCCCCCCTCAAAAAAAATAGAAATTTATTTCTCTCACTTCCAGAGGCCAGGAAGTCCAGGATCCAGGCACTGGCAGATTCAGTGATGAGGGCCCAGATGGGAACATAGCAAGGAGGCCCAGTTTGTGCTTCCTTTATATCTTCAGATTAGACTTTATAGCTATAAGGATACCAATGGCTCCTTAGGAAAGCCATGTTTCACTGCTAGCTTTTAAGCCCCACAGAGGTATTCGGATATACATCCCAGGAAGTTTTCAACTGTTAAGAGGTGAAAAATGTGTTAAAAGATATTTTCTCTTCTAGCCAGAGCCCTAAGTCAAGCTTAAGCCTAGCAGTAATAATAAATTAAGATACCTGGCTATTAACTTTAAACTAGTTCTTGCTCTAACTGCATGTATCTTAATATACTATTAAATAGAGCATTAATGTGTTCACACATCGTAGAAGGAGTGAGGAGTCTCTCTTGGGTCTTTTTCATCAGGGCAATAATCCCAGCCATAAGGGCTTCATCCCTTAAACCTAATCAGCTCCAAAAGGCCATGCCTCCTAATATCATCATACAGGGAGTGAGGATTTCAGCATAGGAATTGAGGGGGTGGGACACAAACATTCAGATCGTGGCAGTCCCAATGCAGGTACTCTTGTCACTCTGCCTCCCAGAAATTCCCCCAGCTAGGGAGGTAAGGAGGAGACCATCCCTCCACAGATGACATGGGCTTCCAGGTGTGGGTGTGAATGCCCTGGGCGGCCTCTGGACCAGGTGTGAGCAACTCTGGCCCGTGGGAGGTGAAGAGAAGAAGCAGCAGTGGTCGCTCTCCCCCATTCCTTAAAGTTGCTGAGCTTTTGTTGGTTCTCACCAATTGCAGTACTCATCTTTCTCTATCCTCTCCCTCAACTTTTCGATCTGGCCACATCCTACTCATCCCCCAAATCTCAATTTAAAAGCTGCCTCCTCTATGAAGCCTCCCTGTCTTTTGAGACAGAGTTCAGCCTGACAGATCTGGCTTAGTCACTTATGAGCTGTGAGACCTGTAGTTCTCAGAGCCTCGATTTGCTCATGTATAAAATGGGGGCTTCACAGGGTCATCGTGAGGTTCCACATGATCATGGATGATAAAAGTACATAGCAGAGCTCCCAGCCACAGTAAGTGTTCAGCAAATGTCAGTTCCTGTTATTGGGCTTCTGTGGCATTTTGTTCCCATTTCCATTATTATAATTACCTTATTTATAGCTTGCACATCTCCCCAACAACTGGTGAGGCTTTGAGGAAGGATCCTCATTTTCTCTCTCTTTTTTTTTCCTTGAGAAGAAGTCTTGCTGTTGCCCAGGCTGGAGTGCAGTGGCGTAATCTCAGCTCACCACAACCTCTGCCTCCTGGGTTCAAGCGATTCTCCTGCCTCAGCCTCCTGAGTAGCTGGGATTATAGGAGTGTGCCACCACGTCTGGCTAATTTGTGTAGTTTTAGTAGAAACTGGGTTTCACCATGTTGGTCAGGCTGGTCTCAAACTCCTGATCTTGTGATCTACCCACCTCAGCCTCCCAAAGTGCTGGGATTACAGGTGTGAGCCACCATGCCCAGTCTCATCTTCTCTTTTGTATCTCCAGCCCTGGCACCAGCAAATGTTTGTTAACTGAATAAATGAAAGATTATCAGGTACCATCTCCCAGAGCATTTGGCTCCTGGAAACTGTGGCTGGAAAGGAGTCAGGTGCTGGGGCTTCCCATGCTTTTCAAATGCAAATAGTTCTGAGAAAGGTCACTAGACCAGCCAACCCTCAGCTGGGTTTGGGTGATATGCAGCTGAGAAAGACCACCATCTAGGGACCTGGGTTAGGAAGGTGTATGTCCTGGGGGCAGGAAGATGGAAACACAACTTTGCCCAGTGCCAGCCTAGGCTAGGTCCCTCTTAATGACCTCATGATGTTTTGAATCAATTTTTAGAAAAAAGCAGAGCAAGGGCCGGGCGCGGTGGCTCAAGCCTGTAATCCCAGCACTTTGGGAGGCCGAGGCGGGTGGATCACGAGGTCAAGAGATCGAGATCATCCTGGTCAACATGGTGAAACCCCGTCTCTACTAAAAATATAAAAAATTATATGGGCATGGTGGCATGTGCCTGTAATCCCAGCTACTCAGGAGGCTGAGGCAGGAGAATTGCCTGAACCCGGGAGGCGGAGGTTGTGGTGAGCCGAGATCACGCCATTGCACTCCAGCCTGGGTAACAAGAGCAAAAAAAAAAAAAAAAAAAAAAACCAAAAAAAAAAACTCTGTCTCAAAAAAAAAAGAAAAAAGCAGAGCATATACAAATCAATAAAATAACAAAAACCATCTTTTAGGCTTCCCAAATCATGTATGTTTCTGGTCCTCCATCCACTGATGTCAGAGGTTTCCAAGATTGGTCCACGAAGGCAAAATGGGAGAGGAAGGAAACTGCTCCTTCGCAGCAGACACTAGGTCACCTGCAAGGCTACGGGCGTTTTTTGGCCACCAGCTCTCTGTGGGCCCCGGAGCCAGACGCTGCTCTTCTCTGCGCCTCCCTCCTGCCCACACACCATTGCCCATGCTGTTCTCTTCTCTTGGGTCTCCTTTCCACTCTCTCTCCCTTCTCCAATCTCAGCTTACCTGTCTTCCAGAGATCCTTCACCTAACTCCCAGGCTGGGGCTAGCAGCTGACACCCTGATGACAATGCGTTTTGAGAGGCTTAGAGAAACTAAATCTGTACTATCCCTGAAATGGCCTGTTTTCTTGTCTATCATCCTCACAAACCACCAACCCATGGGCACCTCAATTGGCCAAGAGCCTGGAGTCTAACTCCTTGGGTTCAAATCCAGGCTCTGCCACTTTCTATGTGGCTCCGGGAAAGTTACTTATCCTTTTTGTGCCTCAGTTTCCTCATCTGTAAAATGAGAGTAACAAGAATAGCATCTGTCATCTAGCGTTATGATCATAATTAAATGAACTGATATCTGTAAAGTGCTTAGGACTTACTTACTTAGGGCCTGGCATAAGGTAGGCACACGTTTAATGCTAATCATCATCATCATCATCATATGTATCCTCAGAGTCACAGGAAAGTAATAGATCTTCCCCCAGCCCTTTTTCCTCACCTCCTTTTCCAATCTTTCTCCTCTGGGAAGACGTGAGGAAACAGGGATGGAGAAAGGGTTTTTCTGATTTCAGCTTCGGGGCATTTCCACCCTGAAGGTCTTCTGTCCTCCTTGGGAGTCTGATCATCTAAAGCGTCCTCTTCTGCTCTTTGCCAAGCCCTATATCCATATCCTATGTCACCAGACATGTCCTGGCCACAGTCTGGGACATCACTCAGTCTCTCACTTACAGATGGGACTTGGGGCCCAGAGAGAGGCTCTGACTTGCCTCAGGCCACACAGTGCATTAGTGGCAGCCCCAGGGCAAAGACAAGTGTGTCCTCCAACATCGTCTCCTACATGGTCTCCCCAGCTGCTGCTAGCACAGAGCGGGGCTCATAGTAGCCCTTTGGTAACTCACCAAGAGAGGCAATATGGGACGATGGGGAACAGCATGGGCTTTGAAAACACATGTACCTGAAGTTGAGGCCTGGCTCTGCCGTTTACACACTATGCAGCCTTAGGGAAGTCACTTCATCAACCTGAGCCTCAGTTTTCTCATCCATAAAATGGAAATAATAATAGCACTCCTTCAGAGCGATCCTGAAAGACAGTAGAGTACGGATGTTAAGAGCATGGACTCTGGCTGGGTGCAGTGGCTTACACTGTAATCCTAGCACTTTGGGAGGCCAAGGCAGGCAAATCACCTGAGGTCAGGAGTTTGAGAACAGCCATGCCAACATAGCAAAACCCCATCATAAAAATTAGCCGGGCATGGTGTGTGCCTGTAGTCCCAGCTACTTGGGAAGCTGAGGCAGGAGACTGCTTGAACCTGGGAGACAGAGGTTGCAGTGAGCTGAGATCATGCCACTACACTCTAGCCTGGGCAACAGAGCAAGACTTTGTCTCAGAAAAGAAACAAACAAAAAAAAAGGCATGGGGCTCTGGAGTCAGACTGCTTGGTTCAGTTCCCAGCTCCACCATACGTTAACTGATTTGGGGCCAGGTGCAATGACTCACACTTGTAATCCCAGCACTTTGGGAGGCTGAGGTGGGAAGATCACTTGAGCCCAGGAGTTCCAGACCAGCCCAAGCAACATGGTGAAACCCCATCTCTACAAAAAATACAAAAGTATGCCAGGCATAGTGGCACATGCCTGTAGTCCCAGCTACTGGGAGGGCTGAGGTGGGAAGATCACTTGAGCCAGGGAGGTCCAGACTGCAGTGAGCCGTGACCACACCAGAGCATGGGCTCTGGAGCCAGACTGCTTGGTTCAGTTCCCAGCTCCAAGAAAAAAAAATTTGGCCGGGCGCAGTGGCTGTAATTCCAGCACTTTGGGAGGCCAAGGCAGGCGGATCACGAGGTCAGGAGATCAAGACCATCCTAGCCAACATAGTGAAACTCCACCTCTACTAAAAAAAAAATACAAAAATTAGTTGGGTGTGGTGGCAGGTAACTGTAGTCCCAGCTACTCAGGATGCTGAGACAGGGGAATCACTTGAATCTAGGAGGCAGAGGTTGCAGTGAGCCAAGATTGTGCCACTGTACTCCATCCAGCCTGACAACAGAGCGAAACTTAGTCTCAAAAAAAAAAGTTTTTTTTTAAATTTAGGCAACCATGCCTCAGTTTATCCACCTGTGATTTGGTGATAATAAGAGTCCCTACCTCATATAGTTGTAGGGACTAAATGAGATATTTATGCATATGATAGAGCCTGGCAATATTAACTTATCGATAAGCAATACTCATCATTAAATAGTACCAGAGGGTTGTCAGAAGCATACATAACTATGAAAGCAATTAGCACAGTAAAGGAAATCATAAGTGTCCTATAAATGGAACATGTCATCTTTGCTGTCACTTCTTACTGAAGGACTGTGGAGTATGGGACTGCTATTCCTGGGCCCCACAGCTTTCCTGGCTAGGCTGAGGGTCCCCCACTACCTGTAGGCCCCTTATTTCATTTCCTGAGGCCCAGCTTTATACAGTAGCTCCTGATGCTCTGATGTACATTATAAATTTAGTTCCTCTAAATCCACCCAAAATGCATTTACCAGTTGTCAGCCACTTATCAGCAATTAAGCTTCCATTTTAGATATCAAGACAGCAATACATTTTGCTGCTGAGTGGGGAGACATTCAGACAGGCTGCCAGGCTCAAGTTCTTATTATTCTGTTTGGTTTAGCAAAGACTTCATACACTTATAAACTTACATAGACTTAAAGCCAGAGGATACCCTAGAAAGCCCCATTTTATAAAAGTGGAAACTGAGGAAGGATCCAAGATGGCCGAATAGGAACAGCTCTGGAGTGCAGTTCCCAGCAAGAATGCAGAGGGTGAGTGACCACCACATTTCCAAACAAGTTATTACTGCCCACAGACCAGGAGATTCCCTGGACTGAAAAGCACCACAAGTTTCCAGCATGGCTGTTTCAGCCTGCACAGTGGGTCTCCACACAAAAACTCACACAAATCTGGGCAGCCATTTCAACTGGCACCTGGAATGCCTGGGAGACAGAACCACCCATCAACTGAAAAAAAGGGGGCTGAAACAGGGAGCCAGGTGATCTGACTCAACAGGTCCCACCCCTACAAAGACCAGCAATCTGAAACGCTCTGGACTGAGAGTTTTACAGCAAGCATGCTGGACCTGGAAAGGTCCAGCTCTTTGTGGGGAAGGGCATCTGCCATTACCGAGGCAGTCTGCCATTACTGAGGCAGTCTGCTATTACTGAGGCAATCCGCTATTACTGAGGCAGTTCTAACTATACCTCTATAAACAAAACTGCAAGGAAGTTCACACAGCAGCTGGGCAGAGCCCACAGCAGTGCAGCAACGCCTCCACTGGCAGACTATGACTAGGATACCTCCTCGCTGGGCAGGGCATCTCTGAAAAAAGGCAGCAGCACATCAGGAACTTATAAATAAAGCCCCACCTTCCCAGGACAGAGCACCTGGGAAAAAAAGGCAGTTATGAGTTCCACTGGAGCAGACTTAAACATACCTGCCCAGCAGCCCTGAATGGAACAACAGAGCTCACAGCTCAGCACTTGAGTTCCTATAACAGACAGACTGTCTCCTCAAGCAGCTCCCTGACCCCCATATATCCAAAGAGACATCTCATAAAGGAGAGCTCAGGCTGACATCTGGCAGGTACACTTCTGGGACAAAGATAACAGAAGAAGAAACTGGCAGCAACCCTTACTGTTCTGTAGCCACCGCAGGTGATCTCCAGGTAAACAGGGTCTGGAGTGGACCTCCAGCAGTCCTACAGCAGAGGGGCCTGACTGTTAGAAGGAAAACTAAAAAATAGAAAGAAATAACTTCATCATCAACAAAAAGGATGTCCACTCAGAGATCCCATCCAAAGTCACCAACTACAAAAACCACAGGTAGATAAATCCACAACGATGGGAAGAAACCAGCGCAAAAAGGTTAAAAACACCCAAAACCAGAATGCCTCTCCTCCTCCAAGGGATCACAACTCCTCACCAGTAAGGGAATAAAGCTGGATGGAGAATGAGTCTGTGAATTGACAGAAACAGGCTTCAGAAAGTGGGTAATAACAAACTTCTCTGAGGTAAAAGGACATATTCTAACCCAATGCAAAGAAACTAAGAACCTTGAAAAAAGGTTTGACAAAATGTTAATGAGAATAAACAGCTTAGAGAGAATATAAATGAATTGATGGAGCTGAAAAGCACAACACAAGAACTTCGTGAAGCATACACAAGTTTCAGTATCTGAATTGACCAAGCAGAAGAAACGGTATCAGAGATTGAAGATCAACTCAATGAAATAAAATAAGAAGGCAAGATTAGAGAAAAAAGAGTGAAAAGAAATGAACAAAGCCTCCAAGAAATATGGGATTATGTGAAAAGACCTAATTTACATTTGATAGGTGTACCTGAATGTGATGGAGAGAATGAATCCAAGCTAGAAAACACTCTTCAGGATATTATCCAGGAGAACTTTCCCCAACCTAGCAAGGCAGGCCAATATTCAAGTCCAGGAAATACAGAGAACACCACAAAGATATTCCTCAAGAAGAGCAACCCCAAGGCACAAAATCATCAGATTCACCAGGGTCGAAATGAAGGAAAAAATGCTAAGGGCAGCCAGAGAGAAAGGTCGGGTTACCCACAAAGGGAAGCCCATCAGAGTCATAGCAGATCTCTCAGCAGAAACCCTACAAGCCAGAAGAGAGTGGGGGCCAATATTCAACATTCTTAAAGAAACGAACTTTCAACCTAGAATTTCATATCCAGCCTAACTAAGCTTCATAAGCAAAGGAGAAATGAAATCCTTTACAAACAAGCAATTGCTGAGAGATTTTGTCACCACCAGGCCTGCCTTACAAGAGCTCCTGAAAGAAGCACCAAACATAGAAAGGAACAACCAGTACCAGCCACTCCAAAAACATACCAAATGGTAAAGAGCACAACACAATGAAGAAATTGCATCAACTAATGGGCAAAACAACCAGCTAGCATCAAAATGGCGGGATCAAGTTCACACATAACAATATTAACCTTAAATGTAAATGGGCTAAATGCCCCAATCAAAAGAGACAGACTGGCAAATTGGATAAAAAGTCAAAAACCATCAGTGTGCTGTATCCAGGAAACCCATCTCACATGCAAGGACACAGATAGGCTCAAAATAAAGGGATGGAGGAAGATTTACCAAGCAAATGGAGAGCAAAAAAAGCAGGAGTTGCAATCCTAGTCTGTGATAAAATAGACTTTAAACCAACAAAGATCAAAAAGAGATAAAGAAGGGCAGTACATAATGGTAAAAGGATCAATGCAACGAGAAGAGCTAACGATCCTAAATATGTACCCACCCAACAGAGGAGGACCCAGATATATAAAGAAAGTTCTTCATGACCTACAAAGAGACTTAGACTCCCACACAATAATAGTGGGAGATTTTAACACTCCACTGTCAATATTAGACAGATCAGTGAGACAGAAAATTAACAAGGATATCCAGGACTTGAACTCAGATCTGGACCGAACAAAACTAATAGACATTTACAGAACTCTCCACCCCAAATCCACAGAATATACATTATTCTCAGCACCACATCACACCTACTCTAAAATTGACCACATATTTGGAAGTAAATCACTCCTCAGCAAATGCAAAAGAATGGAAATCATAACAAACAGTCTCTCAGACCACAGTGCAATCAAATTAGAACTCAGGATTAAGAAACTAACTCAGAACCACACAACTTTATGGAAAATGAACAACTGGCTCTTGAATGTTGACTGGATAAACAATGAAATGAAGGCAGAAATAAAGATGTTCTTTGAAACCAGTGAGAATGAAGACACAACATACCAGAATCTCTGGGACACATTTAAAGCAGTGTCTAGAGAAAATTTATAGCAATAAATGCCCACATGAGAAGCAAGGAAAGATCTAAAATGGACATCCTGTCATCAAAATTGAAAGAGCTAGAGGAGCAAGATCAAAAAAACTCAAAAGCTAGCAGAAGACAAGAAATAACTAAGATCAGAGCAGAACTGAAGGAGATAGAGACACAAAAAACCCTTCAAAAAATCAACAAATCCAGGTGCTGGTTTTTTGAAAAGATCAACAAAATAGACCACTAGACAGATTAATAATAAAGAAAAGAGAGAAGAATCAAATACATGCAATAAAAAATGATAAAGAGGATATCACCACCGATTCCACAGAAATACAAACTACCATCAGAGATTACTACAAACAACTCTATGCACACAAACCAGTAAACCTGGAAGAAATGGATTAATTCCTGAACACTTGCACCCTCCCAAGCCTAAACCAGGAAGAAATCAAAACCCTGAATAGACCAATAACAAGGGCTGAAGTTGAGGCAACAATTAATAGCCTACCAACCAAAAAAAGCCCAGGTCCAGATGGGTTCACAGCTGAATTCTATCAGACATACAAACAGGAGCTGGTACAACTCCCTCTGAAACTATTCCAAACAATCCAAAAGGAGGGAATCCTTCCCAAATCATTTTATGAAACCAACATCATCCTGATACCAAAACCCAGCAGAGACTCAACAAGAAAAGAAAACTTCAGGCCAATATCCATGATGAACATAGATGCAAAAAATCTTCAATAAAATACTGGCAAACTGATTGCAACAGCACATCAAAAAGCTTATCCCTCACTGTCAAATGGGCTTCATCCCAGGGATGCAAGGCTGGTTCAGTGTACACAAGTGTATAAACGTAATTCACCACATAAACAGAACCAAAGACAAAAACCACATGATTATCTCAATAGATGAAGAGGTCTTTGACAAAATTCAACAGCCCTTTATGCTAAAAACTCTCCATAAACTAGGTATCAATGGAATGTATCTCAAAATAATTAAAGCTATTTATGACAAACCCACAGCCAATATCATACTAAATGGGAAAACATGGCAGCATTCCCTTTGAAATCTGGCACTAGACAAGGATGCCCTCTCTCACCACTCTTGTTGAATATAGTATTGGAAGTTCTAGCCAGAGCAATCAGGCAAGAAAAAGAAATAAAGGGTATTCAATTAGGAAAGGAGGAAGTCAAATTGTCTCTATTTGCAGATGACATGATTGTATATTTAGAAGACCCCATCATCTCAGCCCAAAATCTCCTGAAACTGATAAGCAACTTCAGCAAAGTCTCAGGATACAAAATCAATGTGTAGAAATCACACACATTCCTATATACCAATAACAGACTTAAAGAGAGCCAAATCAAGAACGAACTGCCATTCACAGTTGCTACAAAGAGAATAAAATACCTAGGAATACAATTAACAAAGGATGTAAAGGACCACTTCAAGGAGAGCTACAAACCACTGTTCAAGGAAATAAGAGAGGACACAAACAGATGGAAAAACATTCCATGCTCATGGTTAGGAAGAATCAATATTCTGAAAATGGCCATACTGCTCAAAGTAATTTACAGATTCAATGCTATCCCCATCAAGTTGCCTATGACCCTCTTCACAGAACTAGAAAAAACCACCTTAAATTTCATATGGAACCAAAAAGGAACCCGCATAGCCAAGTCAATTATAAGCAAAAAGAACAAAGCTGGAGGCATCACGCTACCTGACTTCAAACTATACTACAGGACTACAGTAATCAAAAGAGCATGGTACTGGTACCAAAACAGAGATATAGACCAATGAAAGAGAACGAGGCCTCGGAGGAAACACCACACATCTACAACCATCTGATCTTTGACAAACCTGACTAAAACAAGCAATGGGGAAAGGATTCCCTGTTTAATAAATGGTGTTGGGGAAACTGGCTAGCCATGTGCACAAAGCAGAAACTGGACCCCTTCCTGACACCTTACACTAAAATTAACTCCAGGTGGATTAAAGACTTAAACATAAGACTTAACACCATAAAAACCCTAGAAGAAAACCTAGGCAAACTCATTCAGGACATAGGCATAGGCAAGGACTTCATGACTAAAACACGAAAAGCATTGGCAACAAAAGCCAAAATAGACAAATGAGATCTAATTAACTCCAGAGCTTCTGGACAGCAAAGGAAGCAATCATTAGAGTGAACCAGCAACCAACAGAATGGGAAACAATTTTTGCAATCTACCCATCTGACAAAGGGCTGATATCCAGAATCTATAAAGAACGATTTACAAGAAAAAAGCAAACAAACCCATTCAAAAGTGGGCAAAGGACATGAACAGACACTTTTCAAAAGAAGACATATACGAGGCCAACAAACATGAAAAAATGCTCATTATCCCTGCTCATTAGAGAAATGCAAATCAAAACCACATTGAGATACCATCTCATGCCGGTCAGAATAGCAATTGTTAAAAAATCTGGAGACAACAGATGCTGGAGAGGATGTGGAGAAATAGGAACACTTTCACACTGTTGGTGGGAGTGTAAATTAGTTCACCCATTGTAGAAGACAGTGTGGCGATTCCTTAAGAATGTTTCTAGAAATAGAAACTCCATTTGACCCAGCAATCCCATTACTGGGTATATATCCAAAGGATTATAAATTGTTCTATTATAAAGACACATGCACACATATGTTCATTTCAGCACTGTTTACAATAGCAAAGACCTGGAACCAACCCAAATGCCCATTGATGATAGATTGGACAAGGAAAATGTGGCACATATACATCATGGAATACTATGCAGCCATAGAAAAAGATGAGTTTGTGTCCTTTGTAGGGACATGGATGAATCTGGAAACCGTCATTCTCAGCAAACTGACACAAGAACAGAAAATCAAACACTGCATGTTCTCACTCATAGACAGGTGTTGAACAATAAGAACAAATGGACACAGGGAAGGGAGCATCACACACTGGGGTCTGCTGGTGAGGACTAGGGGAGGGACAGCGGGGTGTAGGGAGTTGGAGAGAGATAACATGGGGAGAAATGCCAGATGTAGGTGACAGGGGGGAATGGAGGCAGCAAACCACATTGCCATGTATGTACTATGCAACAATCCTGCATGATCGGCACATGTACCCCAGAACCTAAAGTGCAATAAAATATATATATATTTTTAAGTGGAAACTGAGGCCCTGGAGATTAAAGTGAATCAGGAACAGAAATAAGGGAGGCCCATACTGCATGGTTTTGTTTTTGTTGTTGTTTGAAACAGTCTCTCTCTGTCACCAAGGCTGAAGTGCAGTGGTGTGATCTCAGCTCACTAGAGTCTTGACCTCCCAGGTTCAAGTGATCCTCCTATCTCGGCCTCCTAGTAGCTGGGACTACAGGCATCTGCCAGAAGGCCCCACTGATTTTTTTTTTTTTTTTTTTTTTTTTAGAAATATGAGGTCTCACTATGTTCCAGAGGCTGGTCTCACTCCTGGGCTCAAGTGATCCTCCTGCCTCGGCCTCCCAAATGCTCAGATTACAGGTATGCACCACTGCACCTGGTCTGCATGTATTTTTTTAAGCTTAAACAAATTTGCAAAAATACCACACACATAAAGAAAGTTTACATAATGTATCTTACTATTTAGAAAACAATACTGAAATCCCTAAACCTGCCATCCAGTCAGTGTAAGAAATAGAATTTATACCAACACCCGTAAGTCCTCTAACGCTGCATCTGTTTAAATAAGGGGTCTGCACAGCTGAGGCAACATAGAAAAACCCCATCTCTACTAAAAATACAAAAAATTAGCTGGGTGTGGTGGTGCATGCCTGTAATCCCAGCTACTCAGGAGGTTGAAGCAGGAAAATTGCTTGAATCCTGGAGGCAGAGGTTGCAGTGAGCTGAGATCATGCCATTGCTCTCCAACCTGGGTGACAGAGTGAGACCTTGTGTCCACTCCAGCCTGGGCAACAGAGTGAGACCCTGTCTCAAAAATATAAACAAATAAATGATAGGTCTGCAGAGAAGTCAGCTGTCCATAGAACCAGAAATAATTCATTAAAAGAGATTCTCCAAGAAAGAAAACCATGAAGGTATTTCTGGATTCTCTGTTCATTTTTCTCCATGGTGGAGCCTAGACTATAAGCTTGAATATTCCATCATCATTTTCTTTTTCTTTCTTTTTTTTTACCTTGAGACAGGATCTTGCCCTGTCACCCAGGCTGGAGTTCAGTAGCACAATCACTGCTCACTGCAACCTTGACCTCCCAGGCTCAAGCAATCTTCCCATCTCAGACTACCCAAGTAGCTGGCACTACAGGTGCACGCCACTACACCCAGCTAATTTTTGTATTTTTTGCAGAGATGAGGTCTCACTATGTTGCAATACTAGAGACAGGGTTTTGCCATGTTGCCCAGGCTGGTTTTGAACTCCTGGGCTGAAGCAATCTGCTTGCCTTGGCCTCCTGAAGCACTGGGATTACAGATGTGAGCCACCATGCCTGGCATTATTTTCAAAACCAGACTTTTTCCTTGGTGATGGTTCTAGCCAAATGTTTCAGCTCCTCAGTGTCATCTTGGTTTCCCGCCATCAGGAAGCTGGTAGTCCTTTTCCCAACTCAAGTGGTCACCACATTTGATTTCCATTATCAGGAAATGAATATATCACTATCTTCATAACAGCTACCATTTATTGAGTGTGCAGTTGTTCTAGGCAGTGGGCTAAGCAGTTTTCATGTATTTTATCACTTAGTGTTCATGGGAATCTTAGGAATCACTATTAATAAACCTTTTTTTTTTTTTTTTTTTTTTTGTATTGTTTTTTGAGATGGAGTCTCACACTGTCACCAGGCTGGAGTGCAGTGGCATGATCTTGGCTCACTGCAACTTCCATCTCCTGGGTTCAGGCAATTCTCCTGCCTCAGCCTCCTGAGTAGCTGGGATTACAGGCACGCGCCACCATGCCCAGCTAATTTTTTGTATTTTAGTAGAGACGGGGTTTCACCATGTTGGTCAGGATGGTCTCAATCTCCTGACCTCGTGATCCACCCACCTCGGCCTCCCAAAGTGCTGGGATTACAGGCGTGAGCCACCGCACCCAGCCCTAAAAAACCTATTTTTCAAATGAGGAAACTGATGCCTAAAGAGGTTTAAAAATCTTGAATAATTGAGGATGTGGTAGAGCCAAGGACTGTCTTACTCTAGGGTCAGATCTGTTTTTTTTTTTTTTTTTTTTTTTTTTTTTTTTTTTTTTTAAGATGGGGTTTCACAATGATGGCCAGGCAGGTCTTGAACTCCTGACCTCAGGTGATCTACCCACCTTGGCCTCCCAAAGTGCTAGGATTACAAGCGTGAGCCACCGTGCCCGGCCTAGATCTGGGTTTTGTAGGACACAAAGCTTAGGCTATTTGGGGGGACCTTCTTTAGGAAAATGATAAAAAATTACAAATATACATTTCGGCTGTGTGTGGTGACTCATGCCTGTAATCTCAGCACTTTGGGAGGTTCACTTGAGGTTAGGAGTTTAAGACCAGTCTGGGCAACATAGCGAGACCCTGACTCTACAAAAAAAATCAAAAAATTTGTCAGACATAGTGGTGGCTCCCATCTGCAGTCCCAGCTACTTGGGAGGCTTAGGTGGAAGGATCCCTGGAGCCCAGGAACTGGAGGTTGCAATGAGCCATGATCGTACCACTACACTCCAGCCTTGGGGTGACAGAGCAAGATCCCCCCCCCTAAAAAAAAGCCACAAAAATGTAAATTTTTATAAGAAAATGCTGAGTAAAAGGAGATAGTGTGTGATTGAGTGATCTTTACTAATTGCAGTTTAAAAATGTTTTAAAAATTTTTACCAAAAAAGTTCACTCTGTGACCATATCATTCATAAGGACCTCTCTCAGGTCTTTGGAAGGAGCTAACAGTGTCAATGAAGGGTTTTGAGGCCACGGCTTCATTAGCAACTCAATAAATCCACCTCTGCCTCTGCTGGAGCCAAGGTTTTCCACAAAGAATCAACTGGCCTGAAAGGTCAATAGTGCCTTGGTTGAGAAAGCTTGTGCTCCAAGAGGAAAACTGAAGAAAGAGGTTGCCAGACTCTTCTTGGGTGGTCAATGATTGCACCCAAATTGGATTTTATAAGAGACTTTCAGATCCGTTCTCTCTCTTGGCCTTGGGAAGACAGTTAAGGGAGTTGGGACAGATTGTTTGCGTTACAAATGTATCCTGGGTGAGTTGGGACAGATTGTTTGCGTTACAAATGTATCCTGGGTGACACAGACGGTGACCTGCAGTTGCTCCCATGCTCCCTGACTCTGTTCTGTCTTCTCATGGTTGTCTCTCTTTAGGCCAGCCCTGTCCAGTGCAAAGGCGAGCCCTGGTTCCATGGGTAAGGAAGGGAGTGCTGGGTGCTTCCAGGCTGAACCTCTAGTCTGGTCAACATCTGAAAGCAAGCACTCCTCTCCCATGACAATTGATCTCCTGGAGAGCATGCCTTTCTGAGTAACAAGTTGGTATTCTTCTGTTACCCTGATTTGTATCCTATTTGCTGTGAAACAGCTCTGGTATGCCAAAGGTACCTTTGCCCCTTCTTGCCCTGAGCTGTATTACAGATTCCTCAAGTTAGGAAACACTAGAAGATGCCCAGCTCAGCCCAAGCTTCTCCCTTCAAGTTGAGGGAGGAAAGGGGAGCTGTTTCAGTTTATGCTGGCAAATAAAGGCCTGTTGTTTGTCTAGGTTGCTGTATTCCATCCCTGGCACTGTCTCCAAGCATGATACTATGATAAAGCTTGTTTGTTTTTTTTTACAGCTCTTTTTTTTTCCTTCTCCTCCCTCCCTCCCTTCCTCCCTTTCTTTCTCCCTTCCTTCTTTCCTCCCTCCCTCCCTCCCTTCCTCCCTTTCTTCCTTCCCTCCTTCCCTCCTTTCTTTTTTTTGATACGGTCTTGCTTTGTGCTCAGGCTGGAGTACAGTGGCATGATTATGGCAGCCTCAACCTCCAGGCTCAAGTGGTCCTCCTACCTCAGTCTCCCAAGTAGCTGGGACCACAGGCACATGCCACCATGCCCAATGAATTTTAAAAAATCTTTTTTCAGTCTGGCCAACATGGTGAAACCCCATCTCTAACAAAAAGTACAAAGATTAGCCAGGCATGCTGGCAAGAGTCTCTAGTCCTAGCTACTCAGGAGACTGAGGCAGGAGAATCACTTGAACCTGGGAGGCAGAAGTTGCTGTGAACCAAGATCGTGCCACTGCACTCCAGCCTGGGCGACCCTGTCTCAGAAAAATAAATAAAATGTTTAAAAAAGCTTTTCTTGGTAGAGATGGGATCTCACTATGTTGTACAGGCTGGTCTTGAATTCCTGGACTCAAGCTATCTTCCTGCTTCGGCTTCCTAAAGTGCTGGGATTATAGGCATGAGCCACCATGCCTGGCCTGATGAAGCTTTTTATATAATTTTTGCTGCACTTAGGATGAATGAAGTGTGGAAGCCTGAAAGACTGATTTAGGGAAAATCTATGCTGGGCTAGGGTTTGAGTGTGCACCCTAACCCTAGCGGGTGTCTTTCTGCAGATGGTGGCTGAGGAACGCCAAAAACATGAAAGCCATGCCTCCTTTCCCTCAAGAGGAGCTTGCAGGTGAATTAGGGAAGGAGAACTTGTGACAGATTTGGTAACACCTCTTTGACTTCTAGCAACAGGTGCAAATTAACCTAATTCCCAAGCCACTATCAAAGTAACATCAAGGTAAAAATAATATACTTGGCCTAGGTGGTTAAATGGTAGCAGTGATACTCCCTTGGTCTGCATGTTTGGAGTTGCCCATATGGGGAATTATCCAAAAAACCAAATCTTAACCCATTCTTTAAGACAATTTTCTTTTTATTTAAGATGGGGTCTTGCTCTGTGCCCAAGCTGGAGCGAAGTGGCACAATCTCCTCTCACTGCAACCTCTGCCTCCTGGGTTCAAGCGATTCTTCTGCCTCAGCCTCCTGAGTAGCTGGGATTACAGGCACGTGCCACCACACCTGGCTAATTTTTGTATTTTTTAGTAGAGATGGGGTTTCACTATGTTGGTCAGGCAGATTTCGAACTCTTGACCTCAAATGACCCACCTGCTTCGGCCTCCCAAATGTTGGGATTACAAGTGTGAGCTACCACCCAGCCCAATTTTTATTTTAGATGGAAATCTTTCTTAAAAGGTTCATGTGCTACAGCTCTACTGGAAAAGGAAGAAGCTGAGTATGCAGTGAAAATCTCCAATATTTAGTCTATAAGCTAAGCATCGAAAGCCCCAAATAAAATTCCTAGTTTTGCTCTCAAGACAATGCAATGTTTTGAGTTCAGGAGTTCTGGGCTGTAGTGTGCTATACCAGAATCCACACATGGGTTTCGCCATGTTGACCAGGTTGGTCTCGAACTCCTGGCCCCAAGCAGTCCAACTGCCTTGGCCTCCCAAAGTGCTGGGATTACAGGCATGAGCCACCACACCCGGCCTGTTGTTTTTGAGACAGGGTCTTGTTCTGTTGCCCAGGCTGGTGTGCAGTAGCACAATCATGGCTCACTGTAGCCTCAACCCCCTGGACTCAAGTGATTCTCCTGCCTCAGTTCCTTGAGTAGAAATTTTTTCTTTTGGCCTAAGCAGCAATGGGAAACCATGGGCTTCATGTGGCTTCAACAGAATACATGGTTTCTATGGGATATGTTCAATGCCCAAGACTTCTCCCCTAAATGTCAATGGTCCTAGAGCACCCCAGTTTGGCTATGATGGCAGAGGTACAGGGTCTTGGACTATGAGATTCAGAAGGAATCAAGGCCAGGTGTGGTGGCGTATGCCTGTAATCCCAGCTACTCAGGAGGCTAAAGCAGGAGAATCACTTGAACCTGGGAGGCAGAAGTTGCAGTGAGCTGAAATCACACCATTGCACTCCAGCCTGGGCAACAAGAGCAAAACTCCATCTCAAAAAGAAAAACAAAACAGAAGAAATCATCAGGACTGTCTAAAACATTCTCCTCTCCCCACCTTTCACATCTTTAGAAACGAAGGCCCAGTAAGGGGCCCAGATGGATTGGGATTCATGAATCTTGAAGCGTATACATTTTGAACTGCCCTCTTTAAAGAATGCAAAGTTACCAATACAGAATTAGGTAAGGGGCCTTGAGCAGCCCGTGCCAATGAGGGCTTGGGTTACAAGCTCACCCTTATGATGGGGGAATGAATAGAATCTATTTTGGAAAAGAGTGATCATGGCACCTGGGGGATGCATGAAAAGGGATGGCCCTCCCCCAGTTTGTACCTACTGTAAGAAAGAACAAAGGGAGAAACAGAAAGCTGGGATGCTTTTTAAAGACTACAGAGATTAGAAGGGCTTCTGAGTGGCAAATAATGGTTCAGGTTATAGGACAATGTAGGAATTTAAGGGATCAATGACAAAGTTCCCACTTTTGGTTCCCTTTCCAGCAAGAGTGATCCAGAATCTGAATGGAAAGGAATCTAGAGATCATCTAGTCCAAACTCCTTTGTAGCACAGCTTGTAGTCTGTGCTTGAACACCACATGTCACAGGGAATGCACTGCCTCACAGCACTCCTCCCACTGTGTATCAGCTTTAGTTACCAAAAAGCCTTCCCTTGAACCAAACTCTTGTCTCCTGGCAACTTCCACCAGCTGGGGTAGGTTTGGACTTCTGGGACAAGGGTGAAGTCAATTCCCTTTTCCCCATGGCAGTACTTCACCAATAAACTCTGGGTTTTTTGTTTTTGAGACAGGGTCTCACTCTGTTGCCCAGGCTGGAGTGCAGTGGCGCAATCTTGGCTTACTGCAGCCTCCGCCTCCCTGGCTCAGGTGATCCTCCCACCTCAGCCTCCCAAGTAGCTGGGACTACAGATGTGCACCACCAAGCCCTGATAATTTTTGCATTTTTTTTTTTTTTTTTGAGACGGAGTTTCACTCTTGTTACTCAGGCTGGAGTGCAATGGCGCAATCTCGGCTCACCGCAACCTCCGCCTCCTGGGTTCAGGCAATTCTCCTGCCTCAGCCTCCTGAGTAGCTGGGACTACAGGCACGCTCCACCATGCCCAGCTACTTTTTTGTATTTTTAGTAGAGACGGGGTTTCACTATGTTGACCAGGATGGTCTTGATCTCTTGACCTCGTGATCCACCCGCCTCGGCCTCCCAAAGTGCTGGGATTACAGGCTTGAGCCACCGCGCCCAGCAACTTTTGCATTTTGAGTGGAGCTGGGACTTCACCATGTTGCCCATGGCTGGTCTTGAACTCCTGGACTCAAGCAATCTGCTTGCCTCAGCCTCCCAAAGTGCTGCATTACAGGTGTTAGCCACCACACCTGGACTAATAAACTATGTTCTATTAGTGCCTGCTTCCCAGGGATACTGTGAGAACTAAACGAGGACCTGCCCATGGTGAGAACTCAGGAAATGGTAGCAGTCATTACATAATTTGAAGAGCATTCATGGGCTCCATCAACCCTGGCTACTTGCTACCCCCCATGAAAATAACAACAGCAAATATTTATTGAAGGCTTACCAAGTGAGAGACATTATACCATGTTTCATGTAGTCCTCAAAACAACTCTGTAATTTGGATTATGCCCACAGAGAAGAAACATCACTTGTCCAAGATGACATTATGGCAGAACCAGGGCAGGAACTGGACTGTTTGATTTCAAAGCCCATGTACTTTGCCTCATCTTTTTTTTTTTTTTTTTTTTTAAGAGATGGGGGTCTCACTCTGTGGCCCAGGCTTGGGTATAGTGGTTTCATCACAGTTCATTGTATCCTCAAACTTCTGGGTTCAAGGGATCCTCCCTCCTCAGACTCACAAGTAGCTGGGAATTCAGGCATGCACCACCATGCCAGGCTAATTCTTTTCTTTTTTCTTTTTTCTTTTTTTATAGAGACGAGGGTCTCCTTAAGTTGCCCAGACTGGTCTTGAACTCCTGGCCTCAAGCAGTCTGCCTGCCTCGGCCTCCCAAAGTGCTGGAATTATAGGTGTGAGCCACTGTGCCTGAGCTGCCTCATCTTCAAAAAATTTTTAATTAATTTAAAATTTTAAAAAATGTGTCTCATATTTTGTGCACTCAGGTCTTCAGACTATTGTCACTTACCTCTGGGCAGGTTCCAATGGGAAGCCCTCTTCTGTGTGACTCCCCTGCAGGTCCTTGGGTCCTGGTGTTAGCTACTATAACCGGCCATAGCAGAATGATTCCTGTGATATCTCTGGGAGCTTTGGTAACTTCAGAGCCAAAGCAGATGCCAGACAGCCTGGCTCCGAAGGGGCTAAGACTGGGTCTCAACCATCTTTCCTCATGGATAGCCTAGGGAACATTTTCAGAAAAAAGTAAAATGACAATTCTCATTGAGGTATAAAACAAACGCATGTTAAAGATTTTATTTAATTCATTTTTTAAACTTTTTTTTTTTTTTTAGATGAAGTTTCACTCTTGTTGCCCTGGCTAGAGTGCAGTGGCCCAATCTCAGCTCACTGCAACCTCTGTCTCCTGGGTTCAAACAATTCTCCTGCCTCGGCCTCCTGAGTAGCTGGGATTACAGGAATGCACCACCACACCCGGCTAATTTTTTGTATTTTTAGTAGAGATGGGGTTTCACCATTTTGATCAGGCTGATCTTGAACTCTTGACCTCAAATGATCTGCCCACCTCAGCCTCCCAAAGTTCTGGGATTACAGGCATGAGCCACTATGTCCGGCCCCTAATTCATTATTAATAAGGCCAGTAAGATATTACAACCAGTTCAAAGGAGAATTCAAGGAACAGACACATTTATTGATCAAAAATATTGACATAAATGTGCAAATGGAAGCAAAATTGGCTTATTCCGCAGTCAGGAAGAGAGGTTAATGTAACCTCTGTTAGACAGAATTTGCATGTCAATAGACAGGAACTATTTTACCTTGCTATCCATTTTTTACAATTTGCAGAGTTGTAAATAGCTCAAAAGCAATAATAGGCTAAAATCAGTTAACTTGGAAGGTTGTATGCTAGACCAGGGATCAGCAAACTTTTACTGTAAAGGGCTAGATAGTAGATATTTTGTGGGCCATATAGTTTTTGTTTGGACTGTTTAAATCTGTCCTTATACTTTAAAACAACCAAAGATAATACATAAACACATGAGCATGGTTGTATTCCAATAAAACTTTATATAGACACTGAAATTTGAATTTTGTACAATTTTTACATCATACAATATTGTTCTTCTAATTTTCTTAAGCATTTAAAAATGTAAAATCCATTCATAGGATGAATAAAAAAACATGTGACTGCTGGATTTGCCCCATAGGAAGCAGTTTTCCCTAGTGGCCCCTAAAGAAGCCTATATCTTTTTTTTTTTTTTTTTTTTTTTTTGAGACAAGATCTCTATTTGTTGCCCAGGCTGGAGTGCAGTGGCTCAATCGCAATCGCAGCTCACTGCAACCTCTGCCTCTCAGGTTCAAGCGATTCTCCTGCCTCAGCCTCCTTAGTAGCCGGGATTACAGGCACATGCCACCACACCGGCTAATTTTTGTATTTTTAGTAGAGATGGGGTTTCACCAAGTTGGTCAGGCTGGCCTCGAACTCCCAACCTCAGGTGATCTGCCTGTCTTGGCTTCCGAAAGCGCTGCGATTACAGGCGTGAGCCACTGTGCCCAGCCAAAGATGCCTATATCTTAACCCTGGAATCTGTGAATGTTATTTGGTTGGTGCAAAGGTAATTGCAGTTTTTGCAATTAAAAAAAGGGGGCAAGGTCAGGCATGGTGGCTCATGCCTGTAATCCCAGCTCTTTGGAAGGCTGAGGTGGACAGATCACCTGAGGTTGGGAGTTCGAGACCAGACTGACCAACATGGAGAAATCCTGTCTCTACTAAAAATATAAAATTAGCTGGGTGTGGTGGCATATGCCTGTAATCCCAGGTGCTCCAGAGGCTGAAGCAGGAGAATCGCTTGAACCCAGGAAGTGGAGGTTGGGGTGAACCAAGATCACGCCATTGCACTCCAGCTTGGGCACTGAGAGCAAAACTCCATCTCAAAAAAAAAAAAAAAAAATGATGGAGCAAAAACCAAAATTACTTTTGCACCAACCTAATGTGTTACATGGCAGAAGAGAATTCAAGTTATTCAGCAGATGACCTAGAGATGACGGGTTACCCTGGGTTGAATGAGCCAAATAATCCAAAGGGTGCCTAAATGGGAAAGAGGGACACTTAGCAGTCAGAACAAAGAGATGGCATCATGAGAAAGACTTGACCGTCTATTGCTGGCTTTGAAGATGGAAGGGGACCATGAGCCAAGGAATGCAGGACACCTCTAGAAGCTGGAAAAGGCAAGGAAATGGCCTCTCCCCTGGAGCCTCCAGAAGGAAAATCCTGCTGACACCTTAATTTTAGCCCAGGAGAGCCATTTTGGGCTTTTTTTTTTTAACTTAAAAAAATTTTTGTGGGAACACATATTTATATATTATATATATTTGTGGAGTACATGAGATTTTTCAATACAGGCATAGAGTACATAATAATAACATCAGGATGGGCCAGGCTCAGTGGCTCCCACCTGTAATCCCAGCATTTTGGGAAGCCACAATGGATGAATTACCTAAGGTCAGGAGTTCGAGACCAGCTTGGCAAACATGGTGAAACCCCATCTCTACTAAAAATACAAAAATTAGCCAGGTATGGTGGCACATGTCTGTAATCCCAGCTACTTGGGAGACTGAGACAGGAGAATTGCAGGAACCTGGGAGGCAGAGGTTGCAGTGAGCCAAGATCAGGCCACTGCACTCCAGTCTGGGCAGCAAGAGCAGAACTCCATCTCAACAATAACAATAACATCAGAGTAAATGGAGTATCCATCATCTCAAGCATTTATCCTTTCTTCGTATTAAAACAATCCAATTGGTCCGGGCGCGGTGGCTCACGCCTGTAATCCCAGCACTTTGGGAGGCCGAGGTGGGCGGATCACGAGGTCAAGAGATCGAGACCATCCTGGTCAACATAGTGAAACCCCGTCTCTACTAAAAATACAAAAAATTAGCTGGGCATGGTGGTGCGTGCCTGTAATCCCAGCTACTCGGGAGGCTGAGGCAGGAGAATTGCCTGAACCCAGGAGGCGGAGGTTGCGGTGAGCCGAGATCGCGCCATTGCACTCCAGCCTGGGTAACAAGAGCGAAACTCCGTCTCAAAAAAAAAAAAAAAAAAAAAACCAATCCAATTACTCTCTTTCAGTTATTATTTTTTCTCTCTCGTTATATCCACCTGAATTTAAATCTTCCAGTTATTTTTAAATGTATAATAAATTATTTTTGACTGTAGACACCCTGTTGTACTGTCAAATACTAGATCTTATTCATTCTAACTACAGTTTTTGTACTCGTTAACCATCCCCACTTATCTTCCTTCCCACTACCCTTCCCAGCCTCTGGTAACCATCATTCGACTCTCTACCTCCATGAATTCAATTAATTTGTTTTAGTTTCCACAAACAAATGATAACGTGTAAAGTCTGTTTTTCTGTGTCTGGCTTATATCACTTAACATAGTGACCTCTAGTTCCATCCCTGTTTTTATGAATTACAGGATCTCATTCTTTTTTTATGGACAAATAGTACTTCACTGTTTGTGTGTACGATACTCTATTCATCTGTTGATGGACACTTGGTTTGCTTCTAAATCTTGGCTACTGTGGATAGTGCTGCAATAAACATGGAAGTATAGATATCTCCTTGATATATTGATTTCTTTTCTTTTTCTTTTTTTTCTTTTCTTTTTTTTTTTTTTGAGACGAAGTCTCACTCTTTTGCCCAGCCTGGAGTGCAGTGTCGTGATCTTGGCTCACTGCAACCTCTGCCTCCTGGGTTCAAGCGATTCTCCTGCCTCAGCCTCCCTCATATCTGGGACTACAGGCATGTGCCACTACACACAGCTAATTTTTTATATTTTTAGTAGAGATGGGGTTTCACCGTGTTAGCCAGGCTGGTCTGGATCTCTGGACCTCGTGATCTGCCCGCCTTGGCCTCCCAAAGTGCTGGGATTATAGGCATGAGCCACTGTGCCCAGACTTGATTTCCTTTCTTTTGGGCACTCCAGCCTGAAGAACATAGCCAGAGTCAGTCTCAAAACAAACACACAAACACAAACACAAAGAAAGGCTGAAGGATGATTTTAGATTAAAGGAGACTAAGAGCAATGCATGATCCTGACTTCGATGCAAGATTGAGAAAAAATTGCTATAAATGACATTACTGGGACAGTGGATGAAATTTGAAAATGGGCATTGGGCTGGATGTGGTGCCTCATACCTGTAATCCCAGCACTTTCGGAGGCTAAGGTGGGCAGATTGGTTGAGACTAGGAGATTAAGACCAGCCTGGGCAACAAGGTGAGATGCCATCTCTACACAAAATTAAAGATTTGCTCAGCATGGAGGGGCATGCCTGCGTCCCAGCTGCTTGGGGGGCTGAGGTAGGAGGACTGTTTGAGCCCAAGAGGTGGAGGCTGCAGTGAGCTATGATCACCCCACGGCACTCCAGCCTGGGCAACAGAGCAAGACCAGAAAAGAAAATGGGCTATGGAGCCCGGTGCGGTGGCGCGTGCCTGTAGTCCCAGCTGCTCGGGAGGCTGAGGTGGGAGGATCGCTTGAGCCTAGGAGTTCTGGGCTGTGGTGCGCTATGCCGATCAGGTGTCGGCACTAATTTTGGCATCAAAAATATGGTGACCTCCGGGGAGCAAGGGATCACCAGGTTGCCTAAGGAGGGGTGAACTGGCCCAGGTCGGAAACGGAGCAGGTCAAAATTCCTGTGCTGATCCGTAGTGGCATTGCGCCTGTGAATAGCCACTGCACTCCAGCCTGGGCAACATAGTGAGACCCTGTCTCTTAAAAAAAGGGAAAAAAAAAAAAAAAAAGAAAATGGGCTATGGATTCGATAATTCTATTGTATCAATGTTCGATTTTTCTGATATTGACAACTGTAAGATAATGTCCTTGCTCTTAAGAGATACACTTGAAATATTTATGGGTACAGGGACATCATGTTTCCAGTTTACTCACAGAAGTTTTGGGAACACACAAGCACACACACACACACACACACACACACACACACACACACAGAGGAAATGATAAAGTAAATGGGGTACAATGTAGACAACTGGTGAATCTGGGTAGAGGGTACAGAAGAAGTTCGTTGCATTATTCTTGCAAGTTTTCTGTAAGTTTGAAATTATATAAAAATAAATTATAACAAAAATGGTCAACAAGAGACTTTTAATTTCACCCACAGTACTAAAAATATTCCTAAAATATGAGTCTATCTTCTTGGTTTGGTAAACAGTCTCTAAAAAACATAACTGAAGCTCTCTGAAATAATTAAGAAATTCTTCAACATCCTAAGTCTTCAATAACCATTTACTCATCATTGAAGAGAAAAAAATAGTAAATTTAGTTAATTTTTCATATAACCAAAACTTATTCCTTTAAGTCATTCTTTTAGCGAGTGTGTGGGAAGCTTCTATGTACCAGATACACTCTAGGTGTTGATCCCTGCACTTGTGGAATTTATATATAGCAGAGAGAGACAGACATCAGTAGATGTAATTAATACGTAAATTATATACTGTAGAATAAAAAAATAGTAAGTGCTGACGGCCAGGCGAGGTGGCTCACACCTGTAATCCCAGCACTTCAAAAGGCTGAGGTGAGCGGATCACTGGAGGTCAGGAGTTCAAGACCAACCTGACCAACATGGGGAAACCCCATCTCTACCAAAAATACAAAATTATTTGGGCATGGTGATGCATGCCTGTAATACCAGCTACTCAGGAGGCTGAGACAGGAGAATCGCTTGAACCCGGGAAGTGAAGGTTGCGGTGAGCCAAGATCGCACCATTACACACACACCAGCCTGGGCAACAAGAGCAAAATTCTGCCTAAAAAAAAAAAAAAAAAAAAAAAAAAGTTAAGTGCTGGAGAAGGAGCAGAGCAGAGGATGAGAAGCACAAGGGCAAGGGAGGTCAGACTGCGCTGAAATCTCAAATAGGTCCTTCTTGTGGAGAAGGCCTTTGACTCCAGACTTAAAGGAGGTGAGGGAGTGAGCTGTGCAGATACTCTATCTGCATAAAGGCTTTCCAGGTACAGGAAACAGCTAGTGCAAAGACCCTGAGGTAGAAGTTGCCCAGAGTTTCAAGGAGCAGTAAGGAAGCCACTGTGGCTACAGTGAAGTGAAAAAGTAATATTTTAGGCTCAAAATCCTCCACTGGCTTCCCATTTGTCTCAAAAATCCTTGCAGCAGATTTTAAGGTCCTACAAGACTTGATCTTGTTACCTTTCTGAATTTCATCTCTTACTCCTAAGTTCATAAACAGTGTAATTTTATTAGTATTGGAACAAAAATATATTTTTAAAAATGCATTATTGGCCAGGCATGGTGGCTCATGCCTGTAATCCCAGCACTTTGGGAGGCTGAAGTGGGCGGATCACTTGAGGTCAGGAGTTCAAGACCAACCTGGCCAACATGGTGAAACCCCATCTCTCCAAAAAAAATACAAAAATTAGCCAGGCATGGTTGTGCATGCCTGTAATCTCAGCTACTCGGGAGGCTGAGGCAGGAGAATTGCTTGAACCCGCAAGGCAGAGATTGCAGTGAGCCAGGAGCACGCCACTGCACTCCAGCTTGGGAGATAGAGCAAGACTCAATCTCAAAAAAAAAAAAGCATTATTATCTTCTCAAACATAAAAGTCACACTTTTTGGACCACAGGTTAATAATTCCACACACTGTACCATAATGACACTCATCATAGACCCTTCTGAGGACTGCATCTGGATGAAGATGTTAATGACTGTGAATGTGCAAGTTCTGTGATAGACAGACACAGGCAAGTCCAGGGTTGTGAGAACAGACTTTCCCCCCTCACTGCTGGTTTCTCGTGTATAGGGTTTTCCCCCAACAAAATATGCAAGTATCATCTGTTTCAGAGAATCATGCAACTTCAGATAATCCCCAGGCTTCCTTTCAGTTTTAGATTGACACCACATTTTCAGGAAGAAAAAAGCAGCTCAGAAATAAATGAATTGTGTAAGGTGCACACCAGGAGAGCTATGAAACAGAAAGACTAGGAGACTATCTTAGCCACCAGAAACCACCTGCCCCCTGCCCCCAGCTTTCTCACTCAGCAGCTCATCACTGTCTTCCAGAAGCTCCCCAGAGGACAAAAGCACAGAAGTTCTCTCATCTGAGAATAAAACATTTTACCCTATTATTCTCCAGGGACAATTAGGGAGCATTTCGGGTATGTCACTGATTACTCACTATCATTTTGCAACTCCAAATAAGTTTAGGTTCCCATAGCAACACTCTGCTCTGGAAACTGACATGGTTCCCAAATCCATGTGGGAAGAAACAAAAGCTTCTCCTAGAACACTCACAGCAAGTAGGAGAGGCCATGGCATGGAGTGTGGAGACAGTTACAGAGGACTTTGTCCAGCCAAAGATAATGAAACTACTTTGGTCTCCCCTGAGTGACTAACTAATGCTTGATCATCCTGGATGGACCCCAAGGAGGGAAGTCGGCAAAGAAATGCTCCTCATTGCAGAAAGCATTGTGCCCACGGAAGAAATTAAGACCCTAAGCACCATCCAGTCAAAGAAATGTAGACTAAACTTTGCTAAAGTACACAGTGTTTTCAAAGCAAAAGTGTTGCAAACACAAAGTTTAGTTGGTAGACAAATTTAAAGGCCAATCACATGCTGAATGATTTAGAGGTTGTGTACTGATGTCTATAACTTACTCTAGAAGAAAACTGTTCCTCTACTCACAACACCTCTGACAGCAAATGTGAAGAGTTTTTCAACACTACTAATCAATTCCCCAAATCTCGGGACACCAATTGGGTGTCCAGTGATTCAGTTCAATTCTGACACTGATTACACAGAGTGGGTGCAGACCCCACAGGTTAAGAGCTCAGTCCTGCAACACTACCCCAGTTGCAAGGCCTGGCCTCCTCCTATACTTCTCATGGAGCAGCTATAAATTGGGGGTTTCCATGACCCCCTTCATAGGTTCCAATAATTTACTAGAACAGCTCACAGAACTCAGGGAAACACTTTAGTAGGTTTTCTTGTTTGTTTTGATTTTTTGAGATGGAGTCTCACTCTGTCACCCAGGCTAGAGGGCAGTGGCACTATCTCAGCTCATTGCAACTTCTGCCTCCTAGGTTCAAGCAATTCTCCTGCCTCAGCTTCCTGAGCAGCTGGGACTACAGGTGCATGCCACAATGCCTAAAAATTTTTGTATTTTTAGTAGAGACAGGGTTTCTCCATGTTGGTTAGGCTGGTCTTGAACTCCTGACCTCAGGTGATCTGCCCACCTCCACCTCCCAAAGTGGATTACAGGCATGAGCCACCGTGCCAACACTTTAGCTTTTTTTTTTTTTTTTTTGATACTGAGTCTCACTCTATTGCCAAGGCTGGAGTGCAGTGGAGTGATCTCAGCTCAATGCAACCTCCACCTCCTGGGTTCAAGCAATTATCCTGCCTCAGCCTCCCAAGTAGCTGAGATTACAGGCACTTGCCACCATGCCCAGCTAATTTTTGTATTTTTAGTAGAGACAGGGTTTCTCCATGTTGGTCAGGCTGGTCTTGAACTCCTGAACTCAGGTGATCTGCCCGCCTTGGCCTCCTGAAGTGCTGGGATTACTGGCATGAGCTACTGCGCCTGACCAACATTTAGTTTTTAGAGAGGATACAACTCAAGAACAGCCAGATAGAAGAGACGCACGGGGCAGGGTAAGGCATGAGGAGTGGAGCTTCCATGTCCTCTCCAGCAGTGCCTCCTCCCAGCACCTGGTTGTGCTCACCAACCTAGAAGCTCATCAAATCTCACTGATAAGATTTTATAGAGCATTACCTCCAGCTCCCTCTTCCCTTCCTGAAGGTTGATAGTTGGGGCTAAAAGTTCCAACCCTCTAATCACTTGGTCTTTCACTTGGTCTTATTTTATTTTTTCTTTTTTTTCTTTTTTGGTAGGGCCAGGGTCTCACTATGTTACCCAGTCTTGTCTTGAACTCCTCACCTCAAATCAATCCTCCTGCTTTGGCTTCCCAAAGTGCTGGGGTTACAAGAGTGAGCAACCTCACCTGCCCCATCCTGAGGCTATTCAGAGCCCCTATAGTAAGTCATCTCATTAGCATACTCAGGTGTATAAGGAGGGTCCTTACGAATAACAAAATACACTCCTACCAGAATTCCTGAGAATTTCTCTCAGGGTTTTAGGAGTTCTATGCCAAGAACCTGAGCAAAAAACCAAATATAGGCCAGGCACGGTGGTTCATGCCTGTAATCCCAGCACTTTGGGAGGCCGAGGCGGGTGGATCAAGAGGTCAAGAGATCGAGACCATCCTGGTCAACATGGTGAAACCCCGGCTCTACTAAAAATAAAAAAAATTAGCTGGGCATGGTGGCACGTGCCTGTAATCCCAGCTACTCAGGAGGCCGAGGCAGGAGAATTGCCTGAACCCAGGAGGCGGAGGTTGCGGTGAGCCGAGATCGCGCCATTGCACTCCAGCCTGGGTAACAAGAGCAAAACTCTGTCTCAAAACAAACAAACAAACAAACAAAAATAACTAAATATATTTCATCATACCACACTTACTTTGAGATGGATCACAAGCATATTGTCAGAGGCGTGTAAACCAGAGCAACTTTTTTTTGAATAGGAATTTATCTTGAATAGGAGCTGGGTAAAATAAGGCTGAGACCTAGTGGTCTGCATTCCCAGACCATTAAAGCATTCCAAGTTGCTGATGGAACAGAAGGTTGGCACAAAATACAGGTCATAAAGATCTTGCTGATAAACAGGTTGCAATACGGATGCCAGCTAAATCCCACCAAAATCAAGATGGCTGCAAGAATGACCTCTGGTCACCCTCACTGCTACATTCCCACCAGTGCCATGACAGTTCACAAATGCCATGGCAATGTCAGGACTCTGTGTGGTCTAAAAAGAGGAGACATAAATATTCCACCCCTTGTTTAGCATATCATCAAGAAATAACCGGCCGGGTGCGGTGGCTTAAGCCTGTAATCCCAGCACTTTGGGAGGCTGAGACGGGTGGATCACAAGGCCAAGAGATCGAGGCCATCCTGGTCAACATGGTGAAACCCCGTCTCTACTAAAAATACAAAAAAAAAAAAATTAGCTGGGCATGGTGGCGCGTGCCTGTAGTCTGAGCTACTCAGGAGGCTGAGGCAGGAGAATTGCTTGAACCCAGGAGACAGAGGTTTTGGTGAGCCGAGATCGTGCCATTACACTCCAGCCTGGGTAACAAGAGCGAAACTCTGCCTCAAAAAAAAAAAATTTTTTTTTAAATAAAAAATATAAAATATAAAAAAGAAATAACCATAAAAATAAACAACCAGCAACCCTCAGGGCAGCTCTGTCTACGGAGTAGCCATTCTTTTACTTTCTTAATAAACTTGCTTTCACTTTACAGACTCACCCTGAATTTTTTCTTGCATGAGAACCAAGAACCCTCTCTTGGGGTCTGGCTTGGGGCCCCTTTCCTCTAAAAATATGATGAATTGATTGATGGGGGGGGATGAACAGACACATACTATAGTAAAATATTAATTGTAGAATCTAGGTGGTTGATATAAATAGTCACTGCAAATTTTTTTTTGAGATGGACTCTTGCTCTGTTGTCCAGGCTAGAGTGCAGTGGCATAATCTCAGCTCACTGCAACCTCCGCCTCCCAGGTTCAAGAGATTCTCCTGCCTCAGCCTCCCAAGTAGCTGGGGTTACAGGCGCCCACCACCCAGCTAATTTTTGGTATTTTTAGTAGAGGCGGGGTTTCATCATGTTGGTCAGGCTGGTCTTAAACTCCTGACCTCATGATTCACTCGCCTCGGCCTCCCAAGGTGCTGAGATTACAGATGTGAACCACTGTGCCTGGCCCACTGTAAATTTTTTTAAGACAAGAGGTCTCACTCTGTTACCAGGCTGGAGTGCAGTGGCATGAAGATTTTGATTGAATTAGGTGGAAATTATTGAAATATATCTTGGTGTCAAAAGGAACCCAAAGGAAAATTTTAAAATACCAAATTAAATGTCAGTTATTGTTTTGGAATTGGTTACTGTTACCCTGTCATACATTTATGTAAAATATGCACTTGTAAAGGGCAGGGTAGAATTAAACAAGGGTCTTTTAAGCCAGGAAGTTGAATATCCCAAAAATGGAAGTTTGAGCTGGCAGTTTTTGAATGCTAGGACCTATCACTCAAGTGCCGGGGCTGGTGTAATATATAGTTAGAAAATTTAAGCTTGATGTGCCTTCTTTTATAGTGTTCAAAACAGTGAGTGTCAAGGTAAAAACAAAACAAAACAAAAAAATTAAGGCCAGGAATGGTTGCTCCCCCTATAATTTCAGCACTTTGGGAGGCTGAGGTAGGAGGATCACTTGAACCCAGAAGTTGGGGACCAGCCTGAGCAACATAGAGAAACTCCATCTCTGCAAAAAAGTAAAATATTAGCTGGGCACAGTGGCGCACTCCTGTAGTTCCAGCTACTTGGGAGGCAGAAGGATCCCTTGAGCCCAGGAGTTCGAGGCTGCAGTGAACTATAACTGTGCCACTACACTCCACCCTGGGTGACAGAGCAAGGCTTTTGTTAATCATTGAAATTTGAAGATGAACTTTTTTGTGAGCTACTCTGAGTTTCACAAATACACTGTACACATCAGTGGTTTGAACTATTCTAGAAAGCAACCAAGACCTATAACCTGTGAAAATGGGGCCATCTGGTGGTCAGAGTTAGGAACAGCCTAATAACGTCTTCCCTAACTCTTCCCCTCAATCCCATCTTACTCCTTTTCTGAACACTATCTACTAGTCCTTTTCCCACCATTTCTAGTTGTTCAACATTTATAAGGAACCTCTGATATACTAGAAAGAGCATAGGAGTTGGAGCCAGAAGTGATCACCATACTTTTACTTCTTTATATCCCCCACGTACCTAGGGTTAGTTTTGAACATGAGTTCTCACAAAGACTTGCTCATTATCCAAAAGGCTCAGAGACCAAACTGTTTTCCATCCAGTGCCTTCATATATTTAAGATGATTGTTGTCATCTTGACTAACATTGTAAATCCCATTATTCTTTCTTGTCTAATATTGGAAATCCAATATTCTTTCTTAGGGTCTGGAAGATGTTCTCACAATCTTCTAATTGAAACAGGAAATACCCACAGGAGGAGTGATAAATGCAAAGGCTTGGGTTCTGATATTTCCTGTCAGCTCACTATGTAATTTAGGGAAATCACTCCCTTTGAGTCTGCTTTTCTTAGATGTCATCTGCTGCCCTCCTTCAAAGGGTCGTTGCTTGCTTTTTTTTTTTTTTTTTTTTTTTTTCAGAGCTCTGTTGTTCAGACTGAAGTGCGGTGGTACAGTCTCAGCTCACTGCAAATGCATGGTGATTCTTGTGCCTCAGCCTTCCAATTCGCTGGGATTATGACATGCACCACTATGCCAGTAATTTTTGTATTTTTAGAGATGGGGTTTTGCCATGTTGGCCAGGCTGTTCCTGAACTTCTGGTCTCAAGTGATCTGCCTGCCTCAGCCACCCAAAGTGGTAGGATTACAGGCGTCAGCCACTGGGCCTAGCCTGGGTTCTTACATCTTACGTCCTTCGGTAGCACCCATCTGTGGGATCAGCAGCTCAGGCCTTGTTTGACTGTCTTTCCTTTTTGCCTCAGCAGGGAGGGCTCTCTGCCTCAACTCCCTCCAGGATACAGCAGCAGCTATAACAACAGGGAGTTATGGCAGAAACAAATAGAACATACCTTAAAAAGCTGATTAAAGACAAAATGAAAGCTGGTTAAAAAAAAAAAAAAAAAAAAAAAAAAAAAAACTGGCCGGGCACAGGGGTGTGTGTCTGTAGTCCCAGCTACTCAGGAGGCTGAAGTGGGTGGATCGCTTGAGCCCAGGAGCTCTGGGCTGCAGTGCGCTATGTCGATTGGGTGTCTGCACTAAGTCTGGCATCGATATGGTGACCTCCGGGGAGCGGGGGACCACCAGGTTGCCTAAGGAGGGATGAACCGGCCCAGGTGGGAAACGGAGCAGGTCAAAACTCTCGTGCTGATCAGTAGTGGGACTGCACCTGTGAATAGCCACTGCACTCCAGCCTGGGCAACATAGCAAGACCCTGTCTCTTAAAAGAAACAAAAAACTGGCAAAGGCTATTAAAATTGTTGAATTCTCTATGAGTTAATATAAACTCTATAAAGAAGTAAATCTAGTGAATTAGTCATTAAATAGGCTTGCCACAACCTCCCTGGGCATTGATGTATAAAATGAAAACACCCCGGGCGCGGTGACTCAAGCCTGTAATCCCAGCACTTTGGGAGGCCGAGGCGGGT
The DNA here is from genome assembly GCF_048565385.1 of Saimiri boliviensis. Classification (NCBI taxonomy): domain Eukaryota; kingdom Metazoa; phylum Chordata; class Mammalia; order Primates; family Cebidae; genus Saimiri; species Saimiri boliviensis. The sequence continues at coordinate 21,596,175 of NC_133459.1, forward strand.
GGATCACGAGGTCAGGAGATCGAGGCCATCCTGGTCAACATGGTGAAACCCCGTCTCTACTAAAAACACAAAAAATTAGCTGGGCATGGTGGCACGTGCCTGTAATCCCAGCTACTCAGGAGGCTGAGGCAGGAGAATTGCCTGAACCCAGGAGGCGGAGGTTGCCGTGAGCCGAGATCGCGCCATTGCACTCCAGCCTGGGTAACAAGAGCGAAACTCCGCCTCAAAAAAAAAAAAAAAAAAAAAGAAAGAAAGAAAGAAAGAAAGAAACACAATAGCATCAATCTCCTAGGGAAGTTTTAAAAAGTAGATCTTTGTACAATGCCTGGTGCTTGGAAAAACTGCTACTATTGCTATTATTACTAGCAACACCAGGCACTATGATAGCTTGCTTCAATAACCTTCACAATACCTCAAGGATGTTAATTATTTTGCTCAAGATCAGAAAGTTCTGACATAGATCAGACTCCAAAGCCCTTAAGTTAAAACACACCCACACTCACACCTCTTCTTTTATTGTGAAATGTAACAACAATAAACTGCATGGTGCTGCTTAGAGGCCTGCAAAAAAGAAAGTACATGAAACATACAGATTCATGAATAATTAGAATGCAAACATCCATGGAATCACTATTTGACTAAAAATAAACTCTGGTCATCCTGCGTCCCTTCACATTCCATACCACACACCCCATCTCTCTCCTCTTTTAAGGTTACCACTAGCCTGACTTGTGTGGAAATCAGTTTCTAGCTTTTCTTCTTAGTTTTGTGTCCCATGTGAAACCGTACTGTTATTTTGTCTGGCTACTTTTGTTAACATGATGCTTTTAAGGTTTATTTATGTGGCATAGGTTAAATTTGTATGGGAATACCACAATTCCTCCACTCTCCTTTTGGAGTTTGGATTGTTTCTAGTTTATGACCTTGACAAATGCCACTGTCAACATTCTTATATATGTATCCTGATGCACATGTACATGAGTTTTCTAGGATATAAATATAGGAAATGCCAATATGTCATGGGGTATATGTATCTTCAGATTTACTTGGAAGGATAAACTGTATGGAGGGTGGCTGTTCTAACTTAAATCTGCAGTGTTAAAGTGTTCCCACCATGGCTCCACGTCCTCACTAGCACTTGCCAGTACCACTTTTATTTCCACCACCCACCAAAGTGGCATTTAATTGAGGTTTTAAGATACATTTCTCTGATTACTAAAGAGGTTGAACACTTTTCCATATCCTCTTTCACAATGTGCTGATTCATGATTCAACTCTTTTCTCATTTTCTCTTGAGTTACCCATGTTTTTCCTTCCATTCGATGCCTCAGGAGTTTTTGATAAATTGTCCAAACAGTACAGAGAAGGAGGACAGAAACCAAGGCTTATTCTGTTTGCAATACCCATAATGCTCAACAACTCTCCAAAGAGTAGGCCTTCTAAATGCATGGTGATTGATTAGTGCAGATCTATAATCCTTATCTGGAATTTCAAAATCCAGAAAGTTCTGAAAACCGAAAGAATTTTTTCATGTTTGGGACAAAATTCATTTGGAGGCAAAACGTGAACATGAGGCTGCTTGTAGTTGTGTATTGACCATGCTTCCTGTAAAAACATCAGTGTGTTTGACTATGGATACTGTTCCAGGCCCTGCTGAGGAATAACACAACATGCAAGGAAGGACCTAGGCCCCAGGCTCGATCTATTTTTTATTTTTCAAGAGGGAGTCTCGCTCTGCTGCCCAGGCTGTAGTGTCGTGGCGCAATCTCAGCTCACTGCAACTTCCACCTCTTGAGTTCAAGCAATTCTCCTGCCTCAGCCTCCTGAGTAACTGAGATTACAGGTGCCTGCCTCTACGCCCAGCTAATTTTTGTATTTCAGTAGCGACAGGGTTTCACCATGTTGCCCAAGTTGGTCTTGAACTCCTGAGCTCAAGCAATCCACTCGCCTTGTCCTCCCAAAGTGCTGGGATTACAGATGGGAGCCACCACACATAGCCAAAATTAGTATTACCTTTCAAAGCATATAATAGCATGTTTGAGCATATCTGATACTAAACAATAATTTAAAGGTATCATCAATACATATTTAAAAGCAGTAAATTAGTGAGCCAAATGGAATGCAATGCCTGGAGTGCATTCACTGAGAAATGTGATTTAGATAGATTAGTCACATAACGAAGAGCTAGAAGGAACCTCCAAGGGCAACCGGTGCAGTTTTTGGAGATGAGAACACTGAGGTCCAGAGAGATTAAAGGGTGAATCCAAGACCTCACAGCTGTCAGTGTGATGAATGTGGATATTCATTTTCATCTGCACTATTTCTCAACAGGGTCTGGAGCAGCATTTATAGTCACACTGATACTTCTACAGGAAGCATGGTCAGTACAAACTACGTGTAGCCTCATGTTCAGGTTTTGCCTCCAAATGAATTTTGTCTCAAACATGAATCTATGTTTGGGTTTCTGACACCTGAGATATCAACAATCAATAGTATATTTCTCTTCTTGTGGACTCTTAAGAAACTTAAATTCCTGGAAAAAGTATTTAAAGTAACCAAGTTTTAAAAATGTTCAAACCACCCTTTCTCACCTTGCAAACTTACATATTCTCGTCTCCAGGCTCAGAGGATGTTTTCTCCAAGGTCAACTCAGGGCCTTCCATCCCTGGAGCCTTGATACAGGTCATCATCCCCACTCCCCTATTTTCAACATTTCCATTGGCCCTCCCAAGCTTTTTTTTTTTTTTTTTGAAGCTCAATCCCTCTCGCCTCCCCCACCCCCCGACCCAGTCCCTTGTACTTATCCCCATTTCCTCTCTTTCCTTTCTAACCAAGTTAATTTTTTTTTTTTTTTTTTTTTTTTTTTTTTTTTTTTTTTTTTTTTTTTGAGACGGAGTTTCGCTCTTGTTACCCAGGCTGGAGTGCAATGGCGCGATCTCGGCTCACCGCAACCTCCGCCTCCTGGGTTCAGGCAGTTCTCCTGCCTCAGCCTCCTGAGTAGCTGGGATTACAGGCACGTGCCACCATGCCCAGCTAGTTTTTTGTATTTTTAGTAGAGACGGGGTTTCACCATGTTGACCAGGATGGTCTCGATCTCTCGACCTCGTGATCCACCCGCCTCGGCCTCCCAAAGTGCTGGGATTACAGGTTTGAGCCACCGTGCCCGGCCCCCCAAAAATTTTTTTTTGAGATAGGGTCTTGCTCTTTCGCCCAGGCTGAAATGCACTGGGACAATTACCACTCACTGCAGCCTCAAATTCTTGAGCTCAAGCAACCCTCCCACCTCAGCCTCCCAAAGGGCCGGGATTACAGGCATGAGCCATAGTGCCCAGCCACAAGCTTCTTAAGAGCAGCCCTTACCACTCCACTTTCTCACCTCCCACTTACTCAATTCATTAGCAGTTTGCTGTCCCCTACCAAGGTTCCTCTGAAATTGCCAGGCAAAGGACCATATTGCCAAATACTGTGGACACATCTCAATCACCTTTGTCACACTCTGTTGTATCTGGTATTGTTGACCATTTCTCTCCTTGAATTCTCTCTCCTGTGGATTTATTGTTGTTATTCCCATTTCCCAACTCTCCTGGAGTTTCATCTATAGCCTTGACCTCTCACTGGAGCTTCGGAATACATGTACATGTCAAGATTTCCAAATCCAACTTTCCAGTAACTCGAAACACATTTAACTATGCTCAAATTCCTTAGTCATCTCCCTTGGGCCTAGGCCTGCGCCTGCATTCCTTTTCAGTAAATAGTTACTGTCTACCAGATAATCTAACTAGAAACCTGGTAGTGATGGAAGACTCTTACCCTGCCTCCAGATCAATCCCCAATTCCTGCCTTTATCAAGTAAGTTCAAAATTGAAGGAAGAGAAGAGAATTCTCTCATCAGTTCAGTTGAGCACTTTTTTTTTTTTTTTTTTTTTTTTTTTTAAAGAGTGTCTCGGCCGGGCACAGTGGCTCACACCTGTAATCTCAGCACTTTGGGAGGCCAAGGCAGGGAGATCACCTGAGGTCAGGAGTTCGAGCCTGACCAACATGGTGAAACCTCATCTCTACTAAAAATTCAAAAATTAGCCAGGTGTGGTGGTGGGCACTGTAGCGGGTACCTGTTATCCCAGCTACTCAGGAGGCTGAGGCAGGAGAATCTCTTGAAGCTGGGAGGTGGAGGTTGCAGTGAGCTGAGATTGCACCATCGCACTCCAGCCTGGGCAACAAGGGGAAAACTCCATCTCAAAAAAAAAAAAAAAAAAAAAAAAGTCTATGTTGCTCAGGCTGAAGGACAGTGCTATTCAGAGGCATGAACATTGCATACTACAGCCTCCAACTCCCAAGCCCAAGCAATCCTGCCTCAGCTTTCAAGTGCCACGGGTGTGCATAATCACATCTGGCTTTAGTTGAGCAAGTATTTACTGAGCACCTTATATATATTAAAACATACTAGAATTCATCCCGGTGTAGATATCAAACTCCCTTTTAGAAAAAAATGTATGCATAGTGAACAATACATTTACATTTAGGTAGAAATGCTTTTGGAGAAACCACTATAGAGTACTAAAGTATAACAGGAATCATAAATAGGTATTACTGTTTGCATGTCAAAGGTCAGCTTTATACACTTAATAGGAAAAAGAGCCTCAAATTCATCCTAAGTTTTGGCAGCCAGTCTCCAAGGTGGCCCCAATGATTCCCACCTCGTGGTATTCTAGCCCTGGGTAGTCTCCTACCATACTGAAGAGGGTTGACCTGTGTGGTCAACGAGATATTGTGGAAATGGAGGCTTGCTACTCACTTGTTGGAGAAAGCCAGCTGCATGAGAATATTCAGTATATGCAGAAGCCCACCTGCCTAGGAACTGAGGTGCAGTCACGCACATGAGTGAGCCACCTTGAAAGCAAATGTTGCAACCCCAGTCAAGCCTTCAGATGACTTTTTTTTTAAAGACATGGTCTTCTGTCACCCAGGCTGGAGTGCAGTGGCAGAGTCACAGCTCACTGAAGCCTCAACCTGTCAATCTGCTGGGCTCAAGTGGTCCTCCCACCTCAGCCTCCCAAGTAGCTGGGATTACATGTGCGTGCCACTATGCCTAATTTTCAAATTTTTTTGTAGAGATAAGGTCTCGCTATTGATGCCCAGGCTGGTCTTGAACTCCTGAGCTCAAGCTGTTCTCCTACCTCAGCCTCTCCAAGTGCTGGGATTACAGGCATGAGCAGCCACTGCACCCACCCTGCAACCTCTTAAGAGTCAGAATCACTCAGCTGAGCCACTCTTGTATTCTTCACTCAGAGTAATTGTAGAGGATAATAAATGTTTGTTTTAAGCTGCTAAGTTGTGGGTGTAATTTGTTATGGAACAATAGATAAAACATAAAAACCTGCCCAATATAAGTCATGGAAATTTTGTCTTGCCATTTTATCTATGGGATGAAAGAAGAATGTGACTGTGAACAGTCAGGAAGTTGAAAATATGTTATAAGAAGCTGCTTTGAAGAGCAGCTCATAAATCAATCTTTGTAGGAGAGCTGACAATTTCCAACCATGGGCTACAGAACTTGGGCCCTGAAGTATACTAGGTGATTCACTTTCTTAAAACTGATGACCAGACAGGTACGCTGTACCTCCAGTAAAGATCAGTGATCATAAGGGAGAGCCACACAGGCACTCCTGGAAGAAAAGGACCCCAAACTCAGACTCCTGCTGCTCCCCTCTCATTACTGGTCACATGCTTAGTTTTTTAGACCTTTTTTGCCAAAGTAAACAGCAGTAAATAACAGCTCAACTTACATTTACTTCTGTATTTCCTACTTCTTTCACTTCAGGTTCCCATGAGTCAAACCAAACAGAACCAACCACCAGTCAAGAGAATTATGCCTTCCTAAAAACAAATCTGTATCTCCTACCACACACCTGTTTTTTTTTCCATTTCAGTCCCTTTTTTCTGTTGAACGGGCAACTCTGTCTCCGTTTTTTATGCAAATCACATTGTATTACACTTCAAGTAACTCACCTGACTGCTAATTATGAAAGCAGGGTCATGTTTTATGTTTTTATACACCCAGGGCTTAGCAGTGTCTAGGCACACGGTATTCAGTAAATATAGCTGGTATATGTCCTACCATTTGACTTCTATATTTGACTTCCTTCTGCTTTATCATCTTAGAACAAACCCTTCTCATATACTACCTAGAATCCTGGCTTACTTCAAGTATCATGCCTAAGAAATCTTTTCTAATTTCTACTACTTCCTATCCCCACTGTCATCTCTACTTCATCTGAACCCCACAGAATCTAGATCTCCTACATTAAGTTAAATCTTAGTTGAATGAATGAGGAGATTGAGTTCAGGACACCCAGTCTCCTTGAATCTGCCTTCCTTTGCTCTATCCCAACATGCACTACAATGCATTAAATCATTTGTGTGTAAGCTCCACCAGCACACCCTTTCTTCTCTGACAGCACCTACAAAGGATCAACCTGCTTGCAGAACACTATTGAAAATAGTGTTACTACTTTGACAATATAGCCATTCTCAACTTAGAAATGCCTCTTTCAACTAAAAACAAATATTCTTTTTTTCAGATAGCAGATATATCAATTTACATGAAGAGTTCCAAGGCTAGAACAATAAGCCCAGGTACATTAAGACTAATGGTAGAAAATTAGAGATACCAAGGCCCTATGAAAGCCAAAACCACCCCACCTTCTTTGCTGCTAGCCAGATTTTGCCAGCTTCATGAACATAGTTAAAGTTCACGTTCCTGTTTTCTTGATAGACGTCAAAATGTCATCTAGAGCCTGCTATCCAGTATCACCTGTATGCTTGTCAGAAATGCAGACTCTTAAATGGTCCAGCCACCTTAGAAAATAGTTTCCTGGGCCAGGTGCAGTGGCTCACGCCTGTAATCCCAGCACTTTCGGAGGCCAAGGTCGATATCGAGACCATCCTGGTCAACATGGTGAAACCCTGTCTCTACTAAAAATACAAAAATTAGCGGGGCATGGTGGCGCATGCCAGTAATCCCAGCTACTCAGGAGGCTGAGGCAGAACTGCTTGAACCTGGGAGGCGGAGGTTGCAGTGAGCTGAGATTGTGCCATTGCACTCCAGCCTGGGCAACAAGAGTGAAAACTCCCATCTTAAAAAAAAAAAGAAAAAAGAAAAAGAAAATAGTTTCCCGGTTCTTCAAAAATGTTAGTTACCATATGACCCAACAATTCCACTCCTAGGTTTATTCCCAACAGAAATGAAAACATACATTCACACAAAATCTTGTACATAAATGTTCATAGCTGTATTATTCATAATGGCCAAAAATGGAAACTGATGGATACAAAAAATGTGATATATCCATACACTGGAATATTATTCAACCACAAAAAAGAATGAAGTACTGATACATGCTACAACATGGATGAACTCTGAAAACTTACTAAGTGAAAGAAGCCAGGTACAGAAGTTCATATGATACATGAAATATCCAGAAGATGTAAATTAAGGCAGAAAGTGGATCAGTGGTTTTCAGATGCTGGCAGAGGGGACAAGAGTAGAAGGGAGAGGGAGATGAGGAATGTTAGGTACAGGGTTTCTTTTTCCACGTAGTGAAATAGTCCTGAAATTAAAATGGCGATAGTGGAACAACTCTACACATGCTAAAAACTGGCTAATTGGACAGTTTTAAAGAGTGAATTTTATGGTACTTTATACTACTTTTTTTAAAAAAGAGAGAAAATAAATTTAAGTTCTCCAGGACAACCCCAGACCTTCTACATCAAAATCTGCATTTCAACAAGATCCCTGGTGATTCGTATACATATCGAAGTATGAAAAACAGTGATTTAAAAGACATATGGTCAAAATTGTTCCTCTGGTTAATCTTCGTTATTCACAGAATAGTTAACTTGATTTCACTAGGATGATTCTTTTTTTCTGCCACAATTGCTTGATATATAATTAAATGATCATTTTGATTCTACAACTTCTGGTTTTCCCTCAAAAATTTGCAGAGTTTTAGTACTGAGTGGAACCTGCACTGAGCTAGGGGCAAAGTCTTGGCACTTTTTCGGTTTTTGTTGTTGTTGTTTTGAGGGGGCTGGTCTCAAACTCATGAGCTCAAGTGATCCTCCTGCCTCAGGCCTCCCAAAGTGCTGGGATTACAGGTGTGTCCAACCACACCCGGAGCACATGGATTTTTAAATTCTCAACAGTACTAGGTACATAGGAGATGCTCTCACTTTAATTAAATCGCCAGTTTTTAAGGGAATGGCAATATAACATACATAAGATGAACAAAAAGGTACAGAATCTAATGGGAAATAAGACAAAAAACTCACTCACTTCAGAAAAGTTTATTAAAGATAAAATCAGATTTACAGAGTATAAAACAATAAGGGATAGAGATGAAGAGGTTTCAAACAAACTGTGTACAAGAGGAAGTAAATTACCTACCTGGGGTTCTCAGAGCACTTTTTCTTTACTTCTACACAAAGCCTAATCTGTTTTTTAAAACATCCTTGGAAAAGGCTCAGCAGTCATATATTCTCATTATTTAGCAGCTAAACAAAATGTCCATGATCCAAAAAGAAAGAGGGGTGGACCTAAGGGACAGGGTACTAAATATATACACTATGATAAGCTCTGCTTCCTCTGTTCCAGTTCTTTAAAAAAATTTTGTCTGTGTTTTTGGCAAAAGAGTTATCATGCAAAATGACTGTCTTAGAACCAGGAGTTGAAGAAAGGGAATTTGGACTCTCTAAAAAGCCTTGCTGCCTCCCTGGTGCAGTAATCAGCATGTCTCAAAAAAAGCCTGTTAGACTTATAACCATACTATGCAATTGGTACATTTTTAACTAAGCAAATTTTATAAATAATTTGAAGTGTTTTATGGGTAATTATAGCCAGATACTGCACATAAATATCACACCCAAATTAAGAGTCCAGGTTCTGCAATCAGCCTGTATGGGTTCAGATACTGATCCCAGATCATAGTTACGCAAACTTAGGCCAAGTTACTTAAATTCTCTGCCTTCCTTAGACAGTAAGCTTTAGTAATAGTACCCACCTCACAGAACAGTTATGAGAATTAAAAAAAAATATGCAAATAGTTTAGAACAGTACCTGGCAGACACAAGTATATATGCACACACAAACACAGAGGTTCTTTCATATAGAATGTGTCATATTCAGATTTATACGCTAGTTATTCGTGTTGATGGGAAAATGGCATTAGCTCATCTTATTAGATCTTGATTCCCTAAACTACAATTCTATCTGTATCATATCAATAAAAATGAACTTCTTGAGCACATGAACTATATGCTAGTCCACTTTTATATATTCCAGATGGCGGAATGTGTCTTTCTACCACATAAGATGATGTCATTAGTATATTCCAGGGCCTATTACATGGGAGTGTAATAAATGTGAAATAATTTATTTCAGGTAATTCAGGGATTATCTACAAAACTAGTATAGGTGGATGTTTAGTCCTTTAAACATCTATAATTTTATTCATATTTGTTGTAAATAAAAGTAACGCAAATGTAATGCTGACAGAAACTTTGCGCCATTAAAGTTTTTTCTATATTGCAAGGGATAAAACAAAGGCTCAATTGAAATAATTTTTTATAAAAAATGATTTGAAGACAACAGGACAACAAAAATTAGCGCTTTGTACACTTCAGTGCACTTTCTCGCTTAGTTGCTAAGAAGCAAAGGAAAAGCTGCATCTTGGTCAGAAACTACCTTCTCACAATACTAAGAAACACACCGAACAGGGGAAAGCCTTTTTGAAGCTAGAAATAAAAAAGCTGCCCATCTTTACTAATATGAAACAACTGGTTTTAAGGTACCTAGCAAGAGCTTTTCTTCAAAACAGACATCTCACTTACCTTTTCAGTATATTTCCTAAAAACATTAAAGACAGATGTAAGGCTTAGCTGGTAATTTCCATGAACTCAGTCTTTTCCTCTGACTGTAGTGGAGTAGACACGATAAAGCAGGTTTGGAAATGCTAGAAATGAATTCCTACTTCCCCTTGCATTCTTCAGATCTCATTTTCCCCCAAATTTCTGCATGGCTGGCTTCCATTCAGCATCAGTCACGAAATCTTGAAGGTCAGACACAGTAAACAGGGAAGGACATAAAATTAAGTGATTTGGGCGCAGTTTTGAGTCTCACAACTTTAACAGGGATGAATCATATACTAAAGTATGGGAAATAAATTACAAGTTCTGTTCCTTTATGAAAATCAGCTGTTAGTCACGCTAACATATTAGTTTTCTATAGTCTGAAATGCTGTATGTTCCTTTAATAAATGTTGATGGGAAAAAAGATATAATTCCCATGAAGGTCAAACATAAGTTGATCAATTCTGTATTTGAGTCTTCGTCCTTAATTTATTTTCCAATGGATGTGTAAAGGAAAAAACACAGGGAATAAAAAATACTAGCAGATTGTTCTAAGTGATTTTCCAATTTGCCAATCAAATTTGAAATATTTTATTTACCTACCAATTAAGTCAGAAGAAAGGAAGTGAATTTTATATGATTATTAGTGGTATAAGCTTTAAGTTTAAAAGATAAGGGTTATTCAACTCAACTTTTTTTTTTTGGTTATAGGAAATTAGCATTAAAATTAACTTCATTAAGAGAAGAAAAAATTAAAATATGGTATAATCCATCTGGAGCTGGCCAGGAAATGTCTTTATACTTTGTAAAATCATAAACTGAAACTAAAATTTGATATACTTCTAGGTTAGCAAACAAAAAAGTTTTTTTTGCTCCCTATAAATCATTAAACAGGTTTGCTGTACTCACTCAGTGACACTTCAACTTCCTTTGAAACCCAAGTGACAGAACTAGGTCACTACTTTGGGAATGGAATTGTGAGTGGCTAGATGAGAGGAACACCTTTCATCTGACAAAACTTGCTTTTTTGGGAAATGGAAGAAAAAGCCATCAGTATGCCATAAGGGTTAGAGCATTCAGACCATAAAATAAGGCAGTTATCCTTGCTGACTGGTCCTGGATTCCAAATGACACATTCCTTCTCAATGCATTCAATCCATCAGCGGCTTAGAAGCAATCCACACCGGAGACCATTTAAAAATGTGCATTTTGCAATAACCATTATCTATCTTAGCAGCTAGAAAGGCAAAACAAAAGTTAGCATATCAAACTATCTTTAGGGGCTAGAGCAGAATACAAGTTCATTAATGATAAATATAATGACTAGAAACAACGAAAACTTATCCTGAAGAGTTTTGAAGATTTAAAAAAAACCCTCAAAATGTCTATTATGCCAAGTATGGTCAAAGTATTCAAGTATCCTCCCTCTCCACAACTTCTAGTTTTTTCTTTTCTTTTTTTTGGACACGGAGTCTCACCTGTTGCCCAGGCTGGAGTACACTGGTGAGATTTCGGCTCATTACAACCTCTGCCTCCTGGGTTCAAGCACTTCTGCCTCAGCCTACCGAGTAGCTGAAATTACAGACATGTGTCACCACGCCTGGCTAATTTTTGTATTTTTAGTAGAGATGGGGTTTCACCAAGTTGGCCAGGCTGGTCATGAACTCCTGATCTCAGGTGATCCGCCCGCCTTGGCCTCCCAAAGTGCTAGAATTAAAGGCATGAGCCACTGTGCCCAGCCCCTCTTTTTTCTTTTTTTAAGGGGTGGGAGTCTTGCTATGTTGCCCAGGCTGGAGTGTAATGGGTACTCGCAAGCACAGTAATTGTGCACTATAGCCACGAAGGCCTGGGCTCAAGCCTCAGCCTCCCAACTAGTTGAGACTAGAGGTGCATACTATACCATTCCTGACTTACAACTTCTATTTTCAGGCTAGCATTCCAGAAGTGCAAGAAATACAACATATCATGGATGGGTATTCCTAAAAAGGAAGGAGAGTCAGTGAATTTACTATACTGCCCAATTAAATAATCAACATTGAACTGTTAAGTCTTCAATTCCCAAAAAATCTATAGATGAAAATCGGACATAGCAACAATTGCTCCTGATGCCAGACTGAAATAACAAAGGGCAAGGGGAATTCATGCCACCTACTCTTCACTTGATAAAGAAAAATAAAGCAAAAGTAAATTTAAAAAAGAAAAGGAATCACATTTTTTCTCTGAGAAAAAAACTAAGTAAGGCGGAGTTTGCAAACGAGCTGTATGAATGCTGGGCTCAATGTTTTTCAGTTTGCAGTTAAAAAGAAACATTCAAAGGGAAGACAAATGTACATGTAAATTACTTTCAGAGCAAAAAGATACTGCTTGGCCGGGTGTCGTGGCTCAGACCTATAGTCCCAGCTACTTGGGAGGCTGAGGCAGGAGACTTAATTCAACCTGGGAGACTGAGGCTGCAGTGAGCCATGGTTGCACCACTGCGCTCCAGCCTGGACGACACAATGAGACTGTCTTAAACCAAAGCAAACAAAACAAAAAAGCCAAAGCAAAAAGACACTGCTCAAAGCTAATCCGTGGGCGATACCTGCGTTAAAATTGTTAATCTGCAAATAAGGCAAAAATAAATATTGTCTGTTGCAGGGTGGAAATGTAGCCTAGATTGAATTAAGCTAAGACGTTTGAGAGTTGGCAACCTGACTTCTGCTCTTAGACATCCTGGTTTGTAGTATTTTGATATTGTAACAGCCAACTTAAGTTGCAAAGTGTGTATTTTGAAAATGACCATTTTCCTTGCATTATAAATTTTCACAGTAAACCTTGCTTTCAGAGTCAGTGGTAACACCTACAAGTATTTGCATTTAAAATCCTCTAACATCTAATACATTTAATCACAGCCTCACTGACATCTCAATTGTCCTCGAAACTCCAAACGGGGAACTTCTAAGAAATTTAATTATTATACCTCTGTGCTTAGGTTGAAGACAACTTCATGATCTGGATAATTATTTTTTGTTTCTCTTCATGCCTGGTTTATAAGAAGGTAAACACTACACATGAGAAAAAGTAGAGATCCTATCACCTCACAGGATTTTTTTTTTTTTTTTTTTTTTTTTGAGGAGTCTCACTCTGTCATCCAGAGTGGAGTGCAGTGGCACGACCTCGGCTTACTGCAACCTCTGCCTCCTGGGCTCGAGCGATTCTCCTGCCTCAGCCTCTTGAGCAGCTAGGATTACAGGTGCCCGCTACCACACCCAGCTAATTTTTGTATCTGTAGTAGAGACTGGGTTTCACCATGTTGGCCAGGCTGGTCTCAAAGTGCTGACCTCATGATCTGCCCACCTTGGCTTCCCAAATTGCTGGGATCACAGGCACAAGCCACTGCGTCCAGCCTGGTGTTTTTATCATTCATTTGAAGTCTATTCCAAGGACATCAGTTATCCCACATATGAAGGTGCATATAAACTCTCACTTACTCTAAGTTATTCCTATTTGCATTCTTCTCTAATGGTGGAAATAATCAAGAACCAGACAAGTTATGCCTTCATCGTAACAGCCACATTTTTCTGGCCTATAGCAAATCCAGTTACATTTTAAAGTGTGTGAGTGGCTCTTTAAAACACTATTCTCAAACACATGAATAACATCATTGTTTCATTTAACCCAATATTCAGTAATTCCTGACTGGGTTGGACTCAGTAACATGTCTTTCAAAAAATAATACTAGACTCATGTGTATTTTGAGTAAAGCTGCTGGCTTTGTCGCCATACTTATACTCAGTTCTTTTGACTCAGTTCTCAATTCAGGGCCAAAGTCAAGAGCAAAACTGAACATGTAGGCTAGTCCTTGTTAACAGCAAGGCAAAATGGCAACTGACTTGGCAATCTCTCCCAGTATGTGGATGCCCTGGACATGGTAAAATGTACACTATGTCCCAAGAAAATAGCAATTTCTGTAGTCTCAAGCCATGAAAATGCATTTTTAAAAACTATAACCAAGTGTCTGTTAAGATTACTTTAGTTGTGAAATGTTAGCAGTATCAGGATAAAGAGTCAGAAAAAAAATCTTGAGCCTAATTTCCATTTTCCTCCTATGTATACTTTCCCAAAAATCTCAAGTCACCAAAATTCTCTTCATGAAGCCTTATCCTATCTGTTGCCTAATGACAATGAAGGTGATCAGATTCGGGATTTACAGATGTCCTCTCCTCTGGAGATGTTTTTGCTCTGAGACTGATGGATACTACCAGTGCTGTTAGTCATTTCTGCCACCTGGACACAGAGAATCTGGTGCAAATTTGTGTCTCCAGCCCAGCTCCCCATTCTTCCCCAACTGCTTGCTTAAGGAATGCAATGCTCACTTCATGTTAGTTGTAAGCAATCTACATAGAAAACATAATCAGACTACAAATTACTTAATACGTATTTATATCATCCCCTACCTCCCTAATGCTGAACCCCACTCCATTCCCTGCAAACATTTGTTTTAAATTTTTATTTGAGAAAATATTTTCCCTGCATAATTGTCTTCTAACATCTGTGGACATTCTTCCCACTTTCTTTGAAAAAGTCATTATACCATGCAATTAAGGGGAAAAAAATCAGTGTTGAAACTAGAGGCTGAAACTAGAGGTAGATATAGTAAAAGTACATATTACTTTTCATAAAAACTCTCACCCAAAAGAGTGTATCAAAAGGGTAGTAAAGATTATCTGGTTACCACCCTCCTCCCTTTCTTCTTGCCTTTGGTTCCATGCGTGAGCCTTAAAAACCATGGTCAGCAGCAGACTGTCAGGGACAAAGTGAATGGAAGTTACTTTTGAGAAGGCGATTCAGGCCACATGTGTTGGCTCACACCTGTACTCCCAGAACTTTGGGAGGCCAAGGCGGGTGGAGCGAGACTCCATCTCAAAAAAAAAAAAAAAAAAAAAGACAAGGTAGAGGATTCCACCTTCCCTTTAGGTAGAGATATGGCAGCAGTGACGGAAACTATTGTAATTTCACGGGCCAAAGGTTATAAATTTCTAACCCAAACCCTCACCACTATCTTTTAATCATTGGGAAAGCAGTTATTGCTCTCTTCTTCTTTCATGAAAATACTAACGTATGCACTCTAATACCATCATATACAGCACTATTAATTAAGCCCTTATTTTTCAATCTAAACTGAACTTTCAGGTAACTTTTTAAAAAAAATGCTAAAGCAAAGAAGAAAAATGAGAAAATCTATATCTGAATGAACTTTGTTACAGTTATGTAATCTGTGGGGGGGGGAGTCACTTAAAAAATAAACAGACATTTTCAAATGTCAATAGCCACACTTGTATTATTTACACCATTTCTCCTTGCTTTATGAAACAAAATTTTTATTTATCAGATGAAATTTTCTACTGACAACGAATTTCAAAGATGCCTTACCATCTTTGTATTCTTTTTAAATGGACAAATAAAACTTGTATATGTTTACCATGCGCAACATGATGCTTACCATCTTTATTTCTGATTACTCTTAACCAGCATCTTCTCCTTTCCTCCACTAACATTTTTTAAAAAGTAAATTCTTCAGTGGACTAATGGTTCCATCTGATTGATACCTTGGGTGAAATTGCTAATTTTATCTTGCTAACTTAGTTTACTATAATATAAACAGAAGGTACAAAGTGGAATATTTTAAATATATTCTTAATCTCAACCTTTCCTAGAATTCCATCTAAGGCTTGTTCTTAAAGATATAACGACAAAGCAAAGCAGGAAGAGATCTAGGTTTGTAAAAATAAAATTAAAAAAAAAAGCAAAGTAGGAAGAAAGAATTTGTATTATACATTTCCAGAAGCTCACGTTCTCATAGATTTTGCAGAACTAGTCCTTTTCAATCATTTAAGTAGGAATTTCTACTCCAAGTGAGTAAAGTTTAAACGAACTTCAAGTAACTCCAAGTAAAAGACATTGAAGATACCTAGTTTCCATAGAACACTTGTTTGACAGATTAATGTGACTAAATTAACCTTAAAATTTTAAAATGTGTGACATACCTTGTTAAATATTTTAAAAAGGCTGTTTTAAAACAACTTTATGAAGCAAAAGAGTAAGTCACTTCCAAAGTTCCTTGGTCTTCTACAACTTCTAGGCACTGAAAAGAACTTACAAGAACATGCAGGGTTCACTGTGGCATGTCTGTCTCAGGTATGTGAGATATGATATGGGGCTTAAATCCAATAAGGGCTCTGGGGAAATAAAAAAGCATTTAGGGACAAAGCAAGCCTGATTCTGAAAAACTGAAACCATGTTTTAGATTCACGTTTGCTATTCACTTTACAGTTAAGTAATTCAAGTCTTCTGCATAAAATTTCACACAGAGGGGAAATACTTTAAAGTCTGGTATGTTCTAATGTAACATGAGATAACCTTTCTTTACCTTCAAGATTAAGGGAATTGATGCTATAGTTATAAAAATAAGAGAGAATTGAAATATAAATGTTTTGGCTTGAACAGTATCACTTAAACTGTTTTATAATTTTTTTCAGATTGAATATGCCAAGTATGCAACTAAACAGTAGATAAATTTCATAACCCTAATGTTAGAAAATGTTCCATATTATACTTTTTACCTATGTCCTTCTTCGAGCCTGAGTGCTCCAATATATGCTAGTGGGAAAAAAGATCAAAATTAGCATTAACATAAAGTTTTTCAATTAATACTGCAAATAGAATCCCAGGGGATAAAAAGGTCAGAATAAAACAAAACCAAATATGTGACTGAATGAATACATACAAAATCAAACTGTCTTACTTACCAAACCATCTCCTAACAGATATCCAGAAAAAAAATGTGGGAAATCTAAAATGTATCATAACTTGGCAGAGAGAACACTTTGACAGCCCTCGCGCTAAATAACGTAATTCAGACTGGAAATTTCTAAAACAAGACATATGTCAATGAAGTATTATTACTCTGAAGTTTCTTATACAATTTGTAAACTTATCATTTCCAGAGTTTTCTGCTCCCAAGGATGCTAAAACCATTCGAAAAGAAATAGAAGGAAAAATAAAGAAAAGCAAAAGTTAAAGCTTATATATAAAGAGAAAAATCCAAAACAGATCATAGGGTAGAGGGAAGATGAGGGGTGGAGAAAGAGCGGGAAAGAGACAACACCAAAGTTAAAAAGCAAAGCAAAATAAAAACCTTTTATCTGTAGTACTCTAGGGCTCTATTTTCAACAGACTAGTTATTAAGATTTGAATAATGGCTTAAAGACTAAATACCTGTTGCAAACTTAAAAAAAAAAAAAAAAGGTTAATTAGCACCTCAGTGTCCTCACCAGTAAAGTGGAATCATAAAGATGTTTAAAAGAATACCTAAAATGTACCTTTTTTTTTTTTTTTAAATTTCAAGATGGCAATCCTCTTGCCTTGGCCTCCCAAAGTGCTAGGATTACAGGCGTGAGCCTAAAAAGCCATTTGAACAGCATTTGGCATTTTCTAACCACTTAACAATATTGGAATTAGACACCGAGTAACTATTTGAATAGTATTTTACAGGCTACTATTTTTATTTTTGCCAGGGAAAAGCAGTGGTCTTCTTGAGGGGCTCCTTGAATGGCTGGAATTTCAACTTCAGGAGTTGACATCGTATCTAATGATACTTAACTTTCAGAATAGCTTCAGGTACATTCTGGAAAATACTCTCTTGACAAAGTAGCTGACCCAAATATGGTAGCACTCCTCTTCTTGCCTGGCATCAAATAATACCATTGATATTAGAAAACAGATGGAAGGCAGAATGCCCTTATATATAGTATCTGCACCATTAATCATGGGTAAACTGAATGCTCAAGTTTGCTGTGGTAATAATCAAATCCACCAAGACATACTTAATTCAAGCAAATTAGTTTCTTTTATTCCTTTTCTCTAAAAAACTCAAGTTTTTATACATACAACAAATCACACATATATCAATCGCAAAATGTGGAAAACAAAGTATCCTGCAATGCTACGGTCAGGGTAATAGAAGCACACACAGCAGATTAAATTTTAAAAATTTAAACCTTTAGAATATACCTTCTGTTCTTTTAGCTTTTAAATTCAAAACTCCCCACAGTAAGTCTAACCTAAAATGTGTTGCTATTAGCGCTAAATACGTATTTCTACAGAAAAGTAAGAATGAAAACAAACAGAAAGGTACATTTTTAGTTGTGGTATCTGTAGTCATCACAAACTAGCCACAAAATTATCATTTAACCTTTCTGAGCCTCAGTTTTCTCACTAGTAAAACAAGGATACTACTATCTTAATCAAGGTCATTGTGGATATTAAAGATAATATAAAGCACCTAGCTTCATGTATCTGGCATACAATAGGACTCAATAGGTACTATTCCTATAAATGGGGGAGGGAGGGTGTTGGATTAGATCCCAAGTCTAAGGTCAAAATATCAAGGCTTTCTTTCATACAATAATTTCCCCAGGAAGAGATAGCTAAAGCATAAAAGCCGTAAGGGGCCGGGCATGGTGGCTCACACCTGTTATCTCAGCACTTTGGGAAGCCAAAGCCAACGGATCAAGGGAGGTCAGGAGTTAGGCACCAGCCTAACCAACATGGAGAAACCTTGTCTCTACTTAAAAAATACAAAATTAGCCCTATGTGGTGATGCATGCCTGTAATCCCAGCTACTCAGGAGGCTGAGGCAGGAGAACTGCTTGAACCCAGGAGGCAGAGGTTGTGGTAAGCCAAGATTAAACCATTGCACTCCAGCCTGGGCAACAAGACCAACACTCCATCTCAAAAAAAACAAAAACAAAAACAAAACCATAATGCGGCATGTCTAACAGACTCTGTCTGAGGCAGTTTATTACCACAGTTAAATAACTCTTCTAAAGTTTTACCTATAGCATGGATAACTACAGCAGTGTTATGGACATAGACCACAATATTACAGTACCTTTGCTTTCAGAAAATACAACAAAATATGGTATGTACCCACCTACGCAATTTTTAGGAACAGAAACAACTGGGCTGTTTTCTGCCATTTGGTCTGTGAATGTTCATGAAGTGGGATTTTGACAACTGTGAAGTAAGAGACTGCTCTGTAATAGTCAAAAGCAGGAAATATTTAGAAGTTGCCTTTAAGTCACTAGGTTTGCCCTCCAAACCTCTGAATGCAAACTCTCATATGGACTAATTCTAATCATTTTGCATTGTCTACTTAAAGATTTTGTTACCCTTAATATCTAGCATCTGGATATTAAGATTCAGTCCAAATTTGTTGTCAAACTGTCACTTAAATGATTCCAAATACTTCCTGAAGAGGGCCATGGGCTGGAGTCTGTAAGTTATTTTGTATATGGCTCAACCATATATTTCTATTACTTCATCAGTGACATTACATTCCCATCTTTGTCTTAGGAATCTAACTGCTAAAATAATTGCTAGAAAAGTAATGGGTTAAAGCAAGGTAGACAAAAGTTCAGGGGGAAAAAATCAGTATAACCTTTCTAAGGATGACAGAAAAGGTTTGGGCAGGATTGCAGACAGATTAGGAAATTAACAAAAGGTTTAAAGGAAAGATAAGATGCCACAAAAGTATAGGAAAGGTCTCAAACTTCAAGAGTTTAGACTTGACACCATGACAAAACAGGCACGGGATGATTGTAACAATTGTGTAGGACAAATAAGGCAGGATGAGGGATTAGGCAGGATGACTAGGAAGAGGACTATAATAATCTAAGAACTGACTTTTAAGGCCCACAGTAGTGCTTCCTACCCTGTAAGTCTTGAATTTTGGAATATATCGAGCAGACTAAATGTGAATTAATTTTGTCTCCTTTAACAGAACATTAGCTCCATAGGAGAGAGCCTGTCTTACTCAGATATATTTTCAGTACCTAGAATATCTAGCATAAAAACGACCTTCTAACATTCAATATAGTCTGAATCTGATATAAAAGCTGTTGTAATAAAATATAATTTGCTTACAAAATATTGAATTCCTAGACTCTATTTAATGTAAGTTTTCTAATCAACTGATTAGAACTCCAATCAAGTACTAAACTATAGGTGTTATTTCTTATTGATGGTCTGATTTTTTTCCCTACATTGGTCCCACATTATTCTCCTATAAGAAAGGTTAAAAATCACTACCTTAGGATATTGGATTAATGACTAAAGAAATTCAGAAAAAGACACCATAGAGAAGAATCATCATGATGTAACAGAAAATTCAATAAAAGAACTATTACGATTTCAACTGGTGGGATCAAAAGGTGCTCCCCAAACTCACAACTCTTTCACGGCTAAGCCTGTAAGGTTTTGTCTCCTTCGCCAGATGTTCCCCCTGTTTGCCTGTGTCAGGAACATAAATATTCACTAAATGTTTCTAAGTGAATAAATGCTGGTAACTGTATTTTAACATTATCAAGTTTCATGTGATCTGGAGGCACACACAAGATTAGAGACTGAAAGACTGGGGTTAGAGACATTACTTCGGAGTACATAAAATCCAGTAAGCCCCAACCAATGGATGAAGTCCCTAATGAGGGAAGAGGGTGTTACAGACATAGGAAGAGGGTGTTATAGGACCAAAACAAAACAAAACAAAACCACAGACACACACACACACACATTTATGGATCAAACAGACCCAGCAAAAGCTGTCACAGTTTGAAAGTTTATCCAACTGCGTCAAAAATAAAAGATCAAGAATGACAACTGGGAGAAAAAAGGCAGCAGAAATGACTTGAAGATTACTGCTGCTATTAGCCACTGGCTTTGACTGAATAGCAACTAAACTCTGTAATTAATCCCAGGCAGAAGAGTTAGATGAAATCCCAAAGCAACTGAGGGCACCTTGTAAATCAGATAGAAATCTATTTCAAATTCTGAAGTTGGTCTTGCTGCTAAATATAACTACAGCCAGGCTGGCTTTCACTAATACCTTCCAGGTCATTAAGTAAGGCCCAGTTCTAATACTGCTAGCTATTCAATCAACAAGATACACATATAACCTGTTACTATTAGAGAACAGAATTTCCTGGCTGGGCGCAGTGGCTCACGCCTGTAATCCCAGAACTTTGGGAGGCTGAGGCGGGCGAATCACTTGAGGTCCAGGAGTTTGAAACCACCCTGGTCAACAAGGTAAAACCCCATTTCTACTAAAAATGCAAAAATTAGCTGGGTGTGGTATTGCATACCTTAAATCTCAGCTACTTGGGAGGCTGAGGCAGGAGAATCGCTTGAACCCTGGAGGCAGAAGTTGCAGTGAGCTGAGATCGAGCCACTGCATTTCATCCTGGGTGACAACAGAGCGAGACTGTCTCAAAAAAGAATAGATTTTCTCAAAGTTAACAAGAAATCAGGATGCCATTTAACTTTGCTTATGAATTCCACTACAGTCTTTCTCCAGTAATCCAAGTTAGTGTCCGCTCTGTTTCATCTTTTTTTTAGGCAGAGTCTAGCTCTGTCACCCAGGCTGGAGTACAGTGGTGCAATCTCAGCTTACTGTAACCTCTGCCTCCTGGGTTCAAGCGATTCTCTTGCCTCAGCCTCCCTAGTAGGCATGCGCCACCATGGCTGGCTAATTTTTTGTATTTTTAGTAGAGATGGGATTTCACTTTATTGGCCAGGCTGGTCTTGGACTCCTGACCTTTTGATCCACCTGCCTCAGCCTCCCAACAATGCTGGGATTACGGGCAGGAGTCACCACACCTGGTCCTGTTTTATCTTTATTCTATGATGTGTACCTAGGCAAATCATGAAGTGAAATGGGAATAACGCCTCACTTCTAAACCACATAAACACAAAGAGAAAGATCAACTGAGGATAATTTGGAAGGCTTTTTTTTTTTTTTTTTTTTTAAGGATAACTAACACTACACAAAACCATGGTTAATATATATGCACCCAGTATACTTCATTACCTTCCAGTAGCCACTTCAAAGATGTAATAGAAAGCCAGGAAGGTACAAAACAGTGCAAAGGAAGTATTCACAGAAATAAAGTGGCTTTTGACTTCAAAGAGTAAGAATTCCGATCTAGAGAGAAAGTTAAGGATAAAATTCAATTACATGTAAAATTGTAATAAGTTGCAGATAAAATACCACAGCCTGGCTCAATTTTAAAAACAATTTAAAACAAATTCTGAAACACTCTAAGAGATAATTGAAAACTGGCAAAAGTGTTAAATCACAAAATGTTTAGTAAACGTGTGACAAAGTCACAAGCACAAAAAAAGTAGTTTGAAAAACTGGGAAAGGTTCCAAAAGGGCACTGTTCAATTAATGAAGGCTATACTTACTGACAGCACACAATTTTAAAAAGGGAAGTTTCTGAGCTATTCAGAGGCTATCATTAATCTTAATATCACAACACAAAATAATTTTTGTTCTTATTTCTGAAATACCAATTGTTGACCCCACCTATAGTCCTGGGCTGGAGAAACAATTAGCATAACCAACTAGTGAGCAATATCCCAGTTTTTCAAATAAACCTAATGACATTTACCTAATAAGACTGCACAGAGCAAATACAATTCAGAAGGCAGTACAGAGTGTTTAAAATAGGGAGCTCTGGGCCAGGCACGGTGCTCACATGTGTAATCCCATCACTTTAGGAGGCTGAGGCCAAAGGATCACTTTGAGCCTGGGAATTCGTGCCACTGCACTACCGCCTGGGTGACAAATTAAGACCCCATCTCATAAAACAAACGAGTTCTGGTATCAGATCCACCTAGGTTCAATACTAGATGGGCGATGGGCAACTTCTAGTTGGCAGGCCTTGGACTAAAATATGTGTGTCTAGTATCCACATTTATACTTACTTTACAGGGTTAGTATGAAGTTTAGTAAGTTAACATAAGGTATTTAGGACAATGGCAGCACTCTGGAAATATTCAGTAGTTTGCTTTTGAGTGAAATTATAACCATTTCAATGTGTTAATCTCTGTTCTCTCATGCTGACTAAAGTTCCAGATGGCAGTTTATGGGTCTTAGAACTCTTTTTGTTAAAGACAGCGTCTTGTTCTGTCATCCAGGCTGGAGTGCAATGGCTAGTGGCACCCTTATGGCTCACTGCAGCCTCGATCTCCCGGGCTCAAGTGATCCTCCCACCTCAACTGGGAACAGACATGCTCTACCACACCCAGCTAATTTTCGTACTTTTTGTAGAGATGGGGTTTTGCCATATCGCCTACGCTGATCTCAAACTCCAGGGCTCAAGCAATATGCCTGCATTACCTTCCCAAAGTGTTGGGATTACAGGTGTGAGCCACTGTGCCTGGCTGGTCTTAGAACTCCTTAAAAAAGAAAATGTTTATGGGTGTAAAATAATAAAGAGAGTGAAGAGCTAAAACAGCTGGTTTCGCCACTGGGCTAAACCACGTATTCTTAGGAGACATGTAGTCTTGAGTTTTATTTTTGTTTTGTTTTCAAATAGGAGCTATTATCATCTATGTTTTCTTTCTAAAGAAATCACATGAGCAGTCACTCCTGTCAAATGTATTAATGTTCTATAATATAAAAAAATGGGTATCGGACACTAGATTAACAAGTTTCATAAGCCATAGTGAGGAATGAAACAGCTTGATTTCACATGGAACCTTATGAGTTACAGAAAACGGATTAAAAAGCTATTTTTGGTAAATCTATTCCATTTTAACCAAGTAACATCTGTATGTCTGCTATATTCAGGGAGGGAAGAAATGGTTCAGAAAAGTGATCATTAATTCAGTTTGACCAGGGATTACTCACATGAAGCCTTAAGTTTTCAGCAATGGAAAAATAAAAATATTAGGAAACCTACCTTCACCTTTGTTCTTTCAGATTCATACACTCAATCATTCCACCTTTACATTTTAATATTTTCTTTAAATAAAATTTGAACTAGATAGGTGAAAATTCTTAAAAATCAAGTTACTTGATCATATCCAGTGAACATTAAGCTTAATTTTTTTAGTCAGCTAAAAGAAAAATCAGAAAATACACAGTTTACAAACTCTTCTGCTGTCCTAATCTAAACCAAATACATTATTCATGCATTGTAATTATAACCTGAATATTTTATTAGGAGCACAGGACACCTTTCAAACTTCCAATGGTGTTTCTGGAACATTTGGTTTGATGATTATCACTACTATTTATAAATCTTTTATTGCCTTCCTACAATCTTCTATAAATTCTTTGATGACAATGACCATAACTAATTTTGTATTCCTAACTCCTAAAACAAATACACAATGGCCATGAAATTTAGAATGAAGATCATATCAATTATCAATATTAGGTATAAACTAGACTTAACATTTTCAATAAATGGATTACTTCCAACTAGTTATCTACATTTGGTTGATGATGTTTAAGATCAATCCATTTAATGATATTCCTTCCTAAGCATTACAGGTTGATCCAGATGTTACTGTACTTTCTGAAAAGAAAAGAAAGTTAATTACTTTTATAATACTTCTTAGGGACAAAACTCAGGATGAGAATTTCTGGAAATTCCTACTACCATATCACACTGTGAAGAAATAAACTAGCAATTGTCATATAGGTCCTGCAATCCTCATTTTTAAGACAAAAAACCCCATGTTACATCAATAAAAACAGGATTAGAATTAGGAATTTCCAACAACATTGCAAGCCATGATGAAGCCTCAATTTGGGTTCTGTTAACTTATTAGAATTAAACATTTTTCTCAAATGTTTATTGGTAGGCAAGATCATATAAATTATATACTGAGATTAATTCATGTTAAGTGTTCAGCTGGTGTAGTTACTCAAACTTCTTTCTTCCAGGCTACATATATCTATATACACTTAAGTAATCTGCCACAGCCAGAATCCATTTTTTTTTGTTTTTAGGCAAGGTTTCTCTATCATCCAGGCTGGAGGACAATGGCACAATCTCAGCTCATTGCAGCCTCCACCTCCCAGGTTCAAGAGATTCTTCTACCTCAGCCTCCTGAGTAGCTGAAACTACAGATGCACTCCACCATACCAGGCTAACTTTTGTATTTTTTGCTGGTGATGGGGTTTCACCATGTTAGCCAGGCTGGTATTAAATTCCTGACCTCAAGTGATCTGCCTTCCTCAGCCTCCCAAAGTGCTGGGATTACAGATGTGAGCCACCACACCTGGCCCAACCACAATCTTTTGAATAAATTTTTAGAAGCATTTATCCTTGTTTTGACTTACTTGATGCCTGTATAACCCCAGCACTTTGGGAGGTGGGCAGATCACTTGAGACCAGAGTTCATGAACAACCTGGCGAACATCGGGAAACCCCATCTCTACTAAAAATACAAAAATTAGCCAGGTGTGGTGGCATGCACCTGTAATCCCAGCTACTCAGGAAGCCAGGCAGGAGACTCACTTGAACCTAGGAGGCAGAGGTTGTAGTGAGCCAAGATCACACCACCATACACCAGCCTAGGCAACAAAGCCTCTTAAAAAAAAAAAAGATAAAGCAGCACTAAAACTATGATACAAATGTTATTAAAAGAGTAACAACAGGCTGGACGTGGTGGCTCACACTTGTAATCCCAGCATTTGGGGAGGCTGGGAGGATTGCCTGAGCCCAGAAGTTCAAGACCATCCTAGGCAACATGGCGAAACCTTGTCTCTACAAAAAAATTTGCCAGGCAGGGTGGCCTACTCTTGTAGTTCCAGCTACCCAGGAGGCTGAGGTGGGAGGATCACCAGAGCCATGCAGGACAATGAGCCATGATCATGTCACTACACTTCAGCCTGGGCAAGAGTGGGACCTGTCTTAAAAAAAAGAAAAAAGAAAAAGAAAAGTAGCAACTGACTTTTAGGCATGGTAAATAATAAAGTTTCAGCTCTCCTAATACAGTGTTCTCAATATTACTGTCAGGATAATGTTAAATTCAGGACTGGTAAGTACTGAGAGTACCTAGTCAGGTGCAGTTGTTCATCCCTGTAATCCGAACACTTTAGGAGGCTGAGGTGGGAGGACTGCCTGAGGCAAAGAATTTGAGACCAACCTATGCAACATATTAAG
Source organism: Saimiri boliviensis (assembly GCF_048565385.1). NCBI lineage: Eukaryota > Metazoa > Chordata > Mammalia > Primates > Cebidae > Saimiri > Saimiri boliviensis. The sequence continues at coordinate 21,622,079 of NC_133459.1, forward strand.
ACCCCATCTTTACAAAAAAATAATAATCTGAAATACTCAATTACTTTAGCAATGAACCAAATGACACAGAATTCCAGAAGCAAGGTACTACAGTCCTTTAAGAAAAATACTGGTATCTGTTGACATATACTGTTTTCCATACAACTCAGACTTTCATGAAATAGAACAGCAGAAAATACCCTGGCTAGTCTAAGGCCATTAATTATTTTATTTTTAAAAAAGTTTTTAACCCATCTTTCTTTCTGTATCAGGGAAGAGAACATTTTCTGTTAAGAATACATATGGAAAGCAGGTTCTCTACACCCACCAGTTTTAGGGCCCAGCATAGTGATTTATGTTACGTGTAAGTCTATATCTTGCATACAAACGCAAACACATACTCGGGTCTGGTAAGCAAGCCCTTTAACAAACTCTTCCATAATGGCATTGAAAAAGATAGGACCAAGGCCGGGCATGGTGGCTCACGCCTGTAATCCCAGCACTCTGGGAGGCCGAGGTGGGTAGACCACTTGAGGTAAGGAGTTCAAGACCTGCCTTGCCAACATGGTGAAACCCTTCTCTATTAAAAATACACAAATTAGGCAAGGTGCAGTGTCTCATGCCTATAATCCCAGCACTTTGGGAGGCTAAGATGGGTGGATCACCTGAGGTCCAGGAGTTCAAGACCAGCCTGGTCAACACAGTGAAACCCCATCTGTACTGAAAATACAAAAATTAGCCAGCCATGGTAGTGTACACCTGTAGTTCCAGCTAGTCAGGAGGCTGAGGCAAGAGAATTACTGGAACCCGGGAGGTGGAGGCTGCAGTAAGCCAAGATTGTGCCACTGCACACCAGCCTGGGCAACAGAGACCTTGTCTCAAAAGAAAAAAAAAATGAAAAGAAAGAAAAATATAGGACTGAAACTAAAAATTGGGCAATGGGATAGCTTAAAATACTTGTTTTGTTTTTGAGATGGTGTTTCACTACATTGCCGAGGCTGGTTTCCAACAAGGGATCCTCCTGAAACCTTTCTTTTTTTTGAGACAGAATCTCACTCTGTTACCCAGGCTGAAACAGCTCACTACAACTTTGACTTTCCGGCCTCAGAAGAGGCTCCTACCTCAGCCTCCCAAGTAGCTGGATCAACAGAGGTGTGTCACCATGCCCGGCTAGTTTTTTGAACTTTTTTGTAGAGACTGGGTTTCACCATGTTGCCCACGCCAGTCTTGAACTCCTGGGGTCAAGCAATCCTTCCACCCTGGCCTCCCAAAGCTACAGGCATGAACCACCATGCCCAGCCCAAAACTGGCTTCCTAAAGACCAAAACCCAGTATGATATTTTGGCCAAATTTTTATAAATAAATGATGAAAAAAGAGTAAAACAAATGACAACTATCAACATAAAAGCAAAAAGAAAGACTAAGTAACCCTTAATTTCAGAAAAAAACTACATTACTTTAAATCCTAATTAGGTTAGCTTTATTTTAGACATAGTTTAAAGAGTTTTTAAGTATACATAAACTTTGCCACTTAGTTCTAACCTCATTGGTCTTTCTAACCTAGAAGTAAAAATGTACACTTTAAGTCAGGTAGAACAGGGTTTGAATCCTGACCTTGCCACTTTATAGACAAGTGGCCAATAGCTACAAATAGCAAATTACTTAACCTCAACCTTTGAGTTCCTTATATGTAAAGTAGGTGTAGGGACAATACCATCTACCTTGCAGGGTTGTAAATTACATGAAATACACAGAATATAAAATGCCTCCTTAGTACAGAGCATGGTATGTTAGTAGCACTTACATCATAGTTAGTAGGTATTATTAATCTACCATTAAAATAAAAAGCTCACCATAAAAAAAAACAGCAGAATGTTTTCCACCCATACTACATTTATAGTATTTTTATTTTTCAAAATAAAATTCTAGAGCTGAAAATTAGACTTAAAAAATTTTTTTTCAGGGACCACCTTCTAGCTCCTCTTCACATAAAGATGGATACACTTGTCATCTCCATTCTTCATGAGAATTTCCCACCTGTTGATCTATGAAATTGTTTTTATTTTATTTTTTGAGACGGGATATCACTCTGTAGCCCCAGCTGGAGTGCAGTGGCATGATCTCAGCTCACTGCAACCTCCACCTCCAGGGCTCAAGTGATTCTTGTGCCTCAGCCTCCCATATACCTGGAACTACAGGTGTGTGCCACCACACCTGGCTATTTTTTTTTTTGTATTTTAGTAGAGACAAGAGTTTCACCATGTTACCCAAGGTGGTCTCTAACTCCTGAGCTCAGGCCATCTGCCAGCAGCGGCTTCCCAAAGTGCTGGAATTATAGGTGTGAGCAATCGTGCTGGGCTGAAAGTTGTTTTTAAAGTCACCTTTAGGGCTGGGCATGGTGGCTCACTCCTGTAATCCCAGAACTTTGGGAGGGCAAGGTGGGCGGATTACCTGCGGTCAGGAGTTCCAGACTAGCCTGGCCAACATGGTGAAACCCTGATCCTACTAAAAATACAAAAATTAGCAGGGCTTAGTGGCAGGTGCCTGTAATCCCAGCTACTCGAGAGGCTGAGGCAGGGAGGATCACTTGAACCCGGGAGGTGGAGGTTGCAGTGAGCTGAGATTGTGCCACTGCAATCTAGATTGGGCAACAGAGCTAGACTCTATCTCAAAAAGAAAAAACCTCACCTTTAACAATTTTCTTCATTAGTCTGTTCTTACCACCCAAGATTTACTTTGTTTTCAGACGAAGACTCACTCTCTCTCCCAGGCTGAAGTGCAGTGGCCCAATCTTGCCTCACTGCAACCCTCGCCTCCCGGTTTCAAGTGATTTCCTGCCTCTGCCTCCTGGGTAGCTGGGATTACAGGCACAAGTCACTATGTCCGCCTGATCTCAAGTCATCCACTGGCCCTGGCCTCCCAAAGTGTTTGGATTACAGGTGTGAGCCACCATGCCAGACCCAAGATTTACTTTGAACTAATTAATGAATGTTAACCTTTCTGGGGAGACAGAGTTACAGATTCCAAAAACAAAATACATAGGCATTTTTAGTAACTTATCAACCTTTCCTTTCTGAACTTTTATCTTCTGTAACTTGTGAACTGTTTTCAGAACTAATTCCTAAATAGACATGACATTTTCTCAGCATCTTGATCTTTTCTGCATATTCCTTCCCATTATTTTCTAGCAATTTCTTCAAACTATTAAAAACTGTTTTTCTAAATTCATTTCATTTTCTTGCAGACAATGTTCCTAACCTTTCCTTGGAATCCCAAACACTATTAAGCATTTGTGGCGACCTTTATCACAGTTTTAAATCTCAGAGCAACTACATCCAGGGAAATCACTGCAAACAACTGTTATCTTTTCTATTAAGATCATTCTCCAAAATCCCCCAAAATGTGAGATAATCTATAACTCTGCTACTCAAAGCGTAGTCAGGAACACTGGCATCACCTATGAACTTGTTAAAATGCAGACTCTTGCCTTTTAATGAATCAGAATCTGCATTTTAAACAAAATCCCCAGAAATTCCCACCCACTTTAAGTTTGAGCAGCACTTTTGAATGATAAATTGTGACTCAGACAGCTTAACTAGAAAATTTAAATAATCAACAGAAATTCCTTCAAAATCATTTGGTACGTGCAAGAAATGGGTCTCATTCATCTTTTCTTTCACATTTAGGAAAGTAAAATAGAACTGACATTACAACTAATGAAGATATCCACATTATCACTCATCAATTAAAAGAAAGTTTCAATAAAATATTTATTGGTTATATTTAGATCAAATCATTTTCCATGGCAACTCTATACAGATATGACTAATTTGGTAAGGTTCTATTTCTTAACAGGAAGGATGTAAAAGTTTCAAAATGACAAGGCAATGCTAAACATGTACCATTTAACCAAAAAATATTTCGTTATACGAGAGCTAACTAGAAGAACACCCAAGTCCTTCTGACAAAGCCAATTCAGGTACTTGAACAATAGCCAAATACATAAGCACCATTATAACCAATAGTTTCAAATGTTTTGATAATATTTTGAATATAAGGCACAAGATTTTTTAATGTGATTTAGCTGATAAAAACAATAGTGGCCTTTTAAAATGTATGAACTTCTACTTAATCTACTTAAAAACTCAGGCAACTGAAGTTTCCAGATTTAAAGGATTCCTAACTAAAGCACAGAATTAATAATTTCCCAAAAACACCCATATAGAAATGTTTCCAAATTCTATTAAATAGCACTGTCAAGTATTGAGATCTGCAATAATGTGATATTTTCATAGCTAAGGAAACATTACCCCTTAACATACTTAAAAACTTGAGACTGAGCTCCTTTTCTCACCAATGTTACTATACTTGACAATACTGATTCGCCCCTTCGCCCATGGGAAAGAATCTTAAAATGATCAAACTCCTTGTTATTTTATTTTATTTTATTATTATTTTTTAAGACTACTCAAGTGCAGTAGTGAGAAGGGGGGAAAGAGTAGAACAAGGAGTTCAATCTGTAATTGGCTGTGAACAATCAATTGAGATAACTACCTTTGGACCAGCCTCCTTGCTATTTTAAAAGGGATGACTAAATTGTGTCTAATTCAATCTCCTGCCTTTTTTTTTTTTTTGAGACAGGGTCTCATTTATCACCCAGGCTATAGTGGCAGGATCACAGCTCCCTACAGCATCTACCTCCCAGGCACAAGCGATCCTCCCACCTCAGCCTCCCAAGTAGCTGGGACTACAGGTGTGCGCCATCATGCTCAGCTGATTTTTTTATTTTTTTGTACAGATGGGGTCTCCCTATGTTGTCCAGGCTGATCTTGAACTCCAGAGCTCAAGCAATACTCCCACTTGGGCCTCCCAAAGTGCTGGGATTACCAGCATGAACCACCACTGCACAGAACACCTCCTGCCTCTTAATAAATGAACATCTAGGCCTAAAAGTCACCATTTGGAATTTTAAGTAAATAGCTGAATAAAATGCTACTCTTGCTTACAATTTGGAGGAAATGTCTACACATGGTCTTGATTTCGGTCACAACTTTCACTTCTAAGGAAACAGAAATGTGATTTCTTCTCACAGCTATAGATAGAAGGTATCTTCTTACGGGAATATATTTCACAGGAAAATATCTAACAAAATCTTGTTATTTCTAAAAATAAACTAAATAAATTCAGGGCTTTTGGTAGAGCCAAAGCTTAAGCAACCCTTTATTTTTGGAAGAAATACATCACAAATCAGTGAGCTGCCCCCCTTCCATTCCACTCCCTTTTCTGCAAACACCTAAAGATACCCAAGTTTAGATACTTTTGCCATTAGAACATTCTTTCCTGTTTCAGTGAGTGATCTTTTGATCTTGGAACAAAATGAAATAAGAATAGTAAATTCTGGAAAACACTAACCAAAAGTAAGTATTGTCTACTCTTTATTATCTTGAAACAATAGGGTATTCACTTTTTCTTCCCCATAACTCAGTTTAACAGTCTTCATTTGAAAGAAACAAGGCGGAATACATTACTAGTCCTTCTTAATAGTTTCTTACTCAATTTGTTTATAGACTATTAGGTCACCATCATCTTCCTTTCAAATATTTTTTGTTATTAACGTCACTGATTACAGAGAAATGAACACATTATACTTCAAGTGAATTTCCATTCTGAGTTGCAGAACTTCTACCTTTTTGACTGGTGAGAAACAAAATACACCCTCAAGAAAAGTTAAGTCATAAGAAAAACCACTGTATGAGGGCTACCTGCAAGAGAATAGGAAACCTCATAAAGTTAACTTTAAGACATAAAGAGAGAACTCTTTATACAGTACTTCCTGTAAATTGGCGATATTTCCCGACGATGCATCCAAATTGTCCAACACAGCTTTCCTCAAATAGTTCCCTCACCACTTCTCCTTCACTTGTGGCGTGTCACATCAAGGGCACAAGGGCACTGGGGCAATAAAAAGCCTACTGAAAGCACTGTACAAGTGTTTCTGTTTGCCCATCTCTGTAGGTGCTCTAGGATCATTTCCAAAATGCCACAATTTCCTCAGAAAAATGCTACTGGCAGCCTGTTATGCCACAGCCAATATTCCTATCTGCCACCTGTAGATCGAGTTCTAACCCCAGCCAAGCTTCCTGACAATTTAATACATCTCTGAGGAGTTCAGCCTTTTCATTTTTACTATCCCACTCCTTCACTACCTTCCTTAGAACAGGGACCCAGTATCTAATACTAAATTTGAAGACAGAAACTCCATTTGACTACAAAAGCCTCACATAACTACTAAATCTGTTTTACATAATCAAACCCATCACACCCCACCCAAAATCACCAACACAACATTTTGAACATGTTAAATTTTATTAAAAATATTTAACATTGTACAAATATTCCAATACAGTTATGGTACATGAACACTGTACCAAAAGCATGATTTTTATTAAACTGATGATTAAATGGAAAAGGTCTTGCAAATGTCCCTATTTTGGTATTTATATCCATACCAGCAATTTATGTTTGCAGGAGCCTTCAGTCCAATTATATAAATAGCCTTAGAACATAGTACTTAACATCACAATAGGATTCACTAAAGTACAAGTCTACCTATGTTATTGAACAGGCTAGAGAAGTCCTTTTGCCCAACCCTCATATGTGAGAAATCAAGATAAGCAATGTTCATGGGATCCTGACAAATCTACCATATAAAGTGAGAGCCCTTATTTAAAGTTGAGCAACTTAAGTTTTTCCCCAGAATACCTCCTTTTTTGGTTCCATGAAATGTATTTTGTTGTGTTTAAAGCCAACAAATTGGCATCTAATTTTCCTTAACTTACATAAACTCATCAGAATTACATGAATATCTCTATTGCTTACCTTAAAACTTCCTAAGGAGCATGCTATTTAGTGCAAGTTTTACATCCTGATCCTTTCTGTCACTGATACATGCATAAAATGTTACCTTAACACAATCCTGCAATCACTGCAATTCTTAAAGTATTATGTAATTTTATTCTAGCATTGTACAACTAGTCTACAGCAAACTTACAGGTAAAGGTTTATATTCATGACACTGACTAGCATGTTCAAAACCTAGGAAATTCTTTCTAGACTGATACCCTCAACCAATAAAGAAGATATAGTGCTATATAAGAATACTGAGAAGGTTCTTCAGACATGAAAATCCATAATAACTTTTAATCAATGCTTATATCATAATTGTTTTTTATATGGTATGGTCAGAAATGCCTAGTTCCTAAATTTAATTTCCATTTATACCTTATCATCATGAAATCCCCTACAGACTATAAGATGAGGGATTTTAATCTTCAGCAATAATTTAAATACTGACTCTTAATTCTACCAATATCTACTAATTCTATCAGCTACCCTAGGTTTCAGACAAAACACAAGTTGTTCATAGGTTTACATTTCTGCTATGTTCAAGGTCTTAATATTTCAGCTATGTAATTTCCTCTTGACCCAAAGTCATTGTCTCAATATATCTCTAAACTCAGGCCATTATTGTCAAACCGCTAAAATTTTTCAAATTTTCATTTTACAACGTTAAGATTAGTTTGGAAAATTTTAAAAAATAGTATCTTTGGTGTTTAAACCCTCATTCTATCAATATCTTCCTGTTTTCACTAAAATTAGCATACAATAAATTATCTCTTTAAGATGCATTATATGTTAATCCAGGCGTCCCTAAACTTTTTACATAGGGGGCCAGTTCACTGTCCCTCAGACCGTTGGAGGGCCGCCACAAACTGTGCTTCTCTCACTGACCACCAATGAAAGACGTGCCCCTTCCTGAAGTGCAGGGAGGGGCGGATAAATGGCCTCAGGGGGCCGCATGCGGCCCACGGGCCATAGTTTGGGGACGCCTGTGTTAATCTATCCAACAAAATATAGCAAATATGATACTAGACTGAAATCACAGTTAAAAGAAAGTAAATTTATTGTTGGAGTCTCCAACAGACTTTTTAGATTATAAGATATCTATTTTGCTCACTTAAAATATACCCTGAGTATTTCACTATTTCATACTTGCAGGCCTTTCCTGCTTATCTGCTACCAATTTAAGATTAAGTGAAGTATTATTATATGTTCCTATTAAGAACAGAATAATTTAATATTAAAGTCCTATTTTTCTACAAGGCTGATATCATCACCCACTTATAGGATATGGGCATTATCCCACACTCAATGCCCCACTACTGATAAAAAAAAAAAAAAATAGGAAAAAAAAAGTTCTTACCAACAATTCCACTGGTTATCGTCCCCAGCGAACCCCACCTAGCAAGTCGACATCATGACATGTCAGGTCAGGGCAGCCTCAACCTCGCTTCCCTGATAGTCAGGTGATAAAAGGAAGGAGTTAAAACAGGAAAAGTACACTTGCAGATTTCTGGATAACATCTGAAAATGATTTAAAAAACAAAAAAACAAAACAAAACAAAACCAGAGCTTCTGGTAACCTCTAAATTAAAAAGCATATACATGTAATTTTAAGAAGAAAAAAAAAAAAAAACTTTTCTAGAAGGATTAACAATAATGACTTCAAATTATTTATTACTAAATTACTGAACAATACATTATAGATGCAATATTTTTAAAGGTTGGTGTTTGCATTTGAAAATTAAGACCTAATCAACAAACTTCTAATATAAAAGTAAACATGTCTGGCTAATGGATTTGTTATTCTGGATTCTCCAGTCAGTCATCCAATCTATTGGTTTCCTCAGAACAACTCCACCTCTAAGTTAACAGAAGCTCCCATTCTTAGAGAAACATAAACACACTTATAAATCCAGTGTTCTCTTTCTATAAGGCTTTTTCTTAGCTGCTCACTTAGGAGATGCCACATAATAATTGTCCACATAATAACAAACACTAAAATTAACTTTGGTTAGTTTTAGGAATACTGGACACCTCAGTATAATACAATTGTCTTTGAAAAATCAAAATGACAAGTTTTTAACATATTTAGAAGCCTTGATAATTGACAACTAATAGCCTTATAGCAAGTATTTACTGGAAGGGTTTGGTTTTACAAATACACAATTAATAAAACGTAGGTATGATTATATTCAAATGGGCAGGAGGCAAATGATGTAATGAGTTTCAAGAATAATATTATATGGCTTTATGCTAGGAGTGAAATTTTATGTCCCTTCTCTTTGAGAATTTAAAATATGTATTTTGTTGCATGCTGACCTTTTTAAAAAGAATTCATCTCCTAAGTCAGATTTCAAAGTCAAAAGAGAGAAAAATTATCTTCTAATATCAGAAAGCATTGGGCTTTCTTATGCAGAATAACCCCAGTAACTAAAAAAACCTGAAAAACAATTATGCTAAACTCATTTTTTTTTAAAAAAACTACAGAATCATAACTCATTTTCCTTATCTTTTCATTAAATAAAACTGGATTTATTAGAAATCTGGCAACTTATTAGAACTTTTTGCTCTTAAAAATTAAAATACCTTCATATAAATACATACATTTAAGCAACTGCTATAAATGAGTGATCAAATAAAAATTAGTATTCCATTATGGGGAGGGGTACATTTCTATCAGTCTCAGGAGGGTACCTACAAAGAAGAGCTCTACCTCAAATGTATTTCCCAACACACACTTCACCGTAACAGGCTTAGAAATAAAGCCAAATCAATTAGCTTGGGGAACAAAAAAGATGGAAAGGTAGGAGGGGAGGAAACCAAATTCCTTAGAACTTATAATTTTGTACTATTTTTTAAAAAATGCCAATCTAGAATAAAGACCTCCCTCAATTGACATTTTTCAGGTTCATATATAACATTATTTATGTGAAAAGTTGAGCTCTGAATCTATTTTCTCTGAATGCTGCTACAGTGATCATTTATAAGACACCAAAGAAAAGCTCTTGTTTTAATGTACATAGTATTATGCTTTACAATTTAAAATAGCCACAAAACCTATAAACCAAATATTAGAAGGATACCTCTGCAAATATATTTTTAATTAGTGAGAAGAACAGAGGAGGAGGTGGCCATTTTAAAATTCAAAATATAATTTGCAATTAAAGGGATTTTGACATGTAACCCAAGTTTTAGTCTAATGTTTTTGCAAGGGTTTATGCTTTGTCAGAATCATTTCTATCCCCATTCTTAATATTCTTTATGACAACTTTGTAGCTTTTAACACCTACTTAAGAAATAAAAACAACTCAAATTTGTAGATTTTGTTCTTTCCAGAAAAAAAAATCAGGGTTTTACTTAAGTCTAATTAGATGTATAGTTACAACTTCAAATTGTACTTTTAAAGTTTAAAAGCAGCATTTAAAGAATGTTTGGTGTCTTTACTTGCATACATGGGCATAAGAAAAACAACTGGTTCTGTTTTACCAAAGAAATACCCATGTTAACTCAAAACTATCATACAACAGACCATAATTTCATCAGTTTCCAAAAAACTATCAATGGCCTGTTAAATGACTGTACTATGTAATGAGGGTACTTAGAAAAAGAAATGAAATATATTGATTTTCCTCAGTAAATATTTTCTTATTTGAAATGAAAAGAAGCCATGAAACCCAAAATATGATCTAACCAAGATTACATGGAATTAAGTGGCTTATGATTTTGAAATCTAATATTCTTATCACAAAGACACCAAACAGGAACAAAACACAAAATAATGGTGTATCCATTTTAATTATTCCCCAATGGCTTCTGATGTTTTTATCACTATAAAAACATTTGAGAACCACATAAGAATAAGATGGAAGGGAAAATCTAACAGTAATTTGAAAGTGATTCAGACTTTGCTGTACCGTAAAGCTTAGATTCTTTTGTTCCTCTCATTCTCAAGCAAAAAAGTCATTAAAATAAATCAGAATTTCTAAAGGAATAGAGAAACAGATGTTATGTATTGGCCAAAAAAAACTCAGGCATCAGGGATAGCAGATAACTAAAAATAAACGAGGTGTTAACAGAAAGTCAGAGTTATTACTACTGGATATTTTTAAGCCTCTCTTACAAGGCATGAATGTTTCTCAAAGCAAATTTACATAGCAGTAAGAAATTATATTTGTTCAGTCACTAAAATGGTAGTCACTATCATGTTTACTAAAGTCTGCAGTGCAACTGACGCCACAGTACTAACACTTTTCCCTGTATGTACATTCACTTATCCAGCAAATAAGGTCTTCAAGCCACAAATTAACCCTTATAAAGAATGTGGGCCAAAATAATTTGCAGTCTGCTTTCCCAGCCACATTTTATTTGTTTTAACGCAAATTATCCAATGCCTACAAAGAATGCTCAAAAGTCTTTGAACCTGTTTTTTTTTTTTAAAAAAAGGATAAAATTTCAAAATTAGAAGAGACTATGAGAGACCACCAATTAATGAAGTGCTAATTGGAATAATACTTGAATTTAGACTAATCCTCAGTCTAATATCCACCATACATGTTGGAATAGACAAGAAATTTTGCATGAATTTGATCACTCACATAGGCAGTTATACTTTGAAAACAATATTCCTTGCAAGGATTACGAATAAAATGATGTTTTAGGACACAATTGAATTTGAAATAGGTAATGTTTTGAATAGATTTTTTAGTTTTATTGAAATCTTACATGAACAAGAAATTGGAAATACAATCACATCAAAGAACAAATTGTCACGGCTTTTGACGTTTAAGCCAAACAAATTTTGTAGGGCAGATTTCAAAAAGGTGTGAAGTTATAACAATTTAAAAACACAGTTAACCTACTTCTAGGAATGCAAAACATACAATCATAGGTTATTTTCAATACAAGAAAACTTAAATTTGTTTGCTTTAATTTCTTAAAACTACTAAGACAAAGCACTAGCTTGTATTTTTATTTACAGCATACTCCATACTCCTATGTAATCTATTCCAAATCCAAAAAAATGAAACTGTCCAAAACCAAAGGTTCTGCAAAATCATGATTTAACAGTGTGCCCAGCTTGCTTTGAAGCTAAAATGAAGCCTGAAACGATAAAAGCATTGTAATCCCCAGAATAAGGGAACTCTGCAAGCCCAATAATGTCCAAGAGCATTTATGAAAAGAGGAAAAATAAAAAGACTTGAGTATATACACAATAGTGATTTCTTCAGCCCAATACAAATGGCAGCAAATTGCTACTTAAAGATGAAACAGTTAAGCCAATTTTTTTTTTTTTTTTTTTTTTTGAAGAATGTAGATCTAGAGCCAATCGTATCTCGCCAGTATCATTTTCAAGCCCTTAATTGTCTACTTCCACTGTTGCCCATAAGTATCCTGATAAAATTCCTGGTTGTCATTATTGTAACCATAGTTACCAGAATAGTCACCACCTTGCTGAAGCGGCTGCTGAGCGATGGGTTGGGAACCCCAGTTCTGTTGGTTGTTGGTCTGACGACGCTTGGAATCAGGCTGGTTGTACCCATCTGCCTTTCTCTTGCCTCCTACATTGCCCCCACGATTGCCCCGAGATCCACGGGAACCACGGCCTCTCTGCTGTTGTGCAGGACCCCCTCTGCCACCCCTAGAGCCTCTTGGTGGTCCCAAAGGTGCCCCCCTCTGTGAATAGCCAGCTCTACCTCTTGGAGGTGGTGCTCCCCTCCCCCTTGGTGGTGGTGGAGCACCTCGCCCTCCCCTTCCTCCTCCTCTTCCTCTTACTGCATAGCCATCATCATAGCCGTAGTAGGGATCTTCATAGCCTCCACGATAGTCGTGATAATCATAACCATAGTAATCATCATAGTAATCTTCATAGCCATAGTAATCTGGAGGGTAGCCATATCCACCTCTCCCCCCACCACGACCCCGACCTCTAATTGGAGGTGGCATTCGAGGAGGAGGGTGGTAGTAATAATCTTCATACCTAGCAAAGGAGGGAAAGGAGAAAAGAAAAAACAAATGAGTTTGCTTCAAGACTCCTGATTTTATTAATCTGATCTCCATTATCGTTATTCCTTATCCAAAGATGTATTTACTAAAATGTAGACTCACGCAGTGCTTCTGGAGGCCTGTCTAGCAGCTTGACGCTCTTTCCTTTTCTTGTCTGGTGGCTTGGCTAAGACTATTTCAATTTCTTCCCCTTCTATTTCTTTGCCATTCATTTCATCCATAGCCTATACAAAATTAGAAAAATTAATTTACGATATTTTATAATAAAACATAACATACACGTCATTGATATACTTAATAAACAATTTACTTCACAATTATTTTAAATGGCAAAAGGTGAATCTAGCCAGAAGTTACACACACACACACACACACACACATGCGGAGAGAAAATGTTTCCCTTGACCTAATCTTTTTATATGAAAATTACACTGAGAACAAAACCAACCTCCTGATATTATATTTTAAAAGGTAAAACAGTTGCCATCTATTGCTTCTCCTTAATTCCAAATAACTACCTCCTTAAAAAGATAAGCCATACTAAAGAAAGAAGCAAATCCATACCAGGGAAAAATGCCAGTATTATTACAAACCAGACAAACATTAACTTTTCAGGATTAGAATTTTAAAATAAACATGTGGCATTCAACATACAGGTCTTACACTGTTCATATACAAAAATTTCAAGGATCTGAAGCACAAATGAGGTTACTGAGTGAGAATATCTTTAAAATTCAACAAGACACCAACACAAAAAGCCCAGGTTTCCCTACAATGCTTAACCCAAAATATACTCTGCCTAAACAGTTAAAAGTACAGAGCCAGGAAAGACCTGGACTAATGAAAACTCAAGCAATTACGCAGAAAGCAGTACTCAAACATTCCATGTTCTTGCCCTCTGTTCAGGCTGTTCCACCTAACAACCTCTGCCAGTCATCAAAAGGTTCAGATAGTAAGAAAATGTCACCTCCTCGTAATTTATTTTTTGTTTCCCTATACCCTTCCCCACTCTGGGCACACATAATAAAAATGTTCTATTTATAAAGAGCTATCAGTGATCTATAAGTATCTAGGGAACAAACTAAACTAGTCCTCAAGACTTCAAACGCTTCGCGTTTCTTCAGTTAAAGTAACTCAACAACTTTACAAAAGCTTCTTGGCATAAATTAAAAAATGAAACATCTACTGTCTGCCCTGACCATCCTGGTGATTCCCAGTTCCTGGACTAGATATTTTATAATTTCATAGGCTTCTTTGGCAAACCATCCTATAAATATCTTCAATTAGGACAACCAGTTATTTAAAACCAATCGAGTCAGGAGGAATATTTGGAAAGCATAAAATTATCAGTTATCTGCATTCTATACCACTGGAAATTTCAGAAGCCACACATTAACAGGTAAGAGTGTAACAGTATAACAGTTAAGACTCCGCATTTCAAAGCCAGATTATTACTGAGTTTATGATCTTGGACAAGTTATGAATTTTATTAAAAATACTGTTCATTAATTAGCTACCATAAATGAGCAAGACAATTAACTCTACACTAGTCAGAGATTCTATAAAGCCTGTCTGTTTAAAAAGCAGTAGCCTGGGCAAAAAACAAAACCAAAAAAAAAAAAAAAATGCTCATATTAGAGGTGCAGTACCCCATCGACCAAATATGCAGAAAAAGAACCAAGCCTGTGTCACTGAGCATTCTGGATCTATCTTCCTGATAACATAAAAAAGATTTTAGGAATGTTTTGTCTTCCTTCCCATCCCCTCAAGGAAGGACAGGTGAACAAGAAAAAGAAACTGAAAATTTCACCCATTAAAGATGGATCTAGGCCGGGCGTGGTGGCTCAAGCCTGTAGTCCCAGCACTTTGGGAGGCCGAGGCGGGTGGATCACAAGGTCAAGAGATCAAGACCATCCTCGTCAACATGGTGAAACCTCGTCTCTACTAAAAATACAAAAAATTAGCTGGGCATGGTGGGGCGTGCCTGTAATCCCAGCTACTAAGAGGCTGAGGCAGGAGAATTGCCTGAACCCAGGAGGCGGAGGTTGCGGTGAGCCGAGATTGCGCTTCCAGCCTGGGTAACAAGAGCGAAACTCCATCTCAAAAAAAAAAAAAAAAAAAAAAGATGGATCTAAACTGCTGAGCACAGTGGCTCACACCTGTAATGCCAGCACTTTGGGAGGCTTAGGTGGGCAGATCATGAGGTCAGGGGCTCAAGACCAGCCTGATTAACACAGTGAAACCCCATCTCTACTAAAAATCCAAAAATTAGCTGGGCATGGTGGCATGTGCCTGTAAATCCCAGCTGCTCAGGAGGCTAAGGCAGTACAATCACTTGAACCCGGCAGGCAGAGGTTGCAGTGAGCTGAGATCATGCCATTGCACTCCAGCCTGGGTGACAGAGCAAGAATCCATCAAAAAAAAAAAAAAAAGATGGTCCACCGTCGACAGAAAGTAGAGCAGGTTTTGTGTTCCAGATAGTATGTGAAAATACTTTTTTCACACTTTCATTATCATCAAAGACGAGCTATCTCTAACACAAGAGCTATCTCTAACAATAACTCAAATCAGTGAAACACAGCCAATGCTATTTTAACTCTAAAATAATTAAAGTAAAACTGATCATACCATCACAATGTATCTACTCAATCAAACACTGTATACTGTGAGAGTTATGTGCACCATTCGGTTTCCTTCATAGGTACACAAACTGAGGTAAACTAAGTAGCTATAATACATTCACTACCTATTTAGTATTTACAGCAGCTAATTTTTATACCTGGTAATACTTCCAAGGCATTATGCTATCAAATCTTACAAAACAATACAGAGATTAAAAATAGCTTGCCTAAAATCACAAACTCAGTAATAATCTGGCTTTGAAATATGGAGTCTTATCTGTCATACTACTACTACTTTAGAGATTAAATAGAAAGTTCCAGAGTTCAGCAAAAGCTAACTACCAATTTTATTTCAGTTTTTAAAGTTATTTTACGTGTTTAGCAAGTTTCGAAAACAAAATTCCAATATCAAGAACCAAAATTCCAAAATTTCTACCTTAACGGCTGCTCCTCTGTCTTCAAAATGAACAAATGCATAATCTTTCAACTTCTTCACTCTTTCAAGTTTTCCAAATTCAGAAAATGACTTTTCCAATATTTCTTCTGTCACTGTAGTAGCCAAATTTCTCACAAACAAAACTTTTACCTAGTAAGGAACAAATAAACGGAACTGTAATTGGCTACTTAATTATACCTGAAAAGTGTTTCTTGCTGTCTTCACAGCATAGGCTTTTACCCTCTAAAACATTAAGTGCTAAAAGTGCTGTTACAGGTAGTATAAGAAACTGCTAGGAGAATTATACTAATAGCAGTCACCAATTCATAAAAATTATTGGTTACTGCCTTCTCCTATGCACCTAACGCTGAGTAGAACCTTCAAGGAACCAACATATAATTATCATTACAAGTTAATTAACAAATTTGACATGGTCCCCAAGTCCCCCTCAAAACAAGCTTTTCTTTTTTCCCTCTAAAACTGAGTAACTTTTAAAAGTTCATGTGAAAAAACAGATAAGCAAGAATAACCAAGGGGGAAAAAAAAGTAAAATTTAGAGACTGGTACTACTGAATATAAACAAACATAATACTTAAATCATTAAATCAGGTAGTGTTAATTAGAAAAAAAAGATAAAAGATGGTCCCTGCTTCACAGTATAAACCAGGATAAACTCCAAACAGACTGAAAATTTAAATGATAAAAGGGTGGAGGGAGGAGTAAGAAAGTTTCAGAATAAGGATGATTTCTTTATATAACACTGGAGTGGAGATGACCTTATGACTTAAAATCTAGGACACATAAGAGTGATATACTCAACTACTAAAAATAAATGACTTCCATATGGCAAAAAATACCACAGGCAAAGACAACAAATGTGGAAGAAATACTTGCAACATGTATCACGAACAGCTAATCTCTCTTTTGTATCAGAGCACCAGAAAATAAGAAAAAGCTCAACAACTGAATAGAAAAATAGGCAAAATTCATGAATACATGGTTCACACAAAGAAACATATATGGTTCTTAAAATATATTTAAAGTTGAAACCATGCATAGTAAGAGAAGCAAATCATTAATGGCACTGAGACATCATTTGTTAACAGACTGGCAAAGTTCAAAAGTTTCATCATACACTGTTTTGTCAAGAATGGGGAAAGCAGTTCTCTTGCATTTTGCTGGTAGAAATGTAAAACAGTGTATGTCCTACAGAGAGTATATGGCAGTATCTTAACAATTACAGATTTATTTACCCTTTGGCCTACAAATCTACCCCTAAGAATCTCTCCTACAGATATATCTCAACTTCTATCAACTGACACAAGCTTATTCATTACAGCATTGTAAGAGCAAAAGATCAGAAACAATTCAATATCCAGCTGGTTAATAGACTGGATGTAGTCATAAAAAATGAAGGAGAGCTCTATGAGCTATAAGAGATTGACAGGATACACTGTTTTTCCATCTCTGAAATAGAGAAACAACTTAGTCAATGTGATAAGCAAGCACTGTGCCATAGTTTAGTTAGCAGTGTTTTATAATTTCTTAGTGGTACATATAATAATGGTACATTTCCTTAGAACTGATGAAACAGGATGGTGAATAAAGCAAATGTAGGTCAGTGAATATGGCAGGCTACCAACATTACTACCACTCATGTAAGAATTAAGGAAATAAGAATATATATTCATACTTGCCTAAGGAAATATTAAAAAGGTAAACCAAAAACTACTAAAACTGGATGCCTTGCAGGAGACAAAGGGATTCAGTAGACATAGGCACAGAGGTAGAAAGGAAATTTGTCTAGACTTTCTATATAACTTTTGAACTAAGAAAATGTAGTAGCTAACCAAATGAAAAACTAACATATTGAACAAATTGTTGCTTTAGATAAAGGGCTATCCAATAAGAAGACATTAATTTAAGGAAGAAAAAAAAACTAACATTTTTCACAAACATTCCATCCTCTTTATTATTCTCAATCTGTCATACTTAGGTGCAGCCTCTATGTTACACAGACTCCCACTGACTTAGTTGCTTTTTTAAAAAATTCAACATGGACTTTTCTACAATAAATCCATAACATACTATATGAAAATTACTTAGTGAAACTGTGTTTAAAATGTTCAACAGGAAAAAGGGTCCTTTTAAGAGACATAATTTAGGCTTTTAGGTTCTGGTCCATTGTAAATTGATCCAACTTGGCAAAAAAAACATCTTCAGTGAATTTTAAGTTGATGGTGTGAATTACAGAAGCTTTACTCAAATGGATAAACTTTTCAATTAGAAAACAATAATGGGGCTGGGCCCAGTGGCTCCTGCCTGTAATCCCAGCACTTTGGCAAGCCAAGGTGGGTAGATCACAAAGTCAAGAGTTCAAGACCAGCCTGGCCAATATGGTGAAACCCCATCTCTGGTAAAAATTCAATTGTGGTATGTGCCTGTAGTCTCAGGGGCTTGGGAGGCTGAGGCAGGAGAATCGCTTCAACTGGGGAAATGGCGGTTGCAGTGAGCCAAGATCACGCCACTGTACTCTAGCCTAGGCAACAGACCGAACTCCGTCTCAAAAAAAAAAAAAAGAAAAGAAAAGAAAATAGAAGAAACAAAAAGAAAAGAATAAAGGAGCTGGGTGTAGTTGTATGCACCTGTAGTCCCAAGCTACTTGGGGGGCTGAAGCAGGAAGAACCTTAAGCCCAGGAGTTTGAGGCTGTGATGTGCTATGATTGCACATGTGAGCAGCTACTGTACTCTAGCATGGGCAACACAGCGAGGCCCCATTTCCAAACAAAAGAAAACAATAAAGCGCTCTATAATATTTAATCCCAAGTTTATAGACTCCTCCATTTCATTCTGAAACCTGTTTTTGATCTAGGAAAAAGGAGTTACTAGAATAAAATCTTGAAGTTTTCTAACCCTAAAAAAAAGATTAGGATGAACTTCCATCTGGACAGTTACTAAAGGTTATGTGAGAAGTGGCTGGTAAGCAAATCACAAGCTATACTTCAGGAAATTTTATTCCTCTTTTATAATATGTAATACATCTATAATGCTATTTTAAAATATTTTTACAGAAAAAGCAATACAGGCTATACTTAGTTTCTACAGATAGATTCAAAGTTGTAGTGGATCTTAGAGATTGATCCAGCCTCAATAAAATAGATGACATCTATGTTCAGTAGTTTACCCAAAGTCACAGTTGTATTAGAAGAAACAACGGAAATTAAAACCAAGCTAGTAAAAAAATACAAACTCGGAGCTACTTAAATTTTCAATCCCTTTCCTAGACACCCATCTACTCAAGGAATATGAGATAAAAGATACTGAGTAGCATTTCAGAGAGCCTTTCTGGTTCACTCTCAATAGATCTTATCTGCTTAAATGTCATTACCATGGTTCACTCACAATAGATCTTATCTGCTTAAATGTCATTACCAAAGATGTCATTACCTACAAAGTTTACCATACGAGTATAAATCAGGGTTCTCCTCCAAACTATTCAGAGTGAGGGTCTGCCTCCTCAAATTCTGGAATAAAAAGCTTGACTTCTGACTTATCAAAAAGAATCTAACCATTAACTCATGGCCATTCAGAGTTGCTGCCTCCCTGTGAAGGGAAGAGACAACTAAAATGCTCAAGAACTCATTTTAAGAAGCAGAAATGCAACTCCGATGTGTCCCTTTAATTCCAGGAATCACCCAAAGGAAAGCTTAAGAACTAGTACTCATGGCACCACTATTAACATCTTGGCAATGCAAGTACAGGGATTAGGAAGGAATTGAGGGCCCTCTGCAGGACTTGCCATGCACATTTTGCCACTAACAAATAAGAGCAAACATGACAATCCTTTGCCTTTCTTCATGGGGACAATACACTAAGGCAACCTGATCATTTAAAAATAACAACAGGCTGAGTGTGGTGGCTTACGCCTGTAATCCCAGCATTTTCAGAGGCCGAGGTGGACAGATCATGAGGCCAGGAGTTCGAGACCAGCCTGGCCAATATAGTGAAACTTGTCTCTACTAAAAATACAAAAATTAGCCGGGCATGGTGGCAGGCACCTTTAATCCCAGGAGGGAGACTGAGGCAGGAGAATCGCTTTAACCCAGGTAGAGGTTGCAGTGAGCCAAGATCATGCCACTGAACTCCAGCCTGGGTGACAGAGCAAGACTGTCTCAAAAATACGTACATACGTACATACATACGACAAAAAAGCTTTAAAAAATGAAAAAATTAGCTATAAATCTAAATAAAACATAATTCATGCCCAAGTAATAAAAGTCCTAATACGGTCAATGAAGACGATAATTTATAATCTCCAAAACATTACTTCTCTCTTTACTCAAGACCTTTCTTTTTTTAAAACCTCTATCCTTCACAGTGCCTAATACTAAACAAATACCCAGTGTGTATGTAAATAATTAAACAAATTTCGTTTCAGTTCCTTTCGCACATTTAATCTGCAGGAAAAGGGATGGTTAATGGAAATTCCTGGATACCAAGACAGGCTGTTAACTTTAGTGTTAAAACAGCTCCTTGCCAAACAGTTAAAGTCTAAAGCTACAATTTCTATTGATCATAAAACTCAAAATATTTGAGCTTTATTCTGAATGCAAAATTTAAATGATAACCCTACCCCCACCCCACGCAACTGTATTTACCTTAGCCATGACTTCTGGATCTGGTTCTTCCACAGGGTCAGCCCATTCAACTGTAACTACATTTCCCCATACTTTTACTTTTCCACTCATCAGCCGGCGTCTGGCTTGTGCTGCTGACTTGTGATCCTCATATTCAAGGAAGCAGAACCCCCGATTCTTCTTTTTGTCATCGGGTTGATGATAGAGAATAACGTCCACCAAACCCTCTGTTAAACCAACAGCCAGATATATAAGCCAAAAGCATCCACCACACATCTAGCGATTAGGCAGACCTAAATCCGCTTGCCAACGAGCAAAAAATAAGTGAAGCAGCCTCAAAATGAGTCACTAATTTTGTTGACAACTAGAGACAATTAGACCAACATAATTAGATATGGGGTTCTGGACAGTATTTAATGTTCTTTTTTAATTTTAGGAGTCCTGAAGGTACAGCCACATATAATAAACCTAACTACTGTATTCTGAAATTTAACATGCTACAATGTTTTAGAATGTTTGATATAACATGACTTTATAAAAGTACTAACAAGGATCTTAAAAACAAAATTATTAATATAAGCCCAAGAGAACTAACTTTTGACAACTAATTATGGCCAAAAATCTCCTTGAAGGTAACTTTAAAAGTTACTATTTTCACCAAGAATGGAAGTGATCGCTAAATATTAGTGTTCCTCTGGTCTTAGTCCTTTGCCCTGTCTCTCCGTATGTGTTCTTTCTAAATAATATTCAGCTAGCCCTACTTTTAAATATTATCCATACCTTTACAAACTCTTTATAAATACTTAGGTTTTTTTTTTCCTAGCCTAGACTTCTCTCTCTAAGCTTCAGATGTGCCTACGTTCTTACCTGATGTATCCTCTTTGATGTCTTAGACACTGCAAATTTAACAAGTCCAAAACCAAACAACCATGGCCAAAATCTGCCTTCCCTAGATTTCCTATCTAATAAGCAGTGCCATTCACCTGGTTCTGAAGCCAGAAATAAGACATTCTTGATTCCCTCCTTTACTTTATCTCTCCTATCCAGTTCCAAACTCATTTACTTCTTTCTACCTCCACCGCTATTACCCTAATCTAATCCTCTATCTGTACTAGTATGACAGCTTCAACTAATTCATCAGCTTCCACTCTTGCCCCTCTCTCCAAGCCCCCATCTACAGAGCAGTAGGAATAATATCCCATAAACATGAAAAAGGTATTATTTCCTGCTTGAGACCTTTAAATACCTTCTCATTGTATATACAATAAAAACTCAACTCCTTACACAGCCTATAGAAGCCCTGCCTACTTCATCTCATACAATTCTACTCCTAATTCTACCTTTTAATAACACTGGCCTCCTCAGTTACTGTAATACACTGACTTCTTTCTCGCCTTGGAATCTTGGCATGTGTTGCTGTCTTGGAATACACCTCCTTTTGCTCTTGGTATTCTACGTCCTCTTCACCTTTCAGGTGTTGGTTGACATGTCTTCTTATCACAAAAATCTTACAGAACCATCAAAACAGGGATAGTAGCTATTCTCTTGGAAAATATCCTGTACTTCCTGCTTCAGTGTCTTATCACAATGTCTAAATATTCCTTTAATTTTTATACTTTATATTCTTGGTCTTATCTTCTTTCCCAGGATATAGGATCTATGAGAGCAGAGAATATGTCTCTTAGCCACCAATGTATCCCAGGCACATAGCACAATGCCAGCATTTAACAGGAACTTTAATAAACACCTGCTGAAAGAATGAGTAAATGATCATGAAGCCAGAAGGAGCTATATATAATAAAGTGATAAGGTTAAAGAACTGTGCCAGTAGGGGTATTTGACCAACACAATACAGCGGGTGGTGGCAGTGGTTACAAAGTGGGACACTAGAAACCAAGAGATCTAAGTACATAGAGTTTCTGGTGACTAGATCCAGAATGTAATCTGGATATGGTAGAGCTGAAGTAAAGGACTAAAGATGAGGTGGTCATAGAAGTAAGTAGGAATCTAAGGCCCTGGATGGTTCACCAATGTAGATATATTAGGAATAAGTCCATTTAGGGCAGAAGAAGACAGTAAGCCAGAAGCAATCTTTAGATTAATGAAAGGCTGAAATCAGAAGAGCAATGAATGCCAGCTTCAAGGAAAGGGAAAAGATATGTCTGGATGATAAAACTACAAAGAAATAGTGGTTTTTATAAGGGGAGGCAGTGGTCTATAGCAGTGTTTTTAAATCATAAGTAGTATTAGATCACAACCAGCGTTTTTTAAAATGAAACAGAATAATACAAAATAAATCATGTGTAATAAAAGTACAGTTTTGTTCAATTGTTTCTGTTATATATGTGTACAGAACTATGATATAAAATCTACTTCTCAATCAATTCCATGGATTTAGAATTGAAAATTTTTAAAAATCTTATCTAGACAAGGCAATAGGGAGGGAGTAAGAACTTTCATCTTCTTGGTCCTAAAATACAATGATTGTCAAGGGGAAAAAAAGCATTTACTTGAGGGTTATAGAGCAAAAGCTCCAGGAAAAGCCAAGGTTCAACTAAGACAAAGAAGTGAAGGGGACAGTCCAAGAACTGAAGGATATAAAGGAACTTCCTTAAATCCAAACCACTATAAAGCAGAAAGGAAGTAATTTAGACACTGAAGACTGAATTCTTAATTTAATACATACAACTCCTCAGGTTTTTTGAGCACTTATAAGTAGTACAACACATTTCCCAAAAGAATTTCTAAATACGTTTTTGTTTTACCTGTGACTTTACTGAATTCTTCCAGAATGTTTTCTTTAGTCTTATTCTTCGGAATGGACCCAACAAAAAGTCTGTTGTTTGCCACAGAAATGCACACTCCAAGGTGTTTACCAGGGCGAATTTCATAGCTGTCACACTGCAATGAAGAAAAGAACCAGAGACCCCAAAACCACCCCAACCTCAGGACAACTGATCTTAATCTAAAAAATACAACAATTTAAGGCCAAACGCTCCCTGGCTCATCAACTCACCAAGTTCCCTCATGCTTTCCATAATATGAATGTATATGTTAAACTTCATTGTTATGGTCTCTTGTTTTAGTTTGGTTTTGTTAACCTTCACTGCTCTTCCGTATAAAAAGGACTCAGTTATTCACTTTATTTTTAAAAATATCTTATTTCATATTTTATCTATCTGAAAATGTTTTTCTAGAGATTTTTCATAAAAAAAATACCTGAGACTGATCACTCAGGGTCCTTGGAAATATTATTAGATATAGGTAAGCCACAGTCAAAATAACAATATGTAACTATATTTAATCAATGCAAAAAAATTAGAAAAATTTCAAATTCTACAGAAGCCACAGAATTCTAAATGTATAAGGTTTTAAATTGTCTACCAAACACAATACTTTCAAAATTTTATAAAATTTTGAAAAACATTTTATTTAAATCACTATAGTGGATTTCCTTCATAAATTTTAGAGGGATTTTTTTAAAAAAGATGGAATCAGGCCGGGCGTGGTGGCTCAAGCCTGTAATCCCAGCACTTTGGGAGGCCGAGGCGGGTGGATCACATGGTCAAGAGATCGAGACCATCCTGGTCAACATGGTGAAACCCCGGCTCTACTAAAAATACAAAAAATTAGCTGGGCATGGTGGTGTGTGCCTGTAATCCCAGCTACTCAGGAGGCTGAGGCAGGAGAACTGCCTGAACCCAGGAGGCGGAGGTTGTGGCGAGCCGAGATCGCGCCATTGCACTCCAGCCTGGGTAACAAGAGGGAAACTCCATCTCAAAAAAAAAAAAAAAAAAAAAAAAAAAAAAAAAAAAAAAAAAAAAAAAAGATGGAATCTCGCTCTGTTGTCCAGGCTGGAATGTAGAAGCATGATCTTGGCTCACTGCAACCTGCACCTCCTGGGTTAAAGTGATCCGCCTGCCTCAGCCTCCCAAAGTGCTAGGATTACAGGCGTGAGCCACTATGCCTGGCCAATATTAGCTTATTATACTTTAACATTATTTAACCATTAGTTTACCAAAATATACAATGATTAAAAATAAAATCATCCATATATTGCCAAAAATGAAAATTTAATATTAAATAAACAAGTCTAAAGGAAAAATTCATAATAACAACTAAAATCTGGGTCAAGCTAGGAGTAGAACTGATTTAGACACCAGTAATGAAACCAAAAGCCTTGATGAAACAGGTTACCCATTCTAGAAAGGCTAGAACTAGACTCAGTGAGGCCTTTGGCTGTCATGCAAGAGTATGCCAAAAAACAATCACATTGTCATTTTAAGATACTGATATAACTGTGTCTTAAACACAGTAGGAGTGAAGATACATTTTACTGCAGAACTACTACTACTGTTCTGAAATGAGTACCAAGTGGTTAAAGGCCCTAGAGTAAGGAAATTAGTATTAGACTGGCTATAAATAAAAGAGGAGAGAAAGATTAAAAACAGAGAAGAATCAAGGGCCAAGAAACATAAAGAAAGAACAAAAATACACTTAGAAAATATGAAATAAATTATATGATTAGGCTGTAATAAAAATAAAACAGATTTACAACTATTTTCTGAATTGAATCCTAAAAATCGCTGCCATCCTCTATTATGTTCCCCACAGCCCATTCCAGCCTTCATTATACTTTAAGAATCCTAAAATTTAACATCAAGAATTGACATCTTTTTGTCTTAAAACCAAAAGACACGCATAAGCCAAATACTCATATTAAACTTCTGATATTCATCAGTCTAATAGCTAACTTCTTAAATCAATGGGAGACTTTATATAAAACATTACTTCTGGGTTATTTTCAGTTCCTTTTTTACTTTTATAGTCAGAAAAAATAAAG